>NC_082597.1:56127016-57377016 GCF_030936135.1 Gavia stellata | reverse complement strand
TGACTTTCTGGCTTTAGCAGATCTCAGGCTTTAAAATCTCTTCTTAAAACTGTACGCTAATCCCAGGCGTCCTCTCAGTTTAGACTGCTTAAAAAAAACCTAAAGCTGTAGATCAGTTTAGACTGATTAAACAATTCTGAAGCTTTAGATCATCTCAAATTGGAAAAAAAAAAAGTGTGAAAATACAATCTGCGGAACAGCAGTAGGGTTGGAGAGTAGGAGCTGCTTAAAGCAGCCATTTACTGTGTTCATGTATTTCTTGGGGAAAAACGACTGTTTAGGATGATTGTCCTTTATGTAAATCAGGGGTAGTCCTACTTTAATGGGTGTAATTACATCCGTGCAGAGTTGATGTAACTGAGAAGTGAATTGGGGCCACAGCCTGCAAAGTGACAGATACTAGAAAATCTTTGGCTGGCCGTTACTAGAGAAATGAAGTCTGCAGGCACCCAGTTCACCAATGATGTGGATGTGTTGTGACAGATCTTTGTGGTTTAGTCCCGCTTAGTTTAGAATCAGACACTGTCTCTCTTTTCTTTTTCATCAATACTTGTCCTTTTCCAATGACAGTGAAAAAGTCTGCGTTAATGCAACGTTAAAGTTGTGTATTGTAGCACTGTAAGGAATGCATCAGATAAAGTTTAATGGAAAATTTTAAATCTCCACCTTTCACGTTCCTGATCATTAGCTCATCTCCAGCTAGGCAAGTATAGATAATTTTAATTATTCATGCATTTGGAAGGTGCTTGCATTATTTGGAAAAAAAGCACGTGAACTTGTCATGAAACATTGCACCCATAATGCCAACTGTCAATGAGAAGTCAAAGTTAAGGTTAAGTCAATTTTAACTTTGCATTTCCTGACTTTAAGGTTTAGCTGTGCAATCTTAATTATGCATGAACTGGATTTTTTCTTTTTAGAAGTACAGAAGGTTCAATGCCAAATGTTATAAAACATGTCTGTCAATGGTTACATACATAAGCACATCACAGTAAAGCCTGATGAACTTCCTTAATATCACTGCATCTGATTTAGCTTTGATGCTAATGGGGAGAGTGATCAGAATGCAAATCTCTGCGTTCCAGCTTTTCTTCATCTCCATGCAAGCAGATTGTGTAATTGGGCTTGGGGTGATCTGATGGCAGGCAAAGGGCTAAAAACTGGGAACTCATCCTGGAAATTTCCTGTTTTCTGGGAGCCCTGTCTTCCCTTTCCTTCTCCTGAGGCGATAAACCTGGAAAGCCCTTACCCAGTGCAGTCCCTATGTCAGGATCGGAGCTCCCAGCTCCACCAGTGTTGCGGATGGGAAAGTGTCTGTTACAGGAACTTTATGACAGTGATTTTTATCCTTGCAGACAAGGTGACATTGTCCTGCCTCCTTATTACCAACCTGAGGAAGATGATGAGATGCCCTTTATCTGCTCACTGTCAGGAGACAATGGAATTATGGGCTGTCATGAGATACCTCCACTGAAGGAGCGGGGCCATGAATGTTGTTTGGACAAGGACGATTATTATTACTACAACTCAGTCCGGCAAGAGTTCAACATCAGTGGCATGTGTGTCAACTGGAACCAGTACTACAACGTGTGCCGTACGGGCAACGCCAACCCACATAAGGGTGCCATCAACTTTGACAACATCGGGTATGCTTGGATTGTGATATTTCAGGTAAGGCCGAGTTAGCCTCCTAACAAGGCTCAAGTTATTTTTCTTTTTTCCAAATCAATCTTTCTGTGCTCCCGTGATGGTTTCTGTGGGGTATGATACAGCTGCAGAGAGAAAAGGGCTTTGTAACTACTATAGCAAAAGAGACAGAGTGCACACCATGAACGGTGTTCCTGAAGACGAGGAGGGACATAGAGCTGTTCCAGGTCATTGCTGAAATGAGCTACACTCTTCAGGCTGTACCAGTTTTCCCTTCAATCCAGATCACTATAGCAAATGAGTCTTTTTTTTTTTTTTTTTTTTAATTCCTGGCACGTGTTGCAGATGGGAGCTAAAATCTGTGCCTTTTTTCTTCTCCACCGGCTGTACGCAGTGTTCAGTCCAAGGGGCACAGAAACCTGCTGTGTGTTTTCCCCCGCTGCGATCCAGGGAAATTAACTATTTTAATGAAATACTCCTGCTGTGAGCTAAGCATGATCTCACAGGCTTTGATAGTATGCCAGTGTCACCAAACAGTACCATGCTGATTTCCTGGAATGGAAATTTGGCCTCCTTGGAATGAATTGTTGTTTCTCACCTTCATTGGGTTGCAACAGCCCTGCCAGTATCTGTCTGTATACACTGAGAAATGAATTCTGGAAGCCCACTTCCCTCCTGTTTTTCTTGTTGTTCTTTGTGTTTGCAGGTGATCACACTGGAAGGGTGGGTGGAGATCATGTACTACGTGATGGATGCCCATTCCTTCTACAATTTTATCTACTTTATCTTGCTGATAATCGTAAGTATAAGACTTGATGACTGTCAGCTTTACAAGCTAAGAGCCTACAAAAAACAGGTGTTAGGTCAACGCAGATACTGGGGAAGCAAACTACTTTATCTGGATTTCTTCTAGGAATCTCAGGAACCCAGCTAGTTGATTTTCACCAAGAGTCAGTGGCAGGAGCACATCGTTGACAGACAGGTAATAACCTGTCTTTCACTCAAAAAATATGCTCAGGATTGATTCCTAGAGATATACATACCCAGTGTAGGATAATGTTCTCATCCGCAGATCTTCTCTCAAAGTAAATTCCCCAAAGCAGTAGCCCAAAAGCACAGAAAACCATTTCTGTATCTGCCCTCCTACTTGGTCTCTTTATACATTTTAAGCTCTCGAATCATTCTTGAGCCATATTTTATGGCTTTTGACAGCACCTGGATTTCTCAGTATCAGCGTTCAGATTCAGATTTTGTCAGATTCAGGGTCTGTCACACTGAATTACTTCCTCACCATGAACAAAAATGAGCTGCTGCTCTGAAAGTGTCAGCAGTCCAAGATAAACTGGCTGTGTGAGATCATCTGTGGCTGGTGGGGATGGAAAGAGAGAAGTGTGTCAGTGATGAGAACTTAATAAGCAGTTTACAAGGCCCATGGATTTATACAAATGAAGGTTGCTGCTGTAGGGAAGTTTGTTGTTGGTGCCTGGAGAGAGAGGTGAGAAACATGATGCCATTGCCTCTTCCATTCCTCAAGCCTCCCACACGTAAGTGTGTTTTCTTGGAGGGAATATCCTGTTTCTAACAAGGAAGGATTTTGTTTTTATGAAGACTCTTGCACTTTTCCCACATGGAGACCAAAGTCAAGACTAGAAGGGAAAGACCTAAGATGGATTATGAGAAGTATAAAATCTCTACACAGTAGGCATAATTTAGTTCTAGGTCACTTAGCCAGTAAGGACCTCAGTGTGTATCTCTAAAGCCTGCATGCATTTGGGTGGACTGCTGAATGGACCTGGTTAAGACTCTGCTCTTCATCTACTACTTGTCCTATGTGGCCATGCCCTCCTAGAAATACGATCTCTAGAAGCAGTCGCCCAAGAACACTAACAGACTCACCTGGCACAGGATTTAGTTTAAATTCAAATTGACATGCAATGATTTGAGAGCAAACAAACCTTACTCTGGTTTCTGGGAGAAATTTTGCAGCCTGTACCTACGGGGAGAGGCACAAAAAAACCCTGCTGGTCCATTCAGGTCAGAGAACTTATGAAAAAGCTGAATCTTCATGGTTCCTCGATTTCTTCCCACCTTCTGGCCTTCTATCATCACAAGGGGAAAACAAGGAGAGAAAAACAGAAAGATGACCTACTCCCTGTTGGCTATAGCATGAGCCAGGACAGCAGAGGTGAAATACATCTTGAGGAATACTGCTTTTACTTTGAGGCTGGAGAGTCCCAAGTCCCAGTGCAAAGGTGTGATTGCATAGGATGGGGGGGAGCTCCCCCCAACTCTATTCTCAAAGGCAAAATGAACATCCACTGCTTTTTGTGAGTTCGGAAAACAATTATTTCCCATAAAGTTTGTTCAGATCTCCCACCATGCAATAGACGTTTAGCACGTACTTGCATTTTCACTTTGAGCAGCATGGCCAGGATACCCAGATTTGTACAATATGCAGTTTGGCACAGACTTTACTCCTGGCCTCAGATACAGTCTCTCCCAGAGCCAGGAAGAACTGTGCAGAGTCAGTGTTTAACCATTGGTTTGGGCATGCCCGTCTCCTGCAGGCCAATTCCAAAAACTGCCCGTCACCTCCTGCTCCAAACTATGTAAATCCTGTCAGCATATTTTTGGTTTCTAAGAAGGAGCACCCTTCTAGTGCTGGCTCACCTCATATGGATTCCCAGTGATTCAAACTTTGATTCTGAATTTGCAGGTGGCTGAAAAACCTCAATTAACACTACACCTGAGATTTTACTGCGGAGTGTCATTGACATTTCTAGACACTCCGTCCTCATTTGTAGAAGCCATGTAGGTTTATTTCCATCAAACACAGGAGCACATGAACCTCAACTTACTCTGGGGACTGCTCAGAACAAAGGAGCCATATTCTAGATGGGATATTTCCTTTGCCTTTGATAGAGTTACACCAAGAAAGCATTTAGCCTTTCTGTTACCTTCTTTGCATGTGTAATGCATCTTTTGCAGCACGTAGCAACACCACAGTGTGAACTTGCTATCACTTGGTTTCATTTTCCCTCTGAGTCTTCTTATAGAAATGACAATCCCTCTTCAAGTCTCACGAAGCACAGTCCTTCCAGCCTTTACCCTTCCCTCCTTCTCCATGGTCGAAAGGCCTGGGTTTCTAAGGAGGATTGCTCTGACAATCATGCTTCAAGCCCTGACTCTTTTTCCACAAACATCCTAGCCTTGGCTCAAACTTACTCTTCTGGGGCCGGATCTCCATAGCTGCTTCTGTAGAGCTATGCTTTCATCCATGACTTCTCCCTCCCTCACAGAGAGATGTCTTCAAACAACTACATAAGGGCATTACCTGCTACTGCTCATCTGGCAGGAAGAAGGCTCCACCACCTGGATATATTCCCAGAATGGTCTAGGACTCCTGTGTAGACATGCTCCCCCCGAGTGGAAGAGTGCTGGCTCACCCTGGCACTCAGAGCAGCCTTGCAGAATGACCCGGTAAAAGCATTTTGCGTATTCAGCAAATTGTAAACAGCTTTCCTCTCTGTCAGAGACCAGGGACGTGACATGCTTTCACCTCCCGAGTCAGTGCTTCATTTCAGTCTTCCTGGTTGAGGTCCAGCAGTCTCTTTGTCACCTCTCCAGCTACTTGGCCACTGGTGTGGCTCCTGGACTAGAGAAAGCTCTTCTGAACTCTTAGAGTGGCAACCACATTGCAGCACTCAGTGGCCTCCTTGAGGCGCTCTGTGCTTACACATGTGGGCTTCAGAAGACAAGCTGAATATCCAGGCATAAGCAATAAAAATAATGGGCAAGTCAATCAGCATCTCCAGCACCAGTCAGATTTTATTAGATATTGCAGAGACAAGGATTGAGCCTTGGGCTGAACAAGGCCAGAATCTGCTTAATCACAGTACAGCTCAGTATCAGGGCTGAACGGGACTCCTATGTTGGGGCTTTGAATTAATGGTCTCCTTCTGCCTCTGTCAGATACTTTGACTCCATGTTAGACACTTTCGGTCTCCTTGCTCAGCTAGCTGAGGTGGATCACTCAATTACGAGCCATATGGGACCCTTACTGTCCTTCTGCTAGCTGGGAGGCAGAGTCTTAGAGTTTATGGACTTGCCTGTCTTAAGGATTAAACCAGTGAATTTGTTTTGTGTTTGATGTTCCTAGCTAAGAGGTTTAAGGATTGGGGGTTAGTTGCCATATCCAGTCCTCTCACTCCTTCCCTTTTTGGTCATCTGGTGGGAGATCACAGTAAATGGTGCTTGTGAGGACAGGGCTTGGTGATGTGAAACCTGAACCTTCCTCTAGATTCAACCCCAGGCTTACAGTGTGACCGTGCTGAGGGCATCTTGTTGCCCTCAGCTCCTCTACTTGTAGCCTAGAGAGAAGATGTTGCAAGTCTTAATTTCTTGTTGGTTGTGGAGTTGTTGGAAGTTGCAAAGTGCTGGACAGTGTCACAATTGGCATTCCAGAAGTGGGTGCACAGCTGGTGTCCAGGTCCCAACCCTGCCTCACTCAGGGCAAGCTGAGGGAGATAACCGAATGGGCAAGCCTGTGTGCGTGTCATGTGGTGCTGAGGGGAAAGAGGGCAGGAGAGTGCATAGGAGAAGAATTTGGATTCCCAGTCATACATGTCATCAGTGAAAGCATGCAAGACATCATGGACTAGGGAAAATCTTGGAGGAAGGCGAAGGAATCCGAATGAGGCATCGTTTTAATTTTCAAGGCCACATACAGAAGCTGAAGGGAAAATAGGTTGAAATATGGGCAGGGGGAGAGGCAAGAGAAGGGTTCAGTGATGAAGGGAAATAGAACAGCTTTGAAGGGTGCTGAGAGGAGGAGGAAAAAAAAAAAAAGCTCTTTATTTTGAGATGGTTTATTGTCCTTATGCTGTATCTGGTTGGGAAGGGCTTCATGTTTCAAAGGCTTATTCAGATGCTAGCAGGGACATCTCCCCTTTGAAATACTGAGAACCACTGTATTGAGCCTCCGGACAGAGCTGCTGGCACCTGTGTGCAAGAGAAAGGTGCAAGCTGGTGGGGGAGTGGCAAGGGCTGTGCACTGAGGGGAAGGCTGCTTGGATAGATAAAACAAGCTGGGGTACTTGCTGAAAAAACCTCCACCTTTCCCATGCACGAGAGTTAGGGTCAGGTTATCGCCACCTTTTCTTGCCTTCTCCCCTTTGCTGGAAAGGTTATATGGGGGAGGACACATGCGTGAAGATAAGGGCAGGACTGGATCCAGTTCTGTGTCAGAGCCGTTTGCTTGGAAAGGAGAGATGGGGAGGTGAGGCTGGGTCCTGCATGGATTTGTACAGGAGGAACATGGTGCAAGGATGTCCCTTAACAGGGAGGCTCCCTGGTCCAGGGGAAGCAGAAATCTTGAGCTGGTGCTTCCTCTCCTCCTCGGGGCTGCCCCACAGAGTCCATTTCAGAGCAGTGCAGACGTGTGGTCCCTGTTCAGCGATCAGACTCTGCGTTTTATCAATGCTGTCTTGCCACTTGCAGCTATATGGGGAGTAGACACCAATCAAGGTACAATAGCTTTTGAGAATGATTTTGAACATGGTTACCAGCCCTTTTATGTATGAAATTCTCATCATATTGAAGCCCAGGTTTTATCGTAAGTGTAATGGATAGATCTCCTATTGGAGATTCATCTGTAATTTCATAATATGTAACACTGAGAGTGAGATTTTTACCTGCAGATCTCTCAGCACCAAGAAACGTTTGCTCCATTTTACAGATAGGAAAACTGAGGCAAAGAAAGCTTAAAGGGAACATGCAAAGGTATAAAATAAGCGTGGTAGACTTTTTGGCTTCTGTATGGAGAATAGGAAGAACTTGGGCATTTTGTTTTTCTAAGAAATTGGGGGAATGGGTTGTGGCTGGTTTTGTATTCGAAATGGAAAGCCTACCTAGGCTGGAGGACAACTAAAATAAGAGCTAATATAACATGTCTAGTATCAGAAGAATAGAAAATGAGCAAGGAAGCACTGTTTCGCTCGACTATTTAGTGTCCTTCTCAAAGTCGGTTTTTGTAAACTCCTCTTTGATTTCAAGAGCTCATTCATTTCAGCAAAATACCATCTCCCTGTATGGTGAATTAAAGTGTAAATGGTAGAAACAAATAAAATGCTCCGAGAATACTGATATGTCCTCCAAGGGCTGAAGACCATAAATGACAGTGCATGGTTTTTCCAGTAGTAAAAGAGCAAGCAGAGGAGAAAGCAACTAAACTACCAAACTAGTCCTCTGTCTCCCACCTTCTGTTTAACACAAAGGAGAGGATAAGAAAAAGTCCAGTTTTCATCAAACCCTTTGCAGGTAACTTCTGAGTGACTTGCTAAAGGTCCCACAGCCTGCCAAAAGAGCCAAAAGTCAGCCTTGTGTTTCCTGAATTTCAGTTCAGAGCTCTAAATTCTGCTCACATGTTCTCCCTTGTGCTGACATTGACTGTCCCTTCTTCTTTGCTACTAGGTGGGCTCCTTCTTTATGATTAACCTGTGTCTGGTGGTCATTGCCACACAGTTCTCAGAGACCAAGCAGCGGGAGCATCAGCTAATGCAGGAGCAGAGGGCCCGGTACCTCTCCTCCAGCACTGTCGCCAGCTACATGGAGCCAGGAGACTGCTACGAGGAGATCTTCCAATACGTCTGCCACATTGTGCGCAAAGCCAAACGCCGCACCCTTGGGCTGTACAACAGCATACAGAGCCGGCGCCAGGGCCACGTGGAGCCAAGCAATGCCAAGCTAGGCACGAACAGGAAAAGCCAGAGACACTACAGTAAGGATTGTGTGGGTAAAGCTGGCAATGCCAATAGTGAAAACGTGAGAGTAACTGGGAGCATCTCCATGTGCCATTTTGCCAAAGGACTTGTGCCTACAAAGCACAGAATTAGAATTAACATTGGCCATTGAGCATGGGGCCATGGCCAGTGCACCAGACCAGCAAGGTGGGGATGACCAGCAAGAATGGGAATGAAACAGGTGTGACCAGCAGGGAACATGCGAAACCCAGGTCTGAAACCCGGAGACCATAATGGGATAACATTAAAGGCACTGGCTGAGGCTTGTAAAGAGCTCCAGATGTGGTATAGCAGGGTAATGATAGCAGTTTGGGAGAAAGAAGTATTAGGGGGATACGATGGAGTGGGACAAAGGGTTGCAGTCCGTGGCACAGCAGTTCCCACAGAGCTCTTGTCCCAAACTGAGTTGCTGTGGGACCTCAGGAGAGGCAAAGGGAGTAGAATTGTGATGGGGTGTCTCCTGAATCAAGGGAGCAATAATGAAGAAGTCAGTTTGATATGCAAGGGCAATGGAGACAATGTCTCTTGATGGGAGCACATGCTGTTGTGTAAAATTTAGACATGAGATACCATTTAAATTGGATTCTTGGCCTGAAAAGTGACTATAAAAATGATTTTATAGAGTTAGTATTAACTGCCTGTCGATGCCTCTCCTAAGTTATGCTCCCATTAACAAACAAAAAGGCGGATTTTCCTTCAGCTGGTCTTGCATACGCAGTCTTTCATTTTCTTTACTTGCTGGGAGAAAAGTTTCTGCAGGCTTCATGCACTGTGTTAATGAATTAGTTGCTTCATTCTCCCAGCATCCATTTGATCTTCCAGGCTCAACTGGAGGATCAAGGAACACAAATTTAGTTTTCTCACTGAAGTCAGGAGGTGTGTTCTGATTCAGAGCCCACGGACTATCAGGAGGAATTGTTCTTGCACTACCTTTTCTGGCTTCTTGAGATGCTTTGCTAATGTAGCTTCCCTAATTTAGAGAGTTCAGTTCAGCATGTGGGTTCTCAGACCCCACTTGTAGCAGTTCAAGCCAAAAGCAGTCCTCGTGATCATTTTTCCCTCAGTTCCCACTTAACACAAGCTACTAAGTCTCAAGCTGTGATTCCTGCATCAGACAAAACAGTTCTTCCTCTGATGGACGTGAACCCCCATTGAGCCTAATCACTGGCAGCTGAACGGTACCATGCCTTTTGGTGACATAGCCAGTCAGTGTAAAGCCCCCAATGGCAATGGCTTTTATTGCTGTCCTTGAGATGATGTGCCAGTGTTTTGTCATCCTTATCGCTAGAAAGCCCAGTTACACTGTCTAAATACCCAAAAGCCAAACAAGTGTCCAGTTTTGATGTCTTTTTCAAAGCCTTCTCCTTTAATTGTGGTAATTTCTCTCCCCAGGGCTTTGCCAGCAGCACAACTCTCTTCACTGCCCTCCTCAGGGATTGGTCCAGCCCATTGCTGTGACAGCAACCTCCGATCCCACCAACTGCCCCCGATGCCACAGAGGGGAGCACAAAGTATCCCGAAGGCTCTCTGTGCTTGATAGTACTGACTCAGACCAGGAGGATGGAGGAGCCAGCGAAGAGGAGGGAGAGGGCAGTGGAGAGGAGCAGGGTGCCTCGGCGCTGGAGAAGGAGGAGGAGGTGGAAGAAGGAGGACGGCTGAAGCTCTGCAGTGACATGTGGCGAGAAGTGAGGGTCAAGCTTCGAGGGATTGTGGACAGCAAGTACTTCAACCGTGGGATCATGATCGCAATCCTAGTGAACACTATCAGCATGGGCATCGAGCACCACGAGCAGGTAAAGCACCTCAGGGCACAGGGTGGGCAGTGGTGACTGGTGAGTCCTGCTCAGGGTTACAGTCTTGCTAAGCAGCTGATGCAACTCAGTGGAGGCAGAGAGTGAGCAATTTGGACCCCAGGCCACAGCATGGGTCATCCCACCATGGCTTTGGAGAAAGCCTCAGGGTCTTTTCTTCCTTATCCCTGTGCTTAATCACTTTCACTGTCTCCATATATTTTCCTCTCACCTCCTTTTAGTCCCTCTCTTTTCCTCTTTCCTGCTTACTTTTATCCCTCTGTTTTTCTTTTTCACCCTGTCTTTTCTTTCCATCTGCTTCTCTCTCCTTCACCCTTGTCGCTTCCATCTTCCTCATCTCTCTCTCATTTCTATCTTCATTAGCTTACTGAATCCTTAGTCTATTTGGTTAATATAATGTGTTCTCTGGGGATGTCACAGGCACTTCACAAGCATCTCAATTCATATCCATCAACTTGCTAGCTTTTCTGGCTTAATTGAGAGATGCCTGAGCACAGTCTGTCTATACAAGAAGGCTAGGAAAGGCACCACCTTCCATCTCCAGTCATTTTGGGGGCTCAGATGGCTTGAGCCTTTCCTTTGCCCTGACAGCAAGAAATGATAGGTCAGACATAGACAGCAGTTGTGGGCACAGGTTTGACTTTCACGCCAATAGTGTGAAGGCAGCTCTGAGTCAGCAGTGCACTTTATCCTAATGACAGACTTGTGAGATGGAGGAGGACTGTGTGCCCTCATTTTATAGCTGGGAAACAGAGGCTGTGTCTACTTTGTCATGTGCAGAGCCAGCTTCAGAGGGTGTTAAGTACACCTATGACCTTGCATCTGTATTGCTGGCTGTTAGCTCTGCTGCACTTTGCATTGAAGGAGTCCATGCTGTACATCCATGTTTCAGATCTATGCTGCCAGTCTGAAGGTGGCCATGATTCACTCCACGTGATTGCCTAGACCACAAAAATAAGAGATCACTCCACCTCTGAGATGCTGACTGCATTGAAGCTTTGGAGCCAAGGTGAAGTCTTGTCCTGAACACAGTCTCAGGTAGCAAAGAGACAGGCAGTGAGTCTGGTTCAAACAAGGCACTCAGATTTGTCTTGTGCTGTATCAGGATGGAGATATGCCGAGACCCAGAGTATCTTAAATTCCCTGTTTGAGGCAACGCAGAGTCTGAGTGAGTATTTGAAGCCTCAGATATCTGGATCGCACCTCCGTACCAAGCATTAGACCATTTTTTAAAGCCCGGTTAGTTTCTGATACAAGGATGGGAAACCTTAAGTTGATCCCAGAATGCAAAACTGCACTGGATGCTTCAGTACCAGAAAAATACTGGCAGGACCTCAGAGGAGAGGAGAATGAAGAAGAGGCTGGAGAGGTTGACTCATGAAAATAGATTAAAAAAAGCAATATATTTATCACATAGCAGAGAGATGACTAAGGGTTGAAGCCTAGGACAATATGAAAACTGCCCACTGATGTTTTAAAGATGTGAGCACCAAGCAGGGAGAGCCATTGTTCATTTTGGTTTATTGGAGACAGAGTGAATTAAGAGTTTAGCAGAAGAATATTTGAGCTAGAGGTAGAGAATTCACTCTCATGTTCTGGCTACTGTGTGTGCAGATTTAAGCCCTTCTAGGCCACCTCTGCCATGTTTGTACAGCCCGCAGCAGAGTGGGAGCTGACTGCAGCCTTGGGGTTTCTAGTAGCAGGTTATTAATGACACATCCTTAAAGTTATGCTATCACTTTTTATCCATAAGTAGCTAGGAAAAGCTTATGACCCTGCATGCTGTTTCTACTAGAAAGAGATGTCAGCCAAATTGATCATAACTGAAAAAATGTGGTGCAGCCTGTTTATTTAAAATGTGTGTACTGAATCCTGTTTCCCTGGCACAATAAGATTAAAAAAAAAAATAAAAATTCAGACCATACCATGAATTCTAGGTCTTTTTCAGTCAGCAGTTAACTCAAAAGCAGGTAGGCATTTGCACTTCCCTTTGCTCTCTTTCAGTTTTCCTCAAGCCATGCTATCAGTACATCTCATACTGGTGCTGCATCGCCTCCTTTTTTCTCCTTCCTTTCTTTTTTTCCTGTTGTTTTTCTCCTCAGAAACACAAATTTTCACAGAATGACATCTAGCAAAACCCCTCTGCCCACAGAGATCTGTGATTTGCAGGGTGATGCCATCCTATGACTGAAGTAGCTTCTCTTGCTGCAGTTACTTCATTATATGAATCTTTCCTGGCCCAGAGCTAATGTGTATAGAGACCTCTCGAGCTTTTATTTTCTGGTGCATGGGAGATCACAATCCCAGCCACTCTCTGGGGACATATCTGGTTGGGCAAGAGGACGTGTGAAGGTGTCACAGGTTTGAGCACTTCTGGGAGCAGCTCATAGCACGTCCATCAGCTCGTTGTTGCTCCACTTGCTCACTGACTATACCCAGGTGAGCTGGCCCACTGACCAAAGCACCTACCAACCATCAGGTTAAAGGGTGAGAGAGACTGCAGGAGCCAGACACACGGTTCAGGCTCAGAAACACAGGAACCCTGGGGACAGAGCCTATGTGTGAGTCTCGCCTTTGATTCCTGACCCTTGACCAACAGAAAGAAAACCATGAATTAAAATTATCTGTTTGTTGCAATTCAGGGGTTTAATATTCACAATGTTTTTCTGCCAGGAGGCTTAACCTCAGCAACTCAAACCACTTTACTTGGATCCAAATCAACTTGGAATTTGGCTTTGTTTAACTTATCCATCCAGTCCCTTGTCCTGTCCTGTTTGTGTGGCCAAGGCAGCTTCCCATCTCCTTATACATGCCTTGTGAGGGAAATCAGCTCACTTTGGGACAAACTGCATTGCTATGAGTCATTTTTAATCCTCAAGCTTATCACAAGTTATCACTTGTAAATAGATAAGTTTATTCAAATCTATCAGTGTGCATTATACCATGTAATATCCTCAGTATTAGGCTTTCAGATATTGCTGGGACATTGCACAAGCCAAAACCCATCATTTCAAGCTTTGTCCTGCTTGAAATAGTTTTTGCAGTTCTTCAGAGCTGTTTCTACTTGGAAGTGCCTATTTTTAAAATTCAGTGTAGAAAATCAAGATATCAGATGCTTGTAGCTGTCCAGAAGGATCCTTTAAAGAGGCTTACTTTTTTTTAATATTCACAGAGGATTTGGTGCTGCTCGCTTTGCTCCCTTATTCACAGAATCACAGAATCACTAAGGTTGGAAAAGACCTGTAAGATCATCAAGTCCAACCATTTTAAAAAAAAAAAAAAAAAAAAAAAGCCACCCACAAAACACACCACAACCCACACCAAAAAAACCCACCCACACCACACAGCACCATGCCCATCAAGCCACATCCCACAATGCCACATCCACACGCTCCTTGAATACCTCCAGGGAGGGTGACTCCACTACCTCCCTGGGCAGCCTGTTCCAATGTTTCACTACTCTCTAGTAAAGAACTTTTTCCTAATATCCAGTCTGAATCTCCCCTGGTGCAACTTGAGGCCATTTCCTCTTGTCCTGTCACTAGTCCCTTGGGAGAAGAGACCAACACCCACCTCTCTGCAACCCCCTTTCAGGTAATTGTAGAGAGCGATAAGGTCTCCCCTCAGCCTCCTCTTCTCCAGGCTGAACAACCCCAGTTCCCTCAGCCGCTCCTCATAAGACTTGTGCTCCAGACCCCTCACCAGCTTCATCGCCCTTCTCTGGACACGCTCCAGCACCTCAATGTCCTTCTTGTAGTGAGGGGCCCAAAACTGAACACAGTATTTGAGGTGCGGCCTCACCAGAGCCGAGTACAGAGGCATGATCACCTCCCTGCTCCTGCTGGCCACACTATTTCTGATACAGGCCAGGATGCCGTTGGCCTTCTTGGCCACCTGGGCACACTGCTGGCTCATATTCAGCTGGCTGTCAATCAACACCCCCAGGTCCTTTTCTGCAGGGCAGCTTTCCAGCCACTCGTCCCCAAGCCTGCAGCGTTGCCTGGGGTTGTTGTGGCCGAAGTGTAGAACCCGGCACTTGGCCTTATTGAACTTCATCCAATTGGCCTTGGCCCATCAATCCAGCCTGTCCAGATCCCTTTGCAGAGCCTTCCTACCCTCGAGCAGATCAACACTCCCGCCCGACTTGGTGTCATCTGCAAACTTGCTGAGGGTGCCCTCTATCCCCTCATCCAGATCATCGATAAAGATATTAAACAAGGCTGGCCCCAAAACTGAGCCCTGGGGGACTCCGCTTGTGACCGGCCGCCAACTGGATTTCACCCCATTCACCCCAACTCTCTGGGCTCGGCCGTCCAGCCAGTTTTTTACCCAACAAAGAGTGTACCTGTCTAAGCCACGAGTCACCAGCTTCTCCAGGAGAATACTGTGGGGAACAGTGTCAAAGGCTTTGCTGAAGTCCAGGTAGACAACATCAACAGCCTTCCCCTCATCCACTAGGCGGGTCACCTGGTCATAGAAGGAGATCAGGTTGGTCAAGCAGGACCTGCCTTTCATGAGCCTGTGCTGGCTGGGCCTGATCCCTTGGTTATCCTGCACATGTCCCGTGAGCGCCCTCAAGATGAGCCTCTCCATAATCTTCCTGGGCACCAAGGTCAGGCTGACAGGCCTGTAGTTCCCCTTCTTGTAGATGGGTGTCACGTTGGCAAGCCTCCAGTCGTCCGGGACCTCCCCTGTTGACCAGGACTGTTGATAAATGATGGAGAGCGGCTTGGCAAGCTCCTCTGCCAGCTCCCTCAGCACCCTTGGGTGGATGCCATCAGGCCCCATAGACTTGTGAGTGTCCAGGTGGCACAGCAGCTCATTAACTGCTTCCTCCTGGATCATGGGGAGCCTATTTTGCTCTCCATCCCTGTCATCCAGCTCAGGGAGATGGATACCCTGAGGATACCTGGTGTGGCTGTTAAAGACTGAGGCAAAGAAGGCATTAAGTACCTCAGCCTTTTCCTCATCCTTCGTGACAATGTTCCCTGCCGCATCCAGTAGAGGATGGAGATCCTCCTTGGCTCTCTTTTTGTTGTTAATGTATTTATAGAAGCATTTTTTGTTGTCCCTCACAACCGTGGCCAGGTTGAGCTCTAGCTGGGCTTTTGCCTTCCTAATTCCCTCTCTGCATGTCCTAATGAGGTCCTTGTATTCTTCTTCACTTGCCTGCCCCTTCTTCCAGAGGTGATAAATTCTCTTTTTTTCCCCAAGCCTCAGCAAAAGCTGCTTGTTCAGCCAGGCCAGTCGTCTTCCCCGCCGGCTCTTCTTACGGCACATGGGGACTGCCTGCTCCTGCGCCTTCAAGAATTCCTTCTTGAAAAACATCCAGCCTTCCTGGGCCCCTTTGCCCTTCAGGACCGTCTCCCAAGGGACCCTCTCAACCAGTGTCCTGAACAGGCTGAAGTCTGCCCTCCAGAAGTCCATGGTAGCAGTTTTGCTGACTCCCCTCCTTACTTGGCTAAAAATTGAGAACTCTATCATTTCATGGTCACTAAGCCCAAGACGGCCTCCGACCTTCACTTCTCCCACCAGACCCTCACTGTTCGTAAACAGTAGATCAAGCAGGGCACCTCCCCTGGTAGGCTCGCTTACCAGCTGCGTCAGGAAGTTATCTTCCACACACTCGAGGAACCTCCGGGACTGTTTCCTCTCGGCTGTGTTATACTTCCAGCAGACATCCGTAAGTTGAAGTCCCCCACAAGAACAAGGGCTTGTGACTGTGAGACTTCTGCCAGTTGCTTGTAGAACGCTTCATCGGCTTCTACGCCCTGGTCGGGTGGTCTATAACAGACCCCCAGCAGGATATCCGCCTTGTTGGCCTTCCCCCTCATCCTTACCCATAAGCGTTCAACCCTGTCATCACAATCATCAAGCTCTATACAATCAAAGCACTCCTGGACGTACAGAGCCAGCCTACTTCCTCTCCTTCCTTGCCTATCCCTCCTGAAGAGTTTATAGCCCTCCATTGCAGCACTCCAGCCATGCGAGTCGTCCCACCATGTTTCTGTGATGGCAACCACGTCATAGCTGTTCTGCTGCACAATGGCTTCCAGCTCCTCCTGTTTGCTGCCCATGCTGCGTGCATTGGAATAGATGCACTTGAGCTGGGCTATCGATCTTGCCCCCGACAATGGCACGTCACCCCTAGGCTCATCTCTAGGTACCCTGGCTTCGTCCCCTTCCCCCTTCAAATCTAGTTTAAAGCCCTCTTGATGAGGCTTGCCAACTTACGAGCAAGGATCCTTTTCCCCCTTGAGGATAGCTGAACACCGTCTGCACTCAGCAGGCCCGGTGCCGTGTAGACCGCCCCATGGTCAAAGAATCCAAAATTCTTCCAATGGCACCAGTCTCTGAGCCATGCGTTGACTAGGTTTGCTTTCCTATTCCTATCAGCATTCCTCCCTGCCACTGAAGGGATTGAGGAAAACACCACCTGTGCTCCCGATCCCTCAACCAGTCTCCCCAGTGCTTTAAAGTCCTTCTTGATCCCTTTCAGGCTTCTTTGCTCAATCTCGTCCCTGCCAACCTGCAAAACCAACAGCGGGTAGTAATCGGTGGGCTGTACCAGACTAGGGAGTTTCCTCGTGACCTCTCTCACCCGGGCCCCAGGGAGGCAGCAGACTTCCCTGTGGGTTGGGTCCGGCCGGCATATTGGGCCCTCTGTTCCCCTCAGGAGGGAATCGCCTACAACAATTACCCTCCTTTTTGTCTTAGTAGCGGATGAAAGGCTGGTCCCAGCTGAATGTCCCAGACTGCCTTTCTCATATATTTCTTGAATGGCCTGTTGGACTCAAGCTTCTTTGCCATTAGTAACCAATGAGACAATTGCTGAGTAACTTGGTTTATATTCTCCAGTATCTACTTACAGTATTCCTTCGTACATCAGATCAATACTTTATGAGGTCTGCCTTGTGTGGATCAGGAGACGATCCCTAAGTAGACCAGCCCTGTGGATCAGTAGCTTCATAACCTTTAGCCTGCATGATTTCCCTTTATACCAGCATTTATTGCATCCACAAGTTCATATTTCACAGTTATTGCTTCTCTTTTTACTATTTGCTGCTTGTCAGAAACATTCAGCAAATGTCCAAGCCAGCTCATCATACTGACATTTAGTAAATGATGGAACAGTCTCCCTAGGGTGGTAGAGAAAACCACATTACTTCAGTCTTGTAAAACTAGGGTATAACAAAACATCACAAAGTCCTCTGTTGGTTGTGGGGTGGTGATTAGGATGAGTAAAAGCTAGTTGGTATGTTCCATGGCTGATTTCTATGACTCTTCTGATTATTGTCAAGTGACTTTGAACTGGTGAGTAAAAATCGACACGCTGGAGAGAGCTCTGTATGGAATATTTCCCTCTCATGTTCTCAGAGGCAGTGATGTGCAGGTATGGTTTGGTAGGGCTGGTCTGCATAGATCACATCAATTACTCTTCCATTTCTAGACAGCTGCCAATTTACTCCTGGTTAGGAGAAAGTCCTGGTCTGCATATTCTTAACCTTTCCTATAGTGCAGGAGTTTCTGGCTGCTGTCAGATAATGGACTAATTATGTTTTCAGTCTAATCTGAGATAAGAATTCCAAAGTTAATTGGTAAGAAACTGAAAAGGAGAAAAAAGCTGAGCAGCTGCCCTCTGTTGCCCCAGGTCTAGTTTCTGGTCACTGGGCAGGAGCCCTGAGGTAGACCTGAATCATACACTTCACTCTCAGTATTCGACCTACACCGGTAGGGATGAAGAACTTAGTGCCATGAAGGTCTGAATTAGGTAGTTTCATGGATTTGGAAAGAGATCCATATTCAGAGTCGGTGAACCAGTCTGGTTAAAACAGTGGCTCTGAGCATGCTCTGCCCCCTGGGATCTCTCTCCCCTTCAAGCTACCCTCCTCACCCCACTACTTGGCTCCCACAGTTTTGTTCAAGTTTCTCTCCTGGTGTGTTGGGTAAATGAGTCTATCCTGGCTTGGCAATATGAACAGACTTTTCTTGTGGGGAGATTTCTGGTGTTCCCTGGTTTTGCTTAGACTAAAATAGCCTTGAGTTCAAGCCTTTTCTTGTGGACACTTCAATTTACAGCTTCTAGGTAAACCTGCGTGGCCCCGGGAGGAGGAAGCCTTGCTAACAGTTTTGATGATAAATGCCTGAGTGTTGTCTGTGGGAGCCTGGGGAGCTCTCACAACTGTGAGGTGACACATCCATTGTGCTGAGGATCCTGTGTGTCAGTAGGAAGAAAAGGAGAGAACCACTTTTTCCCTGTTCGCTTGCCCCCTTCATCAAGTTCACATTTCCCTGGCCAGAGAGATTCCCCTGCACCAGCCGTGTCCCAGCCACCAGCTTTGTCCACTGCCACTCATGGGCACACTGCCCCAGGTGCAAGGGCATCCCTGCACAGGACATAGCCCCTGGTGGCCCCCATCCTGCAGCCCCAGCTCCCAGCTGATGGCTCTTCACACTCTGCCAAATTATCTGTACCTTCAGAAACGGCTGCCATGCAGGATCTGCCTTTAGCCGGTGAGCATGCTGCCTTGGGCCTCTCCAGCTGGCTCCGCTCTTTTTCTCCTGTTTTTCCTGAGTTCATTCCTTTTGTGTTGCTCTTCCTTTCCCAGCCTTTACGTCTTTCCTACTCCATTTTTAAAAATCTCCCCTTCTCTAGTTCTTGTGGGTGCTGATGAGTTTATTTTACTATTTTTTTTTCAGCTTTGTTTTTTGATTCCTCTTTTGCTGCCTTTCTCTCTGCCCATCTCTCCTTCCTTTCCCTGCCCAGTTCTTCCTCCCCCTCTCTCTAGGAGGGATGCTTTGCTGGGGCTGATTGATGGCCCATTAGAAAAAGATTAACAGGTGGAGGCTTGACTAGAGAAACAGATGTCAGGGAGGGAAGGAGAGACAGGGGAACAGGTGACCTTTTACACAAGCAAGATGCAAGCATGGCTTTTCAAACATCAATTGCTCCCTACGACAGTCTAAGAGAGAATGTGTGGACAGCAGAGAGGAAGATAATCCACCATCATAGCCTGTCACTTTTTTATGTTGCTCATTCTCACTGACATAACCATTTGATTCAGGCTGAAATTGGCATCTCTGTTTAGCATATGGACCTCATGTTCCTGGCGAGTGTCATTACTGCCTGGCTCTCTGTGAAGTGATCTTCATCTCTCCCTTCCCATGTGCACTTGCTCATTCTTTCTCTGTCTTTGCTCTTACGTCCCCTCTTCTCCCCCCCATTGTCAGGATGGTTTTGTTATTCAAATGTAGTTATGGATGGAAATTGAGCCATCTCCTCTTTTTGATTTTAAAGAAATGGACTATTTCAATAAAAATCGGCAACAAGGAGTGCAATAAATTAACAAAGGGCATGGGAAGGCACAGATATGAGGAGCTGTTTCCAGTCCATTTGCTCACCTGGGAGGATCTGGGCCCCTTGGATTCCCAGAACAGGGGTCAAAGCAGACCCCAGCTTCAGGGGGAGGGTCAGACCCAGAACTGCATTCCTCCCTCACTTCCCCTTCCACCAGTTGAGTAAGTAACAGGCATGGTCAACACAAAGGCTACCCTTCAGAAAAAAAGTAATTTTGTAGTCTTCAGGGAGAGACCATGACTCCCCTTCCTAGCGGGGACTAATACTGAGTTAATGGTAAAAACATTGGCTCTGACCTGCAGGTACTCACTCTTTTGTTTCTGCCATGCCAGGAGTGTCTGTCCTCTCTTGCCCTAAACAACAGGCTTTTGCAGTTTTCTTGTTCCCATCATTTTATGTGATGCTTTAAAGAGTGACCTGGTGGCCAGGCATAGCTCAGACCAATGTGAAGGAAGAGGAGAGTCCATTTCACAGGGGACAGTGAGAACATGGCATCCCTCATCAATGACATCAGCATAGCCTCTTTCTCCCTCTGAAGCAACATTTCATCATTCCTGAGGAAACGGTCTAGACTCTTTCCTGACATTGTCAGAGAAGTTTTGAAGGCTGCACACACTGAAGAAAAAGTAATTAATTCAGAAAACAAAAGGAGGAGTAATTTAATTTGCTCAGACTTGTTCCACGGACGGAGTCATTAAAATACTTTCTCTCATATCCACAAACACATCGGTCTCTGCTGGGAGGAGGCTGTATCACAGGGGCTGAAAGATGTGTCAGAGATTCAACAGAAAAAAATGCCTGAGGCAGGGTCAGGTTGCCTTTTTTTTTTTTTAACACAGTCATCTTGTGTCATCCCTGGAGGTTTTCACCGTGTGCATCTGCCTTCTTCTCTTGCTGTCAATTTTTCTCTTTTCCTCACCCTGTCCTGCTCTTCCTGTCCCTTACAAGTAGGTGTTAGGAGTTGTGCCCCTCCTCGCTGTTGTCTTATTTATCCAGTCTGATATTTGCTTGGGTAGTTGTTGAGACCACTCTGCAGACAGCAGCATGATAAAAGACTGCTGGAGTAAGACCTAACTGCTGGATCAAGAACTAATGCATATCAAAGATTTGGTGGGGAGTGGATGAGAGAAAATGGGGAAGGGAAAAAAATAGAGGGGAAAGGGGCAGAGAAGTGCAGTGAGGTTTAGAGGAACATGGAGAACTGTTTTCCTATCATACAAATGTTTTCAGAATTTCAGCAAAAAATTGTGCCAGCTACCTGTGGAAACCTCAGAGGAAGAAATTCTTGAAGAAAAAGGCTGACCACAGATCAGCCACTTTTGTCCTGCTTCGAAAAATACTCAAGTTCTTTGCACAGTGAAGCAGCCTTTAGCTGGAGGACCCAGGGTATGGAGTAGGATGTGGAGAGACACTTGGTCAGCCTTGGCTGTGTGAATGGTTGTGGGGCTCCTGACCACCTCTAGTGAAATAATTTGTTAGGGACATAATCTATGATGAAGGTAGTAAATGTGCAAAGGAATTGGAGTGCAAAGGTTGCTCTATCTAGCTCTACTCTAATCTCTCCCATGGTCCTTCACAGCTCCCTACAAAGCCTGTCCCCTGGGAATGGTAGCACTTTATTTCCCATAATTTCAGGGCTCTTTCTGTTCTGACTCTCTGAATTTGCCTTTTCTCCAGCCAGAGGAACTGACCAACATCTTGGAGATCAGCAACGTTGTCTTTACAAGCATGTTTGCCCTGGAGATGATCCTGAAACTTGCTGCTTTTGGTCTCTTTGATTACCTCCGCAACCCCTACAACATCTTTGACAGTATCATCGTCATCATCAGGTGACAAGGGCCTTGGGCATCAACTGAAATACACATAGAAAAGAGTACCACACAGCTCTCATGTTTTCACGTGTTTTTTCCAAAAGGATTTAGCAGCTATACTAGGAGGAGCTGAGCTGATGCACAAGGCCAAGGATTGGGAGACCAAGATGCCCTTTCCCAACACTTGGCAACCCTAGGCAAGCCGTGTAGCATTTCTGCCCCGCAGTTGTCTCCTCTGTATAATGGAGGCAATCACAGTTGCCTTGCAAGTCCACCACAAATATTAGCTGTGAAATATTTTGCAAATGCACAAATGAAGGATGCTACAGAGGTTTAATGTGTGATAGAAGAGCTTGTCTTGCTGGAACTTAATGCTGCAATCCTTTCCTCATTCCTGCAACGTGCAGTGCCATGTTCATGTTCTGAAGGGAGAAATGCAGCTTTCTACACATAAGCATAAACCTGTAGTATATACTTCTAATTATATCTTGTTCAAACAGATTTTCTCTCTTACACCTATATACATACAGCTAATGCAGAGGTGATAACTTGGATTAGCACTGTTATTCCTCTGTCTCTTCTTGTTTGTTCATTTCTCCTCTGTTTTGTCCCTCACACTCCCTCTACCTCT
This sequence comes from Gavia stellata, assembly GCF_030936135.1. Classification (NCBI taxonomy): domain Eukaryota; kingdom Metazoa; phylum Chordata; class Aves; order Gaviiformes; family Gaviidae; genus Gavia; species Gavia stellata. The sequence continues at coordinate 57,354,958 of NC_082597.1, read as the reverse complement.
CTGGGCCATAGCATCTGGGAGATCATCGGCCAGTCGGACGGGGGCCTCTCTGTGCTGAGGACTTTCCGTCTCCTGCGGGTGCTGAAGCTGGTGCGTTTCATGCCCGCGCTGCGCCGCCAGCTTGTCGTGCTGATGAAGACTATGGACAATGTAGCCACCTTCTGCATGCTCCTCATGCTCTTCATCTTTATATTCAGGTGAGGAGGCAGTTGTCTTACAGTGTTTTGGAGAGGCACTGCATGGCTCATGTGGACAGCAACTCTGGAGCGTGAACTCGTCTTGCCCATTGCTCTAGGCTCAGGCAGCACTGACAAACATTTATTTGCTCATAAGGGCTGAGGTTACTGCTGCCACCAAATGCCTGCGTTGAGCATAATGTCCTATTGCAGGATAGGTGAAGTCTCTTGGTAATCGACACAGGCTGCAGGGACAGTTCAGTCTGGAGGCTGGCTCTGACAAAAGGGCAGCAGAAGGCACCCAAGAAAGTTTGTCAGTGCATCCCGTGGATGCGGTGGTAGGGAGATGAAGAAAAAGGAGAGCAAGCAAGAATGATGGAGAGAGCAGGTCTGAAGAACATGTTGGAGGGAATACGTGAGCTTTGAGGAAGTGCAGATGGGAAACAAGGTTTTGTGGTGAGCTACAGGGGTGCAATACACAGCTCCTTCTTCACAAATAGGTCCCAGTGGTCTGGCTGTGTTTTTCTAACCTTCTCTCCTGTGGTGCTACATTAGATTGTTGGGAAGCAAAGAGAATCACTCTGACGAGCTCACTGTGGTGGCAGAGATATTTACATTTGATGCCATCTCCTCCTCGTGTCTCAACAGCATCCTGGGAATGCACATCTTTGGTTGCAAGTTCAGTCTCAGGACGGACACAGGAGATACAGTTCCTGACCGGAAGAATTTTGACTCCCTGCTGTGGGCCATCGTCACTGTCTTCCAGGTGACCCCACTTTGCTCTTTACGGGTGGGCCAGGGCAAAGTGAAGAGGATCAGAAGGTGCTTTTTCTCATTGCAGAGCATTGTACTTGCTCCTGACACCACAGAAATTCACACAAAAGGCTACAGCATGTGATGTTTGGAGGAAGAACAATTGCGTGTTGTAGCCAAGCGACTGGTGTATTTCTCGGGGGGGGGGGGGGGGGCGCTCCTTCCTTCCTAAGAGACACTTTGCAAAGGTCACTTCTGATGCGGCAACTCCTGTGTTTAACACCATCATCCCAGCACGTGGCTGCCCTCATGGTTGCTCTTGTTCTTCTTGCTCAGCTAATGTAATCAGAGCAGTACCACAGCTGGACGGTGACAGTGGGCAGCGGGTGTATGGTTATGGGGAAGTTAAGAGGCCTGATGTGCATCCTTTCACTGTCTTTTTCTGGGAATCCCCTTCGTGTTCTTCCTTCATGTTTATGTTTATGTGGCCTCTGCTCCTGGTTGCAGATCCTAACCCAGGAGGACTGGAATGTTGTGCTCTATAATGGCATGGCCTCCACCTCGCCATGGGCATCCCTCTACTTTGTGGCTCTCATGACGTTTGGCAATTACGTGCTCTTCAATCTGCTAGTGGCCATTCTCGTGGAGGGGTTCCAGGCTGAGGTGAGTTGCCACCAAGGCCTCATCAGGAGGAGGAATAGAGGCGCTAAAAAGGGGACCTTTGAGAAACTTTGAGGGTACTGGGGTGGGGGACTCCCAAAGTATCACACCTCTGTCATTTCCCTTGCTAAGTTCAGGGTGGGATTCACTTAAAAAAAAAGATGACAGCGTTAATCCTTGCAAGGAAAGAGACAAGTCCTCTGGAAGGGAGTTCACAATTTCCATCCTGTGCAACAGACCCTACCCTACTAGGGTGAGTCCTTTGCCCCTCCAAAAGCAAGAACACAGTACCTCGGCCATCCCAGGTCACATGAGACTCTTTCCAGTGATCACACTGATGCCTGGCTGCCAAGGAGGATTTTACAGTTGTTCCAGCAGTGAAAGGCAAGAACAAATGTTCTTCTCTGTTTATGAGTTCCCAGCTTCTAAATTTGTGTGTTCCAGGGTGATGCCAACCGGTCATACTCAGATGAAGATCAGAGCTCATCAAACATGGAGGAGTTAGATCAGTTCCAAGAGGTCCAGGAAGGCTCAGGTACAATATCTCAAACAGCCTCATTTGCTGACCTCCCATTGCTGTTTAGTGAGAAATCTGAAAGTAGATTCTGCAGAAAATTCACTCCCACCTCCAAGGACTTACTGTTTTTAATTTTGAACTTTATGCTAGTTTGTGGTGTTATCTCTGGAAAAAACAGAGCTGTGTTGGCATCCTGAGGAATGCGATAGCGAAGAGGAGCAGTTCTTGAATGACCTAAAGAATGGCAAATAGGAGTGAGAAGTGAGACTGTCTCTGTTTACCTTCAGGGGCACTTTTTCAGGAACACTGTGTCCGAATCTGGGACCCACATATGGATAGAGGATACCAAAACATTAAAAAGGACTCAGACAAATCTGGAAGTCTTGCCTCATAGCAAGACGCTAATGAAGCTTAGAGAAACCAGAGAAGTGACTTGATCACAGACTCTGTAAGTGCCGACCGTAAGGAGAGATTTCTGATGGTAGATGGCTCTTCAATTGAGCAGAAAAAAGCATAATGAGATTGTAAAGGTTGGAAGCTGAAGCTAGACAAATTCAAACTGAAAAAAACCACATATTTTTAAGGAAAGATAATTAACTGTTGGAACAGTCTTCCTACAAACTGCCAGGTAAGGTTTCCACCCCTCGAAGTCTTTCCCTGAAGACTGCAAGTCTTTCTACGAGAGGAATTATACCTCAGACAGGACTTGGTAGCAGGGAGCAGCAAGAGTAGCTTGCTCCGCAGTGGATGGCGAGCCAGGAGCTGAGGGGTAGGGACAGCCAGGCAGGAGGGCAGGGACCACACCGACAAAGGTACAGTGCTCACACAAGCTAAGCAGAGCAGGTCTGCTGACACTAGCCAGGGTCAGCCAGTAGTTCAATGATTGCCAGGCAAGTCCACAGTAATGAGGCAGGTCCGAGGTCAAGCCAAGAAGTCCTGTCAGCAAGACAAGACCAAGATAGCAAGGTGCAAGGACAGGCACAAGCATACTCACAGCATAACCCAGACAAGGACCACAAGCCCAGGTCTGAGCTTAAAGGCAGCTCCCACAGCAAGGAGCAGTGGCTCCGCTCTTGCCTTGTCACAGCTCTTCCCTGCATCTTAGCTGTTTTCACACCAGTCTGGTCCTGGGTTACACGGCTGCACCATACCAGAGCTTACCCTGAATGTAGGCAGCCAATCCCTTAGGAGGGCAGATGGGGAAGAGTTTGCAGAGCCTGTTGGTGCACTCACAGCTGTGACACTGTGTGCTGGTGAGGATATGTGACCTTCATTATGCAATAGGTCAAACTAAAATGATTGTTCCAGTCCTTTCAGGCATTAAAACCCAGTACCCCATCCTCTCCATTCATCTTGACAAATGCTGATGGTCATCCACAGCACCTAACATACCCCTCAAAAGTGTCCTGGATCTTCAAGGTCAATTTGAAGAGGTCCAGTGTAGTAGGATAGACTGGGATGAAGAATATGATTGCAGGAATTTAAAGGTGACCTCAATACATGGGTGGCTGTGGGTCTCCCCACATATTAGTCTCTTCCTCAGTGTCTCAGCCTAACTGCTTTAAATGGACAGTCTGACAGTCGGTGGTATTTGTGCAGACCTGAAGATGCATGTGTCTGTTCTTGGCATGCAGAAGCATGTTCTCCTCCCCTCGCTGCCAGGGTTTGGCTTCGTCCTCTGCCCGTCAGCCTGAGTCTGCCTGACCAGCACTCTGCTCGTCTGTCTGGCCCCAAGGAAAGCTGTTATCAGTTTTGGGGACTGAGGAGAATACTTCAAAGACTTCCCAGCTTGCACTGCTTTTGCCACAACACCCTAAAGGAAGGAATCGATGTTGATTGATGCTAAACAGCTAATACTCTGTTAGCTGCTGCTAACATGCTAAACAGCTTAGACATTGAAATGGTCACTGGATAGTGGGGAACCCACCTTCTTCTTTTCTTCTTTCGGCATCTTTCCACCCAGATCCCAAGCTCTGTGCAATTCCTGTGACACCTAATGGACACTTGGACCCATCCTTGCCCTCTTCCAACCCGCCAGTGGCTGCTGGGCTGGTCACCAACTCTTCACGCAACTCCCTGCAGCCTGACCAGATCCGTGTTGCTGTTGACTCCCGGAAGAGCAGTGTGATGTCCCTGGGGAGAATGACCTATGACCAGCGGTCCTTGGTGAGTGAGTGGAAATGTGTGTCATAGACTTCTTTTGAAGTCCAAGCACTCTGTTGTCTTTCTGCCATCATCTGGGGATTGCTGTGGAGGATTGCACTGCTGCTGTAGGCTTCTAACACAAGCACATTGCCTGTCTTTAGGAAGCCAGGTCAGTTCATGTTATTTATCTAAATTTCCAGATTATTGACATCTATTTCCAGGTTATTGATCCATATTCCATTGAGTATTGAATTCAGCTCTTTTATATTCTTCTGGTGGGAGAGGGGAAACACCAAGGAAAGAGTGTCCCTCTTAGAGTGAAACTCATTTTGTCCTCTTGCCCTATCCTTGTTTTCCTAGAGCATAGGAAACAAAATGATGCCCTGAGTGAGTTAAGAGCATAGGAATATCTGAGTGATGCCAGAACTGCCAAGTCCCATAACAAGATGGGTTTTCTGGAACACTTTGTGACAATGAAGAGAGAAATCTTGACTTGGAGCTCCCCATAGCAGGTCCTGCTGCCCTGTAGCGCTTCCCGAAGCACTGCTCGCTGTCCAGCCAATGCACTTGTCCACCTTTTAACATCAGCTTCTGGGCTTACTACCCACTGCCACACGCAGCTTCAGGGGACTGCATCGGTGCTCAAAGGGTTCATGCTCCTGTTATTTCTAAACAGGGAGAGCTGGCAGCCACGTACTATATGATAAGTTGCTGATATAGTTGGACTAGACTGTAACCAACAAGCCTCGTTTCTTCCATTTACTAAGACTGTACTCAAAGACGGTGTGTCAGATTATCCATCACCCTGTACCTTGTGTTATCCTTTGCCCCAGGGCAGCATAAAAAGTTGCCAATCAGATTTTTGGAAAGCTTTATTCTTGCTCTGTGCTGGTGTAAGTAACAACATCAGGTACCTGGCCTTTGGCTTTATTATTTACCTTCCCCGTAAATGCTTTGCACACAGATGGTGCTATAAAGTAATTACAGCCAACACCATTGCTAAGTCATTATCAATTTATTGTCAGATTTACAGAGATTGCCACTAAATTCCCACCATGCAACTTCCTCGATAGCTAAAAAATGGCAACCTTCTGGCTTGGGGGCCCAGGGAGAAGTCTGTGATCTGAAATAAGATTGCATGCTCCCTCCTTGCACCCAGAGTCTCTGAATTCTCATCCCACTCTCTTACAGTCCAGCTCCCGCAGTTCCCACTATGGTGCCTGGGGCCGCAGCAGCGCCTGGGGGAGCCGCCGCTCCAGCTGGAACAGCCTGGCCCGGGGACACAGCCTGAAGCACAAACTTCCCTCTGCTGAGCATGAATCCCTCCTGTCTGGGGAGAGGCACAGGGTGGCAGATGGGGAGCTGGACAGGACAGGAAGGGTGTTTCATCGCCGCCGGACGCTCTCCCTGGACAACAAAGGCTCCTGTGACCTGCTGGAGTTAGCCTCGGTCCCGTCTGGCCACAGAGTGACCCAGAAGCTGGGAGCAGTGTCCGGGGCCAGCGAGCATCAAGACTGCAATGGCAAAATGCCTAGTATTGCCAAGGAGATCTTCCCAAAGATGAACAACCGCAAGGAACGGGGAGAGGATGATGAAGAGATAGATTATGTGAGTACTTGGTGCAGGGAATGTAGGGTTATACCGCAGTGTTGTGGGACACCCCAAATCCATCCTCAAGTTTCAGTCTCCATGCAACGTGGATGGGACAGCTTGCAAAGGTGCTTTAAGTACTGCTGGAGGACAACATTGAACACAGGTGGGACCTTCTAGGCCCAGACAGGCCCAAACCACATTGTCAGGCTGCCTGCAAGGCAGTTGTACAGGTGGGAGGAAGGCAGATGTGAGGCACGTGCATGGTCATTTGGGTGGTGTTATTTCAGAGCAGTGCAGCCAGTGATCTTTGTGATCAAAGCCAGTGAGCTTTGCATGGGGAACATCGACGGATCAGAGCAGGAAGCACAGGCACAAGAGACAAGGCAAGTGCATTTTGCAGTGCCAGCCTGGGAGATGGCAATGCCCAATCTATGAGCAGATCAAAGCATGGAAAAAATGGAGGGATGGTCAGTAGAAATTTAAACAGACATACATGCTGTATGAAACTAAATCACCTCCGAGCCCAAGTGCCAACAGAAAACCAGCCTGTCCTGGGCTCTCGTTTAGCTGCGGTAGCAAGGAAACACCGTCACTCCAACAGCTCTGAGAAGGCATCATGGACAACATCCTGCTCTAGAAAGGACACCAGCAGTTTTATTTATAATGATCTTGGGAGGAAACCAGATGCAAAGAGGTAAACAGGCCCTGGCAAAGCAACCCCTACCTCCTCTTCAGTGGCTTGTTGCTCTTTGAGTCCATTTGGGGTCTTAAAGAATGGCAGGTAGTGCACCTGGGGAACTGCAGGTAGTAGTGTTTCGGGGTCAGATGTGAAAGGATGAGTGCCTCTCTCAGGCAAGTGGGAAGGTAATGAGTGGCACTTGCTTCTGCTGCATCCCTCCAGAGCCTGTGCTTTCGCATCCGGAAGATGATGGAAGTCTATAAACCAGACTGGTGTGAGTTACGGGAAGACTGGTCCATATATCTCTTCTCTCCACAAAACAGGTTTGTACAGTTTTTGCCATGAGAGCGTTGAGAAGACGGGGCAGATACTGTTGCCATGCTGGCCACATTCCCTGAGCTGCATGTTAGGTTGCAACTTTAAACATACCAGCTGGGAATGTGTTTTGTCTCCTCCATCTCCCCTTCTATAGCCAAACAACAATTCTCTTCCTTGAGTCTGGAGATAAAAGGAAGAATGAGAATCCTAAATAGGTATTGTGATTTTTCCCTCCCTTTGGAGCATCCCATTTTTCTTTTGTGTAATCATAAATATTTATAGCAAAGCAAGGCAGGGAATACTAACATTAACCCAAAAAGGAGAAGGAATGTATTATTAACAACTCCATAATACTGATATTTCCTCCCCTGATAACAGAACAGTCTCTCCATTTAATTTTTGGTCCTAGTACCAACTTATCAGCAGTCATATCACAACTTTTAGGGCAAAGTTAGATTACTTCTTGCCTGAAAAAAAGAAATTTGGGATAAATTCTTCCCGCTAAAGGGGTCTTCCCACCAGGAGAAAATGTCCGTGTATCCCAGCCAACAGTATTCTCACTCACGTGCATTGCCCCTTGAAAAGACGGGGGTTTCATTACAGGTCACGAGGGAGAGCTCTTTGCTCTGTGTGACATCTATGTTAATGGGCACAGTGTCTTTCAGAGCTGACGGAAGTGTGGTCCCCATGACAGCCAACATACCTGCCTCTCCTCAGCTTTCAGCATGTGGCCTCTTTGCCCTGGGGTGGTACAAAGTATGAGTTTGGGAGGAAAACTGAAACTCAGCCTCTTCTCTACAGGGCAAGAGAGGAGCACAGAGCCATAGTGGTTAAGAAACCACTCTGGCACTGGGGCAATGGATGAAGGTTCAGCTCCTTGCTCTACCCTTGCTCTGCTCCAGGGTCCCTGTGTGACTGTGGGCCACCCTGAGATATTGCCATGGCAAGGGACTTCAGTATTAGTGATAGGAGAGCTGTCACGTCAGAGCTCGGTTTTGGCCAGACCTCTCAGTTCTTCTTCCTCATAGCTCCTAACCTTGCTCTGCCCAAGGCACAGGTGCCTACTGGAACTCTCTTGCAGGTTTCGCCTCCTCTGCCAAACCATCATTGCTCACAAGCTCTTCGACTATGTTGTGCTGGCCTTCATCTTCCTGAACTGCATCACCATCGCCCTGGAGAGACCGCAGATTGAACACAGAAGCACGGTGAGCACCATTTCCTCCCACCTGCTTTTTAGCACAACCTCTGACAGAGGTTTGTAAGTGCTCGTGGCACTGGTATGACCTCTGGAAGAACTTCAGCATTAAACACCATCTCCCACTCATCTATTCAAATGCTCAAGTATTAGTAATTCACATAGTGTATGCTTCCCCTGCAGGGTCTTATAATGGGGCAGCCCACTTTATAATACTCTTGGAGAGTAAGAAAGTCCCTCAGACAGAATCACAGAATCACAGAATCAGTACGGTTGGAAAAGACCTGTAAGATCATCGAGTCCAACCTGGGGGGGGGGGGGGGGGGAAAAAAAAAAAAAAAAAAAAAAAAAAAAAACAAACAAAAAAAAAAACACACAACCACAAAACCCACGCCACACAACAACAATAACAAGCCACAACCCACCCAACACCACACAGCACCATGTCCATCAAGCTACATCCCACAATGCCACATCCACACGCTCCTTGAATACCTCCAGGGAGGGTGACTCTACCACCTCCCTGGGCAGCCTATTCCAGTGTTTCACCACTCTCTCAGTGAAGAACTTTTTCCTAATGTCTAGCCTGAACCTCCCCTGTCGCAACTTGAGGCCATTTCCTCTAGTCCTGTCACTAGTCACTTGGGAGAAGAGACCAACACCCACCTCTCTGCAACCCCCTTTCAGGTAGTTGTAGAGAGCGATAAGGTCTCCCCTCAGCCTCCTCTTCTCCAGGCTAAACAACCCCAGCTCCCTCAGCCGCTCCTCATAAGACTTGTGTTCCAGACCCCTCACCAGCTTCGTCGCCCTTCTCTGGACACGCTCCAGCACCTCAATGTCCTTCTTGTAGTGAGGGGCCCAAAACTGGACACAGTATTCGAGGTGCGGCCTCACCAGAGCCGAGTACAGAGGCATGATCACCTCCCTGCTCCTGCTGGCCACACCATTTCTGATGCAAGCCAGGATGCCGTTGGCCTTCTTGGCCACCTGGGCACACTGCTGTTAAGACACCTGCAGTTAAGAGATGACTGGCAAAAGGGACAGAGATTGAGAATGGAAAGATAGAAGTAACTTCCATTCTGTAGGAATGGCATGTCATCATTCGTGTATGCTGCTTTTGGGCTATCTTGGAGATGGCTCAAGCTGGCAAGTGAAATGGCTTTTTCTGCATGTCTTCCTTAGCTGAACCCCAGACTCTACTGCACTTGCACACAGTCCAGTGGTCAGTGCCCAGCAGCCCTTTGGGAAGGAGTCCCAGGTCAGTGCAGCAGGTCAGGACTGAGCAGCACTGGCAGAACTGGGCAGAGAGTGCCTTGAAACCAGATTTGCAGGATGCATTGCAAATCCCATCCACTGTGCTCTTGCAGAGTTGTGTAGGATCCTGTCCCAGCTGTGGCACAGGGCTGAGCCAAGGTGTGTGAGCTAAAAGCTGCCCAGTACTGACCTTTGCCAAAGGCACCTCTCTTATTTCTCCAACTTTCAGATCAAGAAGTCAGGATACATTTAAGGCCTTTTTCTGTTTCTTTTCTAGGAGAGAATCTTTCTCACTGTGTCCAACTACATTTTCACAGCAATTTTTGTAGCTGAGATGACATTGAAGGTAAGTTACTGAGGACATGAACAGCTCAGAGCCTTTTCCCAGTGTCAGGAACAATGTGGTTCATGTTTGCTCAGCACCCTTCTAAAATCTCTCCATCTTTTCAGTGTGCCAGTCCTTCCCCTCTACCTTGGTAAAGGCAGACACTGCCTGGGATTGAGTCCTCTCTTGTCAGGCATGGAGGGGATGTTTATCCTAGGCTTTAAATCTAAAGGGATCTTAGTATCTGGGAGGAATAGCTGGCCTCCAGGTATGGATTTTGTAATAATGTCAAATGTCTGTTCCCTTCCTCCTGGAGCAAGAATGGGGAAAATAACAATATGAATAACGTGCTCTTAGTTGAGATAATTATTTAATAGGTGTCTAAGTACTTTACCGTAATAGGGAAATCTTGTTATTGCCCTTTTGTGATTGGGAGAGTCCCAAAACTAGGTAAAGATAGTCTAAAAAATAGGTGCCTGAACTTAAACCCTCTAAAATTCATACCTAGATTACGGCCATGATTTTCAGGGTGTTCAGCTCTCCTCAAGACCAGCGATGTCTGTAGCACTTGCTAGTGTTGAGGACTGCTAAGAATTGAACCACTCCCTTAGGAGCCAAAGTATGGCGTTTGGTGCCCAATTTTACCTCCCAGGTGATCTCTGTACTGGGAGACTTGCCCTAGGTCTGTGGTATGGCAGGGAAAGTTCTCCTGCATGTTCCCTACAATGTCCTGTTGCTCAGGGAGGCAGAGGAAAGGTGAGAGTACACCATGGCCCTGTTATTTCTGGAGTTACAGGCCACCACTTTCCCCAAAGACTTTTTCCTGCATAGCCTTCCAGGTGAAAGGAAAAGATGAAAAGACAACATGCCAGTGTCATGTGGAGTTGATAACTGTTCCCCATCCTCCCCCTCTCTCCACAGCTGCCCTCTACCAGGCAACATGGAGAGGAGCCATGTAACCCCCTCTGCTCTCCCCTCTCTTGCAGGTGGTCTCTCTAGGCCTGTATTTTGGGGATCAGGCTTATCTCCGCAGCAGCTGGAACATCTTGGACGGCTTCTTGGTCTTCGTGTCTCTCATTGACATTGTGGTCTCAGTGGCCTCTGCTGGTGGTGCCAAAATCCTGGGGGTGCTGCGAGTCCTCCGGCTGCTGCGCACCTTACGTCCCCTCCGGTCAGAGCCCCACTGAGCCCTGCTCAGCCCCCTCTTCCCACCAGGCCCCCCTGGAAGGGTCCCAGAGTCAGATCCCACTGTGCCAGGCAAAGTGTGGTCTTTGACAAGCCATAAGCCACAGGGAGGTTCCTATTACCTGTATGGCTCTGGCCCTGGAGGTACCTCATCAGACCACCAACCGATGGGACAGAAGAGGCTTTTTGGTCACAGGAGAGTGATCCCCACTGATGGGTCACTGCACAGGGAGAGCGGGGGTCCGCTGCTGCTGAAAATGCTTAGCTTAGGCCAAACATCCCTGCCCTGTCCCTCTGTCACCCCTCCCCTTCCTTCCCTTCCAGAGTCATCAGCCGAGCCCCTGGCCTGAAGCTGGTGGTGGAGACGCTCATTTCTTCCCTCAAGCCCATAGGAAACATTGTCCTCATCTGCTGTGCGTTCTTCATCATCTTCGGTATCCTGGGTGTGCAGGTAGGTTGTTACTGCCTGTCAGACAGCCCCCATGCCCCCACCCCTACCATGGGCACCTGTACCCCCAGGTGCTACAACAAGCACAGGGAACCCAGCAGAGCAGGAGGGACAGGCAAGCCAGGAAATTTTCTACACCTGACTTCCTCCATGAGCTGTCTCCCACCATAATGTCCCCTCGGCCTTTGGCAAGGACAGCCAGGTGCTTGGCAGTGCAGGCATTGCTGGGTGTGTGAGACAGGAGTTAATGCTCACACCTGGCAGGAGTTGGATCAGGGTTTAGGTCAGCGTTATAGGGAGAGCCCAGGGCTGGCATAGTACAGGGCTCACTGGGCACGTCCATGTCACACCACAAGGACAAGCAGCTCAGTGCCTGCTTGCACGAACCCTGCCTCCAGTCAGCTCTGTTTCTCCCCCTCACCCTGAGCCCTAAATCCACCCACAACCTTCTTTTTTTTTTTTTTTTTCAAATTTAATCCGCTTTCTTTTCAGCTGTTGCATTGCAGAGGAGCAAGGGCCTGGGCGTTACTTCCATCTCAGGGAATGCACTATACTTAGTCTGCTCTGATGCATCTGTACAAACGCACAATCCAGTACCTTCCATATGGGGAAAGGAGCCCCGGGCAGAAGAGCCACAGCAGTGCAGTGCAGTTTTGCGAAAAAAAGTATCTGAGAAGCAGGGGATGTTTTTTCTGGTTCTTTACCCTCAGATGAGATCTTCTTTTCCCATCAGCTCTCAGTAACTGGGAAGTAGGGAGGGGAGATTCCTCTTGGGGACTGAATAGAAGATTTTTTTTTTTTCCTTTTGGGCCGGTGGCTCTAATTGCACCCAGAAAGGCTGCCCTAAAGTCTGTCAGATGGTAAAGACTTACAGTCACTGATGGCCTGGGGCAATGTAAGAGGCTGAAAAGCTGGGTGTGGGTTTACAAGGGTGGCTCTGGCTTCTTAGCAATATTTGAGTCTGTGCTCTATATCACGTTGGTGGTCCTCCCTACCTGTCATGCTCCACCTGGCTTGCAGCCCTGCAGCCCACCCACCACCTCACGAGCTTCTGCACGTCCCAGGGAGTGTGGGGAACCCTGTGGGGAAAGGGGCTGATGGGGTGACTCATCTCCTGCAGCTCTTCAAGGGCAAGTTCTACCACTGCCTGGGAGTCGACATCAGGAACATCACCAACCGGTCTGACTGCATGGCCGCCAACTACAAGTGGGTGCACCACAAGTATAATTTTGACAACCTGGGACAGGTGAGTGTGCCCACAGTCCCCCTCTCTGATGGGAACCCAGCACAGGGTTTGTCTCCTCCTATACGTACCCCTCCCTGGGGCACAGATGCAGTGCCTGGAAAGCCTGAATCCCTGGGCCAGGAGAGGCAGTTATTTGGCATGGGTATCCATGCAGAAGCTGTGTCATTAGTGGGTCGGTATCAGGACGATGCTTACAGGTTGCAGGGGGAAGAGAAGTGGTGGCAAGCAGAGAGCTTGATTTTCTTTTTCCTCCTGCTGCGAAGCAGATGTTCTTCACAACCTCTCTCCTCTGGTGGGTCTGGCTGCACATGGCTTCCTGTCCCCCCTCCCTCTCCTCTGCGGGGGAAGGAGCAGGTTTTGATGTGTGCGGAGACACAGGCAGGAGGAGTATTTCAGTGTTGTGTGTGTTGGAGCGTAAACCCACAATTTTTTTTTTCCCAGCCTGCCAGATGCACCTGCTCCACATCTGCTTTGCTTTATATGTTGCAGGCTCTGATGTCCCTCTTTGTTCTGGCTTCCAAGGATGGCTGGGTCAATATTATGTATAATGGACTGGATGCTGTGGCTGTTGACCAGCAGGTATGAAGACTCCCTTGTGAAAGGACCTTTTTCACTTTCCTCAGGCTAGTAAGGCAGAAGCACATTTTAACGTTCTGCTTCAGACACCTTCCTCAAACCAAAAGTCCCTTCCAGTGCCCTTCTGAATCCTTTGCTCACCTATTTGCAAGGAGTCATGGTCATGCCTGGTCCATGCAGGGAGGTGCAGCTGTGGCTGTGCAGTGGGTATATGTAGTAATTCTCACCCTCTACTCAGTTTGGATGTCATAGCAGGCCTTTGCTATTTGTAATGATGGAGCAACAATGTGCCTTTCTGGGCGTGCTGGCTCACTCCTGGCCCACAGATGGTTATTTTAATACCCTGTAAAGCAGGGACTGTTTGGCTGCTGCCCACTGCATCCCTATTCCTCTGCTGCTAAAGCAAATTACCTTGATAGTGTCCAGTGTAGGCACATGCCACGGGATGCAGTAGCACAGACTTGAACCTCGGGCATGATGCTCCATTTACCTCTGAACCTCTGCACAAGGTGCACCACTGTTGGCTTTGTAGGCTTTTTGTCAGGTGACCCAGTCAAAGTCAGGGCCTCCTTTCTCTCCAAGCCTGAATGACATTTCTATTCTGGTCTCGTTGCCATTTTGGTGGGGTGTAGATGTGGTCTCTACTTGTTCTTCAGCCAAAGGTGTTCCGGTGCCTGGACCACCCATTTTACTACATACTGGTGTTGTATTCACCCTACTGCTGGGGCTGTGCCTGAATGGTGGGTGACTCTGTGCCCTTGACTCCCACCCATCCCATCAATCGCCAGCTGATGCTGAAATCCAGTCAGCCAATCACAAACCTCCTTGCCTGTAGCCCCAGCTCTTCCCAGCCCACTCCCCTGATTTCCATAACCCCTCACCACCTCTCCAGCAGCCATTCACCATGGCAGGTCCCACCCCCATCATTTCCATACCACCACTCATCCAACTGATTGACTGCTTCTGTTCTTCCCCCTCCTCCAGCCGGTGACCAACAACAATCCCTGGATGCTCCTCTACTTCATCTCCTTCCTCCTCATCGTCAGCTTCTTTGTGCTCAACATGTTTGTGGGGGTGGTGGTGGAGAACTTCCACAAGTGCCGGCAGCACCAGGAGGCTGAGGAGGCGCGCCGGCGGGAGGAGAAGCGTCTGCGCCGCCTGGAGAAGAAGCGAAGGAGTAAGGCACAGCCTAAGTGTTTGGTTGGTTCGTAGGCCAAGGTTTTCTGAGAAAAACCTTCTCCTCTTCTTTTTCTTTCCTGACGGACTGGTCTCCAAAATGCATTGCTTGTGGCCGTGCTCTCAGCCTTCCTCCCTATGCCACTGCCGTGTCACTAGACACCTCACCGGGGCGGTCTGGGGAAGAAGGGTGGCTGACGAGGTCTGCTGGGACTCCGGGGAAGCCTCTGGGGTTTTAGCACCCTGCCCCTCAGGAGATAACATGTACCAAAAATACACCTGTGCACCTGCTGGCGTGTACTGTTGGCACAGGATGTGCATGTATCGGTACACCTCCTGGGCTTGGGATAGTCCCACCAGGGCTTCCTGCAACCCAGCTGATGTTTGGGGGAAGACATGGTTAGGCCATCCTTTGTGTTTAAACCCAAATTTAAAGAGGGAGGGGAAAAAAAAGAGGAAGACCCCTGTGTTTTGTTCCTGGCTCTTTCCATCAATGTTGCAGTGTCACTCCTTGGGGTCTCAGACTCTCAGGGGTTAAGCAAGCCCTCTTCCTGGTGTTTCTGTCCTCTTCTGTATTACTTTTAGACAAAAATTGCAACAGCACACTTGCCCCTGGAAATCATCCCTACTACCCCAGACTGATGGTTTTCTTCCATTCACAGCCTGTGGCCATGCTCTCCCTTCCTCTGCTCTAGTTTTTCCCTCTCTTCTGTGACACCCTGGGGCCTCTCCTGGAACCATCTGCTCCCTTTTATCATTTGTCATCTTAATTTGCCGAGGCATGAAATGCTGATTTAGCACCATTTCCACAAACATAGACTAACAGATTTTCTTTCTAGCATTCCTTCCCTTGTCTTTTTCTACTTACGTTTTTCCCCACTTCTACTTTGCTCTTTTTTGCATTTTTCCCTCCTTCCTCTGTCCCGTATCTTTTACCTACCCTTTCTGTTCTTTCTCTTTCCTGCCATCATTCCCTTTTCTTTCAACACCTATCACCACTTTTATGCCTGCTCCCTCTTCAGTGTTTCTTACCCATTTCTCTCTTTCTTCCAATTTCTTCCTAACTCTGCCCATCTCCCTCTTTCCACTGAAGAGGCGCAGCGTTTGCCGTACTATGCTACCTACTGCCCCATACGCCTCCTTATTCATTCGGTCTGCACCAGCCACTATCTGGACATCTTCATCACTTTTATCATCTGCCTCAACGTGGTCACTATGTCCTTGGAGCACTACAACCAACCCATGGTGAGTGAGATCATGGAGATAAGCCCTGGGTCTAGTCATTATGTTATTTTGCTACAGCTCTCTGATGATCGCTGCCCACCAGCATAGGCAGGGCACTTGAGTGTCTCTAAAAAAATACTGTCAAAGTGTTGCAAGAGTTAACGTAATAGGCAAAGTTATGTGAGGAGTTTCATATGTATCCAGAAAGGTAGCCCCTACTCAGACACTTGTTATCCATTAAAATCAGTAGAGAGAAGGCATCTAAGTAACAGTCGGGCCCCTAGAAAGCATGGTGCAATTAAGTCTCTGTGCTTTGCATTATTAAGTGGATATGTGGGTCACCCAAATTTAGCTGCCTGGTCTGCTTTGTATCTTCCTCTGGATCCTAACAGGAGGAGGGGTGGAAGCAGCAGTGTTCTGGGAGCTTCAGGCTTTGCATTGGATTTCCAAACGTCAGTCCATTTCCCCTGCCATATGGCCTGAGCTGAGAGGACTAGAGTGGCTGGTTGTATGTCATGGGATGGCATGTCTTTACTAAGCCACCTTTTTTCTGTAATAGAAGCTGCAGGGCCAAAGCCCAGCCTCTCTCAGCTGCAGGGGGTGATTCCCAGTAAAGGGCCTTGAAGGCCAAATAAGTTTTATACTTTGGTTGGGGAAGACCATGTACTTCTCAGTGTTCCTGGCAAAACTCTAGATGCCTTTGATGGAAAAAATGTATGCTGCACATATCAAAGGACCTTTCTGCCTCCATATGTAGACAAAGCATTTATCATGACATCTGCCCAGTGGCATTTCAGTTTTCTCTTCATGAGACACTTGGTTTAGGTGACAGCCCTGGTGTCTGAGCAGATGCTGTCCAGGCTAGCTCAGGCTTTGATCAGGAACTGAATCTGCGTGTCCTCATACAAATCCACTGCCAGGGTCCTCTTTTTCTTGCCCATCTTGCCCAACTGCCCAGCTTTTATCATGCCCTTGATGGTGCCCAGTTTTACTCTGCAGGAACTCTCAACCTTTATCTGTTGTCATCCTCACATCAGGCCTTTGTTCCTGAACAATTCACTCCTCTTCCTTACTCCTCAGCTCCTTTCCCTGGAACACAGGTCCAGTCATGCCAGCCTGCTGTCAGGTTCTGCTCCAGAATCTTGCCAAAGCACTTTGAACACTTCCAGTATGAAGTGCCACCAAATGCTGCCTGCTGCTCACACTGGTCCTCAGTGGTGGAGAAGGGGAAGTACATAAAAGAACCAGAAGCCCAACAGCTAAGAGATATGACATATGCCTGGCCCAGACCAAGGCACAGAGGGGTTTCCTCCCATCAAAGACAACATGTATCCACAACTGGAGTAACCTTTGTGCCTCACTCCTGGTTGATAGCTATGCCAGTGCTGTTAACATGGTGGCATCCAGGTGGCATGGGCTACTGGCAGAAGAGGAGGCTGATGGTATTTGGTGGATTCTCCTTGCAATAGCCTCCTCCTCCCCATTATGCTGAGCAGTACAGGAGAAAGGAGCAATAACCAATCCTGAGAACAACATGGGGCAGAGGGGCCAGCTGGTGGTTGCCCTTAGTAGGCAGTTTCCACATTCAAGTAGGTAGGAGGCATGGGGCAGCTTCCCCACCTCCCAGTGAATTCCTGGCACTCAGGAGAGTCCTTCCACAGGTTATGTGCTTGATGGTTGCTTTTGCCTCAATTCTTTACCCTCTCTTTCTGCTGGCAGTCCCTGGAGACAGCCCTCAAGTACTGCAACTACCTGTTCACCACCGTCTTTGTGTTAGAGGCAGTCCTCAAGCTGGTGGCATTCGGTCTGCGGCGATTCTTCAAAGACAGGTGAGCAGGGGGTTATGTCAACCATGGGTGTGGGACAACTGGGTTTGGGGTGGAGGTTTTGAGGATGGATTCCTATCTGGAGTGTGAGGTGGTAGCAGAGTGCCCTGACTGCCTCCTAGTTCTGCACAGTGTGGACCTAGCCTCAACCCACGTGAGCCACGATGCCTAGGCAATAGTAAGAGTTGTCCAAAAATTGCCTCTTGGTTGGCATCTACTGGTTAAGCTAGAAAGCAAAGGAGGTGGGGTTAGAGAGCACCATTTTTTTTCCTGCCCTTGAGGCAAACTGGGAGCATGCTGAAGCAGAACGTATATAATGAAGCTGATTTGAGGTAGTAAGGCCATAAAAAGCTGAGCCCATTAGTCAAAGCATAGCACCATAGTAACACAGCTCCATGCTTTCAGATCAGGCTGGCTTGCCTCTGGCTGCTCAGGGTGTGTGCAAAGTGAATCTCTGTTTGTCTCAAAAGCCCATATAGGCTGACTCAGCGTGGGGCCTTGAACTCATACATAGAGAAATATTTAGGTTGAAGTGGAGAAGATTCACTTTCTTTTTCAGGGAAATGAAAAAACTCCATCTTCCTTTATTCTCTTCAATTTTTCTTCTTAAGGTGGAACCAGCTAGATCTGGCCATTGTGCTGCTGTCTGTCATGGGCATCACATTGGAAGAGATTGAAATCAATGCTGCTCTCCCAATTAACCCCACTATCATCCGGATCATGAGGGTGCTGCGTATCGCCCGGGGTGAGAGAGACACTGGCCAGAGGCAGGGTTGTAGGTGGCCATGGAGTGGGACTTGGTGCCATGACTCATTGAGCAGTGGTTGTAGAGTCATGGGCTTGCCCTGTCCCTAGTCCTGGGAGGGAGGCAGGTGATGTGATGAAGGACAGCCTGGAGGCTAAGGTTTTTCTGGCTTCCTTTAGCCAGGCATTTAGATGCAGTGGTTTTTACAGGAGGTGAAGAACCCAAGAGGGTGAGCAGATCATGCAAGAGCTGAACTTTCCCTGTTATTCTTTTATGGGGCAAGTATGGCAGTGGTTTTTGGAGAAGGGGCCACCAAGCAGATTGAAGTTAGCATAGGGAGGGGACTGAATCTTCCTGGTGGTGGCCAAGATGTGCTAAGCTGACTGGAGGAAGAGAAAGTGATGGAATGAAAAATCAGAGCAGAGGGACGATTGTGATACACGTTGCTGGGAAAAAGAGGGCTGTTGGCCAGACTGTCTGGATGAAGCAGAAGTCCGATAGGCATGAGTGGCAGAAACAGAGTATTTAGTAAGAAGGAGATGGACTGGAGGAGGAGGAACCACTGGGGTGGTACAGACAAAAGAAGTGGGGAAAAGGGAGGAGGCGGCCACGGGGGACAATCCAGTTTTTCTAGCGCAAGGAGAGACAGGACATCTGTCTTGCGCTACTGCCATTAGTAAATCACACAAAGGATGGATCTTCTGAGCTCAGTCTGAGCAACATTTCTCTTGTGCTTGTTGTGGCAGTCCTGAAGCTACTGAAGATGGCCACAGGAATGCGAGCACTGCTGGATACAGTTGTTCAAGCCCTGCCACAGGTAAAACAGACCAGCTCCCCCAAAGGCTCTCCTTTTCTGCACCCTTTTTCCAAAAGGTTGATTCTTGTGGAGTCTCAGATGTGGTGTCTACTGTGTTGTGCAGGCAACTGCCTGAAGGTGATGTCCAAGTTTTCATGTCATTCATGGGGATACAGCTCTCCTCAGATATGTGTTGCCCAGGTTATCATGTCAGTCATGGGAGTACAGCTTACCTCACATCTCTGTTCTCCAATGGGTGAATGAAATAAGGCTTGATTCCTGGATAACGGCGGATTTCTTCCCATCATGTCTAGCTAGAGTCTAACTGTTTGAGGCTAGTCCCCAGCTCCTCTCTCCCCTCTCCATAAGAAGGAAAGAGTGACTGGCACCATTTCAGGAGGAAAAGGAGGTCTTCGCGTCTCTGATCCTCTCACCCTTCTCTGCATGTGCCCCCTTTTTCCCCCCTCTCATTCACACTCCCGTCACTCCTTTTCTTAGCCAGTGCCTCCCCCTTCCTACTTTCTTTTCTTCTTTTCTCCTCCTGGATCCCTTTGTGTTTTGAGCCTCTCACATATGAGAAGCAGTGACGCACTCTGTTGTGGCTCATGCAGCCGGTAGTTAAGTGTCTGCTGCAAGACAGCTAGACAGAAGGATTTCATGAGCTGTGAGCGGCAGCTGTTCCTGAATGAGATGCTGACATGGTGCTTTACACAGGCTTCAAGCCCACTGTGAGGATCCTCCGTGATGGATGAGCATCCAGGGAGACTGGTCCCCTTCCTTTCGGATCCTCAAGGGAGAACTGTTAAGCAAAGAGTAATGGCACCAAGTGGCTCTACTGATCATATATCAGACCATTCCCCTGGCAGGCCCTGAGCAGTCAGCTATATTGCATGATATCAAAATGCACGGGCATTTGTCAGTTGATTTACCAGCTAATGTGTCAGTCTTGGTGAGTGACGCAGAGCTGAGAATCAATCTGAAAACAGCATGAGTAGTTAACCAAGGAGTTTACTTCTGATGTTGGTGACAATAAATATCAATCTGAATTAGAGGAATCTCATGCCACAAAAGCGAGGAGGAGACACTGTGATCTTTTATGGATCCTGAGCGCTGTCTGATCTTCCATGCTTTTTATGAAACATTATAATCTGTGGTTTTGTCTAATAATAATAATTATCTAATTCTTATGTAGGATATATAATAATATCGTCACCCAGGATAGTTGGAGGCTGAGATACACTGGACAATGGAAGGAACAGGAAATTAAGGGTGTTCTTATAGCAGGCAGCTTTGGGCCAGTAACATTTATTAGTTCTGGCTCTGCTGCCCCAGGCTGACTCGGTGCAGCTTCTTTGCACCTTGCTCTTTTCCGTTCCAGAAGCCACAACAGCTGATTTTTCTCAAGCGATTTTTCTTCAGAGTCTGCATGTCTGTGGCATGTTTATTCTGCAACCCAGATAAATGCACACAGATATTAAGAGCTGGCTGAAGTAGTATCCAGAAGCCCTTGGTAAGAGGACTCTGCAGTATATTTGCACTTGAACGGTGACACCCAACTTCTACCCCCAAAATATAGAGAATAAATAAGAAAGGAGGAAATGTTCATATCCCTGTCATGTAGATGGAGAAACTGAGTCATCAGGCAGTGAAGTGTTTTGCTCAGGACAGCAAAAAGCACAGCTGGGACCTCAGTTCAAGCCTCTGAGCCCTGCTCTGGTCCTAGCCACAAACCACAAATATATTCTTCCATACTTCATAAATTCTGGCTTTTCTGTCTCCCGTTCACCTACAGCTCCTTTGCTAACGAAGACAGTAGGTCAGGTCTTTTGGAGCTCATTAATATGTGCCACAAAACCCTCACAAACAGATGTCTAAAGGTCTGGCCTCTAGGTATTCCCTGGAAGTTAATAACAAGCAGTGCTTAATCCTTCCAGCATCAAAGCCTATGATCAATCCACTTCCTATTGACTGGCTTTTACTTCCTTCTGTAACAGGTTCGCTTCTTTTAATAAAGTTATATAACAGAGGGATAAAAAATCACTCCATAGTTAAAGTTGTGTAAAAATCTGCACTTAAAGCAGGGCTAAAACCCCCCAGTTTCACTGTTAAAAGATTGAATTTAGTCTCTGTATTTTACACACTGGGTCTTCAGGGGACAATTGAATTATCTGTAATATTATTCTCCAAGATTTATTGGCTTTGCCAAAAGAAGCAGTTTAAAATAAGCTGTCCTTTCCCTTGCGCTTTTTCCTCCTCTCGACCTTTCTCTTTATGTCCCTAGAGCACAGACTCACATCAGGGATTTCGGCTTGCTGATGGTATATAAGGCCTCTCCAGTTGTTTCAATTCCCTTCTTGTCTTTGTCATACTGCAACTGTTCTTAATAGTGAATAGAGCTTTAATTTTAAAGAGCCCTTTGGAAATGTAGCCCTTAGCTAAGTTTTATTAACTGATGTTTTTTTAATGCCCTGTAGACACAGACCCAGAGGTGCATGTTCACAGTATTTACTATGGTGTCCAATTTAGTCATCAAAAACAATTCCTTCCACCGAGTATGTAGGGAACCAGGATCTGGCAGCCCAGGGGAGTGGGTGGGCTAAATCATTTATTTCTTTCCTGAATTTGGATGGCACTGCAGTTGCAATGACTGAATTAGACTCCTGAAATGGATGATCCAAACAAAGGTGCAGTGACCGCCTGCATTCAGACCAGACACTGTGCAGTGTCTCAAAAACACCCATATACTAGTTAGGTCCTTAATTTTTCCCTGCCTTGTCTTGCTCCACCGACAGTGTGCGAACAGTTACTGGCATTTTCTGTTACTGTTCAGCCTACCTCTTCCAAAACCCTCTCCTGCTCCTCACATATAATCTGGCTGCCCCACATTCTGGGAGGCAGGAGATTCAGAGGCAAGCAGTGATTTGTGAGAGTGAGGACTTGGAGGCAGTGCCCATATTGCTGGTGGCACTGCTGCCTTTGTTCACCATGAAGCAACAATCCTCTTACTGGGGGGTTTCCAAACAGCAGCTGCTGTTTAACAATAGGTCAAATCAGGCTTTGACCTTTTCATGAGATGCAAAGGAAGCTCTGCTTCTTCTCTCGACTCCTTCATAGTCTCCTCTTCTCTCTTCTTCTCCTCCTTTCCACACATTTCAAAAGTGCCTCTTTACCCTTCTTCCTTGCCACCTGCCTACTCCTTCCACAAGACCTGGTGCAACCTCCACATGTAGCTGGTGCTTTGCCCCACCATGCTCTGCCTGGTTCATGGCAGGAGTTGGTGTACCTGTGTCCCTGTCTCCTTGGAGCACTGCTGTTGTGTTCTTCACATAAGCATAACTTTAAGGGACTTAGGCAGTTTGGTGGAGCATGTAGCACTGCAGGACATGCCTGTATGCTATAATCCGTAGCTTGTCCTTCACTCAGCCAAACTGGCTTCAACTTCTCTGCCCCTGCTCCAATGTGCTTGTCTTCATCTGGCCCAGAAACTGCACACTTTAGTCAGCCCTGGCCAGAGCTTGTGCTGGAGTGGAGGCAACTGGGAAAAGAGCATGCTTCAAGTCCAGTTGCAACTGCTGCCGTCACTGGTGATTTCCCAAGTGTTGAGAAATTGTTTGATTGCATTTGTACACCGGGGATTTGCTGCTGTTCTCTTCAGGCTTTGAAAGACAGAAGCACTTGCCTGTACAGATTAAATATGCTTTGGGGTAGGCTGACCATGCTGTTTGCTTTCAGGTGGGAAACCTTGGACTCCTTTTCATGCTCCTCTTTTTCATCTATGCTGCTCTAGGAGTGGAGCTCTTTGGAAAACTGGGTAAGTCTCAAGCAGACCATGCTCCAGTGTGAGCTACAGACCTGCTGGGAAGCTGAGGTTTCTCAAAATCAGTACTCATTCAATAAAGGGACTGAATTACTTTATTTACTGAAGGCCTTTATTCCCCCTTATGCATAATCGATGTGAGAGGAATTTCCCTCTAAATTGTTATTGTCCTAACAGCCTAACAAAATAAAAGCAGCATCTGGTTTCTCTTTCATTCTTAAACTTTTGCTTTTTCTGCACTGCCTACCTTGATATTGCCTTCAAGATTACAAGAAAAACCCAGGGAAAGTTTATTTACATCTCTTACCATGGAATATTGATGAAGAAGAAAGGCAGCACAACTACACGCTGGGAAGATGCCCCTGAGGAGCTGAGTTACACTGCCTGATATGCTGGGGCTGGGCCATCAGGGATTTTTCTGTATTGCTGGGCAGCAGCCAACTGTTGGGCAGGGTGCTGATGCTGTTACCTCAGCTCTTCAGGCTGTGAGAAGCCTGAAGTCCCCTTCCCCAGTTCCTGCTGTTGATCTCAGGGTCAGCAGCGCGTCCCATGCTGATAGCAGTGATCCCCTTCCTTTCAGTATGCAATGATGAGAACCCCTGTGAGGGCATGAGCCGCCATGCCACCTTTGAGAACTTCGGGATGGCCTTCCTCACGCTATTCCAGGTTTCCACGGGCGACAACTGGAACGGGATCATGAAGGTAACTGGGCCTCAGGGGTGTGGATGTCCTTATTGTGGGGAAGGAGAAATTCTGATGTGCGCTCTGTTCAGCAGCGCTTGGGCTAGAAAAGGGAAGGAGCACACGAGCTGATTTGCTAGATAAGGTCCCTGCTTGGGCCAGAATCTCCCTCCCCACCATGGTAACTCAGACTTTAAGCTCATCTAGTCTTACAAACATCTGGCTGAGAAAAGTGCAAATTGTCCTTGGGAGAAACAAGAAGACTGTCCAGGCTAAGAGGGAATATTAAGGCCTGTTATCAAAGCTGAATGTAGGTGTGTTGGACATGGCACCCACCTGCAGAGCTATCAGGGCAATCCAAAATAAATACTTCCTTCCTTCAAAGGACATGGAGAGAGGAAAGTTCTTTGAACACATATGGTGCTTTTGAGTCTGGATGGGAGAGGGCAGTACCAGACTGCTCATTTTTGTTCTTGCTTACATGTGTGGGGCTACAGTGGCAGCAACATGTGATGGTCTGGAAGTAGTTTGCTCTGTAGACCTTTGGATGTATTTGCTCTGAAGCAGAGAGCACATGATGAGGTAGTGTCCCAGATTCTTTGAGGAACTCATGATCCCAGAGGGTGTGGGGTGATAGAAATATTTGCCTTGTTCTTTCCATTAGCATCAGTGGTTTTTGACAGAAAAAGCACCCAAGCTTGTATTCTTACTTTAGTCCTTCCCTCCCTCCCTCCCAAACCCAACTTCCCCTCAAGGATACCTTGCGTGACTGCAGCCATGATGATCGGAGCTGCCTCAGCAACCTGCAGTTCATCTCCCCGCTGTACTTTGTCAGCTTTGTGCTCACAGCCCAGTTTGTCCTCATCAATGTGGTGGTAGCTGTGCTCATGAAACATCTTGACGACAGCAACAAGGAGGCCCAGGAGGATGCGGAGATGGATGCTGAAATTGAGCTGGAAATTGCACATGGGCTGTGCTCCCGCAAGTCAGGCTCCCCGAATTCAGGACAGGGAAAAAGAGCAGGAACAGGAGGAGGTGGTGGGAGAACAGATCCTGAAGGACATCTGTGCGTGAGATGTTACTCTCCAGCACAGGTGAGTACACTTTTGAGCTTACCAACCAGACTGCAGCAAGTAGCTGTGGGGAGAAGCTGGGCAGCCTCGAAGACTGAGGGCTTAGCAGTAGCAGATAGACTCTTCCACTTCAGGGTGAGAGGTTTGCTTTCAGCGGTAGACTTTTGAGTGGACTGCATCATGTGGGGACAAGGCGGTGACAGCAGTGGGTCCTATTCATTGTCATCATGGTGTAGGAACCTGAAGGCCAGCAGAGGAGGGATGGAGCAGATCAGCTAAAGGTGTGTTAGGAGCAAATTTGAGAGGGGAGCTCAGGAGAAGAGAGCAGGGGAAATGGCAGATCAAGAGTGAGGCACTCCAGCAGAGCTGGAAGAGAGGTGTGAGCAGTGCAGTGGTGCACTGACGGTGAGTGAAGACAGTCCCTCCTCTTTTTTTTTTTTTTTTTTTTGCACTGAACTCTGGCACTTTTACACACCTGAAGGAGCAAATGCTGCCCCAGTGACCCTGTGCAGGTACCTGCAGAACAAGGTGCTGCTCCAGATGAGTCAGGGTGGAGAACCCAGCCCCAAATTCACAAGAAACTTTGAAGCAAAAAACTCAGCATTCTTAAAATGATCTCTCCCATCCTCCCCCCTTTCTTGTCCCCTAGGAGAACTTATGGCTGGACAGTGTCTCTTTAATTATTAAGGACTCCTTCGACGGGGAGTTAATGATCATCGATAACCTATCGGGCTCCGTCTTCCATCATTACTCCTCGCCGGCCATGTGCGAGAAGTGTAACCATGACAAGCAAGAGGTAACCTGCGTACGAGGATGCGTGAGGGGAGTCTCCCCCCAAGACCTGCACACCCACACCCACATGCCCGCAGGTCATCTGATGTGTGCTCCTGGCTGTAGATTGTGTAGACAGAGAGCTTGTTGACCTGTGTTTGTCATCTGTCATGAACTGCCAATACTGCCTCTAGTACAGGCCCGCCCTCCTTAGCCATGGGGGGATGTTTGAAGTGGTGGAAATGTGAGATGTGCCAGGACACAGGTCAGGAGGGACTGAATGAGCTGTAGAGAAATGACTGTGAAGGTGTCCTGGCAGCTCTTGTTGTGTTCAATTCTGCAAGAAAAGCAGAGGTTCAAGCTCATGTTGTACGGAGGACTCAAAGGATCTCACCCCAATGACAGCACTCAGGGGCAATTCAGTGGGAGATTTAAGCATGTGTTTTGTCTTTGTTTTAAGCATGTGCTTGCTTATTCCCTGTTGAGCTTGATGAATTAAGCACATGCTTAAATGCCTTGTTGAATAGAGTCACCGTCTGTAAGCAAGGATTGGTTTGTGGTGAAAACCAGTTAATTAGTTTGAGCAAAAAACTAAATAAAAATGGGCCCACTGAGAAAGTTTGAGAGTCTCTTTTCTGATGTAGAACCTGTTAGCTGACAAATGGGTTGTTGCTAAGAGCAGGACACTAAATGGCTTAGACTTGTGCTTCTAAAGTTAGTAGATGGTTCAGAAAACTACTTCCTAAGCAATTAGTCTTTTCAGGTTGTGAAACTTCAGGAGCAAAGTAGTCTGGGAGAAGCTAGGTGAGTAGCAGAATTTGTTTTGTTTCTGAAATAATTTTATTGTATTTAAGTGCTATGATTGTGGTCAGACTTGTAACAGCGTGGCTCATCTGACAGTAAATCAGTGTATCAGTGGCAATCTTCACTGTTTCCTTCCCCATAACTAACCTGATATCTTGCTATTGCTTATAAATAAACCAGGAAACTTGGGAAGAGAGGTCTCATTGGCAGATTATTCTATCCATGTTTGAAGAAAACAATATTTTGTTTGGCTTCAGATGCCTAATTATGATGCTCTAATTTTTTCAGCCTTTCAGCTATTTGCTTGTCCCCATAGCTTCCCTTTGAAAATATCAAAATGCGAACGTTGCTGTAGTTTATCAGTATTGCAACACTTCACAAATGGATGCTGCATTAATGCAGCCAAATAGCTAGTTTTCAATTATCTGCGATTTCCACTGCTTTACATAAGTCCTTATATTCAGCAGTTGCTGCTCAGCCTTCTCAGAAAATCAGGTCTACTAAGGTATTCCAGAATGATTACCCTGAAATTAAGTCATTTGCAGCTGGTTTGCTGCATTTGAGAACCTTCCAGATAGTCTTTAGTATCCTGCCTAGAAATGAAGACAACAACAACAGATTTTCTTACCTTCCCAGCAAGAAAACTTGACAGCAAAATCTTCAAGTACAACCCATAGCCACAGTAAAGAGTTTAACGAATAATCACAACCAAAGGATTATTCTTAGATCATATTTTCTAATGGCTGTTATAGAGCCATAAATTATTTTTCAAAATTGATATTTCAATACACCTAAAATGTGGAATTGAAAATAAATTACCTATATCTGCAGGAATAACTTTAGTAGTAAAATGTAGATATTTTATTTCCGATCATATGAATCAAAATTACAGCTCAGGATTTTAAGTCACAGTTGATCGTGACCTTCTTTTCATATTTCATAGTATAAAAAGCATTGAGGAAATTCCAACAGGAAATCACTACATGGAGTCACAGCTAGGCTTGTCCCAGCACTAACACCAGTAATGCACATAGTCATTAAATTAGAGTGTACTCTGGTACATCAATATATCCGAACATGCGTTGTACACACAGACAGAATTGGACTATCTCACATGCAATTGACAGCAAGTTATATAGGCAAAACAGTTTTTATCTAGTCCTATTCAATACGTGTGTGTTCGAACAAAATAGTATGCTTGCTGCCCGCCGAATTACCCTTAACTCTGCCCTTGTGACAAAAATCACGTTAGCTAAAAATGTTCATTCCTATTTCGTTTCTAGTTTAATCCATCAAGATGCTGAGCACAGTGGATGGACACAACACTTAAACATATGCTCAAAGTTATTAATATGTGCTAAGCTTTTTGTTGCACTGAGTAGAAGTGCTTAGTGTCTTTCCCAGTTACGCTGCTGGCATCTTATTTTCAAACCAATTATTTGTACAATTAAGGATTTTTGTCATCATGGCTCTGTTTTTAAACATAAGTTTTATCTGCAAGTAGTTATTTTCTAAGGGATATGTGTGCACAGTTCAGTGTCTCACGTTGATGTCCCTGGCAGTTTTCATGGATTGTGCTCCCAGTGAACAGCTCCTTCTCCCCCCACAGCGATCTTTTACATTTTTTTGTTCCTCATCTTTAATCAGAAGATTTTAAAATATTCTGCAGTAAGGGAGGCTGTAAGAACCAAACAACTTTTTTTCATACTGCTAACCTCTTCTCTTGTCATTGCTGTCCTTTCACTCTTGGGCTTGTTGACAGTTAGATATATGTGTATTGGTGGCTGATAGTGTGTTTAGTCAGTGCCAGGAGTTTGCCAGCGAGCAGCGGTGAACTGTGTTTCCACACGGATGCAGTTTATCTATTTATGACTTTGTTGATTATGGTTTTTGTGCGAATCCCAGGGTGGCCAGAATTTGTGAGCAAGCGGTTCAGTGAAGAACAGACTATTCTGGCTTTTGTTGAAACCCTTTTTTATGGATAGAGAAGGTAGTTGCAGATGTTACCACGTTTCATGCTTGCATCTCTACAAGCACAGCTGTAAGGCTGTTCTGGTGTAACAAGCGCTTAGGCGAGTAATGGATGAGTACGCACATTAAGTGGGACTGAATGAAGACTGTGTTTCTCTACACAAGTAGTTGCTGACTGGTGGCTGTGTAGCGTGCTTGACATAACTTCATTGTGGGCTCTCTGGTGCATCCATGCTCTGAGCAGCAGTTGTTGGTTTTGGACTCTCTTCATGGTTGAACAGCACCGTGTTCCTGTGTCAGAATAATATCCCAAACAGGGATGTCATTTGTGCCCTTTATTTAAACCTACCTCTGGTTTTCCATCCTGTTTATTCAAAGTGCATTATCCCTCAAATGGAGACCTCTTCCAGTCTCTGACATTGGCACAAGCCATTAAGCTCCCGGCTCGAAGGAGTCATCTTTCCAAATGTTCTACCTGCTCTTGTAGCACAAAAGCTGTACCCGCCTCTTGCAAACACAAACACAGGGGAGGACAAGATAAATGTCCAGGAAGCAAGCTGTCCTGACTGAGACAACCCAGAATATAGCTCTCAAGAGTCAGGTGCTGGTGGTGGAAACTGGTGGGACTCTAGAGACCAGTGACGGAAAGCCAAGCACAGGAGGGACAGAGCAGCTGCTTAGGCTACTAGAAAAAGGAGATGATTTTCAGGTGTTGTGGGAAAGAGATGTCAGGCAGAGGGCAATTGAAAGCTTGGAGGAGAGAGGATGGGAGAGGGGTACATGTGGTATGAAACAGGCAAAAGATGAAGCAAGGTCAGGCATGGGACTGGAGCGGAGCTGAGGCTCAAGGATGAGAAAGATGCAGTGGTCAGACTTGGTCTCAGAAAGCAAGAGAGCACAAGTATAAGTGGGTGGGAGGGGTGAGTTTAGCAATGGAGAGCAGGATGGGAGATGGTGTTAGCTGAGGTCTTGGGTAGGTTAGAGGTGAGGGGAGAGGGAAGACACAGGGAAGCTGGAGGGAAACAGTGTTTCAGTAACGAAGGTAAGAGAATATGAAAAGCATGATACTGGCATGGACTGCAAGAGGCATGACTATCCCTGGAATGAAAGCACCTCCATGTTTAAGCAGGGCTGTCTGTGGTGCCTTCAGAGAGAGGGGTCCACTCCTCATCCCTCAGCAGAGCAGACTGCCTCATCACTGGCCTGAGGGAGCCCTCTCCCCACCTGGCTTTATTTGCAGGGCCTTGTGCCAGCCATATCACTGGGACAGATTCAGGACTCCTTCCTCCGATTCTGGCACTAGAGGAGCATGGACTGGCGGTGGGCTGCTTGCAGATCGTATGTTCAACCTTCCTTAAAAAGTGGATTGTCCTGCCCAGCCCAGGTCTGGCTTAGGCAGTGCCTGATGTATCCAAGGAATATAACCTAAAATTGATCTCGGGTCTACAGGCTCTCACTTATCTACCATAAACAGTGTGACTGCTTGAAATGTGGATGCCAGGCATGACCTGTGACAGCTCCTTTCCCTTCCTGCAGGTCCAGCTGGCCGAAATGGAAGCATTATCCCTCAATTCAGACAAGTCCTCTTCCATCCTTCTAGGAGATGAGTCAGACAATCGCAGCACTTCTCAGCTGAGTCCTAAGGAGATCAAGGTTAGCCCCAGGCGGTCATGGGCATGTTACACCACGCACTGTATTTCTGCTCCTGCTCATGTGAAGTGCTCTGTATTCATCCAAGTGTCCCTGCTGAGGAATATAAATTCTGGTCACTTTTTAAGAGCTTCTCCATAGAGACATATCATGGAGAAGGATCTGAGGAGAAAAAAGGGATGTATGTTTTTGAAAGTTCACTACTGTCAGTAACTTGCTCTGAATGAGCCTAAATTTAGGGGATTTGGGCTGGAAACCTGAGCATTGCTTAGCTAGCTTGAAGGTATCTTCAGAATCAGCCTTTCTTGAGGCTTTGACAAGTCTGCTCTCACCTGCCATTAAATTTTACAAGGCTTTGTCCTCACTTATTTTTTCCAGCAGGAGGGCCAGGACAGTCCTGACTCCAATGGGGCAGGTGATCTGGGACAATGTCTGCTCCCAGTATCCGGTGCGGATGGCTCTACAAACCCGGACAGTTACCTGTGTGAAATGGAGAAAACTCCTTTGAACTCAGTCCAGTCTTGGCTAAAGCATGAAAGTACCAAAGGTGAGCACAGTTCTCATCATTCTCCAGGTCTACTGAAAGCATGGGTTCATTCAGCTCATCTGCCTTTCTCCTGCTTCCCCCCCGCCCCAGGAATGGAGTTAATGTGACGTGGGGTTACACTAACCAAGAATTAGCTTTCAGTTTGCCAGTCTTCAGGAATGGGGTGAAGACCAGTTCCTTCTTTTGCTGCTAGATATTATATCCTCCCTCAGACTTGCCTATGTGAAGTATTGTGAAGGAGCTGATTCCCATTCACAGTAGTGCACCCATGCATGGTCAGAGAAGAGTGGGGACCGATGACCCTGACACGCCAGCTGGATGAACTGTGCTCACTCAGCATGGTAAAACATTGATGACCCCTGGGACCAGGATCCTCAGGTACAGGTTCAGGGAACACGTAATACATGTCTGCCCTTGGTGGAAGTGTTCCAGTTCTACTCTTGAGCACACTCTGGCCTCCTATGGTCCTCAGGCTTCCCAAACCACCAGTTTATTTATCTTCCTTCATCCCTTGCCTTGCAGGACCTGGGATTAAAGTCCTCTGGCAGTGATACATGGTTGAATCAAGGCCTTAGAGTTCAGTATTTCTCTGCGAGAGCAGCAACAGGAGGGGCAAACTGGGCTGTTGCTTTATGGCTCTGAGCCGTGCTACATCTTCCAGGTCTGGTGCAGGTTTTGGTCTTTGTGTAGAAAGTGGAACCCATGGTCTGAACACTAGACTGAGGCTTCCTGGCCAGGGGTGTGTGTTACTAAATATCCTCCATAAATTAGACTTGCAGCACCCTCGGTGTAACAGCAGCAATGGCCCCAAATCCAATCAGAGGACTCTTCAACTTTATTTTTTTTTTCTGTTTCTGTTCTCCCTGTTTCTTTTGGTGCTTTGTCAGTCCCTCCCAGTCCCTTCTCTCCAGGTGCGTCTTGCCCTCTGTTACCTGTACCAGCAGAATTTTTCCACCCAGTTGTCTCTGCCACCCAGACAGGGCCTGAGAAAGTCTCACGTCCACGCAACCTTCCTAAGATCTCTCTGCAAGGCTCGTGGGCATCACTGAGATCTCCAAGTGTGAACTGTTCAATTCTTCATCAGGTAAGGACCCCTGCTTCCTTCTGCTAGGAAAGCTTGATCTTCACATCACACCCAAACAGAGGGGGCTGAATGGGGAGGAAGGCAGAGGAAGGAGAGAGGCGGCTGTGGTCAGGGGCTGGGTGATGTGGATCTAACCTGTTGGAGCAGCACAGAGTGCTGGACTGCAGGGTGCAAGAAGGTTGGGTAGGAGAGAGGGTTATATAGCTCTCACCCCCTGAAATCACATATTCTTCTGCTTTGGATCAAAAAATAGTTTGACAGCTGCAGCTAGCCCCACATGAAGACAAAATCACATCAACTTTTAGCTCCCTCCTGGGTTCCCTGTGCCGAGCGAGCTGCAGACACCTGCATGCACAGCAGCCATAGTGTAAGCCAGGGAGGTGGCAGCTGCACAGCCACCTCGGCTCCTCTTCGCGCTGTGACTCTGGATCCTGAACCTGCTTTGGTTGGAACAGGCTTATCCCCACCTACCTCCTCCACAGCCCTTTGTGCCACGTCCACACACTGCGTCCCTGAGCTCGCTGTTTTCCCCTGCCCACTTAGCTCTGACATCCCAGAAAGGTACTATCTCTTTCTGAAAAGGCAGCTATTTCTCACTAATGAAAGAGAAGAATGAAAGTGTTGAGGGAAGATCAAGTGTCTCTGAAGAGCGGAGGAGGCAGAGATGAAAGTCCAATAGAGATCCCTGTTATTGTTCTTTGAAGGTACTCCATGAACAATTCCTGTTTGAGGAGTACAGGGACACTCTATTCCAGACAAAGTAAAAAATAGAAATAAAATCATATGTTATCCAGTTCTATGTGACAGACACTGTTGGCACAATACAAACGTGTATAAATTCACCAGGGATAAATTTAGCCTCGAGCTGAAGCCCCTGAGTTGTTGTGGTTGAAACTTCTGGTATAAGTTTAGACATGAAGAGAAAGAGCTCTGGGGTTGACATACCACTGGGGCAAAAGTACTGAACTGTTGTAAAGGAGAAATTGGTAGACTTCTGCTTATGTGATGCAGACTATATAGAATAGTCATGGTTCCGGAGACTGCTTCCAGTCCTACATCCACCATTCCCAGTGCTGCGTCCCAGAGATGATCTCCTAGCACAGACCAATTTCTAGGAACAGCTGAAATCCAGCTTAACTAACTGAGCACTGATACAAGGAAATTAAGGCTGTTTCCCCTTCCTGTTGGAAGGGGACCCCACCTTTCTGCCCTAAATACTGTCATTGCCACTAGTGCTGGTTAAAAGAATTATGATGCCTCTTCTCTTCCCAAACATTGCTGATTTTTTTAATGAGAGGAAGTCTATGTACAGGGCCTGAGGTCTATGTACAGAAGTCCCCTGATTTCTCGTCAGCTGATGGTTTTGACGTGTCTGCAGCATGTGTGGCAGGTTCACAGGGAAGCTGAGAGCAAGGACCCACAGGAACCTTGGCTTCGCTGTCTCCTGGACCACCAGTGGGCAGGGAGAGCCCAGCAGCAGGGACTGCAGAGCTCACAAACCCAGCACCCCTTCCCTTTGGTGAAGCATTTCACATGGGAGGGGAAGTTTCATCCTGGAGCAGGATAAAATTAGAGCTCAAAATATTGCAACCTTTCTTCTTGCCCCAGAAGGGAA
Source organism: Gavia stellata (assembly GCF_030936135.1). Taxonomy (NCBI): domain Eukaryota; kingdom Metazoa; phylum Chordata; class Aves; order Gaviiformes; family Gaviidae; genus Gavia; species Gavia stellata. Next base: position 57,322,108 of record NC_082597.1, on the reverse strand, counting down.
TCCCCTGGGCAAGCTGCATGGCTGGTGCTTTTGTAGCATTGTTCAGGTGGTTTATAGCTGCTTTCCCCAGCAGAGGAGAGTAAGAAAGGAGTTGGAGTTTTTCCCCCTTTTCTGTAATTGTAGTTCATTTTCACACCCCAAAGTACTCAAAAAAAAAAAAAAAAAAAAAAAAAAAAAGGGCAAAAGCAAAGTGTCTTGCCCTCTGCCCATCTCTTTCCTGAGAACTATGTTTTCACACCCCTGCTCCGCAGGCCCCCGAGAGCGATACCTCACTGGACAGCCGGAGCAGCAGCTCAGCAGGCAGCCTGCAGACCACGCTGGAGGACAGCCTCAACCTCAGCGACTCTCCCCAGTGCACCCTGGACCTCCCAGTGGCTCTGTGCCCCGTGCCAGCTGCTGGCAGCCAAAGACCCCTGGCAGCCCCCCTCTCCCCCGCCTCCCGCTGCCGAAGCCTGCGGGGCCGAGGGCTCTTCAGTCTACGAAGCATCTGTCGTCACCAGCGCAGCCACAGCAGCGGTGGGAGCACCAGCCCTGGTTGCACCCACCACGACTCCATGGACCCCTCGGACGAGGAGGGGGTGGGCAGCAGCCTGCGGGGAGGCGGCAACAACAGTGAGCCCTCGGAGACCCTCAGCAGCCTCTCGCTGACCTCCCTCTTCTCGCCCCCACCGCCGGGGCTGATGCTGGTGAAGAAGTGCAGCAGCACCAGCAGCCTCCATGCCAGCCCCTCACCCCGCCGCCCCGCTGCTCACCACGCTAAGCCCTTCTACACCGTTGACCCCCGGGGCTTCCTTTCGATGCCCTCCTGGGTGACGGACTTCTGCAAGGACACCCCCTCACCCGGGGAAGGAGAGGAGCCGGACGGCCCTGGCAGACTGGGGACGGGGGACCATGGCCCCCCGCTCCCATCTGAGCTGGAGCTGGGCGATGGAGTCAGCAAGAGGAACAGATGAGGGTCCCTGGGGTGCAGGGAGGGAGTGTTCAGCCGCTGGCATGGGGATCATGATTCACTAGCTTCTCCCCAGCAGCAATTCCAAAGGATTTGCAAGAAAAAGAACCAGGCAAACAAAAATTTATAAATATATATATATACATAAATATATATATATATATATAGAATAAATACTCTGGTACCGTACCTCAGAGGCGTGGGAAAGTGCAAGCAATACGGGAACAGTCCTGCCTGAGGGCAAGACCTGGACCATCACCGCAGAGACTATAGTGACAAGAAAAGGCCATGGGGCTGGGAGGGACGGGACCCTCCAGCCAGGTGACTGCCATGTGGCAGCTGTTTAGTTATATACATATACCTATATAGAGAGATCAATTTATTTATTTTTTTTACTGAGAGATTATGAATTTCAGAAAGTGCTAAGGATGAACAAGCGAACGGGGGCTGAAGGAGATGCTACGCCAAACACGGAGGGTGGGGGCGAAGGGAGGGGAAGCAGAGTGAGCATCAAGGGAAGAGCATCTGGGGTTTGCCTTGCTTGTTTCTGGGAAAATCCTTATTGTCCATGCTTCCATTTCAAACATTAAAAATTGTGGGCCAGATCTTCAGGTTGAGTGTAAATTGGCAAAACACGATTGTGTGCTTCTGCTGGTGTAAAGCAGCAAAGCTCTGGCTTGAGGTGGCTTCATGCTGATTTACAGCAGGTGAAAATCTGGCCCCAGCAGCAGGGAAAAGCAAACAGCCATGGAGCATGGGAAATGTTTTGAGGTGAAAAGCTTTGCTTTGAAGGGAATGTGTGCTCGTGGGATGAGGGGATGGATACTACATGGCATATTCTTGTTTTTCATTTGTTGGTTTTGTCTTTTTAATTTTCCAAAGAAAGAAAACTGCTAAGGGAAAAAGTTACAAGATACATGGGGAAATTCGGAGCGGGAGAGGCAGGGTGGAAGTGGGGAGGTAAAAAGGGAAGAGGAAATCAAACTTTTCCCCCTTTCATTTGCAGTTATTGTGGTATTTTATTTTAGAAGCCCAAAGGTGCAAAAATCATCTCTAGAGAAACCTATCTGTTATTTTTGTATCTATAGCTATATATATTAAAAGAAGACAAACACTAGAATTTTAAAAAAGACAAATAAAAGCAAAGGGGGCTTCAACAACACAAAACGTAGTCAGTTCCCTGGCCAAGGGCTAACCCTGTTCCATGTCTCAGCGGGAAGATCCTGCAGGAACATCCTCAGCTTGGTGGTGGCTCTGCCTCCTCTCCAGTATCACCTCTGGCATTTTTCTGATTTGCATTAGTGTAGCTGGGACCAGAATCCTGCTCAGTGCAAACCACGGACATGGAGAGCAGGGAATACTGGCACATGTGTGTATATGTGTGTGTGCACACAAATGTAAGGATGTTTATGTGTGTTGTGTGCAGGCTAATTGGCTCTCCATCTGGAGAGACAGGGAAGAGGGAGGAGACCTCCAGCTTCCTTTGCCTCTGCCTTGCAGTGGAGTGTGAGTGTGGAGGGTAAGGGCAGACCGACTCCTTGAACCATGACCTGCCTTAAGATCCAGGATTTGATCCAGCAGACACAATCCGCTCCTGGTGTGGTTGCAGGAAGGCTTCCAGAAGCTGCATCCCTCCTTGCCTTTCCAGCAGTATGACTGCATGTGTCTCCTTCCTGGCCAGGGCCAGCCTGGACCTCCTCCTGCAGCAACTCCAATGTTTCATTCCCTTCCCAGGTTTGCAGGTGGGTAGGAAAGCCAGCCACCCAGGGGGCACAAAGAGTTTGGGATGTCACCTGCTGCCCCAGCGAAGGCCCGCCAAGGTGTGTAAGAGAAGACAAGTGAGAAGGGCAGCAGGGAGATGATAGCAGCCCAGCAGAAATGGGGAGTTTTGGAGGCTGGTGCACTGCTCAGAGAGGGAGCAGGGCTCCTTGGGGATTCCTGTCCCTTTTTTTCCATCAGATAAGAGGGCCCCTGCAGCCCTCCCAGAGCTCTCCCAGCTGGCATATGAAGTGTTGTGAAGTGGGTAGTGCAAAATAGATGTTCTGGCTTTACTGTGACCTGTCTGATTTTTAAGCAGCTGCTTCATCTTATGAACCGGCGCTGTAAACAGTGAGCACATCAAATAGGACCAACAGCCAGGAAAAGGATAATTACTGTGTGGACTTGATGTATTTGCTGGAAGGAGTGTTTGCTGTGTGGCAAGTGTGCACGCCGACTGCAGGGATGTCAGGCCTGTGGGGAGAGGACAGGAGAGCCTGGGTCCTTGCCCTTGCAGAAAGGATGCTGATACAGACTTATTAAAGCAATAATAAGGGTCTTTAAATGTTTTTTTTGCACTGGTGGTTCTTTGGGTGAGTTGTCCCTGCCTGCTCGCCCGTGGGCAGAAAAGAGAGACAAGACACATGGTTTCATGTCCTCAGGGAAGGAGGGCAGTCAGTCCCCAAATGGCTGAACAATGAACTTGGGCTGCACAAGACTTAGACTTAAACCCAGAGCTGCTTTGAAGCCAGAGGTAGGGCTTACCAAAAAACCCCAAACAGTTAAAACCCATCCAAACCCCAGACAACTCAATGCACAGTGTGTTTCCTGGAAGGTGGCCATAAGGTGACTTGGAGGTGGGACTTCAAGCTGTCCTGGCAGTTGTTTGGGCTGTGAAATATTTCAGCTGAGGAATAGGAGAAAGATCAGAGATCGGTGCAGTGCTAGAAGTTACCCTGATATTTGGTCATGACAGAAGTATGGCCTGCACTGGGGATAGTTGGGAGGGGAGAAGGGTCAAAAGATGGGAAAGATGGTGGTGGTGACCTCACAGGATGACTTACAGCCCCTAGGATGGATGCTTTCTCAGCTTATTCTCGATTGTCCCTGGAAGTGACTTGCAAAGAAAAACTTCTTTGTTTCTTTTGTGGGTGGGGTTCGTGACAGTCCTTTCGCTCTGCATGAGGCCTCCCCTTCACCTCGCAGCAGGGTCATGCCACTGCTTCTGCCTCCTTGCAAAAGGGCTTTCCCCCTCTGCCATAGGACTCGAGCAAAAGGCTTCTGGCTTAGGAAGGAGGTTGCCATGGAAACAGAAGACTAGGTTATCTTTAGGGAATATTTTGTCTCTATCTTTTAATTATTTACTAACTGTTTGAAGAAGAAGGAGGAAACATCCATCCTTCTTGAAGAGGAAGCAGAATACTACAACCCAGCAAACACCTCATGTTTTTGCTGGGGATTTCTGAGGCGGGGCAGGTTGTGTGGTTTCTTCTGGCAAAAGCTGCCTTTCCCAGCTATGCCTGGCTGTTGGCACCAGGAGAAACCTCTGTCATCACCCACCCACCTCCCAGACAACACCTGAGTGCAGCCCAGGATTTCCCCAGGCATCTTTTCAGTCTCCCATACTTCCCACGGGGGACTATATCGCAGGCAGCACCTGCCAGGAGGCTCTTTGCCATTGTCAGCCCGAGATCGCTCTGTTTTGTCCTGCTGCCACGTTACCCTTGTGCCTGGCTCTCCCCCGCGTCTGCCAGGGAAAGCAGTCCCTCTCTCTGCTTGATGCTGAACTCCTCCACATGCTTGCACACCACTGCTGTGTCTTGCTCTGGCTGCTGGTCCACCAAGCTAGGTGTACTTAGCTCTTTTCATCTTGGCTTGCTAGCCGGTTCTTCTACCGCTTTTCAACATTTCTCTGAGTCGTTTTTTCTAAGCCCTCCCTGTACCTCTTCCCCTCTCGCCACGGCCCCTGGGCCTGTCGGTGCGGCTTATTGCAACTGCAGAGCAGAGCCTGTCCTGAGTGCTTCCCACCTTATGTTGCATGCAAAATTCTCACCCGCTCCAACCTGCCCATAGAAAACACACCTGTATTTAGTAATTGTTCTGTGCCCAAAGACCCTGTCTCAGCACTGCCAAATGAACAAAGTCTACCACTAAGCGTACTTCTCATGTCTTCTTCATCTCCAACTGTCTTCCTTACCCCACTTACCACAAGTTCCCTTATGAAATTAGACATATGGGAAGCAATTGCCAGCATGACCACTGTTTTCTTTCATGGGAAGTTGGCAGTGTGGTGCATTTGGGGTTTTTTTTTGGTTTGGGGGGGAGCTGTGAGGCCAGGTCCTGTGAAGGACTGAACACCACCAGGTTTCTGTGAAATTAATATGAGTTAATATGAGGCCTGGATGGGAAAAAATTAGTCATTGAGCAGGAAAATAATTTTTCAGACAAAAGAAACTTAAAACAGAAAACTTAGATGCTTTCAAGGAATTTTCTACTTTTCCTTTTGGCTGAGAACCAAATGGTTCCTGCCATAATGACTATCTTGTATCCAAAATGGCCCCACAGGGCATCACAGAACCACCAGGCCCCTCAGCCACCCCACAGGGCACTGAAGATGGGTCCCCAAGCAGTGAGGTGCCTACAAGTCACTGTGGGAGATGTGACCTGCACGCCCACCATGCAACGAGAGCAAAAGGCATAGTAGCAGTGGCTCAGGAGCAGAGATTTGATTTTAGCCAACGTACTTCCAATCATCAACTAAAAACTCAAAAATTGTTATGGAAGATGCAGAAGTAAGCAGCTTTCATTTGCTTGGTCTCATCACAAGAATTTCACAGAGAGGAGGAAAATTAAATCCCGCTGATTTTCTGACTAGCTGTGATACGAAACACACCGTGCACCTTGTAGGAAGTGCTTGGTACGTTGCGAAGTATGGCCCCTGGATGCATGCCACCCAGTTCAGTTTATCTGCATGTGATCTGACTTTCCAAATATCCCCTTCCCTGTCTTTGTGAATACTTTATTTTATGAGATCTGCCTTACTTCTTAGTTTTTTCCATGTTATTTTTGTTCCTTGCTAGGGACTGGCTTCCAGTAGGAACTGAGTATCTCAGTATCTTTGAATTATCATTAATTTCTTCCATCTCATTTAGACATACATGTTTCTTCCCTAGCACTTTTTCCTTCTCCTGCATACTTCCAAGCCCCCTGTTTATTTCTTTTAGGATCCTGTCACACTTTGAGTGGGAGCTGGTGATGTGATATTCAATATTTATGCTTCCTGGCCACTTCCAGAGCAGATGTGTTCAATTTACAAGTAAAGAGCTCTTACCCCCACCAAAACTAGCATCCCAGCCTCCGCTTTGCAGCGTGCCTCTGCTTTTGCTCCAACAGCATCCACAGGAATAAGGTCTTTGCCCTTTCCCTTATGCCAGCGATGGAATTGCACAGATGGACGTTATGGCCAGGTATGCCCTCAGCGTTGCTTTGCGTATCAGCCGAGCTGCTAAGCATCTTTCATGTTCAAGACGTTAGTAGGAGCAGGGAGGACTCGGCACCTCACGAAGTTGCTCCCATTAGCAGTTGGGCTGTTGCTATGTAAGCCACAGCAGGCTCCAGCTGACGCTCCCCTTTTGCTGCACAGCACTGTGGGCACAGTGGAATACAAATCTTTTTCCTTACTTTTGTCTGTAGTCACTGAAGTCAGTAGATACATCTCTCTCTCTGTCTCATGGTCCACGGAGCAGAATGATAGAGTGGGAGAGGCACTGTTTTTCCAAGGATGTTTTTCTGGAGACCAGAGCACTTTACACCCTCTGGCTAACACTGGTTTAGTGCTGTGTTGCTGTGGCTTGGGGGTTTTTGTTTCTGGTTGCTGGGGTAAGGTCAGTGCACACAGTGCACCATGCAAAATGACAGCAGCTCCTCCTGCAGTTCTTCCCCTCCCTTTCCTCCAGCATATTCTCCCTGGTTGAAATTTTTGCACTGTAAGTTACCTGTTTGTGCTGACCATGGTGTGGTGGGATTTGCTGCCCGTCATTGCCCTGCTTCCACCGCTTTTTTTCTCATCTTATCTTTCTTATGACTGCTGCTAAGGGAATAGCACTATCCCTTCGCAGAGCCTGGCAGAGCATCTCCAAAAAGGGGGCTGGCAACCACATAGCACAAGCAGGTGGGGCAGATGCCCCTCCTTCAGTCAGAAACACCATTATGGGCTTAGATGCTGCTTTAAAACAAACCATCAGTGATATCACAGGCTGTGCGGATGGTGAAAATATTTTTCAGTGAAACATCTTTAATCCAAGCTTTTGCTCTTAAATTGCAAAGTGCCTTTTTAGGAGAGAGCTATCCGCCCACACATGAGGAGGAGAAGCATCATGCAAGAATCCAAGGTATGTGGTCCACGCAAAGGCAAGCATTTTTATTACCCTGCAAGTCCTTAGTATAAGCCTTGCTTTTGAGCTATCACAGCTTTGGATATGAAGTACCAGGTGGGCTTTCCTCTCAAACTACCACTGTCACCTTTAGCTGCATCTAATAATTGCTGGGATGATAACAATGAAAGCAGACAACCCCATTTCTCCTTTCAATTACAACTTCACAACCACAGTTAATTTATGTTCCCATTTACGCACTACTTTTTCCACCTCCTTACCTGAGCCATAACAGGGGTTTGTTTCAAGATATGATCTACACACAGAAATACTACAAAAATTCTGGATAATAATGGATATTTCTAAGAAAGAGTCAAGTGCAATGTGAATGGTGTGGCATGGATAAAAGATCTGCTTTTGTGTGTATATTCCCTCCACACACATATACCTGCCCCTCCCCCCCATACACTCACATTTTTTGCCACAGTCTTTACATTCAATGCAAAGTCATTTTTAGAGTTAATAACACGTGAGAGACTGTTAATCATCGTTGGCCACTGATTAGATTCTGCTGTTACAGGCATAGGAAATAAATCGGGGGTGGGGAACAAAGAAACAAACAACATTGCATTGAATAAAAAAAAAACAGAGAGAGAGAGACTATTCTGAAAATCCCTCAGTGTCTGCTCAATACTTATTCTTACGCTTCCTTAGTCACTGCTGTTTTGTGTGTGCGCGTGCAGTATGTCGGCATAGGCATGTACCTGTTTCAGGGTGGTTGTGGTTTATAACTGGATCTCCCACTAGCCTTTTTTGTCAAGTGTATATTAAAGCAATAAAGAGCCCAAACTGCTGATGCAGGACACTGCTCACCAGTAGTCCCGCAGCACTGATCAGGCAATGCCCAGGCAGCACTTCCATCACTGGCTGCAATGAGTTGCAGAGGTCTCTGCTCTCCCTGGGGCGGAAAGCCCCAGGTCCCAGCCACACACTGTGGGCCTGGAGCAAGGGGCAACCTGGAAGTGTCGCAGCCTATGGGGCCAGGCACAGCTTGGCCGCAACCGACATCAGCCATTGCAGTATGCCCATGGCTGCTGCTCGGGGGACCGGCATCTGTGGGGAGGGGAAACAGGGGTGGCAGAGCTGGCAGGGAGCTGCGGCAGGCTGCATGGTCGCAGATGCAGGGAGCTGGGGCCACCATGTGTGTATGTGCATGCTTGCATGTGCATGTACTTGCACTGTGTGGGATCACCAGGACCCTCCTTGCACTGTGCAAATCGCTAGTCTGTCTGCAATTCAGGATTCAAGCTGTAGCACAGGGTGGGTGGCCACTTCAGCACCAGTGATTCCCTCAGAAAACCGAAGAGGTCACAGGTCCATGCTGAAACATGTTGAAGTACTCTCCCTTTTGGGCAAGGACATGTAGGCACCCAGGCAAGGGAGGCCAGGGAAATGGCAGCTTTCTCTGCAGCAGAAACCACCAGCAATACAGAGCCCTGGCTGGGGCGGGCAAGTGTGGTGGGCACCCCTGTGCTACTCATGAATTCGGAAGGTTAGTTATCGTCTACCAGAACATTGCTCCTACATGGGTTTGTACGTGAAATGGAGACAGCGTTGGCAGCCAGAAGGAACCAGGAGCCTCTGGCCCTGGCCCAGACATCCTGGAGCCTGTTTGAAGTCTGACCCATAACTTGGGATTTTGCTTTCATTCCTGGGCACCTCTGATGTGGGCACAGCTGAACAGCCCAAAAGCTCACAACAAGGCAAGGGTACCCGTGCGGCTGCTGGTTCTGTAACCAGAGTCAAACCCGTGGCTCTGGATCCTGCTCCAGAGTGATCCCCCCGTGTCTCATCAACAACTCACCCGTACTCCTGCTTGGTGACCACTGCAAACGCAGAGCCATCGCGTCCATCCCAGCTAACTCGCACTCCTTGATTTGGTGGGACCCACTGGCAGGCTAAGCCCTGGGGCTGGGGGTGCTGTCACTAAGGCTGGAAAAGACCTGTAAGATCATCAAGTCCAACCATCAACCCAACACCAGCATGCCCACTAAACCACGTCCCACAATGCCACGTCCACACGTTCCTTGAACACCTACCTCCATCCCAGCCTGGCTGGTAAACAGCCTTTCCTTTTGTGCTTGCATGAACACGGCATTTTGATGTTTATTTGTGTCCAACCAGGCAAAAATACAGCTGAGGTAACAAAGGGGTGAAAAGGCCTGAGGGGAATTTGCCCTAACGATGGAGAAAGCTAGTTAAGGGTCTGGAGAAGGTAAAGATCTGACTCCTGGCTTGAGACGCGGGTGATTCACCTGCAGGGACACCCCAAGGGTGCAGGTTTCTTCCCTCCAGCCTCGCGCTCGTTGCCGCTGCATTTTTCTGCTCTGTACATACTGCAGAAATCAATGCAGCGGCTAATGTGGCACTTTTGACATTTGAGGGAGGGTTATCTCAGAAGCGAGTGTATAAATCTGCTTCATCAAAAGTCCAGAGGCGGAAGCAGATGCCACTCGCAGGCCCCTGCCTGCCTGTGGTCCCTGGTAGCAGCCCCAGAGGGGCAGGACCCACAGGTGTGGGAAGGTATGGGGCTGTTGCAGCACCCGATGGGTCCGAGCATGCAGGTAGGGAGGGAAAGAGGCAGCCTGCCTGGTTGTGTTGTTTGCTTTGCACTGGTGATGAGGCAGTGGTATCGTTTTCACGCTAAATGCTAATTTTCTGCTTTGCTGGCCTCAGAATCGCCTACATTCATATCCTTCATTGCAGCAATTAAAGGTCTGGGTGCTCGAGCTGAGGCGCTTGCGATGAGCATGATTTTAATCGGTGTGCACAGGAGAGAGAGAGGAATGTGATTGCTTCGCTGTTGCTGTGGGAACATGTGAGGGCAAATCTGGGCCCTACCTGGGAGGGGTAGCAGAGCCCCTACCCTAGTACTCATGTGCATTGGCTCCAGCCCAGCACTGGACTGGGGAGCGCAGGCTTACCGCATCTTGCACTTCTCCGTCTGGTCAAGAATTGCTATACAACTTCAGCAAAACATTGAAACAAACCACCTGCTCCCCTGCCTTGTGTTCCTACCCCGTGATACCGCCCTCCAAGGTGCTGTGTGCTGCGCAGAGGTCCCTAGCGCATTGCAGGACAGGCTGAGCATCACTGGCCTGTCCCCTCAGATGGGGAGGCACGGCAGAGGGAGAGGACCTGGTGCCACACTGCACACATAGGATTTCCAGGCGTGCCCGTAGACAGAAGGAGGCAATTACATAGGTCCCTGCTATAAGACCACAGCTGAGGTTGCTCTGCACAGGTGGGCAGGAGAGTCCATTTGTAAAAACGCTAGGGAAGACATTAGCGTGTAAGTACTTAAGCATTTACACTGTTTGCCTAAATCATAAAGCTTGTGCTGCTGATATGCTCGCAGATCCCCTCTGCCTCTCCAGCAGGCTTAAGTGTCCCTCCAAAGGGGAACGGGGGCCGTGTCCCTTCAATCCTTGCTGCTTTGCTTTCCCTCAGCGTGGCTCAATGCCCATGTTTGCACAGAGGGGACCATCCTGCCGAGGTCCCCAGCAGAGCTGTAACTCTGCCTGCTGCTCCCCCAGCACCATGGCAGCCACAGCAGGTGACATGGGCAAACCCCCACAAGAGATGGAGTGGGAAAGGGGTCCAGGGCTCCCCCCACACTTTGTGGCCCATGTCAAGGGATGTCTGTGTGCAACGGGGTCTGCAGGAGAGGAACATCAAGGGCGAGACTGAGCCTGCGTCAAAACTGCAGGAGCTAGTGGGAGGGAAGGTGGGGGGGGGTAACAATATTTCTAGGGCAGAGACAAGCTTCCTAGGTCATCATTTCAATTCCTCCTTGAATCCATCCCCATTCCTTCCTACACAACCCTCTTCTCTTTTCATCCCTTTCTCTCCTGAGCTCATGTGTTTGGCGCCATGGGGGACACAGTGGTCAGTCACAAGCCCCTTTCGTCTGATGTAGGAGCTGCTTGTGCAGATCTCCTTATATACCTTGAGCCATTTGAGTCCCTCAGCATGGGGACTCATGTTTTTTAAGCCCCTTTCAAGTTCAGGAGTCACCACTGTGTTAATGTTCCTTGCCTGAGACAAATGTCTATGCTGAGCCAGTTTCCCCAGTCACACCCGTCTTTCAGGACCATTTCTGCTACATCCTCTGTAGAGGGTACTGATGCATGCCACCTTCACTGGCCTCCCCACTCACTTCAGGGTCCCATCCTTGTCCCACCCACAGGAAGGGCCCCGTGTCCCCTCACAGCCCATCCTGCATCGCGGGTGCTAGAAGGCAGGAAGGGGTATGGGAAAACGCACAGTCCTTTCCCAACTACTCCCAGTAGGTCTGAGCATTCCCTGCAAATGGCCTGAGAAGGAAAACCTCTGTCCATGCTGCCTCTGGGAAGTGGGAAGGGAGAAGGAGGCGTTAGCTGGCCGATGTTGGCTGTGTGTGGTCTGTGCCCAGGAACCAGGGCCGGTGATGGGCACAGGGCGAGGAGGCAGTGCCAGGTATCAGGCAGGGGTGCACTCAGACCACAGGGCTGTGGACCACAGGGGGCTGTGGAGACAAACCCCAGCTTGCTTCAGCATAGGTACTCCGGGCACTTATTTGTGAAGAGATGGAAGGAGAAGGCTTCAGCATGAGTTCCCCAAGTGCATGTGGGACATGGGACCACATAGGTCTGTGCCAGGGCAGTTTCACTGCTCCCTGCGCCCGGGCTAGCATGAAATGAAAGCAGCCTGGGGCACCTTCACCTGCTGCAATTCTGCCACTGATGGACACAGAGACACGTCTCACCTCTGTCTTACTCCTTAACTCCATTCCTCCATCTGAAGTCCCCATCTGTCTTGCTTCCCCTTTTTGTGGCCCACCCACTTTTTGTGCCAGTCAGAGGTAGTAATTGCAGACAACACAAAAATCAGAGGAGTGACTGGTTTTGTTCCCTTCACGAGTTCAGAGAAGATTTTGAATCTTCTCACCAGATTAGCAACCATATCTCAATGCCTGTCCTGTTCCCGCCAGTAAGTTTTATCTCGGAGGCATTTGAACACTTCCCCTGTTTTTCTGGAGGTTTTAGCAATGCCACTGCTCTTGGTTCAGGCAGGAGGCTGGGTAGCCGCCTTAGGCAGTGGGCAATCCTGGGCAAACAGCCCACACAAACCTACAGCAGAGGTCTGCAACACACTGCACCTCCCCGGCATGCATGGTCCGGGCAGGTCAGAGTTGCTTTGTGTATGCAGGTCAGCTATACAGCACGGTTATGGAAGAGCTAGCTTTGCCAAGCATGGGCTACAAGAGACATATATAAACTTATTTTCAATCTTCTGCTTCCCAGACAGGGGCCAACCTAAAGGAGAAGGAAGAGGAGGAGGTGGTTGGAGAGGAGGTGGATTCTTCCCTCCATTTTGCTCCCAGCTCCTGCTCAGCAGGACATTCTGTCAGGTCCTAGCTGACGTCTCTAAAAAGCATCTTTTCTGTCTGGGCCACCACTTGAGAAGGGAGAACAAAGTGAGCACAAGTGAGCCACAGGTGTATGTTCATTTAACAAAAAAAAAAAAAAAAAATTAAATCTGTTTGTGACCAGCAGCATCTGAAGCAAGCTGTTCTCTTTTCCTCCTGGACAGGTGGACTTCCAGGGCTCATGCACATGGCAGGGGCAGGAGGTGCTCATAGGGTGGTGTGAAGGGGCCGCATTTGGACCCTGTGTGCCTGCCAAAGGTCTGTGTCAGCCAGGGCTCCCTGCTGCAGAGGGGTGGATGAGCAACACCCTGGCCAGGGTGGACATGGGCTTCGACACAGAGGTGGTGGATTCCCTCTCCCTCCTGCAGAAACGTGAGTGAGAAGGGACCTTTATCCCTACACCATCTGAGCTTTGTGCTCAGCCTCTCTTCCTCCCGCTGTGCACAAATGACAGCACAGGGAGGAGAGGAGCTGGAGATTGACAGCCATAAGGGATTGCCGTTGTTGTTTAGGACAGACCTCTCTCCATCTCTTCTTCTGCCTTTCCGTTCATTTTGCCATCTCTCTTTTTCCTTCTTCCACCCTTTCTCCAGCCCCAAACCCTTCCCTCAAGCCCAGCCCTCCTCCCCCTTTTGTCACAGTCCTCCTTGCCTTTTCTGTAAGTGAGGAATTAAATAAGCCTCTGTGGAGACAAACCCAGGTAGTAGCTTCTCCCTTTATTCCTTGGCTAGGATATCGATACAATTAAAGAGGCAGCACATCCTAAGGAAGCCGCATTTATTTTAATAACAACTCCAGCATCTACCAGGTCAGGGTTTTGTGAACATCCTTAGAGCTGTACGCATGCTTGTAATACGAGAGCTCACCATGAGGTCCCAAAGCCCCTATATACCCAGGTCCCTGCTGCCTGAAGTGACAATAACCACCCTCCAGGCACTGCCCCACACATAGGACCAGGGAAGGTGGGGTGTGACCAGGACCAAGGGCTCCCCATCACTCAGACAAGGCCCACCTGGAAACTTGGTAATGAAGAGGGGAATAGGGTACCAGGCTCAGATCATTTGCATTTAGTGGGTAACAAAGGAACCTGAAGGTAGTAGGAGCAAATAAAAAAGGAAGGACACACAAGAAAAGTTTCTTTGCTTTATAGGGCTTTCCTGGCTGGGGCTGTCCCTTGGTACTGCTATCTCATATCTGTGCCGTCAGAGTAAATAAACCTGTTCTTGTAAATGCTGACCTCTAGCTATGTAGTAAATTCTGGTACCAGCCAAACCTGTGCTCAGTCACTTGCAGCGGTTTGTTGCTTCTCGGTGTAATGCTGCTGCATCACTTTCACCGCAAACACTAAAGGGAAAGGCTGCGAGATGCTTTCCTTTGGGTCTCAATTCCAGGTATGCTCCAGCATCTGGCCAATTTTTTTTATTGCTCAGCCTCATCCTCATATTGTAAAAGTAGGAATGTTTTCTGTTACGTTTTGTACGATGTTTCTACTTGGGAGCCAACTTAATCTTTGTGTTTTCCTCTTCCTGTTAATCTCAGGATTAAGAAAAAGCTGTGCAAGCATGACTTGAGCTTTTAAAAATATTTTCTCCTTTTAAAAAAAAAATAAAAATTAACCTGCAATGAACAATGCTTTTTATTTAGAACTGAATTCATGATTTTTAACTGAAGATAGGCATGTTGGGCATTAATATATGTACAATTATGCAAAACCACTGTTACATCTGAAAATTAGATTCTACCACTGAGGCTGTGTTTGGCGATAGTGTGTATCTTCATTTGCGCTGTTTTTTTTTTTTTCTAGCCGCATGACCTAGGATTACAGTTGCTATGGCGATAAGACAGTTAGTGAAGGAAGGAGTGAAAGGTAAGTTTGTATGTCTGCCTGCGCAGTGGGGGGGGTGGTGGGGCTGGCAGTCTCCCTCCCTGGTGCTGCATCTGCCTCCTGCTATTGCTTGGAGTGAAAAGCACTATTGCACCGGCTATGGTATTTTTTGAGTACCTTGGGGATGGGTGCTCAAGCAGGGGTAGCAAAGTTTTTTCCCAGCAGTATGTGTGTGTGACCAGGCCAAGGGATTCCTGTGCTGGGACTGCTTTTAAGTGGGGTGGGAGGGGACCAGTCCCCTGTGTGAGTCTCTGTGCCAGTGGCCTTAAGGGGGTTTAGAGGTGGGGATGACCTGGCTAGTGGGGCCCAGAGTAAAACCTTCTGACTACTCATGTATTTGTTGACCTGCGTTTGTGATCCTGTGTGCCCTGGACTTGGAGCTGGAGATGCTGAGCATGAGTGGCAGCTCCATCTCTCCTGTTCCCAGAGTTATGTTGCCAGCCTTCTCCCTTGCTGGGGTTTGCTTCATGGTTCTTGCTGCAGGAGGAGAGGCAGCATCCCCCAAAATCATTCCAGCAACCAGTGCCACCTCCAGACTCGAGCAATTAGCTCAGGAGTGCAGGAGTTGATAAGTAATTGATAGTGGAGGAAAACCTGTCCTTGGTGCAGCTTTCTTTATTGACAAGGAACATACATAAGGTCCAGTTTCCCTGAACACAGCTGCCTAAGAGTCCAAGTGTCTCTCCTAACCTGCACTCTGCACCAAAGCTCTCTCTTCGCTTGCTCTCTGTTGTGCGGGAAGCGCTTTTCTGGTTTCCTGTCTGTCTCTCCCATCCTGCTGCCTCTGCCTTTCTCTGCACCCCTCCATCAAAACTGCTCTCACCATTTGCTTTAAGCTCCTGGTGGAAATGCTTTCCATGGAAACTCAGGCCGAACAGTCTTGGTGACTGCAAGACTGATTCAGGCAGTTTTTTTACAATTGCCTGTTCCAAAATAGCTGAACTGTTTCTTTCTCCTTTTCCTCCTGAAAGAACAGTGGCTGCTACCACCACCAGCTTAAATCTTCACCTGATCCTCCTAGCAGCAATGCTCTTGTAACTCTGTGGAGCTTTGGGTCCTGTTCTTCTCTCAGGTACATTGTGAATTAACATATTGAGGGCCGGTGAGTAAATCTCAGGCTCTCACCAATTGGTCTCAGTAGCCTTGAATACCTCCTTGGACTTGTTAAACTTTTTATTAGATACAGATTTTCCAGCAGAGGTCTTATTACTGTGATTATAAAAAAAAAAGTATTTGAAGAGTCTCTCCTGCCCTGCTATGCTTTGTGTTTTTCCCCAAGTGAACTCTTTGCCTACTTGCAGCTTATCAACAGTGCAACAGCTTTAATGCAAGCAGACAGCACTCTCCCACTCACTTGGACGGGGATAAGGCAAATGAGCTGGCTGACAGGGACAATCCTGTGCTTGTAATGCTCTCTCCCCTTGAGGAAAACTCTTCCAAGCTATTGAATCTCTGAGAAGGGGTCATCTTCATGCTCAGCTACTGTCCCACCCACAGTCTTCAGCATCCATCAGTGGCTGCACAAAATGCCTGTGCTCACAGAGGACTCCATAGATGGGGGAGAAGGTGGAAAAACCTGATGAGTGATGCCCAGTGGTGACTAGAGAGCAGGGGGAGTTGCTTGTCAGCCTTAAGGTAAGGGTGGGAGCTTGAAGGAGCTGCATTTCTCTCAGCCTGTTGGAGAGAGTTGTTGCCACCCTCTCATGGCAGAGAAGATATCCCTGGGGCTAAGGCTTTTCTAGCTCAGAAGTTGGGGAGCACTGAAATAACAGAGCAGCTGCTTCACCTGCTCCTCCAGTGGGAGTCTGCCTGCCTTCCTCCCAAACCCCAAATATCATGGCAGGCACTGAGGACAGAACAGACCTGCAGGCTGCTCCCTGCTGTCCACGTGGGACTGCTTAACAAAATAAACTCACCTGCATCTTCTCCAAACCACAGGGCTCAGCAGAGCAGGCTGCCCAGCTTTCCCCTTGAGGACTGTTTCAAAGCACTGGCAAATGTAGACTGGAGATCAGGAACATGCTTCTGTGTGCTAATCCTGAAAAAAGAAAGAAAAAAGAGCTGTACAAGGGGATGTGCAGCTCAAACAGAAGAGAAGGAGTAGAACAAACCCTCTCCCATTTTTGTTTCCCCTTCCTGAGGGTGGGGAAAGCAGCAAGGTGGGAAAAAGAAATGGCTCTTTTTCCTGAGAATCCCTTCTGGCTGAGTTCGGCTTCAGCTGTGCCACATCTCATCTATGAACTGAGGCTTGCCAAGCTGTGGTCCCTCTTGCAGTCAATGACTGGGGTGAAGGTGAATGCAAAGTAAAGGCAGATTTATTGCATGACCCCTGGGGAGTCTGGCTAATGCAGCAGGTTGCCTGGTAGTAGTGAAGTGTCAGATGGTAACAATCCTTAGAGGGGAAGCATTAAGCCTCTCAGGCTTGGCTATGCTGTGGGTCCAGCCCAGGTCAGCAGCATACAGCCTCATAAACACTAGGCTGAGATTTGGGAGTGGTCTAACAGCTTTGGGGTTCACCTTGGATCTGCCAGTGCCAGGTCAGAAAAATCAATACAGCATTGAGCAGTGTCTTCATCAGCCTTTGACTTCTCAGATCTCGTCTGTTACCCTTCTGCAGGTCAGTACTGAAGTGGGTGAGATGTGTGTGTGTATATTCAAACTTGCAGTGCCTCTGCCAGCTGGGTATAAACAGAGGTCTGGAGGCATCCTGGGTGGCTGTCAGACTGGCCTCTTCTCTGGAAGAAAACCTGCTGCAAAAAAATAACAGATAATTTCATGGTTCCCTCCCCTCCCCTTCTGTAAATATCCATCATAAGCAGTTACAAGGGAGCAGCTGCGGACGATGAATCCTGACTTGTCATTGTCCTTCATCAGGAGGACAGCCCAGTCAGCACTCAAATATCCTTCCTCTCTCTCTGGTCCCCTGCTGCCTCCGTGCACTGCATCCTCATGCTGCTGGGGTTTGTAAAGAGCATATAGAGAGGGATGCAGCAAACATATGCTGTGCCTGTGACCATAATCTCAAATGAGCTAGTCAGGTGCTTCAGGACAGAAGTTACTACCAGGGGAGGAGCAGTTGGACAGATGCAAGATGGCCATGTGGAATGATTGCCATCACAGGTTTGATCTCCCCAGGGAGGAGTGGGGATTGGGGTCAGAAGAGGTCGCAGCCTCACTTTTACATCTTCAGACACTGATGCAGCAGCATGGCTCCATCATAGCCCTTCTGTCCTGTCCACAAGAGTGCCATCAAATACAGGTGTGTCATTTTGGGGGCCAACAGGCAGCCAGGAGCATTGTGGATGGAGCTGTGAGGGTCCTGTATGCTTGGCAGGGAAATGAGAGGGGTGGCGAATTCTCCTTGTCGCAGGATGGAAGGAAATGGTCGTGTGTGGGAGGGATGCAGTTGGCTGATGAATTGCCCACCTGCTTTGGGATACAAAGTAATTGTAGGGTTTATAGGCAGATTATCAGCCACAGAGCAGCAAATTGGCAGCAAATGTTTTGGCATTTTTGTTTTGGCATTTTTGTTTTGGCATTTTTGTTTTGGCATTTTTGTTTTGGCATTTTTGTTTTGGCATTTTTGTTTTGGCATTTTTGTTTTGGCATTTTTGTTTTGTTTTTCTCAAGAGCCATGAGATATTGTGATGCCCCTTTACATCAGATGCCTGTGCTCCCAGGTTGACCCAGGTCACCAAGTTTCCTCCTAGACTCAGCTCTGGGCCAGCAGGGACGTGTTGTGTCCTCACCCTTGTGGGATGGCAGGGGGGTGGGCTTTGGTTGAGAGCTGCAGTGGGTCCTCAGCAAGGTCAGGCAGGCACTGATGCATTGTATCGTAGTGTCACAGCATGGTGGTTCTCTCCTGCTGTCACCCGCAGCTGCGGTGGGAGCGCTCCCTCCTGCATGGGAGGGATGGAGGGCGAGTGGGTGTGCACAGCAGGGACGTGGCTCGCCGAGGGGAGCAGAGACAGTGTCTAGTTCCCATGCCCTGGCCAGCGGTTCACGTCTCTTCTGCAGCTTCCCTCTTGGCAGCTGAAATCAAACCTTGAACAGCCTGGCAGTTTTAATACCTGAGCATAGCTTGCCTACCTAAATCTTTGCCTTTGTCTAGGAAATCATGACTTCTCCAAGCTTGCTGCTGAGAGTGCTGGATCACTCACTACAAGGGAACGTTTGCTCGCCCCTACAGCTGGCGGGCTCTCCAGACTCCCTCCTTCAAACCTGTGGCAAAGGCATGAGCACCTGTTTTCCTAAGCTTCATTTTTCCCACTAAGGTTTTCTTCTCACATACACTAGGGTGAAGAAGTGTGTGTTTTCTGTTCGGTTTGCCTCTTTGTTTGGGGGTAAAGTTTTTTTGGCTGCAGGTCTGGTGCCTGGTCTTTCATCTGCAGGGGCCCGGCTTCTGCTGTGACTGAGCACTAGTGACCTCTAATGGACATCTCTGAAAAGCCACACTGAGGGATGGAGGCCTTTTAGACACCAGGTTTTATTGTTACGGTCATTTTTATACATAGCTACTGTGGATGTGGCATTAGAGATGTCTCGCACATTTTTAAGGCGGTCTGTTGCTTATGACTTGTGTACTTGCTTTTGCATTTCTATTCCTTCTTAGCCAACAGGAAAGAAGCAGCTGAAACACCCCAACCTGTTGATCTTTATAGTGCATCCATTTTCCTTGTCAACTGGAGACTGGGGAAGATGAAAGGGATGCAGGATGGACATATGGAAAATGAGGACTGTAGTCAGCTGCTTAGTTGTCTTTAAATAGTACTTTACCAACCGGTGTGACCACCATGCCTCTGTTGTGTTTCATGAGTCGGTTTGTGATTTGAAGCATGCAGATCTCTAAGTGCTGCTTTGTTTTTAAAAACTGGAGTAAAGCTAAAACCACATGGAAGATGAGGAGCCTTTCTTGTCTCCTAAATCAAGGGAGAGAGCTCATGACTGTTTGGCAGCCTACCCAGTAATGTACCCTGCAACCCTTACACTCATTGCTAGTAAAAGTGTTTGACATCCGAGACACCTGCTGAAAGCAAATAATTTGTGCTTACAAGTTGATGGGCATTGTGAACATTTGATATCCCTTTTCCTATATCCTCTTAAGGCTCCTTTTTTCTTTTCTCTTTGGCTCTTGTGTCTCGGAGTGAACTCTAGCAGTGGACCATAGGTGTGCTTTTTCAACAGTGGGAAAGAAACAGCGCTTCAGCCCTCCCTAAACCAGCCTCTTTGGGATGCCTAAAATACAGCACCTTATTCAAAGGACATCTGATTAAATTAAAAGATGGCAAGCTTAGAACTAAGCTCCAGATCATTGCTAAATGAAAGCACACTGTAAAACTAACTCCCTGCCCCAGAACAGCACCGAAAGCAGGATCTCTGCAAGATTCATTTAGACTGGACATATGAGAGGTGACTGAGAAAATCCAGAGGTTTCAGAATAAATAATAATATTTACTGATAGCATGCTAAACCCTATGCTTCAGTTCCTCAGCCAATTTCCATTTATTAGGAGCATGATAAGACTAACACAGAAGATCAATGCTTCTGCATCATTTACCTTCTCTGTTAGCATCCGGTAGTGGCCACAGGGAGACCAAACTGTAAAGGGCTTGGCCTGGGATGGCAGCCCTATGCTTTGCCAGGGAGCTGCACGTCTCCTTCCCTTGCTCCCTCCTTACTTGTGACTGCCAGTGATGTTTACAGGAAGATTAAGTGAACCAGAGGGGTGGCTGATCCATGGCATGACTTATGGCTTCCTGTTCCAGATGAATGAGCATCTGGCAGAGTAAACAGGGGCTGTCCCATTGTAACTGGGACCTCCTGTTGGCTTGTTCCTACATCTCCCTTCCTGGGGCAGGTCGGGGTGCCTGGGGAGGGAGGAACCCTTTTCAAAGGTGCTCCCCATACTGGCTCTCAGCAGCTCCCTGGGAACCAGAAGCAGCTCCCATGCTGGGGCATCAGGGGCATTTCTGAGACAAGCTCGACTCCACCAGCTCAAAAAGCAAATGAAATAGCCTGTGCTTTGGGATAGCAATAATTCAGGAGGCAAGACTGAAATCACTAAATATGAATGGCTCCATTAGCTGGGTCCTGAAAGGCAGCTATAACGATCTCACACCAGTGAGGACGGCGCAACGTGGGGGAGCAAGGAGGAAAGGGAGATGAGGGTGGCAAGAGCAGATATAGCCTGGAATAATGACATGGGGCTGAGCGGGGGAAATGGAGCCTGCGGATCAGCAAGGGATTACTGCTTTATTAGCCTCTGGATTAGTGTCCCAGGGCCAGAGACTGCAGAATAGACTGTATTGAATTATTCCTTATCAGCTGGTGCTGACTGACTCACTCAGGTCTGTCCCAGTAAGCTCCCCGGTTTGGGGAGGTATTTTCCGTGTTCAGACTGGTATGCCGCAGTAAATAGCTTGGAAAGAGATGGCTTTTAGGAACAAAAAAGCTACATGGAGATGAGAAGTTATAGGAGGACTCAGGGGTGAAAGAGTCACGCAGTAGTTGCTCAATACTCCTTTTTCTTCCTTAAATTAGAAGGGCTCTCTTATCTCCAGACCAAGTCTCTCAAGACATAGCTGGAGATTTCTAGTCTTTGAGATAGCTTTGATTCCAATGCCTTTCCATGTTCCTGTTTATTCTCCAAAGTGAATTCAGACTAGATAAATCTGCTTTGGCTACAGTCTAAAATGTCTGGGGATATAATTTTAACCACAGAAAACAGCCACTTTATTGATATATGTGTGTGCCTGTATGCCTGCAGCCTTCTTGTAATTGTGCCGTGAGGTTGGAGGAGGCAAGGACAGAGATGAAGGTGGCAGAAAGTGATATTTCTTCAGCAGGGGATGCACCTTGCTCTGAGCCAGCAGCAGTTCCTCATCAGCCACGAGTGTGGTGATCCTGGGTTTTGGATGAAACACCAACCCAGGTATCCCATTCGTTTCTCACCACTAAAGATTTTTGTGCAGCTTTCTCTGGGAAAAGGACACACGAACTGGTTTGCCTGGCCATCCTTTAGTTGAGAGGAAGGGTGAATTACACTTCGCATTTCTACTGTCCTATGTTTCTGCTGCCTTCCAAGCCTGCTGGAAGTGTAAAGAAGCATGGGGCTACCTATGAGAGAAGTTCTGGTTCCAGTGCTGTGATGGACCATTGGGAAGTGCTGTGTATTGTCAGATAAACAGAGGAAATCCCTGTTGCATCCATATTACCCTTGGTCTGTGGAAAAGGTTTAGGCTCTGCAGAATCAAAGATGGTGTTACGCTGATGTTTCTAGCCTTTATTTGCAAAGGAAAGCTTCCAAGCATGAACCAATTGCAACTTCAAGCACTTTGAGCCTTGAAACTGCAAACAACCAGAATTAAGGCTTTTGAGCAGAGCTGACTTCCCCAGGCATTCATCACCAGAAATGTCTGAATAAAATGCTGGCCATTTGAATATGTGAAATCTGTTATGATGCAAACAAGCGAGAGCTGGGCACTCACAGGCAATGAGGAAAATGAAGATCCACCTAACATCAAGGGTCCTGCCTATAACATGCATTTTGTGATGTAGAACGCAGCAGTGAGTTTCTAGATGAATAATAACAACTAAAGTTATAGTTCCTGGATGGGCATGGTGGCCTGCCAGCAACCTCTGTGCAAATCTCCAAGCTCTGATAGCTAGGGGGAATCATGCACCTTAACTAGCTAGTGTGGTCCACAGCCAGAAATACAATCCCTCCCTGCTCCATGCAATCACACTGGCATATGAGAGACTCCATTTCCATCATGCTGTTAACCACAGTCTTTAGAGTAAGCGAGCGCATCCTGTGGCCTGACCGACCTCTCTCAGAAACCATACAGAGTGCTCCTGGCCTAACAGAAGTGTTAGAAGAAGTTTTGTGCCTGGGATATAATCATACTGGCTCTTGAGAAATATTAATCTTCACTGGGCTTCACTGGTTGATACTCAGCTGGGAGACTTTTGAGGAAATGCAGGTGATTCAGAAATGAATGTGGTTGACTGACCGGGTAACACCTGGGCCCTCTCTAACACTGTGGTAGAGGCATTTTGCTGCCAGAGGTACTACATCTTCATTTAGAAGTAAACCCGAAGGCTTAGTTGTTAGTGATGCCGTAACATCTTCCACACAAGTTTGAATGCAATCCTCAATGTTCCACTAAATTTGACCTAGAGAAAGTGGCATTCTGCTGGCATTTGTTCTGTAATTCAACTAGAACAGGTACTCTTCATTTTCCTATCTCTGAGTCTGCTATATAGTTTTGTTATGTGCTGTTATATAACTTAGTTCTGATGTGAAGACAGCTATATTTCAGAGTTAGATGAATGGTCCCTATATAATATGCATATATGTCTGCAAAGCACTTTGGATAAAAGATGCTAGGAAATGCAGGTTATTATTTTGTCTTTCCCTGGGTTTTGCTTTGTTGCATGCTATTTAGCAACTTTGCTGTTGTTCTGTCTCAACGCCTTGTTGAATGAAGTGTTCTGAACAGTTTTGGGAGCACTGGCATATTTTATTAATTGCTTACAGGTTGTTTTTCTGCCTCTTTTGAAACTCCCCATTTCATAGACATAATGAAAAATAAATGTTTTAAGCTGAAGTTTTAGCAACCAAGGCGGGGGGGGGGGGGAGAAAACTCAGCAAAATATTTGGCTGATTTTAAGCCAAGCTTTGGGGCTGACGTGATACCAGAGACTCCTGCAAGTAGGGGTTTTGGGTACAGGAATAATAGTAACTGGAAAGGAGGAGAGATGGGTGCACAGTGTTCCAGGCAGGATAAAATAAACCAGCAACCCAGCTGGGTCTCTGATGACTTCTCAAAGAAGGGTTTTGTACTCTGAGATTTGTTCTGACAGCAGTATTTTGAAAGTGTTTAGGACTCTTGCCATCACATTTCTTTTAAAGTCTGATTACCTTATGTGACATATCCTCGGCTGTTGTAAATTGATACCGCTTCATCAACTTCAGTGACATCTTGTCAGTGTACATCAGCAGAGGATTAGCTCTCTGCAACCAGACATGTTGCCTTGAGCTGGGTTGGGATCTCATCATAAGTCATTATGAGCCTGATGAGAGAGTGCTGAAGGGAAGACATAGGTTATGATAGGTCGTGGTGAGGACTGACCCAGTAAGTGGAATTCATTTCTTTTTGATTTATTACTAATTCCAGTTTCTCTGTATGATTTTTGGCTCCAGGACACATTAACTTCTGCAGCTACTAAGACCTCCGTGCCATCCTTTGTAAGAACAGGGATGATATTGGTTCTGATGTTCTGGCCAGAACCAATGTGAGAAACTGCGTTCACCCCACCAAAATTCCCCTTGAGGCTGCCTTTAATACTGATCTTTGCTGCTTATCATAAGGCTACTGTGCGATACTTATGTGCTGCAGTGTTTTATCCTAACTCAGGTATAAGACTTTCTCTACAAAAGATGGTTTGAAGTCTCCTCTGGCATCCATTAGTGTGAAATGTGCCATGGAAATGTAAATCATATCACTGGCTGTCAAGAAGCACCTGCCCTTGAGAGAGTGACCTGCTGCATTACTGAGGGAGGGGGCAAGGAGGCCAGCAGGGCAAGGCAAAGGAGAAGCTGAATTTTTCATTTCACTTAGAGAACTCTTGTCTGCAGGCTGGCACTCAATACCCCTCTGGGAGTGGAGCTCTCGAATGCGAGGGCCACAGTGCTGCTTGGCTGGTGGACACGGAGAACATACCATTGCCCTTGCTCCTGTGATGCTGCACAGGCAGTGCTCTGTCACCAGGTGGGCAGATTATTCTCCCTGTGGGTAATGCTTCCCACAAATACAGAAACAATTCACTCTCTGGAGGTGAGCAGGCACTGTCTTTTCTTATCTTTTGGGAGTCTGAGCTGGAAAGGCTCCCCCACACTGCTAGCACCAGGGAGTGCAGTGCTGGGACTCCCAGTCTGGCTCGGTAGGAGTGGGTTCAGACACGCACCTAACCATCATGGTGGAGTTTTTCCTGCCTTGTTCCAGCCCTGAGTGAGCTCAGCTGACTGCACATGGTAGTATCAGTGTGTCTTCCAATGTGCAAAGTACTATTTCCAAGGGCTTTTGATCTTCTGTGTAAGGGCATTGCCTGACTTGCCCACGTAGATCAGGTATAAACCTCTGGTGTACCCTGAGGTACAACTGTCCAGGCCAATGGTGGGCCAATGTAACTCCTGCGGTGATCCAAGGACAGCTCACAGTCAGATGACTGGTGCTATGGAACAGCCACTGAGAGCTTGAGTTTGAAAATATTATGACTCATGTTTTGATGCAGCTTAGTCACTTGGCAGGTTGCAAAGGTCAGACTACGGCATCTCTTAACCCACAGCAGAATGCTCTGAGTCTTGCCTGTAATGTCTTAGGTTTAAAAAAAAACAAACAAAAAATAACCACCACCACCAACAAATTCTACCACCATCAAAAAAATCCATCCAAATGCATCATCTTCATCCAGTCTGAACCCCAACCCATGATACTCACCAAAAAGTGTTATTACTAAGAAAGTGAACCTTTTTGTTGAAAAGCAATTCTTTCACTGAATTGTGTCCATCTTCACATCCCTTCACCTTTTTTTTTAAAATTTGTGGCTAGCTGTACGTCAGGTGGGTAGATTTGCTTCTTAATGCTTCTTCAAGGCTCCCAATACAGACATCAGTTTTGTCAATATGAAGCGCTATGGTCTACAGCAAGTCTGGTCATCACTGGGAAGACTCTGTAAACTGAGGGTATTTGCTATGTGGTCCCAGAAAATAAATCCTAATCTTGTAGGGGGGGCACAGGCTTCAGGCTGTCCTTAGGCTAAAGGAAATAGATTCAAGCCTTGCTAAATGGAGAGTTTCCTAGTGACATTAGAAAGCAGAGGGTGGACTACTTTACCTCTGTATCGTGTATGTCTTGAACCTACCAATGCGTGTATGTCAAACAGATAACGCGCAGGTCTTTAGACAAGAATCCTGATTCACTCAACCTTGCAAATAGCTCCCTAATGGACTTTGCTTAAAGCATATGACCTTGAAAGTGGGAGCTCCTTAAAACATATTGTTTAATTTCTGTCTAATGGTTAAACTTGTATAGAGGGGGCAAGTGCAGACTGTTTTATGAATGAGGATTGTGCACTCTGATAAAAGTAAAGCTTATCGGAAAAGGAGCCTTTTCCCTTAGCAAAAGGGGTTTCCACCCATATTAGGCAGGTCCATCTTACAAGGAGATGACACAGCTGAGAGAAAGAGGATTTGAAAATAGTATTCACGCTCACATATGTGAAGCATGTTGTATAAAGATATTGTTGCCATGCATCTGCAATGTTTATTCATTGATAAAGCTACACAGCTTATTTAGCAATAACGGTCATGCTCTTGCTAATACTGTGTGTGCTACTAATATGCCAAGTGCTATTAATTAAATAAGTCAGGTGTTGTCAGAGACCAATTTTTAAAAGAATTGCAATATCCAAATTTTGGTATAATGAGAGACTCCTAATCATGTATAGTATAACCCCTCCTTATCAGGAGAACATATTGTGTCTCTGAAGTAAACATCTCTGCAAAAGTGGAATATTTTCTTATAGTTTCCCTCGGCGAGTTAGCCCCTGTGACTACATAACTTGTGTACATGTGCATACAGCATGGAGAATTGGCAATGTCTATGTGGTAATGATTTTAACTAGCTTTGCAACCTATTTTGAAGCCTTCTAGATTGCCTCAGTAACAAAGTCTATTCTCTTGATTGTGTGATGTGTGGCCATTAAACCATATTTCTGGTGATTTAAAACTCTTTTGTGTGAATGAAATTCTAATATCAACTGTGCTGTTTGCTTTTTGCAAATTCTTCTTTCTCAGGCTCTATCTGAAAAGTGACTTGGCCTAGAAACGCCATTTCTGCAAGAATCCTTGATGATATGCTGACATAAAGTATGGCTTTGGATCAAATTAGGAAATGTTTTTTAAGCATTTGGCAAGGCCTCTTTGAATTTTTGCAATACTCGCTGGCTGCAGACTGTAAAGGTAGAATTTTCCAGAGCATTCAGCACTAATCTAGTTTTCTGATCCACGTCTGCTTGGATTTCCACAGAGCAAAGGCTGGACAACACAAAGCCCACTTTGAGATCCTATCCAAAAGGTGCACCATAGGCTGGCAGTGCTGGGCTGTGGAAGAGGGACTGAGGTTCCCAAACTATATAAGCCCAGACACTTGTTTAAGAGAGCTGGCAGCAGCTGGTTGGACTGCACTCTTGCAGAGAGTTAATGTTAAATTCCACTAGCTGAACCACTTGGGTCCAAATTGGTTATGTGCTCTCCTAGCACTGCCTGTGAATTTGGTGAGCTCTGGCTGAGCCGTTCTCCCTTGATAGGGGACTGATGGGCTCTGCTCAAGAAGCCAGTGGAGTTTGTAAACTCCCTTAGCCAAGCTGTTTGATTTTACATTCCAGAAACAGCCTTCTGACCCAGCCTGTGCTCTTGCTGATTGCAGCATGTGAAAACAGTCCTGGCAAGATGAAGTGCTTATTTCAGAAGCTTTTGCGATGGAATTTCTTTAACTTTTGATGCATTTTTGGCGAACTTTGTAGGATTCACATATCGCCTCACAGAGGTTACAACTGCTTGCTTGGGCAACAGCTGGGTCTTCTCTTGCTGATTCCTGCAAAATCACGGAGCTTACTATCTTCTCTGTTAGCCTGCTTGACTTAGATATTCTGATCTGAAGTCAATAAGGGTGTTTAAGTGTTCTTTGTGATCTGAGGTATTAGTAATTTCAGAAAGGCAAACTCAGCTTGCCCTTTCTGCAGATCAAAGCTAGTTACAAGCTTCAGTTTTGAAGTAAAACGATGCAGAGGAAGAGTGTGAAGGATGACATGGGGTCCCACCAGGGCTATTAGTTTGCTGAAAACTGACCCAGGGCTTGTTGGAACCACCTTGGGCCTGTGGCATACCTAATGCAGAAGGTCTGAGTCAAAGCTATCTGAGGTCCATGAGGGCTTGTCTGTCACTCTTCATGAACCATGGATCAGGGCCCCTTGTAGCAAGAGTGCACCCCTTCTTAACCTGCTCTCTGCATCTTTGCAATGTCACCAGCTGACCTGGGAACCTGACACTAATACAGTATAATAAACCCCAACAAAATAAACCCCAACAAAACACATAGGTAAGCAAATGAAATTAGCTTTTTTTACTGAAGTCACTTCAAGCTACAGAAAGGTGCGAATTACCCATTTAAAAGTAAGATCAGTTACCCCTTGTAGAACTGGACCTGGGGCAGTGACTCTAAAACAGTCAAGGGTTTGCTCTGTACTTTGCACCAAGGCGGTAGTGGGAATAGTTTTGATAGTGCCACTGGGAACAGCATCTGGCCTATACCAATTGCAAATCACATCCCTTCTGCACATAAGATTCAGTCTTAATTAATAACAGTGATGTCTTAGAAGGAAAAATGGAAATCTAAATGCAGGCCTCTCTAGATCTCTAAAGTAATGTCCTGCACATAATTTTCCAGCAAAAATGGATTCGGGGAAATGTTCCTTGTGCTTTAAGAGTCTCAGAAATAACTTCAACTCATGTTGCAGTTCAAGGGCCAGCACAAGGGTCTGCAATGGCATGAAAATATTTTCTTTTCCTAAGTATTATTGACAGGTGTACCTCGTTGATGTTGCTAGTCTGAAAAAGCAATGTTACTTTAAAAAAGGAAGCCATACTGCAGGAAATCAATCTCCTTTTCCTCTTATGCATCAGCTTCTAGCCAGAAATATATAGGCTAAACTGGAGAGAGAGGGTTAGGGGAGTGTAGAGGAAGAGAAAGCATGTGGGTGTGCAGATTGTATTCTATATCTCTTGTGCCTCAGATGTTGCCCTTCACAGCACTGCATCCCCTGCAGCCCCTCCATCCTGCTCTGAGCTCAACCAGAAGCTGTG
Source organism: Gavia stellata (assembly GCF_030936135.1). Lineage (NCBI taxonomy): Eukaryota > Metazoa > Chordata > Aves > Gaviiformes > Gaviidae > Gavia > Gavia stellata. The sequence continues at coordinate 57,293,746 of NC_082597.1, read as the reverse complement.
TGAAATCTTCCTGGAATACTCTTCCTCTTAACAAGAGCTGAAGTGTATCTAGCCTGCTTTTCTCTTGCTTTCCCTACCTCCCCTTCCAGCAGAAGAGAAAACATGAAATTGAGTGGGTCTGCTTCCCTGAATAATGCCCTGCAAGCTCCATGGATCTCGCTGTTTCACCCACCCACACCCCAGTGCTGCAGTTTACATGGAGGAACAGTCTTCCTCTCCCCTCAAGAAATAGGATATCATAGAAAAATCTTTTGGTATGACATGTGTGCCAAAGATGGGGACTGTAGATTTCACCAGGTCAAGAACCAAGAGGACATCCCCACTGGCAGTGTCTGTGCTGGCCAATTCTTAATGCTTTTTGCCCACACATTGCTGGTGGAAGTGGTTGCGGCACTGATGTCAGTAAGTCACTGGTGTCTCCAGCATCGCCACCTCATACCGTGTCAATTTGCTTACTGTAACATAACTGAGATTTCTCTACACAGTATGAGGAAGTCAAGCTGCAGCCTGTACAAACATACCCTAGGTAGATTAAACCACAGATCGGAAATATCTGCAACGAGAACACAGAGGCATAGCCATCTCCGCAGGTATCGTACCATTAGCTGGCTGCACACACCAATGTCTGTGCAGCCTGCCTGCCTGCGACAGTTACCTCTGCTGAATCTAGCCTGCGTGGGCTGCAGCCACATCTCCTGCTGCAGTTCAGGCAGACCTGGAGGAACAGGAAGGCGAACAGCCCTGTACCACAGATGTTAACATCTGCAGATGTTAATGACAATAGTGTTGGCCAGAACAGATGCAGAGAGACTTTGCTCTCCTTCTCTGTGCTGCTGCTGTCATCCTCTCTGGGGTGGCATTGTCACCACAGGTTGGCTGATCTCTGAATTCTCATTGCAGCAGTGTGATGCATGGCATAACGTGGTCCTTTGAGCCCGGGTATCAGGAAAGAGGGCTCCAAAGGGAAGGTCATTGTTGCTGGCAGAGCTAGGGCTGAAAAAATGTCAGTGAGAACAGTGGCTAAAACGGGGAAAAAAGAGAAATTACTCTTCAGTTCTTTGCCAGGAGATGATGTGGTTCTCCTAGTGTGAGTAGCCCTTCAAGAGAGTGTGATGTCAGGGGATTGACATAGTTCTTGTCTTTGCCAAGGGACACACCACCCACACCCCCACCCCCACCCACCCCTGTGTGGTTTTTGAACCTATTCTTTCAGCTCCAGTCATCTCCCTGTGCTTACTATGAGATATACTTCCCACATGGGAGTGTTTTGTCAGGCTAAATTCAGTGATGCCAATGAGGTGCCTGGACACAACGATGATGGAGGGCATTAAAAGGATCCAGTTAAAATTCATCAAAATTTGTGTAGTATAGGGGGAGTTCAAGGGTATGCACTGGAAAGTCACCCTGTCACACTTCTCTCTCATTAGTCTGATTTGCATCCAGAGGGGTATGTTGTTGTGGCACAACTCTGCGTGTGTGTATATATATTTATATGTATATATACAAATAATTTCAACAGAGTAGAAAAAGAAATAACGTAGCTGGATTTATCTGGTATCTATATAGATTTCTGAATCTTTTGCAAAGTGAGGACATTCGATTTCTTCTTTCCTTTTTTTTTTTCTTCCCCAGAATGTAGTTAGTGGTAATCTTCCTCTTGTCATCTAATCGCAAATAAATCTCTGTTTTGTTTAGTAATTGAAACTGGCATTTTTGTGTCTGCTGCTCCTAGGCACTGCACTGCAGGAATCAATATCAATATATGACAGTAGCAATTGATTTGTGAGTAGTGGCACCCCCTCTGAGGAATTCAGGCCTCAGGGATCAAATACCTTGAGAGAGCAGTAAAGTCATTTTAAATCAGGAAGGATTATGAGGAAAGGGAGATGATACCCAGGCTAGATCCTGAAGCCAAATACAATGAACAAATCAATTCCTTGCTTTGTCATAGATTTTGTGTGTGATTATATACAAGTACTGAAAATTATCACAAGTGTAACTTAATTATGCTGTAAATTTTGCACCATCCAAAGCAGCACCTTGACTGGTCCGTGCTTATTGCTTGCATTGGTACTGACAGCTGAGGATTATAACCAAGGCACATCCTCAGTGTAAACAGGTAAAACATAGGGAGTGGTTGTTTGGAGGTGAACCTGAGCTTTGTGCTGGGCTACCTTTCTCAGGTAGTTGTACCTCGGTGAGCTGGAAGGAACAGGACAGCCCAACCTCTGAAGAAAGACAAAGTATGAGGAAGAAATTTCTTCAGTTGTCCCCTTTTATTGAAATCGTATGTGAAGGTCCGTCAGCATGAGTCTTAATTATTATTAATGAATCGATGTCAGTGGCAAGGTTATTAGATTTGCAGATACTTTGGTTCCTTCCTCCTTTGTCCAGGTGGCGAAGCTTTCTCTGACAAAATGTGCAATATATGGCTGTTCCTTAAAATTCAAATTCTAGTCTCAATGGGATTGCAGCAGATAACAGCATTTGGTGGTATACCCTGGGCTTCTTTAAAGTGGGGGGGATAAATGAAAGGTGAACAAAGAATGAAATGCTACCTTAGATGTCTAGATAAAACGAAGCAACGCTTCTACTGTTCTGGGCACTTCCAGTCTGAGATATTCCTGGCATGCTATTCTTTTGCATACACTGGTCCTATGAAGTATGGCCTCTTCAGATGAAGAGGCGGGGATTAATGAGCCACATGGAAACACTAATTTGTCTGAGTTAGGGGAGATCAGCTTTGCTTAGACCATTAACGTAATTAATCTTGAGACTAGAAATGTTTTTTCAGTATTGTAGTCTCACTGGGTTTTTTCAGAAGTTGTAGTTGAACACTATTGAATGAGAATTTCAAAATATGTATTTCATTTTAAAATGTGATATCTGTTCTTTGACAGCATATAGAAGCTACAGATATGTAGAAGAAAGATAATATCTCATTCCTGTAATAATTTATCCTGCTATAGTGTCTTGAGGGATCCCAAAGTGGTCAGTTCCTCTGGGAGCTTCAAATAAAAAGCTGCATGTAAGTTTACTATGCTAAGGGACAGAAGGGAAGGAAACCCCCTAAATAAGTTGCAGAGCTGGAATCCTTGCTTGTGTCTGTGCCCTTCTGTCCCATCATGCTGTCTGGGGAAACATTTCGGTCTTTTAGCTTTTCTTCTTTTCCCCATTGCTAAGCCTTTTCTCCTCCCTCATATCAAAAATGACTTGAAGTCAGGCTGTGGTAATCATTTGCAGGCGTCAGAAGAGGGCTGCTATGGATCCCAGAAAGCATTCATAGTGAGAAAACTGCTGCCTTTAAGGGGACAAGTAGTTAAAAAGTACAAGGTTCTTGTCCAGTTGGGGAAAGCCATTTTCCTTGCATTTTGTGGAGTGGTAACTGGCTTGGAGGAGAATCTAGGGAAAGAAAAAAGTGGAGCTGATAAGAGAGTTCGTCTCTACTCCATCAGACTCCTAAGAATGGGTATGAAGTTGCACCTGTTTCTGTAGCTTTGCACCTCCAGCCACAAAATAGTTTTCTCTCCTTACCCAGTCTTGAGGTTTGGTATCAATGCAGTACAGTTTGTTCAGCTTGCAACCAGCTTGACTTTAAAAATTCTGTTTCAAGACTTCTACCATTACAAATCTAACTGAAAAAGTATAAAACATTAAGGGACTGGTGCTAAAATGAGTGTGCAGGCTGAAGCTGTTATGGGAAAAGCATTTGTAAAAACGATATTGGTATATAGCTTGTGTTGTTCTTTGGTTTAGTTTGAGGGAATTCAGAAACTCTTCTGGAAACATTTTTTAACATGGAGCTGCTAAGAGAACTTGTTCTAGCAGTGTTCCAAAAGGAGCACTGAGCTTTATAACCTTAGACACGGGGTTTTATTTCCAGCTCTTTGGGAGTAATGGGAGGAGCAGCTTTCCTTCTGACATTTAATTTAATTCATAAAAATTACAGGCATCTGCCAAAATACCCTAAATTGTGGACGAGGTGGAAATTGGGTCATGGAAGAAGATTAATGTTGAACAAAAATACTTGCCAGTAGTTTGAGATGAGAAAGGAAAAACTGTGTGTGCTGCAGAAGAACAGGCTGTCTATGGGGTTTTTTGCACAACCATGACTGGCTCATTACTTTAATTTGATGCTAGCCCTCTATCTTTATTCTCCATTAATTTTCTTTGTGCTTGTTTGCTCTTCATTTTCATCTTTCGTACATCATCAGATCCCTGTGTCCTTCCCTTTTGATGGGGGTTACTTGGATTTATTTCAGGCACCTTTATGGTTAGGGGGAGGTGAGGCCAAATTCTCAGCAAACAAACCTTGCATAGGGGTCATATCTTATACATACAAAAAGCTTTAGACAACTTGCTAGCAGCAGCCACAGCAGAAACCTTCTAGCTTCTCCTCTGGGTGGAAGGAGAGAGGAAGGCAATGTGCCCATAGTGGATTTTAATATATTTATCAGTGCCAGACAGCTTCTTATTAACAACAGCTGTCTCTTTCACCGAAGCATGACGATCGGGGCCCATCCATCCTCTCTCTCTCTCTGTGTACTGCCTTCCAAACAAACCTCACCAGTCACTTATTCTGCCATTACTCCTTTATCAGACGGTGTTTAAACCACCACTCAAAATCAGCCATGCTGAGTCTATTACTGTCATATCCACGCTTATTTCCAGTTCTCAAGTTCTCCAATCGATGAACTTCTGCTTTCATCATCTGTATTCTTCAGCGCCCTCAATGCCATCAGCCAATTCTCTTCATATTGTCACGTACATCTATTAACCCCTTGTTGTTCTCTCTCCCCTTCTGTTCAAGGCTCCGTTTTGCCTTTCAAGGGAGCAGACACTGTGAGCCACAGAGTTCGAGCTGTCCAGGCAGAAGTGCCTGGAGGTACAGCTCCATCCCAGACCTGCTGCAGGTAAATGTCTACGGACGCTGCAGCACTGCATGCGCAAGGGAAGCACCACGGCTCTACCTCTCAGGCAGTTTTGGAAGGGGCATAGCAAAAGCCATGGCTGCCTTGGCATATTGAAAACCCTTTGGAGAGGAAGATCATTCATTCGGTATGGAATAATGTATAACTGGTCCACTGATAACATAAAACACTGTGACAAGTTATATTTTGTATTAAGTGTAGCTGGCACCTTTATGTAATACAAAAGTTGTTTGTCTGAGAGGACACTTTGGGGTTGAAATTGGTACAACATTTTGAGAGAGCGGGAGGCAGGGTCTTCTCTATAAAGGTCCTGTGTTTCTGTAACGTTCTTTGTTACACATCAATACCCCTTCTCCTAACATACTAAAATGCTTAAATAGCCATACAAATTGTACTTGAGCCACAGCTGAAACTTTGCTATTTCTGAGGTTAAATTCAGTTGTCTCTCAGCAATATTATATGACAGTTCACAACAGGGGATGAAATATACTTTCAGTAGAATTGCAAGGAGGACATTTATGTTAAGTGAAATATACTGGAGTTGTGGTTAAAATGCAGGGAGGGTTTTTTACTTGTGAAGATTTGCCACAGTCAAGGTTACCACAAAAAAATATATCAAGTGTTCAGAATTTCTGTCCTGTGCTGCCTCTGCTAGACAGTCCACAGAAGCCCTTGTTTCCTCTACATTTTGTTGATCAGCTAAATATTAGCTTAAAAGGAAGGATGTCATGTACGAATTACAACCTATGTTTTCTTCAGTGCATGGGTATTTGTAGAGGTCTCTGAGTGAACCATTCAGCTCTGTCCAACCTGAATTAATCATATTGGTGACACCCGTTACTGGAAAGGTTCAATTCCTTTCTCTGATGCAAACTCCCTGTCATGGAAAGAAGGGTTGGGGTGATTTGGCACACCATTGTGCTGGTGGATGTGTTCCGCTTTACTGAAGGTCAGGTTGCTTGTATATGTTTAGGGACCTGCCTGAGGAGATGTCTTAAGTTCTGGCTAAGACTCTACAGAGACCATGTCATAAGTGTCTGCTTGGGAGATATTCTAAGAGTGAGAACATCTCAAGAACTTTAAGGCAGACTTGTTTCTGTAGTTCACAGGACTGTTAAAAACATGTGCATGTATCGGGACTGTGCTGGCAGGGTTAAGTTAAACCATCTATTTTAGTTACCATTGAGTTAGTTTAGTTTATCATTGCTGTGATAGGGTAGAAAAATGTTTTTGGGTCAGTTGCATGGTTCACTGGGTACTGTACAATTCCTAGGAGTGGTCAGCAACCACGCCTGCACCAGTCCTTTGCCCTTGCAACAGGTTCACTCTGAGGGTAATGGAAAATTCACCTATTCTGTTTTGGTTTTGTAGCCAGGTGTGGTGGTTTAAGCCCAGCTGGCAACTAAGCACCACACACCTGCTTGCTCACTCCCCTCCTGCCCCAGCAGGATGGGGGAGAGAATCAGAAAAGTTAAAGTGAGAAAGCTTGTGGGTTGAGATAAGAACAGTTTAATGAGTGAAATAAAATAATAATAATGATGATAATAAAAATTGAAATCAAAAGGAAAATAATAACAACAACAAAGAAAACCCCAAGACAGACAAGTGATGCAAATGGAAACAGTTCCTCACCACCCTCCAACTGATGCCCAGCCTGTCCCCAAGCAGTGGTCCCCTGGCCAGCTTTCCCCCTATTTTATATACTGAGCATGACATCATATGGTATGGAACATCCCTTTGGTCAGCTGGGGTCAGCTGTCCCGACTGTGTCCCCTCCCAGCCTCTTGTGCACCCCCAGCCTACTCATGGGTGGGGTGGTGTGAGAAGCAGAAAAGGCTTTGACTCTGTGTAAGCACTGCTCAGCATTAACTAAAACATCCCTGTGCTATCAACACTGTTTTCAGCACAAATCCAAAACACAGCCCCATACTAGCTACTATGAAGAAAATTAACTCTATCCCAGCCAAAATGAGCACACCAGGGAAGAAGCTGCCAGTTATTTTATAAAGGTATGCAGAACATATATTGGCAGACTGCCAGGAAGAAAATTTCTGATTGCTGTAGAAGGACAGCTGTGAAGCTGTGGATTGTAGAACACGGTGCTTCAGAGTCTATTTAGTCTGTGGTATGGAAAACAAATTGTACAGTAATGCTTTAAGAAGTCCACCAGTTAGAAAAGTAGGGACTTGTTTAGAGTTGTTATAAATCAGGTTTTATATCACTTAGAATATTTCCAAGTTTAGAGTAGTGATTTCTCTCTTGATGGAATAAACATTTTCATAGATATTTCACTTGGGTCCTTTTTAGCTTTTGATCCTAAATCTTCCACCTCTTGCCTGCTATTTCCTATAGCTGCCCATGGGCATCCTTCATACTATCCCTTTACATATTTCTCCACTACTATCCTGATAAGACATCTTTATTTTTCTGTTTGAGAAGATCAGACTATTGGGAAATGCAGGGACAGCCCACAGATGCAAATACAGATGAATGTGCAGATAGCTAAGTAACACGCATGCTAATAGTTTCAGTAGTGACAAAGTGCAAAGGACAAGATGTGAGAAGTTTATTTTCAAGAGAACTGAACAGCTCTGTGTTTCTGATTGTAATTACCTGAACACTATAAATGAAATCTGATGGCCTGTGTGACATGTACTGTGAGAGAATAATGGCACAAAGTTGGAAAGGAAGCTGGTGTAGTCATCCTGAGAACTAGAAGTGACTGGAGGCATCCTTAATGCTTAGAGGACATTATCCAGAATCTGATCAGGTGCTGAATGGCATTAACCCTGATTGCCACCTGCTTCTTAATAATTTGTAGGTCCTGGACCATAATACCTATATTGCCTTGGAGCCTCAGAACTGCATTTTTCATTTCCAAGACCGTGGTGTTCAGTGTAGTATCCATAAAGAACGGGCCTCCAGCAGAAGACTGCGCGGGGCACACAAGTACTGTTCTGCAGAGGAAATTTCCTCCAACTCCCACTGGAAATGTGGAAAGTTCCGCTGTCAAAACTGCTTGATTTTTTTCAGCAGTGTCTCCTGAATTATCTGGGAGGAGATTCAGGATGATGGAGTCTTAATTTTCCTCTTCTGGCATGGGGGAAGAAGAACCAGAGGTTATGACCTTGTCCTTGAGCTCTTCAAATTAAATGGAAGTGGAGAACTGCTGAAGTGAAGGCAAACATGAAGACCTTGTGGCAGGACTAAGGAAAGGATGATTTGTCTGATGGAACAACAGAATCGGGAGACAAGACAAAGACATAAAAAGAAGTTGATGCCATGGGGATGGCTAAATCTAAAATACACATAAGGGAGAAATAGAAGTCAACATTATACCAGATTTTCATAAAATGAAGGTTTAATTTGTGAGTCTTCATTAGCAGTGAGGATAGAATAAATTAGTCACATTAAAAGAGCTCCTCAAGGCCCCAGTTTAAATGCAGCTGTATTTTGCAGAAGACCAGGCAGTTGGAAAAGTGTGCTGAACCCTTTCAGTACAGGCTTGATTTAAGAATCAACAAATAGAAGTGGTGGAAAATGGCACAAAGGTAAAGGTAAACAACTCTTCATCTAAAACTCTACATGTCTTAACCACCAAAAACTCTGCTAGAAATAGTCATTCTGAAATGAGAATGCAGTTATTTGCATCAAGTATTTGCTAATGGGTATGCTAACATGTATCTGATGCAAATACTTGTTGACCTGATTCCTACTTAAATGAGTGAATTTTAAAAGTTTGACCAGTTTAAATAAACAATAGCAAGGGCAGGAGGGGTGGGAACAAAAATAAAGAAATAATGAGGCTGCTTGATGCTTTTCTGAGAGGTCTTTGCATTCTGTAGCAAATGTAAGTGTAAAAGCTTAATTTAAAATAAGCAAGGAATCATATCCAGCTATATGCTGGGGCGGATACCAAACCTCAAATGTATTAGGCTGTTATGTACTCTGGCCAGCATGGGACTGACCACCACTGTATTTATTTTAGACTAAGATGACCTTTTAAAAGCCAAAAGCTTTCCCCCACAAGTGCTGCTCATTTATCTATAACATTGTTGTGGGATCACTCAATTCTATGGATTGAGATGGAAAAAATTCCATGCATTTCATCATTCAACTTTCTCAAAGCATACGGAGGGAAGCTGTGGCAAGACCCAGCCCACCAAATGAGAAGTCAAAAGGGAGAGTAGGAAAATCATATTTAGTTCTCCAAGAGAAAATAGTGAGAAACATTGCTTCACAAGAATACGTACAAATAGAATTGAAGCTTCAATTGAAGATTTACAAATATGAAAACATAATTCTTTAATTCATTCCATGTGCTGCTGCTTTAGCTGTTGATGATGTTTGTAAGCTGTTTTCCCCTATCCAGGGAGAAAAATGTGTTTAAATAAAATTATTGACTAGAAACTTGTCTAAACTGAAGCTGAGGTTTTGGCATGAAGAATAAATTTATGGAGCTCGCCTTTTGTTCAGAAGCAATCACATCACACTGCAAAAACTGGTAACAGCAGTTGCCACTACTGCACCTTTCAGGCCCCAGCTGAAGGAAAGGGAAGGGAGAAAACTATAGCCTGCAGTAAATAGCAGCCAGCTATGTAACACCCTTCTGCAAGGATGAAGCTTGAACTAGTTCTGTGCTTCACAGGCTCCTTTGGACGGATTTTCGTAACCTGCAGGGTGGAGTATGCGATTCGAGGGAGGAGGAGCTGTTCCACTCACTGGTGACAGCTGTGGGATTGAGTGACTCTCACTGGAGAGCAATGAAACATCCATCACAAGGGAAGCCTGGGGTTATCAGAGTAGGGAAAGAGGGATGAGAGTTAAATGGGAGATGCTGTCACCAAAAGTGCCTACAGATTTAATGAGGATTCGGTTTCTGTTTCCCAGAACAGCTATTCACCGACAGAAAAAAGTATCCTCAAAGTCTAACTGCAAAGCAGTCTTACATGTCACACGGAGTGCCACACTGTCCTTGGCACAGTCCCAAGCTTGATGTTGGCCTAATCTATGTACCAGAAAGCACTTACCCAGCCTGCAGCATACTAAATAGTAGCATATCTAGGTGCAGATTTGCAGGCAGAGCAGCTGTTGGTTTCAAGATTCACATATGCTTTTCTCTTTCTCTCTACCTGCAAGTTTTATCTTCTACACTGTTCCCGTTAGCACCGCCTTGTAACCCAATGACAAGATTACACTGAGGACTAACTACACAAGTGGGAATGCCACCTTTATATCCTTCTTCTGCTTCCTAGGGCCAGCCGGGGATGTGTTCAGCCTCTGAGCTGATTAATTATGCTGGTTTGAAATAACTCTGCAGCCATTTATTACTGTTCGTTATATTCTTTCTTTGGGACGCAGGAGTGTGTCTGGAACCAGCATAATTCCCCATCTGTGGAGGAATGCAATGATGTCTCTTTTAGAAAAGTTTTATGGCTCCTTTTCACTAGGACACATGACAAAGAGTCCTTGTGGGCAATGATCTGCCGTTTACTTGTCACATGGTAACACGCTGATGCGAGATACCGGTGCCTAACTAGGCACTGATCCAACTCGCATGAGAATGCAGATAAGATGCAAACATTTTGTTATGTGATATTAAGTATTTTTAAATTATATTGTGCTTATAAGAATAACATTAATAGTTTAGCTAAATAGAAATCAATTTATTAATTTCAAAAATATTTTAGAGATATTGAACAGTTGCACATCAGCTTTTGCAACAAACAATATTGACTTTCTGACTGTATACTTCCAAATGTCAGTAACCATGCAGGATGCATTTTTTTTAAAAATAGTCTATTTGAGACAGAAGCTTCTCTGCCCTGTACTTCAATGGTAGTGGCTTCTCTTTTACTCTGGAAATGCTTAGTGTTTTCTTGTTGGCAGTAATGTCTCTCTATTGGAATACAGTGCATCTTCCAGCATCTTCAGAGCGGTCACTCACCCTAGGATGCTCTGAAACTATTTTCTACACACTACAGAACAGCTATGTGCAGGACACAAAAATTTATTTGGCAGAGTGACATCTCCTCCAGCAGAGTGGGTGCTCTGAATGTCACCACCAGTCCCTCATAGTGAATGATGCTATGAAGTGGCAAGGTGAGAGCAAGAGTCACTTCTTCAGCTCAGCTAACAAAACAAACACATTTTTGTTTTCATGTGGATCTAAGGACAACTCTCTGACTATGTACCTGCCTAGAAAATGTTAAAAATTATAATTTTTAACTTAGCAATTGTTTAATGTCTAGAAATAACTGTAAGGTTTGAATTTTCTCAAGGTCAAGGGACTGACAGAGGGGACCAGGTCAAGTAAAAGCTTGCTGTGTCCTTGATGAAGCTGCTCAGGTTGTATGAGTAACTGAAGAGTTTTGGTTTGGTGATTGGAAAGCCAGAGCCTCTGTCCAGAGCAAGAACCGTTTAAGTGAATATGCACAAATGTGTTGCCTGATTTTGAAATGCTCTGTTAAAGTTGATTGTTACTGGTTTTCATTATTAGATTTTTAGCCTTTACTGATAACACCTACCATTGAATAATGATGGTTTAAATTATAATGATTACTTAAACCTTGGACAGCCTGAACTCTGTTGAAGCAGCTTGGCATATTCAGTATTGTACTCACATGGGGTGATGGTAAGAATTTCCTGCAGCACAAGGGATGATGCTCATAATATACACTAAACTGTGAAGGGCTGACATGCTTAGCTGAGCTATCAGGGAATTCACATTCAGCAAGCACTAGGAAGCAGATTGGGAGTGGAAAGAATGAAGAAATCTGAATATGTGTAGCATGGACTGTGTAAACTCACCTTGCCTTGGAGAAGGGTAGAGAGACTTGCCAGCTGCCTGCACATTATCCCGAGAGGAAGGTGTTGGTTTCAGAATTGCATTGCTCACTATAGTGTTTCCCAAAGATTGAATGGCATTGAATGTAGAAGTGAGGTAGATGGTCTTCACAGAAGCTTTGCTACTGGATGGAAGAAGGACTGACTTTGTGTTTTGATGGCTACTTGTGACATCTTGTGGGATTGGCAATCAAGGATCAAGCAAGATGGTTTTCGTGGCTTTTGGAGAGCTTGCACCTAACTGTTTCTTGGAAGGAGGTTTCAGGTTGACACAGGAAGCAGGGTTGAGGCAATGTTATCTCCTTTCCTGTTTAAGCCCCCTGTTTGCGAAGTAGTTTGGTTTGTCTCTGAAAGGCAGGAAGCAACACCTGCAAGGCAGCAAATGAAAATAATGTCACAGAAAAGGAACGTATCACAGATGGGGGAGAGGATGTTGTAATCATGTTCGTTGGGGTGTAAATGGCTCAGCACAAATATGATCATGCAGTGTAGTCTACAATGGGTATGTGCCACAAGAACGTCTGAACTGACAAACCAGATAAACCAGCCAACCTGAGTATTGGTCAGGGACTTCCTCAGCTAGAGGTGATGCTTTAGATGTGATGATACTGAATAGATTCTTTCTCATTAATGTATTTAGTCACTTTTTGCATCTAGGTAAACTTCTGGTGTTCATAACATCCTTTGATGCAGAGTTCCACAGTTCAACTATGCCTTACTTACAGAGCTACCATTTTGTTTATTTTTTATGTCGCCTTTGCTTCTTTGCTTTTGTATTCAAGTCATTCCCTATCTACTCTCTTACTATTTTACCTGTGATTTTTAGGGGGTCTGATGCCCATCTCTAACTTTCACAGTTCCGTTATATGATTCTGGTGATAGGGTTGGGGGGGACCAGAACATGATGCAGTATTCAAAATCTGGGCACACCATAAATGCAAATGGTTGCATAATGATGAACCACTTTGGTCTCTATTCCTTTCCTAATTGGTCATGCCATTCCACTTGCTTTTTGCCCACTCATGAGCAATGGACTGACATTTTCATTGTTTTCTTGCAATACTAAGACCTTGCTTCAAAGTAGTGATTGTCATCTCAAAACTAATCACAGCGTATGTAAAGTTGCTGGTTTTCCCCATGGGTGGTGCTTTACCTACACTGTACCTCCTCTGCCTTTGTATAACATTTCTGTTCAGTATTTTGGCAACTCTTTGTGATCAATCTTTGTCTTTAATAATCTGATTAATTTAGGCTTCTCAGCAAAGTTTATCATCACATGGCATGTTCTTTTTCTAGATCTTTTCTGAATATGTTGAACAGGACATGTCCCAACACAGATTCCTAAGGGACTTTATTGGTGACCTCCTTCTACTGCAAAACCCCTTTTTTCCTATCTTTTACCTGTTACATGATCATTTGAGGACTTTTATCCCATGGCAGGTTAGTTTCTTTAAGAATCTTAGATGAAGATCTTGTTGAATACTTTTGCATTTATAGAGAAGGAAGGCTTGAGATTCCCACAGAGAGTGACTGCTCCAGCTGTGCAGTGCCACAACTGGGGAAGAACTGACTGCTATCAAGTAGTTCTTTAGAATAATTTAAGGGAAACTGTGATGAACATTGAATTGCAATCACTATAGCAAATTCCACATAAGCATAAGTTGCTAAATCTGAGTTTCTTTTCTATTAATAGAACATCAACAATCAAAAAGAAAGTTTCAGTCTTGTTAGTCTGGTGCTGGATCAGCCAAGGAAAATGAGATTTGGTGTTGGAATTCGTAGGACAGTCCTTCTGATGTACTTAAATGGGGAGAGGGGGTTACTCATCTGTAAACATTAACTGCTAAGCTACTTTAACTGATCAGGAATATAGAGTTTACATGGCTATAATCTTAATTTTATGCTTATTCTGTATATTCAGAATGGGCTCTGCATTCTAAGATCTTAAACTTGGAGGAGCCTCGTTTCCTTACTAGTATGATCACTCCATAATAAAAAAATACCTTGTTGAATCATGAAAGGGATGATCAGAGGATAAAGCTTGACCTGCTGCTAAACCACATGGTATTGTATTATATTATAATGATGTCACTCCCTCCCCCCTACACACACAGTGTCTGTTAAGCACTCATTTCTTAATACTAAGTGAACCCCAGTGGCATTGTGAGTGACTCAAGTCTCCTCCTTGGGATTCTCTGCTGATGCATGCTGATGCACTTAGATGTTTATGCGGTGTGAAATGTGTGACTGGAATAAAACTGCAAGACAGATTGCCAGCCACAGACAGTGACCCCATGGGGGGGAAGTCAAATATATTGAGATGAAAATAAATAATTCTCTGCCAGTATATTACTGATTTTTTTCCTAATGCCAGTGCTATCAATAGAGAATTTTGTGCAATTCTGTTAAAAATAAGCAGGTAAATGAGTATTGTTGTCTGACATCAGAAGAGTATATTGCAATAGACCTCCACATGTTCCGTAATTTAGGACACTGAATCTTCTGGCTTGGCTAGATAAATTACTTGAAGGCTATCTCCTTGCCTAATAAAGAGAAATCATGTAAGTCTTGTCAGGTACGGTACAATTCAGCAAAGTTAGAAAGGCTTGAAATGTATTCAGACTGTTGTACAGTCTAAAGAGCAGCCCTGTTTCCAAAAAGGTACCTACAAGTAGTAATATTGATGAAAGAGTAAACAAAAAAAAAAAAAAAAAAATAAAAATAGTGCAGCAGTGGGACATATCACTTCTCAACTTGCCTTGGCAATCCATAACAATACGGGAAACATTGTGTTCAGGTAATTGTTACAGTTTCTCAAGATAAATCAATTTGGCAAAATTAAGTGCTGGTGACATGAAGGCAATAGGAGCAGTTTATCACGCCAGCACTCTTGGTTCATTCTGAAACAGGGCACTACAGCAAAAAGGCTATTTTTAATGAATTCTGATGAAGCTGAGAGTGACTTAGCACTCCCTGAGATTTTCTTTTATTACTGAATTAAAAAAAAAAAAGATAAACCAGCTGTGTTTAAGATAACTAAATTCTCATTGATTAGAGTGTCTTATTCTACTGCTAAAAGGACTGTGTTTACAGAGAATGGAGACTTCTCTTCTTGTAACTTAGTTACAGTCAGGAAGACCCTGATGGCTTCATTACATTTGAGACAGGACAGCACTGTGCAAAGCTTAAGTCCAGGAGGACAATGAGGGTCTCTTTATCATGAGGAAATTGTAAATATAGTTTAGAAGATAAGTAATCTCTTAGCAATTTTATCTAACTCTCAGTAGCTCAGTAATAAATAAATAAATCAAACACAACTATAAAACATCAGTGGTAGAACACTTCTGAAAAACATGATGGTTTTATATTTTGATTGCTTTTTATTAGTACGTTATAACTGTTGAAGTTGATTTCATAATCCAGTATCAGTATGCCACTGTCAAGACAAGGAGAACTCTTTATCCATTCACAGTGGATTAAGATGTTCTCAGACAATCTTTTTGATAGGATCAGCAGATGGTTTGATGCTAAAATTTCCTGACCCCCAAAACTATGGCGAAGTTTACTTGCAATGGCATCAAAAAAATGAAACTTTAACCCAATTCAGCAACAGAATAGATGCTTTCCACAGGGCTGACAATCTAGTATCCATATGATGTCACTGTCCCTGGAGGTACCTAAAAGACGTGTGGATGAGGCACTTAGGGACATGGTTTAGTGGTGCATTTAGCAGGGTTAGGTTTACGGTTGGACTTGATGATCTTAAAGGTCTTTTCCAACCTACATGATTCTATGATTCTATGAAAGCCCTTTATGAATCACATTGCCTTATTTTTCATTAGCTTTTGAAATAGTATTGCTGTTATGGTGTTCTAATATAGTGCCTGATTTCCTGAAAAAGGATTTCCTCATGTATCTTCAAAGGGGGTCTAAATCAGCAAAGACCTCTGTATGAGAAAAATAAGAATAAGCACTTGCATGACGTCAGTTCTTTGGGATTTTATGATCAATGGCTTACGATCAAATCCCAGGAGAAGGTCAAAGTCATTGAGAGCTAGTTTTTTCCCCTGAAAACATTAATGATCAGATTTGTATGTGCCCACGGGATCATATTATTCCCTGAAGAAAACATTTTATGCTGTTCCTTTAGACAATAGTCTTGAAACATTTTTGAGAAAATATTTCAATGTTAAGTTTCGGCTCATGACATGAGAGAAAGATATTGTACCTCTCATGTTTGTTCTATCCTTTCAGACAGTAATTCCAAGGCCCTCACTGAAAGCATTTGTAAGTGCCACGTTTCTTTGTCCATCCACAGTTAGCTCTGAACATTGGCTGCCATTGCATATGTTGGCTTGAGAGAAGTCTGGAGGCAGAACACCCAGAATTAATACGGGATCTTTCTCACAGGCTTAATGGATCAGTTACTACTAAAAAATGCAAAATAAGCTTTCCTGCAAATTAATATAATGCACTGTGGAGTGACATGGAAACTGTTTGTTGATTATCTGGCTGCTCTTAATGCCATCAAATTAAAAATGCTTTAATACATCATAACACAGGTGATTTACAGAAACAGTTGACATGAAAACAAATGACCATCTTAGTTTGAAAATAATGAACTAAAATCAACCAGTAAAATCGATTTTATGCAGACTTTTGCAAAGAAGTAATTTTGATGATGATATTGTTCTTAGTAGTGGAGCAACTCACATCAACGCATTAGGTCCCTGTCAGAGTATTGAGGATTATGCATTAGCAATTACGTAAAATGTCAAGATTCAGGATCCTGTTTGTTTATAAACTAAGCCAAAAGCATCAAAGCTTGAAGTGAAAGAAAATGTGTGTGTGTGTCTCTGTGTGTGTATATATATATAAAAAACATATCCTAAACAGTTGACAGTACCACAGATGCACAGAATCTAGTTGAAGTGCGTATGCTGTGAAATCTAATGAGCAATCTTGCTGTTGCTGATGAAGATCTTGTCAAGACTGAACAATTTATTCTTTATCACTGTGGCCATACCAGTGACAGCACAACTGTTAAAACCACCAGATTAGTTGTATTTTCCCATAAAAAGTAAAACAGTAGAAAACATTCCACCCACTCATCCCACATTGATACAGCATATTCACTAAGCAGCCCTAAAAGTTAGCTGCTGGCACCAAATGGTCTTAAATGTGATCATCAGCAAACTCAGAGCCATGTGGAGAAGGAAAGGTAGAGAGAGATTTGCAGCCTGCACGGAAAACTCTCCCCAAGTAAGAGTCATTGCAAGCGGCTTGCATAAAAAGACTAGAGCCATACATATAGCCAGAGGCTGCCCCACAGCATTGTGTTGTCTTACCGTGGTAGAGTATAAAACACAATGTGCAGCTGGTAGGTATGCAAAGAAAGTGTGAGAAATTAAAAAGAGGAGTAAACATACCTACTTGGCATACAAGGGACGTGTGCGAGTTTTGTAGGACCTATGTAAAAATTGTAAAATCCATTTTCTCTCAACTATGCAACAGAAGGTGTCATCTGCAGAAAGCCAAAAGCCATATAGCATATGGTAATATTTTTTCCTTCTTTTCCTTAAATGGTGGGAAAAGTCTGTTAACATGGCTCCCCTCCCTTACTGGTTTCTCTCAGCCACTTTTTCATGGCAGATTTCTGACAATACGGGTATCCCGGCAGATTTCTGACAATACTGGTATCCCAGCAGATACAAGTTGCTTGTCATGACTGATGTGCAGAAGACCCCCAGCGCAAGGAGTTTCTCAGGCCTTCCATTGGCAGCTCTGAGCCTTGGGCATGCCGTTTCAGCATATGCACAAGTGCAATAGCAAAACTGCACCTTCTGTGGTACAGTTTGGTTGTGTTCATGGGGTACTCTGGACACTGAAGTACGAAATGCAGATCTGTATGTGATTTACAGCTACATTCAAATTAAGGGCACTTTAGTAGCATGAGAAGGAGGTCTGTATGGGGACATAGCCTTATTTGTCATATAAGAGATTCCTCCAGGTGATCCAGAGCGTAGTTTCTTCTAATAGCTGTAATGTAACTCTGAGCTGCACAAGCTGATGTCATGTGAGTCCCTGCACCTGCAGTTTAGACAGATGTGTACTACTGCTTCTTTCTTGACTGCTAATTTACTTCAGCTTCTCATTGTAGCCATATACTGTGGTGTTCTTCATGCACTGCTAACTGCAGCTTTCTTTGAGAAAGCTAGATTTTTTCAGATTGTCTCTATAAGCAATTTCTCCAGTAGCCTGATATGCCATATCCCATTAAAGATTACAAAGCAGAGTCAGCATGCATGACAAGGGATTTAAAAAAAAAAAATTAAATTTATCTCTTGATTTGAGAATGTGCAAGTGAAAAAAAAATTTGCCTTCAATAATTATGTTGCTGAAAGAAATAGAGCTCAGAGATAATAGAAAGGCCAGTGTAGTAATTGCTTGTAGTATGAAACAGTTGATACAGTGGGGAATTTGAATTGCTTAATGAACTGATTTAAAGGTAGATACGTTGTGCCTTTTGACAATGACTGCATATGTTCTACCAGACACCCCATTTGAGATGGGTTTTGAATTCTCTCTTTTCCTCTTTCTTCCACCACTTACATAAAGATGAGGCAATAATATACCTCCAGTAATAGAAAGACATGAAATGTTTGTACAAATCTAGACATTTTGAAAAAGGTTTAAGCATCTTAAATTTGGATAGGTGTTTTCACTCAGGACCCTCATGCTACATCTTCAGCAGAAAATACATCCAAAGGTCTTCCAGTTAGATAACATTACGTATACGCTAGCTGATGCCTTCTGGCTTTCTCACATTGGAACCTGGTGCAAAGCTGATGAGTATAACCTCTGTAAAGCAGAGCTCCACCTGAAAAATGTCGCAGGTGCAGATTCTTTTCCTCTCCTGTGGTGTGGGTGGCTCTCATTCTTCACTGGACTCTAGTTCTCATGCTAGTACTTTATCACTGTAATGTACACGCTGGCCTACCCACCCAAAACTGTTTCACAGACAATCTGATACCAGAAAATGCTGCTTTTATCATTCACTTTCACTTAACTCATCTCCTTCGTCTCTCCCCCTGCATCTTCCTCCTCTTCCCTCCCCCCAACCACTCATTTCCTTTGATATCAGAGAACAGCAGAGACAGTTAAGCGGGCAAATATGCTATTAGCCAAGCGTGTGCCATTCCAAGAAGCTCTATAAACGTCCTGAAAGAAAAACAGATTGTGTGTGAGGGGCTGGCTACAGCTTCTGTGCAGGACCCTCCTGAACTTTGTCCACAAAAGGAGGTGGCAGCTGTCATGTTCATCAAGCAGGGTTGTAGGCCTGCTGTGAAAATATCAAAGTTATTAAAGATTAAATGCTTTAAAGCTGGGGTGCTAAATTCTTCTGTGGATTTTCAAGAGACTGTGCGGCTTTCAAGAGTGCTGATGGTACGTGAATTCAGCATTTTTGTCAAAGCTGAGGCAGGTAGGCTCCACAGCATAATTTGTAACCCTGCTTTGTGTGCCCAGACCCCTACCCCGGCTGTGTGTTCAGAGCAGAACTAGTGTGCACGGTCCTTTTGTATGCCCAGGCAGGGAGGGAGCCAGGGTGTGCTCCGATCTCGACATCTGAGCAACCAGATTGTGCAGGAGGCTACAGGTTGCACCAGCCTCACCACCGGTACCCAGCCCGAGACCTGCACTGCAGAGATGTCCATGGCATCCACACTGCACCAGGGTGGGCAGCTGGCTGCAGACCGCTCTCGAAAAGTCAGGGCCATTTATTCCTGTTTTTGTATAAACACTTGGGCATCTAGTTTAAGGCTCCCAGGGCCGGCCAGGGCTTGGGGGGGAGGGCGGTGGGGGGAGCACTTGGGGGAGTTTAACTACTGCTCACTTTCTTTTCCTGCAAATCTTCTCAAAAAGAACAAAAGGTGTCTTTTAATCAGCACACAAAGCTGGAAGTATTAGGGCTTGGTGCATTTGACTTGGGTGATTCAAACTTTGTATAGTAGTTGAGGAAACGACAAGGTATTCTGCCATTCTTTCTGATGCCCTCTAACCCTGATTTTGTAGTGAGTTAAGAATCTCTGGCCCAGCCACCTGAAACAATGAGGTCGCTTTTCTTGTGCAGCAACTCAGGGTATGCAATTCTAATCAGAGACTCAACAAAGCAGACGTGTATTAGACTTTAAATGAGAGCTGAGAAACAATAGTACTAGGAGTTAAGTGAAATTTTAAAATAGCCCAAATGGAAAAATGGTACAGTTAAAAGCCTCATCTGAGATGACTTTTCTTTTTTTTTCTGGAATTATGGAAGACAGTTGGAAAGGATTTAAACAGAAGTTTGTTGCTGCAAGGAATGGATGCCAGAAAAAGGAAGGCAATTAGAACAGACCTTTATTTTCTGACAGCAGCTGGGTTTGAAGCACTAGATGTATTAAATAGTTTTCTGTTAACTCAAACAATAAAACTCAGTTATGAAACCATGTAACAGAAATTTGAAAGGTATTACACTTGTACAACGATGGAAAGTCTGGGAGATCCTAGGATAGGTTGCAAGTGGTTTGAAGAGGCAAACCATGTTTTCACCTACTTCGTGCTGTTTCCTGATGTCCTTTATAAAAAATCAAGCAGTAACAAAGTTTCAAGGCCAAGAAAAAGACAGCCGCTAGAGAACCAAAACTAACGGTTAGAAAGAGAAGAATTTGCCAAACAGAAGTTTGGCGGTCCATACAACAGCTTATGGAAAATATACTTGAGATGTTGATTTTATGTGGTTTGAGAGAGGGAGCTAGACGGGTTCAAACACACATCTATGGAACACTGGAGCAGAAACTGCTTTGTTACACTCTTTGTGTATGCAATAGGTAGTCATAAAGTTAATGTCTCATTGCTAAGGAAAGGTTGGGCATTCCTCTTCTAGAAAATTCAAAATGCTGTAAGAAAAGATGTCGGAGAGAATGTAAAAGGCAGAGTCCACACAAAAAACCTCCACATACAAAGCTATTTATGTTCTGAAAAACAAAATAAGCCAAGACAATCCCTTGCATTTAGAACAACAACCATGGTTCTTACAAATTCCATGGTTTAGCAGGAGTTTAATTTTGGCAAAGTGTACTCAGCATAAACAAAAAATGCAAGAAGTACTATTATCTCTCTGGGACTCAGTGGACAGTGCTGCAGTGGAAGATTAGTGGGCTATGAAATTGAAGTGTATTTGTTTTCAGTTAAAGGCAGGTGCACAAATCAGCAAAATAGGGCATTTGAAAATGACAATAGGCAGTGAAAGCAAAAAAAAATCGTGTTTACAGCGGTGAGCATACCCTTTGAAACAGAACGTGGGGTATATAACAAAGCAGGAGAGAGGTGTGTTTTGTAGTATCAGGAAAAAATATCTAATGATCTGAAGATATTCAGGCACTGGTCCTGCAAGGAATATCCTCTTCTGGGAACAAGAAACAAATAACTGAGGGAGAATATGAAGTTTTTTCAAACAGATGCAAGAGCTTCCACTGAAGAAGCAGCTTTTGCCCCTCTCATTAGAAAAGGTCGTCTCTTAAGCCAGAGGCTTCAGGAGGAGCTGGGTAGACCCGCTGCTCTGTGAGCTGTGCAGCAAACAGGAGTTTGAACAGAGCAGGAGCTATCAGAGCCTTACCGAGTGCTTGCGGCAGGCTTTGGGGCAGTCGCTGTCAGCCTTCTGCTGCACGTGAAGCCTCAGATGTTATTTTCAAGGACATTCACACGCTCCCTGCTTGTGAGAAACGCAGGTTCATTCGTTTATCACAAGTTGGGAGTGTGAAAGTGCTTGTAAGTAGCACTCTGCCATTTCACCCACACAGGGCCCTCCCTTCTCTGGGCAAAGACCTCAGCAGTGTTGCCTCCTTCCCTCTAACTGCTATACTGCCATCACCTGCTGCTTCAGCGCGGGTCCCCACGTGGGCCCTGAAGGCGGGCACCATGCTTAAACAGTCCTTGTAGTTGTTGCAGGTACAAACACTAGTGGGGCATCAGCAGAGACTCCTGGCGACTTCTGAAGCATCCAGAGTCGCCTGTCCTGGTCTCAACAAACAAAAATGTAAACTCTCTGCACTGTAATATAGCTTAAGTTCTTTAGCAATAGGCTTTGTGTTAACAAAAAGCTCAAAGTCATTGTCAATTTGTCTTTACTCATAAACAAGGAGGGAAGGCAAGGCTCCCTGTATTGCTGAACTAAGGAGCTTTCTGCCCAAATTACCCACTCAAATCAGCAACCTGACCGTGCAAAGCCATCTAATGGGCAGAAGGTTAGAAACCATAATAAGGAGGCTCCCATTCTGAGGTAATAAGTGACAAATCAGTTTGTTCGCACCTCTTTGGGCTGAACAGAAGCATAGTCTTTGTAACAGCGTGGTTAACATTGGGGATTGGTGGTGTGCACATCACAGGCGCTAAAAAAACTGAATGTCCATGTGTTCAAATAAAGCGGAAGTCATTGACTGTAATCTACAGGAGTAATAAAAGGTCATATATTTTTGTCTGAGAGATGAGCACTAGCTGAAACCAACCACAAAGTGTGGCTGGTATTGTGATAGGCAAGAGAAGCCTGCCATGACCTACCTATCCGTGACCAGGAATAAAAGTTACTCTTTACGGTACTCATATTATTTGAACACAAAGCTGGATGTCTGCTGGCATAAATTACTGTTTTTTCCACAGGTAATGAAATTAATCTTACCAACAGTATACACTACAAATGTTAGTTCCTGGACACTTTTCCTCTTTGCTGACTTTTCTTGTTGTCTAGTTAACACAGAGATAAAGGTTTGGTGACTTCTTGCTCAGTAATTTATTTAGTCTTTTCAAAAAAACTAGAGAATTAACATTGAATTTGCTGGGGAGGGAATTTGAAGGATTTAATTTCTTCCATTTTCACCCAGGATCATCCAAGAAATGAAAAATCCCTTTTCCACCTGAGAAGATCTAAACCTACTGTTCCTACCTACCAGACCCCCAAGAAAATCCTGGACGAGAGGGCAAAGCTCTATGAGATTGGTTCACAAACAAGTTTCAGAAATTTCCTGTTGTAGCTTTTTCTGCTTTGTATGGGACAATTGAAATATTCATTGAGGCAAAGACTGGGGACAAATTGCTAGGCACTCATCTGGGAAGTGGGATGCCTATGCTGTAGCCATGTACATTTAAGCATTTAATTCAAAGTGAGCAGCGTTAATAGTGATCAAAGAGTTACATCACAGTCTTCTCTAAGCAGATAGTTAACGTGTTCTCCTAAAAAAAAAATAGGCACTTTTTGACAATAGATTAAAAACTACTGCATCTCACATTTTTTGGCAAGCTGCTGCTTTACACATGTTTGGTAAGGCTAATAGTTGTTCACTTCCTTTGTTTATTTTTGGTTAAAGATGCCTGAAACAAGGAAAAAATATTTTGGTTTGTATTGAACAATTTTTAGATTATTTTTTTTTAAATTGAAAAAACTTGGTCTGGCTCAGACAAAGGAAAGTACTTTTGTTCTGCATGCTGAAACAACTCGGGAAAATTGTTCACACAACCCTAATGCCAACCTACTGGGGGAAAAAAAAAGAGAGGAGAACAGATTTTATCCATGTTCAATGATCTAAAGCCTCTGTGACTGTAACATCCTTAGCTAGTGGTGACTTGGCATGATCTATAGCTTGAAGTATATTTTAGGAGCCAGGCCTGTTCTGATGGCCTGCCATTTGCGTAGCAAAAATTCATTAAAGCAGGGACAGAGATTATAGAGACAAATCTCACTGGTACTTACATCTGGGTTTTATTTACTGTTCTAATTGCTTCCTCACACCCCATGCTGTGTGAACCAGCTCATATCCAGAAAAGGCAGAGCTGTGCATAGGAGATGCACTGAAAAAGCTGGGCTCTTTAGCCCTGAGACAGCTTTCTGCAGGTGGGATAGTGCTGCTTTAGGATCCTAACTAGCTCATCTGCACAGTGCAATGTTGGGCTCAGTGAACTTGCCCTCCCCTGGCAGCAGTTCAGGGCTCCCTGCATTGCACTCTGACACACATACCCAAACACTCACAGGAAGTCAGCAGGCCAAATGAATGCTTTCTGCAGACCAGATCTGTACATTTAACAGATCTGTTAACACTAAACAAAGGCTTGGCTCAGTCTTTGTGCTGTGAAGTATTTCCCAACAGTCATCTTAGACCTTTTTTTTAAAAAAAAAAGAAAGACGAACGGGTTACCAAAAAGGTTATCTAAGGGAGAGTCTTTCTCAGAGAAGCACAGTGCTGTGGATGCGATCTGAAAATGCGTCTTTGGCCCTGACACTGAGGGCGGAAGCATTTGGCTGTTTAGACAAGTCTTTCTCAGTTCTGTCTCTCAAAGGTACCTGGAAATCATTCTAAATGTGTCGTAATGCAAGTTGCAGAGCGGCTCATTGCGCTTACGCTGTCAGGCAGTTAATGTTTAAAAATCACTTGTTTTCTGTTTTCATTGCTGTACCTCAGAAGAAATATATTCTGTTTTATCTAAACAGAAATAGTTCTGACTACTTTGCGTGCAAAAACTGCCTGTAATGTAGTTGAAGGGTTTGTTAGTCATCTTTTTTCATTTCCAAAATGAAGTAAAAAAGAATTAATTGCTCAGCTGCCACTCTTGACATCAAGGAAAACTAACCCATAGAAATTGTTCTGACTTAGCTTAGGAATGGGCTGGATGCCAGCGAGGGAACATAGGGAAGCTAAAGCAATATAATTTTGCTTTATGCATTTCTCTTATTGCTGCGCTACTGCAGTGTAGCCTGCTAGTTAGGGCCTGAGTGGCTCAAACTTTTTTTCTTGCTCCTAGAGCCATGAGCAGCTTTGGTACATCTTAGACAAGGGACAATGAATTTGATATACACCATCTTAACAGACTTCAGCATCTTAATGTCTCATGAGCTGGGAAAATGAATTAAGAAAAAATTACATACTCAGATCTCACAGGTTGTCCCAATAAAGCCAAAACTTCTAACAAATCCCTGACAACTTTTACAAGAACAGAAAACCAGATCATATCCAGGTCAAGGAGAATGGTAGGACAGCAGGTTCATTTACACTACAAGTTTCAGAAGCCAAATCTGGTTTAAGCCATAGAGAAGTCAAGTTGCTCTAGACATCTCAAAGATGAAAAAAGTCTTATTGTCACTGCCTATCTTGAAGAGAACAGCACTTAAGCATCACACTTGTCTACTCTTGGAGAAAGCTTGGAAGACCAGGCCAGTGGTCGGACTACCATAATTCATCCATGCTAAGTCTGAGCAGAATATGACAGGAAAGGCTGCGGGTTTGACTTGCTCTCATTTGCAGTGGGTAGAAATCTGATACTCAAACACAGAACTGCTTGTTTAGTGTACTGGTATGTGAAAAAAATAGATCTATAAATGCAGCTGAGAGAATGACTTCTTACTGCAGCTCTATTCCAAGGCCCATACTTTAAGTCTATTCCTCCCTTCAAAGAGACGCCTGCTGGCAAACTCGTGGCTATTTTTACAGAGCAGTCACTGAAGATGCTGAAAAAAAATTAGAGGCAGAGAAGTCTCCCCTTTAGACATAACCAATCAAAAAATGCCATCTCTGTACCATGCCTGTGGGCTGACTCCGGTGCCCACAGTCTTTTTTTTTGTGGGGCAGGTCAGTTTAAAAGGAAGTAAAATTCAAGTGCTCTGCTACGGCTCTTCTAGTATTAAGGCAGGGGAACCTGCGTTCTGGATTGCTTTCTGGCTGCAGCTGGTGCCAGAGAAAGGCAAGAGTAAGCTGCTAGATCCATTTCAAAAGTTGCCACAGGGAAATATGACAGTCTCAGTTATAACCCGTCTTCTGTTTTGTTAGAGAGGCTAGCCTCGAATTTTACTGCAATGCATTGCAGGTAGCCAAGCCTCCGGTGTGAGAAATGTGAACGACAAAATTAGTTTTGGTTTCAAAGAAAAGGAAGATCGAGAAAACAAAATGAAGATTGCTTAAGTTTCATATGACTGTAGTCATACCTCGCTTACAGTGTATCAAAAGAGTCAATCAAATGCTGCAGGTTTTTTGGATGCACTCCTGATTCTCAGTCATTCTCTCTTTGGGGTTTTAACTGTGGTTTAACTGCCATACCTTTATCTAGAGCTAAGCAGCTTGCACCAATTTCAGGTTGCTGCTGCTTATTAAAAATTGAACTACACCTTTTCTCTGTTCTTAAGGGATATAGCTGAGATTCTGAGCAGCTCTGAAATTGAGTTTGTAAGTAGGAAATACACATGGCATTTACTAGACTGCATGATTAAGACTAGCATTGGGGGCTGCTTTTGCAAAGCTAGAATGACTTTTAACTGAAAGCACTGCTAGTTTTCCACCATTTTGTCAGCAGGAAAAATCAGACTGAAAAAGAAATAGCCTTGTTTGTAGTGATCTTGTTTCTAGAAATGAAATTAAGTACTCGCTGGTAAGCTGCAACTCAGGCAAGTACAGTTCAGACAGCCGCAGACAATTATGCTGCTTATTAAGCTAATCAAAATTGTGTCACTTGCTCCCTTCACCCACTTATGATTTGCCTGTTGCCTTCTCACAAAACAAAATTAACCTCTTCAAAGACTGTTTTTTAAATCACGGCTCATAGCAAAATAAAGACCTTATAGGAGTCTCTAGGTGCTACCACAGTACAAGTAATTATTTTTAAAAAATGCTTTTCCTCATCACTGGCTCTTTTTCTACAGTCCTTGCTCTCCCAATGTAAGGGTAATCATGAACAAAACGTACAGAAAAAAAGGTTTATGAAGATCAGGATAGAAAGTCAAGACCAATAGCCTAATTTATAACAGCCTGCTAAAATGCAAGCATTTACATTTTTTAAAAAAATTATCTCCCTGTTGCCAGGAATGCAAAAATACCTTTTCACATTCCAAGTGTGGATATTCGTAAGTCGGCTAAGTTGCCTCAAAACTCATCTACTTAAGCTAATGAGCTGGCTTCACACTTAAGCACATGAAAATTATTCGTATGTTTTGTTTTACAAGGTTAAAATGTACAGGTTGTAATCTCCACCAAAAATACAGTAACAAACAGTTTAGGGAAGATAATGTCTTGATTTAATTGAGATTATTGCCAAGTGAATATGTATGTAGCAGTTAGACACAGAGCTGTTTGCTTTCTAGATGCTGACAATATAACTGGTAATATATGAGATTGATGATATGTTATTCAGTTAATATCAAGTGATGACAATATATAGAATTTGGGATGTATGAGAGGTATGAGGAGAAGTATAATTAATGCAGATGCTCTGTTACTCTTTTGCTTTTTTATTATTTTGTTAGATTATTTATGTTGAATTCCTTCCTCTGCCTAGATTCTATTCTGTGCTTTTCACATGTGTGGTGAGAGCAAGAATGTGTATGTGATACATTCATATTGACAATAACTGAGATAAGCAACAATATAGAAAACAGAGTGGCAATTTCCTGCATTAAATTCACTGCATTTTAAGATAGGTGTTTGCTAAAGCCATGTTAAAATGTTTGTGTCCATTACTCCAAGGTTTGTGGGACAGACCCTATATTCATAGGAGTACAAGTCTCTCAAATTTGAGACTTTCTAATGTGATATAATGATTATTTCTCTCTTCAGAATAAATGCAAGAGGACTGCAGACCTAAGCTTTTTCCATTCTTTTGGCTCGTTATTTGGTTTTTACTGCAGCAGCTTTCATGGTGAACTATTGCATTAACAGGAGTAAAAAGTAACCTTCTTGTTGCATTACCACCACCCCCCACAGGTTTTTCACAGGCTTTTTAGAAATAAATTTATGGTCTGCTTTATATGCTCAATTAATAGTAACACATTCTCCTAAGTTTTTATAGTCAAAGGCAAGGAATAAAACTCATCAGGATTTTTTTCTTCTCTATACATTTCCTATATGCATACCTAAATACAATTTTACAGCTAGACTGAATCTTCAGTTTCATGTCTTCAATTTCATGTCTTCATTACGAATGTAAAGAGTTACTGAAATCTCACTGAATACATAAAAAATCTAAATCCAATTCACTTTCTAATCACTGAGATTTCCTTCATCTGACTCTTCCTCATTTTTCATCTCTAAGGAGACGAACATTGCCATGAAAATAGTCTCTTGGTCCCTTGATAGTTCACTTGTTCCCACTACTGGTTCTTCTTTCACCCATACCTTATGTTTACCATCTTAGCCCTCTGCCAGTGGCATCAATGGTGACGTTATAGAGGACTCTCATTGGAGGTGCAAAAAACAAGACAGCAGGAGGAAGAGGTGGACTGTCCTCAAAGAAGCTGATTTTAGTCCCAGTGAAATAGAAGGAAGGAAAGTACAGAACATATTGGGGGGAAGTTGAACTGCTCCTACATAAAAAGATATTTTAAGCTCATGTCAGCTGTTAGAAATCCTCATACAGAAAACTCCGTTTCAGGGACTGCTTCCATTACACTAGCACTATGCAAAATGGATCTGAAAAATATTAACAGTAGCTTTTTCTCAATGAACCTAAGAATTTTGCTTTCAGGCTTCCTGGCCTGAAATCCCCTTTCATGTCATTTGGCTCTGATCCTTGTTTCTATTTTTCTGCCCTGTCTTCCTCTCTCCCTACACCTGTCTGCTTCCAAAAAAGTTCCCCTGTTACACATCCTTCCCAAACCCATCTTCAGTATCTTTTGAAAAGTGCTGAATGTCTCTAGAGGCTGAGTTTGGTACTCCACTGTATTGTTCTCTATTTTGTAATATGTAATGTAATTATATGCTTCTGAACATGTGAAGATGGAAAAGGTAAAGCTAAAGGATGCCTATGAACAAGCAAAGAGGCTAATAATCTGTATGCAACAGGGCTGATGTGGGACTTTAACACCATGGAGTAGAAATTTCAAGAACAAGGAGCTAACATCTGCAGATGCAAAGTTGTGATGCAATCTGCACTTATGAATAGTTGCCTGAATCAAACTTCTGAAATCCCTGTTTATACCATTTCTGCCTGGTGGACCGGACTTTACTTTTAAATAGATAATATATGGGGTAGGACCTGTTTTGCTTTCTGTACTAATAATTCATTAAGCAATAACTTTCAAAACAGACTCATTTTGATAAACTTCAGGAAGTTGAAGATCCTGTGTTAACCAGGATCTATGCCCTGTTCAAGCTGTGCACATTTTAAGTATCATACTTTTGCTCTAGACTTCACTGACAGCATTGTTAACCATTGGTGACCATTCATCTGCAGAGCTTCTGGCAAAAGCATGATGAAAAAGTGGTAGTGGAGGGGATCTGCTCATCTTTACTGAATGCTATCAAGTCACGATGAAAAAGAAATATAGAAATTATAAATGAAAGAGCGAATGTTCATATACTTTTATATACATATACATACTCTTATGTACATATACAGCCACTCTGATAGTTATGAGAATGATTTTTTGCATTCATTTTAAGTTAGAGGAGGAGGAAGAAGGGCAAGATGGTTACAAATTGCAACCTGTTTGTGGTGTGTAATGACCCTGTTGGCCCAAGTGCCAATATTTTTTAAATGCTTGAGACAGCAGATGATTGCATGTGTAACCATAAGAAATTCAGATTATTAGAAGTAGATATTTAACACCAAAAATAATTGAATGTTTGTTTCTCTCCTCTGCAATAGGGGCTAGGGGAGAGTAGAGTATTTCCCCTGCTGCAGGTAGTAAAACCACCAGTGCTTCTACTGCAACTAGAGCTGCTTCTCCTTTGTGTTGTTACAGCAAGAAGACAGCACCCTTCAGTAAGCACTCACAGGCTTCTCTGATCACCTTCAAAACAAAGTAGAGGACCTATTCAGTAGACCTGATCTTCTAAAGCGCAACTTTCATGCTTAGACCAAACTTTGCTCTAAAAGAAATTTAAATCTTTGTACTGCATTTCCATAGCTGTTATTGAAAAGATATGTTTTAAGAAGGGCTGTCTTTTATCCAGTTGACAGTTTACTTTTGTTGATAGTGCTTCTAATACTTTGTATTTTATCATCTCCTTTGTGTTAAAGCACTTAAGGATTAAATTCAATGAGCTGTATGGCACTATTGTGTAATAGGCTATAAAAGGGCTAGACATATCTGGAAAGGGAGAAGGAACTATGCAACCACACCCAGAGCATCCCAAGTACCTAAGGAAGGGAATACAGCCTGTTTGGACATAGCCCTTATTAGGAAATTCATACCTGAAATGCCTTCCTAGGTATGGACATTTTGGCATGGGTCAGTGAAATATATCTGAGGTCATGTGGAGGAAGGCCTTATATCTCTTAACTCTGTCCAAATGGTAGGCCAGGTCTTCATGTGAAATGAATGGGTATTGCCCCAGTGAAGTCAGTCAATTCATGTCTGTTTTCATAAGATGAAATTCTAGTTGACTTCCCCTTGAAGTTGGTTTGATTTTTTTTTAAGCAGAAATCAGAAATTGATAACAGGTTTCTCTGCTTGCATACTGGCCGATAACGCACAAAACTAGTATCCAAGCATGTAATATTTGAGATATTTATCTCCCTTTACAGAAAAGGCTTAAACTACAGCAGGACACCCGTTGTTTAAATAGGTTGGGTTTATCAGTGTGCTGCTGAAAGCAGCTGACCAGGGAACTAAGGCTTTTTTCTATACTAGAACAAAAGTAACTTGCTTAAAGGAGGATGATGAGAAGAAATACATTTGAAACAATGTTGAATAACATCCAAATATGTCAGGACAAGGTCCTTTCCAACCCAAACCATTCTATGATTCTATACTGCTAACACCTGTTATTAGTGGAGGATATTTCTGTACTACAGTTATGACGAAAGGCATAAATTCTTAAGGCAGGTTAAAGTGATTCTGCCTTGATAACAGATTGACAGCCACTCAGGGCAGACAGGGAGTAACTGTGGTTGATATATGACTGGAAGCAGTAACTGTGACTGACATAACTGTGTATGACCTTATAGGTTTGCAATGTGGGTGGGTTAACAGACACAGACATGTTGAATTTGAAAGCAGTTGCTTGATGATGCACAGGATGAAAGTTTGAACACAAAGCTCTTCAGGAAGCACCCTGAAATTCATACTTCTCTGGTCTTTTTTTATCTTTCTTCAAGACAATTATAATAACAATAAGAAAAGCAGACACAAAAAAAAAGAATAGCCCACATCCATGTTTGCTCCTTTTTCTCACAACAAAGAACGAGCATATCAGAGAAGTCCAAATCCTTTTATGCTGTTCAGAGCTGGCACAACTTTAAAGTCTTGGTAGTTTAATTCATGTAAGCATCCAAAAGTTTGGCTGATGTTTGTTTTCACTCCTCCTCTTTGATTTGAAAAGCTAGACCAGAATTACTGGGGAAAAAAATCCTTTCAGCATTTATGTGTTTTGTTTCACATTGAAAAGAAAATAGAGAACTCTGAAATGAAAAATGACTGGAAAAACTGACAGACCATTCCTGAGTCTCTAAAACTATTTGTTTAGATTCAATTCTAAACTGAGACAATGGCTTGCTATTTTGTTTTGTTTCTAAATGAGAATCAGGCTCCACTTGATAAACATAGTATTCCAATAGCCATGCCTGATCATATCAGGATCTGCTGGAAGAAAAAAAGGTGAAGGAGACTGCAACTTTTATGAAAGGCCAAGGTAAATTAATAATGTTTGGGATCTAAATGCCATTGTATATAAGGTCTATCTTAGTGCAGAGCAGTTGTAGTTAAACCAATCAAAAGAATTGATGTAGGAACAAAGTGATGGACAGTAGACATGATTAATTTATATTTTGCCTGATGTCTAAAGTTTTCTTTTGCTGCATGTTTGTAGTTACTTAACTCTCTAGATCTTAAATCCAAAACTTCTGACTCTTCCCTCTGACCTGATGAATTCTTAGAAGCCAGCAAAAAGATTCTTAGAACTTTTTAAGTATGCAGAAGTAAAGCTGCAAAGCCAGCTACAAAAGCAAACAATGAAGATCAATAGCAATGCTATCCCCCATGTTCCGAAGGACTTCTTCCTGCAATTTCAGTTCTCCTTTCCAAGATCTTGTCAAGGAGTGAAATGATTGTCAAGAACTGTGGAGTACACTGTAGTCCATTAAGTAGAATTGCCTTCATTTAGACTGATGTATTTGGCAGCAATTGAACTGTTTGAGTTCAGTACTGTAGTTTGTTTTGCTTAAACTTGTATGTGTCTATTGAAAGTCTCTTTTCGGAACTGCCTGGTCAGTGTTTGCATTTCTCTCTTGTTCCAAAACTTTCCCTGTGTTACTTCTGTTCTCCTGCCTCAAGCCTTCCTATTTGTCCACTATAGCTTATCTCATCCACTTCAGGCTTGAGAAGACAAAGTCCAAGCTCATGTTTCTGTACATATCTGTGTTCCCGCTAAATCTAGATGGCACACATGTCTGTTCTGAGATCTCCACTACCACTAAAATAACTATGAGCCTGTAAATGCTATTTCAGCATATGTGGCAAAACAACCTTCTCTTCTGGTCTAGTATTCCAGTCCAGCGTGGAGGTCATCTTCAGTCAGAGTTACTAAAGAGACATATTAGAATTTACACAAAACACAAAGGTGAATGAGAGTGCTAGATTCACATGAGAAAAATTTAAGTGCTGGCTCTGATCAACAGAAATATTCCCAAGCCATTTGCTTTTGAAGGTCCCAGTAAGAAAGCAAAGGTATTTTCAAAAGAGTAAGAAAAAGGGCTGATCTGCTTCAAAATCAAGCATCTGCATAGGTGATGTTGGAGGTCTAGCACTGTGTGGATGAAATGTATTGCTTCAAAATTTAATGTTTAAGCTGAAAGATTTGTTTTGCGTATTTTTTTTTTTTCTTTCTCTCCCAACTTGTCTTCTGAGACCTGCATTGTCTGGGGTGAAGTGGGGGATGTTATGCTAAATCAATGAGCATCTCCAAGATATTTAAAAATGTGTATTTCACGGCTTGATGTTGGTAGTTTAAGCAACATTATGATTTTGCTCACTCATGCCCTGCATTGCTCGTATATCACTTTTCCAGTAAGATATGGTTTGGACTTCTTTTCATGCATTAAGCTTCAAGAAAAATTTAAATCTGGTTACAGAAGTAAGAACAGCTAATTAGGCACCCTACCTAGTGCATATATTTAAAGACATAACATCATGTAAACAATTTGTCCAAAATGTCCTCTGTGTTATTTCTTGTTGTAATAATCTCTTCTCTTGAAACCTTTCCCACCGTGATTTCTTTTTCTTCTCTAATCTTCTCCCTCTTCCTTTGTTTGTCATTTTTAGTTCAATCATAAATAGTCTGGAACATCAATCTCCAGTGGCCCATGTTACAACACAAAACTGTATACCTGCTATCAAAAAGGGTCATTTGCCCTCAGATTCCCATCTCCTCTCCTTTAAAACTGAGGAGGATGTGGTTTCCATCTCTACTTCTCAGCCCTGCAGTCTTAAACACATATTCAAAATCACTTAGTTGGATCCACGGTTGACTGATCCATCCAATTCAGATCCAGTGCTCACCTATCCCCTTACTGTTGTGCCACAATGCAGGAAATCTCCATGTTGCTCTATAGCAACTAAGACTATGTAGGAAGGTGACTCACAACAAATTGATCTAGCTTACTGCAAAATTACTACATTGCTACTTTTCACTGAATCTGCTAAAATTGTCACAATCCTCCTCCTTTCAGACCCTAAGTATCTTTATCTTCTCAGTGTTCCTTGCCATTCTGTGATGGGTTCTAAATTAGTTATTAGTGCTTGCAAAAGACATCTTACAATTGTCTTGTATAGATTTATGAAAACATCAGCTCAGTGTTGCACAGAGGTGAAAAAGGCAAAGGGAATGTTAAGAGTTACTGAGAAAAGAATAGAATAAGACGGAAAGCATCATTGTACCACTGTAAAATTCCTGGTGGATTTTCAACCTTGACTACTGCAAAGAACTAGAAATATTATAGATAAGGAGAGCAAGTGTGATTTAAGGTATAGAGTGGTTTATACAGGAGGAGGTACTAAATGGTTTCATTAGCTTGGAAAAAAAGCAGGAGATATTATGCAGATCTATAAAAGACGTGTGGAGCAGAGAAAGTGAATAGGAAATGACTACTTATTATTTCTCGCAACACAAGAACTAAAGGTCACCCAGTGAACCTATAAGCTATAATAAATTAACTCTAATACGAACTGAAAGCAACACCTTCCCCCACAGCATATAATTGTGAAACTCAGCACCACAGGATTTTTAGGGGGCCAAGAGCAGAAAGGGGTTCAAAAACAGACTGAACAAATTCAGAAGATAAATACATTTCTGGCTATTGAACATGATGCTCTGCATACACCCTTTATGTTAGTTCCTTAAAGCTATTACATGACTTGAAGCTAGAAGTTTTTTCAGGAAAAGATCACCCAGAATTTATCCTGTCACTTGTTGTTCTTCCCAAATTAGTACTTACGTTCTCCTGTTGCTGAACAGAGGATACGGAACTAGGGGAACCTTTGGTCTGATTTTGTACAATTATTCTTATATTCTCTGAATGACATCATTTTGACAGTAAACTCAGATACCTGATCCTATATTGAAGTGTAGTGAATGATTTGGTTCATGGAGATTTGGACTTCATCTTCCTTGACACCATTTGATCTCACCAGACCAGACATGTTGGCCTTGAGCAAGGTAGGAGCTGCT
The DNA here is from genome assembly GCF_030936135.1 of Gavia stellata. Classification (NCBI taxonomy): domain Eukaryota; kingdom Metazoa; phylum Chordata; class Aves; order Gaviiformes; family Gaviidae; genus Gavia; species Gavia stellata. The sequence continues at coordinate 57,259,293 of NC_082597.1, read as the reverse complement.
GGTCCCAGAAAAAGTCTTGTCTGTATGAAGTTTTGAAAAAAGATGGTTAAATTTCTAAAAAATAAAAATAAGATGGAAAGAGAAGTAACACTGTGTAATCTGGGAGGTGTCTTTCTAACTGGACTTCATTAACAATAGTTTCCTGCTGTGGTTATTTGCATACATTTATTGAGCACAGCAGAGTTATTTTCCTTCCTCTGGTTTTGTCTTATAAAACTCCAAAGTATAGAACTGTCACTCATGCTTGCCAGGGATGAAGCGTTGGTGTGATGTCATTTAACTACAGGCAAGGTGGCTTAATTAAGTTATGGTTTGTCTTCAATAAGCAGGTTTAGGATAGGCATTTTTTGTTTTGTAGCAACTTTCAATTTTTCTTTTACATCTTTCCTTTTCCAGTGTAGCAGGAATTGCTCATGTGCTCTTTAGTCATCATATGACCATGCAGCTCCACAGAGGGACATGGAAGGCTGTGCTAAAAAAAGTCAAGTGTCTTTGGGGCTGGACTCAGGAAACTAAATAAGAGCCTGTTTTTCTAAAGGCTGATTTATGCCAACAGGGAGATCCTCATACAGTGTGAAGCAGCACTGTGCTGATCTCAACAGAGCTACTTCGTTTGGTGGGGGTTAAAAATCTGGTCCCATCTGTGCAAGATTCTCTCCTTATGCTGATGCAATTATCACCACTGTGCCTGGGGAAGGTTTTGCTTCTGTCTCCTCCTCTCCTCTCTTTATGACCTAGCAACCCTACAAATGCACTGTTTATCCCCTTGCATTTTTGAAGGTTATCCATGCTCACGTGGCAAGCTGTGTTTGCGGCTGGGTGTTGCTGCTTCTGTGAGCTTTGATGCCACGGGCTTGGTGGCAGTGAAAGCACAGCAGCACTGGCTTTGCCAGAGCCTTACTGACTGCAGCAGGGCCCCAGCACTCACCTGGTTTGTCCTGCTCAGCCCACGCTGCCATCTCACTGCTGGGAGCACTCCCAAGCCTGGGTTTGCTTCCACGTACCAAGAGTGTGCTTTCCTCCCCGCAGCATATTGAGGAGGTAGTAGTTACTCTGAATTGTTTCCCTGCCAGCAGTGGCTCATCGTGCTACATTGGACTGGTTTGCTTCTTACGTATGGCAGTAGAACAAACCTGTCCCCATGCTGCTTCTGCTCAGTTTATCATTTTAAAAGACACAGGCCATTTAACTAGCACTCCTTCTGTGTTGTAGGTTAGCTGTGGGTCAGCTTTACATTTTCAGCTGTAAATGTAGGTCAGTTGGCTGCCATGTAGTATGTTCCTTATCCTTAAAAGCACAGGTCCTCACATGCAACCTCACACTACATTGCACTTGCACATCTTGTAAGAAAGCTTATTTTGCTAGAGTGGTTCAGCTGCTCTTGTGACAGTAGCAGTCCTACCAGGATGGTAGCAAAAAATTTTTCAGTCTAGGTGTTGTAGACTCATAATGAGAGCATTTTCTGCTGTTTCACTTGAAGGTTTTCCTTCCACTTTTTTGGTAATGAGAAACTGATCTCAGCCCTAACAATGAGATTAATTCTTATAGGGTGTAACAGTTGGTGCCTATAAATCAAAGTGAGTCCTTCACCTTTTCTGCTATGCTCAGGGTCTGTCTCTTCTGATGCTAAACCTAAGATTTGTTCATTCCTGCATCCTAGAGAGCCCATCAGAGGTTTGAAGTCTAGATGCAAAAGGGATTCTCACAAGCTTGCAAGGAGCCAGTTGGGTTCAGTTACACTGCTGAAGGACATACTCTTTCCTTTATTATACACATTTGCTACATTGCTCAAAAAAGGTAGCAAACTGGTTTACATATCCATGCTTGCAGACTCTAATCTTAGATATGACAACATGCTCTGATTTTTTTTTTTCCCAGTTTCCTAAGATATTGAGGCTTATGGAATCCTTATGAAAAAGGTAAAGCCCCAAAAGGTTTCCCAAAAAAGACAGCAGAAAACAGCCAATGGATACATGAAACAAAATTTATTTTGAGATAAGTGTAAGACAGAGAAGGTGGGTGATGTGGAGCTCCCTTTCTCAATGGTTGTAGGCACCGTCCAGCTGCTTGCGGGACAATGATAGGGTAGAGACAGGGGCTACATGTGTTTCCATAGTCCTTAGGTAGTTGTCCTTGTAGGAAGTCATGACACTCTCCAGCTTGGGGGCAGAGGAGGGAGATGACAGGAGCATACCATGATCTCATTGTGTTCCTGACCAAGGCTGAGGCTGTAATAGACAGGAGAATCAACAAACGGTATAGCCACCTGGCATTGCCACAAGCAGCCCCTGCCTCCCTGCCCAGGGCTCTCCCAGCCTCACACCAAAGCTGTCCATCCCACCTCTCCCTGACAGCCAGGAGACATCTGCCCTGGCCCACCACGTCACGAACTCCATGGTGATTTGGGCCATCACTGGTGCTCTGCCCACTACGACATAGCCACTACAGAGCTCAGGATGCTGCCAGGAGCTTGTGCGAAACCCAACTCTCAGCCAGCCAGGGAGAACAAGTACAGAGCTGCCTTTGCGTAGGGCTGTGGGGACCTTCCAGCTCCCCATGAGACCATGACAGAGTATAGGTAGGGGCTGTCTTATTTGTCCTGTAGCGCATTGACAGCTCTCCAACTTAGTGGCCAAGGAGGGAGAGGACAGCAGTGTGCCATGGTTTGGTCACATGCCTTTATGGTGTCTGGGGAAGCAAGAAAAGTTAATTCCTCCCCTGCCCCCTCATGCCACCATCACCACAGGTAGCCCCTGCTTTCCCTGACCTTCCATCTCTGCCCTCCCCTCTCAGCTCTTTCTCACCTTGCCTCCTCACCTACCCGACTGCCCTGGTGCAGCCCTTTTTATACCTGTCCGGGGCCAATGACTCCTCTGTTCCATGGCCACTGCCAACATTCTGTCTGCTGTGACACAGCCATGACATCACCAGGGTTGGTTCCCAGAGTTTGTACTGCATCACTGTGACATGGTTATTATCTTCCACCATTCAAGCAAGAAGAAACAATTAAATAAATTAATAGTAATAAGTGATAATGCTGGGAAGGGCAATAAATCAGCTGCATCCAGGAGTGGCTGACAGTACTGAGGACATTTCACCATGGACTGCAAGAGTTGCATCTTTCTTTCCTTGAAATGAACAAAAGATTTTGTGAGGAATAGTCCTGTGCCACACACTTCAGTTGGAAACAGGAATGAAATACGTGGATTAGCTTCCGTCTAGTTGGCTCACTGCAGACTATTCCATCCCCTTTAACTGACAGGACCAGAGGCAATGCACACAAACTGAAACACAGGAGGCTCCATCTGAACATCAGAAAACACTTCTTTACTATGAGGGCACTGGCACAGGTTGCCCAGGGAGATTGTAGAGTCTCCCACCTTGGAGGTACTCAAAGGCCATCTGGACATGATCCTGGGCAATCAGCTCTAGGTGGCTCTGCTTGAGCATAGGTTTGGACCAGATGGTCCCCAGAGGTCTCTTCCAATCTCAACCATTTTGTGATTCTGTGATAGATGACCATATAATGTTAAGGCTGATTCTTAGTTTGCTGGCATTGTGTTTTTACAGTTTGTTGCCGACAGTATTTCACGCATGCTCTGAGCCATACCAGGAAGGACTGTCAGGACACGTTAGAATAGGCTGCTCTAGGCGTGGTCTGCAATCACATCTGAAGTGTGCTCAGACTTCCCTACAAGGACAACTTCTGGATTTGGTTCCAGCTGGAGCTCAGGAGCGTGCTAACATGCAAGCAGGTTACGCAACTGGGGAACATGGCACAGGTTGCAAAATTGGGAATGAAACTACCTGGTAGTGTTCAAACACCTAAAAACCTCTTCATGTTGCCTTACAGTAGTGCTCCCATCAGTAAGAACATCATGAAGAGTACCACCTAATGTCATTACTGTTAAAAAGTCAGTGTTTCCCTGCTGCTATCATATTGTGAGAAATCACAGCAGTCCTCTATTTTTAGAACAGAAGTGCAAAATATCAGATATCATTGTGCAGCACTATGCCAGAATAACTGTTAACTTTTTAGGGGAGTTAGTATCTTACAGTGATATTTAGCTAGACAGTGAATTGAAACAGTAAAGTGCTTTCTAAACGCTAAATATTAGTACTACAAAGCATGAAAAAAGTAGGAAAAGGAAAGCCCTGCTTTCCTAAATTCCTGTGGGCTATGCATGGAAATCAGAATGGACTGAAGCAGATTTTATCTCAAACCATTTAAAAAAAGAGATGTGCAAGCTTTGCCTGTGCTGACTTTGCAACCATAGAGATGAAGCCTTTACAAAATCCCCTTTTGTAATCAGATTGCATGTCTTCCCTCAGCTCTATAGATCACGTACAAGCCCTTGCACAGCACGTGTGGGCATTGCTAATAAGATTTACTCTTTATCCATGCCAAGTTCCATCATCCGCTGAGAAGGCAGCTTGCTGAGCAGAGGGAAGAGTTGGATTGTGGTGGATGCTGCTGATACTAATAAGAAACTTGGCAAGAATATGGTGGAATATTGCCATAATATAATAATGTTTTTAAAACAAAAAAATATATAATTTCAAAACCTCTTTGAAAAGCAGGGGCCACAATTTATAGGAAATTATTTGTATTCAAGAAAGTGGCAAACCAGTTACAGCAGGTCTTCACAGAGCCCACTGAAATAATCATCACAGGCAGGTAGCAAAAAGACAGAGATGAGGCTGCCCTCCATTTCCTCACAAGATGTCACAAAATATTTGGGGGCGTATTCCTCCCCTCCTGAGTGCACAACGAATTGGTTACCTTGGCTGGAGAATATGTCCTCGGAGTTATACAGTGTAGAGTTATAACTGGTTACAATTTGTTTAAAAAGTCCTTCTCTGAGGACAGATAAAATCTTCCAGGTTTGAATTTTCTTCCTTTTTTTATTCCTCTTTGCTCCTGCTGCTCTGCAATTCAATTGCTGAAAATTTCATTTACCCAGCAGCTGAATTCAGATCCAGCCATGGTCTATATTCTCTACCGTAAACTCTAAGGAATGAGTAGCTGCTTGATAATTTCATAGATTTTTTTTTTTTTTTTTTCCCCCCCAGTTTGCCAGTTTCAATACAGGTCATACCAGTGCCCTTCCCTATTTCTGGTATTAAGGGAAGATTGCAGGCATGTCTGCCTTACCTAGAAGACTACCGGTTCTTCAGTGCTTTGAAATCTTTCAGCACTCTGTCATTATGCACATACCTTGAGTAATATGAACAGTATATTTATGTATAAAACAGTTTCCAAATTGAACATTTTAACTACCTAGGTGAAATATTTCTTAAACTTGACAGATGTAAGACATTGATAACCAGATACTAATTAACTAGTTTAAAAATAGTCTTTTTGTGCAGAAACTAGTAGTCAGGCATCCAATGCATCGTTAAGGGGGTAAAGAGTTTTACCCTAGAATACCCACACAATTTTATGGATATACATTATTATTCATTTATTCGCTATTAATAAATGTAGTCCTGCAATTACACAGCATTTTACATTATAGGAGGCTTCATTTCTGCTGACTGGTAGCCAGGTGCCAGACCAATTTAGTCAACTACCCTAATCCCCTGTCTATGTTGCTGAGGCAAATTGTGATATTTTTATTCATATTAGGTAGCACCTGACAGATTTAAACAGGATTATCCATGATGTAAGACAGTATTAAACGTGAGTACATGGCACAATTCAAAACGTGTGTCTCAGTGGGATCTCAGAGTGCAGTTTTACAACATGAAATAAGATGAACTCTACTGCAAGATACCACAATGTCCCAGTAAAAACTATCCTGAAGTATTCTGAGCTGCACATCGTTCTTTGCAGATCCAGCAAAGTAACAGAGGGCCCAGAGAAAGCTTTAATGCTCAAACTGTGGAGTTTTATCTCTAATGCAATTTTTAAATGGCAGTTTGTACATTTGTTGCAATAGATGTTTGTTTCCTGTCAGTGGAATCCAGGCAAGAAACTACCATGGCCCCTTGTATTTGGGAATATGGTAGACACTCGGCAAGACATGGTTAAGTCCAAGTTCTTACTTCATTTACACCAGAGGGAAAAGATGACAGATAAAATCACTACCTTCATTTCAGTTGTTTGGGTCTCACAACTCTGCCCCTGAAATAACACACTCATTTGGAGTATTTGACTGCTAACACCATCTGTTTGCTATTTGTTAGTTACTTTGAAGGTGGGGGAATAGAATGATGATGAAAAATAAATCTGTTAGATATCCATCAACTCTTCCCCTCTAAATACAACACAGTTACATATAAAATAGGCCTCTGGTGACTTCACATTTTCAAAGAACTTGTCTTTCTTGGGTCACTGTTGCTTGCCTGGGTGCTGGAAAAAGCTAGTTTTGATGTGACATTGATGCTGCCTTGGAAAAATGTTCTGCTGAGAGTCTTTTTTTAATTATTGGTGAGGGGAGGGGTGATATTTTTTACACAGGTGTTAAATTTCCTGGAGTTAATCGGGTAGAAAAATGCCTCTGAGGCATCATTCAGTCCATTAACTGCAATGCCAACTGCCAATGGCTGGAGTTGAATACTAACAGATTTTATAACTCTTTATGATAATTGACAAAGCCAGACAGATTCACAGTTCACTGTAGCTCTCCTGTTCTTACCTGCAGCCTTCTGCGTTTATAACCCCAGTGTCTGAAACAGGCTTCCTTTTTTAACAGGGGAGACATGAATATAAGAAACTGGGTTATTTTTCTCATTTATGTGAAAATTATACAGATGAGTGAACACCCAGCAAACCAGGATCAGCATCCCCTCCCCCACTTCTAGTTACTGCTTTAAAAGGAACATTATTGCAGCATTATGTCAGACACAAGCCCCATAGCACATGGAGCAAAACAGGAGAGTAGGGAGCAGCTGAAAAACTAATTTTTAATATTGCAGTTTCCTGAGAGAAATCTTTATTCCTAAGAGAAATGTGAAAAAATATAGAAGGAAAATGAAGAGATGTTGCTGTTATTGTATGTGTGAGTATGTGTGTTCTTTTGTTGGCTATTTCAAATAATGCTGCATGAAAGCTTTTAATAGTTTTTTCCATATAGCCAGTGTCCTGAATCATAGTGTCTTTCCTAGAGAAGTTAGTAAGCCCTCGTAGACTTCTTCATTGCGGAATCCAGTTCAGCAGAGAGGTGTACAGCAGTGTAGAGCATTCCCTATATTAACATAGGTTGTATGTCCTTTGGATTCTTACCTCCATATTTCACTTAGACTATTAGGAACATGACTTGTTAGTTCTCAGCTAGGAGTCTCCAAGCAGAACTTTGTTGAAACGGGTCATGACAATTTAGTTTGCAGAATACTTCTCTGAGTTTCTGTTGCACCAGCATCCGTAGAAGATGCTGACCTTGCAACCAACTATGGATGAGACATAAACCTCAAAATCCTTATTACTTGGAGTGGTTAATTATCCCAAATTAAATTTAAAAGACTAGGAGGTTAATTTTACTGTCCTGATCATATTACATTGTACACAATTAAAAGCTTCTCTTTGCAGTTTCTATAGAATATATGGTATTTCTCCCATACCTCCCATGGTGGGTGTTCCGATATGATCATGAAGGGACAATGTAGCTAACTATTTAATAGCTTATTTAGCTGTCTGCTATGTGGTATCCCTGCAGCATTCTTATTTCTTTGTTTAAAGTTTTTTATATACATATATTTATAAGCATATATTTATAAGCATATATTTATAAGCAGAAAATAAATGTTTGGAAAGGGTATGTTGTACTAAATCAGTGAAGGGTAAAGAGTTCCAAAAAGGAGAAGGGAAGAAAATTGGCTCCACCTTAGAAAACTAATGTGAGAGCTGCTGAGTAAAAAAGAATAGTCATCCAGCTGGGATTTATTAAGTGGAAAACTTTTTTTTAAAAAGCTGTGGAAGACCAGAAATCAAAGATCACTGTATATTTACTGGCTTTTTTGAAGCATCTGTTCTCTAATATCAGAGTATCTCACAAAGACTAATCAACTGATCTTCAGAATATCCTTATGAGTTTGAGATGTGTTAGCCTCATTTTACCATCGGAGGAATAAAGAGATTATTTGTCCAAGACAACACAGGCAATCTGTGACAGAAATAATAATGTAGGCCTGTATCCAGTGCAGTGACTCAACCATAAAACCATCCAATCTTCCATCAGGGTAAAAAGGCAATAAGGTAGGGGTGTGGGTATAATTCAGGGCCAAAGGAGAGAAGCTTATGAGACACCCCCCCCAAACAGATGGAGAGGGCTATATCATTCTGGATATGGTGGAGAAAATCTACCTTTATTCTTAGGATTTGGTTAAAGGCATATAGAATGCTATAAATGTATTTTTAGCTAACCCTTGCTGGGCATCTCAGATGGTGGGTCAGTCTAAAAATGCCAGAACCCTCTACTTGTAGTAAAATCTGAGACCGTGTTTTGAGTTTTGTCCACATGTAGTCATTTTATGAAAAGTTAGAAGACTTGTATGCCAGTGAAGATAATACCTATGCTACAGGAAGTTAAAGCCTTTTAGATCAATAAGATACAGATATGGCTAACATACAAAAGGAAAAAATGTCCTCTTTATTGCTCCAAGGGGCATTTAAACTGGAATTTCTAATATTTAAAAATTAAGAACAACAAAAATCGTGTTACTTAAATAAAGTTTTCACGTTTTGTGTTTTCCTTCAGCTTTTAACCATACATTGCTAAGATTGTATAACTAAAAGCGTTATCGCTGTTAAAACTTCTACGCATTGGGATTGCTGGGTGAGCTGACCACATTTTTTGTCTAGCTCCTAAGGGGACTGTTGTCATGCACTATTATCTGAGCATATTTCATTATTTATGTTGCTGCCAGTGAGAATGTCTTTGTAACCACATTCAGTCTGGTTAAGTGAGATTTTTATCCTAGGACTTGCACATCCACATTTTAACTGCTGTAGAACATTGAAGAAAGCTGATGCAACTTTTATTAGCTATATTAATTTATTTGTAATGAAGGGTTCTCAGGCTTTCATCCAAATTTTCAAGGTTCATCCAAATTTTCAAGGTGCATCTACCAATTGCATCATCTGGTTCTAAGGGATCTTGGAAAAGCAAGACTACCGTCATTATGCTTACTTTTTCGGTGCAGAAGACTGCAACTTAACTGTACAATCTTTAGGGCTCCACTGATCAAAAAGCTTTAAATTCACTGTCTTCTAGGACTTCTCAGTAAATGGAATAAAATTGCCCTTATCCAGCACATTTTCCATAGAGACAGTTGATCAAAGGAAGCTACAGGTAACTGAATTCAATAGTGCATGTGTTTGGTCTACTTTTTACTTGCATTATAGTTTTTCACATAGTACTGGCAATGTAAAATGTTCTTAGAGTGGATGCAAATGTAGTGCAATATACATACGCTTTAAAGTGTCTTGTCATTGCCAGAGTTGTGTAAAAGGGTGTGATTTTGTACTACAGGTAAATGCATCCATTAGTTGGCAGTTGCTGAAGTGGGCAATCTCACAACTTCCCTTCTCCTCTCCTCTTCCCTAACATGGATTCCTGCCCACTGGGGTTACATGAGTACAACTTCCTGCACAAGGGCATAGCTGGAGCTGAGAGGAAGGAATGGGATGATTCCCTTTGAAAATTTGAATATATTTGGATTATTGCACATAGTTGTAGCAATCATAATGAAAAAAAAACAAGTCCCTTTGCTGTGTTGTGAAGAGCTTACATCTTTCAGCATCAATTTGCTTTGAAAAGAACAAGTTGTGGAGCTATGAGTGAGAGATACATATTCTTTGAGGCATTGTGGAGCACACACTGGAGGAACCTTGATTCTTCAGTTTCTTAGTTTTGGTATGATTATTATTTTTCCTCAGTTAACTGTAAACAGAATTTAGTACGGAAAAAAATCTAATCATATCAAAGACTCTGGTGATTCCCATGCAAGTCTGTTCGAAGTTAACATTGCAATATGGAAGTATTGAAATGCAAAAAAAAAAAAGAACATATGCTGTTAGGAAGTCTTTTATATCAGTATGATTTAGTCTCCCATATAAAATTCATTTCTGAAGTTTCTTCTGTTAGGAGCTACACAGTGTTCCAAATATTTGAGAAATAGATCATCTTAAACTATTTGTCTGAAAATGTTTAAGTTTTCTGGAAGAGGGAGAAGGCTACAACTCCTGTCTGGTGAGAAGGAGAAAGCAAGCTTGGGAGGTAGAAAGCAGAACAGCTGCAGATTATAGTGGTTTTCTCTGTCTTGGTTAAAAAAAAAAAAAAAAAAAAAAAGACTAGTAACATATAGCATTTTGAGTGTTAGCTGATTTTTTATCAGCCAACAACTAAATTGTGCTGAAACATTAGACTCTACTCCCATGATGATTAGATATTACAGTACATATCGTATGGAAACATTAAGTTGTGTTTGAAGACCTCACAACCCCTAAACACAGCATACCTGCCAACTGTTGACCGTACACTATAGCTGACATAAACATGCAGTTGCCCCCTGCCATTCTACACCTGTATTTGCTGCACAGATAAATCTTAGATGTTATTGCAGAGGAAGGCCTAGCAAGGACTTCATATACTTTCTCTCCACAGTAGCTGCAGCAAGTGGACCATACATCCCCACCAATAAAAACAGATGTAATCTTCTGTCTGTTTGAAATGAGTTTGTCACATCACACAAGATTTGTTGTCACCCTGTCAAAAAATTGCAGCATTTCTGTTTTTCTCTTGGTGAAACTGGACAACATTATATCCTTTATGTTATACTGATTGCATCTAAAATGCAAAAATATTTAGGACTGATGGGTCAGGGTGAAAAGTGCAGCAACAGACTAAATGCTGTACACAGTGATTTTGCTTGGTTTGGACGGTATGTCAACTTGAATAGTCATGTCCCATAACTTTGTATTCAATATCTGGCATTTAAGCCTTAGAAAAACAAGCCAAAAATTCTGAGTAGATTTTTTCTGATGTTAAACACTGTTTTTTTAGTGAAGTTTCCTACTGAAACTTCAGCTCAAATGAAATTTACAGCATTTTAGAAGATTATCTGAACAAAATTAACTCCTGGCAATATTAATTATTCACAAGTTTCCCCTCCCTTCATTTTATAGTTTAAATGTTATGTAAAATTATTTACTCATGAATAAATAGCTTTGAAGTTTTTTAGACCTCTGTAATATCTGATATATGTAAAAGCCGTACAAAAATAACTTAAAATATGCTACCAGTGCTCAATTTCTTTGTTTTGTGGCACAGAGCCATACTGATTTAGTTAACGCTAGTGTACAGTCATCTTATTCCCATGTTATTTCACAGTGAACATCATCTGACATTTTATTCTTAAAGTAGTGATCCACCTGAAAAGTGGAGGACTTTTTTGAATCCTGCCTAAAACCCAGAGAATTAATTTCTCCTTTTATCTATATGTCCTATATAGTTTGTGTGAATACCGGTAGTCTCTAAATTATGCAAGACATCTGTAGCTGAGATGAAACATAAAGAAAGCTGTGTTACAAATATACTGTAACCACTCTATTGATCTTTACCCACCTTTTCAGAGCATTTGATCTACAGTTTCTACAGCATGCTTGTTCTTCTAGTGTTGGTCTCTGTACTTTTCAGTCCCAATACTATTACACAGTTTGAACAAGAGTCCATTAAACTGATGACTTGTTATTCCCTTACTGATGCTCTCTTCCTAGTTCTGCACAGGCACCTCAGTCTTGACCCAAAGCAATTCTTTGTTTTCCTGGTTGTGGGATCCCAATGGACTTTCTGTCAAGCTATTTTAAGACTAATGATCAATAGATCCCGCTATTCCAGTTTTGAATGAAATCTTTTGATCAAACCAACTTGTACCAAATAGTGACTAAGACAATAGACAAACAGATTGAGACAGAGAAATGTTTGCTAGATTTAAACACCCACAATACAACTCTATTTGTGACTACACAAGAGAGTACTATAACAGACCCATTACTTTATTCCTAAATGCTTCAATTTTCCCCTTTTCCTAAAACCATTGACCTATAACTTTTACTTTTTGCATTGTATGGATTTTTAAGATTTATTTTTAACAGATAGCACTTTTTTAGCATGGCAAGCATTTTCATTTTTAATTAACTAAAGTTTTAGCACGTATATTCTTAAAATTTAAGCATGAGCTGTTTAGGTTGAAGTTTGTCTGAACAGGGAAATTCTGGTAGGAGCTGAGAGAAATACAATGTTGGTGAACAGCCTTTGATAGTAGCCCTCTTAGGGGACAGCATAATATAGGAGATACAACATCTAGTTATGCCTGAGTTATATTGATGCCTGTTTGTCATATTACTTCTTTTGATGCTGTCAGGAACCATAGATAAGGCATATTTTTCCTGTTTTTCGCATGCTGAGCAGAGACATTAACATATGCTACAGAATGCCTCAAGAGACAGGTTGCAGACACTGGAAGACCTCTGGCTTCTTCCTCTCTTAGAATTATAAATCTGAAAATTCAATACTAAGATGTCCTTCTCTGTGTATTACTTTTTCTCTTTTATTCCTTGTTTCTATTTCAGAGGGATTTGGACAGGTTGGATCGATGGGCCAAGGCCAACTGTATGAGGTACAACAAGGCCAAGTGCCAAGTCCTACACTTGAGTCACAACAACCCCATGAAATGCTACAGGCTTGGGGACGAGTGGCTGGAAAGCTGCATGGCAGAAAAGGACCTGGGGGTGTTGATCAACAGCCAGCTGAATATCAGCCAGCAGTGTGCCCAGGTGGCCAAGAAGGCCAATGGCATCCTGGCTTGCATCAGAAACAGTGTGGCCAGCCAGACTAAGGAAGTCATTGTCCCCCTGTACTCGGTGCTGGTGAGGCTACACCTTGAATCCTGCATTCAGTTTTGGGCCCCTCACTACAAGAAGGACATTGCGGTGCTGGAGCGTTTCCAGAGAAGGGTGACAAAGCTGGTGAGGGGTCTGGAGCACAAACCTTATGAGGAGCAGTTGAGAGAGCTGGGGTTGTTCAGTCTGGAGAAGAGGAGGCTGAAGGAAGACCTTATCGCTCTCTACAACTACCTGAAAGGGGGTTGTAGAGAGGTGGGTGCTGGTCTCTTCTCCCAAGTGAGAAGTGATAGGACAAGAGGAAATGGCCTCAAGTTGCGCCAGGGGAGCTTTAGATTGGATGTTAGGAAAAACTTCTTCACTGAAAGGGTTGTCAGACATTGGAACAGGCTGCCCAGGGTGACGGTGGAGTCACCATCCTGGAGGTATTTAAAAGATGTGTGGATGAGGCCTTAGGGACATGGTTTAGAGGTGGACTTGGCAGTGTTATGTTAACAGTTGGACTTGATGATCTTAAAGGTCTTTTCCAACCTAAACGATTTTACGATTCTATTGTTGATAATTTTTTCAAGCACTGAATCTGATAATGCCCTTAGTCTCCCTGTAGTGTCACACTGATGAATTCTGGTCTGGGGTGCCCTAAAATAGACTGACCTGATGGACAAAGTAATTGGAGTTGCACCTGGTAGTTCAGGTGGTTACTTCTGGTCATTGATGAGTACAGGGCTTTCAAATTGCTGTTCAGAGGGCTTTTGAAGTTGAGATATTTTACTTCACAAATGGAATGAAGTAAGACTGCATGTATTGTCAGTTATCAAAACTCAGGTGAAGGGCAATAGGTGGTTAAGACAGTGACACACCTCTTAGAACTGAGTGACCAAATGTTAGTTGGTTTTTCTGACTTGTTCTGAAACCATGTTAAACCACATACTACTTTCAAGTTCAGCAGTGACGAAGTGGAAGCATATGCCATCTTTTGCTGAGAGAGGAAAAAAGGGCATTGAAATGCAAATTCTCATGGTATAGTTAGAGTTTTCCTTAGTCTAATCTCATAGCCCCCAGATTTTTGTACAATCATTAAACAGTCTTGAATTTATCTCATTGATCAGTATAAAATCAAGCAAAATCATCATGCACAGCTGTACTATAGAAGCATCACAATGCTATTACTCCATTGCACAGAACAGATGCATGCTGTTGGCACCTCAGAGCCAGTAGGAGCTGCATGGAGCTTTTATCAGCGGGAATTCACTTTCACATACATCACTTAGGGACGTGAATGTGCAATGTGACAGGCCCATCACTACCAATAATTCATCTAATTTACTATGGCAAGGCGGATACTTGGCTGTGTCTGAAAGCCAACAGGTCAGTGGCTTCATCTAGCAGCTCATGCTGTTTCCAGCAGTGCTACATTCCCACTAATAATTTAATCTTGTATTTGAAGTTCAGTTCCTAGTAGTTTACCTCCTCTTTCTCATTTTCTTTCACTTAAAAATATAATGGTCCATTTCAGCAAAATTAACTGCAATTTCATGGATCACTACAGCAGGAGTAAGTTTTATACATAATACTGTAATACATCTATTTGTTCCCCAGAATGCAAATTGACTTGATGAGCAATTCTGTGTCCTATGTAAATAACCCTAGTTCTGATTAAGAGTGCTGTATTTTCAGTGAAGAAGGGGAAGGAAAAAGAAGATTGTTTCTCTGGCTTCGACTTTCGGATAATTGTTCCAGCATATTTCATTGAAATTTTAAAAAGTCTATCATATAGAAAATACAGGCAACAGCTACCTTGATTTCTTTTTGAATGAAAACTCTGGTGCTCTGCTTGTGCTTCATTCTTTGTTTTCCTTAGAAAAAGTACTTTTCAAAATTTGGATTCTCATATAATATGCCAGATACCAGTTATCACATGGGCAAGAATAGAACATGACTCTTGTTCTTCCATCAATGTGTCAGTAATGTGCAAGAAGAAACACTCTACAATAGGATGAACAATAGGAAGTTCACTTTCCGTGGCCCCTCTTATGTTTAGATTCTCTGCAGGGATCACCAGCAGCTGGAATAATTTATCTGAACTGGATAATTGTCTTTGTAGTGTGGATACTTTTCTACTATGAATTGATTGGCATTTCCATTTCTTTTCACTATAAAAATGTTAGACAGTAATTATCAAGAACTTCTTGCAGGTTCAGAGCTAAAAACACTGTCTAGAGATTATATTGAAAATAATGATAACAGCTTTTATGTGCTGTTACAGGTTTCCTAAACTACAAAGTTTCTCAACAAATTTGATTAATTATGAAACAGAAGAAGTTACTTAAATGTCAATGGTAAAGATGTTTGAGTGGTAAACATTGAGTCTCATCTTTAAACATAAACTTCATGGGACTAGTGACTTGAAGTCCATTAAGTTAGCACAACCTAACTTCTCCAGGAGGAACAAACCTACGTTATCGAAATTACCAGTAGTAGTTTTAAACAAAAAGAAGGAAATATTCTTTCATACTGTGCATTAAGTAAATTGTGGCATTTATTGCCACAGAGTGTAGTGAAGGGCAAAAACATAAATAGAGAAATTTACATAAAATAAGTGGGTCTTAAATATAATTGTTCAAATACAATCTCTGGCTCAACAAGTCCCTAGACTGTTGCAGGGAACAATTCCTGGAAGGAATGTCAAGAGAAGGCTCACTCTGTTTCGTTTCTTCCTTCCTATTTTCTGTAAATAGATCTTATTGGCACTCTCAGCTAGAGGACACTGGGCCAGACAGGCCTTTTGCCTGACCCTGTACACTACTGTAGTGCTTTTATGTGCATTATGGCACTTTTAGTATGATTTCTTGGCAAAATCACATTTGCTTCAAACCCAACTTGTTTCTACCAGTGGCATCTGTCAGAACTGCAGAATGAGCAAACCTGCTGGCTGAAACTGCTTCAGCACTTGCTTCCTAACTGACATACACCTGGGGTGCTGCTTAGTAACTTAAGTTGTCTGGGCTATCATCACACCAAGCAGCTGCATTAATTACCCTATAACTAGGAATTTGTATACACAGATTCTGTCTGTCTTCTCCAGTGCAATTCCCTTCATTAATCTAGGAAAGTATAGCTATGAGAGAGCAATATAAACCCCAATCTATTTTAATATGTATTTTAGAGCTAGGAAATAGTTTGTCTTGCTTATTTTCAAGCCACTCATTTTTAGAAATGCCAAATGGATGCTAATTTCTTTTCAATTTTCAGCATTTCAGCTCACCTGTCTTTATATTCAAAAATATTTCCACTGATATGTCAGCCTAAAGTCAGCAGTGATGTCATTTGTCCTAAGTTCTTACTTGTAAAGGTGTTGATATTTTAAAGTAATTTTTTCTGAAAACAACATGGAAAAGCTTGGTTTTCCTTACTCTTTTTCTGATTTCTTTGCACAGCTGTAATTACTTGCTACCTTTCCTTGAGCAATTAGCTTAAATAATCCCCCCAAAGCTTCCTAATTTTAATTGACAGGCCTTCTCAAGTCATCCTTGATTCCTTCCAGTGTTATTCATATAATGAAATTCTTCAATGTCTCAATGTTGAAGAAGCCCTGTTGACATTGGTGTCTGACTTTCTCTGATCCATTATTTATAAAATAATCCAACTGTGTGAGGCACTTGCACACATCCCTCCAGTACTTTCCACAGTCCTTCATCCTGTGGCATACCACGTCCATAATCTCAGAAAGAGAAACTGCCCTGTATGTCTGTTCACTGATCTCTCACATTAGTGAACTTGGGGGGCCCCAAGAATCATTAGAAGTTGTTTCTCTGACTTTCACTTTAGCCTCAGAATAATTTTTCATAAAGTTCTTCATGTGCCTCCTGAGTGCCATAGGTAAAAGGTTATTTTGCATCTAGAGTCAGTAAGTGACGCCAAACATTTCTTGTGGTGCTTTTTCTGTTCTCCAAATCAGAAAACTCAACACAGTTCTGCAAATGTAACAGCTCAAACATGATACCTTACACTTAAAATTCTGGAGAAAGAAGCAGAGACAGAAATAATTTCATTCTCCGTTTCTCATCTGCGTAAGACAGCCAACATTGGGATTCCATGGTAGCAAAATTAATGAACAGGAAGATAGAACAGACTGCTTTCTGCAATAACCTTTTGGTCCCATTCAACTGCTCTTAACAAAAAATACAGCAACAATGACAGACCCAAAGAGAAAATAGAGAGAATACGCCTAGCCTCTCCTTTTGGTGAGACTACAGTTTGACACCAAACCAGGAGGAAAGTGGCTTGGTTCTACTCAATAATGTATGCCATAATAATTAGGTGCTTTGATACTTATAGGTTGAAAACACCATAGTCAGGTGTTTCACAATGAAAAGTCTACCAAGAACATGGAGAGTACTAGCAAGTAAAAGAAGAAATGGATAATTCTATTTTCCAGTAAGCTTGTTTAAATGTAGCCTAACACCTTCAACTATTAAACCACAGCTTCAGTTGACTTATGGTGCTACTGTTGCTAGCATTTTGATCACACCCATAACAAGATCCAAATGCAAATGTCAGATCCAGTGAAAGTTACATTACAGCAAAAGGACAGTATCTGCAACAAGGGAGAAGGGAAGGAAATGTCTTATGTCAATCTATTGCAACCCTTCTGTCTGTGGAATTGTTGAAGGACTCTAAACAAGTGCAGAGAGGTGAAGGAATTAAAACAAGAGCTTCCATTTGTCTGTGAATTGCTCTGCCAAACTGTAACAACAGTATTTCTAGACTCATCGGCTTGGATCTGTCAGCTTTCACAGCTGATATACTCAACAGGAACTGCATTTTAGTCAATGCAGTAATAGCACAAAAAGGGAATGCAGCCTCCAAATTATTTAAACAATGCTTGTGAATTGTCATTTCACAGCTTTATGAGATGTTCCTGTTCCACTCCTTTCCTTTTATTAGTTAGTATCAGGCTGGGTAGATTTCTGTGCAATTCCTAGCTGAGTCACCAGCGAAGCATCCGCCTTCATCATGTATCAATTTGATTTCAAGCCCTGACAAACACCCAGCCTCAAGAAGGGAGACAATCTGTAATACATTTTATGAGAACAAAAGGCAAAAATATTAAAATTCATAATAAATGTTTGTTTTCCATCTGAGCCCCCTCCCCACAGCCCCACTTACGAGCATGCGTCTCCTATCTGCTAGCTACTACAGTCCAGATTGAGGGATATTTTTAATGCAAGGATAGGCATGAATTTCAAGCAAAAGATCAAAATGGTACCTTTTTAATTTTTTAAAGAATAGAGCTAATTAACCTTTTTTATCAAACTACACACATCTTCAAATGACTTAGATGGGAAATATATTGGTTTAATTAAGATTTCACAGGGAGAGACAGTTGCAAACACTTGGAACCTAGAGAAAGTGGGATCTTTATGAGGAGGGTGCTGTATGTTTTACAACTCCCTGTGTCTCTTTGTTGTTTGCACTTCAAATGGAGTCCATTTTTATCCGTCTTGCTCCTGCTGAGAGAAACTGGTTTTATCATGTGTTTCAATGAAGCTATTAAAAACTTCAACAATGAGATTCCTCTTTTGCCTTTGTATGTTTCTCTCTCTCTCTCTTTCTCTCTCTCTTTGTCGGAGTTGCACTGTGATATTGGTTATATGGCAGCATACATTGATTTGCTTTGTTTTACAAGTCAATTAGATAATCCTCCTGCAATCCTAAGTTGCTTTAACAGAAAACTTAGTACACATGTTTTCCTTAGCTGGGTCCCCACTCGGTTTGATTTTTGTAGGTCTAGGATTTTGATGGGTATGCCATGCTTTCTTCTGTTTCTTTGTTTTTAGTAAATGGTGAAAAGTTCAAGAGTGACAGCTTGACGTTCTACATGTGTACAAAAAGAACATGAACAGCACCAGCATATACTTCCCCCTCGCTTCAGAAGCTCAGGAATATTTCAGACGTGTAAAAAGAATGTACTACAGTGACATGGCATTACAATATAAGTATTTTGGGGGCAGTATCAGACAGGACTTCTACATTGACAAATCATGTACTCTTAATGCTCAGATGTAGATATTTATCCAGTACTCTGAGACACTAAAAGGGTAGGATGTACTAGGGATAAAAATATGTCAAAATAGTTAAATCATAACTAAAACAAGCTATTACCCTAAAATACCCTCCTCTGACAAAAAGAAAAAACACAACAAAAACCACCCCTGAACTATAAAATTTGGTAGATGTTTGCATTTAAATGATATTAAAATTGAACCATTGAGACTATAAAGGCCTGAAGCTTGGATATAGCCATGCATTCATTTCCTGTCTTTTGCTTTTGTTTGACAGTTAATGTCAGACAAATCATGTCATATAAATGAAGCTGAACACTGTTTAGGTCTTAGTGTTAGTAGACAAGACATCAACATTCCATTCTTGCGTGCTGTGCCTCTGTTCTTGAGCCAGCTCTGTGTGATGAGCGCTACAATGCTGCATATGTAACTGATTTTTAGTCTGCTTCCAAGATCAATGTCTATAATGCAAAACAAAAAATATTTTTGGCTGAATAGTTGAGAGTATTTTATCTTAGGCCAAATGGAAAGTTGTGTTTTGCCCAAAAAATTTTTTTATTGTTTAAGGCGTTTTTACCTTTTTATGCAAATCAAAGTAAGTTTTGAGATAAAGAGCTGGTTTAAGCTGAAGAATCAGAACATTTCTTATTGGAAGTACTTAAACTATTAAAAATGGCAAAACAGTAATTTAATAGAAATTCACAAACCAGCTTAATCCTTCTCTGTAACTTTTTGGACAAAAGTCATTATTAAGAATACTTTTTTAAAATATTAGATATGTTAATATTATCAAGAAAACCTTGCCCATTTCTGTTTGTACCGCCTGTGCTCTTGATGGCCACAGATGGAACCTGAGCAATCGGCCGCTTATTCTTCAAAGTCAACGATAATTAGGAGTTAAAACATTTTTTTCTGCTGCTTTTGAGCAGGAGGCTGGAAAAAGCATGGACCATTTGGCCAGGCTCTGAACCATACTCAAGGAAATGGAATCCCACCCAGATCCTCAAATAGGTACAAAGTCAAGAAAAGTGGCTTCAAGAAATCAGGGCGTGTAGATCTCACTGACTCAAGAACTCGATAATTTATGAATCTATTTCAGCTGCAGCAAATGGACCTTTCCTGGCTTACAGGCTACCAGACAGAATTTAGATTATGTTTCGAGGCTATGATTTTAAGTGGTGTTAGAGTGATGGCTGCAGGGAGAAATTTCACTTGATGTCAATCCCTTTTTACTTTTCTCTGAAATGCCTGGTGCTAACAGCTGCAGGCACAGTACCAGGCAGCCATGAGCCAGGGCAAGGGCTGCGTTTCCAAAGGGTGCTTTCTGATCTCCAGTAGCAACCAGTTTTCCAATCACCCATATCCCTTCTCCCACAGGGGCCCTGCTGGCCCCTGGAAGCCTTCAGGCAGGAGGAGGGACTGGAGCTCTGAGGGCAAGGAAGAAAAGGCGGGAGGAAAACAGCCTTTTGGGAGGCCAAGCCCCAGCAGGGACGGGATGAGCATAGGGGAGGGGTAACTCTTGCCCCAGTATAATTAATGTGTGGATTTAATTACCAAAGGGGTTGACGTAGGAGAGGACACACAGGTGGACTCACACCACCAGGACCAGCCCTCTCCTTATGCCCTGTCCCTGCTGCTCGATACCTCAGGAAGCCTGAACAGCAGTGACTGTTGGGTAACCTTTTCCCCGGGAGGTTCAAACTGCTGCCAATCACCTGCAAACACCCACACGCTTTCTCTCCTAATTCAATCAGAATGCTTTCAACCAGCCCTCACTTCTCCCATAGGGTCCTTGCATTCAGAGGGGCTGTCAATCACTCCTCAAGCCCCTCCCCTCCCTGGCTTCCAGCCCCTTCAGTGAGGGACAGGAGACCCCTGCCATTTTCTGTGGCGGTGGCGGGAAGAGGAACTGAGAGAGGCGTGAGGGGGACAGCTTAGTGCAGAAACCCAGCTGAGGAGAAAGCCGTAATTATAGTTTTAGTTTTATTTTTATGGCATTTTTGTGGTCCATAAATATTTTGCCATCTGAAAGAGCCATAGCACAGGTGTTGGCCAGACAAATCATTACTGCTTTGGGTACCTCACAGTCACTCTGTCCAGGCCACCAGCCTCCCCTGATGCACCCCTGTTAGTGGCTAAACTGATGCAACAACTAAATAGGAAAATTTGCCTTTTCTGTGTTCTTATAAGAATCAGATTTTCATAATTCTTTTTTCACAGCTTGAAGACAGCCCCCCCAGTTCACACTAATCACAGAATCTGATGAAATCCCGAACTCTTTCTCCTATCAACTCCCTCTTGGTATGGGCCTACATGGGCACAAGATGGTCTTTGTATTAGCCTGTGTTTACTTACAGAGATAGAAGGACATCTTCACATATGGGTGCACTGTGTGTACGCAGCCATTGACTCTGTCACATCAAATGGGATGTGTGGCAGAAGAGGTGCTCCACAAATTCAAATGCTGATAGGTTATGACCACCACTGTCACCCCATATTAGAGAAGAGCGCCCATTTTAGGGGACCTTTGACAGCTTGCTCCTGGGGATCTCTACTTGTGTCCAAAGGGTCCAGTGCTTTCCAGACAGATACAGTAAATAACTGAGCGTTGAATTATAGGGTGCCCCAGTGCATGACATACAGCTGGAGCAGAAAACAGCTGTAGCATTCAGAGAAACTGCTCTAGAGCAGCTGTAACCCTTGCAGTAAGAGAATAAAAACCACACTAAGCTGAGTCCCACACCCAGCTCAGTAAGCTACCAAGCCTGTCAGTTCCTGCATGGTTTGTGGTTTGCACCCTGACAGCTTGATTGGCTGTGCTTCATGAGAGAGAGGCGAAGATGACATGGTGAAGACTTGTGTGTCCCGCATGGCTCTGCAGACTTCGGCCCTTGCTAAGCACTTGCCCTGAAGACAGGAGGCGAATTGGTTATCTTGTTATGAGACTTGTGCCATTCCCCACTGCTTTGTCTCAACACAGACCCTGAAACAGCAGAGTGCAACCACCTGCCTCAAAGGTACAGATCTGCTTGGCTGCTTCCTTCTTTGACTATGAAGTTTTAAGGGTAGATGCGTTGGCTAAATTAGCATCACATTTTCTGCAGAGTTAAACAAGTAAGGTCTTAGCTGCAAGGCTCAAGATTTAGTGTGTTTTCATTTCCACCACAGGAGCATCAAGTTTTGCTCCACGTCAGTGGGGATCAGGACTGTGCTCAGAAGGAGGGTACTTATTGGAACAGAGCAAAGAAAATAGTAAATGGGGGATTCTTTTTTTTTTTTTTTGGTCAGAAGCACAAAGCAAAGAGATACCCAGATTTCCCAGAAACTTTAACGTTGCTCTGACAGAGATTAGACTATTTTGTCTCTGGGACACCCAGTGTGATCATACTGACTGGGGTAAGATGCCTAGAAAGAAAAATGCTTCTGCAACCGTAGATCTGTCATTGCTGACCCTCCTTTTGGTGTCTCCTGTGGAATGTGGTGGGGTCTTGAGGGGCCAGGCATGAATGTAACTTCTCCTCAGTTGCTGTTTAATATTCTTGTAAAGCTTTTTTATGCATTGTAAGTGTAATATGCAGTATTGTTACAAGACATTTCTTTAGAACAGAGTGCTATAGAGCTGTATGGCAAGGTCTGTGTGTGTTTCATTTGTGTTTGTGTGCATAGAAAAAGTTCATAATACTTGACTTGTCTTGTAGTTAACCTGTGAGCAAAAGGGCCTCAGTGTCGAAGACATGATTTAGTAGCAACCTTCTCAGCACAAAATTTTCTTAGATAAAATAATAATCTAAACTCTCTTCAGCAGAAGCAGGAAAAGGTGTCACATTTATATTCATCTGGAGAAGAAAGGTTTTATAATGACTGAGTTTTTAGTAAACAGGCATGGTAGGAGGAGCTGGGTTTTGGGATGAGAAAGAGTTGCCCACCAGTTATATTTTGGCATGGAAGACTGTAGCTGACGCAGCTAGCAATGCCAGTCATCCACTTGTAAGTGGAAGGAGAGAGAGGCCCATGCTTTAGCCTCTGCTCCCAGGTTTCTGGATAGAACATAAACCCTGGCTATGATGTGATGGTGAAATGAGTTGTGGAAAAGATATGGAGAAAATTTGTTCCTTTAGTAGTGGCTCAGTGAAAAAATGCTGTTGGTATCCCAGTGAAGCAATTCCCTTTACTTTCCTATCTAGTGACATTTACTTCTGTTTCTTTCTTGCATACAAACTTGACAATCCCACAGATACGACATTAAACACAAAACAGCGCTGTGTGTCATGCCCATTTTTGTCAAGAAAGCAGAATAACCCAGAGATGGATGGATGAGTAGGCAATGTGAAACGTACTTATCTAAGCTTAGTTTTCTTGTCTGGATTTTGCAGTTGTTTTCATCTCTACCACTCCCTTCTGCACACATCTCCTAAAATTGTGAAGACTGAGGGATCTGCCTGGGCAAAACAAAAATCGGTCTTTCACAAGATATAATTTTATACAACAGAGAACCAGGGCTCTGCTGCTCAAGTTAACTGTCTGTCCTGATCTCTTCTACCTTCTTACATTAGTTTGCAGAAGGTACATCGTGTCTGCAAGCTTGTCTATTTTTTATAAGTTATAGCCATTACTCTGATAAAAGACATCACTTTTCTCTTTTTTGCCTTCCTTTACCTAATTACACAGAATTTCTTTTTTTTCCCGACACTTTCCTTCTACTTTTGCAACCATACACCAGTGCCTTCAGTTTTTGCTCATTCAAGGGCAACAGCAGTGAGGATGTAATGCCCTCTGTACAATGTTATACTTTGCCCTCCCCATCAATTTGCAGCTTGACAGCAGCTCTCTGTGGCGACAATCAATATCTGAAAGTTTGGCAGGCAAGAGGTTGCTATTAAGCTACAGGTCTGGAACTACTGCTGTAGGCAGTCTCTTTTGGTTTATTTTTACTGCCTAACTTAATGAAAATGATCTTCATTCCCTTCACTATGTTTCTTCCCTTAACAGTATTTTTACTTTAAATTCTCCTCTTAGTGGAGCTGTGAGATACATACCATAAAATACACTCACTGGCAAGTTCAGTCTCTGATATTAGTCAGAAGGGCCTACCCACTGTGGCTGAGAAAATGCCATATGATTTCCCAGTAACGAAGTATTGCTATCAACACTTGATATGCCTATGTCTTTGGGGCTCATTTTAGTTTCTTTAGTTTTTACAATATAATAAAGCCCCGTCTTCCTCTACCTTTCTCCCTTCTCTCTAGAGTCTGGTTTTGGTTTAAGAGGAACATAGCTATTCTGTCTTCTTTCAGTTCCTCAAATTGCTATACGCAATATAATGATTGTCACACACTTGATCTGAAACTCAGGGCTGGCTGGCTGCAAGCCATATTCCAGTCAGCGCAAATGGTATCCATAAATCCCTTGATATCTTTCAAAAATCTTTATTTTGCAGCTCCCTTGAAGGAGACTTCTTAGCCTTTTCAGCTTAGTTTTCCACCATTCTTTGTACATTTGGGCAGGAGCAAAGGAAGTATATTACCATCAGCAGTTATATGGCAGTAACTTTGCCTTTCCTGTATAAACCTTTCATCTTAATGTCTACACACATTTTTGCCTATTGATGAGCATTTTGCCCATTTGCCCTTAAGACAGGTGAGTATGAATGCTCTCACTTTATAATCAGGCCCAGGTACATGAATGTAATGACACTGAGATGACAGAAGCACTAAAGCCGTACTAGCCTAACTAACTTGACAATCTGCAAAAATGAACTGGCCTCCTGAGAAGGCAGCTTTATGGCTTTCAGTACCCCATTCCATTTAAATATCTCCATGTATGGCTACACTGTACTTTTTAGATGTGTCCTACAGTACAGAGAGCTGAAGTGACTTGCCCAGGGATGCATAGCAAATCTTTAGCTGAGCTTGGAAACTAGATTCTTGATCTTCTTTCTTCTCACTAGACAAGGCTGCCTTGTTTCTGCATTTTATAGTGACAGTTTAGTTTTAAATATGATTTGAAATAAGCACTCTTTTCAAAAAGAGCAGGGAGGAGAGAAAGAGACTTGCACAAACATGAATAGAAATGGAAGTGATATTAGATAGGCTAACAAGTGTACATACTGTAGTATTCATGCTTCAAGGTACAAACTGCTTCTCGTGCTATAGCCATTCTAGTGGGTTGATGCTTTACTCAAAGGTTTCTGATGTTTGCTTACTACTGTCCCATGGATGTCAGACTTACCCAGCTGCGTAATCTGGGTGAGAGGAAGGGCATCTTTCTTTTCTTTTGGCTTTAGCTCAGAACGCTATCTTTGAAACATAGTTGTAAATACTGTTTCAAGAAGGTTTTCAAATAGATGAGAATGGGAAAAAAGTGATCCTGGAAGGGTCTGAGTTCTTCTGTAGCCTTAAATTTTTTAAATTGTTCTGCTGATTAGAGAACTGTGCTAAAGTACCATTTAAATAACATCTAAGCAGAGGAGACTAACCTTTGAGGAATAAGCTTGCTAAGAATGGACACATTATCCTGGCACTAAGATCACAGGTCAGTACTGCGAAATACTACGAGATGAAAGAAAATTACTGAAATTCCTAAATGAACAGTATGTGCCAATACACGATGAAAGTCTTTTTTCCCTCTCTTGGAGCTCCAAGATCTATCCTTCCTCCCCCTTCCTGACTCTATAACCTTTTTTCACATATGGCTTTATCTTTTTGGAGCAGTGTACAGTAGTAATTACATGCTGTTTTTTTCCCTAAGGCGCTGTATGCCTTACGTTCTCTAGACTTTCCACTCTAGGTCTCCAATTTTTTTATTGTCTCATCATGACCAATCTGCCAGTGCAAACTTGAACCCTCAGAGCTCTGGCATTCCCTTTTTATTTTTATAAAACTAGCCAGATAAATAACATTGTGTTTCTAGGTCATAGCCACTCCAAGCTACAGCTGAGTTCCAGCACAGGACAAACACTCCATAACCCTGCAATCTAAACAGGGGTTATCTTAGGATGCGGACAAACTTCTAAATTGTCTCTGTGCATGAATATGCCCTGGTAATTGTTTTTCATGCAGAAGCGTATAGTGTATAACGATAGGATACTGGAGGCATTTTGTCTGACTGTTTCTACACGGCATTTGCTGGACCAGATCAGGCTATTTGTCTGTCACGTCCAGTATGCTACCCAAATAGTGGTCAAAACATAATGATTCTGAGAAAGGTGACCAAACCCTCTATCAACCAAGTGTGCAGAGCTCTACATGGGGATGGAACAAACACTTTCTAACTCTAACAGGGTGATTAGTTCACAGTTTCAAGTTGTATTATCAAGTTTCAAGCTGTATTATCATTATACTGACGAACAGAAATAATGCCATTGTTGAACCATTATGTGCTTGGATTCTCCTTTCTTGGTAATCTTAATAGTGTAACAGGTCTCTGACATTAAATCCATTAAAGCAAACAAAAATTCTCCTGGTTTACTCTACTCTCGGAGAGAACTGAATCTAGTCTGAAAATACTTTCCTATCTTGAACAGAAGGTGAATCTTAATTCATTGAAGTCATCAAGTACTTTGACATTCTTAGTAGAAGGGGATGAAGAGACATGCAATATTACATTGCTGAAAATTATGTAGGCGTTGTCATAATCATGTCACTATCTTCAGCAGAGGCCATGTACGGCACTTGCATCCTTTGCCTGCTGATTTGATACAGCATACATTGCTATCTCCTGTATCCCAAGTAATTACACCTGTACTACATGCCTAAATGGTTTAATGCTATCTTCTCCTTTTGCTGTAATGAGCCCATTCAATAATCAAAACCTCTGAATGTTTGTGTTGTCAGATTAGCTTTAAATGATGTTCAAGAAAATATTTTTCCTTTCCCACGACATCACAACAAGGCAGTTCTCAGTGGGGCTGATACCGCTGCTCACAGTTAGAGTTTCATCATACAGAGCAGCAGCAGTTTCCAACAGAAGTGAAGCCAAGTGTCCCTGTTGAAAGACGGTGGAGTCTCTGCTGTCTACCAAGAATCCTGACGTGAAGCGATGAAGATTTTAAAAGGGCCATTCTAGCTGTGGGCAGCTCAGATATCTTGAAAGCTCCATTTGCAGCACCGTCTGGAGGAATAAATTAATTTTTTATAAGAAGTATCATAGAGGTAAAAAGAATCTTGGAAAAATCTTCATATATTTTCAATGCAAGGTTTTTGTGATCTTTAAGTAGAATAAAAATCTGGATTAATCAATCCGTTGTTGAGGCTATAGAAAAAAACAAAAGATCAAACCCAAAGTGCCAAGTTTCGTAAAGAACCCATATTTAAGAATAATTTTAGTTAATAAATTAGTTAATAGGTTTACCTGTAACTTCTCTGGAAATTCATTATGTGCCCTTACAGTTAGTGCTGTAATTCTTAATGCACACCGTGCTTCTCATACATAGCAAAACCACCAAATCCTTATTTTAAATGCAAAACTCAGATCAGCTGTAAGTACACAGACATGAAAAGTACCTCCATAGTATATACTAATTAATTTTATTTTTTTAACTGTTTTTCAACATTGTTCTGATCTGCTCCCCTTGACTCTTGAGGTCACTGGGGGAAAGGGGGTTGAAGCAACGACAAGATGATGTCTGTAGAAATTAATCATTCATTAATAACTGCAACTGCAAAATGGGTTTAGAAATATTTTCTTAAATCTCCAGGGCTTCTGAGAGTCAGCTCTTTAAGCATCCTGAGCTTTATTATTAATTAGTTCTTTTACACACAGGCTTTAACTTGACTTTCAGACACTGTTGTCACTGGATGCTCTGCACTGACAGAGGTTATGTCTTCATTGCCAAAAACAAGCAGTGCTTTAATATTCAAGTAGTTTACTCCAGGTATATTCCTCAGTGTGGAATCTCAGGGAAGACAAAGCACAAGTGATTTTATGGTAATATGGCTAGCTGTGGTCAATAAAATACACCTGCTTGGAAGGTTCCTCAAACAGCTACATCAAGGTAATAATTCTATTGGGAATTTACTATGCAGTAGCTGTCTTGATTAAAAAAAAAACAAAAACAAGTAAACACATCAGTTCTTGAGGTGCAGGCAAAGTCATAGCAGAAGAAAACAGCAGGCCTCAGCAATCTCTCATTCTAAAAAGAAAAGTAAATGAAGAATGGGAAGGAGAAGGGAGGAAAGACGAAGGGCTTGTTTGAATGAGGAGCTCTCCCAGCGTTGTTGTACCAGGGCAGTTGTTTCAGTACAGTTCTTCAGGTAGCCGTTGGTACTCCAGAGTAAGAGTTCCTTTTCCTGGCTTGGTTTCTATCTCTTTGGTAGTGCGTCAAAGCTCCCCACACCTACTTTTACCTGTGTTATTACTGTCTCTCTGTAATAAATCATCAGGGGTACCACTCTCAACTGAAGGATTCCCTTCCTTTCCACAGCCAGATGAAGAGCTTTTACCATTCTTTGTATACCATAACTTACAGAGACAGTGGAAATGGTAGCACACTTGTAGCCATTGCTTTGAGTCTTCTAAGCACTTTGTGATTTCACCTGGTAATTTAGGGGAGATTTTTAAGGAAACCCTCATCACTTCAGGAGATGGTGTTAGTGACTCAGAGAGAATCAAGACCTTTCCTCTGAGTCAATACTGAATGATCTGCCCTAGCACATTTCTTGCACATGAGACTCACAACTGTAGGTTGATTGCCTGTGGTCATCAATTATCCTTCAGCTAATTGCATAAGTCTAAAGGCATTTACCCTGATAGCCCAGGCAGATTTCAGTTTGCCTTCTGCACATCTGACATTTTGATTTTAATTGGGCAGTTGTTGCTTCTGCTCCTAACCTGCTGTGCACTGCTGAAAAGCACTGGAGGATGGATTTCCTTGTTAGGTGAAGGGATAGATACAGAGTCAGGGAAAGAGCAGCCAAACTGGAGCTACCCTCCAGGGTAAAGTTGGGGTCAAAGGACACAGTCATCATATTTTAACATTCAGCCTTACCAGCACAGCTAACCCATATCAGAGGTGTCTAGACAAGTGTTATTCTCAGTGAGGCTGCGGCAAAAAAAGAGCTTATAATAGGGCTTCTTAATTAAAGTGCTGGGTGTTTTTAGCAAGAGAAGCCAAAGGAGCAGCTGTAATCCTTTAAAACACCCCAGGGAGAAACTACAGTAGTGTGTGGCCCCTGCCCAGCACTGTTGCATCCCCCTTTGATGAAGGCTATCAGGATACCAGAAATACAAAGTGAGTCTGTGTTTAATTCATGATTTGTGAAATGCATTGGGAATCTCTCGGGGTGAACAGTAGTTATTTTCTTAATGAATTACTGCTGTTTTGAACAGTTTCTGTTTGGCATGTTTAGTTTTACTTTTTTGTTTGAAATGGTTTTTAGCTTTTGAGCAGGATGTTCTTTTGAAATGTTGTTCTCCTGTTCAGTATAAACAATCCTGGCATGATATTTTTAAGGGGGTGGTTTTGAATACATGAACTTCTGCCGTGCAATCTTAGATGGCTAATTGACTTGAGCTTGAAAGGGCTGAACATCTACCTCTTCCCTTGACAAGCTGCAGAGCTGAGCGAAGTCCAACCACTTTCAGACAGATCGACCAAGAAAACAGTATCCCAAAATCCAGTGAATGCTTTGGGGATATTTGGGGATTACCTTCTTTTACAAAGATGATCACTTTATTAAATATAACTATTTTTGTAAAGCTAAACTAAACAGTGAGGCTCATCTTCAAGACAAAAGAGACAGCCTACCATAATCAAATATAGCAAGATATGCAATAGTAATGAATCTGAACATTGCAGTTCCTTAAATCTGATAGCAAGTAGATTTGAGTAGAAGAAACTCATAGAGAACTGAGTAGAAAATGGAAGTGCAGTAAGCATCACAGGATTTTGTTTCTTTCATATGGAAGCAGAATTGCAGCGATGATAATGTTTTTAGATGTATTCAATATGGATAAAATACACCCCATTCATCATAGAAGTAATCACACTAATCTCTATTCTGAGGGGTTAAATCCTGTAGCACTGCAGGGGTCTTGTTTAAGTCTTGTGATAAGTAATTCTTGCCATTGGCAGGTTTCTCGCTGCAGAGCCCTTACCACATTCACGATGCATCCTGAAGGGTGAGAGCTGCATGGTTCCTACAGTTTGCAGCTCTCAAAACTTTCTTCTGCAGACTTTCTAAGGTATGTAGAAGAGGAGCACCTTCTTGAAGGCTGTATGAGGTACATGACATACAGCGTTTCCACAATGCCTAGCCAAGTAATTTTTTTTTTCCATTCTGGAATTTTATCCTTCTTTCCTCCTTTGCCTTGTTTTCTCAATTCTGTCTACGAATAATAATTTTTTAAAAGTTACACAATGAGGATGTTAAGCACACAGAAGTCAGGAAATAATGATTGTAATGCCAGCCTCGTTTTAGTGTGTGTTTTGATAATATGCATCTGTATAATTGGAGTCTAGCACTGAAGTCAATATCATCTTGTGAATGCATATTGAAAGGAATTCTCAAATCATTTAATGCAGACCTTCTACCTAAATGATTTTCGGTATGTCTTTGATCTAGACATGCACATAATTTATATCATTGCCTGAATGAGAATGGTGTTCCATCAGAGTAGTCACTGTAGAAAAATCAGGTTACACTCTCATCTGGTATAATTTCAAAGTTAACCCTGCTGTGAGCAGGGGCTTGAACTGGATGATCTCCACAGATCCCTTTTAATCTAATTATTGTATGATTCTATAAACATCTCTGACCCATTGGTTTCTTTAAATTGCACCATATGGAGGAATACTATTTGCTTCAAGTAGTTTGCCTTATGAATAGGAAAGACAGTGAAAGTTTAAGAAAAAGAGATGTAACATAGAAACACAATAACCAATCCAACAGACTGTCAATTCCCTGATTTTTTTTTTTTTTTTTTTTTTTTCTTTCTTTCAACTCTTTTTCATGAGGTAATTCTTAGATGACAACACTGCCATCAGCACAGTGTATTCTGGAGCATAACTGTAGGAAGAACTGTGCATGATGTTTTATTGTGTTGTGGAAAAAATAGCATGTTGTCCTCCCCTCATAAACCATAATGTAATGTTGAATGCAACAGCTGCCTTCTTTAAATATGTACACACCCATTTCTCAGCCTGAGAACAAAGTCGAGGTAAAACGATTGTGCTCTCACGGTTAAGTGAGCTGGTGGGACCAAAGCCAATTCTCAGGGGATCTGTGAACTGGTTTGTAGCTGTTATAGATCATGTTGTGCCTCTGCTCTGATTACCTATGCTATGGTATCCTCAGCACATCCAGAGGTCCCACTGCTACTCAAGACCCTCATGGGTTATACAGAGTCCTTTTTTGAGGAGTCTACCATCATTTCATTACCAGTTCCAATGGCTGCTAGACCTTTATGTACCTCAATAGGTGTGCCTTGGAGTGGACTCACTAATAAAAATTGGATTTCCATCTCATTCCTTTTTATCTTCTGTACAAAGTCAATACAAGCACAGTGGGTAAGTTGGAATTGCAATAATATGTCTGTCATTGCCACCCAAACAAATGTAAGAATACATTTTTTCTAAACTCTTTGAACCAGAATTGCACTCACTTCTTTATTTAATAGGACAGAATTTGCGTAGACTAGGCCCAATGTTTAGGCTTTCAGATAATGAAGCATATGTGACTTAATATGAATACCAATGTCATGAATGTGCACTTTTGTTTCCATTAAAACAATTTTACTTGGAGATTTAAGTACCGCCATTCAGTTGTTTCTATGCAAACTGTGGCACTGAGCAAAAATGACTGAAACCAAGAGAGACAATGTCCATACTATATTCACTCACCAAGGTTAATTGAATGTGGTATCAATAACTTGCAGAATGGGGGGGGGGGGGGGGGGGGAGGATCTGCACTACTTTATGCAGTAAGCAAATCTTAATAATTTAAAGGACCCAATAATTTGGGCATTATCAAAAAAATGAATATAATAACACAGATCTTGGCAGTGCGCTTTACCTATGCAACATGCTGCAAGTCTGTTGCTCTGGATGCAAATACATTGTTACCTCTGTGCAAAAGGAAACCTGACTGTTTTTAGCTTGAGGCGAGATACCAGAGCTCTGCTTGCCCCACCCAACTGATATTTCATCTCCTCAAGAATTAGTTCATGTGTGGCCCACTGATTCCATATTCACAGCAAGACTCTCCATCTTCAGTTTAAAGCACTGAGTCCTTGTGACATAGCCTTGAGTATCTCATGAAGTATCTTATGTTTGCCTCTTCACCCTTGGAAAATATTTCCTGCAAGGCATTTCACCAGGATCTTTGTCTTCATACTGATAGCTATTTTTTTCTTAAATGAGAGCTAAGCCAGTGTCTTTGTCCAGAGTTTCAAACCCACATGCTTGAACTGAGGGTCCTAAGTCTCAGAAGTGAGCATGTACTTTAAAATGGCTTTATGCTTAAAGTTGCTAAACATGCATGGGTCAAACAAACTTCAGGGTGAGCAATAAGAAGTCAGACTCTCTGCAAACTTGCGCTTTAAATTGGAAGTATGACCAGGAGTGAAAAAGCATAGTGTTAGGCCAGATCATACTTTGAGAGGTTGCCACGTATTCTTTCCATGGAAATCTTTAAGTAGGTGGTTCACTACTGATGATGTTTGACTAATGTATAAATTCCAGCTTCAACTGACACGTGCTCATGGGTGCTCCTTGTCACCCACATGCGCACAACACACGTAGGTACCCTCCAACTGTACACAGACCAGCTCATTCACGGTTGCTTGGATTTGTATTTCCCAAAGAAAACACAACACACATGTCACCTGAAGTACGCTCATGGGACCTCTGTTCCTCCATTCAGGCATACTGCAAATGAACATCTTTCATTTATAATCAGATCCCTAGAGATACACTTGTTAAAACATACTTTTGCTCAGATGTGTTCAGGCTTGCATGCAGAATGCCTACTCTTATATGAGGGTAGAAAAGGCACTTCCCATGATGCTGTGTTCACCTAATCATGCATGTAATCCTACATTCTCACACACATGCAGAGTCTGTTGTTTTCCACGTGTGTATTGTAGCAAATAATTTAAATCTCTTTCTCCCCATCCTGCTTAACATGCAAATGTGGATAGCACATCAAGATTAGAAATAAATGTAGCAGAATGAATTCAGTCAACCTGAAATGTCGAATGACTCATTCACACCCTTTGCGCAGTGTTCCTTTTTTGCCACATGCAATCTATTGAATAGTTTGAAGGCTGTGCGGTTCCCTGCAAAGCGGCAATCGATCACTTGCTCACTGAAGGAGTGGGACTATGATTATTTTTGCAGGGTGTACAGGGGTTACGCAGTCAGGTTCCAGTTAGCCTCATTGCTATGAAGGTGGCCATGCTGCAGGAACAGGAAACGTAGGATGTCAGGCCTGATCTACTTATAAGGAACTTCATGTATTTAATTAAGTCTTAGTCTGCACGTTAGTTTAGTAACTGATATTCCTACGTCATGGTATGACCTGGGTATTTTTATTCCAGATGTTGAGAACCTATTCCAATTTGATATAACTCAATTTTAGATTAAGATAAACAAGAATGAGTTGTTGCTACTTCAGAGTAAAAATGTCTACATGTTAAATCATTCAGGAACTGCTGCTGCACTTTAATTTCAAAGGTATCATAATCCAAGTGAACTAAAAAATGCATAGACAAACATGAAGTATGTTCCACACTTTTACTTAAAATGGTATGATTGCTGTGCAGAGACAAACCCTAGGAACAGCAATAAGCTAGCATTCACATTTACCTTATAATGAGAAGAAAAGTTGGATTGACTGTTGGAGTTACATCCTTAAAGGTATGAATTATTGTAATTGATTGCTTTTAAAACCCTTTCAGAAGCATTCCCAAATGCAGATGCACATGGGCTGACTTTAATTTCTAGAAAGGCTGTTTTGTAGCACTTAGGCCTTGTAAAAGGGGTTCTCTGTTTAAAGGGAAGTTGAGCCGTGAAGATCCATTAAGCAGAAAAAACATAGTTAATGCAACACAGAGGCTTAGAAGGTAAATACGCAAGTGGTGACATTATGCAATGAAGGTGCCACAGCAGTGCTCATTATACCACATGGCAGATACCACTAGTAGCATTTCAGTTTCTCTGTCCTTACTTAAATGTGAAGCTTTGTATATGAAGTGTATCAGATCTTCTTAGAACACGGGTGGCTGTGAGCTGAAATTATGTATAACATGACCAAGATAAGAGGGCTCTGAGAACCTAATTATCAGATTTCCTATGTTTGTGTTTAGATTATCATAGTTCAACATACATTTAGCTAGACTTTTATATTTCATTCTTTTATAAAAGCACAAGAGGAGAGGAAAAATATATAAGGGAAAAGAGGTGAGGCAAACTTTTCAGTAAAAACACAACTTGTGCAGTCAGATGCAATTTTGTACAAAAATAGATTCATAGTTAAAAGGACAAAGAAATTTACCTTTTCTTACTGAACTAACTGTAGTTCTACTTTTTGTGCAATATCTGTTGGCACACAATGTAATTTTAGTACTAGAGTTCCAGGTTTTGCACAATTATCTGTGCTGCCCAGATTAATCTTACACAAAAATTACCAAGGAGAATAGCAGTTTCATCACTGATCTTGCTCTTCTTCCCGTTTTACACAAAATTTTATCAGCTGGCCTGATCAAAAACTATTTTTACCAGATTGGATAATGCCTTAATGTAATGAATTCTCTAGGTTTCTCTAGGATTGCAAAATGCACGATCATGCATAAACAAAGGGAATTTATCATTCAGATGTACATCCAGTGTGTATTCATATGCAGACCTGCATGAACACCAGAATTGCTCAGCTCTTTGTTACAGTACAAGAGCTCAGATTTACAGAACAGCATTTTATATACTGTACATTTTTTGGAAATTTCTCTCTGACGGTCAAAGCTGGAGATAATGGATCTTGAGTATTCTTTCATGTATTTAGATACCCAAATACAAGGAAAGCAACTTGGAGTATCTGGATCTAATTGTAGGTGGGTCTTATTGTCTGTGGTTGATTGGTTGGTTGGTTTTAATCAGGTCTCATAGTACCAGATTCTTGATTCTGTTTTGACTCCTTTGCTTTGGAAGTGACTTTTGGAAAGTCCTTTCTGATAGGAAACATGACTGAAATATAACATCACTTCTCATCCCAGTCTCTTGTATGATCAATTTGAGAAGTATAATTCTCCACCCGACTTGCTCCTAGCAGAATGTTTCCCTAGAGCTGTTCACAGCTGGTGTGATTCAGAGAGGCTTTGAAGGTACTTGTAATTATACCAAAGACCAGTTTTAGGATAAGTAGTCCCAGGATTTTACACAGTCCAAACATGGTCTGACACCTCCTTGCTTCCTCTCAACTGCAGTCTTTTACTAAGAGTAGATCTTCCCAGAGGATAAAGATCATAGAGGGCTACACCTGCATGAAAGCAGGTGTACGTACACATGCAAAGATTCCAGAACAAATTCAGAGGTGTACATTCTTGCACTTGTTCTGATCTATATCCATTTATCCTCCAATGAACCTCCAATATGAGTGAAAATATGCTAAATGCACATGATATGTTGATACATCGATATAGTATATTGATATAGTGGTCTATCGCGGCCTTAAATTCTGTGAATCCACAAAGTGCAAGCTCCACCTGTACACAAAAGCAGATCCCTTGCATACATAACTACATGCACAGTGGGAACAGGATTGTTATTCTGATAACCACATGCAGTACAACACATATCAGGCAGTGCTGAAGCTTACCAAGAAAAGATGAGAAAAATTGAGAGGCAGTTAGCTAGATAACGTATGAGGAGATTTTTTAAAAAGTAGCATGGAAGGAAGTGGCTACATTTCTCATACTTTAGTTGTTTCTCTGGAGGGCTTGAGAAGGAGCAGCTCGACAACTGTGCCAAAAGAGACCGTTTGAAGAAACTTCCCATCAGGTGGCATTCCTTAAGTGTCTGCTCTTTCGGAGCAGCCAGGGAAAATGCATTCTGTGGGAAGCAGTTAATGGAGTTGCACTACCAACCCCTTACTGCTCTGTCTGATAGAGAGACAGCAGGTTCACTTTGGCAGCTCCAGAGCCCTGATCAGTTCAGACTAGGGGTGCATTGTCTGTCTGGCTTAATCAGGCATGTTTAGATATATTTATTATGATTAGAGGAGTGCAGCACAGGGAGGGGGAAGAAATAAAGAGTGAGATTACTTTTCTCTATCTTCAAATGGAAGCTTAGCAAATCCCACTGAGTCACTAGGTGCTCATCAAAGGGAGAATTTAAATCCTGGAAAGGAATGTTTTGTTGAACGCTCCAGCAGTGGATTCAAATCACTGAAGAAGAGTCTCTCTTTCTTTCTCTCACTTCCTTTCTCCCTCTACCGCTTGTATGCAGCAAAGAAGAAAATCAGCAGCTCATGCAGCCCATGTTGATTTTGGCTTGATAGGCATGCAGCCCCTGCTTAGCTCATCTGTAGTTCAAATTCTAATAATGCGATGACAAAATTAGTTATTGTCATAATGGCCTAGATGTCTGACTCCTGTATTTTTGTCATGTTTATCTTTCAGGGATGCACAGAGTACCATTGCAACAGCCTCTAAGACTTACTTTGCTACTTGTTAGTGTTCAGAAGGGATGATAATAAACAAATTGTAAAGACAGAAGAGGCTCCTTTTTCTATCAGTAGCAGTGCTTCTGTCTCTGTCTTCACCTGACTGTTTTTTTGGATTTGAACACTGTAAAGAAGAATTAGCCCAATGTATTATACAATCAGATGTGCCAAATTTGCTGCTGGTATAACTTGGTAGAGTTTATAGATGATGGTGGAGATCAACTGTTTAATTCTTAAGAGTCTGAAAGAAGTGGTGTTGGCTCCCAAGAAAGCAGTAAAGAGAAAGGTTTCTGTCTCAATGCTAAGGGTGATCAGAAACTAGTCCTGCTGGGGGAAAGCTCCAAAGCAGAGGTCAGGCTACAGGATCCATGGTTTCTTGCACTGAGTAACTGGCCCTCTTTAACTCTTAGGTGAGATAAATGTAGGCCAGGCTTGGAAAAAGTGCTGTTATGAGGACCATGTTCTGTTCATCTTTTCCTGTTGTCTCCAACCTTCTTTGGGCTTAGAGACTCATCCAGATTTCCCAGTGAAGGCACAAAGTTCTGTGTGGTGAACAGAGGTTTCCTTGACAGTGAGATGGGTTGTCTCCAACCTTCTTTGGGCTTAGAGACTCATCCAGATTTCCCAGGGAAGGACAAATTGCTGTGTGGCGAACAGAGGCTTCCTTGACAGTGAGATGGATCTTCTTTGGTCTCATCTGCCGATCCTTAAAAAGTAGTTCATGGGCCCAAGCTGAGAACCTCTGACATAGAACACTACACAACACAGCAGGCATGATTTAGCTATGTGTCTTCAGAGCAGCTGCTTCAGAGCAGAATTGTTTGGTAGTAAAGCAAAAGAAGTCAAAACTTCCCTTTCTCCATTGTAATCTGCTCCTTCCTCCTCTGCTAATCTAGTCAGTTCTGCGACAGTTCAGTTCCTGTTATCTTGTAATTGCTGTCAAGATGATAATCTGGGATGTCACAAGCACGGCTCAGTGTAATGACCCTACAAATGCAGAAGGTAGAGAACTTAACTGATTAGATGGAAAAAGCTGCTAGTGAGACACTAATAATTCAGTAATCAGGAGTTATGGGGTGGGGAACATAGACTAGAAAGTTGGCAGGTTTGGAGGGATTTGAGGAAAATATTTAATATTATCAAGTTTGCCAGTACTGCTTTAAAATAGGAAACTAGAGGATCATAGCAATATATTCCCAAAGAAAAGTGTCTCAGAAGTGCAGAGATGCTCATCAGGTGGAATGGTACAGGGGGTATCTTTGGAGATGAATTAACAGAATGATGGGAACAGTTGCATGAATCAAATAGCAAATTAACACTGCTGTTTGGGATTAAAGCCACATGTCCTTGCAATAAATGGTGCTACACTGATGGTACCAGGCAGTTAAAGTTGTACACTCTCCTAGTGCATGCACAACTGTAGAATTAGAACAGTACTCTTATAGTTAAAGCTTATTTCTGTAAGAAAAATGACTTCACACCTTTAATTGAAATAGTTGTACCACATGTGCAAGCACAGTAGGCTGTAGTCATACCAGCTAAATTGAATGTGGTTTATGAGGGTGATGGTGACAAGACCAACACTAGAATAGCAATAGCTTTGCAGCTGATGCTGTTGACTGAGCTGTTTGAAAATCCTAGGACATGATCAAACAGGACTGCTGCAGGTGAGCAACAAGGTGCAGAGCTTTCAATACAATCTCTGCCAACAAGAAGCATAGGAAATTGGGACAGAGCTCTACCCAGATCGGTTCATGGATCTCTGCAGAGAAGCTTTTATAGCACTGCCACTCCTATGCACTCACTCCTGAAAAAAGTAACTGCCCACTAATGACCTGTCACTGTGGACAGCCTGAGCAGCTGTTTGCAGAAAGCAAAGCAGCGAGAGAGGATGAATTGCTGTGTGGAGCATACTTGAATGTGAGGACAGGAATAGATGGGAAATCGGGAAGGACCAGACAGCTTCCGTTCATAACATTAAGCTTTATGTGGATTTACAGCCCTGATGCTCCTGAATCCACAGACGCTGATTTATTACTTACAACAAAATATAGCAATTGAAATCTCCCTTGTTTCCACAATTTGACTTCTCTTTCCCTTGTTGGCAATGTTACTTTCTGGAGGCAAACTAATTAAGAACATGGGGAAGTAGTTTACACTGAGGACAAACAAAACATAGCCACTTAATCTTTCATATATTATCAACCCTAACAATTCAGAGTAGGCAAAATATTTATGTGTTTTATTGGAAAAAAACTTTTTTCCTTTTCTTTTCTTCCCTTTTTTTCTTTTCCCTTTTGTTTTCTTTTCTTTCTGGCTGCTCTCATGCTTCCCAGATAAAAACTAAAGTGAAAAAAATGCCTTGGAAAAAGTTTTTTCTCTTGAAAATTCCAGCCCAGCAAGAAATTACTAAAATTTTTGTGAGACAATGTATTCTTAGGCAGTTTTCAGACATGTTTGCAGACACATCTATTTTGGGTCATTCACCTAAGTGTAAAAACAGATGTAAGTTTATCTGCATTAAGCTTTTTAAAACCAGGTCTTCCCAGACTGTATCGTAGCCATGGTTCAGCTATCCCATCTGGATTGTGCCAGTAGTAGATGATGACATAAGAAGTCTGCAGCAGGTAGTTGTGGAATAACCTGTCTGCCTGGGTTGGACTTTATCCAGTTGTCTAACAGAGATCAGCTAAAACATGGAAGCATGGAGTTTAACACCCTTCCCATAAGGTTTGTTTCCATTAATTATGGCTGAAGTATCTGGATGTTTCTTCATATTTTTCAACATAGCTGTGATGCATGTATTCCACATGGTGAAGAGGTTAACGTGCTGCCATAACTGTAATAGGGGAGGAGCATATAGAAATGGAGAAGAAAGAAGAGAGTTATTTCTTATCCTATCCTATTTCCTATTGTGCTGGTTTTGGCTGGGATAGAGTTAACTTTCTTCATAGCAGCTAATATGGGGCTGTGTTTTGGATTTGTGCTGGAAACAATGTTGATAAAGCAGGGATGTTTTA
This sequence comes from Gavia stellata, assembly GCF_030936135.1. Lineage (NCBI taxonomy): Eukaryota > Metazoa > Chordata > Aves > Gaviiformes > Gaviidae > Gavia > Gavia stellata. Next base: position 57,219,710 of record NC_082597.1, on the reverse strand, counting down.
GTTACTGCTGAGCAGGGCTTACACACAGTCAAGGCCTTTTCTGCTCCTCACACCACCCCACCAGTGAGTGGGCTGGGGATGCACAAGAAGTTGGGAGGGGACACAGCCGGGACAGCTGACCCCAACTGACCAAAGGGATATTCCATACCATATGACATCATGCTCAGCATATAAAGCTGGGGGAAGAAGAAGGAAAGGGGGGGACATTCGGAGTGATGGCGTTTGTCTTCCCAAGCGACTGTTATGATGGAGCCCTGCTTTCCTGCAGATAGCTGAAACCTGCCAGCCGATGGGAAGTGGGGAATGAATTCCTTGTTTTGCTTTGCTTCCTTGCGCGGCTTTTGCTTTACCTATTAAACTGTCTTTATCTCAACCCACAAGTTTTCTCACTTTTACTCTTCCGATTCTCTCTCCCATCCCACCTTGGGGGAGTGAGCGAGAGGCTGGGTGGTGCTTAGTTGCTGGCTGGGACTAAACCACGACACATATCCTTTCTCATTGTTGGGGGCTTGCCACTATTGAGTGTTTTGTTTATGGTATAGAAAGACACATCTTCTATGGCTTGACATCAACTAGATTTAATATTATAATGGAATAGTTCTGGACACCTAACAGGAACACAGACAGTGCTTTGTGACATTGTCAGCCAGCAAGCATGAGTGACAGCTCACAGCCACATTCTTGGTGGGGGGCCTATTAGATCACATCATGGTAGAAACAGAGAAAATAGGTCGTTCTAATGTGTAACATAATGTCATCTGTCAGGCCATTCACAGAGCATGAGAAAGAATATAGCTTAAAACCAAGAAGGCTGTGAGGACTGGTGTCCCACCTGCCTGTACAGAAGTTTATATTCCTGAAGTGTACAGTGATAGCCACATGTAAAACTTTTTGCAACATGACAAGAGCTAGCTGCTGTACTCTTCTTATTGCCCCCTGCTTTCTCCACCTGTATATTTTTTTCAGCAAAATATATTGGGGATTATCCTCTTCAGAGGGAATTCTCATTGTTTCTACCCCTCACTGGTTTGAGTGCTTCATAAGTTACAGCCTACCTTTGTTTTAACTAACAGGTATTCCAGGAAGATTATTGCCTCCCCAAAGGGTGGTGTGTGTGGGGACTGCCACTGCCTGCTGCTGGACCGATTGTCTTAGACTAGCATGTTGTGGTCTTTTTTGTGAAGTACCATAGCTCATAAGAAAGGATGAATTGGGTCAGGTTACAGTTCCACACAGCCCATGATGCTGTGCCCAGCAACAGCAGTTTGGGGAAGGAGGGTACGAACAGGGCAAGTACACAGGGAAGCTTCTTTCACTAGGGCCTCTCAGATTCTGGCACTCTTGAGAATGAGCTCCTACTGCTTATGTTATGAGAAATGATGGATAAAAATTTCCTGTTTGCCTTTTCCATGATTCTCATTATTTTCTACATTGCTTTTGCATTTATCTCTCTCTCAACTTTTTTTCTAGGGTGAAGGATCCTAGCCTGTTTAATTTGGTCCTTCCTTGTTCAGAAACTTTCCATTCCTTTGGTCATCCTTAATTACTTTCTCTCTACTATTTCTAATGCTACTGTCTCCATTTTTGAGATGGAGGGATGAGAACTAGCTGCCATCTTCAAGTTACAAATATTCAAACAGGTGCCCCAGGGATTTGTACAGTGATGTGATACTGGTTTCTGTTTTGTTTTCTATTGCTTTCCTGACATTTCCTAACCTGCCTTTTTGATTTCCACTGAGCTGACACTTCAATAGAACTATCCACAGCAACACAAAGGTACCTTTCCTAAGTGGTAATTTCTAATTTTAAGTTCATTGCTGTGTTCATATAGTTACAGTTGTCCATTACTTTGCAGTCATCAGCACCAAGATTCACTTTGCATTTCAATAGTATTTTGAAAACAATCTGCAAGTCTTTGTGATCAGATTTAATTTGTATTACCCTGATTTTTTTTTCTCATCAGTAAGCTTTGTCACTTCATTTTTTCCAGATCATTTATGAATATGTTGAACAGCTCATTCAAGTTGTTTCCTAACTTTTAATCAGTTGTTAATCCTCTGTAGGACCTTCCCTCTTATTCTTTGAGAGCTTAGGAGGGTATTTAAGAGTCTAAGGTGAGAGATTTCATCAAAAAGGATTTAGAAATGCAAGCTTTATATCAAGTAATCACCCATATCCACATACTCATCAGCTCCTTCAAAGAACTTGTTTGGATTTGTGCAGTATGACTTCCTTCTACAAAAGCCATATGAGGGGTAATTGCTATGTCATTTCTCTCTTATGCCCAGTAATGCTTTTCTTTATTATTGTTTCCACCAATTTCAAGCATACAGAAGTTGACTGCTCATGGCTTGGATGGGCACACACTTCACTGGCTAAAAAACTGTCTGGATGGCTGGGCCCAAAGGGTTGTGGTGAATGGAGTTAAATCCAGTTGGCAGCCAGTCACAAGTGGTGTTCCCCAGGGCTCAGTATTGGGGCCAGCCTTGTTTAATATCTCTATCAGTGATCTGGATGAGGGGATTGAGTGCACCCTCAGCAAGTTTGCAAACGACACCAAGTTGGGTGGGAGTGTTGATCTGCTTGAGGGTAGGAAGGCTCTGCAGAGGGATCTGGATAGGCTGGATCGATGGGCCAAGGCCAATTGTATGAGGTTCAACAAGGCCAAGTACTGGGTCCTGCACTTTGGTCACAACCCTATGTAACACTACAGGCTTGGGGATGAGTGGCTGGAAAGCTCCCCCGCAGAAAAGGACCTGGGGGTGTTGATCAACAGCCAGCTGAATATCAGCCAGCAGTGTGCCCAGGTGGCCAAGAAGGCCAATGGCATCCTGGCTTGTATCAGAAACAGTGTGGCCAGCCAGACTAAGGAAGTCATTGTCCCCCTGTACTCGGCACTGGTGAGGCCGCACCTTGAATCCTGCGTTCAGTTTTGGGCCCCTCGCTACAAGAAGGACATTGAGGTGCTGGAGTGTGTCCAGAGAAGGGTGACAAAGCTGGTGAGAGGCCTGGAGCACAAGTTTTATGAGGAGCAGTTGAGAGAGCTGGGGTTGTTCAGTCTGGAGAAGAGGAGGCTGAAAGGGGGTTGTAGAGAGGTGGGTGCTGGTCTCTTCTCCCAAGTGACAAGTGATAGAAAGAGAGGAAATGGCCTCAAGTTGTGCCAGGGGAGCTTTAGATTGGATGTTAGGAAAAACTTCTTCACTGAAAGGGTTGTCAGACATTGGAACAGGCTGCCCAGGGAGGTGGTGGAGTCACCATCCCTGGAGGTATTTAAAAGACATGTGGATGAGGCCTTAGGAACATGGTTTAGTGGTGGACTTGGCAGTGTTATGTTAACAGTTGGACTTGATGATCTTAAAGGTCTTTTCCAACCTAAATGATTCTATGATTCTAAGTTAGACCTCCTGCCCCTTGCATGCTCTCAAAATGGTTTTCAAACATTGGCATTGTGTTTGCTGCTTTTTCTCCTGGTACCGAGGCTGGGTTAGGTCTCTACATGGTATACCACAGTTTAATTACTCAGCCTTTACTATTTCATGTTCAGATTAGATTTCAGTCAAGATTTCTAAAATATCAAATCCTTGGATTTACTCTTGTTCATTTACTGATTTGTCCTAAAACCTTTTCTTCCAATTCTTCAGCTTGAGACAGTTCCCCTGGCTCTTCTCTGCAAAGAAAACCCCAGTGTGGGGACCTGCTTACATCCCTACAGAAGATGCATGGATGCAGAGAATTCATTTAGCTTTTGTGTTTCATCCTTATCTTCTTTGAGCACTCTTTTTACATCTCAATCATCTGTCAGCCCTATAGACACTCTGGCAGGCTTCCTGCTTCTGTTGTCTCTGAAAATAACTTTATTACGTGTTTTTATGTCTTCAGCTACTTGTTTCTCAAGATACGCTTTTCAACGAACTTATTATGGTTTCTCATTTAACTTAACAGATCTGTGCTCTTTTCTATTTTCCTTATTTGGGTAGAACTTGCACTTTTTGAGGGACAGTGCACTCCTTTATTCAGCTGTTAAACCAGCCTGGCCTGAGGCAGCAGCAAAGGGGAGGTACTTTTGAACTGACACCACCATATTAAATACGCAGTGTACCGAATATTTCCAACATTAGAGACTGATAATCGTCCTGTAACAGACACTATTCTGTGCCTCTGCCTCTGTCCCCCATGCCCACTCCTGACTGTCCTCGTCCCCACATGTGGACCTGTTACTGATGTGGCACACTGTCGCTGCAGGGAGGAGCCTGATAACAGGCTGAGCTCTCCTTCTCTTCCTTCCCTTAGATGGTAACGCACCTCCTGCTTTCTAGCAAAGTGCCAGAGGAGAGGAGAGCTGCTACAAGGTATGGGATGAGCGTGGCTCTGAGACTTGAGTGAGGGGAGCTGTGTGGGAAAGGTACTAAGGAGGAAAGGGGGGGTTTGGAAGGAGAGGTAAAGTACTGCGCGGTAGGGGAAAAGCATGGGATCCCACTGCCATCTTGTTCGTCAACTTCCACAATAGGGCAGTGCTTTTACAGGACAAATCCCTGTGCTTCAGCCAAATCTGACCAGCTGGAAACTGAGGGAGGAGGTGGGCAAACAGAAGGAGGTTCTTCACCCCACCCTAGTCCTCCACACCAACCCTTCCATCCCAGCAAAGATTCATTTTATACTCTCACAATATCATGCGGTATTGTGCTACTCTCTTTAGGGCTGCTGTTGCACAGGCTTCCCACGGTGCTGCACAGCTCTACTCTGTCATGACTGGAAGTGGCACAGAAGACCCAGGTTCCCCAGGGAGATTAAGCTCTATCCTAGTCTGGGGCATTTCTTACCAAATGCTGTTAGTTGTAGAGTTCTGAATGTTTGTTTGTTCTGTGAATCCGGTTTCCAGGAGGCTTATTTTGTCTGTGCCCAGAGGCTCAGCCCAAGTGCTATGCATTGCTCTGGATGGCAAGATAGCCAAGACTTAAATGTGACAGTGCTGAGTGTTTTAGTGACTTGTTCTCCCTTATAAATTTTACCTTCTTATCGCTGACAGTCAGTGGAGCTGCACTGTTAACTCCGTAGCAAGAGGTTTGTGTTTTTGGAACGAAATATTCCCATGCCACTTGTATGTGGCTTAGCTGGTGAAAACAAAGCTTTATCTATCACAGCTCTTCTAGATAATGGGTCCCTTCTCCATTGTTTCTGTTGAAATATCATCTGGAGTTTCTGTACAGATGTTCAGGGTTGAATTCTGTCCCTGGTTGCTTGTCAGTCTGATAGGTTGTTCTTGCAGAGCTGAACAAAGACACAGTAGCTTGCACTGTATATCTTGGTGCAAAACCTCACTGGATGGAGCTGCAGGCTGGAGATGTGCATGCTGCAGGCATAAAAATAAAAAGTTTTGTTCATATGGCTCGTTTAAGTGGGCACCTTGTTGCAACTATACCCTCCTTCTGTGATGTTAATACGTGAGATTGAGCAGGGCTAAGCCTGGGCAGTCCCTGAGTGGTAAACTCTTCATAGGTGGTGACCTTCCCTGGCATTGTTATTATTGAATTTCGATCCGGCTTGGTGTAGGGTAATGGTGTTAAACTCTTTGGGATGCTGCTGTCAGACTATGTCGCTTGTTGACATGATTTAGGTCTTGGCTCTTTTCATCAACAGAGAGATGCTGATGTTTTTGCTCAGGGAATGGCATTCTGCCAAACTAAAATACCTACCTAGTGCTCTCGAAGCCATGCTGCTTTTCACTTCTCCTTTTATGAATCTTCTGCTGCACCGGTCCCACAGAATTGCAGTAGACTTATGCCCCTTGGATCCACCTCATTACAATGGGGAACCACAGAGAAAATTCACTTCCACACAGAGAGCCAGCAGAAAATGGAGGGTACTGATCAACTCACACTCAGAACTGAAAAATCCTCCTTTGAACATTGTATAGAATTCATGCTAAACTCTGTACAAAGGTGATTTTCACACAGAACATTATGCACAGTCTAAAATTGTCCTTGGTTACTCGAAAGCTTAAAGGAGTTGCAGCAGGCAGTTAAAGGCAGAATTTGGCACTCTGTCTGCAAACTGCAGTGCTGTCCTTCGGGATAAAAGGTGCTTGAGAAATGTGAGTTATGACAATAACAAAAAAATTCCTGTCTCTCTGTGTCGTGGGGTGGTGCTCAAAGTCATGCACATGCAGAGAGGGAAAGAATGGACCCCTGGCAGGGGAGTTTTCATGAGGGCCCAGCACTGACCCATGTGGAGTGAGGATTCTCAAGTTACAGATGGAGGGAGGAACAGGATCAGAAAAACAGAACCCGTTTGAAGTTCAGGTGATGAAAAGTGGTAGGCTGGAGTTCAAAGACAGGATTATTGGCTAGTGTTGCTTTAGTAGTTGGTGGGGGAAGAGCTTAAGGCCACAGCATTACTGCATTGCTGATTTATCAACACAGCCAACACTGTGTATGGTATTTGAATCACTTCTAAATCCAGCTGCTGGCAATGAAAAGCACATTTAATCCATGTGTTAGATTGTTTGAAGAAGTATCTGTCTCCTGGTCTCTCCCTGAGGCTGGAATTGCTGAAATTGAAAAGGAGGTGAGAGGAGATTTTAACTGTTTCACAAACCCTTCTCCTTTTGAGGGTGTCACATCTCCAATAGCATCTTTTAAGTGTGGGGTGTTTTTTTTTCTCAAGCTGGGATTAACGCTCTGCACTTAGGAGTTCCAGGATTCATCTGTACCCTTGGCTCTGATCTCTCTGCAGCAGCCCACCGCTGCAAAACAAAACACTGAAAAACATCTCTTATTAAAGTAATTCTCCTTTAGTCTTTTTCTTCAGTTCTCTTCCATGAAAGAGTATCGTTGTTTAACTAGTTCCCTCAATGGTTAATTCCGCTCCGATTTAATACTCATACGCTCTGCTAGCATGCAAGGGGCTCACACTGGCTGTGGGAGGTTATAGACTGAAGCTCCAAAAACGTTAGTGCAAGAACAGAGGATGGTTCTCAGATCAGGCCTCAGTTGCATCTGCAAATCTGCAAAGGGTATCCAAAGTAAGAATTAAAGAACATCACTAAGTCAACAGAGAGAAAAGGGGGTGAAAATGTTTTGAATAGCTGGAAAGCTGAACACTGAGAATAAAGCACATCATTGGTAAAACATAGGGTGTTATAGTTCAGTATTGATGTGTATTGACAAAACCCTAAGGCAGCGGGCTGGAATAGCAGGCATATAGCAGATCACAACTGGGCTATGTACTCCAACCTACATGGGAGGCCCCAACACTGAAACAACCCCAATTGCTGTAGGATGGGTTCATGCTGAACAAGCAGAGCTGTCTGTGGACTGCTAAAAAATTTGCCTTGGTGCCACATAGTTCACATCAGTCACATAAATACAAATTCATCTATAAGCAGCAAAAAAGAGTGCAAACAGAATCCAACAGGAAGCATGTGAAGATCTTTTTATAGTTAGAAATGAGATATAACAAATCTCAAAACTAATCTCCAGTGATGTTACGGCCCCTCTTGTGGATCACTTTATCCGGGCATCTTTAGTCGAGTGCAAAGGAACTCTGCAAGCAGGAAACACAAAACTTTTAGCCAATAAATATCTGTTTTATACAGTTAACACACACAGAAACTAGCTAGGATTTAATGAAATATTAGGCTAAGCATTAGCATACTCCTCACCTGTGTAAAAGCACCCAAAGAGTGTTTGCTGGTGAGGCAGGGATCAATTGGGAGGGAAGAGTTGGCCTCCATGGTTGCCATCTACCATCAGCTGGGTCAGGACTGATGGCACTGACAACTCAACTCAGTGACCCAAATGATTCATGACTGGTCCTCAGCTAAACTGACTATCCCAACTAATCTTCCTGTGGTTTTGTTTTACCTCAGATTTTATATCTTTCCATGTTGGTGTTTTTCCTCTTGAATCCCTGGGCTACTGCTGGTACCCTCTCAAGAGTCCTACCTCTGTCTATAATTTTTGCCCTGCAGACTTTCTCCCAGCTCATTCTCAGCAGTTTGAGTCAAGTTGCACTGTATCAGGGCTGGACCCTGGATCCTTAGTATATAGGTAGTTAAATCCCCGGGTTGCGTGTCAAAGAAGGAAGCTTACAGCAAGTATTGCAGAGAAGGAGGGTCACTGAAGCCTGTTGATTTTAAAGTGACATAATTTTGGAGCTTGCTCAGTATCAGCACTTTATATTTTGGGGATCTTGTCTCAGCTCTAACAGGAGACAAGAAATAGCCCCCTAACTAGGGTTGTTCATTCTGTTTCTTTCTAGGGCTTTCTGGTTAAAAACGTTTTAGATCAGGCAAGTTGGCACTTCTTCTCAAGCCATAGACTCTGGGTGGTTTTGTGAAAGGTGAAGTTAGGTAATGGAACCTTTGGCTTCAGGATCATTGTTCCCACACGAACCTAGCTTAGTAACCATAAAAATTACTTCTATATTGGAGCTGTCTGATGGTCTTCACAAGCTGAGCTGCACGAGCATCTACCAGCAGTGCACTTACTTAATGTGGCACTGCCTAGCTATTTCTTGTCACTGGCAGCCTCACTGCTGCTCTGCAGGGTCTGTGAGCCAGCCATGGGAAATGAGTAACTCTTTTGATTATAGAAGTGGTCCTGCTGGGACCTCTGAGTTACATGAGCAGGAAGTGGTGAAGAAGCGAAGCTCATGTTGCTACTTCCCCTGCCACATCTGCTCTGCTGATGGAAAGTGGGCTTTGGTTTGCGGGCTGTCTGGTACATTTCAGGCTCCTGGGTTACCAACACTGAGGTAGGGTAAGTGCATGCCTTAGATTTGTCAGTGCTACAGTTTCACTCTCTGCCTGCTCCAAAATAGGGAATACAGCTTTTCTACAAACAGTTTTTCCTAGCTGAAAGTTGTAGTCACCCATGCTAAGCCATCACAGAGAAAAGTTTCTTTCAACCTTCAGTATTGTGGACCCTGTCCAAGAAGAAATTATATTTATTGCAGGCTGTTCATTTTGTCTGCAATTTGTCTCACTCTTGAGATAAAGAGTAAGTCACTGCAGAGGGCAAATGCGTTCTTCTGTTGCATGACAGAGTCACTTGCTTTATTGGGAACTGTGACAGAGTAGTGGTTGGTCTATACGGAAGGTTTTTCCCTGCTACCAGCTTATTTGGGTGATGTGTCCAAACTTCTCCATGGGATTGCTGCAGAGAAAGAGCATACACAATAAGCACACACAATGGATTGTTTGAACTACTGACTTGACCTAATTATAGCCTCTTGGCCATGCCATCTCTTCTGCCTGCTAATGTCTTTCCATGTCTGGTAACTAATGTCTACCAATGGTTGGTGCATGCTCATCCTTGTACAAATCACAGCATTGCCTATAAGCTTTCTAGAGGCTAGACTCAGCAGTCCCAACAGCTCATAGGTGTTGACAAGCATATACTTCTTCCAGCTTTGCTCTGCCAAGACACAGTATGGAAGCTATCGCGAAGTTTGATTTCAGTGCTTCTGGAGAGGATGAGTTGAGCTTCCAGGCTGGGGATATGCTGAAGGTAAGTGCAGTCCCAGGCTTGACTAAACAGCATTTCTGAGAGCGCTGCTAGATCTTTCTATGCTTCCATTTGCTTTGACAAAACAGATGAAGACAGATGTCTATAAACTGGGATACAAATGCAGGATACTCATCTTCCATAGGGCTTGCTATAGATGAACCAACAATTCCCAGGTTGCTTGAGTCTGTGTCCACTTCACTTGATTTTAGGTCCATAAACTATGGATTTAGTTGCCCTATAGTCCTCCAGTAGTGAGCAGGGGAGGGTAAGTACCTTTGCTGGGGCAGAGAACCAGTTCTTCAGTAGACAAGTTTTGAAGGTCCTGTCTGTTTTCATTGACTATATAGGTAGCCTAGGGTGACTATGTTGAGGATGACTATGTCTAAAGGCAGGCAGGATGAGTGTGGTCCAGAGAGATTGTTGTCTTCCTTATTTCCAGCTCTTAAACTAGTTATCCTGCATTATAGAACTTATATCTAACTTTTCTCTGTATGTAATTACTGTTAGTTTCTTCAGGGGTTTTGGGCAATTGCAAATAGAAGAGGAAAAGTCCATGAGACAGTCTATTACACACATAATGGAAGAGTTTAAAAGGACCTGGGCTAATAATATTATATACACCCTTGCAGGAATTTAGCAGTGGGGGAATGGCAGAAGTAGAGTTGATCATACACAATACAGAGCATGTGAGAGTCTCTTTAAAGTTGACTTGCATATGTTATGGTAGAACAGTTCTTTTCAACCCTACCAAAGTCCCACAGATGAAGTCACATGCTGCTCCACCCTAATTATTCATCCACTTCTCAGCCCCCAGCATAGCTGTTTTGTTTCAGTTGAAAATGCCTGAATATAACTCCTCTCTAAGGCCTTAACTCCTCCACTGTCCAAAGGAATGTTGTACGACAATAGGATTTAAACCCTTGTTTGGCCAGGAAGCCTTCACTACTTCCTTGTACAGTCCCACCTGTTCCAGATAATAACCTGATGTTGGGTCTCAGCCTTGACTCTTCCATCACCACCATTTTTTATTTTATTGGCCTTTTAATTCTTGAAGCTTAGACAAAGTTGATGGCATCCAGAACTCATTAAGATCAAATACCAGGATTTTCCAGAGAGCTATGAGAAGGTTCTGGAGAAATCACTGCCTCTCTTCAGCATAGATGAACACTGTCACCCTAATTCTTCCTTAGGTCAAGAGCAGTCCCCACACCCCTGCTGTTCCACGATCTTTACCTGATATCTTCTTCCTCAGGAGACTGTGGTTTCATCAAGTCCCTGGCTGGGTGATGGTGTTGGCCAGATCACTCTTACATCTGTTCCTCAGTTTCCCTTCCTGTAAAATCATTATTAGCTAGAGCATCCTTTCAAAATACGTTGGAAGCTACTGATGAAAAGTGTCAAATAACACTACACATCAGTATTATTATTAGTTGTCACAGAGACTTCACTACCAGAAAAGTCAGACTGCCTCTTGCTTTAAGGTCCTCAAGGTAAACAAAGTAACACCTTAGCCGGCCAAGCCATAGTAACAGTAAATTAGCCTGAGTAGTATCTCTCTTCTGGCATATGCACACATACATTCATACCCCGTCATGAGCCCCCTCCTGCTGCCTGCAAAACCTGCTGGCTGTCTTTTCTGATTTATAAAGGAGATAAGATGAACAGTATTGATGCAGAGATTAGAAAACAGGAAACATGAGGCCCTCAACCAGCAGTGACAGGAGGAAATCCACCCTCTCACCTCCCCACACATCCTTCTCTGAGAGGATGACGCACTGAGAGAACCCTGCCAGCCCTGCACCAAGAACCAGCAGGTGGGTCTTTCTGGAAACCTTGCTGCCAACAGAGCAGGGCCTGAGTGTGAGCAAGGAGTAGCTATCATCCCCTTTGGTTGGCCACAGCAGCAAAAAAGAGCCTTAATCCAGCACCCAGGGATGGGGGGAGCAGTGACTATACAAGCAGGGAACTCCACAGCTTTCTATTCCCCAACCTTTCTGTATCCAAACGCATAAAAAAGGCCTACGTGGCAGGCAAGGCAATGAAGAATCGGCCCCAGAGACAGTAACATCCTGTTGCCAACACCAAGCAGTTAGAATGTGCGTTAGGCTCCCAAAAACATGAGATTGGCTTACAAAACAAGTATTATTATTGTTAACAATAGATTTTAAATTAAGTCTTTTCCACTTGCTTTCTCCTTTTAAAACTGTCATGGCTCATGCTTTCAGGCTCATCTCCAAAACCAGAGAGAACAGAAACACATTCTATTTCATAAAACGGAATTCTGTCCCAGGAGTTGGAATACACCAAACAATACACCAAAGACCACAACATTTGCAGTAAAATCACAATGTGGTTGTATTCCCGTCCTCTCTCCTCTAGCTTAGCGCTATATCAGGGGCCATCAGCCAGGAAGCAGTGACTCTGGGCAGTCCCTGGTCAGCAGTGCAGTCCCTAAGGACCGTTACAACCAACATTAGTGTGAGCACACTTGAAGCTGCTCCAGTGTGCACTGTGGACTGGCTTCCTACTATCCTACAATCTCTTAAGTGTAATAGTGACTTTAAAATACTTCTTGCCTCCTTCTTTTATCTACCTTGGCAAAGCTCAGGGCAGCTGAAGACTTAACCCACTAAATAATCTCTTGCAAAATGACATGTGAGAGCATATGGTAACATCTGTGCAGTCATAACGCACACACACACAGAGATACAGCTTTATATCCCTCCATACCCATACAAGTCAGAGGAGTTTTCACAGATTTTTTTTTTTCCTCCCTTGTGAAACTGAGGTGCTCCAATACCAACTATTAAAAGCAGCACAGAGAACTCCTTAAAACCCTACTAAGTCCTTCAGAGCTGAATTTCTCCATTTCACAGACATCAGAGACATGCAGATGACATCCCCAGCCACCTGGACAGGCATTCAGATGAAGGGATAAAGTTAACAAGCAATCCCTCTAATTCTACTCGGTGTTTTTTATTGCTTTGCTTGCTCTGAAGTGGTCATCAGCTACTAACCTTGCTGCACGGTGGGTGGGGAGTAGAGCATATGTGGAGTTCTCTTCTGTTCTTACAAGAAATTCTAGGTTTCTGCCAGAATCTTGGTTGCTTTTGCCTTTCTCAGAAGACACGTTTATTCCATCCATCTCTCCATTGCAGGTTTTGAGCTCCCAGGAAGAGTGGTACAAGGCTGAGCTCAGAAGTCAAGAAGGCTATGTTCCTAAGAACTTTGTCGATTTTCACGTTCCCCCGTAAGTGTCACGGAAACTGTGTGTACCACCATTGCATATTTCCACAGAGTGCTGTCAAAAGCATGCGTGCACAAAGGAAGACATGACAGAGGAAGCACTGGTTATAATATTTGACAATTTAAGGCTGGCAAGGACTGCCATAATACTATATGCAGTTCTGCCAGCACACCTTATTTATACCCTGAAGCATCCTCTGTCCTTTCAGATCTGAATGGTTCTCAATGCTCTCTATCCGTCCCAAGTGAATCCTTTGTTACTGTTGCTCAGAGAGATGTCACTGGGATGTGGCAGGAATTGCATTTAGATCTCCTCGGACAGAAGGAGAATAGTCATGATGTGAAGTCTTGGCAACAGAGGCGGAGCACAAAAGGAAAAGCAAGAGATCTCTCTGAAAATGAATTATAAAAATGTAATTGCCTCCCCCCCGACTCTTAACTACATTAACTCCCTTTTCCCCACCCTGCCATCCGCGTTCCCCGGCGCCCCCGCCCTCCCCCCCCCCCCCGCAAAATGTGTGTGAGTTTCTCTCGATACGCTAGAGGTCAGTGCAATGCTACGCGAAATGTGACAGCTGGTGTTACTCATGGATTGACAGAGACGATAGACCAGACATGCCACCCTGCTCCCACACACATGCAGACACACACACACACCCCCCCTTCTTTACGCTTTGTGACTGCACACCCAAACATAGATCTGTCAGAGGACAGGCATACCTTCATTTCTCTCCTTCCACCGAGTAGATGGCATTGCACTTTCAGAAAGGACTGATAGCTGTTTAAATGCATGTTAAACGTGCTGTCTGGCCCTATGCCATAAATATGACAATGCATGGCATTTTTACAACCTTTTGCTTTCAGTTGGCAGAAATGCTCCCTGAAGCCCCTCTAATTATCCTCTCTTGAAAAAGTGCTGCAGCATTTCAGGAGCAAACAGACAGACCATGCACCAAGCCCGGTACTGCTAGCTGTAACACACTGGTGCCCTGAGCAGGCAAACTGGGAGTGTACAGGGAATTTGAGGGTACAAGTAAGTGCCACTGTCCCCTTTGGATGTGGCATTTACTGGCCTTTTTGGACATAAGCCAGCCTGCTTGGCTGAGCTGAAGGACATTATTAGTTCACTGTGCAAATATGGTCTTGCACTTCTGGGCCTCAGGAGGATGAGATCTTCCAGTCTGTTGTTCTTGTTCATTCTTTCACAGGGCTGTGGCATCATGCAAGGACACTAGCAGCTTCTTTTTTCACACACATTTTTTTCATGATGCTTTCCCTGTGCAAGAGCTGTGAAGAAATATTTCCACTTTGCCGCTTTTCTAAGAGTAGCAGGTCTGCACTTTGAAGCAATTCAGGCTAGATGCTAGAACCAGATGTAGGGAAGAAAGCTGTCTCCTATTTTTGATGGGCTGGTTTTTTCCATATTTTTCTTGTCAAGTAATCTCTGAGACTGGTTATCAATGCTGATTAAAGTCTGATTTCCCTTTGTTAATGTTACATAGGTAAACTGTGATGATAGTAAGAAGTATAACAAAACTCAAAAGTGGAAATGACAGAGCTTATGAAACTATCAGTCCTTAATTTTAATGCAATACAGGCAATTAAGCGTTAAGTAAAAGCAGAAGACTGCAGATTGTAGATCTTGTTAGCTGTGGAGTGGACATTTATAAGTGTACATGATGATTTTTTTCTCTACTGAAAAATTCCTATTGACACTCTATTATTTTACTATTTATGGTGACTTTCTCATTATTTGTCCAGTGCCTTATACTATCATTGGTTATGCCTCGCTAAATTTACATATGTGTGCTTATGTATTCTGTGTTTCTGCAATTTTGTGGTATTATAACTCTTGCAGGAACCAATTTATTAGTACTAAAAGTTGCATGGCTTGCTTCTGCTAAAAATTTATGTGTGTCCCTTGCAATATATCTATCCATCACAGTCCAGTAATTTTCGATCAGTTTACCAAAGGCAGTTTGATATATATGTCTGAGAATTATGTGTGTATGTATATATACATACACATTTGTAATTTAAAATTTCTTTGACTAACACCTTACTGTACTGTGCCTGTAATTACAGTTTCAGCTGAGTGTTGCTTCTGAGCAGGCCAAAGCTTACATTGTTCTCTTTGCATCTATGTGCTTTTACTGTTCAAACAAAATGGTCTGCACCCATCAAAACCCTCTACCTTAGCATGTACATGGCCACTGGGAGTAGTCATGTGGACTCCCCTGAACCTTTTGTTTTGTCTTTCCTCCACCCTGCTTATTCACATTCTCCCTACCCTCAACTTTTTTGTTCTTCACCTTAATTCACATTCCTTATTCATGTCTCCATGATTTTTCCCACTTGACAGCTGGTTTGATGAGAGGATATCCCGCCACGAAGCAGAGAACATCCTCATGAGCAAAGGAGTTGGCTCCTTCATTGTCCGAGCCAGTCAGAACTCTCACGGTGACTTCTCCATCTCTGTCAGGTATCTGCTTCTCACAGCATTTTCCTGCTTCTTTTCCTGTTTAATGGTGTCCTTAGCCTCCTCTTGGCAGGATTCCTAATGTGACGTAGCCTCTTGGGAAGTCTGCATGCTGCCAGTCACTGGCAGTGCTGCTGTGTTGTGAATGAGAACAAATTAGGCATCTGATTCCCAAATGTTTCTGCCTCTTCAAGTGACACAGTGAATGCCCCATTCCAAAGCTGCATCCCCTGGTGACCTGCTTCTCTGAAAGAACTGCAGCAAAGCAGAGTGGTATATGAGATGTCTTCCACACTGCAAAACATTTGTTTTAATTCCCTGACAGCTCTGGTTACTGAATCCAAGAATTCCACTACTACCCATTAAGAGATGACTATTACATTGTTAACTTATTTCCCACAGGTCACTAAACAGCCATTGGACAGGAATGGCTTTTAGTTGCTGGCAGCCCAGCTGCATTTCAACAACTTATTGTAGTCCAGCCCTTCTCAGAGCGTTTGCTTCAAAGCCGAGCTCTTAAATGATGGTTGATTTCCCAATTTTCAATCAAACAATTGATAACCAGTTTTAAATTAGAGTAGTGGTTAGCAATGTCCTTTCCAAGCACTGTGCACTTTCAGATTCAGGAGGCTCAAAAACTATCTATCTGGGTGAAATGCAGGAAAACATTCTGGTTACATCTACACCAATAAACTAAGTACAGTCAGGCTCCTTCTTTGGCCCTGAGGTCAAGCAATGCGGCAGAGCTCAGCTCCATATGGCTAAACCCTCTTCACCCCACAGAGCAGAACAGCTGTATTCAAGCAGCTCACTGCAAACAGTTCCTGGTCCACTCTGTCCCCCTAACCATGGCCCAGCACTATTAGGGGAGAGCTTTTTGGTTTAAACCAAATCCATACTAACACTTCAACAGCTTGTGTGACTGCAGCACTCCAGGAGAGCACTCAGTCCCTGCCTGGTCCCCATTTAGTTTATTTGTGCAGATGTAGCCTCTGAGATGAGTGTTTTGAGTTCCTGGAGTTGCACAGAGCAAGGAGGTGGGTACCAAAACTAGATCACACCTGGTGCAAAGAGGAATTGTCCAAATCAGACAAGAGATAAGAGGAGGGGAGTTGCAGGTGGAAAGCAGGGGCAGAAGGTTGAGACTGTTAATTTGGCTTGTAACAGCAACTAATAAGTCCTCTTTTTTTTTTTCTTCTGGGTAGGGAGAATGACCAGTAGTAATGATATTACGCTAGATATTATACAATTATAAAACTCAGTGTATTGCTTCATGTGACTATGTCTGCATGTAGTGGTGATGCCTGCAGTCTGAAAAGGTATAATATATCTCTTATAGTCAATGCAGACTGGATGTTAACAGGAACCTGCAGAGGCTAGTGGGTAGACTATAATTGCACCTTTGTCTCCTGTACAAAGTATGGAATAAAGCTATTAGCTATTTGTGGCCCTGAAAGCTCCTCTGGACTTTATTTCAAAGGAGAGGCTTTAAAACCCTATGCTTTGTTCTGATAGTGCTTTGTGACTGGGCAGCCCTGCCGCACTCCATGTTTGTAAGTTGATGAGTCTTTTGAAATACAGAGCCACATCTAGGCCCAGTACACACAAGGACTGACATTGCTTTACTTTCCAGAAGTCTAGATTTGGCCAAGAAAGAAGCTTTGGTACCCTTCTGGAAAAGGCTTTTTTGAAAAAGATAAAAATGCAATCTGGTTGATGATCTCCTACTTTTCCAATTGGATCCAGGCATGAAGATGATGTGCAACACTTCAAAGTGATGAGGGATTCAAAGGGTAACTATTACTTGTGGACAGAGAAATTCCACTCACTAAACAAGCTGGTGGACTACTACAAGACAACTTCCATCTCCAGGCAGAAGCAGATCTTCCTGAGGGACAACAGCCGAGAAGAGAAGGTAAACACAAACTATCTTTAGGAGTTTCTCAGTAGGAAACCTTTCTGTGGAAGGAATTCAGCCCATGAGAATGTCTGGGTGGGGAGGGGGAGTCTGTCCTTGGAAACCCAGTCACATCACTACACTGGTGGGCCCTGCAACACAGATTTTTAGTGGATTCAGTGGTATATACAGTTATATAATTGAGCAGAAATTTCTGATTCTGTTTTGGATAGCAAATCTGCATAGAGGTGCTTTGCTAAAGCTCTGCTAAGGCCCCAGAGCTGAAATTTTAAGATGCCTTACACATGCAAGGGGAGCAGGATTTACCTTATTGAAATGCCTAGATTTCATAAGGGCAGGTACACAGCTGACTGGTAGGTTGTGTCTCAGTAGAATTTGAGTCTGTTTTCCTAGTGTCCTTGAATGCACCCAGAGTGCAGCTGTTATTACAGTTGAAAGTTTGTCTGCTCAGAAGAATCATCCATCTTCTTTTACCGAGCGAACACAGTAAGGAGTGTGGAGGAACTGTGGGCAGAACCTGGAGCGGTGGCTGGTAGGAACTGAAAAGTACTGCTGAGAAGAATATAGCAGATATTGGGAACAAGCTGGGCATTCAGGGAGTAGTAGTAGCTGTTTGAGAAGACAGGGAAATCCCAGTCCAATGAATGCCTGGTTTTGTGCCAGGGGAACAAGCAAATAACATAGTAGAGACTGCTATGCATTGTACATGCAGTACTGGGAGTGAATATGCCTGGTCACTGTAACCAAAGTCCTGCTTTACTGGGAAATGGATTCTGGTATTAAATTACTAGGATGTGCAGGTAGAGGCAAGGCAGAAAGTACGTGACTTGCTCACTGGAGTAGTAAAGTTTTATAGGCTGCATGTGGGTCATTCTTGCTGGCTCCAAAAGAGAGAAGATGTATTTTTCGGTCTGAAGAAGGGGCTTGCATTGTTGTCTCCCTCTAGACCACTTACACAGAGCTTTAAAAATGCATTGGTAAGATATAAAATAGAGGCTATGGGACCTATGAGAGAGAGATCACAGCGAAGAGTTGTCTGGGGAAGGAGAAAGGAAGACTGTATCCATGTGTGTTTGGGCTGACTGTGAGCAGGAAGGGAAAGAGAACAACATTTGCTCCAAGATGCAGACAGGCAAATGAAAGAACAGGAGTCAAGTTTGTTTTGGCAAACACTCTGTACATTTGTTATGGTGATGGGCTCAGCAGGGTACATTTAGCACTCGTCACAGTGGGGTTTCTGTTCACAATTCCAATTTCTAGATGCCACACCATATGATAAAATGATAGTAATATACAGATTTCAGTTCAGAAACAAATGAAGTCTAAGGGCAGTATTTCCAAAAAGATCTTAGCTCCTGTGCCAGTCCTCACATCAGCCCAGCACCTCCCATTACTACCCACTTTTCAGATGGGGAATGGCTATGACAAAGATCTAAAATATGGGTTTCCTGATTTGTCCTTCTGCTCAGAGGGGCAGGATCTTTCCTTTGGAAGAGCCTCCAAGTTAGAGGGTAGTGGTAGTGATCAGTGTGCAACAATTGCTAAGCTTCAGTCAAGAATGTGGTGGAAAGCAAAATCTGACCTCACTTTTGTGATCTTTCTTCCATCAGGAGAGGCGTGGTGGGAGCCTGGAACGGATGGGCCAGGAAGGATTCCACCTGGGTGGAGCAGCTGGAGAAGATCATTCTTCTATATCCAAGAGATATGTAGAGCATCCTATCCCCATACTGCAGCAGCAACAGGTACTACCAGGAATGAGGGGCTGAGATGTCAAGCCCAGGCACATGAAACATTGGCCTTAATTGCTTGATAGCGAGTGAACAGTCATTTTGTCAAAAATCTGCCACCCTGAACCTGCTTTAGGAAGCAGAGTCAGTTAGGTCTTTGTATGGGAGTAGCAGTGATGATGGTGTCAGCCTGGGGAGGTCTTTTGATGTGTAATAAATATGTGGGCTTTTACTTAGTTCTGTGATCTGTGACTGATTGACAAACCAGCAAAAAATAGAAGTCAGTGTACAGTGGCCCTTTCACTGGGAACCTGGGAGGACTCCTAGAGAGTTTTTGGGGCTCCATCCCAAAAACTGGAAAACAAGGAATGGCATCATGTTCTTGCTTTGCTTAGGAAAGGATATAAAGTATCATCCAGCAAGAGTGCAGAAAAACACTCCCAGATCTTGCACACACACACATACATGGTTTCAGGAACTTGTCTCTAGTCTGTCAGACAAACGAAACCTTGCTGTCTGTTTCTTTTTTCCGAGTTATGCTGCTGACATTCAGCACCACAAAACACATCATAGGGATAAGAAATGACTATGGTAACCTTAGGAGAGTTTGGTTTCCTTCAGAACATTCCTCCGTCTCCTCCCTATTCTGGGTACTCTCTGCACTCTTTCATCATGTTGCATCCCTGATGTGTGAGGTTTCTTTACTCCTTTGATTGCATAGGAATGGAGAGGACAACAGCAGCACCTGATGCTGCCTTCAAAGTTCTTCCTAATCAATTTTGGGGGAATTAGTTTTCCTGAGGTTGGCTCATGTCTCTAGCTAGAGACAGTGTAGCATCATCCAAGGAGAGGACTTGTCCTACTGAAGGGAAGAAATCCAAAACCATGCCCCTTAAGGCATGAGAGCTCCCATATATCAAGGCCAGGGACAATCGTGAAATGGCTGTTCTCTCATGAGACAAGCAGTGTTGCCTGTCAGGGGACTGCTGATGGAATAATACAGCTTCTGACAATGCTGAGGGCCTGCACTGTTGGGAGCACAGTTCTATGCATGAGTCACATTTGATATGGAGCAGAAACACTCATAGGAGTGAAGCTCCATGTAGTAAGTCTTTCAGCAGCAATACCACATTGAGTTCACTCACTTTCCAGCAGGGACAGGTGAGGTGCAAATTGTGCTCCAGTCTCAGGCAGCCTCAACAACATTTTAGGCTGACAAATGCACAGTTGAGACCAAGGGAGTTTTAGGAAGAGTGGACGCAAGAAAGGAAGCAGCAAGAGGGAGAGGACAAAAGCTGTTTACAAGCAACAGCAAGCACAAGCTATTATTCTTCCCCCCCTCTGTTGACACAGCTGATCAGACCCTGTGTCACTGAAGAACTGCTGCAACCTGAGCTAACGTTATAACAGATTCTGTCACACCGTTATCATAAAAAAAGCTTAGTGTATGCACTAAGGGCCTGGGGGGATGAAGACACTCAGCACCTCTCAGCTGTGCAGACAAAAGAGAACTTGCTCCCTAGATGTTGCCTACTTCCTCTCTCCATCCTTCTGGGCTGATTTTAGTTGATATGACTTCAGATGTGTGGTCATATGACTTCTTTTCTTTGAACCTGATTTTGTCTCTTTCTTCTTTGATTAATTGGGCTGTTGAATTCTCAGGCTTGCTCCCTGCCCTTCACAGCATGGAGCAGCCTAAGAAAAAGTAAAAAGTAGTGAGTCCTCAGATATACAGTCAGCTGCATCAGCATCGCTGGCATTCCACCAGCATACGGGACAGAGGAAGAGCAAGGAGTAGGCAGGACTGGGGCATAATAACTCCAGACTGGTAGAAGTCCCTTTGGCGAGCACAGATTTTCATCTGTGAGTTAGAACAGCCTTAGATTTTCTCCAAAAGTCCCAGAGGCCAAAAAAGCCCCACTCTGACCACTTTTTCCAGCAGCTGTGGAACACAGCTGAGGATAGTCAACTTTCAACTTCTAAGAAGAAAAATTCAAAACAGAACAGTCTAAGGTGACCTCTTCCATGAGAGGCATTGGTTGCAGAACTACAGCACAGGGACTGTACTGGAAGCAGACATCTAAGATGATTTACTTGAGGGTTGGACCCTGACTCCCTGGCCACCAGTGACTCTTAAAGCCCCTCATTTATACATCTCAGCATGTACATGACTTTTCTCTTGCTGTTTTCTTTCTAGGATAGATATGGTGGGAGTCTGGACAGGAAAGATGGGCTGCATGGACTAAGGGATCACAGCCAAGGAAATGTAGTAGCTATGCAACGGAGACACACGGACCCACTGCAACAGCAGACACCGGTAGGTGATGTACCTGGAAGGCCCCATCTGCCCAATTTAATGGGTCCCTTAGCAATGGCCAAGCAGTCCGGGCAATGTCACCTGCACAGAGATTGCATGAGGAATACTGTATTAAGCCTGTTGGGACATATCTTAGAAGATGTTTCTGAGTCTCAAGACTATCCCTGCTACTTGAGTCTGCTTCTGGGGTATTCTAAGGGTAGGACTATGGCGTTACATGAGCATAGTTCTAGGACTGCTCTCAAGGCCAGTCTTAGTAACATGAAGACTTAGTAGAAGAGGAAACTTAGCATGAGCTCAACAAAATAGGCATCTGGGACATTATGAATGAACCGAAGCTCACCCATGGGTTTGGATCAAGCATGGGTCCAGTCCAGCAGAAGACATTTCTGAAAACCTAAGGATTTTTCCTAGAAGGGCTTCATGTGCACTGATGCAAGGGACTATCAAGTATCTTTGCCATCACAGCCAGGCCTTCCTAAGCACAGTAGCTAGATGTACAGTACTCTTTTTAACTTCTGTGGGGAGTTGCCTCATGATACTGTGCCATGCTACAGTGCACCTTCTGTCTTGCAATGCACTTGTAGTCACACTGCCTTTTCCACTATTTTTTGCTTCAGTCCTGACAAGACCTGTCATCACTCAGTTCTACTTGTCTGCACCTGGCACATCCTCTCAGACCTACTATGCCATCAAAGTGGGACTCACCTACCTATCATGCTTATCTGTCAGAGCCTCTCAGCACAGTGGATGTGGGCATGATCCAGATATGTCTCTGCAGACATCTCAGACTGCTCTACCTGGATCCATACCTGGCAGCTGACCTTAAGTAACCACCTGCTCTGCAAATTCCCACTATGTGAATGCCTGCATAGAGCATGGTGTCTTTGCTTCAGCCTGTGATTCCACTGCCAACTCCAAAGCATTTCTCCATCAGTTCCTAGAAGCATGACCTAAGGCATGCACCTCTTCCTTGAGGAAACGTACAGCTTAGCCCAGAAAAACCAGAGAACCTACATCCAAGGAGGAAAAGGAAGGACAGCAGACCCTTCTCAAGTGTGAGAGAAAAAGGACAAATTGGATTAGGAAATTTGGAATAAACTGGGAAACAGGGACATGTCTTCTTTTGGCAAAAGCACCAAATCTTTATTATAATCCAGCTCAAAATAAAATGCCTTTTATCCCTTGGATGCTGTGGCAATGAATAACAACATGCCCTTGCCTGCCACACCCCATCAGTGATCTAGAAGCCACAAATCCAATTATAGGAAGGTGTATATGTCTAGCCAAATAACTAGGAGCCATGTCTAAGCAGGGCTCTGAATGGAAGATTTAGTAAAAGTTAGTCTGTCTTCAAACAGATCTCTCCATCTGTGCCTGCAAAATATACCTCCCAAATTGTCCATGCCCCATGGTGTGGGTGCCAACAATTTCCCAGAAAAGAAGCCCATGCTGTGTCCTTTAAAATCTGATTTCTGGTCAAAACGGGAGATCGACTGCAAAGTCTCTTACGATGAAGTTCTCATAAGAAAAAAAATCTGACCATAGTGCTCATTAAAGTGCAAACACAAAATAAATTGAAACACCCAAACAGTTCCTAAATCCTTTTGATCTCAGGGGACTGACCTTGTGTTAGTCCAAAGAAAGTTTAAGACTCCCCTATGCCCCAGAGATGTTTGAAAGAGCAAGTGTCATTCTTTACAATGCTCACTAGACTCGCCTGTCTGCTGGCTCTCTTGATGTATCCCTCATAGTCCTCTGCTGGCCAAGGGCACATTTCTACATCCGTACCAGCACCAGCTCACTTCCCAAGAGCCATTCGCTTATAGTGTAGAGCCCAGCAGGACTCAGGTAGGAGCCCTTCTTGTGCTCCCATAACTGGCTTCAAGTATAGTTACCACAGCTGATCTTACAGGGTGGAGGAGACAGAGCCATGTGAACGCTATTTCCTAAGGACCTGCTCTCAGTCTGGCTTTTTACCTTATCATGCCAATACCTATGAATGTACTGAGGCTGCTGAGAACCCAAGCACCATCCCTTGGGTGTCCCAGTAAATTGGTCCCTCCTTCCTGGCATCTGGGCCACTTCCTGGTTTAATTGCAAGATGGTCTCAATTTCAGCATTGCTTTTCTTCTCTTAGTGAACATATATACTGGGGCATAAGAAGGGTGACAGGAGAATGATCTTTAAGTTTTCTGGTTCATTGTTCCCTGCCTGTCTCTATCTCCTTTCCAGAGAACGCTATGGGTCCGTGCCTTGTACGACTTTGATGCTGTGGAGCATGACGAGCTGGGCTTCCGCAGTGGAGACATCTTAGAGGTGCTGGACAGCTCCAACCCATCATGGTGGAAAGGACGTCTGCGTGGGGAACTGGGTCTCTTCCCTGCCAACTATGTCACACCAGTGCCCCTGTGAGAGCACAGTATGCCCCAGAGGGCCATATTGGAGCTGCTCTTCTGACATGACAGGGACAGAGAGTGCATTATCTCTTGCCCCCAGGACATACGGTGGTTTTGGTTTTGTCTTAATTTATTGGCAATTGATCTTTTGAAATGTTGGTATGAAAGGGAACACTTTCAAGAGTATAGGAATTTTTTCTGCTATTTTTCACATCCATGAAGGGGAGGGAGCAAAAATCCTGGACTGTTCATTGAGACCTTGCTGGATCCTCCCTGCCCTGTCACTTCTTTGGCTAAGTATTGATAACTTCCTGCAATTAGGTTTGTTCTGTGGAAATGCACGTCAGACAAGTCAGGTTTCAGTATTCAGGTAGCCCTGCCCCTTCCTTTTGGATCTGGTGGTGCTCATAGCCTCTTCAAGCTCCATTTCACCTTTCTGAACACCCAGGTGAATTAAATGATCATTGGTAATCATATTAATCCTTCAGGTAGGAAAGGAAAGTGAGGGGACTTTAGGCTGAGGTGCAAGGCAACCTTGACTTTTCTAAATAGTTTCTGGCCTACCCCTGTAGCCTATGGACTGTATGGATATACCAGATGAAGGGAAAAGATCCGGTAAGCTTTTGTACAAACAGACCAGTGGTGAAGGTGTGGGAGGGTGAGAAGCTACTTTCTTTGCTTCTTCTGACAGTCCTGCTCTTCTTTCTGCACTCCGTAACAAAAACTTGTCCCATTTTCAACCTGCTTTCTGAGGTACCTACACTTCTGTTAGACATCCTGGTTAGAGCAGGTCAGGCCCTTCAGCTAAACTAATATCCACTGGATCAGATAACAATTAATATCCCTCACTGGTTCCTTTTGTAAAACTGAATTGGGGAGGGGTTGGAGAGAAGAGGTTTTTCAGGTTTGGTGGCAGAAGTTCTTTCCCTGAGAATGCGGGGTGTTCAGGGTCACTGTGTACAAAACTCTGACTTGCTAGTGGAATGCATCATCCAACAGGTTAAGCTGTTACTTTACAGCATGCAGAGAATAAAGTTGTGGCCATCAAATAGTCTGTTTTCTGTTCCAGTTTCTTTTGGATGAAATAAGGTAAATGAATAGGTTTTCAAATCATTGCTGAGTGAATGCCCAGATGTGATACAAATATACTGCAAATGCACATTAAAAATGATCCAAACCCTGTGAAGGAGACACTGCTGCATAACCACTGCTCAGGCAAATTGATATTAAACTGCTGCCTAAATTTTTCACAACACATGGGATCTCAGCTGTCAGCAAGGAAGTGATGATTTATTATTCTTGGGAAAGAAGGCAAGTGAAAAAACTCTAAAAACAAATCAGACCCAGGAAGAAAAATGTTCTTATCTTTTGTTAGTCCCGGTGGGAGAAAAATAATCCGGGAAATAGGTTCTTGGTAAAGTTCAATTCAATGTAGCTGGCCTAAATAAAGCTGCCAGCTAGACGGAGTATTAGCAGAAAGAACCCATTGTCAAATTTTTGAGAGAACTCCACCAAAAGCAGATTATTAGTGGGTGAAGTAAAATGAGAATAATTAATAAGGCATACAAGCTCTAAATAGAATAGAAAACTTTGAAAGACACAGTAAGAGCTTATCTCCAATAGCTACCGGGGTGGTTCAGGAAATGGAAAGATACCATAGGACTTCCTGGGCTGGACTTGGCCCTGTTCTATTGTAGGAGCAGGGCCTTTAGCATCTCCTTTTGAAGTGAAGTCCATGAGGCTTCTTTTGGAACAAGCTA
Organism: Gavia stellata; assembly: GCF_030936135.1. NCBI lineage: Eukaryota > Metazoa > Chordata > Aves > Gaviiformes > Gaviidae > Gavia > Gavia stellata. The sequence goes on along the minus strand of NC_082597.1, from coordinate 57,194,355 downwards.
CCTTATTATTGGGTTGGTGTGAGGGTGACTCCACAGTTTGCAGAGTGTTTTCTTGTGATTCACTCTTTTTTGCTAAGGTAATATCGAATTTGGAAGAGAGAGGGTTAATATTTGGTGAGAGAGAGGATTAAGACCAGGAAAAGATGGAGGCAAAGAAACCAGAGACCAGCAGAGGTCTGGGTATGGCAGAGGCAGAGGAGAGTTATGAGTAATGAATCTTTCATATTCAGGTCTGGCTGAAACAGAAGAAATGGTATGTTCACCCTTATTCCCACCATGTCAAATCATCTTTCAATTAATTCTTTTTTTGATTAGTAACTTTTAAAATTAGAAGCAACATCTCCTTTTCCTTTCCTCAGCACTCTAAAGACCCACTTGGTAGTGAAGATGTAGTTGCACAAAATTAATTGAAGATAATGCACTTAGCAGTTTGATAGCTCTTCACACATTTGAAACCCCTTTACAGAGATTAACTAATTAAGCAAGTCTAAGTAGTACATTGTAAGTACCCCCATGTTAACTCATGATTCGTTTGAGGAAGAGGTAAATTTTAATGAGATTTTTTTAATTGATGTTTAAGGAATTAATACTTAAGATAATTAACATTAAAGGACTGCACACTAATTATGGACAACATACCAGAACCACAGTAAAATCATGATTTCCCATTATGAGCAGCACCTAATGACACCAAAATTACTAGGAGGCAAAGGTATCATGGCGTCTGTGGTAACTATACTACTGCCGTGTTCTGCACTGCCTTGTGCAGCTGGCCAAGCTTTGGTCTGCAAGACCCAGTCTTGTTTGCTTCTGCTTTTGTCCTTGCCTGCTCCCCAAAATAGAGGCAGTGCTACCTGCATTTACTGTACATGCCAACAGCAGGGAAGCACAGGCATCATTTTGTATTCTTCCACAGTAGAAGATGTTTTCCTCCCAGCAAAACAACAGCACAGAGAAGAACCATGGCCCATCCCAAGTCAATGGAGTCTCTGGGTACAAGGAGAGGTGTAGGCAAAGAGGGGAGTTTTGATGGGGTAGAAGGTGCTGTAGCCACAGGACAGAGGTGTTTTCTATGCCCCGTGCCATTTTCTGCTGTAGTCTGCCCATGAAATGGTATCTTCCATAGATCAGGTCACTTTTAATAAGGAAAGAGAGAGAGCGACACTCCTCTCCTTCACTCATCCTGCCAAACTTCCTGCTGCTTCTTCCAATAGATTTTTAATTGTAACACAGTCCTTGCTAATATTGTGGTGCTTCACTTACACCCGTGCTGTGAAAAACTCAGATTCTATTGCCCATGCAAGAGGCATGTGTTGGCAACGTAGGACAGGAGCACAGCTGAGCTGCGCTTTCTCCTGCCTGAATGAACTTTTTGCCTACATTCTGCTGCAGATCCATATTTTGTTTATAAATGTCTCAGTGATTAATAAGGCTGAGCAAAAAACAGTAAATGGAAATCTCCTTTCGTGCGAAAGCTGTCCAGGCAGTTCTCTGTGCCACAAAATAGAGATGTCTCTGTCTTGGTGTACATGCTTACTCTAAGGGCTGCAATCACTGAAACACGCCGTGGAAACAACAGGAACATGGCTGGTTCCCATCTGACTGCTGACAGTCTAAGAGCACCAGGGAGACGATCCTCAGTGCTGCCACAAAGTCAGCACCTGGTCAGGGTGCTAGGCTGGTCACCCTATACCAGGGATACAACAAGTTTCTGGGTTGTTGTTTTTTTTAAACTGAAAGTAGTTCTCAATTTCAGCGGGCTGTGCAGGAAATCTGGAGCTTTTCACAACAGGCACCTGTTCATCATCTTTTCTATTCAGCAGCACTCCTCATCCTTCCTCCCCAATGGGATCCTGATGCTACAGGCTCTTGGGAGGCCATTTTGCCTTCAGCCCTTGTGGAGAGCAACCAAGGATGGCAGAAGCAAAAGATCCAGCAGCCAGGACTATGTGGTCAGGAGAAATCAGCCTTGAACAGCAATGTGATATCAGCTGGGACATTTTGCACTGCAGGAGTAATGCTCCAGCAGCTGTAGTCCAGCAATGAGGTGAGGGGTAAGCTCTACACTAAGTGGGAAGTGGCAGGTCTTTAATTATATCAATGTCACATCATAGGGACAACAAGGATGTCTGGCAAGACAGAGATGTGTCCATCTGTGCTAGGGCTGTCCTCAGACTCTTGTTCTGCTTCCGCAGCTCTCTGCCAAGAAGCCTGGGTTGCACCAGACTAGGTGTGAGAAGTATTTGGCAATGTTGTTCCTTCCGATGCTGCCTGTCCCTGCCCAATGCATCCAAGAAGCCTCCCCGCACCTCTCTGCAGCTGCAGCCCATCACCTTGCTGTCCCTGGATGCACCAGAAAGCCCATTGCCCAGCTTATGCCTCTGTGCTGATATAAGAAAGTCCCCTGCAGACATCTCATTTCAAATACTTGTTCAAAGCAATTGGCTTAGCTGCTTTTAAATGAAACCCTACAGAGATCAGTTGAAGCCATTAGTGTTCCCTAGATGACCCAGGCAGTAACATTTACTGGTTAAAACACACACATTGACTAAAGAGCTTCTGACACCCAACCACTCCTTGCCACTGAAAGCTTTGCATTTCAGTGGGGAAGCATGAACTGAGTGTATGATAAAGCCTTTAATAGCACTGAGGAAGAGGGCAGAGCATTGCCAATTTCTCCAATTTTTAGAGGTAGCTTTCATGTGGCAGAATTCAGGAGCAAATGCAAAAGAAGTTTCTCACATAAGCAGAACTGACAGTAGACAACAGCCAAGGACTCATCTGCAAGTTACAGGACAGCAGGGAAACAGGCAAATGAGGAGGAAAATTCACTGACCTTTATGCAGAGGGAAAATTCAAAGCATGTTGTCTGCTGTCATTGTGCAAGTGAGAGCTGCTTGGTGGATGTTCAGCCTGCTAACATGAAAATGCAAAATTTCACAAATGGCAGGTGAGCACGGATCCTTGTAGACATGCAGAAATAAAATTAGCTCCAGCAACAAAGGCAGGAAGACAAAACAAATAAATTAAAAGATCTCTAGATATCTTGCAGCTTCTCCCCACTAGTCCAAGCAGGCTCATTTCCACCAGGATTTATGAAAGATATAGCCATGGCAAGTTTGTTTGTCACAAATAAAAATGAGATTAAAGCTATGGAAAAAAAAAATGCAGTTTAGGACATGAGTTTACTACTGTGCATTTAAAACTATAAAATAGTGACAGTGTCCTGATATCATGACTGAAGCTCAATTCCCTGTTTAAGAGGTGCCTCTGGGAAACCATTCCGTGATATCCAGCCATGGATAAAGAAAAGTAGAAAAAAAAAAGAGGCACCTTCTCTACTGATCTAGAGGTCATTTGCATTGTATCTTTTATGTCTGTGCTGTACTAAGTGTGTCTGACTCAGACCGTAACTTGCTTGTGGTAGTGGCCAGTCCCTCTCCCGTGTCAAATTCCAAGAACGGTGCTATTGCAGCACCAACAGATAATAACAAACAGCAGGAACCAGTCTGCAGTGACCCTTCTCATGACTGAATGTTTTCTGCCAGGTGCAGCACACCATAAGTTTGGCTGCAAAATGCTGAATTATAAGGAGACTGCATCTGCCTTTTTGTTTTTTCTTGGTCTCACCAAAATTTATGGGAAAAAAAAATCAGCTGCAAGTGTGCTACCAGGACCAAGGGGTTGGGGAACTGCCCTTTGCTCTGTCCCTTCATACAGTCATTTTTCTCAGAGCCAAATGCATGCATACGACCAATGACTCATTCTGAACTAGCAGCTTTTTATGGTCACTTGGCAGAGGTGTGACTAAGAGGGATATGTGGCAGAGAATCACCTCTCTGTAGCTGCATATCTATGTATCTGAGCTTGCTATTGTGATGGCAGCTATTTGCCTGTTATCGGATGAAGATGATCTGCTAATAACAATGGCCATGATTTCATCAGAGCAGGTGAGTCCATCTAACAGCTCACAGCTACCCTGCAGAAAATGATCCACTTGGTTTTTTGCCGCATTAATGAGTTGAGTCAGCTCACCGAGGGCAGTGCAAGGAGGCCCAGAGCCAGCACAGGGTAAGCAGTGGGAATGCACAGCCAGGAGGGGAAAGGGGAAGACAGAACCTCCCAGTCCTGGCAGCAGAAGCTATTAGATCACCTCATCCTAGGCTGCAGACTCAGCAAAACGAAAACTTCTTGGCTTTAAGGTTGCCATAATGCCTTTACATGAGTAAGGAATCCTTTTTTTAAAGCTTGTTTGGGAGATTGGGGTGGGGGCAGGACAGGGGGAAAAAACTCAGATCTGCTACAAATAATGCATCCTACATGGCCTCCATGGAAGCTCACGGAAAGTCTTTTCATTTAAGCAGCAAAGCTGTAAGAATTTGTTATTTTTTTGGACTGTAAATTAAAGCATGAAAAAAAAATAATTCCTAACATGGTCACCAGAGTAAAACTCTCAGTCATCCAAGCTATTATCAACGTTACCTCTGAGGGGAATGAACCACACACAAGAGTTTTCAGGAGAAAAAAAAATAATAGCAAGAGGTAGCTTGCTGCCCTGTGAAGTAGCTAAATTAGTGCCACTTGTTGCTGATGCCGCTCTTTCTGGGCGGGGTGCAGGTATCAGTCGTGTTTATCAGGTTGGAGAGCTCACCAGTGCTTGCATGTTTAAATCTTCAGCATCAGCTGACCAAAATGTTAGCTGCATATTGTCATTTAAAATGTGTGTGACTTGAAAAGCACAGGCGTTTCACAAGCACTTACACAGCAGAATGCACTCTGGAACACCAGTTGTAAACATCTTGAATTTAGGACTCCAAAAATAAGAGGTAAGCCTTCAAGACACACAAATGGGTGGTTTGCATTGACTTTAGACAAATTCTGACTAAAAATAAAACATGCATATTTAAAAGAGAAGGTTCATAACCATTTGAACAAAGTAGCAAGCTTGCTGTTGCTTGCTACCACACAGTCACCAGCTCACAGCTGGAAAGAAGGCTGGATGCAGTATTTACTGGGTGAAATACTCTGGCCTGGGTAATGGGAAGCTGGAGAACGTGGTCACGACTGTCCCTTCAGTCTTCTGAAGCCTTTAGCTCTGTTGGTGTATTGAAGGCCAACCACTATGATGAAAGGTACTATTACTAACAAAAGACTGGTGGTGTTTATTGTCCTTACAATAAACATTTAAATATGAAGCCTATTTTTCTTAGCTGCTGCCTTCCCCAAGTCTAGAGAAAGCTGTCTGAACAGCAGACTGTTTTAGCCCGAGTGGGCAGCTGTGGCACATGCAGGCTTGCATGTGACTCTGGGAGGAGGGGGGACACCTGAGAAGATATCTGGGCAGGCAAGTGGGACTGAGCTTTGTGTGAGTAAGTCACTGTTGTATGTCCTAAGTCCATGGAGCTATTCTGATTTTTACCAGCTGAGGTTCTGCCTCATTCCAGAAAAAGATCATAATTCAATTTGATAAGATCTTCATGTAGAGAGCCAAAGGGTGTGGGTAGTGATTTACTCCTCTCTGAAATTATAATTATCATCTTTCATCTATTTAAAGGATCTTTATACTTACCTGTGTAAGACAGTCTAATATGGTCAAAGCCTCGTGGTTGTCTTTTCTCATGACTCAGACAAAGCTGACCACAGCTCCAAAGCTCTTCTCAACATACTCTTCATATTATGCTTTACTGTTTCTACCTTCCTTATTTCTGCAGCCTCCAGCTTACTGAAAAAGCTGCTGCAAAAGCGTTTTGGTTTTTTTTTCCACCCATACCTGTACAGGGAAAATGTGTCATTTAGGAAAAACAGCTGGTTAACTTAGAGCTAGTTCAGCCCAGTAAATAACTCAAGCTGGTGACTGTGGCATGATGGCTTCACAGTAAATGGTCACGCCAAGCATCCTGCATGGATGCACACAGTCCACACAGCAAAAGCAGAGGACACTGTGTTTGATGGAGGCCAACCCAATGTAGAATAATAGACCTCACAGGGGAGTCAGTGAAGAATGACCGTGTTGTAAATGTGTGTAAATTACTATCCCATGTAAGGAAGAGCTAACGTTTTGAGGAATACAGCGCCCAAGGAGGCTGAAGCCTAGCATATATAAGACATGTGTTGTGTTCAGAGAGCATTAACCAAGACTGACTAGCCCATTTTTAATGCAGTTGTCTTTTGTTCATGCTAAATTCAAATTTATGTTGAGCATCCTGTTACTTAGAGCGTGGGTGCAAAACTCTTTCTAATAGGATGTATACTGCTCGTACAGACAAGGCTTGGCTGGCTCAGCACTGCAATCACATCAACCTCCTATTTGCATCCCGCCACTGTCTCCCTTTGCACTCCTACATCAGCTGGAAGCTCTTGTCTTCATCATCGTAGCTTCTAATTCCTTCACCCTGCATCCCCAGCTCAAATGCTTCATTGTGATCCTGGAACTTGTTCTACAGTGTTCCTAAGGATCACTATCCCAATTGCCTCTCTCTTAAGTGTGTAGATTTGCATTCCGTTTCATTACAGCTATCGTGGACATTGGTGCAGCCTCTCTTTTTTTGTGTGGGTTTTTTTTTTTTAAGTTTTGCTAGTATTATTTTAGTATTTATTCTTACTACTCCCAAGTTGCCATAAGCACTTTGGAATGTTAAATCCAGACCAAGACCAAGGCCCTGTAGTGATAGCACTATGGCCATGCCCCAGAGCTCTTGCAGCTTCCAGCTAGTGATAAGATGTGGGTACTGGCAAATAGACAGGAGTAGCACAAGGAAGCAATGAGGCAGGATAGATCACTGTGATGGCCAAAGCAGCAGGCATTTTTGACTCATCTGAACATCTCAGTGCATGTTATAGAAATAAAGTATTTCCCTCCCTGACTTGAAATCCCTTTTAAGACTTGTTTGTGCTACAAGACCTACAGCAGCACCACCATGCAAGTAGTAACTCCACTGTCAGTGCTCCCTGGTGCTTTTCTTCTCCCCTCCCCTCTCACAGCTTTGCTCCCAGTGAAGCGGTGTGGTTTCCCCACGTCCAGTGAAGGGGGCAGGGGGGAGCTGGACCCCTCCAGACATGCAGAGGCATGGGCAGCCAGCCCACATACTGTGGGTCTGGCATGGCCTTGCCAACACAGGTGCTCTGCTGGTGGTCTGATCCTTTACCCATGGATAAAGAGGAAAAGAGAGTCCTTAAAGCAAAGACCACTCATCTATGTAGGACCACAGTTTTTACCTGGAAAAATCATTTTGCCTCACCTTGTCAACTTGTAGTTTGTAAGACAGGGCTGGCCTTCCCTCCCTGTCTCCACAGCACGTAGACACCTAGGTCATGAACTAGTCTGGAAGTTTGGGTTGCTCCTGTGGTATGAACGATTGATTGTAATTAATAAGAGATGAAACGGAGAGGATCCCTGTGATGCAGGAACCCAGAGTCACCAGGTTTGGCAGAATTCTGTGAAGTTTCAGCCTTGGCATCACTGTCTGTATTTTAGGAAGCAGCAGCCTGTGCTGGCTCAGTGGAAAAGCTCAGACAGCAATTAGAAATAAAAAAGTAACATATGCCAACCAGGGGAAATAAAAAAGAGACTGCAATTGTTCTAAAGCAGAAATTATGAAATGCAGAAAATTGACATGGAAAACCAAATACATCGAGGACACAGCCCTGGCTGGAAAAGCTAAAAACAGTAAAGGATTTTAAGAAAATCTGGAATAGGAAAAACTCTAGCAATGATACAGACTTCGCATTTTTATTGATACAGAGAAGACATGGGGCCTTGTGTCAGTTTTTATGGAATAAGCAATGTATATTCAACTTGGCAAACTCTGTCATATAGCTTTATCTGCAGTCCCAGCCAAAACACAACGGGTGAAAGGAAAACAATATCAAAATCATTTGCCTGGACATATGCTGAGAGAGGATTGACAGGTTCAGAAAATAAGACAGGAGGATCAACAAAGGGGGAAGAGGATAGTTTTCATTGAACCATGACTCCCAAGTCCATGAGAGCCTCTGTGTCACATTGAATGGAGGACAATGAAATGGGGAGTCACAAAGGCCCAAATCCTTGCAGAAGTCTTTCTTTCCATGTCCAGTTTCTTTACATTAATGGCATCTAATACCCATTAGTTGCAGTGAAGCTCCCTTGCATAAGTGGGAATTCAATGCCTAACTACACTTGAGGATCTGACCTTCCAAAACTGACCCTGCCAGACCCTGCAGAGCCCCTGGAGCCTCTGCTGTGCAAGGGCTGCTGTGGGGGAGTACCGCATGGGACCGGAACAGAGCATCCTGTCCCCGCGGTGGAGGGGAGTTGCTGCATCCAGCATACTCTGGCACACACTGTTGACATCCTGGATCACGGTTAATTACTCGTGTTCATTTTCATACTCTGGTTTTCCCACTAATGTTTCTTCTGTATTTCTATGGTTTTGTGTGTGCAGCTGCCTTTGGTCCAGAAGGTCTATTATCTTCCCATCCTGACATCTTGATAGGCAGTAGAACAAGTCGGATAGAGCACTAACAGGTAATTAGCATTCAAATAGGTCAGGAGCTCACTTGGGGGTTGTGCATGACTGGGTTTTCCCAACTTCTTGTCAGAAACAAGTGTTGATAGAGCAAGGGCAGTCACCAGTGGTGAAACTGCAAATATGAAATCAAACCTCGGTGGTGCTTCAGAAAAAGTACATGGGGGCAAGGAGGAGTTCACCTTGCACATTTGCTCATCTGCAGGAAAGTGAAGTCATGAAATGCTGCCCAGAAACTACAGTGTGCTGCAGAGAGCTCATGTTTGCTTCCTGCACTTCTCCTCTGCTGTCCAGGCCGACCTCATGTTCTGAGAAGTTTCCTTTTTGGTGGATGCAATGTGCTGAGCGCCTCTCTCCCATTCTACAGCAAGCTTGCTGGTCCCTTATTTTCGGTGTACACTAATATGTATGTAGACTACTGTGTGTATGTGAGCATTTGTAGAAGATATAGTTAGTACCTGTTTACATTTGTGGGTATGTGTTCTTGTTAGGAGTTTCATAATTTCTTCTGGAGTTCCCTTATGTGTAAAATGGAGATAATAACACATAATTACCTACCTTGCAGGGCTGTTGTAAGGACAAATTAACCAATGCTTGTGTGGGTGTTTGCAGATGAAAAGCATGATATTAAGACTAAATATAATGATTGAATGTTACAGAAGAGAGTTTGTATTTATTATGGTGGTTGAATATGAGACGAGAGCGCTTTGTGGGTGTTTATTTCTTGTGCAGTACCAAGTATTTGTGGAAGGTGGGAAGCTGGCAAAGCTGAATTTGGCATACATGTCAAAGAGATGGTTAAAGTTAATCTTTAACCTTATAGCTTACTGTCTTTTTTTTATCCTCTTAACTACAGCTGATGCTGAACAAGGGACAAGAGAACAAAGGAATGAAAACAGGGCCAAGCTATAGAGAAAGAAAATGAAAATAAAATACAATTGAAGATCATGATTTCAAAGAACAAAAACATAAAAACTGAATGGGAAAATAAAAGCTAAGGCAAATGACAGAGGAGAGAAAAGAAACCTCAGGGATTCACGGTGTTAAATTATCTCAGTACACAGAATTACAAGAAAGTAAACACCAATTTAAAAGAGGCATCAGAAACAATTGATGGAAAGCATGTGCAGGGAAAGAAAAAGAGAGTGGAATAGGAAGGAAGGAAGAGATGTTCTTCATTATCTTTTGTTTTAATTTCATTAAGTGTAATGGCATCATTCTTTTATTTCCTATGCGTTCTTGAGAGGCACTTCTTTGCAAACCTTAAAGATGGTGTCAACTATTTTAGACACTTTTTCCATGGGTCCCATAGGCAGGCTGGTGAGACTTAAGGTGTGGATGCTTTTGTCAGCCTGAGAATGGCCCTGTCCAGTTTCATTTGGCTTTCTTGCTGTCTCTGGAGAATTAATGGAACAAAGTCATTTGCATCGACTCCAGTGAAGCTGTACCAGGAGTGAATCAGACCCATTCTCCCTGCTAAACGCAGCTGTTGCCCTATGAAACCCTGAAAGTCTATTTCAGGTTAAACCTGGAATGTTTTGTGATTAAACACAAAAAAAAAAAACCAAAGCTTAATTGTTATGATCTTTCATTGACTATAGTATGTGGGTGTGTGAGCTGTCCGGAGGAGCGGCAAGGGGAGATGGACCGCAAGAAAGAGTAAGGGGTAAGTAACCACTACAGTGCAGAGTTCAGGGAGCAGACGCCTTTCTTTGCAAATTGTCCTGGGTTGGAATGAAAATCATTGGCCAACATCCCTGCAGGGTCCTGTGGCCTGTTTGCCTTTGCTCTCTCTTGTTCGCCCTCTCTCATCCCCGCCCTCCCTTCTTAAACACCTCTCCAAATCCAGTTCTTCACCTGGTCCTTGTTTCGCATCTCTTCCTTGCACCCCAAAACTTATTTGGGGCTGACTCACTCTCACCTCAACTTACTGACCTAAATTAATCCTTTGTGTAATTCAACTGACTAAAATTGACGTAAATGGAGTTACATCAGAGCTGAAATTAGCCCAGCCTGACTAAAATAGCACCTGCCTTTTCTACCAAACTATTGCTCGTCTCTTCCCCACCTCCACACACATATCATGATTTTAACATTTATTTCTCTTCATTGCTCTTTCTCTTATGCTGCTGCCATGAGCAAGCTGTGTTCTTGGCGGCCAGTATTGCCCCCTCCTCTCCAGCCTCCTGTTCTCCTTCATCCCCATGGCAGAGGCTGCCAATCCCTGTTAACAGATGAGCGTTGCCTGTGTCCAAGTCTATGCAACAGCTTTTCATCTTCCGTCAGATTTTGCTGTCCTTCATGATAGAGATGCACTGGCTGAGTTCAGAGCCTGGTTGCAGTGGGCACTTCATATGCCTGTAGAAATTATAGTCTTAGTCCAAAGAATTTGCAAGTCAGAGTGCCAAGACATACAAAGACGAGGAGGAAAGTTAGATGAAGGTGAAGTTATTTGCCAAAGGTAGCATAGCAGGACAATGGTGGAGATGTGGATGTCAGACTCAAAGCTGCTCTTCCTTTTCCATTAATATCTTTATGCCAACATAGTATTTCTCATCATCTCTTACAATCCCTATCTTTGGGTCCTCACCCTCACACGGTGGTTAAATATCTCCTTCACTTTCTTCCTCATCCCCTCTGGCTTTCTGACTTCTTTCAGCTTGCCGTTGGAGCCTGCTCATGTTGGCTAAGCTTTCTTCCCTCCTTTTGCAAAAACCTTGGCTATTTGCAGCACCCTCCTCTCTGGATGAGCCGTACTTCATGTTTGGCAGCACGCGCTACCATTCGCATCTGGGTATTTCTTTGGGGCAAGGATTTATTCTGTAATTACCCTAGCTTATTTATTATCGTTGCATATATATCTGCAGTGTTATGCAAACTGTAAAGGCTTCTAGTTCTAAAGGTCACCATGGGCATACCTTGTGTTTACTTTTCAAACGCAGATGAGTGCAGAACAAAAGGGACTAGCAGGCCACTGAGTAGATGAACGCAGGGAATCACCCTGATCTAACTAATTTGCCAGGGCAGCGTTCATAAAACTAGGTTACCTAGTGCTGCAGACAAACAACCCAATCCAAACTCGCCTTCTTCCAGCTGACTGAATTAATTTCCCAGCATTGCTGTGTAGTCCCACAGCAGTACATGCTGCATGTTCTGGACACTCAGAGCAGGAGCCTATCCATTTCCCATCCTAAATGTCAGGCCTACTCAGTCTCCCATGCTGGGACTCATGTATGGCACTTGTTCTCCTGTGGGTATCATGACTGCCTCTTGTTCTGCAATGTGAGTGCCAGCTAGAGCTTCCTGCAGGCTTTGGCCCCAAGATCAAAAGAGCCTTGCTACAGCTAATGCCCTTCAGATGAAGCCTAGCTGGAAAGCCACTGTGCTACCTGGCGACCAAGGCCACCAGTACACTCCTCACATTGCTGGGTCACAGTGTTACCCCAAGCATTGGCGTGAGTGATATTTGAGCTGTAACTTGCTATTCAGTGTGGCTCTGCAGTGTTGAAAGAGGATCACAAGGCAATTACCTTACATGAGAGGATGAAATGACCCCACTACATCCTATATGCAACTTGCAGGAAGAGTAGAAGGATAAATTGTTTGTGAGAAATGCAAAACGCTAAGCCATTAGTTGCAGTCGTTCCCAAGGTCATCTGCTGTCTAATTGCATTTCCTGCCTTACTGTGGCTTAGGTCAATTGTCAGCATGAGGAAAAAAAAAAAAAAAAATTCAATCATTGCCTCCTCTACTAATTGGCAGCCTCAACAAAGTGGGAGTAGAGCCATGAAGACTGGACTCTCATCCTGCTTGTCAGAGCAGAGATACTCTGGTAGGGATGGGGATCTGCCACAGGCTGCAGTCTTCCTCAGGGGATGTAGCTGCTTCTCCAACAGAAGAAAATAAATGCAGGAAGGTGGGGAAGAAGGTGTGGGGGTCTGACAAGCAGAAACATGTTACTGAGTCAGCCTTGCTGGAAGAGTAAAAGGAAAAATGCCCGTGGTCACCCACAAGGGAAGAGTTTTAAAAGACCCCACGAAAGGATGGCAGGGCAAATAGAAAAGAGCAGGTGAGGAGGACAGGCTAAACTCAAGGACAGATCTATGGATTCTTCATTGTCAGGAGAAGAGGAGAAAGGGAACATGGATAAGCTCAGAGCCATGGCTTATTTCTGCTGCAGCTCCCCCTGCCTTCCTCCTATACGTTTTGCATGAGGGTACAGCACGGCAACCTACTGCAGCCTCAAAATAAAGACTAGTGGGGGACAATCTGCCTGAAAAATACCCTTCTGGAGAAAGGAATCTCTTAAATATGATGATCAAAGTGTTCAGATATTAACAGATGAGAAAGGTTTATGAATCTGGATTACCTAAGAATCCATTTGATTATTTTTAAACCTCTAAGACTGAAAGCTATAAACCTTCCTAAGAGAAATGCCACTTATCTTAAAATGAGCAGCGAAATCTTGATTAATTGAGTTCCAAAAGAAATGGATCTAAAAACAGGCACTGGAGGAACATAAGTGCATTATGCATTTGCTTTTGGGAGAATTCAAAACCAGATATTTCTGCCAATGCTGATCTGAAAATACGGTATTCTAAACCTGAATTCAGGTGTCCATAGATGCAGGGAGGGACAGCCTAGGTCACTGTCCCTGACACTGTCTCAGGACCAAGACCATCACCATGCCTCAGGCCAGCTGGCTTAGAAGCTCCTCCCTACTGAAGTCCAAGGTATGAGCATCTCCTGTATCGAAACATAGGCACAATGATAGTTTCTCCTTGTGTGGCTTTGGGGTGGCCGGAGTGCACCCCTACTTGGACCAACGTTATGGCCTGGGATAAATGCTACTGTGCAGTGTCTCAGTCAAGCTGAAGGGTGATTTGTCCACAGAAAGAGCAGCCAGAACAGAGGCAGGGGATGTCACCTGGTACGTTTTTTATGGCCTTAGTTCTGGATTTATAAGGCAAAAAATTAAACAGCAGATTTCAAGTGTAACTTCCTGTAAAGTTTCACACCTACAACACGTCTCTCTGGAAACAGCCTTTCAGGAGGGAGGTCTGGTCGGCTCCTTTTATTTGTTTTCTCTGACTCACGGGAGTTGCTTGCACCCACTCCATCTGCCCTCACCGTGGCATTGCTGGACAGAAACACCAGCAAGTGAAAGGTAGGAATCCTCTGGAGCTAGTGGTGCTTCTGATAAGGTCATGAGCAGCTGCCTTCACCTTTACATCGCCTCTCTGGATATTTTTAAGCTAAATACACATCAGAGGCCAATATATGCTGATCAGTAAAAGGTACCTTCCAAACCCGATAAACACACTTCCACCACATCTTAAAATCTAGCTGCATCTTTCTTTATGTTCATCAATCACAAATCTCCTTGTTCCGTCTCCAGGTCTAAGCCTACACTTAAGCCTTCTGCATCTCCTCTCAGAGGGTTCCCTTTTTCTTCCTGTGCTGCTCCCTTCACACAGTTTTGCATTTATTGTGGGGACCAAACTGCTTTCTACCTGTTCATTTTTGTAGTTTAGGGCCCACTTCTAACTTCTTCTCCCCATAGCCAAGCCTCACAGTTCTAGTGTTTCCCCCTCCTTATAAAAGGAACAGGGCTTCCTTTTTTGCCATGGCTCTTTTTAGCCATGTTCCAGGGTGGCTAAAACTTTGTGCATGCTATAGCCTCATCTCGGCTTCCCGCTGGTCTCCTTTCCTCCATGCATTATGCAGCTTTTCAAAAGAATTTGTTCACTCTCAGACATATCATGCCTCTTGCATTCCCTCCACTGACTCCCTCTTATCCACCACATGGCATTGGGACATCTCGTCCTTGTCATTAGCCCATAACTTCCATCTCCCACTGCATCTTGCCGCACTGGCTGGTGGCCTGCTCCACCATATCAAGATTGTCCCATTAATTGCTTCCTGCCAGCCTGCTCCTCATCCCTCCCACCTATGCCTGGGACACCCATCCCAGCCTTCCCTCTGTGCTCCACTCCTCTCCCCGTCAACTCTTACCTGAGCATTTTCTTCTCCAAAGAGTCAGTAGCAATGCATACTGACGGTACACAGGTAAGTACATGACGCTGTAGACTTGTTGCTGCCTTAACTTACCAGCGATCCCATTCCTGGTGTTCCTTTGTCTATAAAGCACACTGTGATTTGAGAGTTACACAATTACAGCTGCAATTAAGCATCCTATTCAGAGACTACATTGCTTATTCCTCACTGTTTTCTCTAGCGAGATCTTCCATTCAGGGTTTGGCTCATGTGCAAAGGGACTCTGTACCTGTCTTTCCCCCCGCCACACCTTGCAGGAGAAACCAAAGTAAACATAGGTGATGTTGGTTTGGGTTTTTATTTTCTAAGCTCTTCCCTGTAGCAGTCCTGTGAAGTAGAGCAATATTTTCCTCATTTTACAGATAGGGAACTGAGGCACAGCAGACAACTTGGCCAAGGCCCCACAGGGTAGCTCAGCTGAATTCTGAATTGCAACCAGTTTTGAGTCCTTGCCTATATGGGACGTGAAAGATTAAGCAAGAGACCTGGGTCAGCACTGTTTCTTACAGGAAACTGCCTCAAACTGTTGCCCTGTGAACGGGAGCAGCCAGGGAAAACAGCTAAAGCCTTTCTGTGCATGCTCCGTCAGCAAATACTGTGCTGCAAGAAATGAGTCCGCGAACACAGTGGTTCCTTTCTGCTCTCTTCAGAGGACTCTCTTACCTATTTACTCTCACACGGAAACAACAGCTGAAAAACTGAGTGGGAGGCCAGAAGCACTTGACTCAGTTGCGGCAATTCTCCAATTCAGCAGCTAGGTTTTCTCCCTGAGGCAGTGTAATATGACAGAAAGGAAGCATCTGAAAGCATTTCTTCATCCTCTGGATTGCAGTCTGTCACTGCTTCTGCAGAAGTGACACACCTACCTTCCACCGCTTGCAGCTCTTTGGGTTGCTGGAGGGAGAACGGTGAAGGCAAACGCTTCTTCCTCTCCACCCTGAAATCACCTTGTTTCAGGCTTTTTAGCTCTGCCAGTTCTTAGACGTGACTAATGCACCCACTCCTGTGCTGGGTTGGCAGCCCTTGCAAATGAATTTTCAGAATTGGGACAAGCAGAGCGCGGCTTGCTGCGCATGTATTAGTCTTCCCACAAACTCCTGGATCCTGGCTGCAGAGAAGAGAGTCAAGAAGGTGCAATCTCCACCAAGCCTTTGCGAGTCTTTCTGTGGTGCCAGCCAGCACAGGGAAGGAGTGCAGTGTTTAATAACAACCATGGCACAGGCACCTACTTATTTACTCTTCCATTTCAAGATGGCAAAGCCCCATCAACTCAGGCTAACCTGCAGCTGGGACACTGAGAAGTGGAAAACACTCTCTTGTATCCTCCACAAGTTAAGACATCCTGTTTTCTTTGCAAAACTCATTTTTAACCAGTTGCTGCTTTTTATGGAGGGGAGAAAAAAAACCCCAAACAACAAAAAAATGCAAAAGGTAGTATGGTTGATCAGAGACGTTTTGGTACACCACATTGTTTTGTTTTGGAGAATACCCCCCCAAAAAGAAAAGGCTTCTACTATACAGCTCTCAACCACTTTATCACAAAATGATCCTTTCTTTTTAATACCTTCCCCTGTTTTTACTCCTTTTTTGCCATGTAGATGCTGACTGCTCTTGGGAGAAATAAGATGTAAAGAAAAGGCGAGGGGGAAGGCATCAGAATTTTTTTCCTAAAAAGCTGAGCACCCAAAGGTTTACAACAAGAGCTTGTAGCAGTTTATGTCACAAGAAGACGACTGCTGGGAAATTTATCAAAGAATGTATCATGAGGTGGACTATTTAGGGACTGAAATTACACAGGAAGGACTGGCAAGAGAGATGTATGCTCAGGACAAGCACAGTTACAATTAATGCTAAATATAAGGTGTCATATCTTTATCTGATAAACAACCTGCACTGCCTCGCAAAGGAAAGTGAAGCAATTAGGCCCAAGTAACCAGAATATACGTGGGAGGTGTTTGAAGGCAGAAGATTTAAAACACTGTAATGGTGTTGGGGGACGGTTACAATAAGAGGTAATATTTCCTGATAGGTTAGTTTACATCCTTTGGAAAACATTTTGGAACCAGACCAGAAAAGTAAGCAAGACCTTAACCAGGACTTGGCTGAGACAACACCCAAACAAAGGCAAAAAGCAAAGAGACCCAACCCTGCCTACACACATGCAGCCCCTCCAGTGAGTAATCCCCAGGAACAAAATAAATCAAAGCACTGATAGTGTAGTTCTGCGTGGATTTGCAGCTGCCTCAGCCCAGTTCAAAAGCAGGCTTCCCCCTTCTTCTTGCTCTCGAGCCAGTGCTAAGGGCAGAGAGGAAAACCTGAGCTGAAACAATCATGACTCTCTTCTAGAGTGGAAACTGGAATTCATTCCTTGATCCCAGAGAGGCAGGGCCAGGCACAAGTATTTCCCCCTACCTTGCCTGCCATGTTTCTTCTTCCCCAGTCCCAAAGGGCTGGGTTACCTCTGTGACAGATAGGACAGTTTGTTTGCACAACCCTTTTTACCAGTCTTTGAGGTGAGGCTGTCAGCTGGAGGGTCAGGGTATATCAAAAGGAACTGAATCATCAGACCTTATAAAAACTCCACATATTGGAATGTATTGCTGCGAGAATGGGGAGGGAGGACAGGACACACGCATGTATTGGGAAAGGTTCTCTCTCAGTTTTTGCACAGCTCCTTGCCCCTATTTGTCACATCAGTGCTCAGACAAGACTTTGTCTTTTAGAATGAGAGGTGGGGGCTAAACATTTCATCACAACAAACTGAAAAATCTGCTGCTTTTACTTGGATGTGGGAAATGTTCGCTTGCTTTTAAATATAAAACTAAACACACATTTGTGAACCTACTGTTGCTTTCATGTGGGAGTCTTAGCTGAACACAAAGGATTACATTGTGCAGCTACAAATGAATAGAGCACCTAGGATTAAAGAGATTTTATTTAGCCACACATGAAATATCAGAGCTGATGACAGCCTCTGGTACAGAATATAAAAAAAAACACAACCAAGTAGTTTAGTGAGCACTGGAACTAACAAAGCCACATCTCCTGTGTATTTGTATATTGTAGTTGATTGACTAGGGTGTCTAAGATGGCATAAACTTTATTTGAAGCTTTTCATACAGATCAGGCACTTATTAGTGTTTTCACTTTTACGGAATATCTGAAATCTAGTAAGGTGTGAACCCCTGTTGTAACTTTCCCTGTCGGGGGTTGTGACAGGTTCTCTTTTTTTTGCTATCAGGCCATTTATTTTCACAAAATCTGTAAGTATGTAATTACGCTTCTGCCGAACTTGTTTGAAATCAGCCAGTGGGTTCAGAAGTTATTAGAGAGATGGACAGACAGGCAGACAGATGCAGACATCATGACCATGTAAGCCTCATTTCCATCGGAAATCAGGCTAAAAGAACCTATATTGAAATTAATTTTTAAAGGGGACTTGATAGGCAGAGGAGTAGACCTCTGCAAAGTGCAATTTCAAATTTTAAGTGAATTTCATGCTAGGAAGAGCTATTGACGACAGTCTGGAATACTAAAATTCTCCCTTCTACCTAAAGGAAAGGAACAGCACAGGATGAGCTCCAGCGCCCCACCTCATCCTTGGATTTTTAAGCTAACTCACACTGAGCGCAGGCAATTCCCTATGGAGAGGAGACAAAGAGCAACTCCAGCAGCTCTGTCCCTACAGTTTTTTGTGCATGTGGACACTTAGGGCTAATCACATGTGCAAAGCACTGCAAATGCCTCTGAATGTTTGTGTTTCACCGCTGCCTTGCCTTTTTCCCGTTTCCTTGCTCATCCCTGCCAGCTCTGAAGCGCTGCTTTTTATCCTTTGTGCATGCACTGCAAACCGTAGCGGGGCCTGAATCTTGATTAGGGCCCCTAGCAACTATCGCATACCATGCAAAAATCATAATTTAATATTACAGCCCCTAGTCTCTCAGCTGGGACACGTGTGTCGAGCTGGGGGTATTTATTCGCGCTCCCAGCCAGAGACTAGGAGCAGGGCGGTTTTATTCGCAGCTCTGACACCAGCCTGCTGGGCGGCATCAGGCAAATCGCTCTGACATCTTCCCATCTGTAAACAGGGTACCCACCTCCTGCTTTTTGGGAGTCGCTGAGCTGCTCTGGAAGTGGATTTGGAGAGGGCTGGCTAGCAGCCAGCTGCGGCCGACAGACCACGGCTTACGGCCACCATGGTGCTCTGCCCACGCCTCTGGCCCCACGCGTGTCCCCCCGTTCCCTATGAGCACCCCTCAGGTGCCTGCCACGTCTGAAAAAGGGAGAAAACCCCTCTGAAATAGACTGCCGCATTTCCACCCCAAAATGTGCGCGCGGCCCAGGCCCGGCTCTCCACCAAGCGCTGCGGTCCGGGACCTGGTCCTGGCCCTGCTGGGGGACAGCCACCACCGTCCCCGGGGGGCCAGAGGCACTCGCGGGTCTGGGAGAGGGGCTGAACCGAGGGGACAGCCGTGTCCCCGAGGAGCCACGGGAGCGTGAGGGGCCGGCGCAGGGCGGCGCGGCCGCTCCACCCGTCGGGGCGGGCTCGGGCAGGCCAGGTGAGGCGGGCCCGGCTCTGCCTTTCCCTCCTTCCGCAGCCTCCCGGCCGGCTGGCGCTGCGTGTGCCGGCAGCATGGCGGAGTCCCAGGTGCTCCTGCTGGACGAGTCGCACGTCAATGAGAAGGTGACTGCGGCCCAGGCCCGCTTCTACTACAGCGAGGAGCAGCGCCGGGCCCTGGAGGCGCTGGTGACCCGGGGCGAGGCGGCCTACCGGGAGGCGCTGAGGAAGGAGCAGCTCCGCGACTTTCTCTCCAGCCGGGAGCTGCAGGCCCTGCGGGGCAGCTGGCGGGGATACGACGACCCCCGGGAGGGCGGCAAGGTGGCGCGGGGACCTGGCGGGGAGACCCTTTCGCTGGCCTACTGGCCCGAGTGCTCGGACACAGAGGTGCCGCCGTTGGACTTGGGCTGGACCGACAAGACCTTCTACCGGGGCATCAGCCGGGTGGCCCTCTTCACGCACCCCCGCAAGGAGGAGAGCGTGCCCCACCTGAAGGAGGTGGTGCGGGAGATGATCCAGCAGGCGCAGAAGGTAGGGCCCGGCCGCCACACGAAGCGGGCGCCCTGGACGGGCCGCCCCTGCCCGCCTTCGTGCCTGGGCCGAGGGCACCTGGGCAGAGGCCCAGCTGGGGGCGTTTGGGGTGGAAGGGAGGCGAGGGCCCGCCGCGGCCGGGCTTTCCTCGCTGGCCCCCTCCGAACCGGGAGGAGCGTGTTGGTCCTTCAGCTGGTTGGCGTCCACCGGCTTTCCCTGAGGTTCGCTGCCGGTCGCTTTACGGTTTGCCAGAGCTGATGCCCGGGACTTCCCTGCACTTCCCCCCGCCCCTCCCCAAATTGGGGTTTTCTACCCGTGGTTCGCTTTGTCCTGTCCCAGTCTGAGTCCCTGGCTCAGGGGAAGGCAGGTCGTTATGCTGTGCCGGCCACCCCTCCTATACATGCAGGTATCCCTAGTTAAACACAGGGCAGCGAGTTTGTTTATGGGGTGTTGTTCTGGGGGGTTTATTTTTTATGGTCTCAACGCCATCCAGCCCGGACTGCAAGCAGCCAGGGTCCAGACAGTATGTGGCTGCTCCTCCTATTTATCTTTGGGTGGAAAGGACTGTTAGTGGTGAGAGGGCACCCACCTCTGGCAAGAAAATAAACCAGCCGTGACGCTGCAAGAGTTTGCGTCGAAGAGGTAGGGGGCAATGACGAGGTTTTTCTAGGTCTGGGTGAAGCTTCCAGGGAAGACCGCTCAGGAAATTATCTGCTTCAGAGCTGACACCCCCCTGGGGAACGGGGATGACAGCATAAGAAGACACTTTATTCCTGCTCTTAGTTTTGCTGTTTTCTGTTTTTGCTGCTTTCTAATTCAGCAGTTATTTCCTCCTCCACCCGCTCCCCCCCCCCCAGCACACACTATACACGCAACCTTTGCAGACTTGTTAAAACCAAATCTGCTGGGAAACACAGAAAACTTTCCAGAGGCGTTAATCCAGCGGGTGATCTCTTCAGTTCCCTGCTTGCAGAAATACATGTGCACCCTGTAATCCCGTTCAGCAACTGGTGTGATCAGCCATTTAGAAGAGCCAGAAGCTGTAAAATGCTTACACTCTGATTTAGTGCAACTTCACATCCTCTTTGTGCTGCTGCAAATGCCTCTACAGACTGTGCAAGGACTGGGAAACTTTGCTCTTTTTGATAGCTGTGCCTGGCACCTAGAAGTAATTAATTCCTTTGTAGATTTTTTTTTTTTTTTCACTGACTGGACGAACTGTGCCCCTCCCAGCCCAAAGGTGGTTTCATGTTTAACAGCCATTTAGGTGTTTAATGGTCCTTTTCATAGATAACTATGCCTATTGTGTTCAGCTGAGCTGGCCCTGGCAAAAAAAACCCTCCAGGTAGCAGCTTTTCATTCAGCAGATGACAGTAGGTTTTGGTTTTTTGGGGGGCAGGGGGTCTAAACAGATATTAGTAATATGTGGCACACGTCTGTGGGTGGCTTATCATCAGTGTTTTACAAACATATGTTAATTAAGCTACCTTGCCACAATGAGATTGGCAAATTAATGCTTGCCAATCTGTAAATACCTATGAAGAGCTAGGCACACCTATGGGCCCTATAGGTAAGTTGTTATCCATAGGATAGGTGGAGGAATGGGGAAGACCTCTTGCAGGGGTAGACACTTATGCTCTGACTTGCTGTATTTGGGAATGTTCCTAGGTAATCTTGACAGATCACCAGCTGTGGCAGGGGTTTGGGAAGACTAACATACCAACAGTGGGGTTGCCCCCCTCACATTTTGCTGGCTTGGAAGTGCCATCTGCAAGGCAGCTCATCTGCTTTTCATACAGGACTGCAGTTTTCATGGGTTTAGTACACAGTCTTGCAAAGAAGCCTGAACTGACCCAGGGTCCCAAAGCCTGGAGGGAACCATCCCTTCATATTGCAAGACCAGTACTAACAATTAATGGTCTGTCCAGAATGTGGTGTAATCTCTGCAGTCGTTGGACTCACTGCAAATGGAGGGAATGGAAAGAAAACAAATTCACACTTCTGCTATCTATTCCTGATCAATTCCCTATGTGGAATATAATCTGCCTGTGTATGAAGTTGTTCAGGAATAAAGTGGCACAAGTTCACTCTATTTTAATTTTCAGAGGTTCTAGTAACATTCCCTGCATCTTGCTGCTTTGTGCTGGGAAGTGAGAACCAAGGCAGAGCCTGAAATCCGGTTCTGCCTAGCAGAAGTTATCGAGGGACTTACTATTAGTTGGTAATGTAGCTCCACCAATGTTCACCTGTATCAGGAACCTACCTGTTAATGATGAGCATAAACACAATGTCAGCTCTTTTTTTTCTTTTTCTAACAAAGAAAAGCTTGTGTAAGCACTGTTGACAGAAGGAGCCTGACGGAGCAGATGTGTTGGTTGTTGTTGGCCGTAAAAGCAGAGACTCAGCAAACACAGTAGGGGACATTTACTGTGGTATCACTTTCCCAAAAGCAATTTGTTCAAGGGCATTTTTCAAAGGAAAGAGGTCTCTGGTGAGAATTATTCCCCCTTCCGTAGGAGGATCCTGCAACTTGAGTTGCACCTCTTCCAGACTTCAACTGAAGAAAATCCTACTGTTCGATCCAGTCTTCAGCTCCGTTCACACCTGTATGTGCCATCCCCAGCACAGCTTGGCTCGTCACTGTGACCCCAGCACCAGGGAAATTAAAATTTAGGCAACTCTATTCCCAGCATACTGTCAGCATGAGACCACTGACCTGTCAAGTTGACGTTTCCCAGCAGGACTAGGAAAACAGTCATTTCCTTCATTCATAGCCTTTCAAATGTTGGGGAGAGTAACTCTTTCAGGCAGAAAAGTGAATTGATATTTCTAATGGTGTAAAAGATACAGAAA
The DNA here is from genome assembly GCF_030936135.1 of Gavia stellata. Classification (NCBI taxonomy): domain Eukaryota; kingdom Metazoa; phylum Chordata; class Aves; order Gaviiformes; family Gaviidae; genus Gavia; species Gavia stellata. The sequence continues at coordinate 57,171,849 of NC_082597.1, read as the reverse complement.
GGGAGAGAAAGACAAAACATGTAAGATCAGCATTAAAGTCGCCCATAACCTTCTTGGTTTTGTTGTTACTCATCCTGTGATTGTTCAGGCTTGTCTGTCATGTTAGTGCAACCTTTTGTTTTTATGTAAAATCTATGCCTGGAAAGAGGGATTAGTTTTATACCAGAAAAAATGTACATGTGAAGAGAGGGAATGATCATTTTGCCTCCAGATCTTGAACAGCACTCTAGTCCCTTCCTGGCCAATATGAGGTGTTTATGTTTGAGCTCCGTAAGACATTCGTCACAAAGCCAGCCCTGAGAGCAGACTTCTCACAGGGAATTGGGGAAAAAAGGAAAATAAAGTTCTTGCTGTCTACACTCTATACACCATGGCTGAGAATTCAGGCCCAGATTCCTATGCACATTCATTCTGCCATTACCCATCTTCTGATGAAGTGTTAGAGCTGTGTTTTTCAGTCTTCTTTTTCAATCTATTTTCAGTGTTCTTCTTTAAGTGGAACCTTACAGAGGCAACAAAAATTTCACAATACAGAGGAGAAACGAGGTATTTGGCTTTGGCATTCCTCAGGCTGCTGAAATAAGCCATCTTCCCCTAGAAGAAGGAGAACTCTCAAAGGCATTTATTAAGTTCCTTCCAAAGTGCAGCAGGAGCCAAGCCAGAAAATTGCAAGATTATTGGTAGTGCTTGGGCATGTACATCCCTGTACTTTTGTCTTCCCTATATCTTCCTCCTCCATATTCTGGTATCAGTGGTCTCCTTTATTTTGCACCAGTGTGATGGGCATCCCTTTCAGTTCCTAATATTTTATTCTGTGTCTGTCTACTGTCTTCTTGTTTCCAGATTATTGCAGTGGTCATGGATGTATTTACAGACTGTGACATCTTCCGTGATATTGTTGATGCAGCATATAAGCGCTGGATCCCAGTCTATATAATCCTAGATGAGGAGGGTGTGAAGCTCTTCCTAGAAATGTGCAGATGCCTCGACCTCAGCGACTTGCAGATTCGGGTAAGATATTCAATACTGAACCATTATCTCCTGCAGGTCAGTGGCCTTTTTCAGTTGTAATGAATCTTGGAACTGACTCGGACAGGCAAACACATATCTTACAAGTCACATCACAGCACTTAGACAGGGATTGATGGAACATAGAGGGATAAGAGAGTGGCTTGCTAATACAGAATGAAGGAGAAAAGAAAGATTTGGAATTTTTGCCTTTCACCTGAGACAGGGGTCTATGTAGTTTCTTGGCTCTTGTGACCCAACAGTTCCTGTTTGGGAAGAAAATTGTCAGAGGAAATTCCTCTGGGTCTCCTATGCAAGGATTCAAACTAGAGTTCGCAGTAGCTCTGGATCCCAGTTGTAGGACACATATACTCTGTGAAATCAAGACTTTCCTATCCAGCAGCGATCATCTGGGAGTAAATAAGCTTGTAGTCCTCCTTTGCCTGAGAACATCAGAGTATGCCTTCTTGTAGCGCATGCAGTACAGCAGAGTAGTCAGCCTAGCTTGACTGGCAGAAGCAGCCTCAGTAGGATCTCATTCATAGAATCATAGAAGCATTTAGGTTGGAAAAGGCCTTTAAGATCATCAAGTCCAACTGTTAACATAACATTGCCAAGTCCACCACTAAACCATATTCCTAAGCACCACATCCACATGTCTTTTAAATACCTCCAGGGATGGGGACTCAACTTCCCAGGGCAGCCTGTTCCAATGCTTGACAACTCTTTCGGTGAAGAAATTTTTCCCAATACCCAATCTAAACCTCCCCTGGTGCAACTTGAGGTCATTTCCTCTTGTCCTGTCACTTACTACTTGGGAGAAGAGACAGACACCCACCTTGCTACAACCTCCTTTCAGGTGGTTGTAGAGAGCAATAAGGTGTCCCCTGAGCCTCCTTTTCTCCAGACTAAACAACGCCAGTTCCCTCAGCCACTCTTCATAAGACTTGTGCTCCAGACCCCTCACCAGCTTTGTCACCCTTCTCTGGACACGCTCCGGCACCTCAATGTCTTTCTTGTAGCGAGGGGCCCAAAACTGAACGCAGGATTCAAGGTGTGGCCTCACCAGCGCGGAGTACAGGGGGACAATGACTTCCTTAGTTCTGCTGGCCACACTGTTTCTGATACAAGCCAGGATGCCATTGGCTTTCTTGGCCACCTGGGCACACTGCTGGCTGATATTCAGCTGGCTGTCGACCAACACCCCCAGGTCCTTTTCCACCAGGCAGCTTTCCAGCCACTCATCCCCAAGCCTGTAGCGTTGCATGGGGTTGTTGTGACCCAGGTCTAGGACCTGGCACTTGGTCTTGTTGAACTTCATCCAATTGGCCTTGGCCCATCGATCCAGCCTGTCCAGATCCTTCTGCAGAGCCTTCCTACCCTTAAGCAGATCAACACACCTACCCAACTTGGTGTCGTTTGCAAACTTGCTGAGGGTGCACTCAATCTCCTCATCCAGATCACTGATAGAGATATTAAACAAGGCTGGCCCCAGTACTGAGCCCTGGGGAACACCACTTGTGACTGGCCGCCAACTGGATTTAACTCCATTCACCACAACCCTTTGGGCCTGGCCACCCAGTTTTTTACCCAGCAAAGAGTGCGCCCATCCAAGCCATGGACAGTCAGTTTCTCCAGGAGAATGCTGGGGGAAACAGTGTCAAAGGCTTTACTGAAGTCTAGGTAGACTATATCCACAGCCTTTCCCTTGTCCACTAAGTGGGTCAACTTTGTCATAGAAGGAGATCAGGTTTGTCAGGCAGGACCTGCCTTTCATAAACCCATGCTGACTGGGCCTGATCACCTGGTTGTCCTGTGCATGCTGCATGATGGCACTCAGGATATCTGCTCCATTCCCCAGCACCGAGGTCAGACTGACAGGCCTGTAGTTCCCCAGATCCTCCTTCTGGCCCTTCTTGTAGATGGGCGTCCCATTTACTAATCTTCAGTCAACTGGGACTTCCCCAGTTAGCCAGGACTGCTGATAAATGATTGAAAGTGGCTTGGCGAACACTTCCGCCAGCTCCCTCAGTACCCTTGGGTGGATGCCATCAGGCCCCATAGATCTGTGTGTGTCTAAGTGGTGTAGCAGGTCACTAACCATTTCACCTGGGATTATGAGGGCTTTATTCTGCTCCCTGTCCCTGTCTTCCAGCTCAGGGGGCTGGGTACGCGGAGAACAACTGGTCTTGCTATTAAAGACTGAGGCAAAGAAGGCATTAAGTACCTCAGCCTTCTCTTCATCCTTTGTCACTGTGTTTCCTCCTGCGTCCAATAAAGGATGGAGATTCTCCTTAGCCCTCCTTTTGTTGCCGATGTGTTTACAGAAACGTTTTTACTGTCTTTTATGGCAGTAGCCAGATTAAGTTCTAGTTGGGCTTTGGCCCTTCTAATTTTCTCCCTGCATAACCTCACAACATCCTTGTAGTCCTCCTGAGTTGCCTGCCCCTTCTTCCAAAGGTCATAACCTCTCCTTTTTTTCCTGAGTTCCAGCCAAAGCTCTATGTTCAGCCAGGCTGGTGGTCTTCCCTGCCAACTTGTCTTTCGGCACATGGGGACAGCCTGTTTCTGCACCTTTAAGATTTCCTTCTGAAGAATGTCAGGCCTTCCTGGGCTCCCTTGCCCTTCAGGAATGCCTCCCAAGGGACTTTGTCAACCAGTCTCCTAAAGAGGCCAAATTCTGCCCTCCAGAAGTCCAAGGTGGCAGTTCTGTTGACACCCCCCCCACACTCCTTACTTCTCCAAGGATCGAAAACTCTATCATTTTGTGATCGCTATGCCCAAGACAGCCTCCAGCCATCACATCACCCACAAGTCGTTCTCTGTTCGCAAACAATTCCATTACATACAGACTGAAATCCTTTGTGTGTTTATAGTTAGTATTGTATTCTTTGCTTTTTTCATTTTTTTTAGTCACTGTCATTACTACAGACTTGTTCCAAATACTGAAAAAGTTGCTAGGTTGGAAACAACCTACGGAGTGCAAGACTCGCACCTCTTGTGATCCAACTGTTCTGCTGAGCAGTGGGGAAACAAAAAAGTTCCTTTTTGCCTGGAGGAAGGGCAGATCTTCCATAAACACTCAATTAATATGTAAAAAAAACCCACAACCAAAACTCAAAAAGCTCTGAAGGTTATAGAGTCTCATATTAACCATTTTAGGAGAACCATCTTAAATTTGGATGAAAATTACTTGCATATATCTGAACAGTGCTCCTCTGAACTACCACTCTTCTCTGAGTTTGTGGACTTCTTCATCAAAAAAGACATCCAGCCAAACAGCTTTCTCATCTTTCTCCAAAACAGAGGTGGAAGTTTCTTTCCTCTGGTGTCTTTGAAAGCAAGACACAGACATCATTATAACAGACCTATTTCAAGCTTCAAGGGTATTCTTTGGCCTAGGGTCAAGTCTCTTTGATACAAAACTGTGAAATCACAGCAGTAGTTCCATTTGTTCCCGTAGCTGTTTTCCAGTACTTTTCTCACCATGTCATCATGTGCAGGAATGATGACTTTAGTACTGGATATTTTAACCCCTGGGTAGAGCAAAGGAAAAGATGCCCGGGCATTTTAGAAGAAGTTGCAATGCTATTGGAGAGGTGAGTTCCTTTTTGTCTGCCTTCTCCGTCTTTGAACAGTAAGCAGTCCTCTTCTGCTCTTTCTCTTACCTCTTTCTCCATAGATATCTACACAGACTTTACATTCCAAAACCAGTCATCACAGTGGCATTCTACAGCAGCGACTAGGTCCTGCAGCAGCCTAGTTGCGTTACAAGGTCACCTTTTCCAAAGAGTCGGAGTTCGAACTGATGCCATCAAAAGGAGGAGAAAACTCTTCTGCATCCCTTCTGTGCTTCCCTTCACTCACAGCAGCCCTTGCTATGTTTTTCATTAGACTCCTTCAGTTATAAAAAGTCCAAATACCAGCTGAGCTGAAGGAGGTCCACTGAGAAGAACTTTTTAACATCCTTCTTTGACCTAGTTTTTCACTCTTCTGCAGAGCTCCAGCCCACGGAGTGCTGTCCTTCAACTTTTTCCCTTCTTTTCCCAGCTATCTCATACTGTATCTTAAATTCCCCTTAAGGTTGTTGTATTCCTTTTCCAGTATGGCTAAAAAGGCTTTAGTTAATCTCGTTAAGGTCAATGCAGTTTATTCCTGTCTGTGGTGCTGTGGAAGGACTGCGAAGAGTCTTCCTGTAAGGGGAAACAAGTCATTTGCCTCTCAAAGAATACGGCCTCTTAGTATCCTGCCCAAGGCTGCCTTGGATGTATACATGCTGCTGCTTGGGTCACTATGGCAGAAATCATCATATAGTGATTCCCTCAACAGCCGACTTTAGATACCCAAGTTGTCTCAAACAAGGTTAAGGCTTCCCCTTGAGAACTCCCCCCACCCCCACGTCATTGATGTAATGTGTCTAGGGTTGTTTTGAACTTTTAGTGTTGAAGACCCAGATTTAAAGCAAGAAAGCAAGCTGGGCCTCCGGTCTTGTTCAGGCAGAATCATTTTGTCCCGCATTGCTTTGCTTGATCACAGAGGATGTTGGAATTGCTAAGGCAGAACGAGAAACTCTAGTGCAGTTAACTCTGTCTTTTACCCATTTCTTATTTATAACATGTCTTTCTGTTGATATCTGCTTTGATGTCTGTCTACAGATTTTCAGTAACGGAGAAAACATTCTTTCCTTGCACTGTCTTTTTGTGTAACCATTTTGCTTTCTTCTAAAAGATTTTCATCAGCGGGCCACAGTTCGTCAGCAAAGGAATTGTATACTCTTCCGTCCTGCCCTTCTTCCCACTTTTCCTTTCGAATGCTTGTGCAAGAAAGCTGCAGCAATGTGGGATGTAACTTTAAGGTTTAGAGGCAAGTTCTGATCCCAGGGAAAGAGAGAGAGGTGACACGCTACCATGGGCTGTCATCGCTGCCGGGTCAGGATGCTCATTCTGTCTTCTGTCATCACCAGATGCTCAGATTGCTCTGTGATTCCCACCCTTTTGTTTCCATTCCCCTGTTCATCCAATGCAGAGTGAATACTTCAACAGCCCTAATATAGGGATATTTACTGTTAACACTGGATTTTGCCCTTTGTCTACATACAGTGCTGGGCGTTTTCATAAAATTCCTCGGTATTGTATCATTTTGAGATGGCAAGGTATCATGATCTGCTGACAGTCTCACAGAAGGGAAACTGCTGTAGGAAGACAGTACCTCACTCTGCAAAGACAAAAAGTTCTTTACTGACTCCAAGCATGAAATGAGAAAAACTCAATTTTTGTCTGAAGGCCAGAGATCACTATAAATGCATTTAAATTCAACCATTGGTACATTCATCCTGGGATGTTAGCAAGAGCGTGTCTTGTGTGTATGAGTTGTATGGCTTCCTGAGCCTACAGGACATGGTTTGTCAGACTTCTGTTATGTTTGACACAAGATTGTTCTTCTGAGATCACAATGAAGTTCTTATAGATATAAAATTCATAGCCCCACAAAAAGTCCTCTTTTTGTTGACCTGAGGGTGAGTGTTCTCACCAGTTTTTAGATGAGTTCTCTTCCTCCTCATGCTTCTGCTAATGAAAGCCCCAGTAACAGACACTCCTGCTCAAAGACACGGAGTTCACCTAGAGCTCCAAGCAAGCCCAGGGAACGAGTTATCTGCAGGAAGTTCACCATGATAGTTTTCACATTTGTTTTCCCAACGTGTAAGGAGTTCCTCTCCTCACTCCAGGAATTCTTTAAAGTTTCTGCCCAAGAAATTTTTGGAATTTCATTTCAGTATTTCATGTCTTTACCTCCGAGCTTTCCTCATCCAGTCCTAACTCGAGTGAGAAGCTGAATGTGATGTGATGCAGTGCTGTTGGTTTTTTAATTATCTGTTAGAGAATTCTTCTAGGTTGCCTGTGAACTTTCAAAAATGGGGGCTTACAAGGCTCTTTTTTTATAAAGACCCAAATGAATAATACCCAGTAATGACTTTGGCAGGCTGGGTCCAGCTAGCTGCATTCCATCTTGTTCTACTTGAATACCTGCAAGTTTTACTATGTTATCAACAAGCGTACCTTTTCCAAAACTGTTCAGGGCAAACACATAGGATAAGTCCACAGCATTTCCCGGTATTACTTGGTGGCTGCTTCCAGACTGTGGCTGCTTTTGTGTCCCTGTGTAAGATGAGCACCTACCACCCATCTCTGTGATCTAGAGGTCTGATCACCAAAAATGAGAACCTTACAGACCATGAATAAGAAAGATTCCTTGTCTGTTGTCACTGTGGTCCTGTCCACGTGAATCCTGTATCTCTCTTCCTCTTTCCCCCTTCTGTGAAACCTCCATGTAGGATTTTAGAGTGGGAAATAATGGGCATCTGGGGCCTCCCCCTCAGCCCTGTGCTCAGGTGAAGCAGTATTAGAAGAGAACAGAGGATGAGAGCCACCCCAGCAGATGCTATTCACTGAATGGATCTGATTTTTCCAGGGACAGCAGAAAGGGGATATCTACATTTTGAAAAACACAGTCAATGTAAGGGACTGCTGAGTCACTGTCATCTATCAGCTACTGCTTTTGTCTGTTGCCTCTCATTTATCTGTTTTACATCTATTAGTTTGTAGAGGTCATTCATGCCATCCATCCCAACTTGAAATAAAGATCCCTGCTTGCTTTGCTTTGGTTGTTCTAAGAGGGAAGGTACACACAGGCTTCCCTGGTAGAAGTACTTGCAATGCTTGCCTTCAGGGTCTGTCTTGTGTATCTCACTCAACCCCAGCTTGTGGGTGCTGCTGCCCAGGTCTGTCAAGGGACAACTAAGTGTTAGTCACAGCACAACCTATTACTGACTTTCTAAACTGGGTCTAATTTAACTTTCTGTGGATTCAGGGCGAGGTTTAAAAGTTTGTCACAGTAAAGCCAGAAAGAGTGATTCCTTCACTGTTTGTATTAGGATGCTCTGTCAGGCTTGAGTGTTACCAGTCCGTATTAAGTTGCTGCCAGGGAAACGTTAGTCACTGCTTGTGATGAGGAGTGGTGTGAGCCTCTGTAAAGGAAATGTGGAAATTTAACACAGACTGCAGCTTCCATAAGCCAAGATATGACAAACATTAAGCAGGCTTCTGCAAGAATACAGATCTGGAGGGATCACTTCTATTTGGTGAACTAACAGGTCCTCTACCCAAAATATTTCTTACTACTGTAACATTAGTGCCCCCCAAAAATGGCTGCAATCTCACCTCATTTATATTTGTCTTTCTTCTTTTGTTTTTGTGTAGTCTTCAGTATGTGAACCCAGGCTTGTTCCTCTTCTGTACAGCTTGATATATCAGTTTACAAATGCTCCAAGATCCTTCAAGGCAGAAAACATTATACAAATAACCTGTTAAGTGACTTGATGTTTATATGACTGTGTGCTTGTTTTCTACATTCCAAGATGTATTTATGCACTCCTGTGCCTACTTTGTTCAACGAGGTTGATATGTTCAGCTGTTTGGTTCTATCCCCTCTGTACTTTTCTAAGTGTTATGTGTAGCTCAGTTACTGCAGAAATCCAAATGTACTTTCTTTCCACCAAAAGAAAGTGATATAACATACAAACATAATAAAATCAACACTTGTTATATGCTGAGAAACTTTCTGCTCACAAAGGCTGATACTTCTTGATTCACAAAGGTACATAACGTGTCAGAGGTGTTGGCTGATTTGAAGAACGGAGGTCCTTGAGGTCCTTCTTGACACCTGCAGTCAATATTCACTGATTTGGCAAATCCCACATCCAGCTTTACTCAGCAAGGAAAAAAAAAAATATTTCAGGTCATCAGCCAGCCAACTACAAACGTTACTCTAAATACTGGAAAGAGCACCTTTTCTCCTGTGCTCTACCCAACATTCATGCATTCAGCATCCCACACATACGACTCACTGCTAGGCCTTGGGCAAGTCACTTCAACTTTTTCTCTCTCAAGCTCCTTGTCTTTAAAATAGGGTAATAATATTTTCAGCAGTGTTGGGAGCATTAATTAGCTAATGCCCAGACAGGACTTCAGACAGATCAAGCAATAGATGAATGCAAAATAGTAGTATCATCAGTTACTGTTAGTCAGAATTTGTACTGCCATTGCTGTATTTTAGTGGGGAAAATAGGAGCAGATTCAAAAGGTAACAGTTATATTCAGAAAACTGTTTTTTGAAAGAAGTCTGCATTCTTATAATCACTCATTCCTGCATGCAGATTTTTATAGCCTATCAGTATTTAAGCTGTCAGTGAGGTTTATAATAATAGGACTTAGCTCTTTGTGGAATCTGGGGCTGTGCTAGCATTAGCCAAATCCTCATGATTCTCCTGCTCTGCAGATGGGGGAAGAATGAGGCAAAGGTGAATTGACTGTCCCAGAACATCACAGGGAATGGTGTCAGAACTGTGATTACACTTGGGACTATCTGACTCCCAACCCTGGATTTATTACTCCAGATCATAATACCTTTTAGCTTGTCATTGTTAAAGAATTCTTACAGAAACAGGTGGTGGAATGAAGAAAATGGTCTAAATTTGTGTATCAGAGTGACAAGACAATTTGCTCTAAACTTATAATGACTGTCAATGCTTTTGGGTTTTGTTGTTTTTTTTTTCATGTTAGACAGTACATATACCTGTTTGGCAATTCAGCCTCATGCAGCCAGGACCCATGAGCAGAATAATGCTCAGTCCAATGTGCAAATACGTTTTTATAGTATGTGCAGACACACATCTGTTGTAGAAAATCATGTAACCTTAAATCCGTGTTTTTTCTGTCCCTGGTAGTGCTTTGTTTTATTACTTGTAGGTTTGCTGGGAAAGGGTGCAAAACGGGAGGTTTGGGGAGAGGTATTATCTTTTTCTAACTACTTCTGTTCATTTCGTGAAAGGTTTTTCCAGACACTTATCCTACTCCATTTGTTCGAAGAAAGTTCTGTGTGTTCTCACTCTCTGTTGAACAGTGAGGAATCTGGGTGGACACTGTAACTGTTTGGGGTTCTTAGCAAAATGATAAAGGTCGGGGTTCTCCTTTTATTATAATAGATAGAAAACATCTTATCTTTTGAGCAATAGAACTGTTTCCTCCTCTCTTCTGTAATAATTAAATTGTCCAGTCTTCTAATTTGCCCAGTTTTGTCAAGTTGTGTTATTGGGATCAGAACCCAAGCACAAAAAGAACCTAATATAGATCTGTCTCATACGTTACCCTCCAAGTAGCTGTGTCCTTTGCACTGCACAGGTATTGCAAAGTTCCTTGGTTTTGTGGTCCTGCTAATGTAGAAGAGCTCACAAGTGTTGTGGAGTAGGGATCAGGATTCAGAGAGTGCAGACATGGCTCAGACCTTCCTCTGATTCATTCCCCTGAACTGCACTGGGCCTCCTGACCTACAGCACAGAACTGGAGATGAACGATTATTTGATTTTGAAAGCATTGTCTTGCCAGTGGGCTAAGATGAATAGCTGAAGACAGCAGGCAGGGTTACAAAGACACTGACCTATTGGACAGGGCTATAAACTGATGGAGGGGAGTGACTTGCATAGACAGGGGATGACAACAGGTCTTACAGCACTATGCTTTCCTTTCTGCAGCCCTTCTGATTTCTGGTGGCTGATAGAAAACGAGCTGTAGTCCCAGAATAGTGAGATAATGTGAGTGACATGTTAAGATGGAGCTGGCAATTATCTAATTCTGTGCCCCATTTATTGTGACATTTTGTCTTTTCACCTCCCTGTTAGAATATCCGCATACGTTCTGTGACTGGAGTTGGGTTCTACATGCCAGCAGGGAAGATCAGAGGCACGCTGGCATCCCGATTCCTGATGGTGGACGGTGAAAAGGTGGCCACTGGATCATACAGGTGGGTCGCTCTTGCTTAAGGCAAAGCTACATTCTTTGTGTAAAGAATGGCTTGTGGCTTTGCTTGAGAATCTTCTTCCTGCATCATTCCCTTTCTTATGCCAATCTCTGTAATCTGTGTGGCATCTGTAGAAATTGGGGTGGGATGGCAGAAAAGGTGGCATAGAGCACAAGCTGCTCCTGAGAGAATGGAATATGCCCATGCTAGTGGACCATTTCTGTGGGCTAGAGATAGTTCCACACTGCATCAGGTGGTGGTCTGCAAGGACTCCCCAACCAGCCACTGTGCTCAGTTCTCTTCAGTGAGGTTTTCAGTCTGGAGACTCCTCCTGTTGATGCAGTGTTGCTTTTTTAAAAGGGTAAACTGTCCTTCAGAGTTTTAGGGCCTTTTCTTCCAGATCTGGTCTGCATGCCTAATGAAGAACAGCCTAATGAAGAACAACAATAAAGAGCTTCATCCATCCATCCATCCATCTATCTATCTATCTATCTATCTATCCTGACCCATCTTGGCAAGAACATATGGGCAAATGGCACAATGCTACATATTCCCATGTAGTGTCTTAGATATTGTTAGGTGGGCTGGGTCAAGTATGCACCCAAAAATCTAATGTCAGTTCTGTTTCCTGCCTTTAGCTTCACATGGAGTTCATCCCACATTGACAGAAACATCCTGCTAGTCTTGACAGGACAGCATGTGGAGATGTTTGACATTGAGTTTCGTGAGCTTTATGCCATCTCAGAGGAAGTTAATTTCTACAAGGAATTGGGTATTGCTAACCCATTCCTTCTTGGAATTGGGAAGTCAGGCCTTCATTCCTCCACCGTGGCTCGAAAGTTCATTAACCCCAAGTATGGTTTAGTGGCAGGGGCAACCCGTGGTGATATGATGCTCTGGGCTTCACGACACAGGCAGGATCATCAGGGGAACATGGAAAAGGAGGAAACAAGTGAGTCAAAGAAACGGTTAAATCAGTTTCTGAATGACTTAATCACATTGGAGCAAGAGTTCCCAGAAATTGATCCACCTCTGGAGAATTTGAACAAGCTGAATCGGAGCCCTCAAAAACTGTTCTCCCGACTCCACATGGACCTGAAAAATAAATCCAAATCCAGAGAGTCTATTCGAGATATGAAGAAAGAAGATGCACACGCCAATTCAAAGCAAGGAAAACGGTTTGCCAGTGGGCTTTTCAGTCGCAAGGCCAAACGATCTCCAGGCTCAAGCATTGAGGCCAATTCTTTTGCCAGTGAAGGACATTCAGGAGAAGACCTTGGGAACGTGAAACTGGAATATGAGCGGCTCAGCATTGGCCATGCCAGTGTTAGGAGCACTGGAGGCATCTCAGGTAAAACCTCTTCTACCAGCATGTTCTGCTTCTGTGTCCTTTGTTCTGAGTTTGGCTGATTGGTGCAAACATATTTTATATAGGCACCTGTGAGTAGATCCTGTTATTTCCTCTATATTAAAATGAGTGGGATCAAAGAAGAGTAGAAGTTGTATCAAATGATATTGGCAATTTAAGTTGAAGGCAATTTAATACCAGTCTTATTGTAAAGTTGGTACTTCTCATGTAAATGTTTTCTCGTACTTCTCAGCAAGCGGGTATGGGACAAAGAGAGAGAAAGGTGAATGTCTCCTTGTGTAAAACAGGTTGCGTGTGCAGTTCTTGAAGTGCACTGCCCTAATAAACAGCAGCAGTATGTTCACTATTGTAGTGGCTAGTAGGGTACAGACAGATTTCCAGTGTAACCCCTCCTTTCCTCATTTGGGTTTAGTCAGGTGTGTTTACTGTGACAAGTTACTGGTGGAGAATAGAGGAAAACATGTTTATGTTGAAGTGAGGGGGCAAGGAGTGGAGGAGAGGGTGGAAGTCTTTTTAATTTGCTACTTTATCACCTTCTCAAGTGGGGGAGAAGGTCATGAAAATGGAAGCTATAGAGAAGTACTAGATCTCAACTTTTCTTTCTTTGCTAATGCTTGATTGATATTTTCACTAAGTCCTTCCAAGGCTTCATCTGGGTGAAGACACAAGTGATAGAGATTTCTCACAATTTATGAGTTCATAGCTAACTTCCCAACATTTCAGATGTTTTGTCAGATTTATGTAAATCTATGGACTATTCAGCCTGGTTGTCTTCCTCTCTCAGTGAGCTGTGCTGGGTGTCAATACATCCTGTGCCAGCAGGAAAATAAACTAGTTTCAGGGAGAAAATTTCTCCTCGACTTGTCTGGCCAGAGACCATTCTGTGCTCTGATGAATGCGAAATGCAGGCCTAGAGAGACTGAATTCCCTTGAGACTGCCATGATGCCAAATGGAGAGACTCTCTCCTGAGACCAAAAAGAAAAGCAAGGTATTGGAAGGTCAGCAATAGCGATTGGTTAGGTTCCTAGAAATGTTTCTGGCTGAATGAAGGACAACTCAAAAATGCCAAATGAACACAAGAGAGAGGAACTGTAAGAAGGCATGGATAGGTTATTTAAGACTATAGTAGACCCATTTTAGGATGTGTGTTTGGCATTTGGGGAGTCAGAAGTAAACCCTGGTCTAAAGAGGTCCTCTCTCCAAATCACTTTATGTCTTGAGCACAGACAGTATGTGCTGCTGGGCCCCATTCCTCAGAACCAGGAAAACCAAAATCCGTGAAGACCTGTGGGGAGATGTGTGAGCATTTCCTCTCAGACGAATGGACCTGAGAGCTTGCACTACCCTCTAGTGACAGAAGTAGGCAATTGTGTTATTTCTGATTTGTCAGCACTTTACAATATCAGAGATTCTTTACAGTTTCTCACTTGTCAGCTGTTTTAAAGCAGACAGCCCGCCATTCCCACAATGTCATGATGAAATTAGGCCCAGATTAAGGCATGAAAGAGATTCATGTCTCTAGCTGAACAGTGGGGTTCTGCACCCTTCTGGGACATTGCACAGTCAGGGCAGCTGGGATGTCCTTGTTCCTTTTAACACAGTGGATCTGTCCCAGACAGTCTGATGCTTGGTCTGGACCATTTCCACAAAGACACTATCATGCTATTATGTTCAGGTTTTATTTATTGCCACTGCTACTTCTTGAGGGCTGCCACCTCTTGCAATAAAGGGGAAGAAAGAATTGAGAACAGGTGCAGACAAGGCGCAGAGGTCCACCACACCAGCCTTCCCGCTGTGCTCTTCCTGACCTGATAAGTCCTTCCAAGGAGTCCATGCAAGTAGGTTTTTTTGGTTTTATGCAAATTGAGAATGCCTGTTCATGGTGGCACCGGGGGACTCCACAGCTTTTGAAGTATGGTGTAAGTAGACTTCGGTCATCTGGTGTTGTAAAAGGCTGGAGGAAGATCACTGCTTGTGTGTTGTTTATGAATTGAATCACTGTTCTTGAGAGAAAGCTTCTCTATCTAGTCTAGTGGTCCCAAAGTGGCATGTGAACAGAGATGATAGAGGGCACATTAGAAAGATGGGGACTCATGAGAAAGAGGAAGAAAATGAGTTACCAGAGAGGATCCTGCAGCTACTTGATCAGTAGGACATGCTTCATTAGGATTTAATAAAAAATTCTTGAACATGGCATGGAATAGAGTTCCAGCTTCAAGATAAAAATAGGAGGCACTTTGTTCTTGGGTAGCTGTAGGACTGACTTAGTTTTAAATGTTTAAATTATCTTTGAGCAGGTCTCGTAAAAACTGCTGCTGTCATACTCTGGGTGACAGAAGGGAGGTAAGAAGTGGAAATGAAGGAGGGAGAAGGTGCTTTGTATGCAGTCAGGTTAGGATGCAATTATTCAGCGCTTCACAGTTTGAAATAGCTGCCCTTACCTTTTGTAAAGATTAAACAGCACACTTAAGCCCTGTGGGCCTGCCTGTGCACACATCCTCCAAAGTTACTATTAATTCTGTAGTACCACAGAGACACATCCCACCTTGCAAATGCATAGAGAGACCAGATCCACACACTGAGTAGCTCGCAGAGTAATTGAAAGACATTATTCAAGCAGGCTAAAGGTCAGGTTCAGTCTTGTAAGAGCAAATGGTGATGAAGAGAATCCGAACTGGGAAGGGAAGTGATGAAAGTGTGTTTTGAGACAGAGTCTGAAAATCTGACTGGGTATTTACATGCTAGGAAATGATACCTACAAGTCAGAATTGGGGGTCTGGAAAATACAAGGGCTACAGATAGTAATGTCCCAAACCAAGTGTCCAAATTAACATACTGAGGTGTTGTCCTAGTACACTGAGTGGAGATTGTGCTTTGTCTTGCAAGGCTTTCTTAAAACCACGTCATCAAATTGACACAACTCTTGAATTTCACTGTTGCCCACTTAGGAACACAACAGCAGCAGCTCTGAACCTGACCAGAATCTTGTTAATTTTAATTTGCTGCTGGGCAGACTGTGATCAGCCAAAGACACTGATGTCTGTGTGCAGCTTCTGGGAAAATACTGCAAGGGTTTGAAAGCTGTGTGCCTTTGGAAGGTGCTGGCTTTTTGTTTTGTTTTCTCCTCTGCAAGAAGCAAAGTGGGATTGTTCAGGAGGATTTGCTGTCCTGGGTTTCTCCATATATGGGACTTCGCTCCTCATAAGCGTTGGTTGCAGAACACATATACTTAGCAGCAGGATTTCGTGTTTCACTTCTGGGTGCTTCTTGCAACAAAAAAGGGGATTTACACTGGGCATTGCAATACTGCAGAAATAGCTGCTTAGTTATTACCTGTGGTTTTCAGCCGAAGTGGGATCATGGACCAGTGGTAACTGGAATTTTCAGCCTCTGTTCTAAAGAGAAAGAGGGGAACATTGTTGGGTACATACAAGGAGGGTGTTTGCTCTACACTGTAGTGGGATCTGTACTAAAAGGTCAGAAGACAAGAGTAGAAAGTGAGAAGAATAAAGGAGTGGGGAGTTGAGATTAAGCAGAGGAGCACAGACACTTTTGAAAGTAAACGTGAGGGTTTTGAATTAATACAGACAGGGAGGGGAACAGGGGTGGTGAGGAGATAGTAGTAATGATAAACTTAGTAGTATCATACTGAATGGGTTGGGGGGGGACAGGAGGTAGAACAAAATGTCATGGGTAGATGTGGGGAGGAGGCAGTAGCATACAGAGGAGCCACAAAAGTGAGGGGCAGTTGCAGTTCAGCCTCCCACATGGATATCAAGAAGTTGCAGTATGGAAGAAGGTGGAGAGGAGGAGAGGGACAGGAGAGAGCTCTTCTCTTCCCCATCACCTACAGGTGAGGAAAATGTTGATCAAATACCCACAAGCAAGAGAGTGACATGAAAAATGATTCATTTGAAGCCTAGTTAAGAGGCAGTGCTTGGGTTGAAAGCTCGCTCATCTCAGCAAGGTTGAGGCTTCTCAGTTAGCATGTCACCATGACCTGTGGCAGTTTTCCCTCCCTGTTCTCACTCTGTACTGGCTACTGGCTCCAAATGCTTGGGAGATGCACATATGCCTTCCTCCTGTAGAAATACACGTGTGGGGTTCTGCCCTTCTTTGGAGTGACTGCAAGCCACGTGGCAGCCCCTCTCAGTATATACTGCCCTGGGCTATATGTCACGTAAGCCTTGCTGAGCTCAGAGCACAGCAGAGCTCCCTTACTTGCAAAAACCTACGCAAACACACTTTAGTACAGTGCTTGAAAAAAATATGCTGGGGCATCCAGACCAACATCTGGCTGTAATGAAGGAGATCAAACAGCAGTGCAAGCATTGAAAAGTACAGATGCTAGGAGCAGGAGGAATCCATAGAGTGATCAATGAGAAAAACCTAAGATGATAAAAAATTGGGGCAGCATACTATGCTACTTAAGTGAGAGACCCTGAGGCCTCAGGATTTCTCTTGCAAAGGAAATGGTGGAAATACAGGCACTTGAGATGTTTAAAACTGGACGTGAAAAAAACTCTCCTGAGAATATGTGTGGGGATCAAATGGATGAGATGACCTGACTTTTTTTTTTCCATCCCTCACTCTTTGGAAAACCTCCCACCCAAGTCATGTCCAGACTGTTTTTCAATGCCAGCTGGGACCTGAGAATACACTGAAGCTGGTGTGGGTACAGGCCAAAGCCTGGAAATACTTCTCCAGTAGTTTTCTCCACAGTATACTCTGAATTTGCTCTTATTTTACTCTCTCTCCATTTCACAGTAGTAGGAAATAAAATCATGAGAAAGTGCAGAGTAATGTAGGTCTAACACAAGGTGTATAGTAAATGAGAGAGGATTGAAGCATGAGTCCAAACTTTATCCAGGTCTTATTTACTTAACATTAACATTACTTTTAACTTCTTTTCATTCCAGGTAACCTGGGTCCAAACTCCACTACAAGTGATAAAAACAAACAATCTACCTGTGTGTTATCTTGATTGGGAAGGATTGTCTGGAGAACTGAAGACTGAACAAGCTGGAACAGGAACCTCGATTGATTTTGAACCTACAGCCATGTCCCCACACAGTGGTCTGTCAAACCACTGCGTGTTCCTGGATGCATCCAGCACCCCGAGTTAAAGCACATTTACTGACTGAAGCATAGACTTTGGATGATTGGTCCCTTAAATGAGGGTTAGTGATGAATGTATTAGTCCATACGTCTGTGTGCACACATATTTTATATATAAAAAAAACTGTGATGACTGGCCTCAGAGCTCACTCTGTGTCCAGATAAATGCAGGACATTTTCTGACATACTTGTGCTGCTACTTCAGTCTGTCTAGCTACAGACTCAGAATCACTGTTTTGCATTGTTTACTCTACTGCACTGCAGAAATGTATTGGTCTGACTGGCTGGAAGGCTAAATCCAATCAAAGTGGTAAATTCTGGGTGAAATAAGGATGTTTACAGACAGCGTAGCAATCCTTTGTCCACAAGGAGTCTTCCTGTAGATTCCTGTTGTCACTCATCCACACAGAAATAAATGGTCGGGGAGAAGGGTTTAGCTAGCAGAGGCCAACAGATGAGTATCTTAACTGTTTCATATCATAAATATAGCAGTTGCACAAAGGGATTTAGCAAGAATGTAGTAAAGAGAAAAAATGGAATATAGGGGGATGTTTAACCTGCAGTTGAGACTGGGTCAAGAGAAATGTCTTATAAGGGGGACTGGGCAGGATCTGGGAGCAATAATGCAGCCTTCAGTGGCTGTTACAAAATCCTGTTTGTTGCTAATTCTGCACTACTTTACCATTCGTGGAAACTGAATGATTAAGGAGCACATCTTTGAGGCTTGAAAGAGAACGCAGGGGAAGCAAATGTTCCTTTTTTTTTTTTTTAAAGTTAACCTTTCCAAATGCTAAATCATGCCAAAATCAAGAGCTTTGATCTGTAAGAAGCACTGCATGCAGTCAGACCAAAGGCCATTTAATCTGCTATCCTATCTGTGAGGATAGCCAGTAACAGGTGATCACAGAAGCAAAAAATATAAAGCTTGTATACAGAGGTCTTTCTCTGACACCACAGAGGTGTCAGAGTGTGCGGACTTCCTGAATGGCAATTCCTTCTGGACCTGGCCTTAATGAATGCACTTAGTCCCTTTTTAAAAATCCTTTTCTACTTTTGGCCTCCACAGTGTTCTGTGGCAATGGACCCTGAGTTCATTGTGTGGAATGAAAAAGAACTGTTGTCAGGCTGTTTAATGGTTTTCTTGATGATTTCATAGAGTGACCCTAGTTCTTCCACTGTCAGATGTAGTGATGACCACCCCTATTCCTTGCCTCCTTGCCACTTGTGATTTTACAGGCCTAGATCATATATGTCCTCAGTCATCACTTTTTCCAAGTTGCAGGTTCACGGTATACGTAGCTATTCATTATATGGGACCTGTTTGACACCTCGGTCCTCTTGTTCACTGGCCCTTTTCCAGTTCTGCCACTAAGAGAGTGGAGAAGCGGGTTGTTTTTGTTTCTTCCGTGGGTGGATTGATGTTTCACTCTGCTTTCTTGCCATCTAAATTACAAACTCTGCTGCCATAAATAAGCCCTCGTGATACCTAAGAAAAATAAATCCTAATTGTAAGTGGACACCTGAAAACTAACATACCTACTTGCCAAAAAACTATTCAGACATCAGAAAAACACAGGTTTAGTTTTCTTTCTTTTTGTTTAGAGAAACCATATGGGTTTTTCACTGCACAAGGAATTCACAGCAAAGGCAACTACTGCACTCCCAACACAGAACAAGCTGTTTCAAAGACTGTTCTAGGTGCTGGGTTGCAGTAGTGGTTGTTACACTGAAACAGCTGTCTGTAGTTGATGATAAAATGTGATTGATTGATTCAATAATTGATTAACTGCCTTTTCTGGAAGTATATTTAACTGGAATGACAAGCAGGTCTGTTTTACCCTGAGTTTACCCTGTAGAATGTCTTGAGACCCTAAAATACCAAAGGTATCACGCCCTCTGTTAAACATACTCATCCTCACTCCGTGGGTTAAATGTTTTCTACCAAATATAGCTATTCTACATAGCCTTCTGGGAACAAGTTGCAGTTTTACAGCTGGGTCTGTCAGCTTCTATTATCAGTAGTGTTTTATAAAATTGTTCCTGGGAATGGGAGAAAAGAGGTGTTGGAAATGACACCATCACTTGGATGTAGAAGTAACAATACATGAGTTATCCTGTTGGCTTCAGGTGTACGACTCATGTGCCAAAAGCTACTCACTGTATGTTTGTAGGATTGTCTAAAATGGCTTGATTTTGTCATACTTCTGTTATTTTCTAGACGTTTGGGATATTTTTTTTCTCTTCTTGTATTTATCAGGCCAACATTGTTCCACTTTTCATTCTGATAAGAACATTGTCATCTGGTGCTTCTTTGTTCTCCCAGACTTTTAAAATATTTATTTATTTTTTAATTGTGCAATAGGTTAATTAAGTAATTAGTACCCTGTTGATATATATATGGTGAGGTTTTCCAGGAAGTCCTCTATCTCTTTGTTTTTGTGTCTTTGTTGCTTCATCTTGGGTGGAGTGACTTCACAAATAGTCCAAGAGGCTGATTTCACTTGCCCTTCCTTTCCTTCTGTGTTTACTTATTAACGTGCTTTACTTTCTCTTTCCTGTAATGGATGTGAGAGCACCTTTCTTTAACCTTGTCTACTAACAGGATCTCCTTTCCAGAGAGAGTCTCTCATCTGTTTGTCTTCTGTTTTGTTGCCACACCAGTTCCTGAAAGGTGTAGTGTTCATTTGGTTTTAAATTCCTTCCCCTGTCACAGGAGTCGAGCCTCATGCCTTGACTCCAGGGGCTAGTAGAATTCCTTAGGCTTATCACGCGCTGTTTAATTACTTAATTTGAGAGAGCAAACTTGCTTTATTGCATGATATGAATCTGCTCCTTAAACTCAGCCTGACTTTTTGGGGATGCGTGCAGCCTTGCTGATCCAGAGTGGATGTTTCAGACTCTGGTGGAACTTGTTCTTCCCGGACGATAAGATCAGCTGAACTTGGACTATTTGGCTGCTCCTATGGCAACAGATCTGAGTCCAGGTGAGGTGACCGCATTTATTTTGACTAGTTTTGCTAATTGTGGTTCTTGATGAGTGCTAGAAACCTGAGGCTGTGACCTGTAAAATGAATCTCTATCACTCTCCAGATAAAACGTGGTTGATGGTGCTGGGGGGCAGAGGGGCAAGGAGCAGTGGTTATGAATTCTGTTGGAAGTCTGCTAGTGGAGGCAGAAGGTACAGCAGTACAGACCTACAGCGGTCTTCAAATAGGTTATGATTTGGAACCAAGTCACTAACCTCCCAAGGGGATGGGAAAGATGGGAGACATTTGTTGTTCGCTTGCTGTTTTAGAGAACAAGATTAGCTCTCTTTGGCATCTGTGTCCTGACCCTGGACAATCCCAAGAGGATGCCTGTTCTCTGGATTTTGTTTACTTTTTGGCTTGTCAGCCCAGGTTTGCTGATCTGTGTGGTGTACCATGGGGCCTACACTTGTGGTCCTGGTTTTGGACAGAGAGTAACAAAGCGAGGGCTCATGGCTCTTTCTGGCGTGAAATGGTGAGTGGTTCTGAATGAGCCTCTTGGCTGAATGTGTGCCTTCTGGGTTTCTTTTGGTATGCATTTTTATATTTAATGTATATGTGTCCAGTGAATTATGCCAGAGACCTTTTCTAAGTCAAACAAATAAATTCTTTACTATATTACATTCAGATAGTTTGTTCATTGGTGTGACTTTTAATTTCTCAGGTACAGTTCCTGGGTTTGGGGGATTTTTCTTGTTCATTTGTCAAGAACCTGTAGTGTCTGGATTAGAGCGGGTTTCTGTGTAACACATGAACATCTTTGGCCAATGTTTGGTGGTGCTTGTTAAAAGATGTGTGAGCAGCTAAATTCCCCACAAGTACAGTGTCCTGTGGCTTTGAGTACCTTTAGAGAGACTAATTCATTCCTGCTTTCTCGTTGCTGGAGTAGGCTGTAGCAGATGTCCACTTCAGTTTATTTTTTACTACCGCTCTCTTTGCAGCTGAACTGTATCTTGCTGCAGCTATAAATGCATCTGACAAAAGTGCCACCTCTGTTTCCCTTTCCATCTTTCTTATATAATTTGTGCCCATCAGCAATGACATTTCATTTATGAAACTGAGTCCCTCTGCTACATTTCAGTTTTACCTGGTACAATGTAATCCATGACATTTAAGTAACTGCCAAGCTCTTGTTTCCCATGCTCCCTTTGTTTGTATATACAAAAGCCTGTTTTAAAAACCCTGACCATGTTTCAGAATAAATCTAGGCTCTATTTTACTTTTGGGCATTAAGATACATGGCAAAGTATTTGCAGTAAACAAAATCTTTGTCTGTCTCAGTGTTTAAAGTCCACGTAGCAGTTGCATTCGTACTGGTTAAGAGGAGTCTGTCTAATCCAATCTCATTTCACAGGGTATGTCAGGGCTCCATGGATCCTGAGCCTCTTCCTTTATAGTATTAGCACCACCATCACTTTGTGCCTTTTCTTTTTCTGCACTTGTTTTAGGGAGGTTCTCCAAGAAAGTGAGATAAATTTGTCCTTCCCCTCACTTCACTGCTACTTTAATATTACACTTTTCTCTTGTTTCTTGACACTTTTGTCTGTGCTCTTTCAAAATCAGGGAGCAGCCCAGAAACGAATGACCTCTTTGTGTCCCTAGACCTTATGTCCTTTGTCCTTAGCCTGCTGAAGAAATGCAAATTTGGGAATCCTAAGCAAGGCTTAGGAAAATCACAGTCAGTGTCTGTGGGAAACCATCTTGGAAGAGAAACCTATAGAGCTAGTTGAAACAGTAAGGCCTTTATGCATGTAGCAAGGCTGGCAGATGTTTACCTAACTCTTTGCACAACTCCTGTTTCTGATCTTTCTTGCAAGTCTGGGCACGTGTATTTGGGGAGTTAGGGTACAGAAAACCACCGCATAACATACAGCACCCCGACTACTCCATTCTCATTCCCAATGTGGGCAAATTTGCTGTGCTTTTCAGCAAGATAGGGAAGTAAAGGACAGTAGCTGAGAAGTGCCCGCACAAGAACTTAGGGGCAGAGTAGCTGGTGTATCCTAAATTCATAACATAATCTGTTGATGCCTCAAGTTTTGCAGATGTTTCTAATCCTGCTTCTCTATCCCTTTCCAGCCTGTCTGTCTGCAGTATCAACTTCTGGCTTTTCATTTGACTAGTTAGGTTTTGTTTTCTTTTTCTGAAACATTAGATATGTCACTTGTAGGAGAACTGTAGGCATAAAACAGCCCTTTTGCCTGTATCAGGTAGAAAGCAGCAACTTCTAGATGACAGGGAGTGCTGAAAGCTGTGATTTTATAGACACTGGATGTGTGAAACTGCACATAACCAGGAAAACACAACCAAAAGAATTTGCGCAGAAAGCAGAGAGGCAAACTACAACATATGAGTAATGAGGATTGTAGCTATTACAGAGGGCCTGAAACCTAGAACATAAAAATGAGAGCTGATTTTAATGCATATACATACAGTAGCATAGGGAAGGATCAGGGAGGTCAGGTTAAGGATATTTTCTATTTGTGAGTATTGATTGTATTCAGGAGGGGTCCTTTGCCTTTTTAATTTATTTAAAGCAAAAAAGCTTCTGAGTTGCGCACTTCCAATGTGCAAGAAAGAAAAGTATGTTGCACCAGTGGGCTGTGGACTGATCAGCATTTTGCATGGGCTCGGGGGTGGATTTGGCACATGCCTGCTGTGGGCTGAGTGTACACCCGTGTTTCTTCAGCTATTTGATTTACCAGACTGGAGTGGCTGTTACAGGAAGGATATCGCTTTCTGCAATCGGACCAATAGCCAATTGATTGCAGGATTGAGCACTAATATCTCCAGCCTTTGTACTGTGACAGGTGTTGTGCCCTTTTATTTAAAAGTGCCCAAAGCAGTACTCTCAAGCCAAGGGCTAAGACATATGAGCTAAATGAACACGAGAACATAGGGTGACAAAGGAATAGGAACACTTCTGCAAGATCTGCATCCCTGTGATATGGCTGGTAGAACACATTGGTCTATGCTTCCCCTGAACTGGTTACAGACTAATGGTAGGATGGAGAATGGGGGAAAAATTGAGCACACAAGAGAGCAGGCTGCTTACTCCAGAGCTGGATCCTACACCAAGCATTAAAAACAAAGGCTATGTCTTGCACGCCAACAGGGTGTGTGGGATAGGAATGTCAGTTGTCTGTATCTGCAGAGCTGCAGCAGCCCAGGTCTGGGGTTTTGCACACTTGGGATTGTGAAGAATATAAAAGCTATGCCTGAGTGTTTATGCAGGCAGACCTTTGTGTCTGAGGTTCCCCCTAGGACACAAGAAAAGGTGTAAGTGCTGCTGCTTGATTATAAAGGGCAGAACCGGACTTGCCCCTTTTTGCATCGTTTGGTAGGTGTTGCATGTAAGAGATGCAGGGGCTGTTTTGTTATTCTTATGCTCTGGCTTTTCTGAAACTTCAGTGCTAGAGGAAAAAATAAGAAACCTCCAGTTAGCTGGGGTCAAACTTCTGTGAAGGGGACACTTCCACAAAGAAAGATAATTAAAAGAAAAAGCTTAGCTCCCTGAGAAATTACAGTATATTTGGTGAAACTGTGAAATCTCAAGGTGTAGATGCTAGACAACCTTGGGAAAAGGGCATCTACCTCAAGTGTTTGAAAAGAAAAGCTATTTAAACTTTGAAAGAGCTATTGGTTTTATTGTTGCAATATTTATGATCCTCTCTTTATAGGTCATGCAACCATTTCCTTAGTTATCCTTAATCTCCTACCAGAAATTCTTTCCCTTGGCTGGCAGTCCCCTCGTGCTGAGCACTTGCACTACAGAAACAGAAAATAGCAGAGCTAAACAAAGTGGGATCATTTATAGTCGCCTTGCTAAGTGCACAACACATCTGCAGAAGGATCAGTTGCTCTGATTTAGCATGGCCATTAGTGATATTTTGCTGCCACTGAAAGGAAGAAAATGGCTCTGTTTAGTGTCCTGAGGTGTAACTGCGATAATCATAGACATTAGAAATGGAAAAGGCCACTAGGTTGTCTGGTCCATTGCCCCAGTACAATGCAAGGCAATTCACCAATGTACCTTTTCTAGGACTTGGTAAATTATTCTACCACTTTTTTGAGATTCTCCTTCACAGTCTAATAATTCTCATAGGAAGGAAGTTAAAAAACAACTTTTTGGAGAGGTACAGTAGGCAGATGTTCTGACAGGCATTGCACTGAAATAATGACCTGTCTCCTGGTTTATCAAAGCATCTGCCATTGCCCTTTCACAGTGAGGACACTGTAATATATTCACTTCCTTTGTTCTGTATTTATGACTGGAGCATTTCAATAAATCAAAAGTTTTCTGAAAGGAAAAGTTGGACCGGTCTCTACTGGTTTCTCACTGATTTCCAAACCACTTTTGAAGATGTTTATTCAGCTACAGAGCTGAAGTTATGCTTCTGCAAATCCAGATTAATTTCCCTGCACCCAATGGGGTTATGCTGGATTTACACTGGAGTTACTGACAGCAGAGTATGACCAACAGCTTCCTCTTTGCATCCAAGGAGACAGACTCACAAGAACAAAGAGAAACAGACAAGCACAGGCGCCAGCTACAGATGCTGTACCCTGCAGCCAAAAGGAGGGTGGTGTTCCAGGCAGGCTCCATCTTGTTTCAAAATCTTCCACATAAGTAGTGCTTGGTATAAGTAATTGGGAATTCATCCATGCACAGCAGTGATGTTAACATGAGGACATCCTTGGAAACGCTGTAGGGTCTTTGCATTGACTATTGCTGCAAAAGCAATTGCTGCAACGGAAAGTCTTCTGGAGGAGTTGGGCTCCCTTGATAAACACAGCCTCCCTGTCTTCTTGAACACAGCCCTGGTCTGGAATGTCTTGGAAGAGTAACTTAAATGTGTATTTGCCTTGCTCTTTGTGCACTAGCACTACCCCGTGGAAGCAGGACCATAGGTTACAATAGATACCGGGGCTGGTTTAGGCTCTGTAAGATCCTAAATAACAATAAGCAATCCAACAGCAGAAATCAAGTGTGGTCCAAACAGTGGAAGCAAACAGACTAGAACTGAGCTGCTGAGGGCTCTCGAGAGGGAACATGCTTTCTTTCTAGCAAGGTCCTTGACTCCAGAACAGCAGTCATAAAAGAAAGAACATTCTGTTCTCTTTCAGGAAAAAAAGAAAGCAAGCCCCAACAAACTGTTGACTTTCCTCTAGCAATCCAGGAGTCACTTTAGGGCAGGATTAGGAGGAAAGCCCTGGGTTTTTTTGCTGTTTTTTTTCCCAAGTGAGGGAGAGAGAACCTGGTGTTTTGAGAAGGGCCATTTGCGCATGACGAAATCCACTGGAATCTCAATTACCTTTCCTTCCTCATGCAAAAAGAAAATGGCACAGTGGGCCAAATACTGCTATAGCCCCTGAGCAAATGAGTCTTCCTCCATTGGTGCCTGCACCCAGTTTATCTGTGTCTCCTAAGAGATCATCTCCCAGCACCAAGAGGTCTTATAATTGCTCCCAGGAGTCAGCCTAAGGGCTTTGCCCACACAGCCCCACCTCGAACTCCCAGCAGCCGATCCCATGGCAGCCACAGGGAAGCTGCTGGCAGATTTCCATCAAGGAGGCAACACAGAAAGCTGGGTTGACTTTGCTGCCAACCATTGCAGAAGCAGAGCTGGGACAGCTAGTGAGTCACGGGGTTTGCAAGTAGTCAGGTTTGGGTAGTAAAGAAAAAAGAGCTTGGCCCAGCCAGCTTTGCTGTTCTTTGTTCCCGCAGCTGCCGGAGGCAAAGTCATGGGAACAGCTGCTGCTGCCTTCCTCAGGGTTCACCCCACCTCATGCGGGGTGACCGTGGGCCATTTTCCTTCGCAGCTCTTCCTCCTGGTACTCATAGCCCATTATGGCCTTCAACCTCCCTTCTGCCTCTCCACACAGCTATCTCTGCTGGGTCTCTGCCAGGGACTCCCTGCAGCTGATCAGGGATGACGCAAGGGCGAGGAGAAGACTGCAGTTGATGAGAGCTCTGTGTGAGGGACAAAAGACACCCTTCTGTGTGCAATGCTGGCCCTAGATCCAAGAAACCTCCCATATAGCTTCCCACTCTCTGGCGCATAACATCTTCCCCACATTTTCCCACCATCATCCTCATTCTGCCTTGCACTGAGATTTTCATTAACCACATTTTTTTTTTACCGATCCCAATTTTATGCTGTCTTTCACCTGGTTTTCTCCTCCATCTTTCTCACTTACGATGCTCCCTTCCTGAATTTTTCTCACTTTCTGTCTTCAGGTCCTGCCATGACTGACTCTGGCTCCTTTGCAAATGTCAGCAGTCCAGCTAAACACTCAGGGATGGGGTTTTTTGGTGGTGTTTTTGGTGGATTGGTTTTTTTAATAAAAACGTAACTGTGCTTTCCCATCAAACACTGATTTTGGAAACTTAGGGAAGAAAGGAAGCCTGTGAAGGAGGAATAATATAACCACCATCCAAAGTGTGGGAGAGTTTAAATAGTCAAATTGTAGCTTCAAAACCCTAATCAAAACTGACAGCAACTTTTGTGGGTTTTTTCTTTTTCACCTGGGCTGCCTGAAGGAGGCACAATTTTCCACACATTAGAAAAGGAAACTTTTTCCCCTCCCACAGCTTTTCTGCCCTGCATTCTGCCCACTCCACCACCCCATACTTCAGTCTATCTCCTGTTCTCCAAGCCCCACTCCTTGTTTTCTCCTGTGTTTTTCTCGCAGAGCATTATTCCTGCTCACTGCCTGTGTCCAGCTCACTAGACCATAGAAGGGCAGCTGCTTTGCTGATGGTATTGCTTTCTTTCTGTCCTGCTGACCAAGTGCGAACAGCACTGTGCTTTTTTACTATGGACAGCCTCAATTCCACAGACTAAGGAAAAATGGCAGCCGTTGTGCTTGCTTTGATCTCATTAATAATAAAGGACAATGGGAGCTCTTTTGAATATGAAGAACAAGCTTGAGTTAAAATAAAAAAATAAACAGCATACCCAATTAATTAGAACCACAGCAAAGCCTTGGAAAGCTGCCATCTTAAATTATTATACAGCTACAACTCCCAGAAAATAATAATTAAAAAAAAAAAAACAAAACAACAAAAAATAATCATATGCTTTTGCTGTCCTAATAAGAGTTTGGGATAGAAGGACAGGTGGGAGCTTTCCCCAGCATCAGTATTGATCATACATGTGCGACATTATCAGATGTAGGTTCCTTATTCCCCTCTTGCAAGTGCACGGGCATATGCATGTCCATAGCTCCTGTTGGCATAGGGAAGGAGCTGGCAGGAATGTGCCCAGCCCTCTTCTTTCTTCCAAACCTGATTCTTCTGTTGTGATGGGGCTGGGTGACATAAATTGGTACATAAATGAGTACTACACATGAAACTGGTGAACTTGGGAGAAATAAAAACTCCAGTGTAGATCTGAACCTTGGAAAATGGAGGGAGAAAGTGCCTGTAGTAGTTACCCTATGTCTAGCTGTAAAATTCTAACACTGTCCTGATCATGAAGGGGGACCTGTGACAATAAAATACTGTAATTGCTTTCACATACCTATACTTCAGTTTTTATTCAGGTTCAGCTAAAGGTGACTCAAAACAGTTTTGCCCAGGCTGCAACTGGTGTTGAGTATCATAGCTTTAGCCAAGTTGGTGGAATGGGGAGGTTAAAAGGTAAATAAAGTCTTGTCTGAAGAGCTGCATGACCTCTAACTGCTCCACTGCTAGCCAGTAATTCCTATATGCATGCTGGTTCACTTTCAGCACTGAAAGCGCAACGCAAAGCAGGCATCTTCCTCTGCCAACACAAGGAAAAAATGGGAAAAAAAAGACTGTTTGGGTAAAAGAACACAGTAATACTCAAAACATTTGCCTAATTGCCTTTTTTTCATTAAAATAACCCCCACATGTTAACATTGTTTTGCTGAAAATGGCAATATTTTAAACATCTTCAAATAATGTTAATGAAGCAGTTTTAATTTTGCCTCCAGGAAAAAAAAACCAAAACCAAAATACTATTATAAATTGTTCTCCATTTAAAAACACTGCCATCACATTAGTAATTTTTTCTCTTTAGTTGTGGGGTGACAACCTTTTCCTTTCCCCATTTCCTGCCAACAGTATTATGTGAGCGCGACAGCGCAACAAATTTAAACTTCTGCAAAGCACTTTGCCTAAGACATGCATAAACTGCTCTTGTTTCTATTGCAACTGTATGTCTTTCCCAGGTATGACACATAAAAATAGGTAATGTCAAAATAAGCCTATTATATTAAGAACAGTTATAGATGTGGAGATGTCTGACTGGGACTTAAAGCTCAGATCCTGAATACTAACAGTCATTAAAGATATTTTTTTTGTGAAGTAGAAACGTTAGCACTAATCACCCGACCAATGTACAAATTTGAAAATTACATTTGACATTATCTCCCTAATTTCCTCCTGCTATTTCATTTAATTCTAGTATTCATTACTCCTTTTTTTCCTTAAATTGCTCTTCTGTGTTTGTTCTCTGCTGTTATAGGTGACCTAGAAAGGAAAAAATAATTGGGTTGAAATCTGCTCTTCTCTATTTTAAATACAAATTCCTTTTTCCTATCCCCATTTTTACAGCTCCCAGGCATATGAAGTATTACTTCCTCTCCCTCTTGCTTGTTCTGTGAAAAGCTGTGTGAAGAATGTAGGAGAATGGTTGAGAAATCTTCTCACCACTCACCTGAAGGAAGAGTAAATGCTGAATCCTTAGCAGATATCTTCTCTAAAAGTAATTATTAGGATAAATACTTTAAAATAAGGATAATTGGTATTTTAAACAGTATCAAAATGTTTCCAAATATTCATGTTTTATTCCTTTGGTACTTTGATGTCATACACCTGCTGAAACTTCACTGAAGTCTTCTACAAAAAGGATAGATAAAAAAGCAGCTTCCAGGGGAAAGAAATAAGCAAGAGAATAACCTAATCAGCCTGTCTTTATATATAACAAGATAACATCAATTCTTTTATTACTTTTTTATGAATCTTTTTAACAACAGCCATCTTATTTTCCAGTGCTGCCTGCATTTCAGTCACAGATAAAGTACAGCATTATATCATGTTAAACGCCACATTTCAAAACACTTAAACATAATCCACCATAAAGAGCATCAGCATACACTTTACTGTGGCTTTCCAAAAAGTAACCTCCCTCAACTGCAACGCAGGTTAACTAACTGGTTACTTTCTGTGCCCACTAGATAGCTGCTGCTTAAAGTGTCTGAAGCAGAAAAAAGGCAGGGTTAGCAAAGACTGTTTTTCAGTATCAGTAGCTTTTGATGACTGACTATCCAGAGTTCATTCAGTACATTAATTTAAAAAAACCCTAGCAAGCCTATAAAAAAGATGTTAAGGCACTGTTGGAAATAATAAACCAGTGTCAAGATCCAAAAACTCCTGACTTTCAACTCCAAGTATCATGCTGCTTCTAGTGTTTTGTCCCTTCTCATTCCTGCATTCAAAATTGTCCCAAGCTGGCAGCACTCCTTATTTGTTTAAAGAAGTCCCTTCACACAGCCTTTTCCTGTACTGTACCCCTATCAGGTGCAGTATTATTCGTCTCTCTTGATATCCCAAGTAAACTTTATTTTAAAAAAGAAGAGGCCAAGTACTTCCACGGCATAAGGAGGTGAGGTTGGAATAGTCAAAAGGTTGTGGAATTGACCCCAAGACTGAAGTGTGTCTGTCTCTCAGACTGCAGTCCCTGTGAGGTTTGATACTTTAAGATGTCTGCAGGCAGGGTCCCAGCCTGCTTCTGCAGAAGCCAAAAGGAGCACATTATTACTGCAGTGAGCCCGCTCCCCTGAGTTTCAGTGGTCTTTCACATCACTTGTTCACCACAGAGGAAAGATCTTCCAAAAGTCCTCACCCCACAGAAGTCCATCCTTTCCCAGCATTTGGAAATGCACCACAGCAGTAGTGTAACACTGACATCCAGTGGATGAAAAAATGCAAGTTCACTAGCCAACTTGGTCCCATTTTTGGACAGAAGTGGCAGTGGGGGAGGTATGGGGGGGAAAAAAAAAGAACTATTTTGTTCATAAGCTTTTGGACTTTGTGAGAGCCAGAAACTAGCCTGGGAGCTGTGATTCCCCCCAAATCCACAGGTGAATCCGGGTGGGAACTTCTGAGTCATCCATTATCGTTTCAGACAAACCAACAAAATCTGCTTGCTTTCTATAGTTCAAATTTGTTCTGTAGTGTGAAACTACAGGGACAATGGAGCGTGGTATCTTTTGCTCCTCTGAAATGGTCTGGTTTCTTAGTCTTATGCCAAATAAATCAGATACTGCTTCACCTTGCTTTCCATGTCCTGCTACAAGCGCACCAAAACCCTGAGTAAAACATATGAAGAAAAACCTGCAAAAGAACACCAATAAGCAGAAAGGGAATCTAAACAGGGAAATTTTTTTTTTTTTTTTACTTATGGCAAAGACAAGGTCAGCATCTTGGACATATCCTTCTCTCCCAGTGCGTGCAACCTGTCCTGTCAGTATATTAGTGATTTCTGCTTACACCAAGAAAAATACATGTGGATATAGACAGGATATAGTCAGTTCCTACTCGGAGGAACAGAGGCGAGGTGCATCCCCAGTTTACACTACTATTTCATATTGATTTATACAGTGCCTTTTGCATTCCTTAAAGCACTACAGTAACAAGTATGTATATACCCAGTATAAAGTCTTACTTGTATTAATGGGGCTCTTTCCCCCATCAATCAACGTAAAAATCAATTACCATTATTGAATAGGGAAACCATCAAAAGATTCACTGCTGTTCACTGACTTGCGTAGCCCGAGTTCACATGGATCTTGTCTGCTGCCCGTGCCAGCAGCACACATTGTTTTGCTCTGCCAGCAGCTGTCCCTCCTGGTGATGACTAACCTGTGAAGGGCTCTGTGGCTCTTCCAAGACAGACTGTGTTTTCACTGAACATCCATAGGCCATAATATCACAGGCACATCACATCTCTATAGTTCTCTCTTCAGCACCAAAATGGCATTTTCAGCTGCCCCACTATTCTGTTCATCAGGTTGTAACAGGATTCTCCGGAGGAGATCAAATGAAAACATTGCACTGGCATGCAGCCCTGGGTGAGATCAGGAAGTGACAGCCATTAAGATAACAGCAGTCTTCAAAAATACTGGAAAATAAGGAGAATGAAAATGAGCATAGAGATTTGGTACAAGCAAGGATACCCCCTCTCTCTCCTCCTAGTTTATCCTCCTCGTGCTTGTTATTCCATGTATTCCCCTCACTGCTTTCTCTCCCTGTCAGTTCTGGAGACTTACATGCTCCTCTGGCCATGCTCTTCCGCTCTGCTAATCCTAAACCCTTCTTTGTCCCGTGTGGGTCCTGCTTATACATCTCCCACTTTCTTCCTTCCCTTTCCGAGATCCAGCAGCGCTACCCCATGCCTGCTCTCCAGACCCTTCCAGCCCCAGGCTGACGCTGCTGCGCCTCACCCCCATCACCGCCCAGGAAAGTGTCCCCAGGCCAGCTCCTGCCTCAGTCTCCCACTGCCCCACCCCTGCAGCCCCGTTTCTGGCTCAGCCCACTCCATAGTAAAGATCAGCATTTATTTTTAACACGTTTATGAATGATACTGTAGTCACTGCAAAACCGTTTTTCACAGGTTTTCCCGATTTCTGTTCAAAAAGCTTCCATCCGAAAATTACAGAAGTCATTTTCAGCCCAGAGAGCCTGCAAAACGAAGGGACTGTCGATATTCTGAACCAAGCTGTCTGGAGCACTGCAGCCTGCAAAGCCTCAGGCCTTGTTCCAAAGGAAACCACAGCCAGTTCTCAAAGCACAAAGGGCAAAAGGCTGCCTTGTGGAAGCCGGCAGCCGAGCTCCTCTCAGCCCAAAGGAACCCCAGAGTCCGCCCGTGAAATACGAACAGCTGTCGGCTGGGTAATCAGGTGAGCCCGCACCACCGGCCACCGCCGAGCCGCCCTGAGGCCGCGGGGGACCAGCCTCCACAACCGACGGCAAGCCCTGAGGGAACATGAAGGCCGGCAGGAGGGAGGTGGACCGTAAACCTCCCTTCCCCGGGCTTACCGCGCTGTGCTCCCGCACGGCCGTGTGCGGAGACAGACAGCGACACACACGGCAGGCGGAGAGGGCGAGCCGTGTCGTCGCCATGAGCCCTTTTGACGGGACCCCTCCCCCTAACGGCGCGGCGGCGCCTCGCGGGCCCCCGTCACGTGCACTACTGCCCGGGCCACGTGGGGCCCGGCAGGCACGCACCATCGCCCCACCCCGCCCGCCGCTTCACGCGGCCCAGCACCTCCCTCCCCGCCTCCCCTCCGCGCTCCAGGGTGATTGACAGTGAAATCAACCAACCAAAGGCACGTCCTTCTCCTCCCCTCCCCCGCGCTCTCTCTTCCCCCCCCCCCCCCCCCCCCGCCTACCGTTGCTGTGTCATCCGGCGGGTGACATCGGGGGCGGTTGCCAGTTGGCTGCGGAGGCGTCAGCTTCTCGCCAATGGCCTCGCGAGCCGCAGGACTGACATCCTCCCTGCCCAATAGTTGTTTCAGGGTGGGCGTGTCCGTGAACGGAGGGGCGGAGCAAGGGGTAAATGTTGTTGGGGTCGGTAGGGAGCGTGGCGTTGTTGTCGCTCCGCGGCGGGGGCGCCTGGCGCCGCTGAGCACCAACAACTGGGGCCGTACTTGTTATCGCGTGTCCCCGTCACAGCACCCCGCCCATGGGCCCGGCAAATGAAGTAGGCACACTAACGTAGCCTCCCTCCTTCTTCGGATGAGGAGGACCCCAGCGACGCCGTGAAGGGGCTGCCAAGGAGAGCACCTCGGTGGGCGGGTTTTCGCGCTGTTATGGTGTAACGGACACATCCCTTTTCCAATGGTGTCCGAGGGTGCAACTGGCAACCCAATTCGTAGCGCGGAAGGGCGGGGCAAGTAGGGGCGGGCGAGCGAGTGCCCCATTTAAGGGGCAAATCTCGCAGCCAAATGGCAGAGAGGAAAAAGGGGTGGGAGCTAGTGAGGGTTGCGCAGGGGGCAATGTTAACCGATGACAGTCAGCAAGTGCAGCCAATCAGTGATAGCGTAGTGACGCGCAGCCCAATTAGAAGCGCTGAGAGGCGGTGTTCCGCTGTGATTGACGTGGGCCGTGGCTAATGGGCGGAGAGATCCCCGAGGCTCTTCCAAATGGGCAGCGTATAGGGGTGGAAAGGGGAGCGGAGGGAGAAGACGAGCAGGCGGAACAGCCAGTCAGCGTGGAGGTCGGCGGGGCGCCGTCCAATGGGCGGCGCGAGGGGCGGTGCGGGGGCGTGTCTCGGTGTGTTTGGGTTCGTGCTCCTCGGGGGAGGGAGACGGCAGCGAGGAAAGTTTGGTGGTTTTTTTTTTTTGTTTTTTCTTTTTCGGTGGGGTTTTGTGGAGGGCGGGGGGGCGTTTTTCGCAGCTTCTTCGCGTTTGTTTCCTGGGTTCGTGTTTGCCGGGCGGGCGGGCGGAGCCGCCCCCGGCACTGAGAAGAAGGGGGCTCAGCGCACTACGGCGGCGCCTCAGCGGTGAGTGCGGGACAGGCCGCCCCCATTCCCCCCCCACATCCCGGGCGGAGGGGGGGAGGGAGGGCGGGCGGGCTGCGGGCCTCCCTCAGGGCCCTTCCCGCCCTGAGGACCCTCGCGCCGCCTGTGAGGGGGCCTTTGGCGCCGAGCGCGCGCGCCCCCTCCCCCCTCCCCAAGCTGCGGTGCCTCGGGGGCGGGAATGGGGGGGGGGCCGGGCCGGGCCGGCGGGAAGGGCCCCGAGCGGCTGCTCAAGGGCGCTGCCCCGACGGTGCTGGGGCTGCTGCTGCTCCCCCCCGCCCCCTCCACCCCGGCGAGCGCCTGTCCCGGGGCAGAGCCGGGCTCGCGCCGCCCCCTCCCCGTCGCTCGCCTCACGTGTGGCCGTCGCCCGCCGCGGCTGCGGCCCTCCGGTGTTCCCGACAGGGCCCCGGCAGGACGTGCGGGCGGCCCCGAGGCCGCTGCCCGGCGCCGTGGTGTGCAGCGCCGTGCGCTCGGCTGGCTGCAGAGCCCGGGGAAGAGCCGCCCGCCCGCCGGCTCGCCCGGGCTGGGCAAAATGCGGAAAACGGCGGAAACACCCTGAGGAGCCTTTTTGTGGCTAGGGAGAAAAGTGCTTTTGTGTGGCGTGGGGACAGTCCTGAGGTTACGTTGATACCACTATAAACCGCACTGGATGTGTTCAACATGATGCTAGTTAAAATGTGTGTATGTGGGTGGGAGGAGTGACCGTGCTCAGAGGTGTGTCCCAGGCGGAAAAAAAAAAAAAGTTTCCCGAGCTGTTTGTAGCAAAATGAGCGAATGTTTGTGTTTGGAGACACTTTACCGGCTGTGGATAACGCTGCTTGTAGCATGGTATCTTGCAAGCTCAAATCCGCGTTATGAAAATGTATGTAGGAGTATCTACTACAGGATAGAGCTGAGACTTCTTGAATAAAACCAAGTTTCAACGAAGTGTTGTCCTAGCTAAAGTAGACATGGTTACTAGTGTAAACGGTACTTCATTTTTCCCTGTTTAACATTTCACTAACCTTAAGAATATTTGATATCTCTCCATAAAGTTAACTTTTTTTTACAATCCATAATTGTTATTTAATCATGACTTATTAGGTTTCAGTATTGCATTTTCATCCTCTACAAAAGCTGTGAATCTTTCTAAGAAATAGTAGGTAGATCTTTGGGGTTTGTATAGCTCCGTATTTGAAAGATCTGTTTTACTTAGTATTTTCCAGTAATACTGCTATCCAGGTGAACTGGATTTTAGTTTCCGCTACAAGTGTTGCAGAGGTAATAGCGTAGATTCGCAGGGTTGTTTAATACGTGCACAAATTCAAGCAGCTTTGTAGTTAGTTTGTCTACACTGAAGTTGCTCAACAATTTCCTCCTCTCTCTAATGGTACCGATTCCCTGGAACACACGTGCTGTTGAGAAGCTGGGTAAATGCTCTCATCTGCTGCATTACATGAGTCTTGAATTTAAAGATTTAAAAGTTAAGTTTTTCTACATGATCCGTGGTTAGTGCAGGGACTGGCATGTAGGCGTACCTCAGGGAGTGGTTTGTAAGGGTGACTTTTCACCTGTGTTTAAGTAAGTTGCAGGTAGAACTAGTCAATTCCGCAGTGAAGAAATCACCCTGCGAAAAGTTGAGGCTGGGTAAGGGGGAATGGAGCCCAGAGGGGTGTAAGTATGTGTTAGCTTCTCTGCTGTGAAGTTCGGGGGGCAACAAGGCACAGGCACATCTTCTGTTGTAGAAACTAGGTGAGGTTATCATTATACCTTTTACTTTCATCTTGGTTAGCTATATTGCATGTAAATGTTTTGTGAATATACAATTTTATGTTAAACTGTACATACATATATAATTAGCTCAGAAGTTTCAGTGCTAATTGGTAAAATTCTAATGTGCATACCTCTCTTGTGAACTTGGTCTTGTTTTATGTTTTCTCATAATGTTGTTATCAGGATGCTTAGTAAAGGGAATCACTTCATTCCTGTAATGTGGAAGTACTGGGGAAAAAAAATTAACTTAGTTATAAAACAGTCAGTGTCTCTTGATTAGGCAGCCTTATGAATTGGTGCGTTACTGCAGTTCCTGTATAGCTGCGAATTTAGATGGAAGTCTAAGCTTTCATTTAAATAATAAGCTCAAATGTTTAGAAATAAAAATCTTGAAACTGTGAATCAAAAAAAGCTTTGTCTACCTGAGTTTGTGTGACTGGATAGTCCAGTAAAACATTTAGGTAGAATGTGTGTAATGGCTTTGCTTGGTGATGAGTGTTTGTTCATTAAAACTTGATGTTGGAGGATGACTTGAAGAGGAGAGAGCTTCAGGAGAATTTTGCGTAGTTCTGAGTATTTTACCTTAGGTCTGCCTCCTGTCATAGGAAATAGGAAATTAGAAATAAATTTGTTTTGCAGAAGTAATCCATAATACACATCGCACATAGAGATAGCTGCATCTAGGACAGTGGGATGAATAGCTGCATCCAGAGTGACAGAAATAATTAGAGGACTGCTACAGAATAAGTAATTTGAAAATATGTTCAAATGGGGTTTGTTCTCTTGGGTTTTTGAGTGGGTTTTTGTTGGGGTTTTTCCTCCAGTAAAGCTGGTGTATTTCTGCTCACAGAAGAGATTGGATTTACAATTAAGCAGTATGAACTGGAGATCATAGAATAAGTCTAAGGAGCTTAGTTATTGACTTGAATGAGTTTATTAATAGTCTACTTAATGGTTCAGTTACTTTATTCTCTGTTTTCTGTAGAATGCTTAGATGCAAGGTCACTTATTGCCGTTATTGTGTTTATTTTCTCGGAATGTCTTTTTATACATAGATATTGTCTGGTTTGTGAAGTAATAGTAATAATAACGATTAACAGTAATTTTCCAGCTTCTTTGCAATGGCTTTCCTCAGTAATTGCTCTCTAGCGCTGCTATTAGACTCACAAATTCTGTCTGTACTGAAGATTTACAAATTCTGCAATACTTCTGCTTACAGTGTACCTTACAGCTTACAGCTATTCAGTTCTGCTATTATTAGACTTTATTTTTCATTCATCCTTTTTCTGTGTATAACTTTCTGGATCGGTAAATGTGTCATTGTGAAGAGCTGGCATTGTTTGTCTTCATATGATAAATTAAACCTATTTAGCACATAGATAAGGGGGGAATTACCTGATACTAGCAAATATATACCAGTGGCTTTCTTTTAACTTAAGCGCTGAGGCGACAGAAAACTTTTATGAAATGTGTTTGCCTGAATTATCTCTGGAATTGCTTTTGGTGATCTGTTTGTTGCAGTTTCAGAAATTTTACTTGTGAAATGTTACACTATCTTGGGAAAGAATAGCAAGGTGTCAGTCTTCAGTTCTAATAGCTAGAACTTAGCACAGAGATGTTGAGCAAACAGTTAGTAACATATATTTCTAATTGTTTGACCAGATGTGGTAGAATAAGACATGGATTCTTGCTGATAGTTTCCCTTAGCTTAACATTTACTGTCTTTCTCCCTTTTCAGATAAAATATATAAGCTAAGTTCGCTTGTTCTTTCAGCAAACAATGTGTGGAATAGGGGCTGAAGAATTGGTTTTTATTTCGTGTGAATCCAAGCTATACTTTCTGCTACTATCTGCTAATAAAAATAGAGGGGCTTTTTGGTACTTGAGCCAGCTGTCACTGTCAGACAAGTAGTTGCCTGTTGGTATTTCTGCTTGTGAGGTGACTAGGGTAATAGTAATCAGGATATTCTGATTGCTGTTCCCTGCAATCCTTTCAGTGGATAGTAACTCTTACACTTCTTTACATTTTTCTGCTTTAGTGTTCATACCTTCTTTGTGTTGCACTTTTACTTATTTTTTTTTCTTCAGGGAAGTAAGCACGCTTTGCTGCAAAGAGTTGGTGTATTTTGGTTTTTTTTCTCCTTTAGAGCAGTAGGCAGTGAGTATGTTAAATAATTTTTCACTTTGCCTTCTTATAGCAGTAAGAGGGAGAGGGTGGTTTTGCACATATTATGGTTTGCATCATGTTGTAGGGGAATGTTCTGAGGTTTTAAAGTTTTCATCAGTGTAAGAGTTGTGGTTGTAGTTTGGATGTTCTCCGTGTTTACCAGGTAGTGAGCTATGGAGATGACCTTTTCCAGTTTCAGCTAGTCAGTACGGATTGCATTTCTGGGCCTTGCCAGCTTTAGTAGTTCTGAAATAAGATATCTTACATGTATTTCCCGATTTAATGTCTGTGGATTAGAAGAAATGCAATAGTTCCTCTGTGGAAAAAAAAAAACTGGGAAGAGAACTAATGTTCTATCTGAGAATTCCACTGTTTACAAATTTTTAAGTATCTATTTAAAAGGGTAAAATGAATTTGAAAGTAGCTCTTACCTAGTTTAGCTTTTAGGTCTGTGGAGAAGCATGCTGCTTGTCACAAGAAATGGGAGGTGTTGTAAGGCAGCAGTCATGCTACATACTGTAGGACACTGGTCAAAATAAGTATGTAAAATATAAACTGGTAGTCAATATATTGTGACCCTGTTGGGCAGAAGATTGAAGGCTGAAAAGCTAATTAACGGATGAAAGGATAAGAAGCAAAGTTGCAAAACAAAGAGTTGATAATTTTAGATAGCCTGACAGGATTAGGCAAAAGGTGATACAATAATATCGTGTTGCCTGTGTGAGGGAAGCCCTCTAAGCCATCTAAATGAGTAGCAAAGTAAAAGTCATTAATGTTTTTACTTGCATTTAATTTTTATAATTTCATCGTAGCTCTTGACAGTGTTATGAAATGTGGTATAGTGAAAAACAACCTGACAAAGGGTTTTTCAGTAGCGTATTAGGGTTTTTTTTTGGAAATGAAGTCCGTTCTGTATTAGGAGAAATTTAGTCTTTTATGCGATTTGATTTGGTAGTGGTCTACAGAGAACATAGTTTTTATGAATACTGTTAACTTTCTTCTGTTAAGTTTAGAGATTTTCAGCCTCTGATTCTAGCCTCTATTTTGCTAGTTGAAAATGCTTCTTCCTGTTCCTCTGATCATCTTGTATCCTGAGGTTGCAGGTTTTTTTCCTGCTTGAGTCTCTCTTTTTTTGTTACAGCAAACATTAGTTGTGCCTTGCAGTTCTCCACCGTGTTCTTCATGTGGCAAAAGTAGACTTTGTGAGAAAGTTTCACAAGTTAAATTGAAAGTATGCTTTTAAATCAAGAAGCTAAGTGTTTGAAAAGCTGTATGCGTCATTCTTGTTTTAAGACTGGTCTATTAAGTCTGCATATGATCAGAATTGAGAAATGTCTGGGCTGCTCTAAGGCAGTTGCTACCAACTTTCCTGGCCCTGTGACCTCTCTGCAAAAATCTCATGGCTGTATCTTGCACGTGGTAGGAAAGGGGTTTACCTCTAGGAGATAGAAGTAACTCTCCAGGGACTTGCCGGTCTACTGTGGACTAAACATGCTTTGGCCCTATGGCGATCCACCAATGTTAATAGGAGTAGGCCCTCTTGCTGCTTCTTACAGCTAAGAGATATAAATTACCCAGCAACCCTGTGTCAGCATGGTCTAGTTATACACTTGGATGTCTTATAAGCTATGTGTGGCTGAAGAGACACAGGTTGTCCAGCTCTTCACTTGTACGTTTTAAAACCTTTTAATTCTCTCCTGGGACATTTTTTTGATCTTTAGAAATAATCTGATGACTCTTTGTGGAGACGATTGAAATGCCATAGAGTAAATTTTATTTTCTTACTACAGCCAAGAGTAAAATCTGCTTTTTATACAGCAGTACCATAACTTTGTGATTTAAAACTTTTTCCACGAGTTAGATTTTGTAGAAGCTTACATCACCTATACATTCATTTTCCTTACACTATTTCAAATGTCCAAGGTTTCTGTTGCTTGCACACTGACTTAAGAAACTGTAATTTAATCATATTAGTGGGTGCAGCTAGCTTGAAGAACAATGTCTTTAATACATACTTAGAGAAAGTATTAGTATACATTTTTTATTAAAAAATTTTATCTCTGAGATGGAGAAAGGGAATGTGTCCCCTCACACCAGCTTCTTACAGAAACCAAAATATACTTCAATCCAAAATGAATTATGATCCATCCTGGACCTGAAGGAGCCGAAAATCACTTTAAGAAGGAAGGCCATAATACATGTTGCATGAAATAGTCACTTTACAACATTGTTGGCTACTTTTATGGTTTTTAGTGTCTTGCTTTGTGACCCTCTCTAGGATTTTTATGCATTGAAATTTTTCCCGGATATGTTTGTGTGTATTTTGTATTCTTATATTGCTGTAAATGTAGCAATTTAACTCTGTATTGGGAACATGCTTATTCTGAAATTTGTGTTTGGGTTTTTTGTTTTATTTTTTTTAAGTCCAACTTAAACTGCTTCTAAGTAAGAAGCTAAAAAAAGGGCACTTTGGCACAAACGTGTGTCCACACAGGAAGTTTTACTGTTACAGCCATTGTAATTTAAATTCATATCCTTCCGTATGTATTTGGGTTCTGAGAAGAATTTGTTTCAAATTAGCTTTCTAACTTTTTCTGTTTGTCAAATGGTTAAGATTCTCCCTTGTCGGATTTTAATTGCATTGTACCAGATGTCTATTCTTGCAATTAAAAATGCAAATGAGTTTTTTGATGAGGAGAACAAGAATGAAAAAGAACCAAGCCACAGTGCTTGTTTGGTACTGTTCATCAAGATTCAGACCATGTTTCATTGACATTGCAAAAAATTTTCAATATTTAATATTTTTGAAATTTTTCTCACATTGGGAAGTTTTTAAGGATGGATACTGTCTTTATACTAGTATTCCCATCCCCCTCATATTAAGTGTCCTTTTTGTGGTGGTTTTATACAGGCATGGCTCACATATTTCCTAGCCCTTCAAAACAGTGAGGTATGAAGCTTAAATTGAGATTTTCTTAATATAGCTGTGCTTTTTACTTGGATAGATATTTGGGTGCTTCAGGATCTGCTCATCCACTTTCTGTGCCTGGTGTGGTGACAGCATGAAAACATGCAGATTTCAGTTGTTTTTCAATGTTTCTATTATATTTATTAAAAGGTTAGGGGAACGTTACCTACATTTCTGACAGCACTCACTTTGCTGAATGATACCTGAAAGGGGAAAAAATGTTTTTTACTGCACAGCTAGGCTTTTTCACCCACTTTTTAAACTTTGTAGTTGCAGTAAATTAGCTGTCTAATAACCTCCTTTGCTTGGCCTTTTTAATTTTTTAGAGTACACAGAGAAGTAGCCAAAACTGGCCGATAATCTTTTCTTTTGTTGCAAGTTAACTCCTCTGGTTCTTTCATATTGAAAGGCCAAGTTTCTTTTCTCTGTCCTTGGCAATTCATGTATCGAAGAAAATGGATTCAAATTGAGAAAGACTTCCTGTTGATTAAAAAGTAAATTAGGTTGTGAAGAAGTGTCTCAGGGGAAAAAAGGTAGAAGTCCCATTGTATCAAATACTTTTAACATTGGCTAATAAGCAATGGAAAACGCTCCTGACAGGGTAACATAGTGGTGGCCTCAGGGCAAGAATACAGTGACATAATTGGTCTGTTCTGTTTCCAGCTCTAACCCTGTACTTATCTGGATAATGTTACTTTCACCAGTTTAGGTAACTAGATAAACTGGTACTGCCTTGTGTTTGGATACTGTATATTAGCCTAACTTGCCCCTGCTTCGGCTGGGTATGTAAATAAACAAAAAGTAACTTTAGTTTTACAAAGTTTTAACTCAAAAAATAACTGGGAAGTTTTATCACTACAGTTTCAGATTGAATAAAGGATGAACAAAACCTAACATATAAAACTGAAAAACACTCAAAACTGGGAGCAAATTTAAAGAGTTAGGTTTTTAGATACAGTGGGAGAGCTTGACTGTGAAAATCAATTGTCATGTATCGCAAGTAGGCATCCTAAAGGCAAACTTGTATATTTTTTGTGGAAATAATAAAGATTGGTTACCTGTCTTTTAAATGCCACTTTCGGAGGAAATCAGATGTGAATGTTGAAGAACTGTTTTGTACCAAACCCAAAAGACTGAAAATTTAGGGCCCTGACCTCACACACGCAGGTCCAAAACTCTTCTTGCAAGTAGTTCCACATTCGGCAGTTCTAACTGACCATGTTCATCAGAGATTGCAGTGTTGAAGACTAGGATTGTATTGCTAATAACTTTCATTCTGTTTTTAAATAAATAAAAAAAAAGGAATTTACCCATAAAAATGAGTGTATTGCTTCATTTCTTCGAAGAAGATTGAAAAAACTTCATTGAATATAGAGCAGATTTTTGAAAATTAGCTGCTTCTTCCTTTCTTAGGTACTTAAATAGCTGAAAAGTACAATTCAGAATGATGTCAAGCTGTAAATATTGATGAAGCTGAACTTGGCAGCTGGTTATGTTGAAAGTTGGTGTTTGCAATTATAGTTTAGAATTACTTGCTTAACAACTCAGTATTTGTTTTCTTTGACAATAATAGTGTTAAGATCTTGGCCTTCTCTGCATATATAATCATGTTAGTAGGAAGTAAAAATGTCTTTGTATAAAACAAAAACCTCAGTTACTAATGATTAGAAACATGGTAAAAATGGAACATTCATTTGGAAAACTTTGGGGTATAAACTAGCAAAGAGTGAAGTAAAAAATAAAAGCAAACTGTGATTTAAGCTTCATTCTCTGTCACCCCCCCAGCCCTCCTCCTGGCTCTGTCTTGGCTCAGTCTGGCTATAAACATCTACCCAAAGCCGCATGAGAGCGTGTAGTGCCGTGATCTAGAGCTTCTCTATGTGCAGCAGGGTATGCATGTCTGTGTGTTGTGACTGCTGTAGGAATTAGCACCAGTATTGCTGCACTGGTGTGAATTTCCTAACAATGCAGCTGTTTTGTAAAAGATAAGAAAACAAAAGGATAGTTTAACAGAGGAAACTTTGATACTCTTCTAATACAGGAATATAATAACTAAAGAGCTTGAAAGGTGCAGTAGCTTCCAATCTTGTGATGCATTTGAATGATTTCTAGTAGTGCTGGTTTTAATTCTTGTAATGGCTGAAGTTGCCATTTAAATGTGTGAGTGGATAAGCCCCCCCCCCCCTTTTCTGTGCACGTGCCTGCTTACTACCTTACCAGTTTTAATTTAATTCCTACTGCTGGTTTTGATAAACGTACTGTTGTATAGGACTTGATGACTGTTACTTGCGGCTCAAAAAGAAACCTTCGATCCTGAATTGTCTTTTGTGGTATGAACAACCTGATGGGATGATTCTGTTGGGATTTTCAGCAGTAAAGGAGTTATTTATAGCTTTCAGGTTTAAAGTTGAGCTGTTCAGAAGTAGGCTTCTCTCTCTTCATAACATTTTGCTTAAAATGGAGAAAAAATTTTAAAGTCTGTGGTCTAGTATAACATTCCCCCTCCTTTTCACCTCTCTTCCAGGAAATTAAAGTCCTCTGTATTCTGAAGAGTTTCTGTCATTTTGCAAATGTCCTGAAATAAAGGCTTGCTACTGTTGTACCGGTTTTGCTCCAGCAGTGCTGAATCATTGGGAATGCTAGTATACATGGATTGCTGACACTTGGAGCGTGTTGACTGCATCCCCAATTTTGGCACCGGGGAACCATTAAATTATATGATAGTTGTAATACTCATGGTAATGACTGCTTGTGTGCCATTAGGATTCCGAGCATTGCTGCCATTATCAAGTAGAAACAGTATTAGCAGTATGAAATAGCCCTTTTTTCTGCCTGAAAAGCATGCCTTTGCAAGATCTAAGAGAACAGAAGATGAACAATTGAAAAGAATGAGGTTTTTATAATGATAGTTTGTTTCCAACTTTGCTAAAAAATTTCTTTCATTATGTTGGCTGGGTAAAACTTTATACAGAGTGGAAAAAGTAGCCAGTGTTCTCAACATTTTAATTCCTCGATGCTCCAGTCATCACCGAAACTCTTAATATGCTGCTGACTGTCAAGAAGACACTGTTGGTCAGCTAAGATAAAGACTACTCCCAACAACCTCAGTTTCAATAGTTTCCATAAACATTGTGGCATAGTGTTGAAGGACTTGAAGAGATAAAGTAGAAATAGTTTTGAAGATGTTTATTGCATATACATACATATTTACACACACACACACATATATATATAAAAAAGTATATAAATGTGTGTATATCTATGCTTCAGCCACGCTGAAAAGACAGAGTGGGACAAAGCACAAAGGACTTTGGAAAACTTAACCAGTTGGCAGCCTTGGGTTGATTATAGTTAGGATGTGACCTTGATTACAGTTGAGAAGTTCTGTGTAGTGTACAATAGGCTGCTGAGGCAAAGTAGAGACAAATACCTTTTATATTCTCTGTAACCTTTAACAGATTCTTTAGCAAAATCAGTATGAGCAGAAAAGCAGTGAATTTTTATGCTGCTTTGTGCAGTAGAAAGTGGCAAAAAGGTGTAAGCAAAACATTTTTAAAAATACATTTTTCAATTTATTCTTCCAGTGGGAGGAAGAACATGTAGCACCTTAAATGTTGTTTATATAAATATTTTGGAACACTGGGAAGGTGGTGATGCAATGTTCTGTCTTCAGCTCATGTTTCAAGGCTGTCTTCAGATTCAAGAGCTAGAAACAGGATTTTCTAAACAGAAAGCCTGACTTAGGACCATTTTTGTGCAGTCCAGAGCTGTCTTTCCTTACCCTGCTTTTGAAATTGATGATCTGGTAGCCAGACAATCAAGTGAAAAAAAAAATTTTGCTTTTTTTAAAGGTTATATAGACATGAGTTAAGAAATATTACTAGTTTGCTCAGAAAAAAACCCATAAATGTGATTTGAGACGTATCCTTTTGCACTTGTTTCTCATGTCCTCCTTAACATTAAGTCAAAAAGGGAGACATTCTTTAACCAAAAAAAAAACCCCAACTCACTAATGATTGGGTTTTCTTGAGCAGATCATGTTGTGTAGTTGTCCATTTAGCAAAAAAACCTGACATCTTCAGGAGTGTTTTATTTTATGAAAGTGGTTTGCTAATTTATATTTGGGCTGTT
The DNA here is from genome assembly GCF_030936135.1 of Gavia stellata. Lineage (NCBI taxonomy): Eukaryota > Metazoa > Chordata > Aves > Gaviiformes > Gaviidae > Gavia > Gavia stellata. Next base: position 57,126,907 of record NC_082597.1, on the reverse strand, counting down.
CATGTGAAAAGACTTAAGTGCTAAGAATTTGGGCTTGTGCTTTGTATGTATAGGTTAATGACATCATTTCTGTATAGTCCTATTCTCACGTTCCCTTAGAAGAGCAGTACAGGCTAACGTACATGATATCTATTCCAAGTTATGGTTATTTATCTTGTCGTTGAAAGTGGCTGTGTCATATCTACATTGACAGCTGAACCATTTTCCATATAGTACAAAAAACATCAGCTCAGAGAAATTAATATTGAACAACATAGAAAGTTGTGCAGCCAACACTGAGTTAAACATAATGGATACTTCATCGCGTGTAATATTTTGCTGTAGAACACCACCGTGATTTTGTGGAGTACTCAGCTGCCACTGCTGAATGCTGTTCTCTGGATTTATTTTTTTAGAGGCTGAGGATTTCTGCCTTTTTCCATGCTGCTTTGTTTAGAGGCATATCTTTAGTTTGGTTTTCCTTGAAGTGCTAAGCCTTCCTGGATTTCCTTCCACCTAACTAATGCAAAGAGATAGTTCTAAACAATGTGAAAGAAAGAGGTTGTAAATCCTCTTTGAAGCACCAGTAGCATCTCTCCTTTCCTAGTGAATGATTTCTAATTGATTACAAGCTACGTTTCCCTGTGCAGTCTTGAAAAGTGAAGAAAAGTAGAGGACTACCACAGTGACACCTGGATTGTCCTGGATAATTTTTATAGTAAATTATGACTGTTACAGTGCCAGTGTGCTGTAGATGAAAAAACATTAAATATTTCTGTATAGTTTTGAAGTCGTGGATGACTTTAAGCCAACTTCCCAATATCCTAATTGGGTGTGTGATGTGTTTGTGTGGTTATGTCAGCAGCTGGGTTTTGAGGTGATGTTTTAGACAGCTTGAGGCCTTTTGAGCAGAGATTGTACTCTTGGTTGCTTTATCAGAATCATTCCACAACATAAGTTTAAAATTTGCTGCTGTCAAACATTTACCCACTTAGTAAAGGGACAGTTAAACCACAGTGGCAGCAAAGACCCCCCCTTTGTCTCCAAATGTACTGTTTCTAGTCAGAAATTGTTTGAATGGAAAACATGCCCAGAAAGCTCTTAGTTAATACTAGAAGCTCAGGAAAAAAATATTCTGTTTGTGGTAGCTAGTGCAATGACAGGAACAGTTTGTCACTAGATAACGCTGTACGTTAAGCATGAACAGTAGCCAACAAGATGATGTAGTGAATTTGGAAACATGCCACCTGTTGGTTACCTTCACAAAAAAACTTTCTTTTATCGTGCCTGAATAATGGCAACTGGAATAATTTAGATTTTAGTGATGTTAACTTGGATGTATAGTGGTAAACTAATAGTTCTGGACCTTGTTTCATTCCTGGAAGTTGGTTATGTTTTGCAAAACCAACATTGGAGTATTTAATTCTAGCTGTGGTTAAGACAGGGTGGTGGATTCTGAATGATTTGAAATGGGCTTGAGTGTTAGCCAGTTCAGGGCTGCTGATATGTTATTCTTTCAAAATAAGATTAAATAGCTGACAATTAGTAGGTAATGAGATTCATTTTTACGTATAATATCTGATATTCAGGAGTTATTGTAGGATTACGTAATCGCTTTCCTTGAACACGCTTGCATGTGTTCTCTCAGTTCTTATATAAGAAACCAGTTTTATCCCCTGTTTTTTCCCAGTTGTGAATAGAAATTATATTTTTAGAGCTTCCTACTGTTCTGTCTTATCTCATGGTCAGTAGGAAATTCTGGCCCACGTGCTACCAGTGTTTACTGTTTCTCCAGATTTGGATGGGAGGTTGGGGGGAGAATTGGAAGAAAACGGTTTCCTGATGGCAGCATCTTCCTTTCAGTTCTGTGCACCTGGAATATTTTGGTGTTCCTACAGAGGCAGCTTATGTGAGGTGACCATAAAGGAGGTATTTGCTGTAAGTAAAGAACTTGGTGTGCAAGTGTGGGAAGACGTGCAGCACCCAAAAAAAAACTTGAGGAAAAAAGCTAGTCTAGGAGTCCCGACTACAGGATATTCAGCTGCTTCATAGATTCCCTCACACAGCTAAGCAAATTGCTGCACTTTACTATATTGGAACTAGAAGTACATACTGAATATTTAGGGGGTTACACTGTACATGCATAGGGTCCTGGTCTGTCAGGGCAGGAGTTGTAAGTAGTTTTAAGTCTGTAAGCCAGGAGTAGGTAAGTATAATGAATTGTTCCTGCTTTGGCAAGGTAACAGAAACTGAGTCTGATCTTTCAGTGTGCCTGGGTGCCTGAATTAATAAGTAAGTGTTGTAGTTAGATGATTAATACTTGGTTATGAACTGTCACAGTTCTTGGAGGGAAGGGGGAGGTCCCCTGCTTTGTTTTGTCAGAGGAATAGTGCATAAATTGTGAGTGGCTTTTCGTTTTTCCTTTTCCTCCCCTCTGGCTACCTAATGAAACTGTGTCTGCCTTCCTGGCTAAAATTTTTCCTATGCAGGCCAGGCAAGCAGGGTGATGCATCCTAAAGCCGTGGATGCTGGCAGAACTAGACACTTACTCTGAGGATTTGAATTAGGAGGAGATGTATACATGATATTTAAATTCCATTCTGACTGGGGTAGACACTGAGATTCTCCTTGCTGTAACATCTTTGCAGTCTTACTCAGCTACACATTGTGTTCTGTCTTTAACCCAAACTGTTTTCACTGGATTCTACTGTCTTGTGCCACTTTGACTTTGCTAATTAACATCGTTATTGTTGTAGAAACATAGGCCTAAATTTGTCAGAGTAACAGGAGGAAGACGATCAGTCTTTTCTTGTCTTACATCTATTAAAAGTTAGATACTGACAAGAGGCTTTTTTCAATTAGGGATAGGAATCCATACTCCTCTTCATGAATAAGATTCTGTAATGAGGTAAGACAGATTATTGGCATAATTAATAGCAATTCTCTCTTTTCTCATGGAGACATTAGTGGTCCATAAGCATGTGGTGGTTTGGCTGGAACTTTGACTGCTTTTGCAAGACACTAAAGCTACAGTATTTCGATATCCAGCCTGCAACTACCCCTTCCTGGGAAAATCTGTTTTTTAGCCAGTTTCTGCAATGTTTTCTAATCTCCAACTTCAGATCCTATGCGGTCAAAAACTGCACAAACATTTCCCTAGTCTTGCTTTTTGGCTGGTACTCTCATTGGATGAAGGTATGTGTCAGAAAAGCATGATAAAACTGCTAAGTCAACAACAGCCTATGACTCTACCTATAAAGTATTGTGTACTTGACTGTGTAGATTAATAATAGCATATTAAATGACACAGCTGGATATTTCTGGGATGTTTTAGGGAGGTGGATGATAGTTTAACGTTCAGTCAAGGAATCAATTTTTCATTTTTTTCTATAGTTTTCAAAATCAATAAGGAAAATTGAAAACTTAGAGACAAGTGAGTGGGTTACTCTTACCTCTGCATATTATTTCCAATATATGTCAGTAGCAGAAGTATTTCCTTAATCTCCTACTGTCTAGTGAAGCCAGGTAAATGCAACTTGCTTTACTTCGTTTGCTAAGATGAACACAGTGCTTATTTTTTTCAATGGAGGAAATATTACAAAGTGGTAAATGTTATGGCTTCCTACTTATTTCAGAGTATGCATTCACTTATTGTAAAAGTAATGAAGAGTTTGAGTTTTATTAGACTTCTGTCTCCAGAGCCTTAGTTTCTAACGAAGATTTAAAATGTCTTGCCTGGTAAAAACATTCTCAATTTTAGGTGTGGACTTTAAGGTTGCTAATACTTTTGGGACATCATAATACTAAGGTGATGATGTGCTTAATAGAGATTTTTTTTGTTTTTTTTCCACTTGGGAAACTACTTCAGAGTGATTGAGAAGACTGAGCATGTTGCACATCTGCTTTAATAGTGCTTTGACTGCATGTTCATTTCTGAAAGAAAACCAAACATTTCAGTTTTGTGCCTACACATAGTAAGTAAACAGCTAAAAACTGTTGTGAAAAGGATAATATGATGATTAGTAATGAGAAAACTGTAACTTGCTGCCAAACAAATAATATTTTCAGCAAGTACAGAATTTGCAATGCCTAGTTTAAATGATGTCGTTCATTTTAGGAGGTATTGCCCTTATACCTTTGAGTAAATGTTAGCTTCCACCCCACCCCAAGTGGGTCTGGTGGCAAAGTTTACAGAAACTCTGATAGTGACAGTAAATCCTTGGGAGGGCTATTTCCTGTTCAATATCAGTTTGAGGTTTTTCATGCAGCACTATGCAAGGTACATTGTCAGACCTGACTAAATACCTATAGTATTTAGTGAAGATTCAGAGCAAGCTAATCAGCCAGTAGACTAAATGCTATATATACAGGTATAACATACCTCTTAAATGTTTTGGTGGGTCACAGTATAAGGATTCTTATTTTTTTCTCAAAACTGATTGTTGGTCTAAGTTGTGTGGTAATGGGTGAGTGATAAGTATGCGTAAACAATAAACAGTATTATGTTTTTAACATTTTCTCTGAGGTAGTTAAAGATGCATTTCCAGCAGTGGTGCAACTTTATTCTGTAAAAGCCTAAATTTGCTAAAACTTGAGCCTGAGGCTCAGCAAGTAAATGCTTTTTGCAATATGTAAATTTCTTGCCTTGGAAGAATAATTTCCTAGACTGGGATGTCAGTTGAAGTGGGAGAATAGTGAGGAGAAAAGTACTTCTCTCCTTAACTCTAATCCTAACTGTAGCTCTTTTTCCCCCATCTCCCCAGTACTGCATAAATTACGGGGCAGGGTGGGGGGCGGTGAGGGAGACGGGGACGGGGCTGTATTGCTTCTTTTGCGATTACAATTGTTTGTTTACCCTACATGATTTTATTAAGATGAATATGGCTTTTTCTAAATGGTTTGGGAGTAGGGGTTGCTGAGCTTTGGAGACAACTGACTTTTGTTTTTATATGGTTTTTTTATATAGTAATGCCCACAGTTGGCTGACCTTTTTAAATTTTTTTAATTTTTTTTTTTTTGTCTCCTTGTAGGGTTTCGGTTTTGCACTGAATGTAGCCAGGACAGATCCTTGTGGGCTTTGGCAGCCCTTGGAAACTGTCAAAGGTAAAAATCAACCAAAGTTCAATATTGTGTTCTTAAAAGTTGGAGGTGAGAAGAATATTAGGCTGTGCTTGTTCTTAACCAACTATAGGATATATTGCTGTTTTCATATACTTTCTAGTGTGTTATTTCCTGTGGGTTTGGGTGTGAAGTTTTTTCTGTAACTGCCTGATGTGATTTGGTTTTGTCAGCTAAAGCTGATGCATATGATGGTTTTCTTTGAAAATTAATTAATTTATGCTGAGATTTTAAAGTCACTGGCATCGGTAAGTGATTAGTTCCTACAAGCGATGAAATTAGATTCAAGTTTCGTTTATCTTCTGGATGCTCTCCCTTTCATCTCAGTACCTCTCAAACTCGCATTTAAAGTGACAAAAAATATTCTGTTCTTTTTCCATATGTTAAATTTTACATTGCTTTTGTACATTCTTAACAAACTTGATGTAACGTAAAGCTGTAGCAATTAGATATAATATGGCTAGACCATCTATTAAAAATTAACACACTTTTGTCTATGTACCTACGTAGAGACTAATGATTGCAATCAGGTATCAACATGATTATGTCAAATAAGCACAGTCTCATTTAAGACATAGTTGAGTACAGTACTGCCTTGTTCTAACTGCTTTTTTTGAAGTATGCCATGTATACAAGATCACCATCTTTGAAGAGCACTTGTGTGCCTGTTTTGCTTTGTGCTCTTGTGAGAGAGTTTGGGACCTACATTCAATTTCTGCTTACTCTCTATAATGCTGACAGGTTGCACAGCCTTACTGCTGACAGGTTGCACAGCCTTACTGCCTTTCAAGGGTTTTCCAGTGCACCATATCCAATTTAGACTTTGGAATTCATAGGAGCCACAATTGGTTTTACATTAATAAGTGCTTCTCTTGCAGCTGCACTCTTCAGAAGCTTGAAATAATTTTTTCTTCTCTGTCAAATGAAGAACAGTTTTCCCCTTTAGTCCATATTTGATTGCTGCTGGCAATCTGAAAAAAAAGGCCTGTGTGTTAGATAAGGTGCTTAGTTCCAGTGATGCCTATTTGATGAACAGCAAATTTGAAGACATTTGGATTCCATCTGTCTCTTTGCTGATGAGGACCTTGTATTTCTGAATGGTGGACCTTTCTACCTGGGGGAAAACAAGGCCTGAGGAAGTACCTTGTTCACTGGTATTGATATTCAGGGATTTATAACTATATGGAAGTTAGGCTCAGGTTTTACTTGCCAGAGTGTGCTAGAATGCAGCAGTGAAGAGATAGTATCCGTAAGGTGGTCTGCACTGTTCTGCTTACACTGAATTTATGACTGGTAGCTGCATCCATCATCCTGATACCGCTGAATGAAATGTGTACATCTTTGTTGCAGAAAGAGACAGAACATAAATAGGACTAAATATCAAACTGGATAGTACCAAAGCCCTATATTGCTTTATGACAGGACAATATTATATTAGGCATTAAAGTTCGTAAGAACTGCAGCTAGTTCATATTAGCGAGTGTTTTTGCCTTTGAGAAAAGATTCTCATCGCTGTATGATATTTTAGAGTTAAATAAAAATTGTTCCGAACTTTAGACATACGTCTGCTACATCATATGTGGACATACCTGTGCATTGCTATTTGTCAGACCTTCTCTGAAGTCCTCACTCAAGCCAAAGTAGGTTAATTTTTCTAGAAGATATCAGGTGAATAAAAAGATTGGGGGATTTCAGTCCCATCTGAAGTAGTTTTGGCGGGTGTATGCAAGAATGGAAGAAGAGGAATATCTTACTTTTGACCTTTTCCAAGAGTGACTTTATTGACAGATGTTGGATCTGAAAATCTAAATGGACTGTGTATAAAATTTATGTATTTTTATCCCCTGGGAACCTGGCATATCACATAAATATTGGAAATAAGTAAATAAAAGCCTTTTGGCATTTGGCTTTTTTTCCAGTCCTGTAGGATTGTAGTACAAATTCTGATTGCCTGTCTATCATCTGTGTACAAAATAAAATACCCTATGTGTGACCTTCAGCCGTCTGCTCAGAAGCTAGTGAGCTGAAGAGGTGGTGTCAACAACATGGAATAATTGTTATTTCTTCACATGCTGACACTAAGAAGTCACTTTGGCTGCGAAGTCATCCTCGGTTGTAAATGATTGCTACAAAAGTCTGCCACAGAGGTAGTTTCCCATGGATTCAGGAATCCCCAAAAGCCTGCTTTTGGCAATAAATAAACTTGGAATGCAGCATTCTTGTGCCAGAATTTGTGTATGCAGAAAGAACATAAAAATGATAGTATTGAATTGGGCTCATAGTTTGCGGCCTGATGTTTTGTCTCCTGAAAGAAGCCAGAAGCAAATACAATGGGGAAAAATACAACAGAAGGGTAGTGTTCAGCAAAACTCCCTCTTGCAACACCTCTTGCAGTCTGTGGCTTAGGGTCTTTCTACACCAGCTGCAAGATTTTTTTGATGGATTTTCTTTTCCCCTTGTGAATTTTTCCAGTAAATTACAGAGCCTTTTAAAACTTCCACCTTCTTGCCATCCCATGTGAGAGAGTTCACTCTAACTGAGCATTGTATGAAAGAGTGTGATATATGTTTTGAACATTAAAGCTGATAAAACATGAGTTATGGGACAAACAAAGAGTGAGTGAATAAACTTTCTTTTCCTTCTCCATTACATTTGCTTTTTTTATAGATTTTCTCTGTTTTTCTGTTTCCTCCTCTGATCTCTGAGCTATGGATAGTTCCAGTGTATTTAATCTGTCCTCTGTAGGAGAGCTTGCTTATCTTTGTTCTTGTAGCCTTTCCATTTATTTTTTTTATTTTCTAGTTCTACTGATTCTATTTTTCTTTGAGATGCATTGGTTGGTAGTTTTTTATCTTCTTCCAGTACTAATATATAAAAACTGGTGTCAAATATTGCCACTTTCCATTCCTCTGGTAGTGAGAGATATCTCCAAATATAAACATGGCAGTTTTTCAGAGGTTTATATTTGAGTTATTCCAGCACTCTGAATGAACAGTGACCCATCCTTGCAGTGGTCTTGGCCTGACCTGACTGGTCTTGGCTTATTTTATGAGTGTTTTTTTAATGCTTCTGTAGCTCAAGTTCAGTCTTGCTGGTTTCTCTGATTTGAAGCTAATTCAGTGCCACAACAACCCTTCTGGCCAAAGCTGTCTTGGCCGATAGACATCAGGCTTTGTGTCTAACAAGCTGTGGAGCTTCCCAATTACTTGAATCTGATATTGCAAAATCATGCTCAGAAACTCCTAGCTCCAGAAGCTCTAGTGGATTTCAGAAACTCAGCATGGTGAAGTACCATGGACAGGGACTGCTCGCCCTGTCCTCCCCTCCTGCAGAACAGAAGATAGCCTGGCAGTGAGAAATATGTGTTATATGCAGGAGGACCTTGGCATAGATGCATGACACAAGTCTTGCTTAGCATTTGATACCTACGATTTTTGATTGTATGCTGCAGGCAGAATATTTGCTGAGTATTTAGGTGAGAGTTCTGCTTGATGCTCATTCCTCTTTCCCTAGAAAAGGAAATTACTATGCTCTAAGTCTTTACAGCTCCCATGCTTTGCACAAGAGTATATGATATTACTGAACATAACAGCTTGTTGGTTATAAGATTTAATAAGCTGTACGCAACATCTTGTAGCTTCAGGTCCTTTATGTTTGTAGAACATACTCTTCATTCTTTGTGTCAACTTAATAGCCATGAAAGATGTTGTCTGCCTATGCACAACACACAGAATATGTTGGCAGTGCAGACAGCCTTACCTTATGAACAGGCTTTAACCTTGAAATAAAGGAGGTTCATCTAGATGAACAATTCTCAAGCTTTCTCTTTTTGAATTCATTATTATTTACACTCCCAAAATTGTCAGTTTTGAGGCTTGGAATTGCTGCTGTGAAAGTGCCAGAAGAGTCAGCAGCTCTGTAGCTGAGGTGCAAAAATGAAGTGAAGAGACTTCAAATGGATTTTAAATGCTGGTGCAGTTGAAGAGTTACGGCATCTTGAGAGGGACAGCTGTTAAAGGCCAACAGCTCTTTGCTTTAAGAGAGTTTTTAACTCAGTGTGAGCCCTTACTTTCCATATACCTGGAATGTTACAGATCTGCTGATAGTTTACATCTTGCATTTTGAGAGTGAGAGATTCCTGCTGAAATTATGCTGGTGTGTGATCTCCTAAATTGATTAATATGTTCCATTTACCTCTGAAAGATGGCTTATCCTCTAGAGTAGAATACACTCTAATCTCAGCTCTAGTCGGTGTGATTATTCCTTACTGACTGTAGATTTAATGAGTAAACACAATGAATGCATTAAATATTCAGCAATGATATATTTTAAAATTAAAAAGAAAGTATATTCCTGTTAGGTGTTTTTTTTCTCTTCATTAAGTAGACTTGTTTTATCCTGAGTAACCGTTGTCTTACTTGTTTGTGTAAAACATATAAATTCAGCAACTATGTACAGAATGGGAACATTAAAGGTCATAGCCTAGAATTGTTATTTATGTGCACCGCAATCTCACATAACACTGTTAAAGGCAGAAAAATAACTGTTTTTGAAATCTATCTTTTTTGTCTTTTAGGCAGTATTTTGCATTTCTGCAGAGCTTTGCACAGATCCTGTTCCCATGCAAACTGATGAGGGAGAAATACTGGAGGAAGGCAGTCCCAAGGTCAGTGAGGTAAATGCCACTGTGTTTTGGAGGAACAAGAGCCTCCTTGGCTGAAATGAGGGACACATGGAGTGAATATTGACTGCTGGTGGTATTTTTAATAAATACCTGCATGCAAGTAAATAATATTTACTACCCTGGAGATATAAAAAAAAAATGTTTGTAAAGGCCTTTAGAAAGATGGGCTTTTTTGCCATCTACTAAGGATTGGAACATGTCTCTTTGGGCACTCCCAGGAAGGAAAGAGAAAACTCTGGTAACCTAGATTGTATTCTATTTGTTAGAACTGGAAGGCCTTGTCAAGCTTTCTGTCCTACCCACCCTATCAACTGAGTTAAAGAGTTAAGTGTGTGGGCCCTTATGTACAGGTGTCAGTGTTTATGGATTACTGACTGATCTGTATTCAAGGTGTTCTGCTTCTTGTTTCCTTGTACTTGCCAGCATGTGCTTTGTTGTGAGACTGGATAGTATGTTGCTTTTAAAAGTACGTCTGATTATAGCCTCTTGTCCCAACAAGATATGTTGAGAAAGTGCTGTTGAATATAATGTTGGATGGGTCTTGCTTTTTGCTTACTTCCTGAAGATGCAGATGTTGAGTCGTGAATTACTTTGGTTTGCATAATGAGACAGTGATTATGATATTTTCCAATTGGTTTATAAATTCCTTTTATAGTCCTGGCTATCTCAATGAGTTAATACTAACTGATCTGTGTTTAAAATATGGACCCTAAATTTCATGAAAATCTGAATCATTGTTAGCTTGCTTGTAGTTTTGTATAAGAGACTGGCTGAAAAAGCAAAAAACTAGGACTAAAATTAAAATTCGTTGTTTTCTAGCTGGAGCTTTTTTGAGAGGTGTTCTTATTGTTTTATGCTCTAACAGAACAAAACATTTTTTAAGCTGTAGGCATCAAGTTAGGAGGTGATTAATTATTAGAGAAAGGATTTGGCAATTGTACTACATGTACTTTAGGAGTTGTGTTAATTTTAAATAGTTTTGAAGGAAGGCTCACTAGATTAGGAGCTGACAAATGAAAACATCAGTGGATGTACCTGCAGCCATCCCGGGTATTGAATGCATCTCTTGACAAGAATGTGATTGCAAGGTTCAGTGGCGGATAGACATGTGAGAGGAAACATCATGCTGCAATTAATGACTGATTTTATTAGCATGGTTACTGGTGCTTACTTTTCACTAGAGAGAGTCTGTGTGTGTGTCCATATTTATGTATATACACACAGGTGCCTGTATGTGTGTGTGTATTTATATGGCTTTCATTTTTTTGTCTGTGTGGCAGGAAGTAGATTGAAGTAACTGTCTTGTGAAACTTACTCTTTTCCTCCAATGAAAAGTATGCTTTTCTTCGGCATTCTTAATTCTGGGTGTAATGGGGAAGATTGTGTCTCTATTCCAGCATTAGGTGTTCAAAAAATTTAGTGAGCTTAAACTTAAAAACAAATTTTTTAGACTGAATTTGAATACCTAAGTGTGTATGCAGTATTGCTTTGAAACAATTGTCATTTAGAGAACGTGGGAGATTTGGAATCATACATATGGTATTCAGTGTTATTAATTAGAGTTATGTAGGATCAGTATATAGTAAGCAAAAAAGACTCATGACTACATATAGTCCTTCTCCCCATCCTGTGATGTACAGGACTACTCACTGAAATGTATTTTTCAGTGCTTCTTTAGTCTGTAAATGATTATCCTCTCTTTCCTGGTCTCAGGAGAGTTTTATAGCTATAACAGTTGAAGGATTTGTCCTGGAAAAAATTTAGGCAAAGTATATTCCACTATAGTGTATTGTATCATTAAAATTTTGTCCTTCATTTACAAATGTTTACATGATCTAGTGAGCCATTTTCACAAAGATACATTTTTCTAAGAAATATTTTTTAAGACCTCAGTAATATAGTTCAGGTTTTTTCCTTTTTTCAGGACTTTTTTTTTTCCCTCAACTCCTCCAGGCAGATGACATGAGTTTTTTTTTGGAAGAAGTTTGTTTTGTGCTTTGAAGACACTAATATAACTACCAATTAATTCATAATTTATTCTTACCTTTCATTTCTCCCCTTTTACCCATTCCAAAATACTAATCTGTAAATAAAAGCTAAACATATAATTATTCTTATGCTTATTGTTCAGATCAGTGGATTTTTTTTCTGTGTTTTTCTAGGTGTTTTTTTATACCCATATTCAAGCACTGGCAATCCTTTCGGACCTCACTCAGTTTATACTCTGTTCTCAAAAATCCCATAATTTACCTATTCTTTTGCCTTCACTAGAAATGATTTTTTGAGCCTGTAAATGACATCTAAAGAAGCCGTTGTCATCTAGTGTTTGAGAAGGACTTGGAACACTTCACATGTTAGCAACTCCTTTGAAACCCTTCTCTTAAACATTGCAGAAGTTGACTCTGCAGCTCATAGGTCTTACAAGATTATTAAATGCTGATTAAGCACATTCCAGCTACTTCAGTGACAATAAGTTTGATTATATCATACATGAAGCCAGATTAAGGCCCCATTCTTAGCCTTTGTTCTGAATAATTCAGAATTTTCTGAATTTTCAGAATTGGCTTTTCTAGCCAAAAAGAGATTTTTGCATGTGATACAAAGAATGAAATTCCTGTTTATGGTGATTTGTAGCATCTTTTATTGGCTGCCTCAGAATAATTATGAAATAAAAGTGGGCTAGCTTTTTGTCTTGAAATTATTTCTTCGCTCTTGTAGGACTTCTACAACAGTATTAAAGCTATTGTTGCAAAAAGGTGGAGGAAAAGATTGTAGCATTTATTTTTCTACTTTTTTGTTTGTATCTTAAGATGAAAACATAAAATAACCTAAAATACAAATTAAAAACCACTTTATGTTCAAAAGAAAAAGGCCTAGGCCTACATGCTGGAATGCCTTCATATCAGCTACACTTGAAGCATTTCTGATGAGTAGTAAATGGCCCTGTTGTGATTGTGCTTGATAATTTTTTTTTTCTTTTTTTCTTCTTCTCCTTTTCAGAATGCAAGATGCTCAGGGGTCTGGTAGGTACTTCCCCACAGTTCAGAATTCCTCTCTTACTCAGTTTTGGTCTTGACAAGAAGTGGGAAACCTACATTTGGGCCTCTTGCAGAATGTTCCTGTTATCACTTCACCTGAATTTAAATTGAAAAACACTTGAACAAGCAGACATGGAAAATTGTCTTTAGACTCTGTAGCTGAATCCCTTCCATGCTGTATTATATTTTGCCAAGAAGGGTCTTTGCCAAAATATCACCTAACAATCACTTCTGGACACTGTCTTAGGCTGATCGTGAGTTGAAAATTGATCTGACTTATCTTCCATAAGCACGTGTTGAACTTGAGGGAAAGAAACTAAATATACTAATTTCTAGAGATATTGATATCAAGGTGTTCTGTCTTAAATTATGAGCACGTCTTTCCATGGTGATAAATAATCTTTGGAAAGAGTAATGCTCACCACATGAAGTTCTGTAGCTCAGAGTGTTAATAACTGATTCTTCTTTTGGACTTGATGATCTTACAGGTCTTTTCCAACTTAGTGATTCTGTGATTCTGACTCCTCAAAACGACAAAGCAAGAGGGGTTCCTGTTGATACATGTTGCAGGAAAAGCAATGATTAGAATAATAGTGTCAGTTACCTGAGACTGCAGACCCCATGACGAGTTATCAGTGTTTGTTTCCAGAGTCTTCAGTTAAAAGAATGTTTAATTGATACAAAAGATGTCACTCACTTTGCTTTTTATGTTCTTGCCCACTAGTATATTAATGCTGTCAGCAGTCCTAACCACTAAGAATCTTTGATACTTCTCTTCTGGAATCACAAGGGTATAACTTGAGGAACCAAATTTATTGTAGATTGAGGTATACTTGAAGTATTCTGGAGTGTCAGGGATGATGCCAAAATCATCTTTCATGGAGATACCATGAACATCAGGATATAAAGATTTGGATACTGCAAGAATTAACTTTCTTATGGTGCCAGTCTGAAAATAACCTAAAAAGTTATACATGAAGACTCTGTCATACAGTGGAAAACAAATGATATATCATGCTTTATTCCTTGTGAACTGGTTTGGTTCTATAACTGTTTCAGATTTTCTGGCATCCTAGACTGTATAGTATTCTGAGATATCAAGACCAAGCCTTGAAGAGAAAAGGAAGTTTGTTTCTGGTTTTGGAAAAGGAAAAAAAATTGCCTCATGTAGAGCTGAGCAGGTCACTTCAAAGACTAAATAGTTATGTGCTTCGAACTAATTAACATTATGTGAGGTATGATTAGAAAATTTAATCCCTGCAGTCAGGCATAATGAAGAGTGATAGTCTTGCTTTACTCCTATCAATATGATGGCACTGCTTCAAAAGTTGGCCTTCATGCTTGCCTTTGCCACTCTTGAAATGAATGACAGAAATCCAGTGGCAATTTCTTGGTAATTAAGCTTAAGGAAAGTTACTGATGTTCTCAGTCCTCACTTCAATGTTTGTTTCCCCCACTGTTATTAACACATACATTTTTATTTCATTTTGTAATTATTTTTTTCTATTGTGGTAGTTGAGTTGTGCTCTCGTTCTTCTCAATTTTGCATACTTGAGAAGTTTCTACAATTCTTCCCTTTTAGTTTTTTCACAGTGTATTCTTTTGTCATTTATCGGATTGCTTTGCAGCAAAGAGTAGGTTTTGTGCATGCTCTTTCCTCTTCTCTCCCCACCCTGTCCCCCCCTGCCCTATAGGCTGCTTTTGGAGAAACTTACTGTTTTGGCTGTTTTGTTGCCAGGGCTTTTCATCTTAACTGGTTCCATTGTTTGATCTCATAGTTTCTTCCTTGTTGTCAGAAAATACGTTTTCTGTTAAAATGGCATCGACATGGTAAAGACAGCTGGCACCTGTCAATGGCACACTCTTGATTCCAGTAACCGTCTAATATTAGTGCCACAAAGAGGGGAAACAACCTGTACAGAAGTAAGCTTTTTCAAATGAGTGTAGAGTTTTTAAAAGCGTAGTTATTTGGGGCAGATGTAGAAGTCTTATTTGACAGGAATATTGGGTCTATTTTATCGATATGATCTGCCAGTGAATATCATACAGCAAAGTATCCTTTCACTTTATAAAATAGTTGGGGGATGGGGTTTCTGGTTTTTCAGGGTCTCTTTTCCTCCCTTCACAAAAAAGGACAACAACATTTCTACTTGGAACCCCACACCCTCTACTGTTCTTTGGATTATTATTTTTTTAATTATATTTTGTGAATGTTAATTTGCCACTAATGGTTACTAGTCTTTTAACAGCTTTGGTACTCTGAAAATATCAACTAGCACTGAGCTTCTTGTTTGTGGCTGATTTCTTTTCAGCTGTTTTCATCCATCTGTTAAGGATTACTGCATAGACAACACTTAAACTTTGTTTCTCAGTTGTTCCTTTGCTGTAAAATATTGCAGGAGGAAGCTAAAATTTTATGCCTGATTTGAAGTATTTTTAGATTTCTTTCAATATTGGCAGGAGTTTTGAGCTTATGTTGCAAACTTCTTTCTCAAAAAATGCAACTAAAATTTCCATGTCAAATGTAAAACTTCCCCTTCCCCTCCTTGTTGTTCCTTCATCTTTTCAAGTAAAAACCTATGAATTTGCCGGGAGGGTGGGACTTTGACCTAAGTAATTTATAGAAAGGTATTTATGAATCATGGTTTTGATTCAGTGTTATAGAAGGAAAAGGAGGAAGAATAGCTAGTTCTGTCCTTTTAGTGTTTTGTATGATAAAAATCTAGGTACACAAAATTTTGATGAAAAATATGGCTGCACGGGATTTGTAATAATGCTCAACTCCTTGTAAGTACAGGAAAAGGGAAAAGATTCTCTACTATATGGTGTTAGATAAATGTATTCTTATTCAAAGTTTTTGTTCATATTTATAGAAATAATTATTGAACTGAATAGGTAGTCTACAAATTAGGCTACTTTTCTGTACTCAGTGGCTTTTTCAAAACCAGTGACACAAACATTGGGAATTGTCCTGTTGTTCAGTCTCACTGTCCAATGCCACTTATCAAGCTGTCTTGATGTTACCTGTTAATCCTTGTTTTATTTCCTTTCTAGTTGCCATCCTGTTCTCATCTGTCAACATGAATCTTTCCCTTACATTATTGCCTGCCTGTTTTCATCCCGGCTAATTCTTATTTTTCTTGCCTCTTGGTGTCTAACTGTGAACTAGCATTTGCCTTCTGTTTAAATCACTCTTCAGAACTCTGTTGGCACTGGCTATGGTTTGTTTGGTTTTTTTTTAATCCTGAAGCATTCACATGGAAGTCATGAGAAGGTTAAGTAGTATTAGAAACTTACTCAAGTATCTAAAGCTCTTGCTGTTATTTCATATATGTTGAGAATAAAGAAACATCAGCCTGTCTGAGTAGTATTTGTATTTGATCTGTTAAGTTACATGTTTTTGTATTTAAAAACAGAAGCTTAAAATTCAGAAGGAAGTGTTGTTAGAAGGGAGTGTTGCCAGTCAGGAGGTATCTTTCCTACAAGCACGAGTGTTCCACTAACTGCATTTATAGGTAAGTTATGCTCAGTTTTTGATAGTGGATGCTGCTTGATGCTGACAATACTGCAACAGCTAGGCTGGTGCTTGGATAGTTAACACAGCATTGAAAACCTTGATGCCTGTATTTCTGGGGCTTGTAATACTACTTAGTGATACAGAACTGGGTTTCTATTCAGATGGCACTAAATAATTTAAAACATCCAGGCTGAAGGCCTATACAGTAATGAAAGGAACAAAATGTTTTGTCACTGTAATTAAAAAAAAAGGAAAAAGCAGTTTTCCAGTCTAGTACTGGCCTGGTACATGGTGCTTTCAGGCTTGATGGTTTCTCCGCAGTATGAATGTCTGCTGCTCTTGAAAATTTTGGCTTGTTACAAAGAGGTGAACTTTAAACCTCAGTGTACTTTCTTGTGAATACCTGACAAGTCAGAGTAGGTTTCATTTTACTCATGTAGCTGTTGTCTCTCCATTAGGACCAGGGAAGTAGTTTTATTTTGGGTTTTTTGTTTGTGTTGTTTGTTTTTGGTTTTTTTAAATCACTCACCATGTTTTCAGAATGTATTAGTTTATTAATTTTTGATGTCTGCTGGTGGGTTACTTGTGAAGCTTCCAGCATTTCTTTCCCTGATATACAGGGTATGTTTCCATCATTTTTCTGGAACATGAATTGTAGGAGCAGCTAGTCTTTCTAATGCTGACCTACAACTATACTAAGTTCCTAGAGTCTTTGTACAAATTATCTTGTAAAGCCTTTTAGGAGTAGAGAGGTATTCTGCCTAACAAGACAACTTACGTGTCTCCCGAAAGGTGGCAACTTAAGAACTGGTATGAGTACAAAGACAGTTTTTCACAACAGAAACTGATGTCATCTTCATTATGCTCTGCTAGCCTGAAAATGTTACAACTCTTCAGGAGAGTAATTTCAAAACCAAAATCTTTGCATATCGTGTATTTAAAAAAAAAAAAAAATCCTTTAATCTCTCAGTAAAAAATAAAATTACTTTAAATCTTCGGTTAATAAAGTAGTCCTCCCTTTTAATGACATGTTATTAAAGCTTGTAAAAATGTTATGGCATACTCCTCTTGTTTTAAAAATAAGTTAACATAGTCCATCAAGGGGAGCAGAAATTTTGGGTTAGTTTTTCTCTTGAACTTTAACACTGTGGCCAA
The DNA here is from genome assembly GCF_030936135.1 of Gavia stellata. NCBI lineage: Eukaryota > Metazoa > Chordata > Aves > Gaviiformes > Gaviidae > Gavia > Gavia stellata. The sequence continues at coordinate 57,109,416 of NC_082597.1, read as the reverse complement.
CAAAAGAACCTAATGACACTTTCAATAAAAAACACTGCACTTTCTACATGGCGGGGGGGAACTGCTTGTGAGTTTATAACTTTGAATTTCAAAATTTCAACGCATTGTAGCAGAGAGCTATAATTATGGTATGTGGTTTAACCCCAGCTGGCAACTAAGCACCACACAGCTGCTTGCTCACTCCTCCCAGTGAGATGGGGGGGAGAATCGGAAGGGTAAAAGTGAGAAAATGCATGGGTTGATATCAAGACAGTTTAATAATTAAAAAGAAAAAAAGTAAAAAAAAAACCCACACAACCAACAGAGAGGAAAACCAAGAAAAAACAAGTGATGCAAAACAAAACCAGTTGCTTACCACCAACCAACCAATGCCCAGCCAGTCACTGAGCAATGGTAGCCCCTGCCAGCCCCCACCCCCACCTCAGTTTTATTGCTAAGCATGATGTTACATGGTATGGAATATCCTTTTGGTCATTTGGGGTCAGCTGTCCCAGCTGTGTCCCCTCCCAACTTCTTGTGCACCCCCAGCCTACTTGCTGCTGGGGCAGTCTAGGAGCAGAAAAGGCCTTGACACTGTGTAAGCACTGCTCAGCAATAACTAAAACATCAGTGTGTTATCAGCACTGTTTTCAACACAGATCCAAAACATACTAGCTACTATGTAGAAACTTAACTCTATCCCAGCCAAAACCAGTACAGTACGTTATCAGGGTCTACTGGCTTTATAAAACAGCAGTTATAAACAAGGTAAAATAGTTGAGGGCTTTGCAAAAAAGAATGTGGAATTAAACAGACAGTGCTACTTGAACTATTGTAAAGGAAATAGTGTTGATAGCTTAGCTGCTTGGACATCTTTAAAGAAATTCAAGATCAAGTGCAAGATTTTGCCAGTTGGGTGTACAGTTGCTGTTTCTTACAGAGTCAAGATGGATTACTCATTTGAAACCTACTTACCCATAGTGAAGACTGCTAAAATATAGATACCAAACTGAAAGATGACTCTCTCTGTTTTCTAATCTCAGAATACCCTGAAGTGCTTCTGAAGCACAAAAGACAGGGTTAATACAATCTTGTATTTTCTTTCCCTTGGAAAATACCATCATCTGCCAAATTGACTTGGAGATCTGTAAGAACTGTCATCATACAGTCCTTTGATCCAGCCTTTTCATATGTACAGTTCACGTGGAGGAAATTTAATGGCATGGAATGGCATTGCAGTGAGCAGGTGTGTATCTCTGCTTTCTAAAGGAAAAAAAATGCTTCAGTCTTAAATAAAACTCAGTTTAAACTCACCTTTTCTATTCTTTTAAAGGGTCTTCATAAATGTTTTCTTGGGTTTTTTCTCAACCAATAGCATCTCTTCTTCAGTTGATTACAGCAGTTTATAATACTTTGCAAAACAGAAAAAAAGCAAATAATATTTGCTTAAGAATTAGAAAAAGCAGTTCTGCGTTTGAGAGCTAACATGGTATAGTCCCACTGATTTTGGAGACAGAGACAGTCAGGGACATTGCTTTGTGGCTTAGCTTACGACGTGTCTCTTCTCATGCAGGTGTACTATTGGCACACAATTTGAGGGGTTTCTACCTTGTCACAATATTGCCTTTTGGTCTCTTTCCATTCAGTATTGGCTTTACAGAGTCGTTGGCAGTGGTTGTAGTCCATATCAATGTGACAGAGTTCTATATAATCAGCCACTTAAACCAAAATCTTGTAGATGTGAAAATATTGAGAAATGTTTTCCATCTTACTGTCTTATGGCAGACTGAGGGTATAGATATTTGGGGAGAAATTTGCACCACGGACAGTAAAAGCTTACTTTACCCTTCCAAATCATTTGTAGTCTGATTAGTTTGGCTGAGTCATTGAAAGGTATAAAACTCACTGGTCTTGTTGACTACATACATTTGCATGACCCTACAAGGACAATTTTGTTTTCAGTTGGTGAACTAGATGGGTATGAGTTTGTTTCAGTTCCTCAAAATTTTTTCTTCTCTCATTGGGTGTGGAAGAAGTGGATACAGGGTTTGTGGAGAAGACCTTTTTTTTGTGTGTGGACAACTAAGGACATTTGAACTCTGCAAAAAGGCATTGTGCAATATCAGTTCCCCTGAGGGTAAAAGCAACATTAAAACCATGTCAACATTTCCTGTCACTTGTTTGAAGTCTGCTCACTGAGACATTTAGATAGTAAAGAAGACAGTGTATTACGAAGAAGGGCGAATGTAATAGTTGTCTACAGATGCAGTAAGCCTGTGTGGAATTAAGTTGCTAAGAAATGTTACAGAAGTGCTCTGAAATTATATTGGTAGGTTTCAACAGATACAGAGAATTCCACATGTGATTCCTAGAGAAAGAAATTATTCCTGTGGCGTTTGAGTTTTTTGTTTGAGGACAAGTTGTAACGTATGCAAGCAAGAAAAGCCCAGGTTCTGCCCCAGAGATGAGTGAGTGTTTTAATGGTTTGGTGGTCTGTCAGATATCTAACAATTTTAGTAATCCTGAGAAATTTGGAAAAACTATACAAGCAAGCAGTATTGTCTGTGGCTCCCTTGTGACTAAAATGAGTTTGGATTTACATTCTGATAACTGGAGAAACTGGAAAGTAGCTGTACGCTGTGAGTGCGAATAGCCTGTATTCCTTCTCCTTTTTGACAGTGGTCAAAAGTTGGATGCCTAAGACAGGCTTAAAGCAGGGTTTATATATACTTAGAACAGAATTGCTCTCAGCCTCCAGCTCTTTGTTGCTCAGGAACTTTCTGGGCCACTGGCAGTTTCTGTGTGTTTAGAATCCACACAATAGATTTCTCTTCTGTGAACACAGAAAAGAATGTTAGTTCTTCTTTCTCTTCCTTGCCTCTCTAATCAGATCTCTTAAGGCAGAATAATTTCAGCACCTCTTTGCGTGTGCCTGGTTTTATGTCATTTTCAGTCACTCCTAACAAACAGCAGAAAATGGATTTGTGGCAGTGAAGGTGATTGAATGTGTAGTGCAGAAGTGTAATTTAGTTTTAAGTAATTGATTATCATCTGCTTTCTTGAGCCATTAAAAATTCTTTTTGTTGTGTTTGCCCATTGTCCTTTTGTGGCAATGCATCATCTAGCTTTCCAAATCTAAGTGGAAGAGAGCAGTTAACATGTTTTCTCTCTTCTCTGTCAGGGTGGTTAATAATGTGTATATCAAAATACCAGCCACTTACAGATGTCAGTTTAAACTGCTATAAATTGTTTATGTGTGTCTGCACCATAAATAGTAAATTAACTGTAAAACGAGTTGGCTAAATAGAGTCATTAGGCTGCATGTGAGTGGCTGTTCAAAGTAGTGTGGGGTGGTGTGAACTGTTCAAGTGCTTTCTGGTCAGACTTTTCCCCTAAATGGAAAATGTAAAAGATTTGTTATGGAAGTGTAAAAGGTTTTTTCAGAGTTGCGGAAGTTAGCAAGAGTTTGTGGCTTGTGAAATGCTAATGATCTTTAGCTGAAGAACAATACAGAAAATTAGTTAAATAAAAGATTGCTCATGTCTTACTAAATTCAGATTTTCCTGGGATCCATACTATGTACGTACAGAACACTAAGAAATGGATGGAGTTCGTCATCAACTGTGGTGCAGGAAAAGGAGAGCACTTTTGCTTACATTCAGTGTTTTATGCACTTTGTGTCTGAGATTGCTGATCTATTACTCAAAGCTGCCTTGGCAGCTTCAGAGTTGAAGTTTTCAAGTGCCATTTCTAGATATCCTGTCATACTATAACTTGAGTGACTTAAACATCTTCGGTGGTTGAAGGTGTTACCAGCAAGACAGTATCTTGCTGCAAACAACTAGGTAGTTCAAATTGCCTTCACAGCAAGACTCAGATGAATTCTATATAAGAACTGATGTACTTGAAATTCTTTGCAGCTAAGTAATGCATTTAAAAAAAAAAAGATTTTAATTAAGTAAACTTTCTTATCTGTACAGTACGGAATGTGGCTCGGGTTCTGACCTTTTTAGCATTTCCAAAGTGTGACCGTTGTTTTCATGATATTCATAGAACTATTTGTTTTAAGCTTAGCAGGGAATTCATGTCAAGCTGCTGGGTATGTCACAGAATATTAGATAACATAAACATTTTAAAAATTACATAGAAAATGGGGTATAGGTTATTTCTGCAAGTGCAGGTGCTTAATTAGTGACAGTTGGAAGTAGAAGTAAAACTTCTAGTCTTTTAACCACTGCTACAGATTTGATGCTTATTTAGGTGAAATATAAATTACATATTCTGAGTTAAATAACTTCTCTGTTATTAATGATTAATTGAGCCGCCACTGATAATATGTCCTATTGTTCTATAAGGATGATGCACATTTTAATGATGGTATATGTTAATGTGCTGGCATTTATAGTTAACATTGTAACATTTCATTGAGTCAGGAATTAAAGTACCATTAGGCTGCATATACCAAACATAAGCATTAGATTAATAATTTTAAAAAGTAATTATACGTGTTTAAGTGTGTTAGCATTCAAAATTATTATCAGAGAGTACTGAATGTGATATGCGACTTAGCAGTAGGATTACGTTAGTAAGTTTTCACTTCTCTTTTTACTAACAGGAAAACCAGTTAGGACTATGTAATGGTAATAACATTGAAATGCTCAATCTAGATGTTGATGAGAAACTTCAAGAAAATAGTCAGTAGGCTAGGAGATGGTTCACATCTTGTGTTGGTATTTTTTGTATATCGAGACTGCACTACGGCAAAATTGAGAGGGAAAAAAAAAGGTAGAAATAGGTTCAAATGAAAATTTAGTACCATCACAATGCTGTACAATACAACAAATCCTGAAAGAGAACAAAAAGTCACATAATTTTACATGCATATCTTGTTTCTAAGACTTTCCTGTGTGTCGTTCAGAAAAATACTATGCTCTTTCTCATTTTAGGAGCTGTTTTTTCCAATTATTTTCTTTCTTTTAAGTTTAAATCACTATTTTTAAGGTGTGGGGGTTTTTTTACTGCTTTCATCTGTGTACTGAAATCAATGTTTAATCTAAAAAGTGTATTTTGGGGCTAATTTCGCTAAGCAGTTTGTGCTATCTATGCATATTTTGAGATGTTAGCTTAACACTAATTTATTCCTAAGAAAATTATTAAAGCGTTTGCAGTGAAATTGCATTGATTTTTATTAAAAGAAGTTCAATTAAAAATCTATTCTGTTGCTAATGAGTAAAATTTTCCCCGATACAGTTTGTCCAAAGTGCTCATAATAAAGCCAGGCAGAGAGGTGACTCAAATATCCTTTCATTTGCAGTAGCGATTACATTTTGCTAGACCTCAAATTGTCTCAGATATTTCTGACAAGTTCTTCTAACTGCTTGGCATTTATAGGGCTTCCACCACTGTTAGCAGTAGTGACTAGTGACTAATTGCTTGTATTTTAACGATTAATTAGGTTGTGCAATTCTACTTAAAGCAAGTATTAGTGAGACAAAGGAAATGCTGATGGACTGTTTACAGCAGTACTGTTGCTGCTGATGGTTGGGAAGGTGCACTGGTGTTAAAGCAGTGATAAAACACCGAATTTATCAGTCTTAAGCTGGGCCTGCAGTAGGCAGTGATAAAATTAGCAGGTAACATAAGGCACTGGAAATAAATTGCCATAACCTGCAGAAAGCAGCTTTTGACCTTGGCTGGTCCTCGCCGGAGTCTAGTTGTATGCCAGATAAAGTTTTCAGTTCATGTGTGTTTTGAGATGCTAGTGAATGAAAAATCATAAGAGTCTTCATCTCCTGTTCACTCAGGTGACTGGTTGCAGTCATCTTCTAAAATAGAAAAGAAAAAAAAGAATTACAGCTGTGACAAGGAACTATTGAATGAGTGGGAAAATGCAGTGATAGTAGCTCTCTGATGAAGCTGCATTAGTATGTTTCTATCTGAAGACAAAATACTGTTTAAAATTAATAGCTTTTCATAACAAGTATAGGATTTCTTACAAGCATCTATCTTTTTTTCCTGGTAAAATGTTTGGTTTCTCTTATGCTCAGTTCAGTTTTCGTGGGCTAGGATATCTAATTGAAGGTGTTAAATCTTGTTAGGAAAATGTGCTTTTGGACATCAGGATTCAGGAAAGATGAGGCTTTTGCCCTTGACTGACCCTTCAAAGTGTGGCTGACTTTACCTAGGAAGTCCAGGTTAGGCTTACTCATTAATCAAATCCATTAGGTTCTCATTGAAGATATTTTTAGAAAGAGTAGTATGAAACTGTAGTAACAGGTGTTGCACTTCTTGGGGGGGGGAGTAATAGTGTTTACAAAATGAAATATACCAGAAGGAGCTTAGACATAATAAACTAAGTATTGTGTGTCTAGTTGTGAATAGCTTTTTTTAACTTACATAAACCAATTTGTCTTTTATTATTTAGAACACTCAAATGTATAAACTTTTTGTCAAAATTTAGATATTTACAGGTACCTGGATTTTTAAGGAAGAAAAGCCTTGAAATAATAAAATACGGAGTTTGACAACTTGCCGTTCCTTTTTTTTTAAAATGCAAGTTTTCTGTTGACTTCCCCCTTGCTGTTTAAGGGTCTATTTCTAGCTCCTGTTTCCATCTGTTAGAATCTTGAAGCCTTCTCCATAGCTTGCCAGGAGAAACAGGTGTGGAGTGCACTTCCTTTGATTCCTGCTCTTGGAATCAATGGCTCCCTCTGCAGTCCTTTTAAGAGAAACTAAACTCTCAGATCCTCTGCCATTCCACCTTTTCTTCTTTCCTTGGGAGGAATACAATAGGTACAAGAGTTTTGTCTTACCTCCACTTTCCACTCTTCTACATATTCAGGACAACTGCATTTGCTATGTATGGTGAAAGTCAAGAGAGAATAAAGACTTAGAATATGCCTTTTCAGAATTCTTGCAGTTAACCATATCTGTTGTGGTTGCTGTATACTGTGTATGGCTGAAACTTAGTGAGGACTCCAGGGTCCAGCTTCCTTAAAAAGAAGACTAAAAGAGTGCTGGATGTGATACAGTGATGATAGGGTGAAGAGAAACTGGGAGATTAGTGGGGAAGAAATATGCATAGGAATTTTACAAGAACCGTGGGTGGCAGAGAAAAATAATATTTTCAGCTAACTGTGGCTGTGATGTGCTGCTCCTCTCTTCAGTTCATCCTCAGGTAGTCACTTAATCAAAAATTTAAAATACCATGTTTTCATCCTTTCTGCAATGGGATGTTACTATTGTCATTAGGAAAGTAAGACCTAAATATTTTAAGTACTTTTTTCAGATCTCAAAAATAACTCTAATGAATAGATGGCTAGGCCTAAGAACTAATTTTAGGAAGATGTAAACAATGTCCATGGAATTCTACTGGGGCAGTTTGCTCATTAATTGTTTTCAGAAGGCTCTTTGTCAGATATATCTCTTTGAATTAAGATGAACTACCCAGTAAAGCAATTTTTACTTTTAAATGTCAGGGAAAGCTGGAAATTGATATTACTTTATAAGCTTATTCTAGAACTTTTAGGACACTGACTAAAACTGTGTAGCATTTTCTAGCAAAAATCTTAAAAACTGCAAATTTCAAAGTGAAAAAATACAGATCACTGATCATGAAATTGTTTACCATATGCAGGCAAGCAAAAGAAAGTTAGAGGCAAGGTTCTGCAAAAAGAGAAATGCAAAAATTGCTGCACTGGATCAGGCCTGTGGAATGATCTTATATATATATAACTTCCTCTTTCACTTTGTAAAAATTATCTCATCGCCAGAAATGTAAAAGCTTGTGTTGCTATTGTTTTGTAATCCTCTAATACACAAATAAATCTTCATACATGTAGTTATATAAAACATAAAATCCACAAGGACTTGTGAAATTCATTGTTGCCATTTGTTTGTACAACTGATTTTTTGTCTGCTTAACAGTATATTTTCCAAATAATTTTATATCCTCTTATTTTTTATTTTTTTTTGTGAGTGGGTTAGATTTTATTTATATTGTGGTAGCAAAGGGGTAATATTTGTTACAACACTGTCAAACTGTGCTTTTTTTGTGTATGCCTCAGTCATGTCATCTTGCATTGAGGGAGATCTGCAGTCCAAATGTTGCATTTTATTCATGTAAAATCTTTCCTCTGCTTCAGACCTTTATTTATTCTGAGCTCCCGCATTTTTGGAGTGTTGTGGAGGGGTTTTGAGCCTTCACTGGCTGTACTCACAGGTGGTATTCTAAAAGAGAACATACTATGGTTCTGCTACAGTCACTTCAGAATTTCTTTCTGTATTACTGTTTGGCATAATTTAGTTTTTCTTGGTAGTTCTTTTATTTTTGGTTTTTTGATTATGTAACTTTCTAAGATATTTTTCTTAGACCTTTACACACTGAAGTGCAGGTTCTTGCTGGGTTGGGAATTTGGTAGGGGTTTTTTTCTCCTATATATTACCTCTCAACAGTAAATGAATCTGTTCCTGTGTTTATAGGATGGCTGGGAAATTCAGGTTGGAAGGGGCTTCACGAGGTCCCTAGTCTGACCTCCTGCTCAAAGTAGGGTCTGCAATGAGGTCAGACCAGGTTATGAGGGATTTTATCCAGTCTGGCCTTGAAAAGCTTGAAGGAGGGAGACTACAAAACTTCTCCAATCTATCTATTCCAGTGCTTGACTGTCCTCGTGGTGAAAATGAGTCATTTTATATCCAGTCTGAACTTCTCTTGTTTCAACTTATGCTCATTGTTTCTTGTCCTGTCACGGTGCACCACAGTGGTGATCCTGACTCCTTGCTGACCTACTTGTAGATACAGACAGGCTGCTGTTAGGTCTCTCCAAAGCCATCTCTTCTACAGGCTGAACAGCCTCTCCTCACAGGGCAGGTTGCTCTGGCTCCCTGAGCATCTTGGTGGCCTACTGCATCCACTTTATGGATGTATTTCTTGTATTGGGGGGCCCAAAATGAGGTGCATTAGACCATATCTGGAATAATAAGCACTGAGAAGAGGTGATAATAAGTTCCCTCATCTACTGGCAAGGCTTTTCTTAATAAAACCTGCGATACTGTTGACCTTTCCTGTCAGGGCACACTGCTGGCTCATGATCAGCTTGCTATCTGCCAAGACCTTTTCCACAGAACTGCTCCCCACTCAGTCTCCAGCCTGTATCTTTGCCAGGGCCTCTCAGGTGCAGGGCTTTGTGTTTTTCCTGTCTGAATTCATACGGTTTCTGTAAGGTCCATTCCTCCAGTCTGTCTAGGTCCATGTGAATGGCAGCCCTCCCCTTGGACATGTTGACTGAACATCCTCACCCCACTTAAGTATTATCTTAAAATTCTGACCAAAGTACACCTTACCGGTCCTTCAAGTCATTGGTAAAGTTTTTAATGGACTTGTCGTAGGGTAGACCCCTGCAGCACTCCACTTTATACCAGCCTCCAGGTAGCATGCAGAGCAGTAACCGTTATCCTCTGAGCCTGACCAGCCAACTGTTGCCTACCAGTCTAGTTGTTCATCCATTCTAAAAAGATGTATTTTTTCTCTAGGTCACTAATACTCAATTTCCTGAAGTTCACATGTCCTCTTTTAGTGTCTTGATGCATTTTATTGTTAGCTTTTTTATCAGTGAAAATCTACCAATTAATCTTTATTTTGCGTATTGAACAGTTTCCATGTTCATGAGCACTTTCTCTCTCTACCTAATTTTCTTGTTGAACTTCTCGTGAGAAACCTTGTCATTGCCTTTCTCTAAGTTACACAAAGCCCAGCTCTCTTTTTCAGTGCTGACATAATCATTCCATATCTTCCTCAGTTTTTCATAATGCAGATTTTGGTCATTTCAGATACTTGAAGTAGAGCAAGCTGATAATATTTCTTAAAGTAGATAGGGTTTTCTAGTGGCTTTAAAACAGATTGTGCCTGGACCTACAACCTTCTTGTTTCTGGCTTAGGTGATTCGTTGTTCTTAATTACTTGCCCACTTCTCTTTGAAATGGTAATTTTGATAGATATGCATGCTAGATGATAATGTGTCTGCAACAGCTATGTTACTAGTATTCTTCATATAAAATTCATATTAAAGCAACAGTTTTATTTGCAGTACTTCAGCAATTGCCTTGTCCTGGTGGTGGTCTACTAGATGTTCCAGTTCTCATTCAAAGTTCTTGTTTATGATCTAATAAAATAATTTCCCTTTCCTTTCCAAGTTTTTGTTGGTTTTAAAATAATTCCCTTTTTATACTTCAGTTTTTATATCTCCTTTTCTACAGCTTCATTAAATTGAATTTCTATTTTATATGGGAATCTTCTTAGTGTAGCACTATATGTGCTGTAAGTAGTGCTTCTTTACTCCCAAAGGCTGTATTTCATCTTTCTTCCCAGTAGTGGCCACAAACTATTCCCTTGCTTATTATTGCATGAATTGTATTTGTCTCATACCAGCAACAGGCTAAAATGCCTCCTGATTTCAGGTTGTGTAAGAGTAACTCTTAAACATTTACCCTCACTCGCTGTTCTGCTATGTGGCCACAAATCTGTAGCTATTTTACCAGTTGTCATGCTTGTGTTTTAACATCCGCAACAACAGAATTAGTGGAATGAATACTTTTCAGCTAGACAGTTTTGAGTCCAGATGTTAGAGCTCTTGAGATTCAGATGCAGACTGAGGTGCAAATAGGTTTCAGTGTGTCTGATATGGTGGGAATACACGGATAAAAGTTGGAGTTATTTACAAAACTGTAATGCAAAATTTTCTTGCTTTCAAACATTGCTTTTAAATGAAAATACCGTTTTGACTGTGGATCGCATGGGTACGTGTTTACAAATGTGAAATTACCTTGCACGTATTTGATTGACTGTCTTCTGGATATCATTACCACCTTATAGTTCATCAGTTTCTTGGTTCATTTGTGGTTTTGCTTAGGGCTGTGTCTGTGCAGCCAAATAACGTAATTTCAGTTATCTTTGTTAGATGTCAATATGCAGATAATGTTTTTTGTCAATATTTTTGACCTGCCAACAAGATCAAGGTACAAATGAGTAAACTTGACTCCTTTTGGGGGGAGGGTAGGGGCACGAGAGAAAGTGGCTGCTGGATTTTGTTTTGGTTTGGTTTTGTGGTTTTTTGCTCCTTCAGAGACTGACTAAACAATGTTATCTTTACTGACTGAATAGTGCTTCTCTCCTCTTTACAGTTTAATGTAGTGGATCCTCTTTACTGACTGAATAGTGTGCTTCTCTCCTCTTTACAGTTTAATGTAGTGGATCATGGATTTATGTGTGATTATGATTTAGTTGCTTTGTTGTATGGCTTATTGAGTATTGCAGTGTGGCCTGTTTGCTGGCTTCACATGAAGTAGAGCATTGCTAACTGTATATCTGGATGTTTATATAAAATACTAAGTGCATGTGTTGAATTTTTGTGTAAAGAGAATATTTTGCTACCTGTGCAAGAAATTCTGGCTGAATTAAGTAATTAAATGAAGAGTGCGTAAATAATTAATGATCAAATGTAATATAACTCTTCTTTCTGGCCAAAGAAATTACTGAAAATGCATGCTCAAACTGTATTTTAAAAGCAAACAATTAAACAGAAAACTTCCTTAGTGCCCTTGGAATCTTTTAACATGTGAGCCAAAGGAAATGCCTACCTTATGTTGTCATTGGAACAGCATCTACTTGAGGTTCCCTTAGGCCTCTTTTTTTACCCTGCTAAGCAAGCTATGCATGTGCAGTGAAAGGCTTTTTTTTATGTATAAGTTATTTTTCACAAGAAGTACTCTGCTTTCACAGCAGTTTCTGTCTATGGTTAATAAGGTTTCTTTGAAAATTCTGATTTTTCTCCAGAGATGTTGATAGATGTAACTTTTTTTATTCCTGCTTTATATGTAAGGAAGAAATGGTAGAAGTCACACTTACTCAGAATGACAAAGGAAGTGCATAACAGAGCAAAACTTAGAACCTAGATACCCTGACTGATAGTCTTCTGCTATAGCCATTAAATAATTCTTTTTCCCTTGTAAGATTTTCTGAAAATTGTGCTATAAAATTATACCATAGCAATGGGGTTGGAGATGTACATATGTTACTAAGAAACTACATGATCTGTTCTGGACCAGCCACTGTGATAAAGTGGATGTCTTAAGTTGTTGCGTATGGATAAGGGCCACTTTAGGTGATGTGCGTTTTGCTCCGCCGATTTCTGACCTGCAATGCTTGCCTTTGCAGATGGAACATGAGGATTTTGTAATGGAGGGGCATGGCAAGACTCCACCTCCTGGTGAAGAAAACAAACAGTGAGTCACACGTTTATTTAAAAAGGGCCTAACCATAGTAAATGGTGTGAAGCACTCATGTTTAAATGTGCTGGGAGCATTGTTTGTTCATTTGGTGCTCGCCCTTTTGGTTCTTTAAATATCCATATTTAATAGTGGATAGTGGCTGGAAAAAAAAGCAAGATGTTGACTTGCCTTAGATTTAAAAGCATAGAAGTATGCATTGCAATTTCAGAAGGTAAAGCAGAAGTTGTTGTAAAAGGGATAATCATTCTGGAAGCTTGGCACTGAGGTAGTGAGTTTGTACATGAAGTTTTTATGTAGCTCTTCACTAAAATAATGTGAAATATGATGGAACCAGGGCCTTCCTTTTGGTGTGCATATGGTAGATTGGTCTTCTTTTGAAATACGAGCCTTACTTCTTTAGAATGCGTTTTAATAAAGGAACAGAAATTGTAAACAAAATGCTCTTTCAAGGATGAAAATTTAAGATGCTGGTATGCGATGCTTTAGGGAAAGAAGCTTGATCAGAGAAGAAAATGACAGATTTCCATTAGCAAAAGGCACATAAAAATGGCTTTTTCATGCGATTTCAAACTGAAATCCAGTAATGGTTGGGGTTTTTTCCTGGGTTTTTGTTCAGATGGGAAGAACAGAGCCTTGTCCTAGAAGTGTTGCAGTGATGGTTGTCTTTAGTTAATGCAATGGTAATTAAATTTTTATATCATAATTAACTGTTTTCCTGACCTGCCCTTTGGAGCAAGCAAGAAGATGGTCTTTGGGAAATGCACAGCACAGAAATCTTTTTTTTTTCCTTTGCCTAATTGGATGTCTCCTCACGAGAAGGTGGAAGTTCTTATTGATCAGCAATACACTTCTTGCAGAAGGGCTGGGATTTGACTTGGGGTGAAGGTTTTCCTTGCCTTCTAGATGAGCTGGCAACTGTTAAGTCCACTGCCTCTGCAAGAGGTAGAAACCATTTCTAAGGTAGCCAAGATGAGTTCAGGGAAGTTCTAGTGCTGAATATGCACATTCTTTCCATCCTGGAAGTAAGCCAAACTTCTCAAAGTAATTGCTGCTATTTCTTTCTATTCAGACTGCGCAACTGACTGTGGTACCAAGACATACGAAGCTTATAGAAATAGAAATTTTCAGAAAGTTCCAGAAGAAAAATCAGTGTAGAAATAAAAAGTAGGAGTTATATTTCTGCTCTTCTGAATTGTTTCTTTAGATATCTAGTAGTATAATGAAACACGTTATTGTAGTGAATAATATGAGGGATGGTGCATTGGATTTGTTATAGCCTCGTGTTTGCTGTCTTATTTTAGGTGCAAGTGAAAGCTAGAATTACTTTACAGTTGACCTGATTTCTAATTAGAGCTTTTCAAGTGCCTTAGAACATTAGCTGTCTTTTCTCCAAAACTGTGGTTATTAGAAAGAGAATGAGATTAGTGATAGGCAGGATTTTTATTTTTTTAACTAATAAATTTGTGTTCTGGTGGCATCTGGGATCTTGTCATACAGATCTTGGCCTAAGAAGTATAATTCCTAATATTGTTGTTAATAATATTTTGATAAAAGATTGAAGGTGCAATTTTAGTAATGCAACTAAGAGATGAAGATACTTGTAAGAGATGAAGATACTTGTTTTGTGCAACTGTAGCATTATGCCATCAAAATTCTATTTTGGGTATTGCTTTTAAATTTAAATCGATCACTTGAATCTTTTTCTACCTGCAATCTCAAATTTTCAACTACCTAACAAAATTGTCTGCCTTGGTAGAGCTTAACTCTTGCTGTAAGTGACGTTGATCTGGCATCTGAGATAAACAAATGATAATCACAAAAATGATCAGTAATTTGTGTTCTTAAGTGACTCCAAAAAGCTGCATTGATTTAAAATCTTTTGCTGTAGATCACAAAAGAAGAGGAGAAAAAAATCTGAAATTGCCTCTTCATATTATTAGTTACTTGCTTTAGGGATTAGTTGTACATCCTGGAGTGGGTCTAGAAGTGCCACAGAGAGGGACTGGAGCATCTAGCGTAGGAGGAGAAGCTGAGAGAGCTGTGACTGATTAGCCTTGAGATGAAAAGACTTGGGGGAGGATCTTATCAGGTATCTATACACATGGATGAGGGGAATAAGGAAGACTGAGCCAAATTCTTCACAGTGGTGCCTGGTGGAGAGGCGAGAGGCAATGGGCATAAACTGAAGTACAGGAAACTCCACTCAAACATAAGGGGGAAAAAAACTTTTTTTTTTACTGTGAAATGTGGTCAGACCTTTAGAACAGGTTGCCTGGAAAGGCTGTGCCTTCTTCATCCTGTAAGATATTCAAAACCCAGCTGGACACAACCCTGAGCAGCCTGCTGTAGTTAACCGTACTTTGAGCAAAGGGGTGGGATTGATCTCAGAGATCCCTTCCATCTGCAGTGATTCTGCGTATCTGTATTTACTGTTGTCCTCTTAGTTGGTTTGAAATAAAATTGGAGCTTGTTAGTGAAAAGTAGATTTTAAGTTTGAATGTAGAGTCAGATGTTCACTACAGAAATAGCTGCAGTAACTGAAGATGCTTCCTTCCCTTTCCAGCTCTTCATCAGACTTCCTAGAGTTTACTGCCTCTACAGTTATGCAGATAGGATTATTTTTTTTGAGTGCTTCTAATTTGCTTTCCAGAAACGTTGGCCATATTAATTTAATTGCCTTTCATAGGCAGCCTGATCTGGGTAACTCTGTACTGAGATTGTTGAGGAAGTAAGTATTCAGAAGACTGAGTTCAGCAACTGACCTGTGAGGGAGCTAACTTGCACCAGAGTGCTGGAGCAGTCTGCAAGTGTTAACCTCCTAGGCAAGCCCAGTAATTTCTTAACTGCATTCCAAGGGACTCAAAGTTTGAGTGGGCAATGAAAGAACTGAAATAAAAAGATACTTCTGAGAGATTTTCAATGCAAGCAGTAGTTCTTATCTAGCCCCAGTTTCATGTGAAACTTACTTTGCTAAAGTACAGCTTCATAATGGATTACAAGGAGCCAGCATCCATGGATGACTTCTGGCACTTTGTTTCTGAAATGCAACAGAGTATTTCAACTCAGTTTGACTCGAGGATAAAAACTTGGCATTGCAAGAGTACCTTCTAATATTAAAAAAAACCCACAACTGCTTCAGTCTTGCAAACTGTTCTTTTGCTATACTGAACAGTTCTTTCAGGCAGACTTACTGTACTAAAGTTGCAGCATTTTAAGATTTTTTTTTTTTGATTGAACTGTAGATGATACCTGAGAACTGCTGTCTGCTGGTATCTGTCAGCTTTGTGGGGAGGAATTATCCTGTTAGACTGTATACAAGGTCTTTAGAAGTCTTCAACTGATAATTTTCAAGATTAATATAATTTATTTCAGTTGAAGCTAATTATGAAGAAGAGAAGTTACCCATTCAAAATCCTTAGTACAAGTGAAATACGGAATGGGCGTACTAGTTTCAAGTCCTGTGAAAGCTTTGCAGTTTATGCACAGTGGCTGTGTTACAAAACTGTCATGGTTGTGTAGCAGTGAGGGCTGCCGCTTACTCTAAAACCTACACTTCAAAAGAAGCAAGTCTGCCTGGACTACTGGAGCTAATAATGGCTGTCTTGGACCATGCTGGCAGAGGACCAATGGAATCCTTGAGAAATTGATACTTGTCAGCTTTTAAGTACTCTGTAAATTCCTCCCTCCTCTCATCTCTCTGGTATGTAATAGAACTGTTTGTTTGTTACACTTGGCCACATTATTTTGTATGTGGCTAATACGTTTGGTAAGAAACCCCCTTTCCTCCCTCCCAAAGGAAAAGTTTGGAGAAAGATCAGTATCATTATGTTTAGTTGCAGGTGGATATTTTGTTAGAGGTGTTCTCTTGTATTCTCGTCCATTATGAAGAGGTTGACCTGAATTGCCATGCTTAAGGAGTAAATATTATCTCCCCCCAAAATATTTACTTTTTACATGGCAGTACCTTCTTGCTGCCTTAGCAATTGTAATAGGGCTTTTACTTTTTGACTGATCCAGAAACATCTTTCCAAAACAGACAAACTTATGTTGATGAGCAGAGAGCAGCTTCTCTTTGTAACTTTTTTTGGGCTAGGAAAAAAAAAATTCTACTCGTCCTTAAACTGAGGTTGTGCTCGTAGTTCTAGCAGTATTAATTAGTAACTCTGCTGGTGCTAATAAATTATCCCCTGCTGTCACCACCAGAAACTTAGGCACCTTGATCTATTAGTGAAAGGGATTGTGTAATCAAAAACTACTCCTTTTTATAAGAAAAATGTAAATGTTTTACTATTCCTGACTGAAACATGGAGAAGTCTGCTTGACAGTAGCTATCTGGACAAAAAGTGAGCCAAGTTTATACTCACGTTTACTAGCAAGGTAAGCCAAGCTATTACTGCTGTTTGAAGTAACTCATTTGGGTATTCCCCACCTGCTGATTTGTAGGAATGGGAGAGAAAAGTCTTCAACTACCTCCACAATTTGTTCATCTGGAAGTGATTCATATTGTAAGAAAGATAGCAAAACAAGATAATTTCCATAATTTACAAAGTGTCATTGGTTATACCTACTGGATAGCCTTTTCTCTGGCTTGATAGTTTAATGTATAGATTCTGAAGCAAGAGTTTTTCGTGAGACCATCCAAAATGGCAGTAATGCCAGGAAGAGATTGCAACCAGTGAGGATCACAAGATTGTTTTAGATTTAATAATTTTCTCTTAACATTATTCTTTTGACATATCAGCAGGAATATTCAATGTCTTCCTGGATTTGTATGACACTACAATTAAAAGAAAGCGGTAGCTAAAACGGTCTAAGCTCGAAACAGGGATCATAAACTAATACAATAATTTTAAGTTGGAAAGGACCTCTGAAAGTCATCTTGTCCAATCCCATGCTCAAAGGAGGGCCAGATTTGAAGGTTAGGTCTAACTTCTAGGTTGTATCAGGCTTCTCAGGATTATTCTAGAGCCTTTCTCGGGAATCTGTTGCGATGTTGGTTAAGAAAATGTCCTAATATTCAGTAAGAGTTTCCCTTGTTGCAATCTATGTCCATTGCCTTTCATCTTCCAGTGTGCATGTCTGAAAGTCTGGCTCGGTCTTCATTAAAGCTTACTTCTATGTTTACTTACACAGCAGAATTATTCCCTCCTGCCAGTTTAGTTTTGTCATTTTAAAACTAAGCAAAACAGGCTTTATCAGCCTTGCCTTGTACTTCAAATTAAGGAGCCAGTTAGTTGGCCGGTCGTCCTTCATTTTCAGCAGCCTGCCAATATTGGGTGCACATGTAAATATCACTGCCACAGCGTCATAAAATGACCAATCTTACTCTTTCATAGTGTGGCTGAAAACTATAAAAAGGCTGCAGTGATATATCCTGAAGATGTCTGCTTGGGTTGGTGAGAATGGCAGACATTGTTATGAAGTGCCACAGTATTCTTTTGAAGGGTTTCTTTAATGTTAAAATCCCATGAGGGACCCTAGCCATAGCTTCTGACCCTGTAGCAAAAAACACTGTTCTTACCAAATTTGAAGCAAGCAGTTAGCTAAATGCTTGCATAATAGGGGTTTTGTTTGGTGTTCTAAGGACTTTCCATATAATAGAAGGTATGGAGATTTGTCTTGAGTACCATTACACTTTTTAAACTTACTGACAGTACCAACCTAAGGAGAAGGGTTTTTTTGAGAAGATTCATGCTGTGATTTTCAAAGTAGCCTCTAAATCCTAATTCAGAATATCAGCTCAGATTTGGGGTACCTCAGTTTTGGCATCACCCCAAATTCTGTTGAAGTTCATGCAAGTTATGTCTTTCCTTGAAACATCAATGATTTATGTTTAAAAGTAAAGGCGTAGCTGATTTTTCATTGCTGATTGTTCTATGTGTGTAGCCTGTTAGAGGAATATCCCCAAACACTGAAGTCCTCTGTTCAACATCCTAACAAGCCACCACAGAGACGTGTGCTATGTCTGTAGCGGCCATACCAGACACTTTTGTCACAGGGTATTGCAGTTCTGTTAGTGTGTCAGAATACGCTTCTGTCCCAGTGATAATTCAGGCGAGCTCTGGTATTGGCATCTGAGTAGGAGAGTTCTAACTTTGAAAATTTTTTTTCTTTTATGTCCTTGGAGATTTGAAAGGATATTTGAGGGTGCAAGACCATTTGACTAAAACCTAGGATGAAAACTGGTAAGTCAATAATGTTACGAAAGCTGGCTTGCACCCTTTACAATACATCATCCAAGAAGTCTTTTTTTAGGTCTGGTTGATTAGTGGCTGTTCCCTGTCCCTTTCCCAAGTTTCCACTTCTTCAGGAGCTACCTGAGGTAACTGCCCTCTGATGTATCGTTTATATGGATGACTGGACATTGCTCTCTTTTCAGCATTTTATTGCTATTTAGATGGCAACTGTTGGATGACAGCTTACGTGGGAGTGGGATAACCTACTTAAAGAACAGCAAGCCAAATCATTTAAGGGGCCATTAATAATTTTGAGCCCTGTGTAAATTAGTGTTTTGTCTATATTCTTAATGTAAAAATATATTTTAATTTAGACAAATTTCTGTGGTATCTACACCAAGTTAGTGCCACACATTTTGATTTGCTAAGGATTCACTTATTGGACTGTTAGCGCAAGTCAGTGGCATCATAAATGTGTATAAATTACAGTCCTAAAACTTACTTTTTTCCTTTTGCATCCAATTAAAGTTGCTTGGTGCTTTTTTTCCCCGCTTCATTCTCTCCAAAGAATAAATACATTCATTAAGTCTTTGGTATTTTTTGTGTGTACGCCCAGATGAATGGGTGAATCTTCATTTAAAGGAGATGAAGAGGGGAAAGGTAAAAAAAGTCTAATGGATGTATGTTATATTGGAGTTTGTGTCCAAAAAATAGAAATTTTGGTGACTATCCACTACAGCTTAGAGATACCAGAGGTTAAAGGATAAAAAAGGTAAACAGTCTTAAAGTTCAAGAACTTGGCTCTAAGTTGCAGATCCCATCTAGATCCTTCAGAGAGTGACCATTATTGGTTAAAGACGGGGAGGGAATGAAAAAAAGCAAGCTCTCTATTCCATGTAGAAGATACGACTTATTTTGTATGACTAAAAATATTGTGCTCTGTGGTCAACATGGTATGAATTAAAAACTTGTTTACAGAGATATTTTGGAGCTCTTAAGCTGCATTGCTCCTCTAGCATGCTGTGATCTGGAGAGCTGGTATGATTTCTTTTACTCCTACCTAGATAGATGGAATTTGCTGAACTCTTTGCCCTTCATCAAAGTTGATCATATTTGGGGGTCATACTGTTTTTAGGTTAGTGCATGCATTTGAATATTTGTGACAGCTACAGCTTGTAGAATTTTCTGCATGGATAGCTAGCTGTTCCTTTCCTGATATTTCAAACTGAAGGGCTATACATAAAGGCAAATTACTTAGTGAGGATGTTCAAGTCACTTGGAAAGATGAGTTTACAGATTTTTGCAGCAATAAATAGAGCTTTTATTAGAAAAATGAGTCAAATTAGGGAAATCTTCTCTTGCAGTAATCCACTGAATATGCATTCCTTTTGTATTCTGCTTTTTCTTTGGGGTTTTTTTGTTGTTGTTTTGGGGTTTTTTTTAATTATTTAACGTAGCATATTATGGTTCCTTTAATGAGAACAAAGGAAAATGGGTTGGTGCCAGCTCCAACCAAGATGCCAGAAATTCCTTTGCTCAGAGGTTTCCGGGCCAGTCATTGAACTCACCATACTAAAACTAAAGGCAAGTTAGAACAATTTGTGGACATGTACTGGTCTATCTCACCATAAATAAATAAAGAAAAATATTAAAAAATCAAAGTACAGTATAGCTTCCTTTTAGGTGGGGGAAAAAAAAATTGGACTAGAATAAGACTCTTTTAGTCCAAAAATTTTCCTTGTCTCTTTTGAGACCTCCCATAAGTATTTGTAAGAAATCTGCTTTGCATGAGCGGACTAAACCAAAGTGAGTAGAGTATACTGAATTTCAGTAGAAGCATGTCTAAAGGCTTCATATAAAGAAGGGGTCCTGTTGTGGTAAAGTGTTTATAGACATAAAAGATAAATTTTTCATTAAATATTCCAGCCTGGTTAGATGAAAATGCTTGCTGCTATTTGTTTTAAAATCACAGAATCACTGTGGTTGGAAATGACCTGTAAGATCATCACGTCCAACCATCAACCAACACCACCATGCCCATTAAACCATGTCCCACAATGCCTCATCCACACGTTCCTTGAACACCTCCAGGGATGGTGACTCCACCACTTCCCTGGGCAGCTTATTCCAGTGTTTCACCACTCTCTCAGTAAGGAAGTTTTTCCTAATATCCAGCCTGAACCTCCCCTGGCACAACTTGAGGCCATTTCCTCTCTTTCTATCACTTGTCACTTGGGAGAAGAGACCAACACCCACCTCTCTGCAACCCCCTTTCAGGTAATTGTAGAGAGCGATAAGGCCTCCTCTGATCCTCCTCTTCTCCAGACTAAGCAACCCCAGTTCCCTCAGCCGCTCCTCATAAGACTTGTGCTCCAGATCCCTCACCAGCTTTGTCACCCTTCTCTGGACACGCTCCAGCACCTCAGTGTCCTTCTTGTAGTCAGGGGCCCAAAACTGAACACAGGATTCGAGGTGTGGCCTCACCAGTGCCGCATACAGGGGCACGATCACCTGCCTACTCCTGCTGCCCACACTATTTCTGATACAGGCCAGGATGCCGTTGGCCTTCTTGGCCACCTGGGCACACTGCCAGCTCATATTTAGCTGGCTGTTGATCAACACCCCCAGGTCCTTTTCTGCGGGGGAGCTTTCCAGCCACTCGTCCCCAAGCCTGTAGCGCTGCATGGGGCTGTTGTGACCGAAGTGTAGGACCCAACACTTGGCCTTGTTGAACCTCATACAATTGGCCTGGGCCCATCGATCCAGCCTGTCCAGATCCCTCTGTAGAGCCTTCCCACCCTCAAGCAGATCAACACTCCCACCCAACTTGGTGTCATGTGCAAACTTGCTGAGAGTATACTCAATCCCCTCATCCAGATCATTGACAAAGATATTAAACAAGGCTGTCCCCAAAACTGAGTCCTGGGGGACTCCGCTTGTGACCGGCCGCCAACTGGATTTCACTCCATTCACCACAACTCTCTGGGCTCGGCCATCCAGCCAGTTTTTTACCCAGCGAAGAGTGCACCTGTCTAAGCCACGATTCGCCAGCTTCTCCAGGAGAATACTGTGGGAGACAGTGTCGAAGGCTTTCCTAAAGTCCAGGTAGACAACATCAGCAGCCTTCCCCTCATCCACTAGGCGGGTCACCTGGTCATAGAAGGAGATCAGGTTGGTCAAGCAGGACCTACCTTTCATGAACCTGTGCTGGCTGGGCCTGATCCCTTGGTTGTCCTGTACGTGCCCTGTGAGCACCCTCAGGATGAACCTCTCCATAACCTTCCTGGGCACCGAGGTCGGGCTGACAGGCCTGTAGTTCCCTGGACCCTCCTTCCAGCCCTTCTTGTAGATGGGTGTTATGTTGGCAAGCCTCCAGTCGCCTGGGACCTCCCTTGTTAAGCAGGACTGTTGATGGAGAGTGGCTTGGCAAGCTCCTCCACCAACTCCCTCAGTACCCTTGGGTGGGTGCCATCAGGCCCCATAGACTTGTGAGTGTCCAGGTGGCACAGCAGGTCGTTAACTGCTTCCTCCTGGATCATGGGGAGTTTATTTTGCTCTCCATCCCTGTCTTCCAGCTCGGGGAGATGGATTCCCTGAGGATACCTGGTCTGGCTATTAAAAACTGAGGCAAAGAAGGCATTAAGTACCTCAGCCTTTCCCTCATCCTTGGTGACAATGTTCCCTCCTGCATCAAGTAAAGGATGGAGACTCTCCTTGGCTCTCTTTTTGTTGTTAATGTATTTCTAGAAACATTTTTTGTTATCCCTTATGACTGTGGCCAGATTGAGATCTAGCTGGGCTTTTGCCTTTCTAATACCCTCTCTGCATGACCTAACGAGATCCTTTTACTCTTCTTCAGTTGCCTGCCCCTTCTTCCAAAGTTGATAAACTCTCCTTTTTTCCCTGAGTCTCAGCAAAAGCTCCTTGTTCAGCCAGGCTGGTCGTCTTCCCTGCCAGCTCTTCTTATGGCACACGGGTACTGTCTGCTCCTGCACCTTTAAGATTTCCTTCTTGAAGGTGCAGCCTTCCTGGACCCCTTTACCCTTCAGGACTGTCTCCCAAGGGACCCTCTCAACCAGTGTCCTGAACAGGCCGAAGTCTGTTCTCCGGAAGTCTATCATAGTGGTTTTGCTGACCCCCGCTCCTTACTTCTCCAAGAATTGAGAACTCTATCATTTCATGGTCATTAAGCCCAAGATGGCCTCTGACTTTCACTTCTCCCACCAGACCCTCTCTGTTTGTAAACAGCAGGTCAAGCAGGGCACCTCCCCTGGTAGACTCACTTACCAGCTGTGTCAGGAAGTTAAC
This sequence comes from Gavia stellata, assembly GCF_030936135.1. Lineage (NCBI taxonomy): Eukaryota > Metazoa > Chordata > Aves > Gaviiformes > Gaviidae > Gavia > Gavia stellata. The sequence continues at coordinate 57,086,668 of NC_082597.1, read as the reverse complement.
TTCCACACACTCCAGGAACCTCTGGGACTGTTTCCTCTCTGTTGTGTTGTATTTCCAGCAGACCTTCTTCCCCTTGTTTAAAGCTTCAAGGCTTAAACAAGGGGAAGGAAGGATTTAACCAATGAGGTTATTACTCCTTTTGAAATGCATAGTAACAGCTATTGTTGATGGAAGGTCAGTAAATCAATCATCTAACTGGCATGGTAATTCCCATGCTGTAAATAACAATTAGAAAGCAACTGCTTGCTCTATATATGGCTGGAGTGATATCCTATACCATTTCCCTGAACATCTGTTTATTTGAAAGAAGTATTATTTTTTCACTGCATAGATAGAATTGCATAAAATGGATAAACTTTTCCTATTTCATTGATATTTTGGCAGTTTATAAGATTTTAGAAACTGAAGAGGGAGACCTGTTAGGATAGGATTATAGTCTCCAAAATCAAGAAGCTTCTGAGATGATAGTGAGGAGCAGGTTAACCAAATTCTAAGAATACTAATTTGCACAAGTTCCCTTGCATGTTATGTTACTGGAAAGTACTCGTTTAATTTCCAAGGATATGGGTATAAAAACTCATTCAGTATTTAGAGGGGGACTTGAGTGACTGGGAGAAGATGTTTGGGGTCAATTATTTCAGTTCCTAGTGTACGTAAGTCTCATGCAATTGCTTTCCATGTCTGTGTCTTGTCCAGTTTTGGTCAAGTGAGGAAGAGGAGTAAGAAATCATAATATAGTTGTAATTACCAATATGTGACACTTCAGTAACTGCCTGGAGGAGAGACCAAAATTAATTTCCCCACTAAAAAAATGGCTTCAGGACAAAACAAAAGATTATCTGTCCTGATTATGTCTGTTAATAGCTAATGATCATGTGTATTTTGGGATTAGCTGCAGCATATGCTAATTTTTACCCAGGTACTGAAAGAGGTGAAAAAAAGCTATGCAAAGAGACCTACATAGGGCTCAATCTACATAAGGCTCAATATACTGGTAGAGCCTTGGCATCAAAGGAGAACTGGCAGTGCAGGAAGCTGGGATTACTGCAGTAAAGTAGAGGTTCAGTGATGTGTGATGGACATTAATAGGAAATGAGCTTTCTGTTCTGTTGTTCATGGAACAACTTTGTTAAAAGGCAGCTAGAAAGCTTCATCGTTCTCTAGTTTGGAAAGGGCATTTGAGGAAATTGAAGAAGTAGAGGCATATTGATGGATTATTTATAGGCTGAACAGCTAGGGAAAGTATTGTGGCAGATTGAGGAAAAATTAGGTGGAAAAGTGGGTGTTTGCAAAGTTTGGTGAATGAAGTTTTCCTTCTGAATCGTTTTCTTTCTGTGAGCACTTCATTAATGTATAGGGTCAGAACTTTGGCTTAGCCTTGAAGTCATGTATAGTTCTTCAGCTTCATGTGCTGTGAAGTTTTTAGGCCTTGTATTCTTTCTTTTGTCCCTGGCAAGATTTGAATGAGATCTGAGCTTTAGTCTGGCTCCAAAGCACTGCTGCAATATAAGTTTTGAATAGTAACAATGGTATGCTCCATTCCTGAAATGTGTTGACAGGTGCCTTTGTGTAAGTGATGCAAAAGGCGTTGTAACCTTTTCAGAAACCAAGCAAGCTTTTCCTTTGCCAGACATTTTTCATCATGATATTTTTCTTTGAAGAAGTAATTTACATTATACTTTCAGTTACTATAGTTAAAAACCCCTGCCACCTCTGTTTTCACAATTCTGCAGCATAAAATGTCTCACTAGTCACTAAATGTGAAGGGGGGACCCCCAAAACAAAACCCTAATTTTCCTTAGGAATGAGTATTTTGTCCTTGAAGAATGCTTGAACATTTTGAAGTTTTCCACTCCTGCAGAAGGAGGGATCATCTCTCTTGCGCAATGGCTTATGTGCAATTGCTGTGAAGACTTTAAAAAAATTAGTATGTTGATACAGCCAGATTTAGCTATAATCTTTACTTTTTGGAAGCGTTGGGCATTCAGCATCTCTGTCTATTCAGAGAAAATAATTTAAAAGTGATCTGAACTATCTCTTATCCAGAACTGAGATGCCTGTGTCAAGTTCCTAGCTGTTACCAAGTCTGGAAGGAACATGCTTTGAACTCCTGGTTTTAGCTTTAATGTTTTTAATTGTTCTCTTTAAATAAATCATATGGTAGTTGTTAAAGCACACAAGGAATAGTTAAAACTCTTAATTCTGTTCCTTAATTTAAGGGGTTCTCTGCTTGCTTTTTATTATTAGAAATTGTGCAACTATGTAACCTAGTCCTCCCATACACGTCCCTACCCTAAGCATTATGCTTTTAACTTCATCTTGGGAAAGTCAAAGGGACCTTTCTGATCCCTGTTAACTGCAAGAGGTGTGCTTGCTAGGATTGTAATCCAGGTGGGTTGGTCTGCTGGTGACTGGTTGGGGAGCTGGGGAGGAATTGGCCTCCAATTGTCTTGTATCTGTTGCTGCACCCCCCTTCTGGGGTTGGGGGTGGGAGATCTAGGGAAATCCAACTGATGAGCTGCAGTAGGATAGAGGGCATGTAGGCTTCAGTTTGCTTTGGCAAAAAAATCTGCTTTTTTGCCTCTTATACTTCAGGAAGCAAATTCTTCACCAGCAGGAGAAAGGACAGTTGGTGAGAAGGAATTCATGCTATGAGAAACTTGTTAATATTTGAGGTTTCTGCTGAGGAATTGTGTCAGGAGGAGCTGAACTGACTTTTTCACTTTCATAGTATCAGCTGTGAAGAACTTCCTAGGGGGAAAAATAAGTCTTAAATTTATTGGCACATATGTATGGCCAATGTAGAAAGCCCAGTGGGTGGAGTCCAGTGTTGTAGGATGGCAAGGGCACAGCTTTCAAAGTAAGAAATGTGGCATTGTGGGATGTAGCTTGATGGGCATGGAGCTGTGTGGTGTTGGGTGGGTTGGTTTTTGGTGTGTTGTGGTTTGTTGTTGTTGTGTGGTGTTTTGTTTTTTTTTTTTTTTTGTTGGACTTGATGATCTTACAGGTCTTTTCCAACCTTAGTGATTCTGTGATTCTGTGAAAGATACGGTATCAAACTGTAGGACTTTGAGCCCAAAGAAAATGCCAGCTCATGAGGCAGGGAGTTTTGCATAAGGACTGGATGAACTTGAATCCTTTTAAAATTGAGTAAATATCTACAGATCAGACAGACCGGGTCTTGTTTTTGAGATGACAACTGGAAGGTACAATTGATACCTCAGTTCGTCTAGTGGACACTGGAGTGTGGCTGTGTGCATAATGTTGAAGCATAATTTTTTGATTCTTATCAAAACGTCATCAGAAAGGATGAGCTGTTAATAGAACCACAGTGCAGCTTAATATGAATTAAAATAACCCACTCCTCTCCTGTCTCAGTTCAGATACGAGCGCAGAGAATCAATGACTGTAAGCATCTCTCTTAATGTGCATGTGTGTGCTTGTATGTGTCTGCTCATACTGGATGCTGTCCTCATAGGAGTACTGTGAAGCTTCATTAAAGTTTTTAAAGTCTTTTATGATCCTCAGATGGAAGGTGCCTAGAAATGAAGTGTTTGTAATCAGGTAAGTTAGTAGCAGGTAACAAGGATATACTAGGTATTAACAGCGCTGTTAGCATCAGAAAGCTTAATGGTTAGGTTTTAAAGTGCAATTGCCCTCTGAAAAGGGATGTGCAGATTTTGTATATGCTGTGTATTTTTATGCTCTACTCCATTGTTTTCTGAACTACTGTGCTGCTGCTTCTTCCACAATTTGGTTGGGGAAATGCGGCATTAAAAAAAAAAACCAACAAAAAAGAACAACAATGAGAAAACACTCAAAAAACAACCAAACAAAAAACAACCAAAAAAGCACTAAAACAAAAAACCAAAACGTTTTGCGAGCCATCTTAACCAATATGCTAACAGGAATAGATAAAGAATGAGGTATGTTTCAGTTGTTAGCTTAATTGAAAAAACTCAATTAAAGCATTTATTTCATTTGTTTGTGTATTAAAATAAGGATTTTGAAGTTGCTTCCAAATAACATTTTAAAGGAGATGAAACATGGGTAGTTTTCATCTTGTCAAGTGGAGTCCATGATTCTTCATGGAAGACAACCTAGTCAAGGTAAAACCTAGGCCCATAGCCCATACATTTTTAACAGAATGCTAGCTAACCCAAGATGTTTTATCCCTGCTGTAGTTATTTAAGAATTGCCGATACTGGCCTCTCTAAATATTTTTTGTTCACTGATTATTTGCTTGTCCCAAAAAAAGTTTTCTGATTAAAAAAGCTTTGTCAATAGAACATTGACAAGGTGTAATTTTATAGCAGTGATTTACATGATACACAGCAACTCAAGTGAGTGCTGGTTGCTTCAAGTCATCACAGTATTACCAACTCCTTGAAGTTAAAGCTTCAGGGACTTCAGAATGGAGAGCTGGCAAGCCGTACTGAAGTTAAGAGGATTTATAACTCTGCGTAAAACAATTTGACTGTTGAGAGGGAGTAAAATTATCTGTAGCTTAGTGCATACTGTCATATATACACGTATAGAACATGCAGCTGCAATACTTAATGCAATTTTTCAAAAGGGGGATAGCTGTTTCATAAATATGCATATATATTTGCTTTTATGAAACTTTGTGTAAATCAGATGCCTAGCAGTTGGTTTGGGTTTTGTCTTTAGATATTCAGAGCAATTGCAGTGTTCTCTTCAGGTCTTGCAACAAATAAGAACATGTTCACTGAGACTTCACATTTCTTAAATTGCTGTGTTTGGATTAGCCACAAAGCACTGCAAGCTGTTACATTCAGCAGGTCGATTCTCTGCTCTGGTTTAGACCTAGAAACCCAAATAGTTAGCATCTAACTGCTTTTATTTCATTAAGTACCTGTAAATATATCACGCATTAGCTATTTCCAGAGTTTCGTGAGCCTGCAGAGAAATGTAGCGTTGGTTACGGTGCAGGCTGTACTCCAGTTAAAGAAATCACCTCGTTGGGGAAATCCCAATTCAAGAGTTTCTGTACTTTACAGTAAGAGTAGTAGGAGCAAAGCATGTAAAAACCTGAGCCATATTAGCCATTCATAGCCTCCTGATGATTTTTTGAAACATAATATTTAGCCAATGACTTATGTTGTATGGTAATACACAGTCATGATTTTTATTCTCATTCATAATGTGCAGCTTCAGCCCCCCCAAATTCACTCCTACGGAGTGCCCCCCCCCCCCCAACTTTTCAAGTTACTTTTGTTCTGTGGTGGTTTTTTTACTGCTACTGTGGTCTTTTTTACATTCTGTACAGTTTCGCACTATAACTATGTAGAATTTAAAAGCTTGTGTATTTTAAGAGTTCTATCCTGAGGGTGCTCCTGTGAGCTTCCCAAGCTGCTGTCAGTTACCTCACCGGGCATGGTTCCATCTATTACACAGTCGGCTCAAGCATTTGTTACCTGTGTTGGGCTGTCTCAGGAGAAAGTCTCCTCACAGCAGAATCATATTTGCATTACCATATACTGTTTCTGAACTATCATCTTTACTGTTTCTGCACATTCAAGTTAATGTCTGGAAACATCCTGTAGATTTTTTTTTGTTGCAGCATGCTGGGATTTGGAGCTGTTGGAGCATTTGTCTATGGAAATTGTGGGAAGAGACTATAGAGTGTCTGCATAATGATTGCGTTGCAGCCTAAGACTTAAAAGTCAAGGCAGTAGGAGAGACCGAGTTTGCTCTGCTGTCCTGCAGATGTTCACGCCTCTGAACCTGGGTCTCAGGTTTATGTGTGTGTGTCATGTAGACAGTCCGGTTACAGCCTGGATTCATTGTGGACTGAAGATGAACCTCTTCTTGTCCTTGAGTCAGGATGGGGTGTTTAAAATGTGGTTTCCTTCCGAGGTAAGTGCTAGGGTCAAGTGTTCCCCGGTGCACCGCAGAAGAGTGTGTGTGGCTAGTAAGACTTACACATTTCATCTTTCACCGTTTATCGGTTCCGCAGCCTTAATGTAGAATTAGCATAATTGGCTGCTTTCTTTTTAGCCAGCTTTAAAGAGAAAAGCTCCGGTGGAGTTGCTCTCCATGTTCTGATGGCTCATCTTTTTTTACCCTTTTTGTGTATTGCCTTTGCATGAGGAACGGCGAAGAATCAAGCGGGTGGAGAGCGCGTTAGAGCGGCGTTGCTTGACGTGCAGAAGTTGTCCCCAGGTGCAGGCAGGGCGCTGTCCCTTTAAGGCGGGAAGTAGGCCGGCCCCGTCTCGTGATTGACAGCCTGTCTAGAGTCACATGACCTGCCTCTATTTGAAGGTCACAAAAAGCTGCTTCCTTTAGAGAGAGCAAGAGGGAGAGAGACAGAGAGACGGAGGGAGGGAGGGAGGGAGTTCAAGCCAAAATGGCCGACAGAGTCTCTGCTGGTTTCTGAACATTTGAAATAAAAAAAAAACCAAACACAGAATCATTTTTGGATCTTTTTTCATTTCCATTTCTACCTTGTATGCCTCAACTCGCTGGATTTAAGCACTGCTGCACTTTATGAGGTTAGTGATACATTTATATTTTATTATTGTTGTTGTTTTTACCTATCAGTAGATTTTTAAGAGCCTAAGCTGACCGTTTTCATCCGTGGTTTTGCAGAGATGGTTTTTCTAGCACAACTACTTGCTTCAGATGTTGCCTGGTTTTACGTGTAAAGTACTTTTAGTGGATTTTTAGGGCTTTTTAGAAGGAGGTCTCCTTAGAAGTATATTGTGGATTTTCAAGATATTTGTAATTTAAAACACTTACGCAAATTACAGAAGATCGTTCGTGTTTTTCAAGCTGGTGAAGTACAAGATAATACTGAAAATATTGTTTTATTTAAATAGAGGCTTCTTCAACAGTGATTCCTTCCCAACAGCAGCCGAAGCTCTTAAATCTGCTGCAAAAATTTGCATATATAAAAATGGGTTTGCATTCTTTCTGCTGCTGGGTCCGACAAGGGACGGATGGGGAAGTGTTCTCACCGGGCCACCCTTCCCACGGAGAAAGGAGAACAAACCCTGAAATCACGCACCCAAACATTTACAGTGCCAGGTTTGGGTAGGAAGCGCGGGGAGGTTTGGGGGTTAGAGGATTCCTGCGCTGGCGGAGCCCCGCCGGGCAGAGCGCACACAGCAGCCGCCGGGCTCCTGCGCGGGCTCGGGCTGCCGCTCCCCTCCCCCTCTTCGGGGCGGCCAGATCCGCGGCTTCGACCGCCGTTGGGACCAAATAGTCCTGCCCCTTAAACACGGCATCGAGAGTTAAAGCGAGCTAGGCGTGCTAGGTAGTGCCGGCTTTAAAATGCTCTTGCCGTCTCCAGTTGCCCAGAAGTAAAGGGGACCCTTCTCGGCTTGACGGGTCTGGTGACTGATAAAATGCGGGGCAGATATTTAGGAAGGCATGCTTGCAAATGCAAGATGCTGGGTGCTACTAATGTATTGTAGACTTTTGCTCTGTATTTTTTATAAAATGGGTATTCATCTGCATGTTAGTACGTAGCTAAAAAGGTGTGTTTTCTCGCTTTTTTCCCGTCTTCTATGTTACTAAAAATTTAAATTCAAGTTATTTTTGCATCTGCCTTCAGAACCAAGCAGAAAATTAAAGGGAAATAGTTGAAGCTTGCTTTCTGAGAACAGGCCCCTCCTCCTGCATTGTAAGAGTGTGATGTAATGCTCCTTTCTGTGAGTTTAAATGAAAAAAATTCTCTGTGGTGGTATACGTTATTCTTCACCCCTTCCTGATAGGTCTTGTACTGTGATATTTTTTTGTAGCTGGATATTTAAGCAGCAGATAATTATGCAAATAATCATGTGAATGTACTTTCATATTGCAATGTACGTGTGCATTGATTATGGTTAGCAGATCAACTTTGTAAACCTGCAGGATGGGTCGTATTTTATTTCTTTGTGGCCTTGTATCCATACAGTTAAATACAAATGGAGGAGACAGATTTGGATACATTTACTGAAAATCTATCTGGCTGTCCTCATTATAGTCTTGTAGTAGTATATATCAGGGCTTTTTTTTTTTCTCCACTAGCTAGCAAATAATTGAAATAATTCTGCAGTATATTAAATTTCTCCTGGAAGTTAAAGGTGGTTTTTTTAAGTTTAAATTAGAGCAAGCCAGTAAAAAAGAACTCCACTCAAATTTGGTATAGTGTATTGTGCTGATAATTTTGGTCTTACAAAGTTAAGTAGTAATGGATAACCCAGTTCGTGTATGAAGTAATACATTCTCCCTGTTTAAGGTTAATGAACTTACTAGATTCCACCCTCGTGTTATTGGCATGTATCTGTGTGAGGGAATATTATAAAAACATTCTGTGTCTTTGACCTGATGCAGCCTGATGGCTTTTGTTACTCAAAGCCTTCTTGGGCTTAGTGGAGATCCTGATGCAGCCAGAATATGTTGAATATACCTGTTGACTGGCAAACTTAATTAGACATTAGAACTGTTTTCAAACACAATATAAAGTAGTAGTATTCCCAGATTTGGTACTTACTGGACCAAAACATCAATTATGTAGTTTATGTGATAATTGCTGTAGCATAGGATGGCTGAACTGAGGAAGTAATGAAAACCTAAATTTTGCCCTGGGTTGTTAATATTGTAGGACGTAGCCTTCCCAGAATCTGTGCTTGAGAAAAGTACTCGCTTTTCCTGTGTATTTTTCATCTTTGTGCATTACTGTGTATGTTGTATGCTTCCAAATTGTGTAAATGTTAGTATAGCTTGATTGTTAGGAAGATGGAATACAAGATATTTTCTGATAACTTCAACTGCTTATAGCTATAGAAGCTGTCACGGATCAGACAAAAAGCAATTATTGAGAATAATAAAAGTGATTCCAGCATGGAGTCTCTCAAACATTTAAGTAGCTTTGTGAGACAGTACTCTGTGAATAGGAAGGACCAATTACAGTAATTCCTCATGTAAATATGTCTTTGACCCATCAAATCTTATTGCAGGGTGTGTTGAGGACTCTGCAGCCTGTGAAATCGTAGGATTTAAAAAGTGCGAGTCTGGGCAATTCTCAATACTATTTGCATTCAGTATGTTCCTGTAGTACAAAGGGAACAAAATACTTAAAATAATTTTGAGGCTTCACTCGAGTTGCAATTTCTAGATCAGTTTGAAGCTTGCGGAAGTGTTGGGGTGGGGGAGCCTTTTTTGCTTCGTTCAGTTTATGGTGATGGCAGTGGGCTCAGAAGCTTATTGCATTTTTCTCTTTGCATTTGTATGTCAATTGTTATTGGTAGCTACAGGAATCAGTCCCTTTCCAAAGCAGACTATTTTAGTAAGTTGAAAACTACAGTGAAGTCTGTAGTCAGCAGAGCCCCTGGAGTTTTTTGCACTACATCCAAGAGATTCTTGAGAAATAATTGACAAGAAAAGCCTTATTACCATTGAGCTTCAATATACAGGAGTTTGCAGTTCTAATGGGGAAAAATTCAGGGGAAAAAAGTGACTGAAAAATCAGTATGCTTACTTTCAGCGGCTTTTTTTTAGCCTCTTTCTCTCCTGCTGGGAAGGAGAAAAAGAAACTTCATAACATCATACAGTCTGTACCAGCTGGTTCCAGCTAAACTTAACCTTTTGAGACTTTTGTCTCTTAATAGATGGCTGAGTAGAGGAGAAAGCATCCAAATCTATAAATGAAGAAGAGTCTATAGAATTAGTATATTGCTGGAAGAGAATTTTTATCCGTACTGTTCCTAGTACCCCTGCAAAAACTTGTTGTGGCTTGCACCTTGAAGCAGAATTCCTTAATTCTAGTCATTGTGGATCTGCTTTCCTTTTGGTGACCAAGATGGAAGGTGAGAAGTTTAATTTACAGTTTATTTTGAACAATGTTTGTTGGAATATGCAGATTTGGTATTGTCTTCAGCTGTCGCTTGTTTTGTAACTGAAAAGTTGGAGGGTTTTTTTTTTAACTTTAATTGATTAAGAAGAAACCTACCTCCTTCTGAAGAGCTGTTTCAGCTTGTGAAGTATTGGTTTCCTGTTTAAACAGATCAAGACTTGAGGCAGGAAGAGAAGATACATAGGATGTTTAGCTCTAAAAAGCTATACCTCATGTCCTGTCAAGGGGAGCAGGTGTGGGTATCTGGGTTCTAGTTTTGTAACCTCCCTGCAAGTCTTGTAAAAGGTGGTGTGTTATGTCAGGGCAAAAGAAAGATGTCTTTTCACTTAGAAGAATCCTGCTGAGGAAGCTGGTTAGATTTTTAAGTGGCTGAACTTTAACTATAGGTTACCTGTAGCTATAATTATTGCTGCAGAATTAATTTGGTAAGCAGATGTAAAATTCAGTTTAGGTGAATACAAAGATTTATTGCTTCTCAAAGCAAGACAAGTTCAATATTTATTTCAAGAAACAGCAGCTTTAGTTGTTAATATAACACTGGAATTTAGTTGGTATGATGACATGTGCCATACTTCAAATATTAGTCAAACAAGATATCTAAAGTTGGGTGTCAAGATAACACTTTTTGGCCATTTCAGCATTGAGGGCAAATGTGGAGGTGTCTTGGAGATAAAAAATACTATATACTGAAAATATTTCTGTTTTGTTTGTTATGGTGCCGTAATTGTTTTGAAGGGCACAAGAGAAATGGTGCCTTTCTGTATCTGTGGTGAATTCCAGCTCCAGAGCTGCACATTTTAGTACTTTTCACTGCTTAAATTCCTTTTCTCCTTTGTACGTAGGCTTCCAAACCAAGAAGACAACAGTTTCTTTTTCTTTCTTGTAGAGACAGAGCATATATTTTGGGAGCAGCATGAATATATGCAAACAACGATACATTTTTTTTTTTACGTGTAGTACCATCAACACACTTCTGAAAGGAGTTCCTAAGGCTTTATGGATGTTGTCATTTTAAAGGTTATTTTCCTGCCTGTATACAGTATGCTGACATTGTAGTTCAGGGCTGAAATGCTCTGGTGCTACTAGAATTATATATTTATAATCATTTCTGAAAAGTCATGTCTTAAGAACTGGTTGCTGTGATATTTGGATATTATAGTATAGGAAAATTGGAAGACAAACCCTGATCCTCTTTCAAAATATTGTAGTTCCAGGTCTACTTTTAATTAGCCCATTTAGTCATATGGGAAAACATAAAACAAGATACGAACCCCGAAATTATTTCAGGTACCTAAGAGAAGATACGTTAATAAAACACAAGATGTTCTTTAAAGGCAGAACAAATCAAACCAAGGGTTAAACAGCATGGAAAAATGTGTGCTAATACACCTGGAGAGAAACTACTGAGGGGAGCTGTGTTAAAAACCACAGATAGTAAGCATGAGAGCTGAGTACTATTCCTTTCAGTGCTAGAGTTTGAGTCTGAATTTAATTAAATGGATGCTTGAATATGTTAGGCAGAGAAATATCTAAAAGTACTTTGATATCGATAGGTGGAAGAATACTTAAAAGTACAAAACACGTGTATTAATAGAAATGTATGTTAAACTGAGACTTCTGGAAGTGAAATGTAGCCTTGGAATTTACTACAACAAAACCAAACCAAAGCATCAAGATACAGCTGTGTTTTATTTCATGCCAGCAGGGGAGTGCTTCTCTTTTTAGGGTGGTACTTGTGAGGCCTTAACTTCAGAGCATTTTCAAAAGTAGGGAAGTCAACAAGTTTGGAGGTAGCTCAAATAAGAGCAGTGAAATATGAGAGGGAGGTAGTCTAGCAAAAAAGCACTTGAGCTTTTTTGTATTTATTTTTATAGATACATACATTCTCTGCAAATGAACAAGCAGTTGTTTAATTTGTGTCAGAAAAGCGTTATTTTGACACTGATCTCCATCATAGTTGAATGTGCTTTGAACAGGATAGTTACTTCAGCAACTAAAAAGCAGAAAGGTATTATTTTTAAATGAAGGTGGCCATTCTTTTAATTCCTTAAGAGTACACAAAACCCCACCATGCATGCTTAACTTATGAAATAAGGGGAGGGTGCTCATCTTTCCCAGTGTTCTTAGTAGATGTAGAGTTAGGGCTTCCTTGAAGTACAGATATGGGTATAATAGCTGAACCCAAAAAGTGATTTGAACTTGAGCGGAACATTGTCTTAATTTCTGAATCAGAGATGAAGTATCTTTTACAAAAATAAAACAATGGAAAAACTACCTGTAGTATTCTTAGTGGTTTTTTTTTTCTTTTTAACCACAGCATTTGTTAAACAACACAATCATAAGCAACTGTCCATCTGTAATTTCCTAGTGGCTGTTGGGCACTGTGTCTGTGTACATGAGAACATGCAAAACTTCAGCTGCAGTGAGACTGCTAAGCATGTACACCCCATAGCATTTGTAGATTTTGAGCTTTTTGGGCTAGTTGACCTATATGAAAACAGAAAATGTTAAATATATATTCTGGTAATGCTACTTAACCACTAATTAGAGTTGAGCTCAGTTGTCCCATTTCACATGTGCTCTGTGGCAAATACACACAGATGCGTTGTCATCATGGTTCAGTCTACATTTGTGAACTTCGTTACGCCTGAGCCATACAGTTCTCCAGGGCACAGTGTTCTGTGTCACTTAAATCTTCCTTCAAATAAATCTTCCATGTTTCTTCCACTTTTCCCCCCTGGTTTAAATTTTACTGTTTGTATTAGAAGACATTGCAACTTAGAGTCCTAATGTAGCAGCATTCGTGTTCTTGTTGCAGCTTCTGTATTAGCATTTGTATTTTTAATTGTATATTATTTCAGTTAAGCAGTCACGCTAGATTCAGGGTCTGATTTAAAACACATAGTTCTGATTCTGTGTTGATACTCTAGATACAGTTGTCTACAAAACAGCTTTCTTTGGCAAGAGGGTGACTACTACTGAGAACTTCATCAACTGAAGTGAGACTGATACATTATGGTATGTCACTTTACCAGCTAAATATACAGCATGCTTATACTCAGCCTTTTGCTGAACAATTCATAGGGAGGATGATTTGATCACAACATACGAGTGAATTTTGGTATTTTAATGCTTGGAAATTCTAATCTGGTAACTCTTGCTGGATTTTTTCCAAGCTATGAAGAGAGTTTGAGGACAATAAAAATGAAAATGGATACCTTCTATATGCAGGGGAGGGCAGAAGGAACCAAAACCTAGGTAACATCCTTTTCTAGCTTACTTATATGTGCATCAAAAACTGGTTGTCCTGTGAAACAGAAAATAGTCATTAGATAGTTTGATCCCCATGTGAATTTTTAAAAATGTATTCTTCTGTATTCTAGATAAGACTATATAAATAAAACTTTCCTATTCTGTTAGGCCTTACTTGGGTACTATATTAGTGTTATTACCCCACTGTTTTATTCAAGGGAGCTTCTATGGTAAATACTAAAAAAAAAATCTTAAAAAATAATAAAGCTGGTTAAAAATACAGCACATGGAAATAGAGGATATCCTATTTACATTATACATATGTCATTCTCTATCTGGGTCTGTTTTTCTTTGTGGATGTGATTACAAGTTTATGTGCACTGGTTGGAATCTAAATGTTGACTAGGTTCAAATTGCCTGTAAAAATACTTGGTTAACCTGAAGTAAAACCCCAAAAGCTTTTTTTGAACCTAGTGTAAAAGAAGGCTCCAGCTGGTGCTACAGAAGTCAGTTACAGCAATATTAATGGGAATTTTAAATTAAATAGCCTTGTGTTACAGAGCCAAATAAATTTTCTGTTCCTTTGCAGGTAATGTTCAGATTATCTGTTTGATACATCTCAACCAGACCAAATAATGCTGCGAAAGTGGACATGGCATTAGGGTTATTTTTGTTTTATTTTGTCTTTAGCTGTATCCTGTAATCCTATTCAGAGCAGATCTAGATTACCCTGGCAGGAATGCTTGCTAACCATTATATTGCCCTTGCTGTAGTATTCATGACTGCTTCATCTGATGGAAACACGCTGATGGTAGTGTGATACAGGAAACAAAAAACAAAATCTCATCTGAGTAAAGATTTAATCTTCGTAATAAGTTGTTTAGATGTACTTCTTCATGATAGTATTTCTCTAACTTTCTATGGTTTAATCAGCAAATATGTTTTGAAAACCACTGAATTACAGTGGAAAGTTGCAATAAATTACCTGGGATGTGAGAATCGTAAGTCTTACATGCAGGTAATTTTTTAGTCCTCTTTGCAAAAGCTATCTGAATTTACATTTAACCACCTCATCTTTGCATGGTAGCTATTCTGGAATGGCTGTTTCTGATGAAGTCCTTGAGTGACTGTTTTTATCACAAAATAACCCAGTATTCTGAATTACTTTACTCTGCTGTGTTAATTGGGAGACAGTTTTGCTTTACATTTACCACTTTCTACAAATAAATTCTATGTCCTGATATAGAAAAACTGTAGGAACTGTATTCTTACCAGATTTTAGGTAAAACAAGATGAAAAAGATGACAGCAGGTGGAGGCTAAACTTGGAAAGTCTAGGATTTACATTGGCAGCTTAATGTACCATAAAGCTACAGTTGCTTACTTCTTTAAGCTAGCTCTCTGTGGTTAGGCTGTGAATAACTGAACTAGTTAATTTCTGGAAAGTCAGCCTGTCTTGATAAAGTTCTGGGGACAAGGACTTTTCCCAGGGGTGGATTTAAAGGCAGTGTTTACTGTTTTAAAGGTGATGAGCTGTATTCGCATGATTGTATCATTGGAGTTCAGGAAAAGCTGAGGTTAGCTAGTGTCAGTCTCCATTACATTCTGCTCCAGTCAGATAATGTGAAGTGAAGCTCTTACTACAATAGACTTGCAAGTATATGGTCAGCTTAAGTTTATATAATTTCCCTTGATCTTTTTCTTAAGAAAACTTATATTTTAAATGATGGTTCAGTTAGTGCTAGGTAACTTGGTTAAGCTTAAATCCTTTTTCCCCTTCACATTCCTAGGCCATTTTTCTGTTGTTAAAGTAATATTCTAAAATATTAGTAGTTGTAATCGTTTGAGCTTGAGCATTGCGTGCCCTGTGCATTTAATGTTAAGCTGTTAAAAACCAGACTTCATCACTGGCTCAGTGGGTTAATAAGAAAAAGGTTGTAGGTGGTTCTGCATTGTAAGTTTAATTATAGCAGATAACTTGATTTCATTTTTTCACCCTGTTTTTAACAAACTTTGAAATAATGAATTATTTATTTTCCAGCTTACTACATCTTTTGATATTTGTGTGTGTATCATATATGAATGTATATTCATATATGTAATATGTGCATGTTGGCAGTTAATGCACTTAAAAACTACCAGGTATCAGCTGACATGTGGAAACTTCTCAGTGGGCCTTAGGCACTAAAGCCATAGTAAAAATTGCTGTCAAAGTCAGTTGAAGTTTTTTGTTTGGGAAAAGCCTGCACAAACAAATCAAGTGTCATTCTGTAAGGTAAGCATACAGATTGAAGAGGAGCAGCAGAGAAATTCAGAGGCTCTCTGAAGGCCACACAGAAAGTCAGTGGCAGAGCCAGACTTGAACTCAGAAGTTCCTGGCTTGTGGCCTGGGGCTGAAGCCAGTCATACACAGCTGTATTGAATTGTGAATAGAATGATGCTTTCTTTTTCCTTTATGGCTTTATGGGAACAAAGCTGATTTAACTAAAATTATGATGTGGGTAAAAAGATGGAATTGTGTATTTCACCTTTGTCAAAATTTCAAATGCTGAAAGTTCTATTCTGTATTAAAACTTGCATTCAGCGGTTGTGGATTTCCACTTACCAAGGAGTATGGTTAATGTAGCTGGGTCATAAATCGTAACAAAATCATAGTGTAGCGTCTTGAGGTCAGACTAAGGGCTTTTGCCGAGGGTGGAGGAATTCAGGGCTTAAAAGTTGCTCTGTGTACTACCTTGAGAAGTACTAACTTACTTTAAAAAAAAATTCGCTGAAAAGTACATTATTTTCTTTTGATGTTTTAAAATAGAAGTGAAAACCTAGTTCAGAGGCAATCTTTCTGAAGTAACTGTTTATTAAGCTGAAAATCACATTCTATATTTAACACTTGTGGAGTTTTTAATGAGGCTTTAAACATTGTTATCTTTCAGTGCAGTATGAAAGAAGAGAAAACCTTCTGTAGGTCCGCTAACTGGTATTTTTTTCCTTCCTGGAGTAAAAACTTAGCTTCGAGTGGCTTCTATTGAATGTATGGACAGTTTTGGTTATTTGAGGAGTTCCTTTTAGGGAGGAGGTTTTGATCTAAAATATTATTATAGAATGAGCATCACCATTACAAGTTATTTTTCTGTATTGTTAAAAATCTTGGCAGGGATTAGTAAATCCATTTTCACAGTAAAAGGGACTTCATTTTCCAGGCAAAGTGCCATTACTTTGCTGCTAGAGCTTGGAACTAGAGTTTGGGGTTTTTTCCTCAGGTACATTTGCTTTATCTGTGTAACATTTCTTGCTAACTGAGGCCCTATGCAAATGTATAGTAAGGATATTTTCCTAAATTACTAACATGGAACCTAGCTAGAGAAAACAAACTACAAAACCAAACAACAAAACACCTCAGTGTTTTACCAGGAAGTAATTTTCATTTTGTCTGTTGAAAATAACAAAAATGTTAAGTAGTTCCAAAAGAAATCCAAGTATTGAAAGCTTAACAATAAAATACTTCACTTCTGAGGGGTTGAAGCACTTGAGTCCTCCTTTCTGTCTTCTTCCCCCCTCCACAACAGTGCCCCAGTGTCTTCTGGCATGTGCAGTGTGACTGTATCTCACTATTCGGAAAGAACTGTTACTGAGTGGTGTGCACTTTGAGGCCAGATCTAAAACTTTTTATTGGTAGTTAATAAAATCAGAGTCATTAATTTGAACGTTACAGTGGTCTACTTTTTTACTCGCTCTCCTTTTCTATGCACCCTGGTAACCGAGCCAGATGGAAAATGCTTTCTGAGTTTCCCTTTCAGTTTCAGCTATTTGAGAGTTTGCAAGTCCCAGTTCCCCTTGGTTGTGGCTTCAGAAGACATTTAAACTGGATGTCTGTCAGGTTTGTTGCACAAGCCTGGGCTGCTTTAGACATTGATGTTGTCATGGCAGTTCTTGCTTTATTCACCTATTACAGCTGGTGTTATGTTCTAATTAAATTGTACAGTTCTCCTCAGCAGGTCTTACAGAAATACTGTAACCGTATAGTGGTGAGTGACTGAGTTTAGAGTACGGTTGCTACCCAGTCACCACCTGAAACAGCATTATGGACTAGATTCTTGCAATGGTGAGTGGGAGACCCTGCTGAGAGTGTTTCATTCTGAGCTGTGTTGCCCCCTAATTTAAGGTGGTAGGGATAGCTTCAGTGGCAGAATGAAGTTCTCCTTCCTGTCTTCAGAACAACATACTAGTTTAGAGCAAGCTTATCAAAGGACACTTTAACTAAGGAAGTTGTTTCCAGTGGTGCCTGATGTATTTTTTTTTTTAATACTCTTTAGAAAGAGAATAAGAAAAAGTTGGTGACTCTCTTACTTGGTACACTTCCCATTTAAGTCAACCATGTATAACTTTCACTTACTGACTACCATAAGTCCAGCTGGCACTTCCAGCATAGCAGATGGATTTGATTAAAGCTAAAAGTCCAGTCTTTCACCTGAAATTTTGAATTTTAAATGCTTATGTGAGTGATTGAATTCTGTATCGCTCTTACTATAATGTTATCCTAAACTTTTTGCTAGGTATCATTGACCATTTTTTCAATACAGTGGCTTCACAGAAAGATAGATGTTTTGCACTGGCAGTATGCATGGAAGCATCAATAAGCTGACAAATTAGATTTGAAGTTCTAGTGTTTAAAGGGCTTTTCTTTCAGCAGGAAATAGTCTCCCACATCAGCTTTAACATTCAACTTTATATAGCAGCGAAGAGTTGACCTGTTTTTGTGCAGAGCCACCTTACTTAAAGCGGATAGAGAGAAGGTTTAACTGAATAGATTAGAAGTGCAGTTTTTTGTGGAACAGGGAATATCTTAGGTTCCTGTCATGTATCATACACTATTTTTGCATAGTGTCTAAAAAATTAAACTGCTCTGTTCCACACTTACAAAATTCATCGGTGGTAAATAGGAAGAGGTAGCTGTTAAAGATAGGAGGTGTCTTCAGATCTACTGTCAGCAGAAGTAGAAATTATTTTTGTTGCTGAAATATGCAGAACTTGGAGGAATCTATATGTTGAATGATTTAAATGGTTTTGATGTAGCTGTTTTCTCTGTTAGGACTGGTGTTGAAAAAGAGTGTGTATTTTTTCACTTCTGAGTGGTTAAAATGTTTGTTACTCTTTGAAAATTACCACTGTAAGTTTTGTGCATTTCTTTGTGTCTTATGACATTTATTGCTGAACATGAGAAATGCATGGTTTTCATTTAAAATTAAGCTATTAATCTTAACATAGTGCAACAAGGCAAAAATTACCTAAAAGTAGCACACACTACTTGGGTTGAGAACTTAAAAAGACGAATCAGGTTACTCTTGGAACTTTAGAAATGTGTTAAATGGTATATTTCACTTACCTCACTATAATTTCCACCTCAGTTTTTCCCTTGTGAGTTTACATTTTTATTTTCCATGTAGCATTGTGGTGGTGCTCTTCTGTAATCTCTTAGGTGGTAGGTCAGTGGTTGCCTCATTTCAGATTCTTTTCTGGATTACCTCTTGCTTTACAACTTACTTCACTCTTCAGTAACAGAAAAAGAGTGGAGCATGTCTGGAAGATTAACCATAGCCATGTTGTATGTGGTTTGCAAGTTCCTGTTATCTTACAATTTTTGTGTGTTGAAGTAACTTTGTGATGTGAATTTCCATGTTGTAAAGGAGTCTAAGTTTTCTGGAATATAGATACTATAGAGCTGACTTAGTTTACAAGAGAGAATTCTTTGATGGTAATGTATATTTAATTTAAAAATACTTCCTTCTTGCTCTTTGAGTATGAATGGACACTAGATTTTTCAAGCAAGACTTATATCCAGTCCTCAGATTGATTATTTACTATTTTTTTAAATTTCTAAGTTATCTTAAGCCACTGTATTAAAAAGCAAGAGTTACTTAAATGGGATTGAAGTTAGAAATTGATCTGGTACTGTATCTGTGAATGACATAAGCAGCAAGTAAAATTCATCACTTAAGCTGTAAAGGATCGTTCCTGGAAAGAGACAAGGAATGATAACCCTCAACCAAGATTTCAGAAATCTTTTCTTTTACAGTCAATACAAATGGGAAAAGCTCTTAGATGAGTGACTGCTAAGATTAGGCAGACACCAATTCCAAAGAAATAACAGCATAGTTAGAAATTCTTTCCCTTGTGGGAGACTATCCTTAGTTTAGACAAATGCCTGAGGATGCAGTGAACACTTTTTGCTGAAACTTTCTAAAGTCTTTGCTTAAGAAATAAGGAAATGGTTGCTTGCTTAGCAATTGGTAAGAGTTTCATGTCTAGACTGGGTGGTTTAAGCTATGCTTTATTTCCAGAAGGCATGAAATAAAGTTATCTTTTTTTAAAATGCAGCTAGGGAACGGTGCACAGTATCAGAACTATAAGAATGGATGGATCAAAAATAGCTTTATCAGATTATTGAACATGAGAGATGGCAATTATCTCTGCCTACTAACGGACTATTTCCTAGAGCTTCTTTTGTTTCTACCTCATCACTATTGTGGGTAGTTAGTTTTAAATAGGCTGTTAAACTGGTATGATTGTATGGGCTGCAGAATGCTGTTTTCCACACTTTTCCATTCTTGTTGGAATGAAGAAGAGACATTTCTACATTTTTCTAAGTTACCACTATATGGGTGTCTCAGGGCATCTGCACAGATTACAGGTGAGATGCACTACTGTGTTTAGCAAAGGCTTGTATTTTCCCATTTATATCAGGAAGGTGTGCAATTTAGGGTGACAGGATTTATTGTAATGCAGTGGCCACTATTTGTGAAGGTTTTGTTCCGTGGATTCTAGTAACTTTCTGCTTTAGTTCTTTCTTTCAGCAAAAACATGTGAATAAAGTAGTATTTCTAGTGTTAACCATGGTGTTAACCTAATTTATCCTCAGAGTGATCTCTTTTTGAAAATGTGTTTATCATTAGGCAGTTGCAGTTTTCTGTGACGTTACAAAGCTCTTGACTGAACTTCTGATATCTTCCTGATAACACTTCCTATGGAGAACTGACAGCTGTCTCTATCTTTCCAAATACAGCTTTCCAAAAAACAAGCTAAAAATATTAAAAACCAAACAGCACCACTACCACCCCACACAAAAAAAAAACCAAACACCACACCCAACAAAACCCTACCCTGCAAACAAAAAGAAGTATTGAGATGTTTCCTTAGAAATTCTTGGGTTTCTCTATCGTATCAGTTAATGGAAGCAAATAATTAAAAACAGGAGGAGAAATTAGGAATTATAAAGGGGTTGAGATGCCACAAACTTTGAAATAGTGAGGCAATTTTACACTTCTCTTGGGCCGCTCACTACAAGAAGAACATTGAGGTGCTGGAGCATGTCCAGAGAAGGGCGACGAACCTGGTTGAGGGGTCTGGAGCACAAGTCTTATGAGGAGCAGCTGAGGGAGCTGGGGTTGTTCAGGCTGGAGAAGAGGAGGCTGAGGGGAGACCTTATCACTCTCTACAATTACCTGAAAGGGGGTTGCAGAGAGGTGGGTGTTGGTCTCTTCTCCCAGGTAACTAGCGACAGGACAAGAGGAAATGGCCTCAGATTGCGCCAGGGGAGGTTTAGATTGGATGTTAGGAAAAATTTCTTTACTGAGAGAGTGGTGAAACACTGGAACAGGCTGCCCAGGGAGGTGGTGGAGTCACCATCCCTGGAGGTGTTCAAGGAACTTGTGGACAAGGCATTGTGGGACATGGTTTAGTGGGCATGGTGGTGTTGGGTTGATGGTTGGACTTGATGATCTTACAGGTCTTTTGAAACCTTAATGATTCTGTACAAGCATTATGTGCCAATACATTGTGCTCGTAGAAGTGAAAAAAAGGGCGTGAAGTTTTTTCTTTGCTATGTGCGGAAACTGATTTTTCTGAGCTTTCTGAAGTATATTGTACATGCTTCCCTAGGAGATTCCTAAAACAGAAGGAATTTTCCTTGACACATACTCGATCATATCATAAAACATAGACCTGTGATATAATATGCTTAGAAATTTAATGTTGGCCTTTAGAATTATTGTTTAAGAATTTGTTCTTCACAGGGAAAGAAGGGTGCACAGCTAATGTCAAGTCAAGTGTTGTGCAATTAATTGTTCTTCAAAAACACAGCAGAAATTTTAAGTCTGTGAAATTTAGGGAAGTGTGTAGTGATGCAACTTTTACTTACTATTATGTGTTGGTTGTCTATGTCTTGCCCCCACTGTTTTTGGCAGTATCTTGGGCAAATAGCAAACCACTAGATTGCAGAGAATGTTGGTGTGATACCATAAATTCAGGACAGTGATCAGCGTTCTATATGAATAAAGAATTCACAATTGCAGATAGGCAAAAATAATGTTCTAGGTAATGAAAGTGCAAGTGGAGTTTGTAGGTGCTGCATGCCTTGGTGAGGGTATTTGGTTCTTTCTGCCATTTTGAGATCTTAGGTAATCATTTTCTTGGAATGCCAGATCAAAATGATCACATCTTCTTTATGTCCTCAAAACTCAAGTGATTATATGAGGAGACAAGTTTGGAGAGGCTTTGAATTTTTTGGCTGCCTAAGCAACTTCTTGAGGAAGGATTATTAGTTTCTTCTAGTTCAAAACAAGTCGTGTCTTGCACTTGTACTGTGGTGTTTTCATTTTTCCTGTTTCCTATACACAGTTTCTTTACAATCCTCTAGTTTTCATTCTGTGTGCCAATGAATAACTTCAGCTTACATGTTAATTAGTCACATGAGTCATGCCATGAAGTATTGAATTGTGATGTTTTGAGTGATGATTTATTGATCTCACTTTTGAATGGAAAATGACTAATAAAAAAAGATGGCCAGCTGGTTGCAGTAAGACGGGTGAGAAGCATGCATCTGGCAAACAAATGCTTTCATACCAGGCTCTGCAAAGAATCTGTGTGCTTAACACATGCAAAGGTTCCCTAAGAGTCAAACACAGTCGTTTTTCAGTGCCCCTGATATCTTGCTGCTTTAAAAGTAGATATCAAGTCTTGTATATCTCTTTATTTTCAGCAAACTGCACTAGAATAGAGTTCACTTTATTGATTGAGAGCATATCAAATTCCATAGGAAAACCCACACCTTTCATTTATTCACTTACACTTTATGAATGTAAGTCTCATGTTTTGGCCTTCAGAACGTCTGTAGCAATGCAGCAAGGAGAGGACTTAATGCACTTGTGATTTACCTAGTTTCTTGAGCAGGGTCTGCAGTCTCTCATCCTCATTGAGGCTTTAATGAGACCTGATCCCCGCTTGTCTGACTTAACACAGGGTCAAGCCACAGAACAAGAGGGCATGGTCTATTAACAAAATTGTTGA
The DNA here is from genome assembly GCF_030936135.1 of Gavia stellata. NCBI lineage: Eukaryota > Metazoa > Chordata > Aves > Gaviiformes > Gaviidae > Gavia > Gavia stellata. The sequence goes on along the minus strand of NC_082597.1, from coordinate 57,064,216 downwards.
CCTCAGTGTCATGTATACATCTTACAAATAGCACTCCATTGTATGAATGGTGGTGTGCATCTGGTTCTAAAAGCTGTTTAAAGGAGACAGCTGATTTGATTTAATTTATCAAGGTAACTTTTATCAGTGTTTAAATCTTCATACAAAAGTCGGGAGGGAGGGAGTTTATGTTAGTTTGTATATTGTAAAGAGTATATCTTAATGCGTGCCAAAGTTGATGTATGACAGGACAATCTGTTTTTACCACTTAGTGGTAAATGTATTTAAGCTTTTTTTTTCTTGTGAAACTCCTGGCTTAAAACTTAGCACTGCTGTTTCACCCGATTTTTTCATTGTCTGTAATTACCCTATAAGCAACAAATATTGAATAGTGTGGTTTAGTGATACAGTATTTACTGTATCTCTGTAGTACTGGCATGACAAGTCCCGATTTTGTTGTCATCTACAGTGAAATTTTGATGACCTTAAGTACAACCATGATCTGTAACAGTAATTCCTTTCTTCGTATACATATGGCCCTCCATGACTTACGGAGTGTCTCTTAAAAGTGTGAGAATATGCTGGAACACAATTACACATTTTGCAGGGGCTATCCATTATACATAATACTAGATAAAAGCTAGGGATCAGCAGCTTTGTGTTTATAATAAAACTGTTGAGAACTAAGTGCACCGAAATATGGTTTTGATCGTTAGAACCAAAGCATAAACTTGGAAATACTATATTGTTACAAAATGGTGCTTTTCCAGGCTTGGAGAATTACTTGCCTAATGGTTATGTCAGTAGTAGATCTGTTTGTCTGGAGAGTGTACACTACTACCACTGTTCACATAAACGTTCTGTGGCTGCAGACTAAAAGGTTGCTCCCTCTTCGGTTCCAAGTACATTTGGGCACATCTCAGCAGTATTTGATCTTGAACTTGGTCATACTTCTAAGTGGCAATGAGTTGCTCTTCAGGACCTTTTTGTTGAAGGTTGGGTGATGAGTTTAACCCGGGAAAACTCACCAACTTTTGGGCTGTTGATTTCCAGAGAATTACTGGGGGTGGGGGGTGGAACACCATTTATTGAAGCCTAGCTGTTAAATCTCATCAGTCATCTGTTGAAGGCATAATGCTTGAATGATAACGTAAACTATGTTAACTAGCTGTTGTCCCACGTAAAAGGGAAGAAAAACTGCTTCATTTGATGAAAGCTGTGTATCAAATATACTGAATTTTTCTCTGGTTTTGTGCTGTAAGAGAACTTGAGATAAAATTATAATAGTGATACACACCTTCATCGCCTAGAGAGTAAGTTCCTATTGCCAGATTATGCCCTTCTGAAAGGGTAAAAAAAAAAACCAAACTAAACCTACATCCAACCATTCATTCTGTGGTCAGAAGAAAAACATACTTTGTAATTTAAAACACAAAACAAAAACCTGTTTTTCATTCAGCCAGCTCTTTGTCAGCCTTCACTGGATCTTGTTATTTTGGTGGGAAATAAAACCTGTGCTTGAGCTGTTTAAAAAAAAAAAAACAACCAAACCAAAAAAAACCACCAAAAAACAAAAAAACCAAGTAACCTAACAAAAGCCCCAAAAGCTGCTGAGCTGAAATATGAATTACACAATTTTTCATTTAATTTTTTATCAACATTCTGACAACAAAGTGTCCCCCTTTTCTAACACAGGGTTCACTGTGAAGTGAATCTGCAAATGTTTTTCGTGGAACTTGATTTGTTTTGTCTTATGTAGAAAACAGTAGTCTTTCTCCAAAGTGAAAGTATTTTTTTGCAGTCATATTAATGTCAGATTCTCAAACTGAATTTAAAAGGGAATTTTTGCAGGAGTTCAGAGCTTGTCACCTTTGGGGTCTTTTTGGTAGGTTAACAGAAATTTTAAAAAATTTTAAAAATTAATCTCACTACTGTCATTAAAGTCTTCGAATGTGGCAGCACAGAGAAGCAAATCAACTTCAGTATATTTTAGCGTGATTGGCTTTCACACTAGAACTATGAGTGTTACAGATTGGTGTCTCATGATAGTTATGGTCATTGGAAAGAGTAAATAATTGTAAAGGAGTAATATTTATAGCAGATCAAGTGTGGACATGTTATACTAAATTGTAAGATCACTGAAGTACTTGATTAAGTGATGACTACAATATAGTTTGCTGAAAACATTCATTTTGGACTCATAAAGGTTATTTCTTTTGAGAATGGACATTGAGTTCTTAAAACAAATTGGTATTTTGTTTCCTTAATTACTGGAGTACACAATTGAATGCTAAGTAGTAGCTTACTTCCATTTGTGGGATCTGATTTCGTATTTGAATTGTGTCTCAGCTTGATATTGCTTGTTAATTTTGTAAAAGTACCAAAGAATATCACGCTCATGCCTGTCTTCTCTAAGGAAAGTTACCAGACAAGAAAAACAGATTTTTACTAAAACTCTCATTAGAACTGTTTTCTGTGTTTGGAGGAAGCCAAACTTAGTGTCTTCATGAGAATGCTGCCTGAAATTTAGTGTGATCTTTGCAGGATTAAGCATGACTGAGGCATTATAGTAATGTATTGGTGATCAAGGGCTGTACAGTTCACATCACATTTGGAATATTAATTATGTCCTTTTTTCTAATGGAGTGCTCCTTAATGGCAAGAGCCATTTATTCTCCATACTGCTGACTTGTCCTATGACTTTGAACATAGGTTATTTATTCTTTGCTTGGGTTTACTCATTTGCAGAATTAAGTTTTACATCCTTCTTAGTGTTGTTGCAATGCATAATTAATATTTATAAAGACCTTTGACATCCTGTGATGAAAGGAGCTGTGCAAGTGTTCAGTAGTGGCATTATTTTATTAGTGAAAATACAGGAGGAGTCAGGAAGATACCTGAGGATTTTTAATTCAGAGTGAGCAATGGAGTCATTCTGTAACCTTGAGCAGGTCATGCAGTCTCTTGTTTTGTAACATACCCTGGGAAAGCTCTGTGTTGTGGGGCATGTATCATTAAATGTCACCCCTCTCTCCCCCAAGTCAATTCTAAATAAATTTAAAAAAAGAAAGTATACAACTTCACTGAGCTGCTAAACATAGCTGGTATTTCTTAAGGAAATATATCATTAAAAGTAGCAGAGGGTGAGAAAGTAGTGGATATAACAGTTGCTTTTTAGAGTCAGCATGAGAACTTGAACATGTGTTATCTAGTCATAGATGAGACTGAACTTTGCCCGTTACAAATCTCTTTCTCATTCAAGTTCAGTATGCACTGTGCTTAACTGCAACTTCACTTTGAAGTGAGTGTATATAATCTTTATTGCATTCTAAGAACTCACTCACTCATCCATGGTATTTAGCTGGTAAACAGTTTCTTACTTCAGACTGAGTACTGTTTGTATTTGAGCTTTGTGATTGCCAAGATTGATAATCAGCTCTTATAGCCAAATACTAGATGCTATTACATAACAATACACATATCAATCTCTTTTGTGGTTTTTCCTTCATCTGACAGAGGAAGGTTATGTTTGTACACTGTCATTAAAATTACAAATCACTGATGAACTTTTGAAAAGTATACATCTGTTTAAGACTTAGCCAGCTAACCATTTGTCTAATTATATAAGGTGTAATAGCATTAAATGAAGTTATTTGCTGTGCTTCATGGATGCCAATACAGGGTTTCAGTTTTTTGTTTCATAAAAGATGCTACATCTGCATTTTACCCACTGCAGAGAACTCATAAATATTATTTAAAACAAGGGACTTCAAAACTGTTATTTAAAGTACTTAGGAAGGAACCAACTTGCTCAGTGAAGTGTGAGGCATAGCTGAATGTAGGTGCTGGTTTGTGCATGTGCATTATGGTGGATTCAAATTGAAAGCACCTGTATCTTTGTCCTGCTTTATTGCAGTCTGGTTGTACAGCTTATTCTGGGGCTTTTTACTTGCCTTTAGTCCTGCTTCAGCTCTCAGCTCAGCTGGCGTAAGGATGAAGAGCAATAGTGTTTGTCTCTACTGAGGATAAACAATGGTTTGTAGTCTTCAAGAACAGCAATTATGAAAAAATAATAAAATTCTTCATATAACCCTAGTTATGAGCCTTAATTTATGGAGTATGCTTAGTAGTAATGGAATACCAAGAATTTACCTGCCCAATTCCAGCTGAATATACCGAACATACGCAGATAGATTTGTTTGATGAGGCAGTGATTTGGAAAGATTTATACAGCGTTTTCCAGACCTGCAAAATATGTTACTTTTCCTTCTGCCTGATACAGATCAAGACAGTCCTGAAACTTTGTAACTGAATATTTGCAGGAAGTGGCTGAATGAATTTTCTTACCTGTTAAAAATAAGTATTGCCTCAGGCAATAACTGGAGTAGAAAATACAAACGTTAAATACCTGTGCCAAGAAAATCTGAGCAAGCTGTAAGAGTGGTTTTTTTAATGTATTAGAAGTTCAAGCAACCTTAACTTGCTGGTTCTTCCAGCTTGGCCTACAACAGATGAATAATGACTTTGTATGGAAAACCTTGTTCTTAACTTCCCGCTGATAAAATTAAATACATTCTTGCTTTAGTATTTTGATTTAGTATAATTAAAATAATGACTTACAGCTTGATAAATGTTATTTTCATTACTATAGTGCCCTGAAGCACTGTATATGGAAAATTTTACAATATTATACAGATCTGGAGGTATGTAATGTGCTTGCCAGGCTATTAATTAACTTATATAAACCAAAACACTTTATACAGCAAGTGAATTTAGAGTGTTTCTTTGCAAACTGAATAAAAGTAAACAATCAGGTCGCTTATAAAATGAAGTATAAATTATACCATTTTGATGCTATGAGGGTATCCTTATAATATCCCCAGGCAGGTAGAATTCCAAGCACCTCATCATTCAGTAGAAGCTGCTTTTAAGCAGCATGCTTCTGTCGGGGTTTGGGGTTTTTTTCAGTAATTTAACTGTCACTATATAGAAACCGCTTCACTCATACATATGTTTCAATTTTTTTCTTGATCCCTCCTGAAGTGCCATACCATGAAAGTTAAGAAAACCTCCAATATTTTCAAGTGTGTTAAACTACACCAATAACACTGTAATGTGGTATTATCTAATGTTTTCTTTATTTCCACCTTCCCCTAGAATTCTATCCTGTATCTCCAGATAGTTTAGCTCTTTACCAGGCTGGCTTTTAGGTCTCTTTTTTAGTGAGAAACACAAATATAAAAATGTCAGTCATAATCCAAGAAATGTTAAAGTTTGTTTTAAATGTAACTACTTCTGTTGTCAAAGATTCTGTATGATCCAGTTCCTTACTGTGTACGTGGCCTGTGCTGGTGCCCAAATGATGGTCTGGCAGAAAATGTTTTATTTAATTAAACTATATTATACTTTTCAGTATTCTTTCTGAAATGTCACATTCTGATATTAAAACAAATGTCATAATTGTTGTGTGTACTGTGGCATAGTTACCATAGCAAATAAAAAAAGTCCCAAGTAACTAATCTTAGTGTTAAAAAGTAATTCTATTCTTGGCATTTAAGACAGAAGTTTGTAATCTTAGAAGATACAGAGCTGCTTTTGTTAAAATTAAGTTTACACCGTAGTCAGGATTTAGCATTTGCTTTTTAACTGCAGTCAGAAGATTAACAGTATACAATTTTCTTTTTTGTAGCACTTCTCATACATACCTACAAGAACGCGTTATTAAGGTGGCAGTAATGTTCATCAACTTCATTTGCGTCACAATTTGTAACCAGTTGAAAGCCCCAGTGAGGCATTGGTAAAGCTGCCAGTAGAGCTTTGAGCCTGTCTTGTGGAGTCAATCTTGGCTGCAAAATGCAGTGGTGTACTAATATAGACACAGGAAGTGGCAGGTAGCTCATTTAAGGGTTTCTGCTGCAGTTCTTCTGCAGAAGACATATCTGTAATTAGTTCCTGCTCACTGGACCACTAAGTACAGAAATACTTGTTCATTCTACTCTGAGGTAATAGGTTTTTTTTTTTTTTGAAAAATTATTCCAGAGCCGAGTTGCCAGAGTCAGTGATACAGAGTTAGTTATGGCCAGCAATGCAAAGTCCACTGGCAGCTGGGCAGTATGATGCCCCATGGGAGTCAACGCTGGGGCTGATAATGTTCAACATCTATATTAATGACCTGATCAGTGGGATGGAATGTACCCTCAGCATGTTTGCAGATTATCCTAAACTCGGCTGAGTGGTTGACACCTCTGGAGGGCAAGAGGAACAGCTGTTCAGGGGGAACTCAGTAGGCTGGAGAAAATGGTCTGACAGAAACCTCTTGAAATTCAACAAATGTAAATGGAAAATACTACACCTGGGGCAAAATAACCCTGTGCTGTAGCATAGGTTAGGCATCCACTGACTAGAAAGTAGCTCTGCAGAAAAAACACCTGAAGGTCCTGACAAAGAAAAAGTAGAATGTGAGTCAGCAGTGTGTCCTTGCTGTTAAGAAACCAGCCACATGCAAGGCTATAGCCAGTGGGTCAAGAGAAGTGATTCTTGTGTATTCAACACTTAAATGTCCACCTTTGACATACTGTGTCCAGTTTTGGCTCTCATACAGGAAAGACACTGACATATTAAATGGCCACTAAGATGATTAGTGTTCTGGAGCACATCTTGCATAAGGAAAAGGCTGAGAGAACTGGTTTTGTTCAGCCTTAGAAATAGAAGGCTAAAGGGGTAATGTTACTGCTGTCTTCAGCTGCCTAATGAGAGGGTATAGAGAGCCAGGCTCTTCCTGGAGGTGGTGCACAGTGATAAAACAAGAGACAGTGAACACAAGTTGCACAAAAGAAATTCTGATTAGATATTGGGGGAGGCAAATGCAATGGATGTACTAAAAAAATGGGCTAAGCTCTCCACAGTGGTGCTAGTGTCTCTATCCTTGGAGAAACTCAGAATGTGGCTAGGTCCTGAGCAACCTGCTTGACGATGGCTCTGCTTTGAGTGTAGGGTTAGACCAGGCTCCAGGTGATTTCAAGAGGTCCTTTCAATCAGAATTATTTGTGATTCTGGTGTTGAGACCAGTAAGAGTATCATGTAGCTAGTGCAGAAAGTGTCACTTAGTTCCAAAAGATGAGCTGGTTTAAAAAATAAAAAATAATTTCGAAAACAAACCGGAAAGGACTGTTTAGGGAAAAGGTTCTGTGTAACTTTTCTTCTGTTAGTTTTCAAGTGAAAGGATTTTTTCTCCTGACATGCAAACCATTTGATATTATAAAACTGGTAGAATTTACATCTCTTAATCTTTTAATACAAAGCAATACTGGCAAATACTTGTGTGTAGTGCACTTGCAGACTAATAAGCAATCCTTTAACTGACATCTGGCATGTTTCCCAGACAGCAGCCTGTGTTCATTTCAAACCCTGTGTTGTATGGCAAAGTAGGACTCTTGAAGTATATCTATATGCACAGTGAGGTAGGTAAAATGTTCTTTTTGGATAATGTAGTGAAATAAGTTTCTCACATACAAAGGAAGTTCAGCAGCAGCTCCCTCAGAGTGGTCATCTGTCCAGAGCTTCGATATCCCTCCCCCCACCCTTGCAGAAATGAAAGGACTTCACTTAATGGAAGATACAGAGAAATATTTTGCCAGGTAGTCTGTCTTCTCACCTGCTGAAATTACAGCTTTAGCAAGAATTAGGCTTTGAAAGAGGGCGTATTACCAGGATAGATCATTTGTAGTGGAACAAAGATCTCAACTGTGCTTCTTGAGGATTGCCAGCTCTTCCCTTGTCAAAAAATTGACTTGTTTCTCTCTAAGCCTGTAGCAGAGACAGGTTCTTTATTGAGATTTTATTGTGGTAGCTGTTATCCATTTACTGTTCCATATTGTTTGTTATGCATTCATTCCTCTACGTATTCTTTGTGCTTTCAGAACCAAAAAGATATTTTTCTTGGTAAACAGTTGTAGGTAATGGAGCTTTCTACATGTGTGAATAGTTTTTAGAGGAAAATAAGGTTATTTCATAATCACATAAAACCTTGAAGTCCTGAATAGAACTGTCTTGCTGAATGAATGTTCTGATATGATAAATTACTGGACATCTTAATTACAGGCAGATTTCTGACTGAATGTTTTGCCATTCTTGGACTATTTTTACCACATTTCACAATTCTCTAAACACACTTTATCTGTGTCTTTAGTATGCATGAGTGCTTATGCTATGAAATAATAATTATTGATCTGTAAGAACTCTGAAGCATTTGAAGGCTGAAGTAGGGGAGAAAACACGCTCAGTTCTTATGTTCTAGAACTTTGGCTATAGCTCTCCATTTCCTTAGAACTTTCCTTTTTGTCAACTGTGGCTAACGTTTGGAAACTTTAGATTGTACCTGGAAGTCATTCTTACAATGTATACAAGTGATACAGCTGGAAAGAGTAATTTTATGAAAAGGAGTGCAAGCAAGGAATCTGGAATATTAAAAACACTTCAGTTCTTCTTTTACACAATCCAAGGTTTTCTTATTAACAGGAGACTCTTAAAACTGAAATTGACCCCCTCCCCCCAAAGCCAGTTGCTGAAGTGTTGAGAACAAACCTCTTTATTTATGAGCATTTATTTTTGTATTGTAGGGCTTATACTGTCCATTTCTTTAAAGTAAACAGCCCTTTATAGTCAGAGTTGTTTTCTATTATGTAAATCATTGTGCATATATAGAATACTCCACAGTTAATCTTACTCTGTTAAGAAGTCTAATAGCAGTCTATGAGGAGTCTTTCTTTAGAAAAGCGTACTTTAGCGAAGCCAGTATGCTGATGTTTTAAAGTTGGTTATTTTCTACAGCAGCTTCAAATTACTGATGTTTTGCTGCGATAAAGGCGTATCAGTTGTTCCAGATATGCTATTTAAAGTAAGCAAACTTCTTGCTGTGACGCTGTTTTGGTTTTCAGCCAAAGAGAAGGAAAAAGCAGCTTACTCTAACTCCTTGACAAGCAATAATCTTTTGCCTTTTGAAAACACTGCTTTACAGAGGACTTCTAAAAACACACTTTCTAAAGTCTTTTCATTTAATACATGGCAAGGTGTATATTATGTGTGTATAAAATCCACAGCTTGCCCTGGGGGGCGTGGTGTAGCATGCTTTTGTTATTGTCTCATATGTGTTATACTATGCATGTATGTGTTATGAACATGAAAGTTTTAACTTCATACTCTACTAAAGGGCTGAGTTCTGGTATCTTAATTTCACTTTCATTCGAAAAGTGTGGGACAATTGTCTTTTTACTAAATGGTTGATTTTAAACTGCATAGTTTATCCCTTCAATATTGCAGTTGTTCAATGATGCTGTAAACTTAAGTCTTATTTCAAGAAAACAAGTAATTTTCTTTTTTTCTCTTTGAAATGTTTATACTATCTATTTAACTAGCTTTTGTATGGCTTACGTCTGTCTAGTTTATGCATGCAAGCATTGCTTAACAAGAAAGGCGGCTGTGATGTGCATTTTAACATTTTTTTTTATATAGAATGAATTAATCCCATCTTGAATCTTTTGATCAGCAAGATCATAATTCTTTACATGGCTTAATCTAGTGGTAGTAATTTTACCTTTAGGAATTTTAGGGTCTTTCAGCCCTGGGATTTATCCCATGCTGTGTTACATCTTGCTTCTGTTTGATGTTCTGTTTAAAAGTGCTGGAGTACACTTGTGTATTTGGACATGCCACACTCCTCTCACGCTGTTGAAATAATGGAGCATGTCTGTTAAGTGGGATATGTTGAATGAAAGTAGAAGTAAAACTGTAAAGATTTCTATACTCCAGTAGCAGTGCATTTAATTTTGCTTCATTTTAGTCTCTGACACCCAGCTTCCTGATATAAAAAGCTTTCATCCATCTTGAGCACTTGAAGCAGTAGACTGCCAGTATTCTTTGCTGCAGCAAGAAGGGCTTGCATCTCAAGGTGCAGGAACTCATTGGGGAGTTTGTAGTCTGCTTTTTCTTTCTTGTTCATGACCCTTAGTCCTAATCAGCTTACGCTTTTTATTGTATTTATACAAAAATACTCTTATGCTAGAGGATTGTACCAATAAACTCCCTGTTACAGTTAGGAGAATTGCACAGATGCAGGTGACAATGCTTGGGTCATATATGCACAGAATGGGATAAAGGTCTAAATACAGTGTAGAGGAAACATTCTCCATAATATGTTAGAACAATGTAGGAGTTAAAAAGGGAAAAAAAAAAAAGGAAATATAACCTGTTTTCCTGTTTCAAAAGGAAATATACTCATTTTTACTAGTAGATTTTTCTGTGATACAGAGAGTTTTAACTGGGTGCTGTGTGGAGAGGTGTTGCAATACAATAAGGTGCAGTTTCATCCAGTTGCAACCAATTTAACACATTCCTTTGAGAGGAGATTTCTTGCTGCTTGTGCATGCTACTTCTGGTGTTCATCTGATAATACTCTAAGCTAATTCCATTTACAAAATGGGGAGGAATGGCCCAGGTGAGTGTTTGAGTTGAATTTGCTTGCCATAAATCAGTTTAGTTCCAGAGAAGGCTCAAGCAAAGGAAGGCCAAGTACAGAGCTTGATGAAGAGAAATGAAGTGGAAGGAAATGAAACGTACTTTTCCAGTGACAGCAGCAAGCTGTTCATGAAACAGCACTGTTGAAGACTCCTTACTTTTCTCTGAGAGATTTTGTCCCTGTGTAGATTGAGAGGAGCTTTTGCCTTGGAAGCGTACCTGGCCTTGAGCTTGTTATAAAGCTGTTTTGCAATGCATCTGAGACACCAATGTGTGTTGCTTAATTCTGTTAGTATCCAGGCTGTATAATTTATCAAAATACTGAGGAAACTTCTAGAAATGTTGAGAAGATAGTTGCTTGTAGTTAGAGTTCACTGGAAATTCTTCTTGCTTCAAATCTTGACCAAAGTTGGATACCTTACTGTAGAATAAATTTCTGGTTTAGCCCCTCAAGTTTTGAATCTTTTCGTCTATTTCTAAACAATTAGAAAAATATTTGTGGTCTGATATTTTGATCACTAGAGGCCTGTCTGTAAGAAAAAGTTAGTTAATAACTCAAGTGTTGCCTCTAAGTGAGACTGGTCTATGCATGCAAATCAATTACTTCACATAAGGTGATGGCCTTTAGCTATGGCTAGTTATGACTAAAGCCTTTAGGGAAAATTTGAGAGTTGTTAATGTGACCTTGTAGCTATATAGATAAAAGCTTGTTCTGTCAAAGTGTGGCTGATCCTACAAGTGTAATTTTGGAATCCCTCATATTCTGGAAGAAGATACAGAAGTTGGCTCAGAATTTGGAAGAAGATTTGTAAATCATCCTATGCTTATTACAACACAGAGAACAGGATGCGCCTATAGAAGTTCACTGTCACTCCTGTGTTGTGTTATAGTATAGCTCAACCAAGTTAACTGTCTTGGAGGAAAGTAAAGTGTGGGATCAAGAGGAAGAAAGATGACTCACAGTACTGGTATCTACTCCGCATCTTTGTGTGAGGAACTTCCAAACACTGTTACACTGTTGTCCTGTAGCCCTGTGGGAGGAACTGGGAGCTGCATACACTGAAGTGCCACTCCTGTGTTTCTAGGAATTTTAATTTCTTATATTTTACTTATATTTTTTTGTGCAGTTTTAGTTTGAGGGTGACTTTATACGTTTCTGCGGGTTTTGTGTAAACTAATACTCTGTGTGGTGCTTTATCTCTACCTGTCGAAATGTATTGCCAGCAGATAGTATGTCATGTAGAGTATGTCATCTCATCTCAGTTTAGTTTGTGATAGCAAGAACTTTGAATACAACTTCTGTCCTCTATCAGTGCCTCAAGCCCATATGTTGCAAGAATAAGTCTTTTAAAATAGCGTTTTCTGGAAAAATTAATATTACAATTTTGCAGGAAATTAACACTTTCCAAAACTGGTAAATTTTTTTGGGCTAGGGCACACTTCTTGAATACCTTTTTTTTTTTGAAATGGCTATCTGTTTTAATAACTTTGTCTTCACGAGTATTTTCTGTTACTTTTCCAGTTAACTAGCTGAAAACCCTTCTTTTCTCTGAAATGATTGCTTTTGTTTTAGCCAGAAGAGGTTGTTATAAGAACTTAGATAAGGTATTGAGTGTACCGCATCATAGCTGATGGGTTTGTTTGGTTTGGGTTTTTCATAAATAAAATAAAATTTTGGATTACAACCTATAATTTCTCTTCATTTGTAAGTTGTTAATATGCCTTACTTTAAATGCTCCAAATTAAAGTCTGTCATACTTTTTTAAAATAATTTTCAGTAATGTTGATTCTAAGATGGGAAATACTAAAGTGCAGTTAGGTCATATTTTTTAAGATCGACACACGGTTTCGTGAAGAAAGCTAGAGAAAAAGCTGGCTGCTGATTGCTGTTTAGCAAACTTCCTCTTCAGGGTTGTGGTGTGTCTGTGTTCCCACTACTGTGCGCCGGTAACAAAAACCGGAACCACACCCCATTGTATTACTCTAAATTCACTAGTTGGGAGTTGGTGGATTTTCTCCCCATGTTGATCTTGTCAATGTAAGCAGCTGTTTCGTGGAATGTACATGATGGAGCCTCCAGTTTCTTTGACCAGGCCAGGAAGAATTGTCTTTTAGTTAATGAGAGAAGGTTAATAGGCAGCCTTGTCTTGTGAATGAATCAATTAGGTACTTGAAAGCTTTGTTTATGTTAAATTTATTGGAACACTTCACACTGCAAGGTAAGTTTGTGCTTAATAAGCTTGTACTTATTAAGCTTAATAAGTCTGTGGTTAATAAGCTTCTCCGTAATTTATCAGTGGTCCTGGTTAACAAGGGAGGTCCCAGGTGACTGGAGGCTTGCCAACATGACACCCATCTACAAGAAGGGCTGGAAGGAGGATCCGGGGAACTACAGGCCTGTCAGCCTGACCTCGGTGCCCGGGAAGGTTATGGAGAGGTTCATCTTGAGGGTGCTCACAGGGCACGTACAGGATAACCAAGGGATCAGGCCCAGCCAGCACAGGTTCATGAAAGGTAGGTCCTGCTTGACCAACCTGATCTCCTTCTATGACCAGGTGACCCGCCTAGTGGATGAGGGAAAGGCTGTGGATGTTGTCTACCTGGACTTTAGGAAAGCCTTCGACACTGTCTCCCACAGTATTCTCCTGGAGAAGCTGGCGAATCGTGGCTTAGACAGGTGCACTCTTTGCTGGGTAAAAAACTGGCTGGATGGCCAAGCCCAGAGAGTTGTGGTGAATGGAGTGAAATCCAGTTGGCGGCCGGTCACAAGCGGAGTCCCCCAGGACTCAGTTTTGGGACCGGCCTTGTTTAATATCTTTATCGATGATCTGGATGAGGGGATTGAGTATACTCTCAGCAAGTTTGCACATGACACTAAGTTGGGTGGGAGTGTTGATCTGCTTGAGGGTGGGAAGGCTCTGCAGAGGGATCTGGACAGGCTGGATCGATGGGCCCAGGCCAATTATATGAGGTTCAACAAGGCCAAGTGTTGGGTCCTACACTTCGGTCACAACAGCCCCATGCAGCGCTGCAGGCTTGGGGACGAGTGGCTGGAAAGCTCCCCCGCAGAAAAGGACCTGGGGGTGTTGATCAACAGCCGGCTGAATATGAGCCAGCAGTGTGCCCAGGTGGCCAAGAAGGCCAACAGCATCCTGGCCTGTATCAGAAATAGTGTGGCCAGCAGGAGTAGGGAGGTGATCGTGCCCCTGTATGCGGCACTGGTGAGGCCACACCTCGAATCCTGTGTTCAGTTTTGGGCCCCTGACTACAAGAAGGACACTGAGGTGCTGGAGCGTGTTCAGAGAAGGGTGACAAAGCTGGTGAGGGGTCTGGAGCACAAGTCTTATGAGGAGCGGCTGAGGGAACTGGGGTTGCTTAGTCTGGAGAAGAGGAGGATCAGAGGAGGCCTTATCGCTCTCTACAATTACCTGAAAGGGGGTTGCAGAGAGGTGGGTGTTGGTCTCTTCTCCCAAATGACAAGTGATAGAAAGAGAGGAAATGGCCTCAAGTTGCACCAGGAGAGGTTCAGACTGGGTATTAGGAAAAACTTCCTTACTGAGAGAGTGGTGAGACACTGGAATAGGCTGCCCAGGGAAGTGGTGGAGTCACCATCCCTGGAGGTGTTCAAGGAACGTGTGGATGAGGCATTGTGGGACATGGTTTAGTGGGCATGGTGGTGTTGGGTTGATGGTTGGACTTGATGATCTTGCAGGTCTTTTCCAACCGTGATTCTTGCATACAACTGAAAAGGGAAACAATTGATCAAAACTTTAAATATTAGCAAAATGTGTCAAAGAGTGAAAGTGGGAAGATGGCAAGTGTGATACCCAAAATGGCAATAAGCTATTTCCCCTCCTAATTCAGTGAACTTTCAACATAGTGGTACATTGTTAGCATGTCTATAGCATCAATTCTTGCTCTGTCAATTGGAAAGTATAATTTCATACTTTCTGCATGTTTGCAAGGTTTCAGTTATTCTTTGTCAGGAACTTTATGGTTTTGTACGTGTGATACAGCCCAAGTGTTCAGGTAGATCCCTTCCACCTCAGTAGAACTTAGGCTTCATTTCATGTAAGCGCACACCTAAATTACTAAGTATTGTTTATTGCTATATTTGAGTTGATGATGTGTCCAAATGAATATTAAATGCACATCTCTACTAAAAAAGCAGAGGAAGGGGAGGTCGTCATGCAAAACAAAGGGCTTCTCTGCAGCCTTAGTACCATACATACCTGTCCCTATATGTCTGAAAACAAGGCAGCAGCAGTAGAAATCTCCCTGTCCTGAATTTACCACAAAGACAGATGACCCTAACTAGGTGTTTACTTAGAGGCTATGGATCATCTTCTATTAGTGCTATGTGGTGTTGTAAGCCATAGCTTCAGCTTTCATTGTGAGTATGACCTTTTTCTCATTCTTTTTCATTCCCTGCTCTTCTGCTTGCAAAACCAAGGAAGGTGCTTTTAAGGAGAAGGCTGTCTGTGTGACAGGCAGTTACTGGAAGTCATTTTGTATTTTGATCCTACCCTTTTTCAGCAGCTCTTTTAAGACAGCTCTTAACCTTTTGCTTGCTGCAAGAAAGTTTTTTGGAAATAGTATACTTGTAACTGGCACTACAGCCCAAAAGGCACACATAGCTTGACAGTACAAAAGTAGTCAACGTAATTTGAGGTTATAGTAACTTCGAAAGATGAGGGTGTCAGTAGAGAGCTTTTTCATGTTGCTTACAATCTGTGGCTCAAAGAAACCGGAGAATTTTGTCTCAATGCCATGACAGACAATGAAGTATACTAACCTCCCCAATGCTTCAAGTCATGTGCTGTTAGTAAAACTGGAAAACCTGCAGGGCTTTCTCTCGCCAGAGTTTAGAGCTGGGAAGTGTGTTTTGACATTTTATGTATAACAGAAAACAGCAAAAACTGACTTGGCTTAAGCAATACTAGACAGAGTGCATAAAACGCTGTTCCGTATGATGTGGAGTGCTTGCCTCAAACTTTGTTAAATGCAGACTGAACTTGCCATTATGTATGGATTGCATTTGGTAATAACATCCTGAGGTTGTTACTAAGGACTCATCTTGCCCTTATCCATTTTCTCCATCCATGAAGGAGAGCCTAACTTCAGGAAACCACAAGACGTTTTATTAGTGCCCATAGAACCTTTTCTCTTTAGGAGAGTTCTTTGAAGTCCTCAATCAGGAAGCTGTTAACAAATAACATGTCAAAATATTTTGTAGGAGTTGATTAGCTGTGTAAATGTCTCTTTGTACACTGGCTTGGAGGTATCTAGCGAAAATGCAAACAAAAATATTACCCATACTGTATAAGTGCAATGGAAGTAAAAGTCTGAGTGATACGACAGCAAAGCCAACTCAGCTAGAGCTTTTTAAATTGTGGTCAAAAAAGAGCTTTGATTTGTGCATAAATACAACAAATAGTTCAGTACTATTATAAACTCTAGTTTTGTTTATAAAGCTGTTCTGGTTTTTATAAAATCTTGTTCTGAAAGATCATGGGTTATACTTGTTTTCCATTTGTAAAGTACACATCTCTGGTCTCTGATCGTACCCCTCATCTGTCAGATCATCTCTTTACATTAATTGTCTTTGTCTTAATCTTTCCCTATAAAAAGAAATTACTGCAAGTGAGCGGAAAATTTGGTCTTAAATTTACTTTAAAGGAGGTGAAGAGAATTGGTTAACGAAAATGTGTTTCACCATAGAAACAGCTCAACCAATAGCATATATGCAGTAAATTAACCTTTTTCTGGTATTTTCGTATTTGATATGAAACATAGCAACAAGATGATAGCCTGACAACCATAACAGCTGCACATATTTTTCTTCCTTTTTTGAAAGCATGTTCTTGTGGAAAAAATAGATTCCCTGGAAAGTAATTTATATTACAAGTTTCATCACAAGAATTCTGTGGGTGGGTACAATAGGCTAGAAATTAAATTAGTGACTTGTATAATAAATGATGGTTTTGATTTGGTATGACACTTCTAGTCTCTTACAAGTGACATAGCTACAGGCAATAGAATAATCTCTTCCCCTTGTGAAGATAAATTTCGTATCAGACCAAACCGTCTTATATTAAATTACAACTTCCTTTTTTTTACCATATGAAAAGATTCATGAAACTGTATGTTAAATAATAGCACAACCCAATTAAAAGGGTACTTTGGCCAAAATGTCTTGAAGATACTTTCTAATATCAGGCATATAGTTAATTTATATAGGGTACTGCCATAAGAGGCCTTATCCAAATAAAGGAATTTTCCTTTATGCAGCAAGTGGCATGATTGTGGCCACACTGAGCTAGAAGGTGCTTTTCTTAACTCAGTTAGACTGAAACCCTCAAATGCAAATGAAGTATGATAAGAGGAATCTAGTATCTTGACTTCCTTTCTTGGGTGGAAGAGGGATATAGTACGTGTGGGTTGTCTTATACAACTTGATTGTGCTCAGACCATTGTTTTTCATGTTTTGGCAGAGAGAAGGAGCAAGAAAGGGAAGAACAGTTAATGGAAGACAAGAAAAGGAAGAAAGAGGATAAGAAAAAGAAGGAATCTGCTCAGAAGGTAGGTTTTGATATTTGAATTCTTTTATCCAGCTGGAACATAAATAGTATTGGGGGTGGTAAGATGTTAAATTGTTTGTATTTGAGCTTAAAAACTTGATTGTTTAGAGTGATGCTTCATTAAAGACTTTTTTGTATCCTATTTCTGGAATTTAAGTGTTTAACTTAAACATTTCTCCTCCTTAGTGTGTCATGTGAAGTAAAATATGGGTTTTTTTTATATAAAGTATTAAACTTAAGTTACTGATCTTGATCTGTGCAACTCCTGCTGTTTTGAGTTGTTTGGGAATGGAAATGCTGCCGGGCTTTTGCAATTCTTGCAGTAAAATTTACTAAATATTTTCTAGAGCAAGAAGATACTAAGTATCACTTAGGTTTTACATTTTCTGTAGCTAATAGTACTTTTGCTGAAGTGTATCAGTTTGAGTCTGAGCTGGGAAGAATTTATAAGTCACTGAAAATTGGGTTTGCTCCGAAAATGGGTTTAAACACTTGGTGTGTTAGAAGCTCTCTATTTTGCTGAAAATCTAGTAGATTGTTCTAGGAGTTAACTTGACATATGAACTTGAGTCTGTTGCAGCTTTATCCATGCTTTTTACTGGTAAAAATCCTTTCTGTCTAGTTCTGGGCTTCCCAGTACAAAACGGATGTTACTGTCCTGGAGCAAGTCCAGCAAAAGGCTCCTGAGATGAATAAGGGACTTAGGAGTATCTGACAAATGAGGAGAGGCTGAGAGAGCTAGGACTGTTCAGCATGGAGAAGAGAAGACTCGGGGGGATCTTATCAATCAATGTATATAAATACCTTGTGGGAGGGCGTAAAGAAGATTGAGGCAGGCTCTTCTCAGTGGTGCCCAGTGACAAGGCATTGTGTGTGAATTGAAATACAGGAGATTCCACTTAATTACAAAAAGACTTTTTGTCCATGTGTGTGACTGGGCAACCACTGGAACAGGTTTCCCAGAGTGGTTGTGGTGCCTCCATCTTTGGAGGTGGCCCTGTGCAGTCTGTTTTTGATGACTTTGCTTTGAGTTGGGGAGACTCTTGGGGGCAGGGGTGGGAACTGTGGACTAGATCACCGGAGGCTGTCCCTTCCAACCTCAATGCTTATGTGAAATTGAGAGCAGAAGCCTTTACTTTCTTTCAGTAGTCTCTGTTTTTCAGTTGCTTCAGTAACAATAAATGCTATGAAAGATCAGACATTACTCTGTGTTAGATTCTGTAGGTTTCTGCTGAGAACAGCCAGCACTGATTTCAGTTAAATTTTGGTTTATCCGGGGTCTTTTTAAATCTGGCTTTTTCACCAATTTGAGTCTATCAGTTTAAATTAGGTGCAGATAAACTGCTGTATTTCTGTTGTCTTTATCCAG
Source organism: Gavia stellata (assembly GCF_030936135.1). Lineage (NCBI taxonomy): Eukaryota > Metazoa > Chordata > Aves > Gaviiformes > Gaviidae > Gavia > Gavia stellata. Next base: position 57,045,775 of record NC_082597.1, on the reverse strand, counting down.
CCATTGTGTTGATACATCCCCAATAATACTGCAAAAGATCAGTAGCTACAGAATAAGGTTTCTTCAGTGTCTTTTTGCCTCAGTACTGCTGTTATTTAATGTTCAAGTACAAGAAGTTTATGTAGGAATTGGGAAGAGCAGACCCTGGTAAATAGACTAGTGACTTGAGGATTATATGCTGATATTCAATGATACAAGAGAAACTTGAAAAGGGTGTACTGATCATCTTGGTAACAGTGCTGTGAGTGTTTACTGAGGGATCGGTGCTTTGAATGCAAAGGAGATTTGCCAGCTCTCCTGTGTGGTCCCTCATACTGAATAACTCAGTCAATGATTGAATTCTATTTTGCCAAAATCTCAGGAAGGGTAAACACTAAGTAAGTTAATCTTCTAGAGACCAAACTTAGCAATAATACTTGGAGGTATCTAGGAATAGCAAAGCAGGCAACCAAATGGACAGAACACAAACCTTTGTGTTCTTGGTGACTGTGGTGGTGTTCACCAAATAAGCAGTAATGATTTGGGGATACCTTTTTCAGACAAAGTTTGTATAACATGAAACAATTGTTTCTGCCTGGATCTTCTGAAGCTTAACACCCACCCCTGCACCCCCCCACCCCCCCCCAAAAAAAAAATCACTTAAACAGAGGTTATGCAAGCAAATTCACAGACTGAATTCCTGTGGTTGGTGTCCCAGGGGCTGTTTGGTAGCTTGTCAGAAGGCTGAGTTTGACTCCACCCTCCCGTTCACTATAGCTTCTCCCACCCTGCCAGTGTTTATAGGCTGCCCACAGAGAGGTGGCAGCTTTAAGTCTGAGACAGTGTCACATTTTCTCAGTTGTTGTATTGTAGACAAAAAACCCCACCTGCAAACCCAGGTAATTTTGACTAGGAGAGAGATGCAGTATAGGCAGAAGTGATTTTTTTTTTCTTCCTAAAGCAAACTGTGGTTATCATGTAGAATTCTTTAAAGATTTCGTAAAATGGGGTTCTTCCAAGTAGACAAGTTACTCGTTTACTGAACATGTTTGCTGTTCATCATCATAAACCTGTCAGCATTACCAAATTAGATTAATGAATAATTTTTTTTCCCTTTAGTAGTAGAGCATCAAAGTCACTTAAGTGTTTAACAGAATTTTTAACTGTGTTACAGAAGAAGACCTAATTTGGCACATACGGGATTTTTCATAAGTGGAGTGAAATTGATGTCTGGCTTGGTACAGACATAGTTTTTGCGCAGGTGCACTTTTAGTTTCTTGGAGACTTTTGGATTATGTAATTCTGTGAAGTTATGATGCTTAAGATTTTGTATTATAGTGAATGTTCCACTTTGCATATTGCAGTGTTCATCTTTGCAAGGTAAATGATGCCATAGCAATTCAGTGCAGTTTGTCTTTTTACTCTTTACCGTACAAAGGAGTTCTGACTTGGTTGGTTTAAACAATAAACAGCTTTTTACTTGTGCTTTCATTATTCTATACTGTCACTGTGTGCTTTCCAGAATTATGGACTAGTTCAGCAATTTCTTTTAAGAATAGGTGTCATAGAACCTGACACATGATGATCTTTAGGGTTTTTCTGTTATTGTGTAGGGGAACTCATGATCGGCAGGTTCAAAACATGCTACAATACACATGATTCCAGAGAATATACCAGTGGTATGTTTGTCTCTACTGTAGCTTGAAATCTGCTATGCTGAAAGAATGTAGAAGTACAGCAAAATGACATATTGAGTACGTTGGCCAGCGTGGTGGCTTACTTCAGTAATCAAGTTCTTATTGCATTCAAGAGATTTTGAAAGTCTGGTGCTTTATAGGTATTGCTGGTACTTTTTGTAATTGTGACAATGAATCCAGTAAGCTTTAGGATTTCTTCTCCTTAGAAGAGATGTCATGGGAAAGGTGAAATGGGAAGATGGCAGAGACAAACTGCTACTCTCACCTGTGATTACTCCTGTGGAAATTCCGTTGCTAGCCCCCACAGTCTGCTGTAAGGATACTCTCGTAGAAGGAAATTTTTGTTATACTTTAACTGTAATACTTCACCTCCAAAATCTGAAAGAACTGTAGTGCTATATAGCATGTTTATTTGTACTGTGGAGGCCCATGTTTGGAATGAGGAGGGGGGTAAATACTAAAAATCATAATGAGTGAAGTAATTCCTGTTTCTGCCAGGGACTTTTGCATCAGGCAAAGGTATTATAGGGGCTGTAGCATTTCTGAAAACTTCATATGTATGACTAGGAATACTGTTTATACTTGTAGTTCATCAGCTGATTATTTTCATGCAACAACAAATACTGTTCTTGTGCTAATAAATTAAGGTCATGATTTAGCACAGCCTGTTCAATGTTAGTTTTGAGGTTCTTAAAACTCTATTTACATTCTTGCTTTTAATTTGCAGGTCACAGATCAAAAAACCAAAGGTAAGAATCTTTGATCCTAAAGAGTATTTTTATTTACTTGAGCCAAGACTCGGATCTTGATGAAAACTGTTGGAAAAGGAAGGGGAATTATGAGTCAAGATGAAATACTGAAGATGCGTATTCAGAAGAAATAAAAGCTGAGGTGATTAAAATGGAGAACTTAAAACTATTCATGTTGTCAGCATCAAAATACTTGATGAGGGAATGAGGATTGTGGATAAATTAGGTTAACTGAAATATTTAGTTTTCAGTTTTGCACAGGTCTTAAACAAGTAACCAAAAACTGAAACCACCTATATAAATGGAATGGAAGACAGGGAAAGTATTGCTTATGGTGAGGTACTAAAATGAGTGAAAAAGACCTGTTTTTGGAAACTTAAGAGAACTTCAGGCACTTAAGTCCAACAGATAAGGCAAGACTGATGAGTGAGCATCTTGAAAGTTAAGCTTATTTAGCTGATCTAAAAATATATTTAATCTTGATTTGTGTGACAGTTTTCCAAAAATTGTGTGGGAAAATTGCCATTATTGACGGAAGAGAACTAAGATAGTGACTTGATTTTACAGCTAACAATACCTTTTTTTGAGGTTTTAGGCAATGAAGCCCATATAGAGAAATCAGAAAACCCTTATCAAAATAAAATGTGGTGAATAATGCATGCATGTTGCCAAAGACAGACTCGCTTGTTTTGATCTTGCATTTCTAAGAAGAAAAGTTTTACTGATTACTTTGCTGGGGAGGGATTTCTGGACATCCCTTTCTTGTATTAATCTTCAACAAAGGCTGGAGTAGATACATTAAGTTTTCCTTGTCTTTGGAGTCAGATGTCTTAGCAAGTACACCTTCTAGGCACCTGGCTAGGAATTTCTTTTGCTGTTTCAAAAAAGCACATGGAGAATGTGAGTAAGGGGTCACGAGTCTAGAGTCTTTTAAGCAAATTTTGTGATGGTGTTAGTTCCTCAAGGATTTGTTTGTGGTTTTCCTCTTCTCCAATGCGTAATATCCCTCAGAAGCAGGTTGTCCTTGCTTATAGGGGCACCTGATGACCAGCTGGAAAATTTTACGTGAGCCCAATACAGATGCTGTATGTAGGACTGCCTGTTGGGCGAGATGCAACTATTACTGCCTTATTGAAGAGCAGTACAGAGAACTCAGATTTGTTAACTCTGAATCCAAAAGGAAGGGTTTCCACTCCCGTCACCCCCCCTTTTTGTTTGTTTTGGCAGTGGCCATGTAGCCTAGTAAGCAGGTGAAAACTTGGCATCTAATTTCAGATCTCCCATAAGGGTGATGCATAACAATCCAAAACCCAGTTGAAGATCAGGGGACAGAGCAGAGAGAGAAACCAGTTACACTTGGCTGTTCATATTTTAAAATTACTCATTGTGCAGGGTGGTATTCTTTGCCAACTTCACGTTTCCAAGAAATTTGGGGCTTAGAGCGAAATACTTGCTGAGGAGACAGTTTCATCCTGGGGTACAGAGTTGCACATGGAAGCAAGAGGTTTGCCGCTACTACTTGTTCCTGCTTCGTTAATTAAATTTTTCTTCGATAAGGTTGAAGTTGCACAGTATTTCAGAGAAGAATGGAATTATAAAAGGAAAGAGTCGCAGTGAGTTCTTGTAGCTTTTTTTAAGTGGAAAAATTTCTGATTTTCATTCTTCCTGTTTTTCAGTGCCCGAAGTGACGAAACCAAGTTTAAGCCAACCAGTGGCTGCCAGCCCAATTGGCAACTCTCCATCGCCACCAGTGAATGGTGGCAACAATGCCAAAAGGGTGGCAGTGCCGAACGGACAACCGCCAAGCGCCGCCCGCTACATGCCTCGGGAGGTGCCGCCGCGATTCCGTTGCCAGCAGGACCACAAAGTGTTACTGAAACGTGGGCAGCCCCCTCCTCCATCCTGTATGCTCCTTGGCGGTGGAGCAGGGCCTCCTCCCCCAACAGCACCAGGAGCAAACCCAAACAACGCACAACCAGTGACAGGCGCACTGCTGCAGGGCGACAGTGGGACTGCAACAGGCAAGTAATAATAATATTAAATGAATGTGTGTGTGCATGGCAGAAAAGGGATCACTAAGATTGTACATAAGCATATATCATATGTTAAACTCCTCAGATTGCTTTTGGAGACCTTACTTCTGCTATTTTAGCATATAGAGTTCTGCTCTTAGCAGCACTAGATGCAATTTTTACTACTAGATGGAACAAGGAAGAGGGTTAACTTTTTAAAAATATTTTTTGATTGTTTGAATTGGATGCTGTAATGCTCTTAAGACTGCAGCAAGGTAAACACAGTGCATGGATAAACAGCATTCTGTGGTTGTCATTGAGTAGCACTTAATAGCTCTTTAGGTTTCTTTGATATGCATTTCCTATTTTGTCACTTTTTTTATAATATCTGGAAAAACAGACAGGTCTGCAAATGGCAGGTGTCTGTCACTTCTCATCTAGATGAAATAGAAGGTCCTTTTGCTCCTGACTTTTTGTAGTTGTAATCCTGTTTTTCTCCTTAGATAAGCCTAAAAGTGGTGACTGTCCTGTTTTGGTTTTCTGTTCACTTTGAAGTCCAGAAGATAAATTGATTTTGAGACTATAAGGTTTATGAACATGGGAAAATTATGACTGCTCCTGAATTTTTTAGACCCTTGGGGAATTGCAGTAACTGTAATATTTCCTTCTTAAGTTATGATAGAACAAACAAAATTCCAATCAAGACATCTGCCTTCTAAAGAAAAACTTCGGTGATCTGAGAAGTCAAGGACAACTTCAGTTCTAACAATAAGGGTGTTTAAAAAAAGAAATAATAAATGCTTGAAAGTTGAAAGAAGAAAATAACGATACCACTATGTCTGAGTTTGCCTTTGAAAACCATGCCAGATTAATGGGATGGGATTTCTTTACCACAGTCTTGGAGAGCATAAACTTTTTATAGTTCTCTGTGGTTCAGAAGAAAAAAGCAGAGGTGACTTGGAACTCCAGAATCAAGTAAGCCAGATGGGATGGCTGTCTTTATTAAAAAGGATTCTAGGAAAATAAATAATTCTGTTTGTTTTGTGGCTTCAGTACTTGAATTCCTTTGTAGCAAATCCCTGTTTGACAGATTATTTATCTTGTTGTCTTTGATGTTCCCTATTTAATAAGGGCGGGATTGAATTTTAAACTACAATGGCAAAGTTTTAGCTAATCACTTTAAAAACAGATCTATTAGAGATGGCTTATTTTGATAAAACACCTGGAAGATGAAGAGGAGAAAAAAAACCACCCCAATGTCTTTTGACTATATATAAAATCATTATGTCAGCCTCGGTATACCTTTACAGTGATGGTAGTAGACTGACAAAGGAGACTTCATGGTAGTGAAGCATTCTAAAAGTTTTCAAAATTTCTCATGAACAGCATTTTTTTGCTGTTGGATGTACTCTGTGAGGGCCACTTTGAAGTATTTTAGAGGCTCCTTAAGTTCTGTCTAATTAATTTGACACCTAATACTTGTTTTTCTGAGACTGAAATTTGGTTTTATAAATTCTCATATTTTTACATTTAGTTTAATGGTTCATTAACAACTAAGATGTTATATGGCTGTATTTTATTGATTGTGGCAACTTTTTATGCCAATGGTTAGTTGCTTTATCCTGATGTAAGTCAGCAGTGTTGCCAAGAAGGATATGGGTCCTTCAGACCTGCCTCACCCCATGCAAATCCCATCACCATAAGACAGTTAATTGGGCTGGGGAGCTGACTTGGATTAAAATTAACCCAGGTTGTTTTTTTGAAGCTAATTTCAGTCTGGATGATTTACCAGTTTACCTCACTGAGTATCAGTGGGAACATATGTGCTAGCATGTGACAGTAGGTGTGCCAGAGGAGTGGGAACAAGTAGCTGGACAAGAGAAAGGTTGGGGCTGTCACTTAAGGTGCTCCATCAAAGTGCTTATTTAAGTATGGTGTTGCTAACTGTCTCACACATCATTAATCCTGTCTGAGATACTAGCTGTTTACAAATTGGATTTCAGATTGGGCCTAATTCTGTCAGGCACATAAGCACTGATACTGTGATTAATTCATCCCACGTGGAAAAAAAGAAGGTTCCCAAAGAGGAAAATAATGCAGCTTAGCTACTCCTTCGCATTGTTACATTCGCCAGATAGCTTTAGATGGTGTTGGTGAGGCTTTAATACAAAAAGTCAATACATAATCCTTCTTTACATGTAGCTTTTTCTATCAGAATTGAAATGCTTCTGTACGATAGCAAAACTCTAGTGCCCTGAATGATGACACCAAACTTACTATTGTCTCATAGCAATGGGGTGGAGGGTAACATATATAATTCTTCCAATACCAATTATATTCAGGATGTGCAAGACAACTTTGGAAGGGTTATTCAGTGTACAAAAAAGATAGCCAGATATAAATATCTGTAGAGAGTCACACTTCCTTGCTATTAAGTTTGCACTTGAGGTTAAGGCAACAGAAGGAACAGAATGTGCATGGGAATAGCTTGGTCTTTTGGATCTTGGTGGCTAGGGTTCAATGGATGAAAGCAAACTTTTGTTCATCAGTATTCGAAGCTTACAAGAGAGTTCTAACCTTGCTGTGAAGTCTTGATCTTTACTGTTGCCCCTCAATGAAGGGGGATCTGGAGGGCATTCGATGGATGTTCATTGGTTAGGCTAATGAACTGAAAGCCTGAGACAGGCACTGAAAGTTGATCTGTTCATCTTCTATTAAAAGTATTAGCAACCAGAAATTGTGGTCTTCACTTTTGAATATATAACATAGGAACTTGGGGCGGGGGGGGAATCCACTTTTTTAAGGTCATTATGCCTTATTTTCATGGAAGCTGTTTTCATGGAGCCAGTATTGTTAGTAACATTATATATTCAGGTATGATACTGATGCAGATGTTACTATGAACTTCATGCTCTGCAAAATAAGTTAAGCTGGTTGAGTGGGATAACTGAATAAGACTAATATATTAGGGTTCAGTACATGGTTTTGTAGAAGGGAGAGTGTTTAGTCTTCATCACTGGGAACTTGCGGTGAGAGCAATTTGGGGTCCCTTCGTATTAAAAATACATAGAAAAATTAGTGGAACTCTATATAGAGAACAAGACTGAAGTACTAATGGACTTAAATTATTTAGAGGATCAGATCAATTATGTGAATGGCAAGGGAATCTCTGCTGATGTTTTAAACTAATGTTGCTAACATGTCTGCATATATGCAGACATCATGCTGCCAGCACTGACATAGGCTTAATCCATTGTGACACTGTTAATTTATGTCTGCTTTAAAACTATATACAGATATCTTGTCCATGTGAAGGCATACCACATAGGACATAATAATTGTTCACCACAGATGAAAGAAAGAGGCCCTATTCATTGTCCTTCATCCTGCTAATTTTCTTACAGTGACTCCAAAGCTCATTGAACTTGCAGGTTACCCTGTGCAATGTGCTAAGCCAGAAAAAACCTAACGCATCAAAAAGTGGACAGTTTAGGGTTGAGCTAGTGAATACAGTTGACTTAGTTAAAGGGCTTAACTGTCATCAGAATTGTCAAAGATGAGAGGTGAAACTTGGGGAACTTGAAGTAAGAAGAGCTTGTGAGAGAGAGAAGTAGTGACATCTCTTACTAGCCTCCATCCAGTGCAGCGGGATCAGCTTAGCTGCTTGCAAAACCACAAACTGTGGTTTCTAGGGTAAATATAGCAGTGACACAAATGTGGGATAATTACATACTGAATACAGCTTGCACGTTACTACATAGAAATTGTAATTTGTGTAGCTTTGGGGTCTTTCGATTTACAGTAACTTTTGGAGATAACTTTGTTTTGCAAAGGGTTGAAAGAAATTCCTAGTAGCAAAATCAACTTGAAAAAGGTATTTCAAGCTGAAGGATAGACTTTTTCAGCTTTATATATTCATTAGATGCTTTTTGTCTTCAGTCTTTTGATCTGTAATGAATTGTAGTTGCTTTGAGTCAGCGGAGTAGCAGACCAACAGCTGACTGTGTGTACACACACATGCATATGAATGTGTGCACACGCTCATCCTTGTTCTATATATATAGTATGATTTTAAATGTGTGTTTGAAAAGTCTACAACCAGTATCAGTAATATTCATTAACTGGGTTATAATTATTATGTTGAACTTAGAGCTGGACTGTTAGTAGAAGTAGTGAGTCAATGGTGAGTTCAGATGCCCACAAAATGCTGTGGGGAGTTTGTTGAAAGAAGTTTTTTATCAGTATTTTCAATGGTGTTTTCCAGCCTGATGTTCTTTCAAAGCAACTTTGTTACACATTTGAGGGAAGGATTCTTATTAATGAACACAGTAATCAGTGGTGTCAAAAATGTGATTTTCAGTGCTTGTAAATAATGTTGATTATTAATGACCTTTTTGGGTGTGGGTTTTTTTTAGATTCAGCAATTGGAGGTGCTGCTGCTTCAAATTATGCAAATTCCACTTGGGGTCCTGGAGCCTCCTCCAACAGCGGCACCAACGCCAACCCAACTCACATCTGGGACAAGGTGATTGTAGACGGGTCTGACATGGAAGAGTGGCCTTGTATTGCCAGCAAAGATGCTGAGTCTTCTTCCGAAAACACCACCGATAACAACAGTGCCTCGAACCCTGGCTTGGAGAAGAATACTCTGCCAGGAAGCACCACTAGTAACAAAGGAAAAGGAAGCCAGTGCCAGTCTGGAAGCGCTGGAAACGAATGTAATCTTGGGGCTTGGAAATCTGATCCCAAGGCTAAATCTGTTCAATCTTCCAACCCTGCTGCCGAGAGTAACAACGGACTAGGTAATTGGAGGAACTTGAGTGGACAAGATAGAATCAGTCCCAGTTCTGGCTTCAGCAACTTTAACCCAAATAGCAACCCATCTGCTTGGCCGGCACTGGTTCAAGAGGGCAGTTCTAGGAAGGGGACTTTGGAATCTGATAGTGGTAGCTCCAATGCACAGATTAGCACAGTAGGTCAGACCTCTAGGGAACAGCAGTCAAAGATGGAAAATGCGGGTGTTAACTTTGTCTCTGGCAGAGAACAGGCTCAAATTCATAACACTGATGGACCAAAAAATGGAAACACTAACTCCTTGAACTTAAGTTCACCAAACCCTATGGAGAATAAGGGAATGCCCTTTGAAATGGGCTTGGGGAACCCTTCCAGGAGCACTGACACCCCTTCACAAAGCACTGGAGAAAGAAAGACTGGGAGTGTTGGATCTTGGGGTACAGCTAGAGGGTCTTCTGGAACTGACACAGTCTCTGGACAGAGCAATTCTGGAAACCATGGGAACAATGGAAAGGATAGAGAGGACTCCTGGAAAGGAGCTTCTGTTCAAAAACCTAATGGGTCAAGAAGTGATTCTTGGGATAACAATAACCGGTCTACGGGTGGTGGGTCTTGGAACTTTGGCCCTCAGCATGCAAATGAAAGCAAATGGGGTGAAGGGAACAAATTAACGTCTGGGGTCTCTCAGGGAGAATGGAAACAGCTGTCTGGGTCTGATGAACTGAAGATTGGAGAATGGAGTGGTCCAAACCAACCAAATTCTAGCACTGGAGCATGGGACAATCAAAAAGGCCACCCTCTTCCTGAAAACCAAGGCAATTCCCAGGCTCCCTGTTGGGGAAGATCTTCCAGCTCTGCGGGAAGTGAGGTTGGAGGTCAAAGCACTGGAAGCAACCACAAAGCAGGAAGTAGTGACAGTCACAATTCTGGACGCCGGTCATACAGGCCTACGCATCCTGATTGCCAGGCAGTCTTGCAGACTTTGCTGAGCAGGACTGATTTGGACCCCCGAGTGCTTTCAAACACCGGCTGGGGTCAAACTCAAATTAAGCAAGATACCGTGTGGGATATTGAAGAGATGCCGCGGCCTGAGGGGAAGTCTGATAAAGGAACTGAGGGGTGGGAGAGCTCTGCCACACAGACAAAGAACTCAGGGGGCTGGGGTGATGTACCCAGCCAAAGCAATCAAATCAAGTCTGGATGGGGTGAGCTCTCAACCCCAACGGAGTGGAAGGACCCCAAAAATACTGGAGGATGGAATGACTATAAGAACCCCAATTCTTCTAATTGGGGAGGAGGGAGACCAGAAGAAAAATCATCTTCCTCTTGGAATGATAGCTCTAGTAAGGATCAGGGGTGGGGTGGACGGCAGCCTAATCAAGGATGGTCTTCTGGAAAGAACGGTTGGGGAGAGGAAGCTGACCAAACAAAAAACAGCAACTGGGAAAGTACAGGAAACAAGCCAGTGTCTGGTTGGGGTGAAGGTGGGCAAAATGAGATTGGAACTTGGGGTAATGGTGCAAATACAAGCGCTGCTTCAAAGGGTGGATGGGATGATTGTAAAAGAACTTCAACATGGAATGAGACGGGTCGACAGCCCAACTCCTGGAACAAGCAGCAGCAGCACCAGCAGCAACAGCAGGAGACTTCTGGTTCCTGGGGTCCACCGCCCCAAACTCCAAGTAATGGGCGACCTCCAAACCCAAACTGGAACAGCGGACCACAGCCAGCTGCCCCTAAAGAGGAGGAGCCTAGTGGCTGGGAAGAACCTTCTCCACAGTCAATCAGTCGAAAAATGGATATTGATGATGGCACTTCAGCATGGGGAGATCCTAGCAGTTATAACTACAAGAATGTGAACCTGTGGGACAAGAACTCACAAGGAGGACAGGCCCCACGGGAGCAGAGCCTGCCTACTCCAATGACTAGCAAATCACAAGCATCAGGTACTAGTCTCGTTCCTTTTTTCAGCAAGTTCCTATATATGAATGTAACCTTAATGCATAAGAGATACTCGTGTAGCCTCCAATTCCTAATAGTTTTATTCCATAAAGAAAATAAATTTCTTATTTGAATATTTGGTTCTGTATTTAAAGTGTCTTTAAAATTTGAATCAACCAGTCCTCTGCTTGTTATGTCTCCTGTAACTGATCTGAATACTGGTCAGCTTGCCAGTAAAAGAAAATGTTAGCTGACAATTCTGCATATTCAGTCTGAGTTCTGAAGAACAGTTTGAATTATAGAATCATTAGGTTGGAAAAAACACTTTAAGAGTCCAACCGTAAACCTGACACTGCCAAGTCCACCACTAAACCATGTCCCTAAGCGCCACATCTACATGTCTTTTAAATACCTCAAGGGATGGTGACTCAACCACTTCCCCGGGCAGCCCATTCCAATGCCTGACAACTATTTCAGTGAAATTTTTCCTAATATCCAATCTAAACCTCCCCTGGTGCAACTTGAGGTCATTTTCTCTTGTCCTTTCACTTGTCACATGAGAGAAGAGACCAACACCCACCTCTCTACAACCTCCTTTCAGGTAGTTGTAGAGAGCTGTAAGGTCTCCCCTGAACCTCCTATTCTCTGGAATAAATCACGTTTTTTTTATTTGATTATTAGAGAAATGGGGAGAAATTCTTTACTTATTTTTAGTAAAAAAAATTTTGCTCTGAAGCACTCAGTTAACACTTAAAATTGAGCAAGTCTGTGATTTAATTTTTTAGCTCAATTTGGCTCTGCTGTATGATAAAGAATACTTGGCAAAATACTTTCTTCTTTGAAATAAGGACAAGCAAAAGTTACATAGCCTGGAAATATATTAAGATGTTACTGTTACATAATCTCTTCTCTGACTCAGACATGCATTAAAGAATACTATTTCATTTTAATATGTACTTCAAATATGTCCTTATTCTTTCTTCAGTATATGAAAATGCTGAGTTAGTTTGGTGCTTTTAATTAGTCACAAAAGTTCACCAGATAGGAGGACAGCATTAGATGCGGGGTTCATGTTTAATCTGGGAGAAGACTATTACTCATCATAGCTTTCTCCTCTTTTTCATCCCTAGAGGTCAGTGCCTGCTCTAAGTTTGATGTGAACAGTTGTCAATTCTGTCGTATCCATGCTATTGAGAATCTAAAATCCTCAACAGAAAGAATGAAGCAGTAGATTAATGACATGGTGCTGCACTGCAGTAAATAGTTTGTTGTCTAAATGGTCTGTAATGAAAACTCTTTCTCCTTTGTGCAGTCTGGAGCAAAAGCACTCCGCCTGCTCCAGATAATGGTACGTCCGCCTGGGGTGAGCCAAATGAAACCAGTCCTGGGTGGGGTGAAGTAGATGATACAGGAGCATCGACAACAGGCTGGGGGAATGCACCTTCCAACACCCCGAATGCCATGAAATCTAGTGAGTATAGGCCAGATACCAGTTTCTTTGCAATGGTCCTGAAGATGTTTAGTGTTTAGCCTTTTGATATAGGTCACCCATTGAGGAATTGTCTTCTGAGGCCTAGAAGCAGTGTTGAATGTCATGTAAGATTTTGATGGATGAGTGATTTAAGTGCTTACAAATGACTGGAACTTTGTCTTTTGAGGTAATGAAAAATTTCTTAACAAAGCAATTAAATGGGCAGCTCGGATTTGTGGAAGTGTTGAAACGTTAGAGCATGTGAGTGAGGAAATGTGTCTTTTTCTCAAAATGTGTTTTGTACTCTGGCTGCCCACGTGTTACTTAGCATATAAACTTGTTACGTGATAAATCACTTTTCCTGACTGTATCAGAAAAAAAGAATGCACAGTACAGAAAAATTTCACAGTGGAGGCCATTACATGGTAATCTATGTTTTGGTAATGCAACTTGCCTTTGAATGGATTTTTTTTTTTTTTAAATTGTATGAGTGCGGAAAATTGTAACTCTTAAGAACTGAACTTTCTTTTGTGGTTGAACTTAAATGGATTACTATTTTCTGGATGTTACTTTCCTACAGCTGTGTTCTCCATGAGATGCTGTTGAAATCTTTTCAAAATTTAATTTGAAGTTAAAATTTTGCTGTATTAAGGGTTTTATTTTTGTGGAAATTATTCCTGCTGATGTAAGCTGTAGAATTTTTATTTCACTCTTTTTAAGGAAAATACAACAAATGAGCAATCACCTGCTGGTAGAACATAGCAATGTTATAGCCAAAGCCAACAACATTTGGGTATGAAGTTTCTGGTAGGAAATATTGATAATACATGACTGTTACTGAACTTGACTGATGATACCCACTGTAAAACTGTTTCCAGATGCAAGTTGCTTATGCAACATGTAATTGTTTGGATTGAAATGCTCTATACAGATGGTATGCTGCTGGGTCATTCTCCCTTCCTCCCACCCAATTAAATAGTTTGGCCATTTATGAAACAAAACTGGGAAAAAAGCATTGCTTCCTTATTGTTGACATTATAGCAGCCTTTCTTGGATGACTGTAGTGCTTCCTGTGCCTGCCACACAAACTTGGCACTAGATGCTAGACATTTTTAGACTAATCTCTTCTTTCATCTGTAAAAAGCCACCTAAATATGACAAATCAGAACCTCTGAAATGCTAATGATGCACTGCAAATTCTATGGATTTCTTAATACTTAAAATAGTGTTTAAAGACTGTGCGTGGTCACTTGCTTGTCCTAACTGGTCTGCATATGTGACGTACCAAAGAGCTGCAGCATATGTGTACTATTTTGTACATAATCTGTGTCCCCAGCTCTAGAGGAGCAAAATATAGGGAGTTTCCCCTGATGGCTGGGGTTGTAGTAGGTCACCGGTGTTAAGAGCCGAGATCTTCATTCTCCTGTGTTCTGTGACTGCTCTCTCAACTCCTGCCTAATTGGCACTCAGAACGAATGAAGAAGAAAGCTGTGTTATTCAGTGATGGAAGTTCAACAAGGCCTGCATGTGGGTCAGGGCAATCCCAAGCACACATACAGGCTGGTCAGAGAATGGATTGAGAGCAGCCTTAAGGAGGACTTCGGGATGTTGGTTGACAAGAAGCTCAACAAGAGCCGGCAGTGCATGCTTGCAGCCCAGAAAGTCAACTATATCCTGGGCTGCATCAAAAGAAGTGTGACCCAGCAGGTCAAGGGAGGTGATTCTCCCCCTCTACTCCACTCTCATGAGACCCTACCTGGAGTACTGCATTCAGCTATGAGGCCTCCAACATAAGAAGGACATGGACCTGTTGGAGCAAGTCCAGAGGACAGCCATGAAGATGATCAGAGAGCTGTCTCTCCTATGAAGACAGGCTGAGCGAGCTGGGGTTTGTTCAGCCTGAAGAGGAGAAGGCTCCAGGGAGACCTTATAGCAGCCTTCCAGTATCTGAAAGGGGCCTACAAGAAAGCTCTGGAGAGGGACTTTTTACGAGGGCATGTAGTGATAGGACAAGGGGTAATGGCTTTAAGCTGAAAGAGGGTATATTTAGGTTAGATACAAGGAAGAAAATCTTCACCATGAGGGTGGTGAGGCACTGGAACAGGTTGCCCAGAGAAGTTGTGGATGCCCCAACCCTGGAAGTGTTCAAGGCTAGGTTGGACGGAGCTTTGAGCAACCTGGTTTAGTGGAAGGTGTCCCTGCCCATGGCAGGGGGTGTGAAACTAGATGATCTTTAAAAGGTCCCTTCCAACCCACACTATTCTATGATTCTATGATTTAATGTCTTGGATAAGTTGGAAGAAGAAATTGAAGAAATGAAGAAGGAATCCTACAGACAAGTGATCATTACACCACTGTCCAGACTCATATTCAAGAATCTCGGACCTGAGAGCTGTCAATGCAGAAAAATAATCTATGGTCCTGTAGTTAAAACCAGGATCATAATACTATATTTAAACACTGTGACTGGAAATAAATTAAAGCTGCAGGGACTACCCCATGTATGATATTTCCAGATTAAGTTATTGACTCTGCAGTCATAATCCTTAAATGTAGCGTTTTCTGTGTAAATAGTATGATTAAAGGGTCAAGAGATAGATTTTTGCACTTGAACCAGTATGTTTCCTAAGCAGCCCTCAATTTTGGTGTACAAATGGAATATACTTTAAAAAGTTGTTTCCTGTGAAGTATCTGAGTTGTTATTTATGATGAATTTAAAGGTAGCTCTTAAACTGCCATGAAATGCTGCTGTACTTATTTTCAGCCTGATCAAGGTAGAGTTCCCCTTGATAGACTAATGATAATTCCTGACTTTTTTTATATTCAGATTTCCTCCTATGTGTGTTAATATCCTTACCCCTGATTTCCACACTCAGACCCCAGACAGTTGAAGAATTAGTTATGGAAAAGGTGATGATGATGGAAATCTTTTTTAAAGTAGATAAGTGCTTAGGGAATAAATACACAGAATGAAGAGTTACAGCAGAAAGAAGAACAGTTGGACAGCGGACAAGATGAGGATTTGGGCTCTTGCCTTGTCAGTAGAGGTTAGAATTCTAAGTTGCCTGGCAGCTGGTGCTAGAGAGTAACAGCAAGAAAAGAAGCCGGCAGGGAAAAGTCCTCACTCTGAATTGATGTGATGAAATGGTTGTAGCTTTCTGGTAATGGCATATCTGCTTAAACAGCACTGCTAGTAAGTCTTTTTAGTGACATTGTTAAGAACAGAAATTCAAGCAAAGGGGATTTTTTCACATTAAACTACTTTTGGTGTTACGTATACCAGAGCATAATGTCAGGTCCACTCCTTCAGATTCTACTTAGTTGTTATTCCTTAAAGTTCTTTGTTTCTGTAATTTTGTGGAAGAGTTTAGTGCAAGGGAGGTGTTAAGGTTTTGAAGGAAAAGAGGAAATAATTGATAAAACACCTGAATCAGTCCTCAGCACCCTTGTTTTTTAATTATCCTTGAAGTCTTTCATTTACACTAGAAAATAATAGGTTGCCTTTTAAAGAAATCCAAATGAGCTGTATCTGTATAAGAGAAGAGGTCCCTATGGTTATTATATCTTTAAGGGTTTGATACTGCTTTAAAATAGCTGCAAAACATGACATGCTAACATGCCACCGAATATCTTGGGTTTGGGGATTCATGCACAAGTTTTTACAGCTGTTAGAGTGAAGACACTTTTCTTTTTCTAAAGGTTCTAAATCTATGCAAGATGGCTGGGGAGAGAGTGATGGGCCAGTGACAGGAACACGTCATTCCAGCTGGGAAGAGGAGGAGGAGGGAGGAGTCTGGAACACCGCAGGCTCTCAGGGAAGCAGTTCCTCCCACAACTCAACAAGCTGGGGGCAAGGAGGAAAGAAAACACAAATGAAGGTAAAAATGCTTGAACGATTCATAACTACTGCGTTGTCTGAAAGCATTATGACTGATATGTTAGAGCATTATAATAGTTCTTTTTAAAAGGTATTACAGTATTCAGCTGTAAAGGTGCCTGTTACAACAGTGTAAAGATACGAGGTTTCTGGATTTGTTTTGATGTATTACACCTGTTGTGACTAATAAATCTGCCAGTAGGTGTCAAATTCTTTTGGTATGTAAGCTGCAGAGCCATTACTAAATGAAACCGAGCAATAAGTATCCCAAGGCTATTGCTTTCCTCTTATTGATACATCTTTCTGTGTTAGGCTGCTCTGTTCTCCTTGCATAGTCTATTGAAGTTTGGATTCCACAGTCCCTTTGGCAACATGCACTACTTATTTCTACTGACTGTTGGATTTAGGTCTGACTTGTGTTTGTTGTAACTGACCTTTGACCTCCAACAGGAGCAGGAGCTTGGCTATAGTCCCAAGTAAACTGCTTTCTAAGGCTTGTTTGTGTTAAAGTTCTCTAGTACAGTAACACTTCGTACTGTATTGATATCAGAAGGACTATGCTTTGTCTACTTCTAATCAAGTAGGTAGGGCAAACTCAAAAGGCAAGGGCAGAGCAGCTTCCTAGGATGTGGAAATACTGTTGTGACATGCTATGGAGTTTTACAATTCCTATTTTGCAAAAATTATTCTAATGAACTTCTTTCTCACTTAAAGCTTTTTTATTTTAACCACCAAAGCAACTGTCAAAAAAATTTTCTGTTGAACTGTGTTCAGTTTTGGTTTTGATCATCTGTAAATTACAGTAAGGCCAAATTGAGAGCCAGGTCAGTGCAGTGCCCCTGTAAGAGAAACCATACTAAAGGGAAGAAAGCCAAGGAAGAAATCTGTCTCTCTATGTGGTGGATTAAAGAATGTATTAAACTGTAATAGAAGAAAAAATAAATAACATTCACAAAGCTTTCCAGATTCCAGAATGAAGCTGAAGGTGTGATAAACATTTTACACAGCAGGTGTTCATGCAGGTTGGTATACCTAACAATGAACAATTTTATGAGAGAGGAAAGAAGAAAAAGTATTTGGTAAATGTTTCCAATCATGCAAAAACTTAAAAGTAATTTGTTCAGGAGATTAATTTTTCTGATACCAGGATTTTCATTCGACACTTGTGCATCTCAACGATAAAACAGAATTTAAGAAATCAAGAAGTTGCTTAAAAATATTTTTGTCTTTTTTTCTCTTCAGTGCGCATTAAAAGGAGGAAATAGTGATTCGTGGATGAACCCTTTATCCAAACAGTTTTCAAATATGGGCTTGCTAGTAAGTAAATCCTTTTAAATATAAAATGCAACTTTGCAAAAAAGCAGTAAGCTTTAAATAAGTCAAAAGATCAGCTGTTTCACAGTGTGTAACTACTTACTTATCTGCATTGCTGGCATGTTGATTATAATACTTGTTAATAGCTGGGTATTTAGCACTTCCTTACTAGTCAGAATGGCTTCTCAGAGAAACCCAAAATCTACTTTGACTCTTCAAAGTTACTTTATGACAGCTGTTGTTCTGAGATTGCAATTTCCTTGCAAGTAATAAGATTTGGGTTTTTTGTGGTTTTTTTTTATTATTTTCGTAACATGCTGTTTAGAGCACTCAAGGTAGAGGCCACAGCTCCTGGCTGTAGTGTCAGACATCTGTGATTAGTGCAAGGCTATTCATTCTGAATCTCAGCTGCCTATCAGGAAAGGAGATTTACAGCCCTGTGTCTGTCTTGGTTGGTTATTTATATTTTAAATACTGTGCAGCAGGGTCTTTTTAGAACAAAAAGGGCTCATTATTAATTAGTGCTTAAAGATTGATGGGTAAAGTGAATAAATAAATGGCACATCATGGAGAGAAAAGAAAGATCTGTAGGGAAGTACCTTAAAAATAGTTACATATAAATATTTTTTTTAAGGACTTCTGACATGCTAATTTGTAAATCATTTTACAGCATATTGTGCCAACTGTCATCCTGTGAAGCAGGAATAGTATGTAATGTAGGCTAGCGAAAGATAATAATGCAGAGGTTCTGTGAGAAGCCCAGGGCTGCACAAACTGTCACTGACATGACTAGGATTAGTTTGTAACGTCTCTTGGCTCCCGAGCTCAAATTCAGTCTGCTAGACCATAGATGCTTCTGAAAGCTATAGGAACACCCTGTCCCAGACTGCCAACTAAAGAATAACTTGGCAGCACATTTCAGGATTTGATGACTTGACAGGTCATGAGGATGAGCTATCATTTTGGCCACTATTTTCAGTGTTTCGTCTCTCAACCACTGGAACAAGAGGACAGAGGTTCATTTCACAGACTAGGTGTCTGTCCATGTTTCCCTGTCTGTCACATGCATTCATGTGTCTGGTTTCATATGGGTAAACTTACCACACACAGCATTAGGGGGTTGAGGTGAGGCGTGTCCAGGGTGATACCAGGAATCCTTGTGTTTGATTTTAGTTTAAAATAAAACTTTAATTGGCATAAGCATGTCTTTCCTTCATTCCACCTTTAACCATCAAGGGCTGCTTTCTGAAACATTCCTCAGCATTTCATAGAAGTCAGAATGGAATTTTTTTTTTTTCCAGAGTCAAACTGAGGACATTCCAGGCAGTAAGATGGACTTGTCTGTAGGTGCGTATAACGTAATTTAAATGCATTTGAAATGTGAGATTACGTGTAGTATTTTTATGTGGATGATATGCTGTGCTTTGGAAAGGTTTGATCCTTACTTCTAGCTCTCCTCATAATAGAAGGAGAGTTACAGCATCCAATATCTTGGCTGTAGGCTTTGAATAGTTATGCATCCGATGCTGGTATGCAAGATGTGTACCTTTACAGAATGGAGCTATAACTTGTGGAAGGGATATGCTATAAAACTGTTTTTTATCCATGTAGTTTGTATTCATTGTTACTGTTTCAAGAAAGTGAAGATCCCTTTTCATTTAGTGGAAGAGGAGGACTGTTTCAGCTCTTGGCTGTGGGACATCGCAATTACTGCAGCTCCCTAGAGGTGATGTGAGGGAAAAGAATATCTTTTATCATTGATTTCTTCAATTGCTTGCCTCAGGCTATTACAAGTTACTGCTCAGCAGAACTAGATTTTTCATTCTTGATAGCCTCACCACAAATACTACGCAGCCTAAGTGGGATGGGCTGTGTGGAAAACACTATCCTAAATGAGAGTTGGATTTGACCACTTGGATTAATCCCATTTAATCATATTTGAATTTGTCCTGACTTTCTTCTTTGGGAAACTAAGTAGTGAACTCTCTCAGAATTTTTTTTTTTTAATCTTGAAATCAGATTTAGTTTTGCATTCTGTTCTTCTCCAGATTGTCTCTGAATATTCACTATCATGGTATCGTAATAGAAATACCACAGGTTTCTGAAATCTTCTGCCATTTGAGATGGTTTCCCTCAAGTTTCCTAAGGCATATATTAAAAAAGGATGATCCAAATCAGCTGTTCCGATTATTTATTTTATTTGTTATCAAGTCTTTGAAGGCTTAGTAAGGGTAAAAACTTGTACAGGATAGTCTTTGATACTTACAACGGGGAAGAGGGTTATGTTCCCGTTCTAGGGATTACTTGTGTTCAGGTTTTTGATTCTTCAAAATCTCCAGAAGCAGGAAGATTACCTCATATCCCTGGCTACAAAGAGAGATCTTCTAGTCCACTTAAACAACATTGCTGCTGTACAAGCCCAACAGTAATTTTGGAGATGTTCATCCTATTTCTGTAACTGTGAGGAATGTCACAGAGGCCTCAGATTCCTCCCAGTTACAGTGTCAAAAGCTAGGGGTCTGTAATTCTTAGTCCAAAGAATGATACATCAAAGTAGTAGTATTAGTATTCTCAGCTCTCATCTAGAACAGTGAATTTCTTGTGTAGATGAGGGTATGCCCTGTGGGCTCCAGAGTACTGTGTGTGTAGTGGTTCTGTGTCTGGAAGGGGTCCCTGTATCAGTGCAAATCAAGTTTGTTATGAAGGTGTGAACACCATTGATTCTGAATCTCACGTGATTAATGCTGAGACCCACAGTATGGCTGTTATGCATTAACCATTTTACCTGTTTCATGTTTAAAAACATTCCAGTACCAAGCTGCTTATTTCCAGCTACTTCTGCATAATAGCAAAACTTTCTACCTCGGCTGAGACATGGATGCACGCAGGCACAAAGTGCTGCTGAAGGGACAGAAAGGACTTGGTAAGAAGGGGAGGGCTGGCTGGAAGAGGTGATTGGCTTGGAATCAGTGCTTATTCTGCTGGTGGTTCTAAGTTTCCTGTGGGAGACTGTCAATTGAAGTAATTACTGATGATCCTGTCGAGGTATCTCTGAAGAACCACCTGCAAAAGTAGTTCTTTGTCAGGTCACAGTCTGTGGGATCTCTAGATCAACTAAAATTGGTGTTTGCTAGTCAAGTACAGTTAGTTTCAAAATATGTTCTGAAGTTCGTTGCTGTAAGCTAGAATAGTGTGGGGTCTGTGATACAAGTTGGCCATAGCCAGCATCAAGGATAGAACCTATTTACTTCTGAGTTATTACCTGCCAAAGGAAGTTACGGTGTTGAGGTCTATGACTGACTGTGCGCTAAGCATGAAGTAATCTTGCTTTCCAGCATCACGTACATCTACGGTTTGGTGCATTGGATCCTGTCTTTGCGGCAATTTTTGGTTTGTTT
This sequence comes from Gavia stellata, assembly GCF_030936135.1. Taxonomy (NCBI): domain Eukaryota; kingdom Metazoa; phylum Chordata; class Aves; order Gaviiformes; family Gaviidae; genus Gavia; species Gavia stellata. The sequence goes on along the minus strand of NC_082597.1, from coordinate 57,024,543 downwards.
CATTGCCTGATTTTTATTTTATTTTTTTGCATCTAAACATCAAATAGTGACAGTAGCAGAGGACAGGGTAGCAAGAGCTGTTTGTTCAACTCAGATAAATACCACCTTCAGTTTTATGTTTTTACAGGTGTCAAGACAGTTGACTAGTCTGATGTGTTCCCCCTGCCCCAGAAAGTAGTCTGGTAGTAGATACTGCTTTCCTCTGCAGTGTCTTCTGTCCTAGTGAGACAATGGCTGTATGATTGAAACTGAACTTCTACTGTGGGAGCTTCTGGTCACAGTGGAAAACTAGATAGCACAAGTTCAAACCCTGTGAATGCAAGCAGTGTAAATATTTGTTCTTGATTTGAATAGTAGATTTTAGGTACTACCAGAAGCAAACTCACAATTGTACTATAACTGCAGTTTCTGTGCCACTCTGATTCTGCCATACCTCTTCTGTGCCTTTCTAGTATTGTTGACCAAATTATTCCAATATTACTCCTTGTAAGAAGTCTGCTCTGATGTTGACCCTCTTAGCACCAGTGCTGTCACCAGCTTTAGTACTTCTTCATCTGCCACTGTTGTAGCATCCCAATCAAAAAACTTCTTTTATTGGGAATATCCATTAATCTTTGTTGGTACCAAAGGTAGAGTTGTGGTAGTCAAGACTTAACTTGCATATAATATCAACTCTTGACTTGGTATTCTAATGCAATCCAAATAGCTGCAGTGTCTCTCAGCTTCAAATCCATTACATTCTTAAAATGTGTATCCCACTTCATAGAGGATTAAGTAGTTTATTTTTCCCAAAATTGCTTTCTTCCTCTGAATAGTTAAGGATCCCAATTAGAGATGTTAAAGCGTGCATTTATATAGTACAACACAGTTTTGGGGAAGGTAATAGAGTTTTTGGATCTCTCCAGTTTGGCTTCATATAGCCTCTCTAGAATTCAGGCTGTGATTTGTATCATGCTTCTCTAAAGATCTTCTAGACGGAGATAAGTTGTCTTCTTGGATGTTCAGTTCTCATCTGCCTTCAGATGCTGCTGTTAAAGAACACATCTAAGAATATACAAATGAAGAGGATGGTAGCCTGGATTATGCTGATTATAGCTGTCTCAGTTCTTTATCTCCAAGTTAAGCTTTAGGATCCTTTAGAACTTTCTGCTGTCAAGGACCTTAAGGCCATCAGACCTTCTGAGGAAAGATGGCTGACGCTCAGAATATCCTGTGAAATGGTGCCCAAAGATTGCATACTTAGTCTTGATATGTTGCACTTCTTTAAGTTTAGTATGCCCATTAATGGTGGCATCCTTGATCCTAGATAGAGGCATTTATTATAGTTTGTATTCTGTTTCAAAGACTAAGAATGTAACAGATCATCTCAAGGCTTTTCTGTTACTTCTCTGCTTAGCAGCTTTGCTTGTGTTGCTTATGGCAGTGGCTTGTGGAAAACTGTAAGCTCTTTGCTCAGCCTATATCTACGTCTAAACTTTAAAAGTTGGACTTACTTATGACGTAGACTTGTTCTTCAACTGGTTTTCAGTGAGGACTACGACATACCAGGTTTTCCTAACTAGATAACTCCCAGCATGGTGTTTTCACAGTTCATGGATAAATGCACATTGATCTCAGAGCTAAATCTGTGCTTGGAGACCACGTGTATCAAAGAAAACTTTGGCTTTGGTATGCATGCAGCACCTTCGCTCTGATGATCATGCATCATAAAAATAGGTCCAGTTGTCAGTAAGTAGTTCTTACTACCTTGGTCTCAGTCATCTTGTTTGAAAAATGTGTTCCGTTTATTGCAAGGTGCTGGAGTGATGTTTTTGTTTACTGACCAAGACAGAAAAGAGATGGATCAATAGCATGCCTGAGGCAGATCTACTTCCTCTTTTTTTTCTTTTTATTTTTCTGTCAAATCCTTTCAATAGATAGCTTGTTTTACTTTGAAAATAGGATACAACTTCTTTTCCTTTGAAATCTCTCCTAGTATGTAAGTCTAGAGGCATGAACTTTGCCACAGGAAGTAGCTTGTCAGAACCACTTCATATTTTATCTCTTCCTTCCCTCTGTTCGACAACCACCTTTGTCTTTTTTTTTTTAATGTATTAGTTGCAACCTCTGCAGATCACTGAATTCTCAAATCACCTGTAAAGACTGGGAAATTGATTTCCAATTTCTGTTGATTCAAATGCAGTTCATGCAGCTGTCTATTGTAAATATGTTACAAATCCATAACCTGATTTAGCATTCAGGTGCAACACTTCGATATCTAAGCACATGTGCTTGCTCAGTAGGCTTGGATGTTGTAAATTTATGGCAAAGGTATAAAACCAGTATCTTCAAAATGTTTTCATTTTTCTGGTCAAGCAGAAAACATATTTCAAATGTTTGGGCTTTTTTTTTTCCGTTTGGGTTACCCCACTGGATGTATGTATTTTCACCATGTTGAGTCTCTTGTTTGCAAATGTTTTAGGTAACTTTGCTCAACAGCAGATTCTGTCTCCTATCTCCCAGTACAGGATCACATTATATAATTTTGTTCGTATAGAATGCAATTTTTTTTCTTTTAAGCTGTGTGCATATGGTGGGGGAGACCTACTTAATAGTTTTTTTTTCCCTCACTAGGGCATGAATGTCATCCTCTAAGCTCTTGTTTCATTTTACATTTTTCACGGTGTTTCTTACAGCTGTTAATAGTGGGAAAAATCCAAGAACTGATGAAGTGTCTTCTTTTATGAATATTGTTGGACTTTTAACCTGTTGTACATTTCTGCATGTAGAGAGATTTGGGGCTTTGTATTTATTCATGCATAAGTATTCTTGCCTACTGCAGAGGGTAAAAGTCAAACTTTTCAGATTTTAACGGTTGTCTTGTACTATGTAAGGTAAAGCTAGTTTTCAGCCACCTGCATTATTTATAGCTTTTGTTGGCAACTGCAAAAGACAGACTCACATGACAGGTTTCAAGGATGCATTAGAATTTTCTCTGAATGGGATAAATGAATGCTACCATCTCTTAGCAAGGCCTTGTTTGTATTGAAGTTTAAGCAGCTGCCTCAGCACTAAGAGGCATGCGTATCATATCTATGCTTGAAGCCTTTAAAGGTGCTATTTAATGCTCTACAAGTTATTTAACAAGCAGTTTTACAGGGCATCATTCAGTAATGTTTGAGGAGTTGATTGGATCATCAGGATAACTGAAGAGACAAAAGGGTGTTTCTGCGGCTTAGTCATCTTGTGTTGGCATTGACCCAGTTTCGTTTCAGATAGTGATGCGACTGTCTCGCTTTCAGTTTCTTTTCAAGCAACGAAGGGAGAGGGCTTCCTGTCTAGATTTAAAGCACACAAGCCTTTTGGTAGTGCATTGCTGGCATTGTGTGTAGTGGTTAGATGTTAGGTATTGACAGGATTGAGATGTACATGACGTTTTATGCGACTGCTTTTGCAAAGCCAATTCTAGCATTTAAGGGTATGTTAGAAAGAGATGAGTTCATCCAGGTCAGTGTGACTCCAGTTACAAGCCAAGATATGTAGGTGATTTGTCAAGTGCTTTTGTGATAAGTGATGTTGAAGGCATCTGAGAGGATGAAGCTGGATCAACTTTGAAAGCTGTGCCAGCAAGGAAAACCCATGTAATTAGTGGTTGATTTTGTAGGTTCTTGGCAATAACATACCTATGAATATTAATAGTTTGTGATTGGACATTAAGAAGAGATGCTAGCTGTGAGAAGCTTTTTTGAGGAATTGATAAGTGTTTTGAAGGTATCGGAGTGATTAGCTGTCTGCTCTGTTTGATAAAGACAGTGTTTTGTCAGTGGTAGGGTAGGATATCTGTCATGAACTTCCTTTGGAGGAGTCACAGATTTTGGTTAATTGTGGTGACAGGTTTTTTTAAACTGTTCTTGGAAGGGCCATCTGTGCCACTAAATGAAATTATTTAAAACTAAAAATATCAGTAAAGCTAATTTCTATCATGTTGTCCATGTTTTAATACAAAGATGTTTTCCATCTACTTCAACATAACAATATGCATCTGATACCTTACGGGTGCCAAATACGACCAAAAAAAATGGTTCCTTGGCAGCAGTTCAGTGTGTAAGGAAGAAAACTTCCTTCAGTCAGCATTTGGCTGGTGATAAGCTTACAGAGAAAGATGAAAGTCTTGTTCACTCTGTACGTTGCAGTTTGATTATCTGTTACTAACATCTCTTCCTCGTGTTCCACCAGATTACTCACTAAACAATGGCAGGAGACTATAGGGGATGTTTGAAAAGTGTCTCTGTTACTGGTTGTGTAATCGTTGCATACAGGCTGAGGGAGGGAGATTGGTTGCCTGTCTGGGAGTTACACTATACCAAATGATCTGTAGTGTTTAAGAGTTAAGTTCACATGACTGCAGGAGAGTTATGATCAAATTGTGCGCATGGTTTTGCAGTTTCTCAATGCCAAACCCAGTAGAGGCTAAGTAGAATATATGGAGAACTTAAATAGTGGTGTGTCTATAGATACTGAATACCAATAAATAACAGTGCGAGTTTTGGAAGACATTGAGAATTATGTATAAATGAATATCATTAGTTGAACTAGGCTGCTGTAGAAATGCATATGTTTATATCTGTATATAAGTTGTGAGAAATACTTCACATTAAACTCTCTTAAACTAAAATGGCTTGTTCAGTCTTAAAAATGAAACTTCCTACTTTAATTTTTCAACACTTTTAATAGCAACTAAATTGTAAAACGTATGTAATTTATACCATGATCTTAAAGATACTTTCTCTGGCTGTGAACCTGCTGTCATGAAACATGGTAGAGATTATTGGCACGAATTTTATTGTCTTTCCTCTTTTTTTTTTTTTACAGGTGGTCTCCCAGATAAGAAGTTCGAGGTAGATAAACGAGCCATGAATCTCGGGGATTTTAATGACATGATGAGAAAGGATCGATCTGGGTTCCGTCCATCTAATTCCAAAGACATGGGAACCACAGATAGTGGGCCTTATTTTGAGAAGGTGAGAGAAGTATCTTTAGATAAATTCATATCAGCCTCTGTGTTCAAGGTCCCAGGTTTTTACCCTACTCCTCTGGAAATGCTAAAAATTCAGTAACCTTGGACAAACTCAAAAGATGTAGGGGAGTTATGTTTGTAGAATGAATGTGTATATAAAACAAAGGTGTCAGATGTGCGTAGACAAACTAAGTTATCTGGGGAGAATGAGGCTTTTTATTCTAGAACAGATTGCTCTTAATATGGACAGAAAGAAATTCCTTTGTTTTTGTTGGAAGGGTAAACTACTGGTAGCAATGAAATTCGTTACAGGTTTCATCACAATGATTCTTTTGGCTACTGGCTACACTCATCTACTGTAAAAAATTGGTTTAGATCTAAGTAAACATAAGTAATCACAGTCTTCCAAATTTTTTCTGCTTTCATGTCTGTCATTTATTGGAAACACCCTTTCTAAATTCCGCAACCCCTTATGCTGTATGTCTGTGTACTGTAAGCTTCTGTATGACATCTGTTTCCCTGTGACATCTGTTGTATGTTATGGTAGTGTTTCTTTCATATTCTTGCCTATTTTAAATAGAAGCTTATTATCAAACATTAATTGCTTCACATTATGAATTGGAGAGTGTCCAACAGATTCAGAATGCTTTAGGGTTTTTTAATACAGTTTATCACGTGTAAAATGGAAAAGAAATTTGGTTTAAAATTCTGAAGGCTTGTTACTGTCAACGAATTTAACTCCTCCATTTTGGTATAACAGGCCAAAAACCAGTTTTGTCAACTCCCTCTGGTGGCCTAATTAATAAATACCACTAGCAGAGCTAATGCATTCCTAACAAACTATGTTTGTAGGTGTGTGCTAACATTAAGAATTCATTCAAGATTTGTTTGTTTCTGTAGTGGTAATAGGCACTGTCAGAAACAAACTTCATAAGAGTTCAAAATGTATTTTTAAAAATAAACCTTTAGGAATTTATTGATTATCTCCTTGGACCAAAATCTTAATTGTTATGTGATCATTTGAGTCAGAAGTTTTGTCCTTGTAATTGCTATTACAAATTAACTTTGCTTCTTCCTAGTCACTCACCATCCCTCTTTCTCTCCTCTTGCATTCTGTTGCTTCACTAACCAACTTCTGCTGTTGGCTAACTGCTGCTTCAGCTGACTTTGCCTTTCTCCAATCAAGATGGGTGCCTTGGGGATGAGGCTCCCTGCTCTCCCTTCTCCCCTTCTCCCAGCTACAAGCTGTCTCCCTCTGGTTCCACACTATCCAACGTCGGCCTTGGGGCAATCGGCTCAGGGCTCAGTCCCCAAAACTTCGCTGCTAGACAAGTAAGCAGGCCACCTTATAAGATGCATTGTTATAAGGCTGCAACCTGGGCTTAATCCTGGTTAGTTGGTTGCTTGCATTTGTTTTCCTACTAAATAAATTAATATTGTTAATGGAAACTTCAGCTGTATCAGGCCATTGAGAATCAATCCACTTTGGTTCCTATCATCAAAATGTATTCCATCTGTTTTTGTTGGCCTCTTACTTCCTGAATCACAGTGCAGCAGCAGATAGATGTGCTTTTCAGAAGTCATAAAGTTAGTGGCAACCTATTTTAATTGCTGTTTTAAAACCTAGTTAGAGGCTGTTGATTTGCCCCACACACCTGACACTGAATTTTTCCCAACTGCACCCAGTGACTTTTTATGTGAAATGTGTCTTCAAAAAATTGCAATCATTTTTGCATTGTGCCTGTTCCCTTCTCCCTTCCCTGCAGCCCAAAGAAAGGATTGATTTAGCAGCTTTTAAAAACTCTTGAAGTAGCAATATTTTTGTTCCGTGTAGAGGGGAATGGTGGGGAAGAAATGAAGTGGTTAACTGCAGTTTGGAAGAATTTCTGGCTATTATGTTTTGCATTATGCTAGAAAAAAATGTTGCAGGAATACTGGGAAACAAAAGACTAGAACCTAAGTATTGCAACTGGATTAGCTTATGTAGTCTCATGCCTAACATAATGGTGTTTCTTTGTGTTGTCTTTCTGTTTCGATGTGACACAGTCAGTGTTGAACATTAGATCAAGTCCAAAATTTGCAGGCATGTTCTTGAATTCGGTGTGCAGAACTCTGAGCTTTAGGGAGGGCTGAAAGTGTAGCTGCAGCTTCAAGCCTCTCAAAAAATTTTAATGTGTAGTTGACCTCAGTCAGTTCTTTCCAGACTAAGAACTCTTCTGTCTCGTGGGGTTTTTTGTTTGTCTTCCTGTATGCTTAGTATGACATCTTGAGTTGCTTCTGAAAGAGAAGATACATTAAGGAGGTGAAATCTGATCCAAGTGAATGAGGCAATCCATAATGCTGGCCAGTATAGAAGCAGGATGAGACACTTCTATTTTAGCAAAAGGATAGCAGAAGATGCACAGTATTATGGTAGAAGGGAGGGAAAGTTTATGAAATCCTTGTAAATAAGGGAAGGAAAGGTTTTGGAGAAGGCCTGCACAATCTCAGTTTGGAAGAATGATGAATTTATGTTGGGTACAGCAGTGCTGGCATGGAGAAGGAGAACAGAGAATGATGGCTGAGGAATAGAAAATGTACTGTGTAGAATCCCAGGTATCTGAGGATCGTAGACATCCTGATATGCAGCAGAAGATGGGAACTTCTGAGGGTCTTGAAAATGAAAGGACAGAATCATGGGACATAAGGACCTTTTGGAGTATGAGCTTCAGCTTTTAGAAGCAACAGCATGCAACTGTTAGTGTAGGAGACTATCCATAACATTTCCTGTGGCTTTTGCTGGAAGATGTTACAAATAAAGACAGTCTGCTCAGTGGCTGAAATAGTGAAACATAATCACAAATTTTCTTTGGTCTTTTTCATGCAGTAGGGTTTATTATTACATAAGTTGCTTATAAAACAGTAAATACTTCTCATTAAAAAAAACCTCAAACAGCAAGTATTTTTGCACTAGAAAATAAATCACTGGGAGGAAAAAAACCCAAACAAACATTTTTTTCTCATTTGGAAATTTTCCTGCTCTTCAGTTTAGAGGGGAAAAGAAAAACATCCCAACCCAAAATGCTGAAATTTTCACAACAGAAGGAAAATTTTTAATAAAATTTTTGAATTCTAATTTCAGTTAGTGAAAGGCCTGCAGAGGAAGTAATAGGCTTATGAGTGATAGGTCAAGAACCTACTTAGAAAAAGTACCTGACTTTTCTAAAATGATGGCCCAAAATTCTTGTTGACACAGTCTTGCCATACTTTAAGCCAGTTGAATGGGTTTTTTGAGCGTGTTGTATTCCCAAGTTTCCATTTCCTAACCCTTAAAGTGCAAAATATAAAATATTAGCTTTGTTACGTGCTTTGAAATAAGTGGATAAACATGACTCTTCAATGTAGAGGAGAAAGAGCCTACATCTCAACAATCTAGTATAGCAGTTTTAACCCTGGTAGAATATTACTGATTTAGGGCAAACATCTCAGTTAATTCTAAGAGTACTCTGTTTAAGTCAGTACTTGCCTCATTGTTATTGATATGTAGTTAATAGCATAGAAATCCATTATCTTGAAAGATTCATCTTCTCACTACTGCTTTAATTTTATAGGGTGGCAATCATGGTTTGTTTGGAAACAGCACAGCACAATCGAGGGGCGTGCACACACCAGTGCAGCCACTAAATCCTTCCCCTAATATCCGGGCGCAAGTGCCTCCCCAATTTCTTTCTCCCCAGGTAAGGAATTTATAGAAACTGGTTACTTGTAAAAAGTAGAGCTATAGCCTTCAGAGCACATCATTGAGGTTACTTATACATCTATCTTAGTCTTGACTTGATGTTAAGAAATTGAAAAGTTAGATAAAAAATTAAAATTCATAGTTGAAAGTGCTTAAAACTCAGTGCAGAAGGATTAGCCTTCTTTCTTATTCCAAGGCAGTTGATGGTAAATGCTTGGTACCAGTGTTTTTAAACCTCTAAGTGGATTCAGGAATCCTCTGTCTTGCATAGGCTTTTGCAAAGTATTTTAAAAACAACAAAAAAAAGTGGAAGTTGAGAGTTTTTCTTAAGTGTGACAGGTTGCTTAATTTTTTTCAAGCAGTCTTGTTCTGTGCTTCCCGCCCCCCCCACCACCCCCCCCCACCACCCCCGAGAGGCCTGTTGAAGGGCTACTTATCTTGCAGAGCTCAAAGACATCAGGGTCTCCAAATGCACAAGTTTACCTTTTGCTTTGGACTTGGTGAAGACTTGGAGATTATCTTGAATTCTACTTGCGTAACTCTCAAATAATGCAGGGACAAATGGGGGGATTCTTCTCCACCTACTGCTGCCTTTTACTTTAGCTTATTCAGCATACAAAGAGATTAACTCTTTCTGTGAGGCACTGTTTCTTTGCTCTAGTGACTGCCTGAACGCCTTTCTTTTTTCCTTGTCAAGCAGTATGTTTTTAATGTGATAATGCAGTGCTGTGATTACTAGTTAGCTGCATATATATCAGCATTTTAATTTAGTGCAGTCTCTAGCAACCCATTGGTTGGGGGAGGAACCTTTTTGTGTGTGTCTGCATCTGCACATGTAATACTGTATATTGTCAATCAAGTGAGGTTATTCGCTCTGCTCAAGTCATAGATTGTGCATGTTTGAATGTGTTGTGTTAATAAATCTGTAACGTATTTCCCAGAACACCATTTAAGATAGGTGTCGTACCTACTCCTTTATAGAAATACTTCTACTTCATCATCTTTTCTCATACTAGTGCATTTCTTGAGGATATGTAACTGGTTTCCATGCAGGTTTCGGCCTCCATGCTCAAACAGTTTCCCAACAGTGGCTTGAATCCTGGTCTTTTCAATATGGGCCCCCAGCTTTCTCCACAACAGATTGCCATGCTGAGCCAGCTTCCACAGATTCCCCAGTTTCAATTAGTAAGTAGCTAGTAATCTTGTGAGACAGACTATTTACAAATTGTCTGCTGAAAGAGTTTTCTTTTTATGTTTGTTCTAATTCTGTTTTGTTCTGCTGATCTTGTATTATTTTTATACAAGTATTCCCTGTTTGTTGTACAGGAAAATACAGCTCTGTTAGAGGGTAGCAGATAGACTAAATGGGCCTGTGTAATTATTGTGAATGTTGCATTGGCTTAATAATGATTCTAAGCAATGTCCTTGTACAGAAAGCAGTTATTTGTTGATTTTTAATGAAGTTTTCTTCAGACTTGTAGTCATAGTGATGGTAATAAAGCAGGTACTAGTAAATACTGTTGCATGATGTTAAATTAGAAACAAGTGAAGGATATAGTATTCTTCTAATGCATTAATTTTCATTTTATTTGAGTGTGTGGAATGACAAACAGTTTACATAAGTTCTGAGCAAAGCATTTGCTAGTGACTAGCTAGCTCCTGGCAATTATATTTCATTTGAGTTGAAAATACAGAGCTCATCGTTCCACCCCGACTTATCTTATAGGCATGTCAGCTCCTCCTTCAGCAGCAGCAGCAGCAGCAGCTGTTACAGAGCCAGAGGAAGTTATCTCAAGCTGTGCGACAACAGCAGGAGCAACAGGTGTGGCACTGTTTTTGTCAATCATATGAAATATGAAGTGCGCTGGGAAAATGCAGTCTACTAAAGCCAGTGCTGTCTTTGCTGCAATGTCATCTGCTCTCTTCATTTTGCATTCTCTTCAAATTGCCCTTTTCAGAGAGCAAGGTCCTTTGGATCTGTTTCAATTCACTGTTTCTTCATGTTTACTGGTATTCTGTGTTACAGTATAGGATATATGATCCCCATTTTTTTTCTTTCATTTGCAGATTGCTCGTATGGTGAGTGCCCTCCAGCAGCAGCAGCAGAGGCAGCCTGGCATGAAGCATTCACCATCCCACCCTGTTGGGCCTAAGCCACATTTAGATACCATGGTACCCAATCCTTTGAATGTGGGACTCTCAGATTTACAGACCAAAGGGCAAATACCTGGATACAGTTCAGGTAAGTGCTCTGTGGAGAGAGATTTGGTGCATTGCCTATAGTTACCGTATTAATATGGTAATTGCGTTACCATATTAGCCAGTTATGTTTGGGTCCAGAAATGAATAATTTATGTATAAGCACTAGAACGAAGACTGCGACAAGTGTCAACTCTTGATCAAATTGCATTATTTTTCATTACTCGGGAAGAAGACAAACCTAATAATAGAGTGTATCTTGGTGGCATACTGACCTAACAAGCTTATTTGGAAGTTGCCTCTTGAACATTTCATTTGCTAATGTTGATTTTTTTAGATTTTATTTTTTTTTACCTTTCTTATGATCACAATGACTCCCTGTTTGAAGATATTTAAACCAAAAAGAGCGAGTGAAAATGGAGTTTTGTTTGTTTGTTTCACAGGCTTTGGCTCAAGTGGCATGGATTATGGCATGGTGGGAGGGAAAGAGGCTGGAACAGAATCCCGCTTCAAGCAGTGGACTATGATGGAAGGGCTGCCCTCTGTGGCTTCACAAGATGCCAATATGCACAAAAATGGTGAGAAGGGGACTGGGTATTTTGGGAATACCCTTGCAGTATCATCTTGCCAGAGGTGAAATAGCTCAAATGAAACTATGCTTCAAGTTAATGAATGTCTTACCTCACCAGTATGCATCTTGAATATTTTTTATTTTAGTATTCCATACTCATAAATATCCCAACCTTTCCTGAGTGTAAATCTATCTTTTTAATGCTTCAGGTGCAATAGTGCCCCCTGGAAAGGCTCGCGGAGGATCGCCCTACAACCAGTTTGACATAATTCAGGGCGACCCACTAGGTGGCCATGCAGGCCCTGCTGGTGATAGTTGGTTACCTGCCAAATCTCCACCAACGAACAAGATTGGAAGCAAATCCAGCAACGCCAGCTGGCCTCCAGGTATTACATAAGGGCAGGGGTTATGTCCTAGCTTTAGAGTAGATATGCTGGGACTTCTCCTCATCATACTTTTTCAATAACCACTGCAAGGAAGATGCTTGTTTGGCCTATCTTGTTTTTTAAATTTCTTCCGCATTAAATTAAAACATAAATGTTGAATTTCCAGTAAAAAACTAACTGCTGAATTGCCTGAATAGTATTTGGTCTTTGTTAGGTGAACTCTTATCTTGTGTAGTTTGGTGACTTGCGACTTACAGAAATTTTCATGAGAACACTTCTTCATAGAATAGACAATACCAGCTCTCTCCTCTTGTATTGATTCCTTATTTGCGTTGTGTTAGGCTGACACAGGGTGTAAAAATTCTCATTGATAGCATGGAGTCAGAAAGCAAAAGATGTGAAAGCTTGTTTTTTGTGATGGTGGGAACAGGATTTTCTTGTCTTGACCTTCTGTATTTTATGTAGCATGCACTTTTCTTCTGGCAATTGTTTACAAATATTATCCACTGTGGACCACAGGGTTTCTTTTGCCAGCAGTATTGGTATAATATGTATACAATGTGTGTGCTATGCTGTTGTGTTTCACCTTTGCTCATGTCATGTAAAGGATAGAAGAGTGTTGCCGTGTTTCAGTAATGCTCAGCAATCTTGTGGCTTAAGTAGAAGTTTCTTGCTTTTTGGATTACAGACAGTAGCACATTCTTTAAGTCTATTATAGTTTCACTGGCAGAATTTTATCTTTCCACTAGAAAACTCAAGTATCTAGGAAAAATATATACGTATTTGAACATGCACATCATTTTCTATATAAATCATTCATTAAACACAGAATGGTGTCCTTGAAGTTGCACAGATTAATCACCAGTGCTGTTGAGCAAATAGTGGAAGCTGTGATTTTTCTCTGCCTGGAAGACTCTTACATTCCAGGAAAACATTCCTAACTGCAGATCCTCTGCTGTATATTCCCTCAAGCACAAAAAGTAAAGGTGCAGGTGCATCTCTTGAGTAAACCAGTAGCACAGACCTTGCATCAGAAAGCCTAGGAATCTGTGTGACAGATGCAACTGCAGGAAACCTACACAACGTAGTTGAAGCTTTTCATGTGGGAGCCCCTCAGTGTCTAACTCTGGCAAGAAAGTGTTCTGATGAGCTAACAGAGTTAAGGAATTAGTTATCTCAAGAACCTCTGCACACCCACAACATTTCATACCACTGACTGCTCTCTGTAGAGATGTATTTGCATTATGTTTCTGTCAGCCTGGTTTTTAAGTACGGAGCTTCTTGAGCTGGAGTTACTGTTCATAATGCCAGAAGCCCCCAAAATTTTATTTTTTTCAGGACCTCTCTCGTAGACTCATTGGTGCTGAACTTGTTTCTTTAGTCACCATTCCCCTATATAATACTGAGAAACACAGTACTGCTTGGAATGTTAGGAGAAGGATGTGAGGATCGGCTCTGCTGTGTTTCCAGGTTTTGGAGCAGCCACCGGCTTTGGCAAGATTCTTGGTACCAGAAGGCTGTTACACAAGGGAGAAGCTGAATAGCTACTCTTTGCCCCTCATTGGTATCACAGAGTTTCCTTAGTGATACCTTCAGTCCCACTGTCAATGATAATTAAAATTTTTGCTGTTGCTGACTGCCTCACAACTGTGAGAGGATAGCTGGAGTTTGCAAATCCTGAACATAAACTCTCACTGGAATCATGAGTACCATCCCTAATTTCTTGTGTAAAGGAGTAGGCCATGACAGTGATTGCAGATGTCATGTGAAAGATTACGGGTTTTGGCATGTGGCTTTTATGCAATTATTGATGTATTGCTAGCCCTTTCTTATGAGGTCCATAGACTACTGGGACGAGTGTTACTGTCCCATAATCATCAGCCACTAAAGCTGTTTCATAGCCTCTCTAGATTATTGGCTTCCTCAAGAAGGAAAGCTTAGCTGAAATCATGATCCACCTTATCAAAACCCCTGATAAAGAATAAAGACCCAAAATGATTTTACACTGTAGGTCCTTTTTCTCTGCAAGCTTGTAGATGAGGCCCACTGTCAGTTCCTGGAATTGGAGATACAATTTTTCTTCCTAGTGTTGGAAAATAAGTTGTTAACAAAAATGAGTTTACAAGAGAGAACCTCTTCTCAGCATTCACCCTGACTACACCTTTCACGTTTTCCTCCTAAATGCCATCTGCTGCAGAAATTCTGTCGTTCAAGAGAGCAGTATTGTTCAGCACAAAGATAAATGAAGTGGTACCCAATCAAACTGATATCACAGCTGGAGGTGAGAGCAAGTTTTGCTGCATTGGTGAGAACTATATCTTTTGGTTATGTCACACAGACTTGCATACCTAGGTAATACTAGACTGTAATTTTCCCATTCAGGAGCAGTTCAGTCATATACTCCAGGCAAACTGGCCTGAATGTGTCTGTTACGGTTTTCTTAATCGTATGTTTGAGCTTTTGGGGAGGACCTTTCAAATTGTCAGTGGAGAAATGCACTTCATGTTTTCTTTACTTAATCTAGAAATAAAAGAGCATGCCTGTAGGGAGAGTTGGTGAATGTGCATGAGAATAACTGTCAGTCCTGAAGGATAGTTTGGAAATTTGTCAGTATGCTGAAGTTCAAGGAAAACTCTTCTCCAGACCAGGATTATATTGATGAGTGAATGTATTAATGTACAATACGCCTGATCTTTGGAGCCTTGTTTGAATATTCCTTAACTTTTTGATGAGAGCTTACTATACACTTAATTTTAAGTCTCACCAATTCTCAGAAATCTTAACAAAGGGCAAGACTTGAACTTACCCTTTTTTTTCCCCCCTTTTTTTTTTCTTGTTTTTGGCGAACCAGTTCTAATTTCCAGGTCCTAACCTGGGTTCATGGATTCTTTATCTCAGAACAGAGAAGGTCTTGTGACTAGACCCAAGAGCTGCATTGCTCGTTCCTTAAGCATAAGGTGGTCCTGTTTGTCAGGGGATTGCAGTATTTTGGCAGTAGCTGAGCAGATTCTTTCCTTGATACAGTGCTGATTGCTCATACTGTTAGAAGTGTTGATACCTGGTAGCCTAGATTATTTTGTTGAGTTACTAAAGATTGGGAGATATGACTGAGGTTTACAAAATCCTGAAGGCAGTGGATGAGATAAATGTAGAATTGTAATTCTGCAAATCCTGCAACACTAGACCATGGTGCAATTGCTGGACTTCAGAAGATATAAATTTTAAAAGCGGGGGGGGGGGGTGTCCTATCAGGAGTGGTGAACTTCTGGAATGTGTTGCTTTTAGAGCTTCTGGAGACAGATGGTACTAGCCAGTTGAAACAGTGATTGGATAAACTGATGGAAAAACGTTTTCACAAGCAGGTGCTAGCAGATAGAGGGTATTTCTGACATGCTAGATAGAAGGACTATGGATGCTGAGAGAATGTGAGAGCAGTAGCCTACAGATAGCGGCCAGATTTCTGTTCTGTCCCTAAATGTTATCTCTTCTACAACTGTTTGCAGAATACTGGGCTAGATGGACCACAGTTCTGACCCAGTGGGACATTTCTTATGTCTTCTCTGAGATTCTTCTCCCAGTGTATTATCACAATCTAATATTGCCCTTGCTGTGCCAATTGTTTGAACCCATAGTATCACATTTTCTTCTGTATTTGTCTGTGCAAGTCATAGTCTTGAGTACGCTTCTTCATTACAAAGGTGACTGAAATGAACCCTTCTGTGCCAGGTGGACCCTACATGGTTTCGTTCCAGAGAGCACATCCTGGATCCCACTTTTAATCATGGATTTCTAATTGTGCTCAAATATTCTGTCATTAATTATTTCAAAACTTCATGTTAGGAATAAAGGTATCATTCCATATCCTGGACTTCAGATACAAGGGACGAATCTGCCACCTTGGCGCTCTTTTCACACTTACACAAATTGTCCCACAGTATCTGAAGCTTCTTTACACTTTTTTGTGTTTGGCAGTGTTACTTTCTTACCCCTGCTTCCAAAATTGACGACAGCACTTTATTCATTGAACATCTACTTGGAGAAGGAACCAAGTTACTGATCTTTCTTACAGTAACTGGAGTTTTTGTATGTTCGTGCTTTATATAACTCAACCTTTTGTCTTAAAAATCTGGCATGCCTGGAGCTATAACTGAAAAGAAACTAAAGCATGATAAGTATATTCTGTCGCATTGTGAAGCATGAAGAATGTCAATGAGTATACACATTGCTTTTACCACAAGGCATCTCACCTTAGCATTACCTCAATATTGATAGGTAATGTGTAAAGTGAGTGTGTACCTACAGTGTAAAGTGTCAAATGTTGTGTTTACAGACTCTTAAGGTAGGTAGCCTTTGCTTGAGAAAGGCTTCTGCACACTAAGTATGTGTGCAGAATCTAATCTTATATAATCTAATCTTATATATCTTAAAAAATACATAGTGTATTAAGGAAGGGTGAAACTATTGAAGCCTCATCGGAATGTAGTAAAACGGGAATAGTCAAAGGTATACCGTATGCACTTGCACTGCTTTTTTGTAGTGTAGACTTGTATTCAGACACTAGAGTGCGTGCCGTGGAATGTGTGAAAAAGGAATGTGAAACAGATTTTAATTAAGAAAAGTCTGTTTTTTCTGAGGAACAGTGTCGAAGACAATTATTCACCCTCCTAAATATCTTCAGCAGTTACTTCCAGTCAATGGCATTGCCCTGTTTGCATCTAAATCCTTTTTCCCCTCCTGTCCCAGAGTTCCAACCAGGAGTGCCATGGAAAGGTATTCAAAACATTGACCCTGAATCTGACCCCTATGTGACCCCTGGAAGTGTGCTGGGGGGGACAGCCACATCTCCCATTGTAGATACTGACCACCAACTTCTGCGGGACAACACCACAGGTAAAACAGTGAACAGCTGGTATGTGATTATTTAAGTTATTCTGATGTTCCTGTCATAACAGGGTAACAGTTTATTGCATTTGACTAAGGAGGAAGCCTATGTGCCTTTGCACCGTGGCTGCGTATCACATGAAAGCTTGGCATTGGTACAAATTGTGGCTCTCTTGAGGTTTAACAGTATTACAGAAACTGTATGAAATTGTCCTACTCTTCCCTTTCTCTCTCCTTTTCCCTTTTGATAGGGTCTAATTCTTCCCTCAACACCTCGCTGCCTTCACCTGGTGCCTGGCCTTACAGTGCCTCTGACAATTCCTTCACCAACGTTCATAGCACTTCAGGTATGCAGGCTCAAAAACTTAGCTGGACAAAGCATTTTGCACTTATTCACTAGTTCTTTGTTCTTGTTCCACTTTGAATATTTAGTCTTTCAATAATTTCTGAGGAAGTTTGGAAATCAAGATTTGAGTGATTGGTCAGATAGTTTTACTCCTGATGATAAAATACTCTGTTGTAGTTGTTTTAAAAACTAGACTAAGATCCTCTACCCTTCCTCCCACCCCCAATACAACATTCTTAGTTAGTTATGCAAGTTAAAGAATAGGGTAGCAGTGAGCGGCAGATGCAAAAGGAAAAAAAACCCAACACATGCACAATCTGTTGACATGTAAGGGGTTGGGGGACTGTCGTAATTTTTTAAACTTACCTGCTCCTGTACGTATGAGTTAAGGAATTGGAGTAATAAGGTGAGTGATTTTATTCATTTTAACTTTAGAATATTGGAGTGCTGTGAAAGGAATATTTTTGCCTCACCTTTTATAGCACTCATCATTCCCTGAAACCTGAAGAGAGAGAGGGCTTTTAGTCCTCTGGCTTTTAATGGCTGGCCTGTAATTTAGATATCTGCCTCAGATCCTTGGAAAGAAGGTCTTCAAAGCTTTGTTGTGAAATATGGTCTCTGCCCACACTTCTGAGTAGGATGTTGGAAATACTTGCTGTAGACAAACCATTTGGATTTTGAACTTCTTACAAATGCCAGAGTTTTCTCTTGAGACATCATTGTCTTGACAGCTACTTAAGACTGAAGAATTGTGTGTAAATAGCAGAAGTGACAAATATAGCTGAGAGCTGCATCTGGCCCAAACTTTATGGGTTTTGCATCTTACCGAATAAAAGCTGTGTTTCATATGTTATCTTGACAAAATGTATTGAAAATCCTATTTAGCCCTCAAGAAAACAGTGTTCCTGCTGCTAGTTTGTGGGGTGACTTTTGTTTGAAGCAACATCTGTGCATGCAGCATTCCAGTGACATAAAAGGTTTCTCTTTCATAACCTGGGGAAAGGAATGGCATGTATCAGCTTCTTACCTGTCCTTAATTTTTGTCTAGCACATAAGGAAGACCCAAGAGATAAAAAATTATTGAAGTCAGAGTTGAATTGAGGAAAGTAGACCACTGTCTGGCACGCATGCCATCTTCTGCTCATCTTGTTAAAGTACACACCAGTGTTTTACAGCCAGAAAGCGGGTCATCCGAATTAGGCATTTAGAATTCACATATCTGTAAAACGAACTGAGTCTCGTGAAAGCAGGTTTTTAAGCACTTTCATATACTTTCGTAGGTTAGTCCTTGAAACCTGCTTGCTGTTGGCAGTTACTCTGTTGTGGAAATATACTGATCCAACTGTAAAACAAAGCACACTTTACTTGCTGAAAGCTTTATGGTCTTCGTTCCAAAATGTATTATTTTGTGACACCCTGCCATATTGTAAACTTGGATTTTTACCCTTTGTTTCAAATAAGTAATTCACTACCTTTTGTTAGTGAATAGAGCTTAATACATATATTTGCACACACACACATGTACATGAGTTCTGATTAAGGTAATTCATGATTAAGATAATTCATGACACAAGTACCTTTTCCCCCAGATTGCCCTGTCTGTGTTTGGTTCTCATTACAGAACAAGGAAAAAAGAAACTACTCGAGCAATTTTGATGCTTGGTTTTGGTTTGATAAATGTCCCTTGGTGTCAGAAGGTGTGGAAGAATTTGCAGTCTGTCTTCTTAAGGAAAACTGGTTTAGGAAGAGCTCCCAAATATTTATGACCTATAGTGATGTTCTTGGGAGTGTTAATCTTTCTCTTTTATTGGACTTTAAGTAAAGGGTTCTTGAAATGTGTTAGGGATATGCGCTATTGGTCATAACTTCTCCTAATAGGCATTTGGTAATGCTTTCTAGTAAAAAAAAATTAATATACACTATCAAGATTGTTTCAAAGTCTAGCTGTCGCAGCTGTCTAGCTGAGTGGCCTTCTTTACGTGTTACTCTTGTGTCAACTCTGTATGAAATTTGTGATTCATGAGAAAGCTTTGATCTTATAGGAGGACATCTTTAGGAGGCAGCATTAGCTTAGTAGACCAAGCGTGGTAAATATTCATTTCAGTTCTCTGCAGGTTTATGACCTGAAGAAGGTTCAGTTTCATTAAAGGTCAGTAGTGCCCAAAGTTGTAAGAAATTCTCAAATGAAATGTAGTGTGGACATAGAAGTTGTTAGTCTTATTAATGCTTGAACGTACTGCAAGCAGTTACATTATCATAAATGATCTAGGGATTTTGTTTTGTCAGCATATAGAAAATAAGCAAAGATTAACTTACATGTAGCATGGCTTTTTTGGTATGGTAAATTAACTGTTGTATGGTTCTGTGCTTTGTGCTTGCCTCTGATATAAATGCAGTCAAAGGGTTTACAGTGATAGTACAGTTAAAGGCTAGCTGAATCTCGTAAGTTTCTCTAATACGTACAATTTATTTAATCTTCTAGCAAAATTCAGTGATTACAAATCAACGTGGTCCCCAGATCCCATAGGACACAATCCCACTCATCTCTCCAACAAGATGTGGAAAAACCATATTTCCTCAAGGAACACTACAGGGCTGCCCCGCCCACCTCCTGGCCTGACCAACCCCAAACCATCATCTCCATGGAACAGCACAGCATCCCGATCGGTCAGGGGCTGGGGGGCACAGGACTCAAGGCTTGCCTCTGGTGAGAAGAATCAACTGATAGCATCATTGATCAAACCTGAGGAGTGTACGTTTTACAGCACTAATGGTTTGGAGGAAAGAAAGTTTCAGTTGTCTGGTAAAAGGAGAAAAAAAAAAAAAAGTTCCTTCTTGAAATGGAAATTTACTGTCAGTAATTGGGGTGGGGGGTGGAAACCCAGGTCATGCTGCAGGGGATAAGTGAAGAGGGCTGGGAGCTGCCAGGAGGGAGTACCTACTGCATGGGGCCTTTCAAGACTAGGTGCTTTCTGTGGGTGGGAAACTCCTCAAAGATAAAGTCTAGTAAAAAGTGAATCTTGATGTGAAATGTGAGGAAAAATGTGTTTTTGTTTTCAGGACTGAAGATTAGGCTTTCATGTGTTAGCAGGGCTGATAATGCTGAATTTGTCTGAGATTGAAAGATGCGACTGTAAGGAAAAATGGTTTTCTTGGTATCAAATCTGTCTTGATTGCTCTGTCTTCTAATTTGCAGCATCTGCTTGGAGTGATGGTGGCTCAGTTCGTCCTAGCTACTGGCTGGTTCTTCACAATCTCACTCCACAGGTATTTTCTGTTGTTGTCTCTGGGAACTTGTTTGCTTTACCAAGATACAGATCTGTGTATTCAGTTGTTTCTCTTTGAATAAAATCTAACAAAATCAGATTTGTCAGCATACGCAAGATGTGTTTCTACTAAACTGGGCTGTAGTCAGTTGGTTTTTCTGTTGTAATCTCTACAGTTAACTTTAAGGTGTTCAGTTTTTGCTACATGACTGTCATAACCTTTCATTACCTAGAGTTTCAAAAAAAATTATTGGAACAGAAAGATTTTTCTTAGAAGTGAGGATGAGTTGTGTGACCATAATGTGGAATGGTTTATAGCTGTTAAAGAGACTGTTTTTGGGATGTTGTCAATAAGAAAACTGGTATAACTGCCAGTTTTCGCTTTGGCGTTTCCATAGTGAAACCACAGAATGTTTCCAGCACTCCTGCCAAAAGCAGTCTAGTTAGGTTATTCCTGCAAGTATTCTCAGAGCTTGCTTCCATTCAAAATGAATTCTGTGGAGATCCTCGTTTCAGCGATCCCAATTAGTTGGTATTCAAGGCTTAGAAAAAGCCTGTATGACTATCAGCAGCACCCTGAGGTGTAGACAGTCCCCTGTTCAGCAGGATAATTTACCGTGCTTCTACTACAGTCTAAGAAAACATCAACGTGAAAGGAAAAAACTAAGGTCTCCTTTAGATCACCCAAAATGCCAAACTGTGCTCCTTTCATAGAAAAGACTGTTTTCCTTGATGTGAAGGAAACAGCAGTGGTGTGATGAAGAGGTG
This sequence comes from Gavia stellata, assembly GCF_030936135.1. NCBI lineage: Eukaryota > Metazoa > Chordata > Aves > Gaviiformes > Gaviidae > Gavia > Gavia stellata. Next base: position 57,003,412 of record NC_082597.1, on the reverse strand, counting down.
CAGTTTTAAGTCTCCCTTTTGCAAGGTATTTTAATACTGCTTTAGGAATCTTTTAATGGAAGAAAAATATATTTTGGAGGCATTTAAGTTAATAGAAAAGGAAAAGAAGCAGATTATAATTGTCTCTTCCATAACAAATCCTCTATTCATTGTGGGTCAGTATACTAGACAAAAGGAAGTGTAAAGGTTAAGGTGGATTCAGGGGACAGTATCTTAATTTCAGGTTTCTCTGTTTTAACTTTGTCCATAATTGTACCCACACACAACTTCCTTTTCCCTCATTTGAGGTTGTATTATATAATGGCGGGGCAGGGGGGGGCAAGGGAGAAGGAAGAAAGTAGCACTTCCTTAAGTATCTGCACATATGGATCCCATTCGTGTGTGCATGTTCTTGTGGCATACCAGGAATGGAATCTGTCTGTACAGAACACCTTGGAGAACAGCAGTTACTGGAGGTAAGTAACAAGCTGTTACTGCCGCAGAAGGAATGTAGGCAGCAGCTGCTGTGAAAACATTAGTTCAGGAGGAATGAACATTGCTGGGTTTGGCAGAAAGATCATTGGCTGTTTCTGTGACTTACTGTTTCATAAACGACAAAGACAAAAAAGCACCAAAATAAATTTTAAAAAACCCTCATTGTAGAGGTGATATTTCCAGTTTTGCAAAGAACTTACAAATACTAGTTGATCTAAATTCTACTGAAATCAGAGTGCTGGAGGCTAAAAAGCTCTGGTTCCTTGGGTACAAATCCTAATGGCTGAAGATGGTGAGAAGTACAAGCTATATATAATTACTGGAAAATCTGCCAACATAAGGGTAGTGACAATATAAGAAACTCAGTGAGATGGGGAAAACTGGACTCAAACTACAAGTGAGCAGGAAAAATAAGTCAGATTATTCCATAAAGCAAAGTCACTGTAATTGTGAGAAGTCAAGGCATACTGATTCTGTTTGAAAATGAAATCCTGTCACCTTTGCTTACTTCCCACTGCTTTCACTGGTTTTCCTTTCTGAGAGCAGATTACCTTTTAATTACTGAGATGAAGTTAGGATTGAAGTTCACTTGGAGAAATAGTTACAAACATCTGTTTTATCCTGGCTGTTCTTTCTCAGATCGATGGGTCAACCTTGAGGACGATCTGCATGCAGCATGGCCCACTGCTGACATTCCATCTGAACCTGACCCAGGGCACTGCCCTTATCCGATATAACACCAAACAGGAAGCGGCCAAGGCCCAGACTGCACTGCACATGTAAGCAATCCCTGTGTCCATTCTTTGTTACTACATTAGTCATGAACACAAAAGGTCTGTCCGGTGTTACGCTTTGGAAACTTGTTTCAGGTTTCATGGTTGGAAGGGGACCTTTCATTCAACAGCAGAGGAAGAAGAGAAACAAAGATGCCTTCTGTTTGTGTTACTTTAATTGCTAGCAGGAAATGGCACATACCAAACTAAGAAAGTGCAAATAGGATGGAATTGTGAACAGTATGCACCTTACTGTACAATTTTGGCCATTTTATAAAAGCTTGTGAATTGTTTCAGATGAAAATCATTCTTACATGCATAACGCAAATGTGCGGGGATCTGTTGTAGTTTTGAGATGCACCTGAAATAGCTTGCTTGAAAAGCTGCGGATCTTAGGTTTCCTGTTCTTAAGCTTTTTGGAACTGACTGGCTTTGGTATGTTTTGAAAATGTGAGATGTTTTGAGACAGAAATCTTGGGGGGGGGGGGGGGGGGCGTTGATGGGGGGGGGTGTAAGCCCTTAAACTCAGTGAAAACTTTTGAACTATACTAATCTTATCCTGAATTTCACAGGCTTTTAACCTGTTCTTCCTCTGTTTTGTTTGAAAGGTAGCATATGTGCATTTACCATTTTAGCTGCACCGTATAGGCACTTTTGTTGCTCTTGGTTCAGCATCTGAGTTTAAATTTAGAAAGGTTTTGTTGCAGGCATAACAACTGAATGTGGGGGGGAGGGGGTTGGTTTGCTTTGGCAGTTTTTTTCCCTCATAAAATGGGAGTTCTGCTTTAAGCCGGTTTCACTGTCGAACAGCTGAAGTTTTCTGTGCTCACTCCATTGTGGCAAGCTTATACCTCCCTTGGTTTGGACACATAAGTGTTGTTTCCATACCTTCTGAATCCCTTGCCATTACATTCTGGCTCTAATTATTAATTTTTCTTCCATGTATCTTGTCTTCTAGGTGTGTGTTGGGAAACACTACCATCCTGGCTGAGTTTGCCACAGATGAAGAGGTTAGTCGCTTTCTGGCACAAGCTCAGCCCCCTACACCTGCAGCAACCCCAAGTGCACCCACGGCAGGCTGGCAATCCCTGGAGACAGGACAGAACCAGACAGATCCAGTTGGACCTGCTTTGAATCTCTTTGGTGGGTCAACAGGGCTTGGGCAGTGGAGCAGTGGTGGCAGCGGCGGCAGCAGTGGGGGTGATCTCACTGGCGCTTCGTTGTGGGGGCCCCCAAACTATTCTTCAAGCTTGTGGGGGGTCCCAAGCGTAGAGGATCCACACCGAATGGGCAGCCCTGCTCCCTTACTACCTGGAGACCTTCTGGGAGGAGGGTCGGATTCAATCTGAACTTAGAACTTTCAACTCTGACCTCGTGACCTTTTTTGGAACAGCAGCAGCACTAACTTGATCTTTTTGTTTTTTTCAACTTGCAATAAATACATTTATAAAAGGAAAAAAGAAAATGGAGAGAGAAAAAAAGGTGGGTCATTGACAGACTGTCTGAGCACATAGTTGCCTCCCTTATATAACTTCAGTTTTTTCGTTTGGAATATGAATCCAAAAAGAGAACATATCACTCTTGAAATACTTGAATCATGAACGCCAACTTAGAAAGACAATGTGAAGCAAGTACACATACCATTTAAATTTAAACACAAAAAATTAAAAAAATTAGTTTATAGTTTTTCACTTTTTCATGTTATACGGAAGTTGTTGCTAAGAAACATATATACTGAAAAAATAGCTTTTTAACTTTGTTTGCACTGGGTGTGTTTCCGTCCCTAGGTCTACCATGTTGGGTTGGGGTAGGGGAAGGGTTCAAAAGAAAAAAGGGGTGGGGGGAGGGGAAGACTTGACGGAGCCTCACTTTAAAAACAAAAACAAAAAAAAAATTAAAAAAAAAATAAAAAAACCCACAAAAAAAACAAAACAAAACAAAAAAAAACAACAAAACAAAAAACCCAACACTTTGTGATTGGCTGGTTGATAAGTACCAGTGTGTTCTGGCACATGTAACTGCCCACGTGTGCTTGTTTCTGTGTGAGTGCGTGTGCACATGTTCGTGTGTGTGCATTTTTTTCTCTCTCTCTATATATAATCTTGAAACGCTGCATTGCTGATGGTCTACAGGCTGGCTGGCCATCTGCATGTCTTGATTCTGAAAACAAGACAGGCATGGTGGAGTCCCTGTGACTGAAGCAGAATCCAGTTGGGCTGGATTAAAATTTGTCAGTACGTTTTTTTAAATTCATTTTAGCAGGGTGCTATATCAAGTCTGCAGATCATATTATGTGGGTAGTTGCTTCCTAGCCCTTGTTCTAACCCTGTGGTAGAGCAGAACACTGCCATATCCAAAGGATTTGGTGAGAGGGGAACCAATGTTGTCTTTTGAGTAGCAGTGTATTTATTTATTTATGTCTGCATGTGGGGTTTTTGTACTGAGTGAACCCTAGAATGTTTGTTATCTAATGCAAGCCATTTTTTTCTTCCAATGAAGAGAAAAGAGGAGGAAAGAAGACGTTGCCATTTTTTGTGCAGCTAAGACAAATGTTTTTATTCAGTCTCTCACAAGCTTCAGTACCTTAAAAAAGAAGTGTTTATTTTCTCCCTCAAACCTATAAATACGCACCCATATTCATTCTTGAAGGATCCATCAAAAGCTTGAAAGTCCAGCCCAACCAAATTAGCCTTTTAATTGATCTACTGCTTGTATTAAAACTGACAAAAACTAAATTGTGTCAGCAAATAGCTGGCCGGCCTGCCTCATCTCCTGAAAGCACATGCAGCCTAACTCCTTTCTGCATCCTTCATGGTGAGCGTTACCTGTGCCAGGCCTTGGTGTATTACAGTGCCAGACCATCACTGACAGAAACGTTTACTTACGAATGTTCTTAAACCAGTGTGTACTTCAAATGTTTCCTTTTGTTTCTTTGTGTTGTGTTTTTTCCTGTGTACGTGGTTTTGCTTAGGGAGGTATATAACTAGCAAAGACTTTTTTTTTAAAAAAGTATTGCACCTTTTTGTTTTTTGTTTTTACTTTTTCTGTACTGTTGCTTTTTAATTTCTGTATTTAAGGAAAGGTTTGGGGTTTTTTTAGCATCAGTGTAGTAGTACTCTGGGCAGGATAGGGGTGACCTATAATCCACAGTGATAGCCAGTGTGTGCGTGCCTGTGTGCGCTGGGAACAAAACTTTGAAGACCTGTTGTGAAAAGAGTTGTAGCAGACTTTGAAGGAACATCCCTTGACACAAAGCAGGAAGTCTTTGGGGGGAGGGGGTGGGGGGGTGGGATGGTGGTGGAGAAGAGGGAAGAGAGATGCCGGTACTTTTTTCGGAAGTGCTAGTATTTCCATGTGGTGTTGTCTAGCCGTTACACTGTCTAACAAAGTGCCGACATTCTGTACCAGCACATACCTGTCCATTCCAGCCCTCAGCGGGAGCAGTGCTCAGGCTTTATTACCTGGGGGATAGGATAGGGGAGTCTCTCTCTTCAGCGTTTTCATTGAAGGATATGACAATGTCTAATACATTTAACTCTAAGCATGGGTTGGGTGGGGTGAAGCAAAAGCAAATTTGAGTAATGTTGGGGGGGGGGGGGGGTGTGTATGCCTGTGTGCTGGGGGTGGGAGGGAAGGGCTAGGGAGTTGCGTGGCTTGTTTTAATTCGCCCTTTCTATGTAAACCCAATGTCACAAGGAAGACTGACTGAGGGAGATGCTGCATATACACATGCCTGTAGATTTGTATGCAAAGTGTGACAAATAGTATGAGTAGGTTTGTGTTTGTTTAGTAAACTGGAGTGTGCAGCATACTCTGGCCCCTTCTGAACATACTTTTCTATCATGTCTCCTCCTTTATCCATCCCACCATGCACAAAGAAACAAAATGCTCTCTTCCAACTCCTGCTAGCCTAGTGCCCCTCGCGTGCACACATCCATAAAGCTTTGTTTCTGCTAGGCTCTGCTTGAAGACCAGCCATGCTCAGACATGCAGAGCAGGTTCTTAAAAGTCCTGTGCCAGCAGTACTTCCTAGTGAAGCACCTTTGGCCTGAATAAGCCAGTATCCGTTCTGTCACATGATTTGCTATACATGCTGGTTCATTGCTGTGTTCCACCCTCACTTCTCCCTCCCAACCTGCCCTAAGATCCCTTTTCCTGCACTTTGGGCTAGTTGAGTTCATTACGATACTACGGTGAAAGCCGGGTGCTAGAGCCCCTCTTGTTTACAAGACATAATGAGGGATTTGAAATATTTAAAAAGAAAAGCTAAATTGTTCTTCCATTGTAAGCTTAAAGGGAAAAAAATTAAAACGTACAAAAAAAAAGACCAAAAAGTGCATATATATATATTTTAGATGAAGACTAACTCTGGGAGCATTTAACAGTGTTTTTGTTTAAACATTTTGTTTTCCTGCTTTAAATTTGCAAGCATTCTCAGGAATTCTAGGGTAGGAAGCCAGTTTTTTGAAGATGGTTTATTTAACCTTATCTTATCCTAGATAGATGGCTGTTTCTTGTTGATAAACTTTTACAAGTTCCTGAATCTTCAAAATGTTTGAAAGTTTTTACTTTAAAATAAAAACGCTAAAAAAAAATAAATAAATAAAATGGAAAAAAAAAAAAAAAGAAAAAATCTCCAAATGTTACTGTCAAGCGGGGGATCAAGAATTCTAAAGACTGTATAAATTAAAATATATTAAAAAAACTTCTCAATATCAGCAACAGAAATTCATTATAATCTTAAACAAGTTGTGGGACAAGAAGGGTTATCATTTATAGTGCTTTGTTACTCATGCAGACGTGTGTAGCTGCATGGAGGAGAGAAGTGTGCAAATGGAAATCTATCACTTTGTTCCCTCTCAATTGAAACTAAATGAAAATACTCTTCCAAGCACCTTTTTAAAAGCAAAGTGAAACTATAAACCTAATTAAAATGCAGTATAGTTTAACTGAAAAAGTCCTCAGTTAGGACAACTTTTAGGAAATAAATGATGGTGCTTCTTTAAACTACTTTCAAGTAGCACTAAAGAAAACCAGTGCTGACAGAATACCCAATAATGAAGTAGTTTTATTATCCTGCCTTTTTCAGTACAGAAAAAGGAGAGAATATGGAAAAACTCCAGTAAAATGTACATTAGAAATCAACTTTTCTGTTTTCAGCTATTTGGTCAGTTTTATTCCCCACTTGGAGATTTGCTGCTTGCTTTTCTTCACCCACCCCACCTCCCAGTCTTTCTGTTTTATTTTATATGAGGGAAATATCTGTTAAAATCTTCTGTTTACCCTATTGCTGCTGGCTGTCAGGGCAGTCTTGAACTTCAGAGTTCTGTGTTGGGATGGCCAACTTCTGTCTCCCAGCTGTAAGGGTCAGGGGCTTACTCTGCCTGAAATGGCTAGGCTCAAACCACAAAAACCATGCTAGTGCCTTTGTATATGCACCCACATGCCCTACAGTAGGGAAGGGGAGGGAAGATGAGGCAAAGTGAGGCAGTATAGCTAATTCGTGGAAATAGATACACCCGCTCTTAAGGAAAAAGAGCATGCTGCGTAAGCATGTCGTGCAATGAGTTACATAAAAGTAGTTGGGATAACTTTTTATTATTTAAAAAAAATAATCAGATGCCAAATTCCTGTCCTTTTCATATCAGTTGCCCAGTGTTTTCATGTTGTGCTGCGTGTACATCTGAGTGTATATGTGTGTGTTGAAAATAATGCATCAATAATAATAGTAATGCGCTTTAAAAAAAGAAATAAAATCCTGTTATGGGCCAGTAGAAGGAGGGTTTATTTAGAAAGTTTGGGATTTTATTTTAGTTTTTTATTTTACTGAGAGAATTTCTGAGTGCTTTGTCAGAGGCTGTGTTTTATCATATCGACAGTGTCCTAAAAGAGGAAATCGTAGGATTTAGTCAAAAAGACCCCAGGAACTTGACAGTCACTTGGAAGTGGGTTGTGACTGACTGTTGAAGGATTGGCAGTCTGGAGCTTCAGCAGTCTGCTGGGTCCAAACCTATTGTAGTACAGCAGTCTGCTCCTCCTTTCTCTAAACATGCAGGCCTGCAAACGTTAGTGACTGTCTCCTTGGTGATAGTTTTCCTCAATTGTTAAAGCAATGTTAATGTTACTATTTTCCAACTACAGTTGACAGTTCTGTTCCTCTCCAAATTACATGTAGCTGATCATGATGTTGCTAGTATGGCTTCATCATGGCACTCCTAACCATTGCAAGTGACTTCTGAGCACTGTGCTAACCAGACATACCTTCTGGGGACAACCATTGCTTAATGTTGTAAACATTCTGCTGCCATTTGAACTCGTAACAGAGAAAAGTCAGCAGGAATTGATGTTAGGGTACTTCTGGGCTTTTACAAAACTGTTCCAGGTAGGGTATTAGTGGCAGCATCTTGTTTAAACTTACTGACAAAGAAGGTAGGGTAAAAAGCAGCTGGGGAAAACACAGCTTGGAACAGACAATGGGCATCTCTTTCCAGGTAAAAATCAAACATAACATCTTTCACTGAAAAACACTTTACTTAAGTGACAAACAGAACTCTTATTTTGGTCTTGTTTTTGGTTCCCCAGGTTATACGGTTTAAACATATACATACTTTACAGCAGGTGGTTTCAGCATTCCTGTGTTTTTCCTGGTTTTGAATCCTTCAGTGCTTAATTCATAAAAAACCCACAAAAAAATACATTTTAGCACTCTTCTAAGCAAGTATCAATTTGTTACCAGCCAGTTTGCTTACCCCACCCTGCAGCGTGTATCAAGTTGAGAGTTTTTTAATGGGTTTGATAATTCTTTGCTCCATTTGAGTATTTCATTTCAGCAGTGACACAAAATCTAGCAAGCAAAAAAAAAAAAAGTGGGATACAACTCAGAAACCTGTGTTACTTTGGAAAGCAGTTTTAGTACCATGTACTTCGGAAGACTTACCGTCTTTTCCCAGTGTTTTTATGCTTTTACCTGGACACTTGCCCAGCAGTTTTGAGAGTGGGTTTTTTGTTGGTTTAGGGTTTTTTTCCAATCACAGGGAGTCAGGTTTTTCTTAAAAGTTTTTTATTTTGCTTCATGTTAAGTGGCTTGTGTAATGAGCAAGAATATTAAGCCAAATGTGTTTTTCCTCTGCAATATAAACAGGATGTTTTCAACAAACTGGCTGGGATAACCACCTCGAAGATTAAGTAACAATTGAACCTTTATATTAAGTTGGCCTCTTCTTTTTTTGGCCGTGAAATTTCTAAACATTTATTCCTTAGAACTTTTCCCCTATTCTTTCTTCCTAAAAATGCTGCCACATCTTCCACTGTGTCTTAGTAGTGCATCCAAACAGTGCTTGTAGGGTTTATCTTGTTTGATTGGGTTTTTTTGCTTCATTCTTCATTACGTTTACCTAATAGGCTTCTAATTTTGTTTGTGCATATTGTTTTCCTGTTGACTTTAAGAGGAGTACTGTTTGGGTATCTGAGATACCCAAATTCAGCCAAGTCTGGTCCAGTAAATCAGGAGTGATCCTCATGTGAATTTGTCCCACTGACCTTAAATGAGTGAGTACTGCTCCCATAAGGGCTCTTTGTAAGTAAACCTTAGCTGGATCAGGGCCAAGGTAGAAGATGAGGACCTTTTGTATTTCCAGTGCAGCAAATATCTGTGTTGCATATATCACATTCACTGTAAATCATATGATCTTAGTATCCAGGTTTCTCAAGTGGATTGAAATGCTGGTTTTGTGGTGGATGGCTAGCATCTCGGGGTATGAGTCCTGACTGAGTAAAAGGTAGGTTTTTCTCTCTAAAGAGGTAAGGTTCCCCTAGCAGAAGCAGCTTTCTTAATTGTAAATATGCATGCATGTATTTGTGGGCAAGAAAGTAATGCCAAGAAAGCTAAGTTGAGATTAATTCTAAAAAAATAATAATAAACCCAAAAAAAAACCCAAACCAAACAAATGCTGTTGAAGTGCAACTTTGGTCCTGAGTCTGAAACAACATATGCAGAATCTGTTGGTTTGTCTAAATGGGATTTTGCACAAAATACTATTTCAATTCAGATTATTTTCTACTATTTTGCAATGTTAAGAACTGATACTGTTCAGTAGATCATATCAGTCATTCCTGTGGTGATCAAAATACAGATGTCTAAAACCCAAACTCTCTTCCTTCACCTCCAGTACTAGGCTTCCACCTGTGGCAGAAGGTTGTTAACAGTAATGGGGAGAAATATGTAAAGTTTCCCGATGTAGACAGAGACAGTTTTCCCTGTTCTCCAGAATTCACATCCAAACCTAAAAGCAAAAATTATGCTGGAGCAGAGTTGTTGGTTGGGCTAAATGACAGGAGCCTAACTGGAGATTTTTAGCAGCCTTGCTAGTTCATGTCCTTCACAATGTTTTGCATAAGTGTCCCATCACTGTAAATACCAGTGTTGCTGAATTTTACCAAAGTTCCCCTGCAGTAGATAATAGGAAACAGATCCATTTTGTAGTGACTCACCAAGCAGAGCTTTGTCTTCAGTAGAATTCAAGGATCAGTCTACATTGCTGTTGAAACTGAGTCAGGGTCCTGTTTAAAATATAGCTCTCTGTTTTTGTGGTGTTATGTGAGACTTTAAACTTTGTGATGTAGTAACTATGGCTTCTAATCCTTATACGAAAAGTGATTTAAGGTTTCATCTGTGCTACAAAAAGCGCCACAGCTCCTGATGGTTTGGAGCCTATTTTTAAAAACTATTGTCAGGCCAAGATAGATGCAGCTTCATCTGTGGCACGCAGCAGACAATGTCCGTTTGCATCCATGGTTTGAGTGTGTGTTGCTTTTCATTGAGCTATGCAGGAAAGTTTTTCTCTAAAAGTCTCCCAGAATCCTGTGCTATATAAGCAAGCGTCTAGCAAATCAAGTGCCCTCTGCAAAGAGCCATTTTTGCCCTGTATGTGTGACAGTTGGGACTGGTGATATTCAGCAGTGTTAGGGCTCCTGTTAACTTTGTAGTGAGTAAGGGAGTTTTTTGACTTCACTCTGACAGCCTTTCTGTAAATGGGGGGGAAAGGAAAAAAAAAAGGGAAGAATGCATTGTGCCAGCCAATGTTAAGTATTTTTGCAGCAAACATTCTTGACTGTGGTGGGCAGAGGGGAAAAGAAGAGACTGGAGAAGTTTGCATGGATGCACAATACAAAGAGGCAGTGCTTAGCAAGGAATGTTTCCTTGAGCACTAGATGCCTCTTGTTGGGTATTAGTGTGTGGTGTTGCATTCGCAGAACTAACTTCCTCATTTTTTCTAATCTGTTTGGTGTTTTTAATTGAGACAAAGTGGAAGCTTCTCCTGTTTCAGATGAAACACAACCATAAGTGAACATTTTCTTCATCGTTTACTGTTCAGCAGTAAGAGCAGGTTGCACAGCTTGTTAGAATAGCTATTTTAGTGACATGGTTATGATACTGTGTGCTTTCTGTCCCCTCCCTCTCCCTGCCAGATATGGCTTGCCCTTTCTATATAAGGCGCTGTGTGGGTTTTTTTGTTTTGTTTTGGGGACGTGTAGACAAGAAGCAAAATGAAGTGAAAATGCAAGCCAAGGTAGAACAGCCTTACTTTAGGGGGTAGCCTTACAACAGAGCTTTATAGTGAGTGTGCTGTATTCCAAAATATGTAAGCCAAAAACAAAAAAAGCGTTCATTTATGCAAAAAAAATTTTTAAAAAGAGGTGTTGGAAGACTTCTTTAATATGTACCTTCTAAAGGTAGAGTAAGGTCTCACCAAGTGATACGTTATTGTGATACTTCTTGCTGGGTCAGTAGGAATGGGTTGGGGTATAAGCGCTTAATGTTTTCCTCCTTCTATGTTTTTACAAGCAGTAAGTTAAATGTATTTATGAATGTGCCTTTGTGAGTATAGTGACTGTCTAATTGAGGAGACCGCTTGGGCTGGAGGGGAGACAATGGTCAATTTATTCTTTCAAGAGGTCAGACATAGATAGAGATTGCAGCCCACTGGTCCCTTTTGACAGGCAGCATCTTTGGGCTGGTCTCTGCACTGCACAATACGTATTCATATGTGGTAGAGATCGGGGTGGGGGGGTGCAAAGGGATGTTGTCATGTGATGCACAGAAGCTGTTGATAGTTTTAAGCTAGTCTGCCGTTGCAGGTTGAGTTTGTATATGTATTATGTGGCTTCTCTTTATGTTTGTGTGCATGAGTGTGAGTGCGTGTGGCTTTATTTTTTGTAAGCACTGGAGAATTGAAACAGTGATGTTTGAGACAAATTTATACATGTAGAGATGATGTTTTGTAGCTTCTGTTAAATAGTGGGTGCAGGCACACTTTTACCCTCTCTGTCCGTGTCCTGATAAGAGAAACAGGAAAATATTTTTTTTTAACCCTTCAACTTCCAGCACACTTAACGTTGCCATTTAAATGAACAGGGTATTACACAAGAAGAAAAAAAGAGGTTTTGAAATGGTGAAGTAGAAGTGTTTAAAAGGAAAAAAAATCTGAAGTAAGTTTTTTTGTTTCTTCGAAGCTGTTTGTAGCTAAACATGGGAATCTGCAGTGTCTCCTTCCATTTGTTTTTTTTCTAATAATTCACCTCTTCGTCCCACCCAAAACATGAGGTGTACAGGATCAAGAGCTGTCGCTATAGCCCTTTGTAATTCCCACCCTGAAAAGAAACTCCAGCGGGATCCCTCAGCTCTATTCAGGAAGACAAAGAGAGGAGAGACTCTGCAGTTTTCTTTGCTTCGCTCTCATTCCTCTCTAATGGCCTTGAAATGTATTATTATGCAAATGTGAATTTTGATACTGAACTTAAGAAGAGGTTGTTTGTTCTTTTTTCAAAAAAAAAAAAAGGTCCCATATGTGGTCAGCATTGCTTCTTTATTTTGTAAGTGAATTGTAAACTATGCATTCTGCAAAAGGGGTGTAGGGGACAAAGATAGCTTTGCTAAACTGTTCAGGAGTTTCTGTGTCCATGGTATATCCATTATAGTTTGGGGAATTGGGGAGGTGATGACTTTGAAATAAAAAGTAGTGAATAAGAACTTCTCTTTTTGAGAAGTTGGCCATTAGGTAACTGGGCAGAGATTTGGAAAACTAGTTGACTGCAAAACAAAATCAGCTCTAAACCTTGCGCAGGATTGTGAATTCTAGCCGTGCAGTGTTAACCCAGGGCCAATAAGGTGAATGGGACACCAGCTCTACCTGGGAAACTCTCTACCGCCTCCTGTGTTCTGGCCCTTGTCAAGCTCAGGAAACACAGTGCCACAGGCACTGTCTTTTTTCGATTTACTACTTGTTTTCCATTACAGCAGTCCTTGCGGTCTTCCAGGAGAATTGGAACACAGCTGGTCCTTGATGTCTACACTTTCTTCTCCCTAAATTTTCTTTGCTGCTGTTTCTGGCATGGCTCATACAGTGGCAGCACAGCTATGGACAAGATGGTGGAGGCAGTACTTACTTTCTAGTGCTGATCAAAGCACAACTATGGGGACTGCGTTTTTTCAACATCAGCAACTACCAGTGCTTTGTTGTCTGGTGTTACTGCCGGTGACTTAGCATTAATGTTGGCAGTGTGTGAAATTTTAGGGAATGTAGACTGATGCATAGACAAGGCTCTCTATTTAAAAGAAGTGATCCTTTTTTACTATAAGGTGGTATCATAATGGTCATGAAAAAGGATTCACTTCCTCACATCTCCAAAATGCAGTCATTGTGAATTATGTGTGTTCCTTGAAGCTTGCCGAGCTTCCAGGAGCAGTTTCCTCAGAAAAACATAGATCTCACTGCCCTCTTTGTCATCTTAATAGGGACCCTTTGACTTGACTTTTTACTTTGTCCATGGTGTACCATGGTACCTGCATTATCCTTGGCATTATCTTAGATGTAATATCATAAACTGAGAGATTATCCTGCCTGTATTCAGTGTTTTCATGCAGCAATTTCATTTTTGTTGACGTTCACAGTACTGTAATAAGTAATAGACTTGATCACTCTCGCATCTGTGCCTGCCTTGCAGATGTGATCTTATCAGGGTTCCACTCTGTCAGATTGCCTTTAAAAAAAAGAAAAGGGAAAAGAAGAAAAATCTGAAGTTTAAACTCACAAAAATACCTCGTGGTACATTTCCCCTTCTGATGTAACCTTTTAAATCTTAGTTTTTCTTCTAAACTTAATGGGCTTTTATTTCCATCTGTTATCTTCTTTATAAAAAGATGTTTGAACTCTAGTGGTTTTGAGCACAGGACCAGAAGCCTGGAACTCCTGAATTTTAACATTGGCCCTTACTCTTCCCTTGCCTTGGGCAAGTCATTTAACTTCTTTGCCTTTGTTTTTTCATCTGTAAAGCGGGGGTGATAATAATACTTACCTACCTCACAGGGGTTTTGTGAGGATCAACTAGTAAATGTTTGTAAAGTGCTTTAAAGATAAAAAGCATGACAGAAGTATTATGAGGTTTTTACAGCAACATCGCTCATCCTTTTTACATTGTTTGCTTGTGTAGAGGGAGATAACCTTTTTTTTTTTTTCCCAATGATTAAAGCCATCAGACACTCAGATCCTAAATAACAGAAGTTGATGGAGATTCAGTTACTCATATTCCTTCTCTTTCTTTATGCCAGTTTCCTTCTCATGCTTTTCCTTACATAATTATACCAGTGTTGCTACAGGTCACACATTGTACTTTTAGATAAGCATCAAACTTGACTGAAGTACTTTGAGCTTGCTGCTTCTTTCACCAGATCACCAAATTGGAATCAGTTTGTGTACTTTTCCCTGCCTTCAAATAGAGTTTTTGGTAATGTCATCCTTCAAGTGGACACATCTTTTCCTGCCATCAGGAAGGGGGAGGTGGTGGTGTGTAGTTCCAGAGAGGGAACTGTAATATGAAGAACGTTGCCATTTTATGCTGCTGCTCCAGGGATGAAGGGCAGAGTAGCTTTCTGTTTCCTTCCCTGAGTTAATTTCAGTGTGTTACCAGTGACACTTCAAATGCAGTGTCTCTCTTTGTCCACAATATACAGAAGCCATCTCCTGCCACTAAAATGTAGGAACAGAGGGAATGATAGTAGATGCTGCTTGTGTATATGCCTTACAGCTCTCCCAGAATGTCTCTGGGAGGGTGGTGGGGGAAGAGGTCTTCACTGGGTAAAGCCCACAGCCATCAGGGAACCTCTGCTACTTTCTCCCCTCTCCAATCACATGGTTGCTGTTTCTTTCTTGGATGTGCGTCTCAGGGATGTGCATATGAGCCCATGGCTTTCGGAATTTGGCCTTTGAAATATCAAGAATATGGTTTCTGTACCTGAAACCTTCCTATCTGACAGTACCTGCTCCTCTCTGTCCTGCATTGCTCCCTGTTGCCTTAGGAGCATCTCTCCACCATTGCCGTAAGCCACCCTCTCCATCTCTGCCAGTATTCAAGGTGAAACGTATACCGTCATTCTGCAGAGAAAGAAGCTGAAATGATGCATGTGCACCTGTGGGATTTACACACATATGTATCTTTGATTTCTGCCTCACCCTGTCTAAAACATGCAGAATATTTGATGTACAATGCTTTTTCTTTTTCATCTAGAAAGCAGAACAAACAGCAGTATGACTCTGCTGATGGTAATTCTGTAATGTTTACTTTGAATTAAATGCTAAGTATTTTCCCCAAAGAACCAAAAAACCCACCTTCTAACAAAAGTATCCAAATGTAATCTTACCGGGGGGGGTGGGGGGGGGGAAGCAGTGATGAGGGAGGTTTCTGATCTATTTTAATCTCCACCACTTGGATGGAGATAAGAAATGCTGCTTTGAGTTCCACAAACATAAGGGATTATGTTTACAAAGGTAAATGCCTTCTACCTGTTCAGGAAACTGGCTAATGGTGGGCATCAGATGTTTGGCAAGTTTCTCTTCATTGCAAACAAGTAATGGGAGAAGGGTGTGTCTGGAAGAGGAATAGAGAAATAGATTCATTTCATCTAGTTGTCTTGGTAAAATAATGCCACCTTCCTCTCTCCTTACAAAATGGAGGGAGGAGGTTGCAGAACAGAGAATCAGCGATGTCCAAAATGGCTGGATTAGAAAAGGCAGCTTTTCTACTTTGCACATAAATAGGTAACAGGAAGGTACAGCTAAAGTCCTCTTGCCTGAAACACTGTCCCCCAGAAGCAGACATTGTAATAATAAAAATAGTGGCTGTATGTATATTGATGCTATTTGCAAGTTACCTGTAAGTGTTCATTTTTTCTTATACTTGAAATGGCTTCCTTTACTAAACTCTTACCATAGTTTGGCTTCTCCCCTCCTTCTCTAGCGTGCATTAAAGAAAGATACAGGACAAATGGGGAGAATGTAGAGGAGATGACACAATGTCTTGCATATCCAGGTTTTGAACTTGCTAAGGGTTTTCCATGGACACAGAAACTCAGCACTTTAGAAGGTGCTCTTGTATGGCTGGCTGCCCCCCTTCTCCTCCTTTTCTATATTTTTATTTTACTTTTAGTATAGTGGTACTTAAAATCACTGGTTCACTTAAAGAAAAAAAACAACAATAAAATGTTTAAACTCTACTAATGTACAAATAAGCTGAAACGTTGCATTTTATGTGTATTTTTGCCATAGCAGGTACTGTATTTCTCATGCTGGATTTAGAGAAAAAAAAAAAAAAACGAAAACAGGAAAAAAAAAAAGAAAAACAAAAGGGTGATGTTTTATTGGAGTGTGACAAGTTGAGAGTAATAAGGAACTAAGTCGTCGTCATTTCATTGAAACTGAGAGATGGTGTAATACTTATGTAAGTTTTCTGAAGGTTTTTTTGGGCTTTTAAACAGCTTGTTTTTATTTTATTTTTATTTTTTGAAAGATATGATTGTATTATGTGCAACTCAGTTGCTTACATTATAACTACAAAATATTTTTGGGTTCCTGGAAAAAAAAAAAGAAAAAGACTAATAAATGTGTTTGGCTGCTAAGCATTTAATAGTCGTGGTTTCTGCACGTTTATTCTGCCACGCGAGTATTGCGCCGCGGTACTGTCGCCGCCATGTTAGGTGCCATCACCCCGCGCGCCCGGCCTCCTCCCACCGGGGGAGCGCCGCCTCCCCCGCGCTGGGCCTGCGGCGCCGTATTCCGCGCCGGGGGCGGGGGCTCCTCACGACAGCGGGGCGGGGCCGCCGCCCGCCCTTTTCCCCCGCTGCCGGCGGGCGCCCTGCCCCGGGCGGCCGTGATCGCTCCGTCGCCCCGCGCTGCCGCTGCCATGGCGACCGCCGGCGCCGAGGAGGACGAGGTGGCGCGCTACCGCTCTCCGCTGGTGTCGCGGTACGCCAGCGCCGAGATGGGCTTCAACTTCAGCGAGAGGAAGAAGTTCGGCACCTGGCGCCGCCTCTGGCTCTACCTCGCCCAGGCTGAGAAGGTAACGGCGGGACGGGGCCACCTCCGTGCCCGGGCGAGGGACGAGGGCTGGGCCCGGGGAGGGGAGGGAACAGCTGCGGCGGAGCGTCTTCACGCCCCCGTCCTGCTTCCTTTCAGGGACCCTTCAGGGCTCTGGCGGGGGAGGGCCGGTTACCGGTGGGTGCGAGGGGTCGCTATTGGAGCAGCTCGACGCCCGTTTGCGTTGCGCGCGTCGCTCGTTGGGTGTCTGCGGCGCGGGAACCACTGGTAACCGCCCGTCGTGCCTTCCCGGAGCTGCCCTTGGGGAAGGGGAGGCTGAGCAACGGCCTGGGTCTGCCCGGGGTGAGCGGGAGAAAACTGACCAGAGCAACCTTCGGGCGCGCCTTCGCCTGTTGCGGGGGGGAGGGGAGCGTGCAAGCCCACTTTTACACAACCCTTTGCTTGCAATCCTCCACGTACCTGTCATCCCCCAGCAAATCACCTCCTCTTGTCTCATACCCTCCCCCTTGCACTTTTGCCTTCTTTGTGAAATGAGTTTCGTAAAAGCTTCACTAAACAGTTTTTGTGGGTAGTGGTGGGTTTTCCTTCTGAGCAAACATCAGTGTCCTTCTCTAGCGCTTGGCTGTTTACTTTTCAGGAGGTGTGACTGATGAGACATGCTCTCTTGTTCAATCAGATCGCTGTCGGTTTGTGCCAGCGGGACCACCCCACGCATCTGCAGCCAGCTGTTCTTAGATAGCTCTCATTTCTGATCTAAGTTTACTTTTGGCCAAAGTGAGCAGAACAGTTACCTCAGAAATGCTTATGGCGTTTCTGACAGGCTGAATGCCACAAAAAAACCCTGATAGCACAAAAGATTGGTATAAATTCAGCCATTAGGAAGCAGAGACTGAGAGTATGTATGATTGTAAGCTGTTGCATTAATAGACTCTATGGAGTTAACGTTTTTAAAATGTGGTTTAAGCTAAACTTTCTTACTTTGAATTTAGTCCTAATTAGGGGTATGTGTACAGCTCATTGTTACTTCTTAGTTGAGACATAGTCAATTTTTAAGATGCACTAATTCAATTCCTCGTGACTGACAGGAAGGTTTGTATCAGGTTTTTGACAGTGAAAAAGCTGTAATATGTTCCCCCCCAAAAAAAAACAAAGAAAAAAACACGCAAAACCACCCTGCCTTCACACAGGATAGCTTTAGCTTTCAGACTCAATAGTTGGCCATGTGTTTTATACAGAGTGCTTCAGTTTCCATTTTCAAAGTGCTGGGGTTGTTAGGAAGCAATCCAAGCATTAGGTCTGGCTGTTACTATTAGTGTAAGGGCAGAGAAGCACCATGCTGGAGAATGAACAAGCAGTGCACAGTGTTCCTTCTCCATTCAAGGATCATACCACTACAGTGGCCTCAGCAATAGTATGCTGTACCAAACGTGATGTTTAGAAGCTGAAGATGTAATTATAGAGCTATGTTAAATAGCAGTCACGTTCAAAAGACCACGTGCTAGGTGTTGTCACACTTGAGATGCTGGAGTACGCAGACTGCAAATCTCATCTAGTATAGGAAGTGTCAATGCTAAGAATGCATGCCTAAGGAGCTTTGCATGTTCAAAGCATGATAATTTAAACATTGTCATATCAATTCCAGCAGATAAACATCACTTTTTCTTCTGTTCAAGAACAAAATACTTTACACGACTTGCCCAATAGGAGAAAGCAAGCTGCTGAAAGAAGCAGTGTGAGACTTCTAGGTTTCCACTTCCAAGTCTTGAACTTGGGGTTCCCCTGCCTCTTGGGCCTTGCTTTCTCTCCCATTGCCACCATAGAGTTTTGTTCCCAGAAAGTGGAGACAGGTCTTGCAATTTCTTGAGCACCCTCTTCGTAGTGAGGAGACTATTTTTATCTGTCTTCTAATTCCAGAGGAGTTTGTCTTCTGATGTCAGCTCTCGACTGAAGGAGGAAGAGTCAGCTACTTTCAGCACCTGTTACCTCTGTCAGTGATCAGTTAGTTGTAGATATATGAGTTTCCTTAGGTTCCTTATAGAAGATACATAGTATTTCTTTTTGGAAACATTTAAAAAAAAAAAGTAATAAATTAACTGTGGGCAATATTTGCTCCAGTACTTACCCTCACTTTCAAGACATTTATATGTTGCTTCTCCAATCATCCTTACTGAAGATACATAATATATTTTTGGAGGTACATTTAAAAAAAAAAGTAATGAATCAGCTATGGGCAATACTTACTCTTCACAGAATCACTAATGTTGGAAAAGACCTGTAAGATCATCAAGTCCACCCATCAACCCAACACCACCATGCCCACTAAACCATGTCCCACAATGCCATGTCCACACGTTCCTTGAATGCCTCCGGTGAGGGTGACTTCCACCACCTCCCTGGGCAGCCTGTTCCAGTATTTCACCACTCTCTCAGTAAGGAAATTTTTCCTAATATCCAGCCTAAAGCTCCCCTGGTGTAACCTGAGGCCATTTCCTCTTGCCCTGTCGCTAGTCACTCGGGAGAAGAGACCAACACCCACCTCTCTGCAACCCCCTTTCAGGTAATTGTAGAGAGCGATAAGGTCTCCCCTCAGCCTCCTCCCGACTGAACAACCCCAGTTCCCTCAGCTGCTCCTCATAAGACTTGTGCTCCAGACCCCTCACCAGCCCTTCTCTGGACACGCTCCAGCACCTCAATGTCCTTCTTGTAGTCAGGGGCCCAAAACTGAACACAGTATTTGAGGTGCGGCCTCACCAGCGCTGAGTACAGGGGCACGATCGCCTCCCTGCTCCTGCTGGCCACACTATTTCTGATACAAGCCAGGATGCCATTGGCCTTCTTGGCCACCTGGGCACACTGCTGGCTCATATTCAGCTGGCTGTCAATCAACACCCCCAGGTCCTTTTCTGCGGGGGAGCTTTCCAGCCACTCGTCCCCAAGCCTGTAGCGCTGCATGGGGTTGTTGTGACCGAAGTGCAGGACCCGGCACTTGGCCTTGTTGAATCCCATACAAGTGGCCTCAGCCCATCCACCTAGCCTGTCCAGATCCCTCTGCAGAGCCTTCCCACCCTCAAGCAGATCAACGCTCCCACCCAACTTGGTGTCATCTGCAAACTTGCTGAGGGTGCACTCCATCCCCTCATCCAGATCATTGACAAAGATATTAAACAAGGCTGGCCCCAAAACTGAGTCCTGGGGGACTCCGCTTGTGACTGGCTGCCAACTGGATTTCACTCCATTCACCACAACTCTCTGGGCTCGGCCATCCAGCCAGTATTTTACCCAGTGAAGAGTGCACCTGTCTAAGCCATGATTCGCCAGCTTCTCCAGGAGAATACTGTGGGAGACAGTGTCGAAGGCTTTACTAAAGTCCAGGTAGACAACATCCACAGCCTTTCCCTCATCCACTAGGCGGGTCACCTGGTCATAGAAGGAGATCAGGTTGGTCAAGCAGGACCTACCTTTCATGAACCTGTGCTGGCTGGGCCTGATCCCTTGGTTGTCCTGTACGTGCCCTGTGAGCACCCTCAAGATGAACCTCTCCATAACCTTCCCGGGCACCGAGGTCAGGCTGACAGGCCTGTAGTTCCCTGGACCCTCCTTCCAGCCCTTCTTGTAGATGGGTATCATGTTGGCAAGCCTCCAGTCGTCTGGGACCTCCCTTGTTAACCAGGACTGTTGATAGATGATGGAGAGTGGCTTGGCAAGCTCCTCTGCCAGCTCCCTCAGTACCCTTGGGTGGGTGCCATCAGGCCCCATAGACTTGCGAGTGTCCAGGTAGCATAAGATGTGTGTCCAAGATGCCAGTGGCATCTTGTTTTGTAGTAAATTAGAATATTAGGAAGATTTAACCATAGGTTTTCCAAAAGTTGCAAGGAAGTAGTAAAAGAGGGCACATGGAGTTTAGTGATAAAGTTTTAGGTAAAGTACAGGGCCAGGCAAATGGTTTCAATATTCACCCTACTTATGGGAGAAATTTTCAAGTATCCCAGTTGGAATATGTGAAGTAAGAACTGAAAAATTGTTTCACTAGAAACTGAATTAGACAGAAAATCTTTACTGTTTGTTTTTTGTTCCTTACAGCAGACAATTGGACAACCAGGAGATAGAAAGAGGAGACTCGGCAAAATGTGTCATTAGTAAGAGAGAGCTCTTTAAATCTTTTCCCAACTGACAGTCGTCAAAGTTTGGGTTAAGAGCTGAAGTGTGTGAGTTCATGCCCATCCCAAAATTCTAGTTCATTTTTTTGAACAAAAATTCATTTGTATTATGATGCCTCTATTAATACCTTGTTCTTCTTTTTTTTGTTTTTTAATCTTAAGCTCTTGACCTAAACAATATGTTATTTGGAAGACAAGAAGACAAGTATAAATTTCACAGAGCTCCTCCTTCTAGCAGAAATAGCTTTGACATCCTGCAGCATCACACTGACTAATAAAATGTTTTGCACATGCAGAATCTGAATGTGTTCTCTCTTCTAAGAGCCTATAGTAGCCCTTGATCTATTTTTTTGTCCAATTTAAGTTTCATTATTTTTCTATTGTACTTTTTTTATTAGATGGGCAGCCCGGTGTTCTCATTCTGTTTGCAGGAGACGTTCCATGTCATCTGCCTGCTCTGTTCTGCCCTTTAGGAATAGGGATGAATGAACAGTCATAGTTGTTACAGTGGTACGTCAAAGTATTGGAACAGCCTCAAAGGAATGACACCTTAAAAGCACAATCCAGAGAGCACATCACTGATCTGTAGTGCTTTGGAGAAACCCCTGTGTTCTCTCTCAGGTAGTTTTCCTACTCGGTTTTCTTAGGTAGACAGGTTTGAAGGACATTCGACTGCTTTCTTCCTGAGGTACTGTCAATATCAGGAAAAACTCATGGGGAAGAGGCCTCACGTGATGTTTGTGGACACACAAGAATAGCATTTGCCTTGGCACTACCCTACCTTGCATGTTTTCCTATGACAAGTAGTCCCTTTTCTTAGGGATTATTTCTTTCCTCTCTGTATGGTTGTCAATGACGGCGTACTGTGGTCAGCTTTTCCCAACAGATCATGGATGTGTGAACAAGGCATGAGATTTTAATCTTGGCACAAGAGTGTATTGCCTGCTGAGTTGCCTGTGTGCTTTCAGGCAGGTATGGTCTGTATCAGTATACCTCAAAGACAGCAGTCTGAGGCCAGGTGCTTTTTCTCATTTATCTGGACACTCATGGTTGTGTATACACGTGCAGCATCATATTTTAAGTTGTGTGGGTACTAATTATCTGATGAGGACCTTGAAGACATATCTGCTTCGCTTGCTGTCTTTTCTAGTTCCAAATTCCACATCTGCAAAACATTTTTTCAGTCAGTTTGATTCTGAACACAACCAGCTTTTGAAATACTTTGTATCCTTGAAGCTTCCTGGCTGGTGACTTCTAATTACTAATGTACCAGACAATAGCATTTTTCATTTGGAAAAGGCAGTAATGCCAAGTTCATTGTGAGACTTTTAAACTCTCAGTATTGGGAAGAGACATTTTTCTTAGCTTAGTTAGCTTGTGTAAGTATAGAACTGTGCAAGAGTTATACCAGTGTATAATTCTGTGGTTGGATAGCTTACTTTGGTTTTAAGTCAGCTTGCTGAAAAAGTTAGCAAATATTTTTGAACATGAACTAGGAGCATTTATCTCCGGCTTTCAGACCAAGTAACTGATTTCCCAAGCTGCCAGATTCAGACTGAGATGAAGTACTTTAGGACTTTTGGAAAGTTACAAACATATGTACCTTTCCACATGTTCTAATCCTGTTGTTTACAGTTGTGTAGGTCTAGTTGTGGTCCAAAGAGTTCTTCCTGACACAAGCTATTTTGTCATGTGGTAGCTGGATTGTTCTTTACCCAAAGGGTAAATTTCATTAAAAGAAGTTAAAGCTATACTATTTTTATATCACTTTTCCCCATGGGTCTAATTTTTGTAGTTGTCACAGGGATATTACACGATTGAGGAAAGTATGAAGCCCAAGAGGAACGTGTAAGCATGAACCCTGTCCTCTTAGAAAAGGTTGGAGAAGCCTAGAATGAAAGCATTTGCTGTTACAGCTCTTGATTATGCCAAACTGCCATGCTTCTGTGAGATGTCATATGGGAGTAAATTATCTAAACAGCTTCTGTCTCAATTTGGGCTATCTCTTAAAGACAAAAAGAAATAGAAAGTTCTTTTCCCCTTGCAGTCACTTGGGCTTCCTATCACAGATGAGCAGATACAGGAGATGGAAGCAAATCTGGACAACATTGACTTCAAGATGGCAGCGGAGGAAGAGAAGAAGCTGCGTCATGATGTGATGGCCCATGTTCACACCTTTGCCCACTGCTGTCCAAAAGCTGCAGCCATCATTCACCTTGGAGCAACTTCCTGTTACGTAGGGGATAATACGGTAATATAATATTTTCAGTTTCCTGCCTGCAGAGCTGGGCGAAACAAAGCTGCAGTTGCTTACTTGATAGCTCTTTATAAACTTTTCCTTATAAAATAATATTGAATAGATTTTTCAGACATTTTTATTAGTTTTACTGTTGAAGGTACTTCCCCTTTATCCTAGCTACCCTAGGAAGGCAAGCTCCTCTTGCCTTCTTTCTTTTGATATGAAGCAAGATCTGTCTGGAAACTAACTGTTCCCTGAGCTCTGCTTGCAAGTTAAATATTCAAGGAGATAAGAGATCATGAGTTGCAAACAGATGCATAAACATGTGAACTGTCAGTTATGTCAACGGGACAAGAGTTCACTGACTTAGAAAACAAGGCCACTTTTGATACATGCAGCCTATGAGCTTTCAACTGCTGCTTGGAACCCCTGTATTAATTCAGGGTAAATAAAGCTTTTTAGTGGCCAAGAGAATGGATAAATGTGTTAAGTGAAAAAGGAAGTACCACCATTCTACAGAACTGTAAAATGTGTGTGAAAAACCTGTCTAAAACTGAGTGCAAACTAAAGTCTAATTTCTCAGTATGTATTGCTTTCCCCCTGTGTCCAAGTCATTGCAACTTCACATCCACTTTTGTCGTACAAGAAGCTGCTGCATGATTATTTTTACCCTACTCCTTTGCAAGCCTGTTTGGCTTTTAGGTAATACCACCTTCCTTGTGACACTTGGCACCTAGCTGTACCTCAGTCTCAAAAGAAGGAGTGAAGATGACTGCTGCCTGATCAGTCCACTTACTTTCCCACTGTCTTTAGCCTACAGTGCCTGCATTTTCCACTTGGGATGAATGATTTAGTCTGTCATTCCATGGGCATCAGGAGTATCTCAAAATAATCACTCATGGCCGGACAGTGGAAATGGGTCTTCTACTGCCCAATATGACTTTCTGTGGATAGTATAGAAGGAGCAATGATGGATCCAGCATTTTTGTCATAAGCAAGTTCACTGCAAGTTCTGGTACAAGAAGAAAAGCAGAGCTTTCATTATAAGAGACTTTTGAGCAGACAGCATATTTTAATTATCTGTGTCCTCTCTGAGAGAAGCCATTATGTCTGGTCTTTCAGACATGGCCCAAACTTCCTTTCTTTGCTTCTTTCAGGATCTGATTGTCCTCCGTGATGGGTTTAACCTGCTGCTACCCAAGGTGAGAAGGCAGTTGTGCACAGTGTCTCAGAAGTG
The DNA here is from genome assembly GCF_030936135.1 of Gavia stellata. Taxonomy (NCBI): domain Eukaryota; kingdom Metazoa; phylum Chordata; class Aves; order Gaviiformes; family Gaviidae; genus Gavia; species Gavia stellata. The sequence goes on along the minus strand of NC_082597.1, from coordinate 56,979,164 downwards.
GGCAGCGCTGATGGCCTGTGAATAGTCTGTGTTGTCCTAAGCCTTGCTGGGAAGCTAGGAGGAACTGTCTGTTTGAGTTATTCTCAAGAAAGTGAACAGTTCTCTTCCTTTCCTTTCTCAAGTCTTTCCCCAAAGCTTCTTTGCTCACCATGAGAATTACAAGCAACTCCTTGTTTATCTGTGCCACAGGTACTAGTTTCAGAAAACAACTGTATTGCTTTCAGGGTCAGCTTAGGCATCCTCTTGACTATATTCCTAGGAGTGTGTCAGCATTCAAGAAGCTATATAATACAATTCTCTGAGGTCAAATATAGTGGGAGTGTAGTGCAGTGTTGTCTATCTGACCTGAGTGTCTTGGCATCCAATTTGCCCTGGACTGTACGTGTGTCAATTATATCCCAAGCAGTTTTATTTCTGACCAATTCCAGGAATAAAGAAAATACCCAGCAATAAACCAACTGCAGGATTGGGTTGGGCACGAGGACTAGACTAGTTAGAGCTGAAGTCCAGCCACTTGTGTCATCTCTTGCTTGAGTTTTGTAGCAAGCAAAAATAATGTGCATGCCCTGAAAAAAATGAAACACACCATATTCTACAATTAGAGGGGGGTATTGAAGGATTGCACAGTTGTTTCCCTCCCCTTTTTCTCACAATTCTTGTGCTTAAGCACGCTAGCTTCTGCTGTGGTGTTTTTTTCTCTTATTCCACCTCTTTTCTATTCTTCCTGCATCCACCAGCTCGCAAGGGTGATCAGCCGGCTGGCCGACTTTGCTGAGAAGTATGCTGACCTGCCTACTCTGGGCTTCACTCACTACCAGTAAGTAGCCATCAGCCTTTGCTTTCATTTTGTTGGCTGTGCTTTGGTTAAATTGACCTGCTGCTGCTTTCTTTCATCCTTCTTTTTCCCACTCCTGAGCAGTGGCAGCTGGTACTGCTGGACATCATTAAGACATTGTTGGTGGTTCAGAAAAGGAGTATGTGCCTAACTCCAGCCTTGTTTCAGGAAATTGAACTGTTACTTTGACTACCTGTCAGCAGTTGTTTTAACACAGCTTCATAAGGAAGGACTTCTGGGCAAACAGATGTGTAGATTCTGAGCTGTTTCAAAAAGCATGACTGGGAATTGCAGTAAGCCTGTCTTCCAGTCATGTTTTCTTTATGTTTGTTTTTCTGTCAGTTAAGTTAGTTTCAGCTGCAGCTTAGAAAGGTTTCTTACTGGCTACTTGTTACTACAGTTACTCTGTTACTGTAGCTGAAGCTTTCTTCTAAAGTGATGATGCAGGATCTGTCAGTTTTCATACATCCCTATATGGATACCTGGGAAGAATTAGGAAGAATTTCTTCTGTTTAACAGGATGATACTGTTTTCTGTCTCTTGGGAAACTTATACTTCATGTGCAGCACTTCTGACATTGTCTGATTTTAGGATAGGATGGAACAGAATAGAATAGAATATTTCTAGGCAGACTATTGAGTCAAAGGACAACAAGATCTGGATAGGTCTGTTGTTGGGGGTAGATTAATCTACTGCTTCATGATGACAGTTTGCTTTCAGAGGTGTTAAACTGTACACCTTGAGGTAAGCCTGGGTCTTCTGCCCTGGTAATATGGAACACCAGAGGCAGGAAAATTAAGCACAGGTCGTGCCAGACTCAGTGTCTGGCACTTTAAAATTTCTCCCAAAGGAGGGTGGGAGCATCAGGTCAGACCTCTGATTAATTGTCTTGCTGTATATGCCATGTCAGTTCAATCAGCTCTAGACCTAGGTCCATCTTCATCTGCAGCTTTTTGGAGGGGTATTCTCTCGGCTCAGTTTTATCGTTGCTTTTGGAAAGAGTACAAAGGAGTATTCAAGAAATGTACGTAAGGGGAAGTTGTAAAAACTAAGGTGAAGAAGGCATTGATGCCTTGGCCTTTTCCGTGTCCTTTCTCAGCAGAGCCTCTGCCCCATTTACGAACCGGTCCATGTTTTCCCTAGGCTTCCTTTTGCTGCTTACGTACTTGCAGAGGCCTTTCTTTTCGGGTTTCACATCCCACATCAGAGCAAACTGCAGGTGGGCTTTGACTTTCCTAACACTATCCCTGCAGTGTTGCACAGTTTCTTCGTATTCCTCCTGAATCAGAATTTTGCTGGGGGATGGATGCACCCCCTGTTTCTCCCAGCCCCCTGGCTTCACTCCTCTGCGCTCTGCGGGCAGAGCGCGGCGCGGCCCGCGGGCCGGCAGGGGGCGCCCTCCGCCAGCGGAGCGTGGGGGCGACGCGCCGCTGCGGCTGCGGGAGCGGGAAGAGGGAGCGGGGGGAGCGGGAAGAGGGAGCGGGGGGAGCGGGCCCGGGAAGGCGCGTTAGTTGCACTGACGGAGGCTTTTCCGCTTGACAGACTTCTGGAAAAACGCCGTGAAACCTGTTCAAGATATTCTGACTAGTGGGCCTCCGGTCACTATTCTTTAAGAAACTCTCCAAAGCTGTAGTAGTGAAACACTTTCAGATACCCATTCTCACTTATTTCTTAATCCCCTGACACATACAGAAACTACAATTACTGTTTTCTCTTGATGTAATTATATCTAATTCCTGAAAACAATAATGATATCTTCATTTACTGGTAATACATATATGTGCTGTTACAGCTCCCTGTGTAAGCCTGATCTTTTTCATTTCTGCTCAGAGGAGTCAGAGAGACCAACCTGCAAGGAGGTCTTAACAGTAGACTCAGCAGCAAAGTGTGGTCCTTCCGGAGTTATTGTGCAAATTGTCAATGAGTCGCATTCTGTTCTTGGTTGTTTTCAGACCTGCACAGCTCACCACTGTGGGGAAACGCTGCTGCTTGTGGATTCAGGACTTGTGCATGGACCTGCAGAACCTGGAGCGGGCTCGAGATGACCTGCGCTTTCGGGGTGTAAAAGGCACCACTGGTACTCAAGCCAGCTTCTTGCAGCTCTTTGAGGGAGACCATAGTAAAGTAAGTCAAGACAGCCTAGGGCATAGTCTTGCAGTTTTTGCAATTCTCCCCTCTGGAATGCTGTTCTGTTTGGGGGAACATGGAGATTCTGGCAGTAAATTCACAAGGGCACTGCAATCCCTCTGGGGCCCTGTGTGAAAGCGAGCAGAATTTGGGGAGGGGGTGCTTCCCAGCAAGTATAACATTTGTTGACAGTAAACTGAGAACAGCAAAAGATCCTTTTTGATGTTGCTGACCTTCCTGAGTTGTTGCATTCTGAGCTGTTTGCTTTGTTTTTTTCTTCACCCTGAGGTTGAAGAGCTGGACAGATTAGTGACTGCAAAGGCAGGATTTAAGCGGTATGTAACAAGCATGCTTAGTCACCTAAAACTGGTGTTAACAAAGTGTGACTCCTGCTGTGTCCGTGTTGGCCCAGATTCCCCTAGCTGCCAAACTGACATCTGTGCCCCTGTTGACTTATCTCCCTTTGCCATCTTCCATTCCAAGTTGCAGCTTCCCACAGGAAACTTCACCTCCTAAATAGGCCACTTCGACTTGTCTCCCCGTCAAAGCACGGCTGTCCATCTTCCCTCTGCTTTTCTCTCTCCCATCTGCATGCTGCCCAAAATTGACAGCCTGAATCCAAAGTTGTTCTCGTCAGGGCAGAATGACAATGCTCCACTTTGAGCCATATCACTCCTTGTTCAAAGTCTTGCAGTACAATTGTATCTGTCTGGAGCACTCAACTTCTGTGCTTATTTTTAGGGCTTATATGGTCACAGGGCAGACGTATAGTCGCAAGGTAGATATTGAAGTCCTGTCTGTGCTGGCCAGTCTTGGGGCATCTATACACAAGGTGAGTGCCCTATTTGTGGTGCAGAACGCTGTTCTCAAGAAATATTAATTGGTGTTCCTTGTTCAGCTCTTCTCTTTGTGATCACGTAAATTCACTGCTGGGTACATACGTCGTAATCAGACCTCAAAGATCTTAAGACCAATGGCAAATAAAGCAAGTTTACTGAGCAGATTCTAAGATGGGTTAACAATCCCACACCAGATATTAGTCTAATCTATGCTAAATTGATCCAATATCTTTCCTAGTGGTGTATGAGTTTCTAAATTTCCCCATTTGCTCCTAGTTAATTGCTTCTCTGATAATGGTATTTTCTCTGTCCTTAGGGATTCTTTTCATTGATTTATTTCTGTTCCCTCCCTCCTCCTCCTCTTGGGCTAAAGTGATCTGTGGTATTTTCTTCTGGTTTAGTTTTGTAGGCTGGCTGGTGCAGTGAGCACACATTGTCTGTGTTTGCAAATCACTGTGTAATTTTGTAATGCATTTTCACTGTTCCCTCCTGATATCTCTTCCATTCCCTGCAAACATTTGCCCTTCTTGGGGTCCTGTTCTAATCTGATACAGTGGACACCTTTTTTTCCTTATGCTTTCTAACTGGGATTTTTAGGCCAGGAATTATGATTGCAGTGTCAATTTTTTTGTCAATATTTTCGCTGTATCCCCAATTAATTTCTCAGACACAGATGCAAACGCTTCTCCAAGAACACTAACAGGAGTATATATTGGTGTGTGTTAGTTTGGTCCAGTTTGTTAATGTCTTGGGCTTTTTTCTAGATTTGTACTGACATTCGTCTTTTGGCCAACCTGAAGGAGATAGAAGAGCCTTTTGAGAAAGACCAGATTGGTAAGGGATGGGGGACGTTTCTTGGACCGGTGTATGTATCTTTTAATTTATGTTGGTGCAGCCTTTTAAGCAAACCTAGAAATGTCACTGACAGAAGTTGCTTTACATTAACTGAGGTTTGACATCATTAGTATTTTGGGTCCTTTTTAAAGGAAAAAAAAAATGCACTTTACCCAAAGGTTTCTGGATATTAAGTCATTAAAATCAGATTTGTGTTTCTGCACTTTCTGGGTTTTGGGGGGAGAGCAGAAGCAGTCACGTATTCCCCACAGAGGAATACTTTGGTCTGAGGACTACTTAGTGTTTTCCATTCCTCATAAAGCTAACTGGAGCTGTAGGTTTTCAGCTTGACTCAGCATTTTAGTCTTTATAAACAGACAAATTTGGAACAATGAAACTAGGCTGATTCTGACATTGGTAGAAAGGGAGAAGGAAACATAGAGTTTTGGCTCTTGGCTGGAAGAAAGTTCAGGCAAGCACCCTAAATAGTTGTATAGGATTGAATCGGCAAATTAAGCCTTAGTTGTATTTCTTACTTTAATCATTCTATGTTCTATGGTTGGTTTTGATATCCATTCGCCAGAGCAATGGGCAGCAGGATAAGTATCTGACTTTGAAGGACGTTATTGAGCAGATGGGGTCTCGAACACTGCTAAAGTTGCCATGGGTAGCCTAGAGAGATGGTGCTAAATACTGCATTAACAATTAAGTCTATTTGTTCTTTTTATGTGGTATTACTTCTTCTGTTTTGCAGAAGTGCCAAATGTCTTCTCACTTTTTTTCTCCCCACAGTTGGATGTTTCTAATCTGAAGGGGAAGTGTGGTGGTGTCATTTTCTTTGTTCCATTTTGTCCTTAGATAATCATCATGTCTTGAGGCTTTAGTCAAAAACATGATTCCTGACATGTTTTTCTTACCTGGGGGAGGACCTTCATCTCTTCTTTCTGAATGCACTACTTCTATGTCCTGTTTCCATCACTCTGTCTCCTTTCACAGGTTCAAGTGCTATGCCTTACAAGAGGAATCCAATGCGTTCAGAACGCTGCTGCAGCCTGGCTCGACACCTGATGACTCTGGTGTTGGACCCCCTCCAAACAGCCTCTGTGCAGTGGTTTGAGCGAACATTGGATGACAGTGCCAACAGGTTTGTTTAGTTCATGCAATGCAGCAATGTCAGAAGGTCTTGTGCAGGAAGGTCCTTTGATGTATTTAGAAAATACCACTTTTAAAGTAAAACCACAAGTTACCACCTTGATGAAAAGCAGTCTCAATAGAATCTAGAGACTACAAACTGGTTTCCTTTATAAGATCAGATGAAAACTGTTAGTTTTTTTAACATCAAGATCTTCTGCAAAGTAAACCAGCAGAGAGAGAGACGGATGCAGAAGCCATGGTAATAAGTTGCTCTTATAGTCTTCCTGTTTCAACAGCGTACTATAGTAGTTCTTACATTTCTCAAATTTTCCTCCCTGTCTGTTTTGAATGTGTTTTTTGACCCTGCTCCTCTTTACTTCTTAAAGAATAATTCAACATTTTATTTGTAGTCCCTTAACCCTCCAAATAATCTAAAGACACTTAACTCTTTGTAAAGTGTGGTTCTTTACAAGAAGTAGTTCAGATCCTAAAGAAAGAGCACAAACATTGTTTTTTTAAGTAACGTTTCATGAAAACCTATGCAGGTCTTTTAGATATTGCTCAGCAAACTTTGCTTTGTTTTCTGATTCTTTGTTATGACTATTTTGAGATGAGCAAAAGTTATCTATAATTATTTTCAAGTAAATTATAGCAATTAAATTCAATGTTTCCATCCTCCAGTTAGTACTAAATTTGCATAAAGCTCATATTCACCGTTGAAACATTTTAGTTTCAAAGTAGTCTTCTGTTGCTGAATTTGATCTCCTAGAATCTTAGAAATTTTAGATCTTTAGATTTCTAAGATACAGGGCTTGTGGAACAATGAACAACAGAAGTTTTGGCTATAGACTAGTGTTCAGATTGTTGATGAGAATGTTATTTTTAAAATGTCTCCATAAATATAATGTCTGCATAAAATTTCATGAAAGCATACAAGACCTCTTCCCAAAAGGACTTTACTCCACATCTGCTAGTCTTGTTAAGAAAAGAGCTGCATAGGCAGCAGGAAACAATGTAAATTTAAGAAATTGGATACTGGTTGATATGGTGTGTTTATTTCCCAATAGCTACCAAGTGTTGAGAGATATACTGGAATGTTTCAAATTTTGTTTTCACCTCATGTAATAGAAAGGGACATTTGTCCATTTCATAATCCAATTAAAAGATTCTCTGCCTTGGATTTTTCTTGTTAAAGCTATAGTGTTTTGCAAGGAGAGCAAGCCAGAGAAAATGCAGTCAACCTACAAAACAGCAAAGGCCTTCTGAAGACAGTGTGTTAGAATTGGGGGCCTTAAAGGTAGCACAAGATTCAAGTACTTGTATATTTTAAAAGACCACAGTTTAGAATGGGCCAGGCACTGCTGTCACAGATGGATGATGCTGTAATTGCTGCACTGTGACACAGAGCCTTTTGCCTGATACAGCTCAGTCCCCACTACTCCTCTCCTTTCCCTCCTTTCCTTTTTGTCGTTCTGTTTTGTCAGGAGCCTCCTTTGTGACCAGGAGCTGGTCTCTTGGAGGAAGCCCCCACCAAATGCATGGATCACTTTGAAAGTTCCCCACTAAGCACAGCCAGGCATAGCATGACAGTGCAGCATGTCTTACTCCTGGCGAGTAGGATCAGTAGACAGGGCAACACAGAACACAGGGGAAGACAGTCTCATGTGTTTGCTAGCTCTGTGAATTGCTACCCTCTTTTCCTAGCGGTGTAATCATTGAATTATCTTGGAGCTTTGTATGTGCACCTTTACCCTTTCTCTTCCTCTCTCTCCCTTTCTCTAGTGACCAAAAAAAAAAAAACCCCAAAACCCTTCTGTCTCCCCAGGTTGAGAGCTACTGCTCTAAGATGTTCTTTAGCTTTTCTGGTTGTGACCTTTAAGCAACAAGAAGCACCTATAAGGAGAACAGTTCCAGCTTTAGGGCCACAGTAATGCCATTTACAGAATTATTTACAGAAACTAAAGAGCTGGATCTGAGGTAGACTGGAACATGGCCTTTATTGCTAACTGGAGCCCTGGGTATGTGTGTTTCATAGGCGTGTGTGTCTGGCTGAGGCTTTCCTCACAGCTGACATCATTCTGAGTACACTGCAGAATATCTCCGAGGGACTTGTGGTATATCCAAAGGTAAAGCAGGAGATAATGTATGCAGTGTTGCATCCTTGATAATGCTGCAGCTATGCCAAAGTGTATAAAAATCCTTCCACTCAAAGGATTACATTTTTATCTGTTAGTTCAAACGGTTTCTGAATTTTGCTCTCCATTCTCACTATATGCTCACTGTTTGCAGGACAGACGTGAAAGGGTACTTGTTGGAGCCAAAAATTTCTCAAAAAGGATATTTTTCCCTGAACTACGCAACGGATCCATAGAACTTACTGCCAAAAGATACTGTTAAGGCAGATCTCGTACAGTCCTGTAACTTACCTACAGATTAAAAAAAAATTCATTGTATGTCTTTTCCACAGTAATGTCCTTTACAAGATATAGATTCTAAGTATTATCAGCTTCAATACCTGGATTTCCATAGCTAAGTTCAAAAAGAGACATTATCTTTGCATCATTGTCCAATCCTGGAGATTCAAAGGGAGAGGAAAACTTCACTGGTAGTCCCAGTTGTCTACAGAATTGCTATAATGCTGTTTCTTTTTTCTGTTTGTTTTGGTTTGTTTTGTTTAAGGTGATTGGGAGGAGGATCCGGCAGGAGCTGCCATTCATGGCCACAGAGAATATAATCATGGCGATGGTGAAAGCAGGGGGCAATCGTCAGGTACAAATGCAGTCAAAAATAACTTTGTTCACTGTCTGACATCTCACTCCTAGAGAAACAAAAGTACCTGGGCTCTTGTCCTGACCATCTCACCTTTCTTTGTTCTCTACCTACTCCCACAGAGTTATTAATATTACACTGGTGCTGCAAAGCCAGACTCTGCTCTCTGAGGAGTGAGCAGTTGTGGAGATCCATATTTACTGTTAGGAACAGTGTGTGTTTGAGCTAATCTGGCTGGCTGTGCTGGAGAAGAGGAAGACCTATTTTTATATTAGATACTAGTAGGCGTTTTCCTTTTGTAAATGTTTGAAGGAACTTGGAACACAGGCCGGGCTTCTTTAAATGGAATGTGTTGGCAGTTGGCTACCTTAAAAATTAAAACAATGAATCAGTACTGTTAATGAAAAAGCAAGTAAGACCATTCTGAACCATTCATTCATGTGTCACTCTTCCCTAATTCAGTCTAGTGCTTTTTATTATTAACTTTGTTTATGGTCCTTCATTAAGTTTTGTGTGTTCAAGCAAATTGAAATTAAATGTTTTCCTTAGTAAATAAATCCAGACACAGTAAGATTATATTTCCTTATCATTTAATTTCACAATTCAGTTTAAAACTGATAATGAAATTTACATCTTAATAAAGCAGCTTATTTTCACTTACCTTTGGATAGTAATTTTTCCTTCTATGATTATTTTCACATCAGGGACAGAAGTTAAACTTGCAATATAGTAATAGCAGAAGGGTTTGCTAGAAGCTTTGAGTAGGATATGTGGTTCCAGTTCTCTGAAACAATTCTGGCAATTCACTCATGATGCTAGTCAGGAAACATCCTTTTTCCTTCCTCCTCCCCTCCTCCCCCAGTGTCTCTGATGTTTGTCACAGGGTCAGTCAGTAAGCTTCCTAACTAAATATATTAAGGGTCACATCATGTGGATAAGTTTCATTACCTTTTCAGCTTGTTCTCTTTCTAAAGTATCCTGTACTTATGTAAAAACTCCTCTCTATTTTGATTAGATTGAAGAGCAAATTTAATTTGTGTTTGTTATTGGCCTACCCTCTTTCTGGTGCTGTTTAATTACAAATCTAGAGAGTTTAGTACACTTATAAAATCTGTTCTTATTCACATTAGTATGTTCTGTTTTCATGTGCTGGGAACTCTGGAACAGCACATTTTCTATGCTTTCCCACCTCATAGCATAGAAACTCACTTCCTTTCCCCACTACCAAACAGCTCCCTCCCCTAAACATCCAGAAGACAAATCTGTTCACCTGAGGCAGGTAAGTGCTGGAGCAAGATGGCATAGGGATGGAGGAAACAAGGAACAGGAGATCATTTTCCTCCTAGCTGAAGATAGATCAAGGATAATACATTTGAGGAGAAGATTCTTACATGGCTGTAAATGCAACCACATGACTGTATATTAAGGCCAGCATGGTAGCATCTGATTTTGCAGGTGGTCCCTGACTACAGTTGGGTTCCCTTGTTTTTACAGATTGATTCCACAGGAAGTCAAGGGATTAGGAAGTATGTCAGAAAAATTGTTATAAGGGTTTTGCCAGTCTTAGTGCCATGTGAGGGTTCTTTGGCAGAGAATGTCTTAAGGCCCTTAGGTTTGTAAGGGTTTTGTCCCCCTTCAGTCTGTCCTTATGTAAGCCATGGTTTACATAGTCTCACTGCTTGTTAAGTTGGACAGGTTCTTTTCTTTTCCCTTTTCCAAATCTGTAGATGTTTTGCATTCTTTACAACTGAAGAAAATTCTATAGTGACTCCTAAGAGTATTCGGGGAGTTTGAGGAAGTGTAGAGGATTCCAGTGTCGTAAGTTTGTGGTATAATTGAGCAGGGAATGTATGTGTCATTCAGACTGTTTTAGCCTCAAAAGGCAGATGTGGAAGGATGAAGAAAATCTTGTTTTAATATAGTGGTATATGAGACACTGCAGTCCAAGCTGTGTCTCATTTGTATGCTGTCTGGTGCAGTATGCTTTGATGTTTCTCCCTCCCACACAAGTTAGCGGGATGAACATGTGCTGTCAGTAGCAATGGAATTACTTTTTTCTTTTCCCCTCCTCTTCCCTCTGCACCTACAGGATTGCCATGAGAAGATTCGTGTTCTCTCCCAGCAAGCAGCTGCTGTTGTGAAACAGGAAGGGGGTGATAATGACTTCATTGCCCGTGTGCGCGCTGATCCTTACTTCAGTCCCATCCATAAACAGCTTGAAAGTCTGTTGGACCCCTCCTCCTTCACTGGACGTGCTCCTCAGCAGGTAAAGTAGTGGAAAGAGGCTACAGGTGTTACAGGTTGTAATGTAATTTGTTGTTTAAACCTGCATCCTCTTGTGCGCCAGAGAGTGTACATATTATGTACCTCTGCCCATACTACTAAGGCAGACACATTTCTCTCTTCTGTTTTCCTTAGCTTCCTTGTGGGCTTCACATTTTTGACCCTGGATGTATCGGACTGTTAGGTGTCTCTGTGAAACAGAGACCCCAGTGAGACAAACAGGTCTGAATGGGGAGGAGAAGGGAACCCTTTCTTTTGCTAATTTTCTTTTTGCCATCTTTCTTGAACAGGTGGCAAAGTTCCTGAAGGAAGAGGTTCGACCAGCGCTGATTCCATACCAAAGCAAGATGGGTGGGAAAATTGAGCTGGCACTTTAGGCATGTTCTGCAAAGGTGTGTGGGTACAGGAAGATAATAAAAGCCTTATTGAACCAGGTCTGTTTACTGTGTCACATTATTTTGGTTCTCTAAAGTACATTTAACACCTAGAGCTTACAGCCACCTTGATTCCAGATGGGCTTTTCATTCTTTGTCTGCTGTTTAATCAAGCCTCCATCTATTGTGTGCTGGGTTACTGAGAAATGCTTGATTGTGATGAGGTAACTTTATCACAGTACCTTTCATTGGCCCCTTATAGAACACTGCAGCTCTTTAAAGAGCAATGCCAGGTGCTGCCTGACATTCATATATGGCTTACTTGCTGAAGAGCAGGGGTAAGGGGAACTGAGCCCACTCCCATTTCCATCTTATTCATCTGCTCTTAAACTTTCTCCACAGGTGTCTCAAAAGATGATAAAAGGTTGTCCTGGCTTTCAGAGTACTGTGATTTGGGGAGCAAATAGGCCAAAAAATTAGGAATAATGAAAGGGAGAGGCCATGGAACTTCTTCGCTTATCAAACTGGTGGTCCTTCAGTGCTCCCTTCCTGGTTTAATACTGTACCTGTGGCTCTGTAGCTTCTGAAAATCATATTTACAGGTGTGGGTTAGGAACCAGCTGTTGTGATTTACTTTCCCAGGTCCTTGGCTGTAGGTGCTTGATACTGAATGGCAGGTGGACTCTGGCATGTGAAAGTCATTCTCTACTGCAAGTTAAGTTTTGTCTGGTAAGGGAAGAAAGATGTTGGAATTCATTGGATGACAGAGAAATTCAAGATCTTTGGTCTTATTTCTGACCCTGAATGTTTTGTAACGTCTGTGCTTTACTGGACATTCAGTACTAGACCAAACTCTTCTCCCTTTGACTCAAACTGGAATGATTCCCTTACCTCTTTTTCCACTGTTGTTACATCACAGCCCATTTCTTTTGCTTCAGTGCCATAAAAAGCTCCCTCTTACCTCTGTTATTTATTCACACTCTCAGAGATTGATCAGAATTCTTTGATTCTTTTTGAAGTGTGATTGCTGGAGAGAATTGAGAAAAGCAGAACTAATTGAAAGAAGCTACCTGCTCTCCTTGAGGCCATCATTGTTTAATGAGGATTTCAAAATATAGTATGTTTTAATGAGGCTTGTCTATATATTAAGTAGTCTGAGAAGTGGGAAGCTTCAGGCCGTCATCTCCCCTCATCTAGGTTGCTCTGGCTTTACCTTGCCTCTAGACTGGCATTCAAAATGTCTCAAACATTTGCTGAGTTTTATGGTGTTTAAAACATTTTGCCTGCTTGTGCTATTAACATTTAATTAGCCATCTGTTTGAAAAGGATAACTAATTGAACACTGGTAATTTTCAAACTATTACTCAAATGGATAGCCAAGAAAGAAAACAGATGCAGAAGTCCTCCTTTTTTGGTCCTCTTTCCTCCTTCTTTGTGGGATTAAAAAAAAACAACCAACCCTGTGCAGAGAAGAGGAACAGCTAACGTATCTTTTCTCATCATCTGGAAATAAATCTTTGTGCTAGGTAGAGGCTGCCAGCTGTAAGGCATTGGACTTGGTTTCCTGTTAAAAAGAATGATGACAACACAGGGAAAATGTCACCCTCCTAGAAAACTGTGGCGTGAAACAGAAATCCTTCTGGGGACTTCTGCTGCTCTTTAGAAGGGCTTGGTTTGGGACCTCGCTTTCTTGTTTCCAGGGGAGTTGGCAGAGGCACCAGCCAGAGACGTAGTCCCCCCTCTCTGGTTGCTGGAGTAGGTCACCAAGAAGTGCTTCAGAAGCAGCTCTTTGCTAATCACAAGGCCAGATCACTTTGCCAGTTTATTCTGGTACATATCGCTGTAGCCCATGTCCGTGATAGATGCCACCAGTAAAGTGGCAGTGGGCAGGTGCCCTGCTTGGAAGAGAAATTAATCTAGGCCGGAATGAGGGAAAAGAACCGAGTATCTTCTCCCAGTGCTGCCTCCCTCAAGGCTGGTCTGGGGGCTAAGCGCAGCCTTCCCCAGTGCTTGCTCCCGCCACCCCAACTGCGCTTCCCACAGCTTCGTGCCGCCTATTCTGCGTTAGGGGGCTGGAGGAGCCACCGGTATTTCTCAACGCGTGTCACCGTCGCCGAGAGACCCCGTTAGGCGGTCCCCCTGCTCCCTGGGTACCACCGCGGCCTACAGCCCCCACAGCGCCCCGCGCCGCCGCCCGGATGCCGCGCATGCGCTCCGCGCCGCCCTCCAGCGCGGTGTGTGGGGCCGCCGGGTCGGGGTCGGGCGCCCGCCCTGTGCGGACAGCGCGGCGGGCGGGCGGTGGCGAGGAGGCCGCTGACGAGAGCAGGTGGGTGCTGGCGGGGCTTGTCGGCGGCCGAGCCGGGGGTGGCGGGCAGCGCCGTGCGGGGGGGAGGTCCTGCCCTCGGGCGGGAGGGCTCAGCGGGCCGCCCCTCTCCCTCCGGGGCTCTCAGCCCTGTTCCTCTCCCCGCGGCGGTCGGGCTCCCCAGTAATGGTCGCGACACCTGTGAGGCGCCCCACACACACCTCACCCCCTCCCCCGGCACCCCACCCCTCTCCTACTTCCCTGCGGTGCCCCTCGGGCAGGGGGGGCACTAAAGCCGCCGGGGCGGCCCTGCTGCTGGGGCTGTGCGTGGGGCGGGAGGTGTGCGGCCGCGCCTCCGCTCCCCGGCCCTTCCTGGGCGGGGGGTGGGGGGGGAAGGAAGGGCCCCCCCCCCCCAGCTCCTGGGCAGGCTCCCGCTCACCTGCTGCGCTGACGCAGGGTCTGGGCTCCGGCGAGTGACTCATGAAGCTCAGCTTCATCGTCAGGCTGCGTTGGGTTGGTTAGGGCACGCTCTCCCTGTGGGGGTGCTCTGCCCGCTCCACGCTTCCCCGGGCTTTGCTCTCTCTCTCCTACCCAGCCCTGCTCCCCTGGACATGCCTCTCCCGTAACCTGCCGTGTCTGCTCTCCGCGGCAGCGACTCTCAGGTGGTCTTGTCCATCCAGCTCTGCCATCTTCATTTGCCCTCCATGCCTGTGTCTTTTCAGAGGTGCCCCAGAGGAGACGGTCTGTCTCCTGTCTGGCTGGGAGGAAGGACCAGTCACAAAACAGAGATGGAAATATGGCAGTATCGTCTAGGCAGTGGGCATAAATAGACACGCTGCAGGTCCTGTGATTGTCGGCTGTAATAAATGTTAGAAGGAAGTCGGGAGACAAATATAATTCCTCGTACTTGGTGATGTAAATTCAAGGGAGTGAAGAACTGCCGTGACACGGATTTAAATCCCTTTGCAGGCAGTGGCTGTGGGCTCCAAAACAGCTGCTTTCTTTTCACAGAGCTGGTAAGGATGGCACAGGAAAATTTTCTTCCCTGTGTCTGCTTTTCTTCCTTCCTAGTTTTTTGAGGGATGTCTGAATTTAGGCAGGTACTTTCCCTCTAAACAAGTAGATTTCAGTGTTCATGTGTGGTTTTTTTATGTGATGTCTCAGCCTTACTCTGCACGGCTTGCTGTGATGTTTAGGCGGGGGAGTGGTGGGAATAAAGTAGTAAAAGTGCCTTGAGGAAATGGAGGATCCTTTAGTGCTAATAGATGGGAGAGAGAAGCAGTCTTGCTGGAATTAAAAGCAGTACGTGTTCAGTAGTGAGAGGCTGGATCTTAAAATCACTCAAGAAGGAACTACCAGCCTAACAGGAGTGGGGCTCTGCTGTGCTTTTGCCCAGATGTTGATCGGAATACAGTTGCTTGATGGATAATCTGAATTCTAGAGTAGTTTTTCAGCTGCTACAGAGTCTGGAGTGGTGGCCTGGAAGGATACAGTCACTGGAACGAAGATCTATTTCATTAAATATTTCTGGATCTGCATGCTGTGTGTGTGGCTTTCCCTATGCAGAAACAAAGGTTGGATTCCTACCCTGGAGAATTCACGAAGTAAAGGGGAAGGAAGGGTGTGAGAAGAGGCATGACATGTAATTAAAGAGGTCAGGGTGGGAACTGGTTGTTTCATGTTAATACAAAGTTATGTTAATTCTGTATTTAACAGATTAAAATGACAGGTGCCAACCTTCTTAAATCCTGTTTAGGATAATGTTTTGATAATGTGTCTAGGTAATCTCAGGGAGATGTCATTCATAGTGACACTTCCTCAGAAGAAGAATGAAGGGAATCCATGAGGGGCAGCAGAGAGGAGAGGCGTATTTCTGGAGGAAGTGCACTGGTCAGGGGATGATAGAGTTAACATCAGCTAATGAGGTGAGGGAAGAACTGCACACCTGCTCAGAACGGAAATGATTCTCCAATTTTGGCATCTCTGCTAATGTCATTTAGTTTTTTCTTCTTTGCTGTGCTTTTAACCTGTTGCTTGCTTTCCTGCAAGATGGTATCTTTTGCAAATATCAGTGTTCTAAAGGACCTTGATGATCTTACAAGATAGGCAATAATCAAAATATTTAGCTTTTAAAAATCAGCATTTCTTACCTGAGGTAGCATGGTAACAGTAGAGTTTATTGGTTAAGGGATCTGTATGAAATGAACTGCCAGTTTCAGTCCCATTCTTAGTGAATTGGTTTGTGTGTTGCAAAATTGCTTACCATGTTTGGTATTCGGGCTGCTTTAACAAAGGAATTGGTGAGTTCGCGCCTCCCAAGTGATACCGCATTTGAGGTTGTAACTGTTTTGGAAATGGTTGGGATGATGTCTGTCTTCCTGGCTGTTAATTGCAAACTTCTCACCAAAACTTGAGAAGGAAAGAAAACGTAAAAAAATAAATCCTAAGGAGTATTGCAACTTTATCTTCAGTCATAAAGGTAAGGCACCTTATATTTTGGTGTATGTGGTCCTACAGTTCTTCTAGCTAAATAAGTGGTGATCCCAGTTGGTAATCTGTATCTCACTGGTTATCCTAGATCCTATCCTAGCTCAAATGGATAGGATATAGAGATTTTGCAATTGTCAAGTAGGACAAGGTAGACAAATAGCTTCATGGTATGTTGTGAGTGCATTGTCCTAAGTGTCCCTCAAAAGATGGAGAGGTGTTGGCACTTCAGGTTTGTATCCTCAGCAACACAAAGACTTGTTTAAACTTCTTTCTGTGCCACCTTTCATCACACAGTCAAGATTTTAGATACATAGAGCTTACACAGGGTAAGTGTCTGGGAGCATTGGGGAGAATCTCTCTTGTCAGCTGTGTTACTGTTGACACGAGGTAGGGAAGAGGAGGACATTGTCCTGCCACATTTGTTTTGACTCTGAGAAAGACTCAGCTTTTTTTTAAACTGGAGTGCAACAAGTTATATTGGCAACAGAGCAATCTGTTTCTGGCTTAAGAAAAAAAAAAACAACCTAGGAGAAATGAAAACACACTTGGTTTATGAGATAGGAGAAAAGAAAATAGCATATTGGTATTAGTATGGCTACAAGAACGGTTGTCAGTGCCCAGTCAGTGCAGTATTTCTTGGCTGGGAAGTACCTGATGATTCAGAGATGAGAGAAAATGTCCATAACTGGACAGACCTTTTGCTCTGGAGAAGAAATCTCCCTGATCCCCAGAAACAGGAAATATTGGGGGGTTTGTCTTGTTTTGTTACAAATGCTAATGATCATTGTATATTTTGCTTTTTTTTCTCTGAGTTATCTCTGCATATAAATTTCTGCAGGAGCAAGATCTAAGTAGTCTAACGTGACATGCTAGATAAGAGCTCTGCAAACAGTCCTGAGAGGTGTTTTGGGTGTTACTAGCCTCTTCAGAAAGTTGAGTTCTGGAAAGACAGAGCCCTGAAGGAGAAAAATTGTGAGTGCTGTGGGATATACTTTCCTTAAAAAGCCATTTTCTGGACCCAGATGAAGTGAGACCTGCTTATAGAGTCCTGCTAGGTGAATCTGATGGTTTTTTGCTACTACTAGAGCAAATAGCGATACAACAGGGGTGTGACCTGAATCTCGCCTTTCTTGCGCCTCACCAAGAGAATGGCAAATCTGGCAGCTAAAGCTTTGCAGATCTGTCAGAGGGCCATATCAAGGAAGAGCCATTCTTCAGGCTGTTGTTCCTTTGTCACTGGGAACAGTAGGATGAGACCAGCTTGAGAATTAAACTTTCACCTGGAGGGTGCCTGCCGGGCTTGCTCTGGAGGTGATGGAGAGAGCCTCGGATGGCACTGCTTGTCACTGCTCAGGGTAGGAGTGTCATATAAAAGACATCATAATATCTGTCTTTAAATAATTGTCGGTAGTGTCTTTCAACCTTTCTTGATTAGTGTAACACAGCATCTCTAACAGAAATATCTTCTTTCAAACTTCTGTACAGCAAATGAAACTGGACAGTTGCCATTACCTTCCTCAGACATCTTATAAATAGTTTGCAGACTTGCAGAAGTTCATGGACCAGAACGTGAAAATCACTTCTGGAGAGTTTTGGGGAAAATGATTTTCTGCAGAGTTCTGCAGAAGTGCCCTGGTCCTGCACCGTGCTTATTTGGGTGCAAGTATCTGTTTATTGTGCAGAAATTGACTCTAATGGAAGAGGTGTTTGGGGCCCCCTTAGACACTAATCAGAAACCTTTGGATTATATTTGTGTAGTGGTGTTTAATGTGGAATCACCTTTCCCTAAGCCTTGAAGCCTAGAGTGATTGCAGACCTGCCTTTTGGCACGCATGGGTTTTCTTCCCTCTGTGTTGGAATCAAGGAGAATTTTGCTGTGCAGTGAGAGTGGACAGCTTGCTAGTTTGTATCCTGGCCTTTTTTTCCATCCTCATTCAATGCAGATTAGAAAAAACAACTGTTGTTCCAGTGCTCGATCTATTGTAATCCTCCTGTGTGAGACGGGAGGAGCACTCTATATTCCCATCACATACCCTCTCACTACTCAAATAATGGGAGCACTGGGAAAGGGGAAACTCCTCCTCCTCTGATCCCAAGGGTCTTGGCAAACAAGAGGTTCTCCACAGCAGTTCAGTTTATGCTTAGCATACACCAAGTATCTCCTGTTTAAGGATAGACACCCACAGCTTGCCAGGGCTAAAAGTGTGGTGGCTTGTGTTAGCAACACAGGGAATCAGCAGAGCCATAAGTAAGTTTGGTTCTGGTTTGTTTTGTTTTTTTCATGAGCCACATGGGGGAAGCCTTTGTTATCTCCAGATTTTAGAAGTAAAAGCTTCAGCCTTTTCCTGCATAAAGGATCAGCTGTCTGCTTTGGAGCCAGATAAATAAAAGGCAGTTCTGCTCTGAAAAGAAAATACATGTTGCTCTGCAGGATATCTGCATTCTACATAAGTAGGTGTTGTGTAGGGTTTTTTTTAGAGGCAAGCTTGACACATTGAACTACAATCAGGAAGTCCAGCTGTGGTCTGTCTGTCCAATGCATAAGCAGTAGGAACCAGGATTCTGCTTTTTCACATCCTTATTTTCAAAATGGAGATGAAATGCATACAAAACTGAAAGTTACTCGTTCTGTTCCTTTTGTATAAACTGGAAACATCTCAGCATCTTCAGCTCCAGTGGGGCGCTCTCTGTCATTACAGCAGGCAGACTTGCTGGACACCGATCAGTGCAGGGAGCAGATCTGTTGCGTGGAAGTACCTTTTAGTTACATTTCTGCACAGAATTAAATTTCCAATGTGGCCAGGAGTCTACATGGTGCTTTACAGCGGGAGACACAGAGTTCCGCTTTACTTTTCGTTGCCTCTGTTATGTGTCGCTCTAATAGCGCCCTGGGGCGGTTAGGAGGAGGCACTTTGCCCCACCACACTCCTGCAGTCAGTATGTGGTCCCAGTTGGTGACAGGGCAGCACTGAAGACCTGAGTGATGCCTCTGCAGCTGTCAGCAGCCTGTCTGCCTGCCCACCTGGGGCTGGAAGGCTCTCACCTTTGGTGCTTTCCAGGTCTCTCCTTCCCCTTTCTAGGCCTCCCGTAGGCTTTTATTTTGTCTCCGATTCACTTTCTCTGCTATGAGAATGTGGGCTGAGGGCAGTTGAAGTCCCCCAACTTTTCATTCCTAGTCATGTGGTAGAAAGCAAGCAACCACCTCAGCACCTCCCTCCTTGCATTTGTAGTGTGTTGCTCAACACCCAAAAGAGCGTGAGGCTGGTCGTGGTTTGTAAGCCTTAAACAGATAGTTCCTGGAATGACGCAGGTTCACCAATACCATATTGACTCCTTAACCAGGAGCTGGTGTGTGTCGGTGTCCTCGTGGGATTCTGCGTCACTTAAAAAGCCAGGCTGTCAGGGTATGAGGGGCAGAAATTGTCTGCATCTTGTCTGCCCCTTGGTCAGGTGTGTGGCTGTGCTTTGTTCACTTACCTATGTGTTAGTGAAGCTGGAGTTTTCTTCTGACTGTATACGTGCAAAGCAAATATTGACTCGTGGGACTAATGGCATTTGCAGCTCCGGGATATGCCTTTGCCTGACCTGAGGGAGAGACCGATGGGGGAAGGGAAGGCAAAGGGCTTCCTGCTGGGAGCTCCCCTTGTGCATGTCATTGGGCAAGTCAGGATTTTAATTAGGAAAACAAAGCTTTCCAGGTGTGAGAGGACAGAAATTAACTGCCTGATTCAGTGCAGGGTCTGATTTTTGACTGATTTCTGAGAGAGGAGTCGTCAGTCTAAATGTTACACTGGATGCAATCCACATGGGATTTTAAAAGCTGAGCTGGAAAGAGGCTTCTAGAACTACACCTAAGTGCATGGCCTCCGGATGAGTACTGTGGCTCTGCAATCGCTTTTCTCTCTTCCAAAACCGTCTTTTTTTTAATAAAGGAAGAGAATAGAGAGCAGTGGAAACCAGCTGTGACAGTCCAGAGGTGGCAGTGGGATTTACTGCATGCAGTGTTGCTTCATGTTCAAATTAAGCATAATAG
The DNA here is from genome assembly GCF_030936135.1 of Gavia stellata. Classification (NCBI taxonomy): domain Eukaryota; kingdom Metazoa; phylum Chordata; class Aves; order Gaviiformes; family Gaviidae; genus Gavia; species Gavia stellata. The sequence continues at coordinate 56,959,144 of NC_082597.1, read as the reverse complement.
AAAGCAGAGTTTTCACCCATGCTAGCTTACTGTCAGGGGAAGTGTTGTATATGCTGTTCCTATGACAGTGGATGAAAACCATTCTAGAAAGAATTGCTATGCTTGTTCTGGTCCTTCTGATGATGTTCACTGATGGCTCCTGCATAGTTACTAGTCGTAACGTTTTCAGCATACAAAAATACTGCTTTGTAAAATGTTCATCTTCTGCACAGTCTGTTGCGTTTTTTCTTTTCTTGTTGCTAAAATCAGCAGGGGAAGAAGTTTCTGTCCCAAAATAAAGATCCTACTGAAGGGCTCCTGACTGCGTCATTTCATGCCGAGTGCATCCAGGTGCTGCCACAGCAGGCTTAAGTGGAGATCACGTGGCAAAAGAGGCCAAGCAAGTAAAACACAGGCAGCAGGAGATTGTTATCTGGTGTTTGCAAGAAGCCAGGTAATTGAAATTGCTCTTATCACAGCTGTGTGGAAGAGCAAGTGTGTCCAGAGGAGGCTTGATATTGCCAAGTGGAAGTAAATTTGCAGGTCTCCTTTGCAAACATCAATTTCTAAAGGACACCTACGCTGGAAAATAAACTGCTTGGATATAATCCTGCACGGTGTGTATTTGCAACTCCAACAAAGGTGTTGCAGCTGGAGTGCTTCAAATAGCTGTACCTGATGCTGACTCTGTACTTCCCTTGCAGCATACTTTTTCAGGTACATACACTGTTGTTATAGCTGTCTTCTAGCAGGCTGGAATCAATGGTGGTGTGATTTGTTTTAGAGTCTGAACTCAGAAAGTAAAGCTGTAAATAACGGGTACCATTTGTATTTTAACAAAAAAGACGTTTCTTTCAAAATGTGAAGACTATCTGTTACGTGGCCAAAATTGCTTCATATAGGAAACTTAAATTGCCTTTAAACATGGGAGAGAGGCTGCTTAATGCATGGGTGAAAACTGGTTTTAATTTTAGAGTTCTGAGGATTTGGGAGTTGCCATTAATATTTGTTGGATCTGATGTCTTTTTCCCTTTGTATCCCTTACTGTTGCTTGTTTTCAAAACTGTGTACTATGCAAGTAACACCTAAGTTAGCTGTAGCAATTTCATGCATGCAATTTCACAGGCTTCATGGGAGCCCCTTTTGTTACTTGCTGTCTCCTGGGTGGGAAAGTTTGAGAGTTGCTTTAGGTTTATATCCCTCAGTCAAAGGAAAGAGCCTACTGTATCGGTCCCATATGCCAGGTATCCTCCTCCTCCTGGCTTGCACTGGGTGGTGCCTGGCTGTGCCAGGGAACCTTCCTCCTGGTTCCTGTGATGCTTTACTGGAGGCAGAGTGGGAGCGGGGAGAAAGCAGGGTGATGAAGAGCTACAGGGCCGGTGTCCTAGGCACCTTCTCTCGGAGACACCTGGTTCTGTGGGCAGTCCTCAGCGCACCACCTCCTTGTGCCGCAGCAGGAGCCTTCTCTTGGTGTGATTCACACTCCCCACCCTGCCCTTCCGCACACCCCAGTGCCAGCAGCAAGGTGAGCCTCCTGTGCTCTCTCTGGGCCTGGTCCCAGATGGGTGCTTGCAGGAAGGTTTCTATAGGAACCAGAGGCAGGAAAAACCTGCCCACCAAGTTCAGTGCTCTAATGTCAGGGACAGGAGGGCAGGCAGCAGGCGGGGGAGTGATCTCCAGCAAGGCAGAGGCCAGCGTGCGATGACGTGGACGAGGGAGGGTGTTCCCCTCTGCTTCACTTGTCCTGGGACGAGGAGGGACTTTCGGCCTCAGCAGTCTTCTGCCCTGCTTCCTGCTTCCCGAGCACCGCTGTTAATTCCCTTGTTATGAGGAGTTTTTTCATCTACGTGCCTAACGCACTGGCCTGGCTCCTCCGTAGCGTATTGGTTCAGCAGTGATTGTGCACGCGATGAAGGTTAATAATGACTGAGGGTGATCCTTACACACATGCTTGAGGCACTGAGCCTGAATTCAGAGCACAGGTAACGAGAAGCATGGCAGAAGTACCACATGGCTGAAACAGTGACTGCATTCCTAATAAACGTAATTGGAAGCAGGGCTAACTGGGCTGAAAGAGGGCAGGGGAGAAGGACGTATTGTAGGCTCAGGAACAGAGCAGCTGTGGTAGCAGGGCAGTGATAAGCCTGAAAAAAAGCATCAGAATACATTCACAGTGATGTTGAAAGGGGAATAAGTATTGTCAGCAGATTTACCGGCTTGGTGTGCATGCTGTGTGCGTTCCCATGTAAAATGAGTGTGCAGGTGCTCATTTTGTAATTCTTGTTATGTCTTCAGCTACTGAGGGAAAAGTTGGTGCTCAGAGAACAAGAGGGGCTAGAGTGATGGGAAGGATAGAAGAGCATTTACAGAACTCATGGGTAAGCGACTGGTCATTGTGTGGACAACGTTACTTCTCAGAAACAAAAGCTGAACTTTTTCTTGTTTGGTTTGGTTTTTTAATTATTTTTGCCCTGAGAGTTGGTGTCAGAAGATCAGAGTGTCTGTTCACGCATGCCAGCCTTTCTCATGCAAAGAACTGTGTAAATTTGGGGGGAAGAAGCCTTATCATTTGTGTTCTCAGACACGGGTGCTTTTTATGCCTTTGCAGTGTTTTACAGCTGCTTATCTTGGAGTGCTGTAGCAAGCCACTTTCAGGCTGCGAGTGCTCGCTGGAAAGCTCACTGAGATGCAAAGGCAGGAGTGGCAATGTCACTTTGTACTACTGAGCACTATAAACAACTCAGGACCTGGTGGATGAATCCCTGGGGTTCCCTCTTTTAGTGGTTTGCAGTCATAAGTAGCTTTACTGGGAAGGGGAAGCTGGAAAACCCATCCCAGATGTGCAAATGTTAGTTTCTCCCAGGTTCTTTCCCAAGTAAGTATTAGTGACTGATATATCCCAGCACTGGCTTTATCTGCTTGGTAGAGGTGGCTCTTGCTGTCTCCCACATACAGAATTATAAGGTTGATCTTAAAGTCCAAAATCTCTCTCTCTGAACGCTGAACTATTCCATTGTTGTCCTGGAAAACCCCTACAAAAATCTGCTGTGAACTGGTACCAGGAAAGTAAGGAAGGGAGCTATGCGGGCTGTTTTATCATCTGAGCTCTGTCACCTGATTTAGTTTAGAGGAGCCTGGCTCATTGCAGAGGTACTTGATAGCATGTTGTCCACATCCTAGCCCAGTTCATCACAGAAAATCCTTGTCAGAAGCTTTCCCAGCTCCCTTCAGGGATCTGTATTCCAGAGCCTAATACACTTTGCTCCTGTGGTTTGTGATGCTACTCCTAAAATTTCTTTCAGGCTTATTGCATCTAATGATACCCCCTTAAACCCTTTTCACCATTCCAGTCCCTTCTCCATGGGCAGTGTATTCACAGAATGATGATGTATGGTGTGGTTTTTTAGTATTCATAATTAAATACAGGACTCACAATATATGATGGAAAAGGTGATGGAAGTTAACTTGGTTTTTGACATTCTTTCAATCAGCAGTGCTGTTACTGTCACAAGGAATTTGGTAAATGACAGTGTGCTCTTTCTAGCTGATGGGTAGGTATGAAACCAAGACGAAATTCCAGTCTCTGGAATTTAATTTTCCTGTGGGGGAACTTAAATACTAAGGGATTTAATTTTCCTGTGGGGAAGTTGTGCATGAGGGGTCTGTCTGTCCCCCACCATGTTCTTAGATGCTAATTGAATTTGGTCATCACCGATTTTTTTTTTTTTCCCTTTTATAACAGGATAGTGACCTCTGACCTCTGAGAACAGCATTTCTGGACCAGCTGACAGCCTCTGCTACTCAGCCTTACCTAGCGCAATGTCAGGTGAGCAGACAGAAATGGACACAGTACCTTCTTGTTTGGTTGCTTGTTCTTTCTTCAGCTGCAACTTAGTAAAAGTAAGTTACTGGTTCCAAGAGCCATTCTTTACATTAACATACTGTCTAGTCAAATTGGGGGAGAGGAAACGGCCCCACTCTTTGTGACCCAGCTGCCTTTTCACTCAGGAAAAGGAACTTAGTTCCTTCTTTTGCCCTGCGCTGAAGCCTGCAGAAGCTGCTTCAGCCGTTGAACACAAAGGAAGAAAGAGGTTGAAATGTAGTCTGCCTTCTTCATTTTTCTTAAGATTTGCTTGGTTCTGTTCTCCTCCCAAGATTTGGCCCAAAGTGGGTGGCTCACTTATGATCTGAGAGGTTTTTGCTGTAGAATTGTAGCTCTAGGGCAGGCAGAAGGCTGAAGAATTACTGGAGTTCAACTGTGGGCTACGGAACTTTACTAACACTAGGTCTTCTTATAGTGGCTAACTTTCCTACCCCATATTTTTGTCTAAACCTTCCTTCCTGGTCCACATGGTTATTTCAGGGCATATAACCCTGAGAGAGTATACTTCAAAGCCAAGTAAACATTCTTCTTGGTGATGTGCACAGTGGAAGACCTGGGACATGCTTATCTGCTTCAGTTGCAAAACCTGATGTCTGCTTTTATTCCAAGGGAAGAAGCTATTCAGTGGGACACTACCTGAGACTGGAAAGGTGCTAATCTTGAACACAAAAGACCAAGGTGATAGGCATACTTTCATTGCTGCAGCTCTCTATACATGGTCTGGCAATATCCCAGCCCTTCTGGAGCAAAGGGAGCAGCTGAGCATCTTGCTGACGGCTCTGATTTCCCATTTTGGTGCCTGGGTGACAAAGTTTCAGGGAACTCTTGAGTGCTGCTGGTGCTGGGGTCAGTGCCTCAGTAGCAGGCATTTACTTCTCCATAACATTTTTTTTTTTTTTAATGGTTCCCCTGGCTTGGCACTGATTGCACAGCTTTTCTAAGCAGAAGAGAGATCACATGATGCCATGGAACTATTTCTTTTCCCTAAAAGTCTCTTTCTTAGAGGGAACTCCATTTGGCCTTTGCTTCTTTTGCTCAGTAATAAGGGACAAAACCATCTGAAATTACTTGCTTCCTTGGTGAAGTGGGAGCTGTCTTAATGTCTAGAGTAGCAGTAGTGACAAACTGCTGAGTGAGTCCTACCCTTGCTGGAACAGTCTGTACTGAGTGTGCATCTTCCAAGGGAGTCCTCCCAGGTTTTCACTGCTGTATGTTCATCTTTTTCTGTTTAGGCCATCACACTCCCTCTGCTGGGGGTCCCTTCTCAGCACTCACTCCCAGCATTTGGCCTCAGGAGATCTTGGCAAGATACACACAGGTATGGTGTGGGACAGGGAGGGGATGTTCTCTGGCTCTGCACAGAAGTAGAGGGACCCTGGTGATTTCTGGTGGTCTCTGAAAGCTGCAGGGAAAAGGAGGGAGAGGTGCACTTTTCCTCCGGTGGTTCAGTTGTGGGCGCTTGTTTGCTACTTAAACTTCATGTGTTTTTGCGGCTGCATCCTGGCTCTTGCAAGAGTATCTTGCAGAGCATAAAGAAACTTGTATGAATTATTGCCCTGCTGTTTTGCAACTATTGCTCCACTGTAAAAATGTTGACACCCTCAGGGAAGCCTCTATCACCATCAAGCTACTCTGGATGGCTTCTGCATGGCAGGATATGCTAGCCTCAAGACTTGCCACCAGGTGGGCAGAGCAGGGAGGAAGGAAGCAGCCAGGAATTTCATAACTTACCCACAGTGTTTGTTGAAAGCAGCTGAGCCCAATGAAGCAGATTAAAGCTTATTGTGGAGCTATGCTAGAGGCACGCCTCTTGGGTGCTGCCTGGGTGCAATGCTTGTGAGAGACCCCATGGGAGGAGCAGGTGGGCTTGCAGGAAAGGGGAGTTATCTGTAGGTTTTCACTCCTTAAAAAAGCCTGAGTGTAACCTCCAGTGTGTATCCTCCAATGCCAACCATGAGCACAGATGAGGAAAGTTGAGATTTGGGTCATGGACCTTAATTTCCTTTGGCCTATAATTTGGGCTTGCTTCACAGTTTTGCCTGCTGTCTTTCAGAGAAAATCTGAAAGCAACAGGCAGGAGATGAAGCAGTGCAGGGAGCTAAATTTGCAGTGTGTGTGCAGAGGTAACAGAGGACTGCTGTGTATTAGAGATGCAGATGGTAGAGACTACTTCAGCTGGTGTGTGTGGATTTCTCAGTCCATGAGGAGGGCTGTGTACCCCTCCAGGTGAGAAGTTCTGATCTTGATATGATGCTATGCTCAAGCCCTGCTGGAAAAATCTGTGCAGGTGTGAAGGCAGGGCTTCACAACTTCCATGGAGAAGTCAAAATGGGAATGGCATGCAACACCTCCCCACCTGGGAATTGTGGTGGGAGGCATTGAAAATAAAATGGCAAGCTGCTCAGAGGGCACAGTGCGGACAGTGGTGGGATGGGGTAATATCCACATGTCTTTGTTCAGTTGTTCAGTGCTAAACTGGTGAAAGTGTCTGTTCTTCTCCCTCACATCTCCCAGAAAGAAGAATCCATTGAGCAGCCAGAGTTCCACTATGATGAATTTGGTTTCCGAATTGGTAAGGAAGGTAAAGCCAGTCCCATCCCTCCCCCTTCCATTGTGTCCTGTGTCCAGCCCTTCCCATGCTTCCGAGTATAGCAGGGTGATTTTGCAACCATTCTGTGCTAGGTCTCATCTAAACCACCTGTCGTCATCATTCTCTATCCTACCATTGTAATCAAGTGCATTAGATGTGCTGGCCTTATGGCAGTCTAGAGCATAGACTGTGCAGCAGAGTCATTTCCATCCCCTTATGTTTGTGCCATGGGTAAGAGAGAAAAGTTAAGAGGAAGTTACCATTTCCATTAGCAGCTGCATGCTGGGGAAGGGCAACTTTCCCAGTTCACAGTGGGGTCTATGTCGTGTTCAGTAGCACTGTAAACACTGATAACAGGCGTAGTGAAACGTGCTGTCTGTTGAAAAACTCATGGCCAAGGTGAGTGGCAGCAGTATGTGTTCTACCCATCTCACCAGCTTGGCAAATTGTAGGGGCAGAACCCGCATCTTAGTTTTTCTGCAAGATATAGAGGCAGGCGAACAATACAAGGAGGTGTGGAGAGTTATTGCAGCTGCGCATTGAACTACAACAACTGGCTGCCTTTGCAAGGAGAGAAAGGAGTGGGAGACAGAGGAATTGCTTTATGTGCTCTGAGAGGGTGTTTCCAGGGCTCAGGCCGTACAGTGCAAGGGCAGAAGTTGTTTGCATGTGTGTCCTGAGGCACCTTGAGTCGTAAGGGATCCTCTTTGAAGCAATGACCTGGAGATGAGGACAGGACACAGCAATTTTCTTCAGCCAGAACATTTAATAGACTTGTGCATTATAAAATCAGCAGAAAGATTTGGACTGCGTTGTTGGGATGTGTTATTTGATGAAGGACAGAGTGCCTTATGTCAAACCCGTACTTGTGCTAAAGTACCTATTTTAGAAAGCCAGCCTCAGGTTAAGGTGCTCTCTCATTGTGAATTTGGATATGTCCCTATTAAAGCTGCTTTTTGGTGATTAAATACCCCCGAAGTTAACATTTTGCACCTCATTACTTGCATGAGCATATAGCTTCTGCTTGCCACCTCTGAGGCTTTCTATGCTTTCGTCAGCCTGATTTACAGATCCTTATGAAACCCAGCAGGATGACTGCTGCCAGGGACTTGTTTAATTCCAGCCACACTCTGCTCTAAATCATGAGTGAGTAGAGACTAGAAACCTGCTGACAGCTTCTTAGTTCTCAAGGCCCCAGTGCCTTTTGCTTATGACCATAAAATTTGCTGGGAGAAGACAGTTAGAAACCAAGCTTTGCCTTTCTATGCTCTGGCTGGAAGACGTGAACGTTTTTAATGTGCTTTCTTCAGACGGCCTTCCTTGCCCTGTGTTTGTTCCTTCTCCTGTTCCCCCTCTCACTTATCTCCATTTCATTCTCCTCCCCTTGCTGAGACAGATGGTGCTGAGCCAAACTCCAGCAAGCTTCTGGGGGTCCCACTGACTGAGGAGCCACAGCAGAGGCTCAAGTGGCAGGCTCATCTGGAATTCACGCACAACCATGACGTGGGCGACCTCACCTGGGACAAAATTGAGGTCACCCTACCGCATTCAGACAAGCTGCGCTCCCTGGTGCTAGCCGGCATCCCACACAGCATGAGGCCACAGGTGAGAGTGTTGCGTGTTCTGGGCAGGCTCTCCCCCCTGGATTCAGAGAGAGTGGAGCAAGACTACATTCTCCTGGTTGAGAGGGTGCCAGATTATGGCTTTCTGTGGCTGTCTTAGTGACTCTTCCTATGTCTGTTCACCCTGTCCCCCCAGCTGTGGATGCGCCTGTCGGGGGCCTTGCAGAAGAAGAGGAATTCAGAGATGTCATATCGGGATATTGTGAAAAACAGCTCTAATGATGAAACCATTGCTGCCAAACAGGTAGGAGACACTGTCTAGTGCTGACTGGGTACAGGGGAGTGGGGAGAAGGGCAAGATTTGCTGCATGAGAAGGAAGGGGTGTCTGCCTAACACCTGCAGCAGGGACACTTGAGAGGACACGTGTGGTTGAATCCTGCTAAAACTTAATCCTCTTGGGCATATTTCTCCTTTGTTTTGTTGGAATAGTAACTGTGCAGCTCCCCTCCTTCCTAGGACAGCAGGGAAAGGGTTGGACCTATGCTGCCTGCAGGCTAGAAAACAGTGCTGCAGTTGCATCTCGGCAAACATCCTGATAATCACTGAGGGAAGTGAAGGGTGAAAGGCTGATGGATGCACCTCTGTTGAGGTAGTGGCAGCTGCTTCCAGGGACTGTCTTTGTTCCCTCAAATACAAAGTCTCTGAACAGCAACAAGACTGTTACAGGGTGTTTTCCCTCTTCCTCTGACCTCTCCTTTTGTGGGAGGAGGCAAAGGCCATGGCAAAAGAAACTGAGCTCTGCACATGTTCACCTCTCACTAAGAAGCTAGGCTCAAAATAGTTGGAAGGTGGAACAACACTGCCTAAGTGAGATCTGTGGGCTGTTCATCTCCAGGTGCCCTGTCACAGATATGGCCAGGTTGTTGGTTTCTTTCTGGGATAGGTTTGTTGGGAAGCCTTGCTTGAAATCCAAGCAGATGAAATTCCCAACCAGTATGCCTAATATTCTCAGTGGTGAAGCTAGGGGCTGAGTTTAGGCAAGTTTTTCTTGGGAGACACCAAGTTGCTGTCTGCACTGGCATTTTGCCATGTATCGGTGAAGGCTGTTAAACTGATCCTAAGTGCTTGGACAGGGCCATCTTCTTTGGTGCATAAGGACTTATGCATGAGTGTGGGGAAGCAGAGTTCCCTGAGGCAAGAGGCCATGGGGAAGTGCAGAGAGCAGAAGCCAATTGTTCAGATGAACTAGCTGACCCTGTCCTTGCTTATGGCTATCTCACAGATTGAAAAGGACTTGCTCCGCACAATGCCCAGCAACGCCTGCTTCTCCAACATGAACAGTATCGGGGTGCCACGGCTACGCAGGATACTACGGGGACTTGCCTGGCTCTACCCAGAGATTGGATATTGCCAAGGCACTGGCATGGTAACCTGCTTTTAGAGTATCTTTATGATAGGGATTCTTTTGTCTGTGGTGGCTATGCTGGCGAGAGTGTTTTGAGGCAGTGCTGCCAGACATTATGGCCTCCAGGTGAGCTGAAGGGAAATTCCTTCCACATGGAATGTTTTTCCGAGGGAAGGGAGAGCAGAGTAGCACCACGTGTCCAAAGATGTGGAAGAATTCAGTCCATCTGTTGGGGAGGGACAGGCATTACACTGAGGAGAAATCACTTCAGTGGGAGACTGCAGGAGAGCTGCTGCAGAGGAGGGAACATGTTGGTCACCTAGATACTGGTCCATCTCTCCATGTGAGGAAGTGGGGAAAGAGTTCTGCTCCTCTTAGGACATGCAGTTCTTCCTTCAAAATCCTAGGTGGCTGCCTCTCTGCTGCTTTTCTTGGAGGAGGAAGATGCCTTCTGGATGATGTGCGCTATCATCGAGGAACTGGTTCCTGCCTCCTACTTCAGCACCACCCTGATGGGCGTGCAGACTGACCAGCGTGTCCTGCGACAGCTCATCGTGCAGTACTTGCCCCGCCTGGACAAGCTGCTCCAGGAGCACGACATTGGTAAAAGTGTGCCCTAGAAACCATAGTTTTTCTTGCCAGGGTGACAGACAAAAATTATTGTTCGTGTTTCACAAAGGGGGAGCAGCAGGGCTAGGAGAAAACCTCCTGTACCTGGAGGCAGTGCGTGGTCATCTTTGAGCTGGGAGGAGAGCACTCAGAAGAGTCCATCTTCACTGGTTGGCTGACTTCCCTTGTCATGTTTCTTTTTGTGTCTTTATTTGCAGAGCTCTCCTTGATCACCTTGCACTGGTTCCTCACTTCTTTTGCTAGTGTTGTCCACATCAAGCTGCTGCTGCGTATTTGGGACCTCTTCTTCTACCAGGGCTCTCTGGTGCTGTTCCAGCTCACTTTGGGCATGCTCAGTATGAAGGTAATTCCCACCTCCTCTTTCTCCTTTATAGTACTTCGGTGTTTAATTCTGAGTTTTAGGGGCAAGAAGGTATTGTATCCACTTCCTGGGTGTGTTTTGGGAATGTGCTCTGGAAGACAACTTCCTGCCTTCCTCAGAACTGGGCACTGTGAAGAACTTCCAAGGCACTTCACAGGATTCAGGGATTACTGCTTCCCCTGCCTACCTCATTTGTTCCCTCATAATTAAACCGCTTCAGCTGCCTCCCTCTATTCAGTCTAAATCCCAACCTGAGGTTCCATCTTACCTAAATCAAGATACTTCTTGATTTTGCACCATCCCTGAGCAGAGATACAAAGCTGAGGTTGTGGTCATCTGCGAAGCTTTTGATGGCACTGTTGAATGCTCCAAGAGATTCGCATTGTCCTGACTACATTTGATTTGGCTGGCTTATATTTAATCACATGATCTTTCCCTTTTTATGCAAAAAATAATTTTGTGGTTCTGCTTGCTGTGTGAAGGGCAAGGGTGAGCCTGTTGGGAGTAAGGGGAAGGTGGAGCGCAGTTTGACATGGTAGGCGGTCTATAGTGTGTGAGACTAAGCAGCTTCCATTCCCTTGGCCCCAGCAAGATCCCTGCTGTGCCCAGTCCTGGCAGTGGGTGCAGAATAGCTTCTCTTTTGTCTTTCCTTGCTGATTTGACTTAATTTCAATGATGGATGCTGTGATTCAAAAACATGCCAGCTAGAATTTTCGGGGCAGATCTCAGTGAAGTAGAGTAGTAAAAGATGCTGTTCCCCTCCCATAGGTAGCTTGGACTCTTCCTGCTGAAGTTTTTATGGAATTACCTAGTTGTACCTGCATTGTCTCTGGCCCAGGCTGTACACTGAATGTAAAATTGCATGTAGCAGCCCCAAGAGCATAGCTGTCATGCTCACTGTTCTGTGTGGCAAAATGACTGCATTGTTGCAGGAGGATGAGCTAATCCACTCCGAGAACTCTGCCTCAATCTTCAACACGCTCTCGGACATCCCAAGTCAGATTGAAGATGCAGATGTGTTGCTGCGGGAGGCTATGCGCGTGGCTGGCTCGCTGACAGATGTGGCGGTGGAGACCCAGCGTCGGAAACACTTGGCCTACCTCATTGCTGACCAAGGGCAGCTGCTCAACTCCAGCACCACTGTCAACAATTTATCCAAAGTGAGTGCATAAAGTCCCATCTGCCTGTGCTGCTCCGTTTTTACTATTCCCTTATGTTTTCCCTCCCAATTGCTCTTTGTGAGCAAGAGGTTCTCCTGTCTGAGGATTTTGGCTCCAAGACGACTGTGTCATCCAGTGGAGAAAAGGTATTGGGACATGAGGGGGAGGTCTGTGCTAATTAAATGCTGCCAGATCTGTCCTGGTTGATAAATCCCCAGGTGAAAGGGATATTAACACTGATTGTAATTATTACTAATGAGAGTTATGACAGAAAGTGATGCATTTTATTAATGGAAACTAAAAGAAACAACATGATTTTGGCAGAATTTGCTTGGAGCGTGCGTAGTAGGAACTGGAGTTAATCCATTAGTAAGAAACTGATACACTAAAATAACTCTGGAAGGTAGAGTCAGAAAACAGCAGCAGCCTTGGAGAAGCTGAATAAAAAATGCACCTGGGTTTAATCTTGGACTAGGTCTGCAGTTGCAGATGTAGTAGCTCCTGTTTGTCAAGTCTGTGTGAAAGATATATTCTCGATGCTCGTCTGTGTGCTAATCACAAGACACTCCTGCAATTCTAAAATGTAATAGGCCTCCACTTAGAAACTTATATGTAATTAAGTGTAGAACTGCTTTTGGCAACAAGTAGAACTAAAATTATTCACTCAAATTATGGTTGATTCTTGAACTTCAATTATGCTTTCATAATAATTGAACTATAAATAACCCATTGCACATGGAGCAGATCAATCAGTAGAGCTGATTCATTGTGTTAGAACTAGAACAATTCCTGTCTAAAATTGCCAGTTCAGTTGCCTTGCCCCTTCCAGTGGTAGCTGTCAGGATCCCTTGCCCAGAGCTGACCTGTGTGGAGGATTGCTTTATTTTATTTCCGAAAGCTGTACTAATGTGTGCAGTTTGTTCTCTTTCTTCCCTCTCCCTCAGATTGTGCGGCGCAGGACTCAGCGCAGGAAATCTGGCATCACCTCTCTGCTTTTCGGTAAGGACGATCCTGTGCCTTTCACGTGGTGCTGATGGATATAGCAGCCTAGGAAGGAGAGAAGTGAGCAAAGCAGGGAAACGCTGGGACAGAGGAAGGGGAGAGAAGGGAGCCCGTACTGAAGGATGAGAGGGAAGAAGCACAGTTTTCTACTTGCTTACTTTGGTCTGAGCTCAGAAAATGAATTTTAGGTTAGGTGGTTAGTCCTTAAATGGTGACTAACAGCAGGCTGCAGCTCAGCCCAGCTGTAATGTCCTTCTTGCACTGACCAACAGGTCAAACACATTTTCTGGCAGACCATATCCAGTTCACAGGCTGGATGTTGTACTCTCCTGATCTTACTCTGCTCAGTTCCGGAACATCTCTGAAGATCTGAGCCAGGGCGGGATGGACCAGTGTGTCACTCATCAAAATTTATAAATGCAAACATCACTGGTGTTCCCCCTTACTTACTCTGAGAATTTCATGTTGTGAACACTTTTGAGTCTTAATTTTCTTCACTCTTGAGCCAAGCCAGTGTATGTCCAGAAAGCACATGGCCAGAATAGGTTTTGCATGGGTTCAACAGTAACTTGCTTCTGTGACTCCATAATAGCCCTTTCTATTGTAAGCCTCACTGTCATCACCTTCCTTGCAACTGGTTAGTTTTCTTGAAATTGCCACATCTCACCACAGAAATGGTTTTTCCGGAAGAAGACAACGTACTGAATTTACAGGGTTCAAATAGGGTTCCTGTTGTGATTGAAATGGCCTGAATAAATCTAAAACTGGGTTTTACTGGTCTTCTCAGAGAAGAGCTTTTCTGATGTTCTCCACAAATCTGATATATTGTCACAGGCTTGCTACAAGCACATACAGCATTACATATAAAAGTTATGGTAGAAGACCAATGAAGCTGTAAAGTCAAGCATGCAGAAGTGAAGAAATGCAGGAAAGTTGCTTGTGCAACCTAAACTCAGACCTCTTGTATGTAATGTTATCATACAGTCAGTGCAGACTGAACCAGCAGGGCACTTAGCTGCCAAATGCATCTTTCTTGTGTCTCAGATAGTCTCCTTGACCAAGTTTGAGTAGCTTTATGAAAGTGATAGTGAGTTATACCCACGCACAAAGATAAATTTTAAGTTCAAGCTTCAAAATGTATCAGTGGTAGAACTGAGATGATTGATAAAGTTTTCTCATTTTAGTGGGGTTTCTGTACAGTGACTGTCATGGTTTTTACCTAATATTCTTAGCAATTAAAACATTGGTTAAAATAGAGAAGTTATCATCCTGCAGCAGATGACCAGAATGAAGAACTTCAGCCCAAGTGTGAAGGGAAGAAAAGCTTGGATGTGATAAATTCACCTTAGAGTGGGAACTGACAAACAACCTTAACTGTAAAGTCTGCTGCCTGTGATAGTTACTGTGTAGAGCTGGTACATAGCCCTTGTTGTGGTGGGAGTAAGAACTTACCCAGAACTTAATTCTTCTTCCTTAGAGTGAATGCAGATTTAGTAGTGACTTGGGGCAGGAGTCATAGAATCCCAGGAGCACTGTTTGGAAGGGTCGTCTAGATGTCTGTAGTCCAACCTCTCCTGCTCAAAGCCAGACTCTTGCTCGTGCTAGATCAGGTCGGCTAGGGCTTTCTCTAGCTGAGATTCAAGGAGTTGGACCAGATTTCTAATGAAGGAATAGAAAGAAGAAACAGCGAAAGGTAGTTTGGCAGAGAACAAGATGTGCATCTTGCCCTTTTCCTGTTGGATGGTCACTGCAACAAGGAAATGCAGGAGAACTAGTCCTCCTCTGCACAACTGTGCAGCTAATCAGTCTTTGCAGGCTCAAAATAGAGCCTTCTCACACGTGGCTGATCCTGCACTGGTTTCCTGTTTTGGAAATGTACATGCAGGTGTGTCGGGCACAGTGAGGTGAATCTGTTGGAAACCCCAGTTGCTTTCCTCTGTAACATGTATATTCTAAGGTGGGAGGGTGTGGAACTTGCTTCCCATATATGCTGCTTGTGTTTGGGTGGGATGGATCTGAGTACAGAGGGAGGAACATGGTATTTCAGCCAGAAGGGTCTGAATGATGACAGAAAGAATCAGTGATCTATGTAAATGAGGGCAGCCCACTGAGCTAGCATAGCTGTGGTTGAGTAGTTTCTTCTTTAGTCACATTCTGTTTTAGCAACATGAATTTTCTGGGAATCCCCGCTGTCTGCATGGTCACCTATCTATGTACAATCTGTGTATCTCTGAATATGTAGTGAGACTTCTTACATGCTGTATTTCCTACCCCTGGCCACTGAGGAGGAGGTTTTGTTAATTTTCATTGCTTGGACTGGGAGTAAGTATGCTCTACAATTTTTCTAGTCCAGAAGCAAAGTTCAGTTTTCCCTTAAGCTCTGTTTGTCTGATTCTCTAGTAATTTAATTTAGCAAATAGAAAATAATTATAAAAATAATTTAAAATCTAATTTTGTGCTTCTGTTTATGTTCTTAAAGTTTTCATCTTTTTAATTAGGATCACTTGTGATTAAAGGATACTGTTAATCACTTTTCAGTAAACAGAAGCTTCATGTGTACATAGCTGTTGCAGCAGCTGTATAGCTTGGTCCACGCTTTATTCATATTGGTTTCTGTAATGCTGTTAGGAGACAAGCAGAGTACTAACTTCCTAGCCAATGATTTACTTGGGTCTTGCATAAAAGCTGTGTTTGTATAAAAATTGGAGTTCAGTGAAAAATACATTGTTTTAAATGTTGATTTTGTTAATCAAGCTCCCACATCTTCGGTATATTATAGAGAGAGCAAAACCAGATGTATGAAAATACACTTTGAATTTAAAACAAACTGAATTTTTTTAGGAAAAGCAGCAAATGGTTCATTGTTGCCAAACATCATGTACCCAGTTTTTAAGGCATTCAGATACATTAACTGCCTAAAGAATCCATCCCATTAGGTATCTTTCTGCATAAATTAGTAGAGACAGGCTGTCAAAACTCCTGGGGGAATTAGTGACAGTTAAAAGGTGCTTTAGTAACTTCTATTGCGTTCTTATGACCATTTCTGTACACCCAAAACCATCTGGCTCTTGGGGAGGTGAAGGTCTTAAGTAGATGGCAGCTTTTCTCTTGTGGTTCTGACTTCTAGACTGACACAGGAAAGTGGGCTGTCTTGGTTTTTCGAATCTTTTTCAAGACTCGGTGAAGAACATGCTCTCAGCCTGTCAGATATGCAAAAATCAGAAGTAGTTCAACCAAAAGCTGTTTCAGTTTCAAGAGAATTTCGGTTGAAGAGAATTTTTGAAAGTTCCCTAGTTTTGTGTCCCACCATTCAGCTGTCTATGTGTTGTGTAGACACTTTTCTAAAGTAGTACGCAGTACTTTGGTATACCGAGTTGTCCAGAGAGATCAAAGATGACATCTTCCAGTTCCATATGTGGTTTGAAATACCAGCTCCTTAAAATTTGAGACAGTCAAATTGGTATTGGTTATTTACATTATTGAATAGATTGGCAGTAAGTACCTGCCTTAGTGTAGGCACTTCCAATGTCAGGCTTTTTTGATTTCTGTAGGATCAATGATTTCTAATGTTAACAAAAAAATAAATACCTCATACTTGTTTTCCTTTCCTCGCCTTCCCACTGGCTATGTGGGCTCCCCCAGGGGATGATGATCTGGAGGCACTGAAAGCCAAGAACATCAAGCAGACGGAGCTGGTGGCCGACCTGCGTGAAGCCATTCTCCAGGTGGCACGGCACTTCCAGTGTGTGGATCCCAAGAACTGCAGCATTGTGAGTGGTAACAACTGGATCTGTGCTGGTGTGTGCTCCAGGAATGAGTGTCCACCACAGGACAGGGCTGTTAAAATGCTCCTGGAGTGTGGGCTCGAGGGAGAACATGCCAGGTGTAACGGGTGGAGGATGAGGGTTGCTCAACCCATCCCTGTTGGAGGAGGGCTGTGCTGGGAGGTTGTCTGCCTGCTAGGAGCTCGAAAAGGTTTGGGAACAGGGCGTGTAAGCTTTGGCAGATCAGCTGGGAGTCATCTGTTGCTTCCCGTTCCTCTTTGCTCTTCATCCTCGTGCATGCTAGGATCTGACTCCAGACTACACCATGGAGAGCCACCAGCGGGACCACGAGAACTATGTGGCCTGTTCCCGCAACCGACGACGACGAGCCAAGGCACTACTGGACTTTGAGCGCCACGATGACGATGAGCTGGGCTTCCGCAAGAATGACATCATTACGGTGTGTCAGTCTATGAGACAAGGACCAGGGCAGGACCATGCAGACCCAACCTGTTTGGGATGCTGCACTGCCTCTTCTGCAGGGAAAGATGGGAGGAGATCAGCTCAGAGCCCAGTTAGGAGTCCGAGGGAAGCAGCTGGTGTTTCTGGGGGCTGCCTGGGGATGAGGCAGTATGTTCCTGTGAGTGTTGTCTTGTGGGTCATTCTTAATGCAACCACAAAGTCCCTTCCCTAGCTGCCATACAGCTGAGCAAAAGATTGATTTGGTCCAACCTGGATCCTGGTTTAACACTGCACACTAAGCTGTGGTAAGACTGTAAAAACATCTATTTGCATTTTAGCTGTGAGCGTCCCATCTGAAATTGAGGAAAAGGGGGATAGCGTTGTGTTTGCAGTAGCTTTTTGCACTTGAAGGCCCCGGGCCACATGAGAAGAGAACATTGGCAAAACAGTTGATAAGAAGGCGGCATGTACAGGACAACCAGATGATCAGGCCCAGTCAGCATGGGTTTATGAAAGGCAGGTCCTGCCTGACAAACCTGATCTCCTTCTATGACAAAGTTGACCCACTTAGTGGACGAGGGAAAGGCTGTGGATATAGTCTACCTAGACTTCAGTAAAGCCTTTGACACTGTTTCCCCCAGCATTCTCCTGGAGAAACTGACTGTCCATGGCTTGGATGGGCGCACTCTTCGCTGGGTAAAAAACTGGGTGGCCAGGCCCAAAGGGTTGTGGTGAATGGAGTTAAATCCAGTTGGCGGCCAGTCACAAGTGGTGTTCCCCAGGGCTCAGTACTGGGGCCAGCCTTGTTTAATATCTCTATCAGTGATCTGGATGAGGGGATTGAGTGCACCCTCAGCAAGTTTGCAAACGACACCAAGTTGGGTAGGTGTGTTGATCTGCTTGAGGGTAGGAAGGCTCTGCAGAGGGATCTGGACAGGCTGGATCGATGGGCCAAGGCCAATTGGATGAAGTTCAACAAGGCCAAGTGCCAGGTCCTAGACTTGGGTCACAACAACCCCAGGCAATGCTACAGGCTTGGGGACAAGTGGCTGGAAAGCTGCATGGCAGAAAAGGACCTGGGGGTGTTGATCAACAGCCGGCTGAATATGAGCTGGCAGTGTGCCCAGGTGGCCAAGAAGGCCAATGGCATCCTGACTTCCATCAGAAACAGTGTGGCCAGCAGGACTAGGGAAATGATTGTCCCCCTGTACACAGCACTGGTGAGGCTGCACCTCGAATACTGTGTTCAGTTTTGGGCCCCTCACTGCAAGAAAGGCACTGAGGTGCTGGAGCATGTCCAGAGAAGGGCAGTGAAGCTGGTGAAGGGTCTTGGAGCACAAGCCTTACAAGGAGCAGTTGAGAGAGCTGGGTTTGTTTAGCTTGGAGAAGAGGAGGCTGAGGGGAGACCTTATTCCTCTCTACAACTACCTGAAAGGAGGTTGTAGAGAGGTGGGTGTTGGTCTCTTCTCCCAAGTGACAAGCGATCGGGCAAAAAGAAACGGCCTCAAGTTGCACCAGAGGAGGTTTAGATTGGATGTTAGGAATAATTTCTTCACTGAAAGGGATGTCAGACATTGGAACAGGCTGCCCAGGGAGATGGTGGAGTCACCATCCCTGGAGGTATTTAAAAGACGTGTGGATGAGGTGCTTAGGGATATGGTTTAGTGGTGGACTTAGCAGTGTTATGTTAACGGTTAGGTTTGATGATCTTAAAAGTCTTTTTCAGCCTATTCTATTCTAAAAGCAGTTCCTCATTGTGCACACAGCCAGGCAGCTGTAGCCCTCCTGCCACAGCACTCTCTTCAACCAGTGTTTTCCACTCCCTGTTTTTCAGATCATTTCCCAGAAGGATGAGCACTGTTGGGTGGGAGAGCTGAATGGACTGAGAGGTGAGAGCAGAATGGGTTGCACTGGGGAGAGTGGGGCTGAATGCGGAGCATCCGTTCATCCACAGCAACTGCTCTGGCACGTTTGCAGCAAAGGCTGTGCCAGTTACCCGGAGCATCTGCCAGGGACAAGGGAAATGTTAAAGCAGGGTATGAGAGCAGTGGTGCAGCTACCTGGTCACTTCTTGCAAACAGCAAGTTTAGACTCCATTCTCCTGGCACAGGGTGGTTGGCTGCATGTCGTCTCTGCTGCTTGTGGGCAATGTCCTGTAATTGGCTTCCTCTTGTAGTTGCCTTAATTCTTGTGATTTTTGAGGCTGCTTGCTTCCTTCTTTGGGGTTGGACCCAATGCACTCAGATTTATCCTCAGCTTCCACTGGGCCCTGGTCTTGTCTGTGTTAGAGGTTTCTCAGTGTCAGACTCGCTTCTTTGTCCATTCTTTATAGGTTGGTTTCCTGCAAAATTTGTGGAGATCTTGGATGAGCGGAGCAAAGAGGTAATTAAAAAACCGAAACACAACAACAACAACAAAAAACAACATAAAAAAAAGTCGTGTCATAGCTGAAAAAACATAGTTGAAAAGAGCCATATATTTCCCTTCTTGAGTCTGTTTGCTCTCTCTGGCTTTTGAGCACTTAGTGATGTGATCAGGCAGCTTATCTTCCTAAGCCTGTTTGCTCAACTTCCTAATGCTGACCAAGTGGAGAATGAAGAACCCCAGAAAGCTGCAGGGTGTAGCTGAGCGTGGTGCCTGGGCTTGCAAGGCTGCTAGAGATGAGCTTCAGGAAAGCTGAGAAAGCAGCAGGCAGGCACGCAGCAGGATCCTGTGGGCAGTGTTTCTGCCGGCTCCCTGCTGCCTGTGCTCTCCTCCTTTGAGGCTGTGCCTGTGGATCCTGCTAGTGCTTTGCGGTCACCACAGTGCATTCTCCCTGAGCAGCTGTGCCCGAGGGAGCACTCTGACTCAGTTCCTCTCGCAACTGGCAGTGGTGAGATGCCATCTATTTAGAGCAGATACTTCAATATGGCCCTAAGGCTGGGGTAACGGATAGGAGACAAACATCATCAGCTGTTGGCCTAGGCAATTTGCAGGGGAAGTGGAGAAGGCCCTGTTCTCCCTCTCCTCCCTCAGCATTTGGAGAGTGAGGAAGGGCTCAAAGGCTAACCTGAGACCCCAAGAGAAGCCCCAAGAGAGATGTCACTATTGACATCTCACTCACTTCCTCACCCCCTTCTCAGGGCTGGTTCCTTAGATGCAGAACACCTCTCTGTGTCTAAACACACCCTGTACTGCTGAGCAGTTCTCCTCCCAACTGGAAATAAAGAGGATCCCACTCGTCCTAATTTTGGAATATCCTTCATGCTAAAACATGTCATGGTGATACCTCGGAGTGATGTACCAGCTGACCTGGGAATTCCCATCTACCCCCATTTGCCTTGACTTTTAGCAGCTGACAGTGTCCCAGAGACTCTCGGTGCAAGTCCTTCTCCTTACCTTAGCTCAATCAGCATCACACCAAACCACAGCAGTTCCTACATGCTGAACGCTGCCAGGATGGTGCTGGGGTCCCCTGTCTGGTCTCATGGGCAGCACCTAGGCATAAAGGTCCTGGTGTCCCAGCAAATTGCTGGGGAGTAGCCCTAAACATGGTGCCTTATGCGAGAGCCAGCAAGAGCATAAGGGCTTAAGGGAGGGGGGGCTGGTGAGCAGCTGGGAGTGGAAGAGGTCTGTGCAGAGAAGCTGTAGGTGAGTGGACCACACCCATGCTCTGCCCCCTTGCCAGTATGCTGAGAGCTGGCTCTTCATGTTCTGCAGTACTCCATTGCTGGAGATGACTCAGTGACAGAAGGAGTGACAGACTTGGTGCGAGGGACGCTCTGTCCAGCCTTGAAGTCCATATTTGAACATGGATTGAAGAAGCCATCTCTGCTGGGGGGGCCCTGCCATCCTTGGCTGTTCATTGAAGAGGTGGGTTGTCTCAGTTCCCTTCATGAGGCTGTGTTGCCAGAGGGCTGGGTTGAGGGTGCCGTACGGCAGAGTGTACTGACTGTCCCTCTGCCCTACTAGGCTGCAAGCCGGGAAGTGGAACGGGACTTTGACTCTGTGTATTCTCGCCTTGTGCTGTGCAAGACTTACAGGTAAAGCCATTTTATTCACACCAAGTGGCTGGGTCTGTGCCCTCCTGCTCCTGTGTGCTCATCAAATTGCTGCTGCTCTCCACCTTGGGAAGGGTCATGGTCTGCTCGTCCTCCTGTGAGTGTGGTGTCAGCAGACTGCTGTGTCTGTGCTGATTTGGGGCTGGCAGTGGCTCTTGTCCCCTTCCCAAGGCTACCGTGTTTGCTTCTGGGTCTGTATCTTGCTCTCTTATGGCTGCAGGATCACCTGTGAGCTCAGCAGTAGCAAGAGAGCTGTTGGGGTATGGAGGGGGAAGGGCCTGCTTGTGCCCAGAGTGGCTCCGGAGCTAACTAGGTCTCTGCTGTGATCTTTGCAGGCTTGATGAAGATGGCAAAGTCCTCACTCCAGAGGAGCTGCTTTACCGGGTGAGTGCTGCCCCCAGCCCAGACAGAGCCCAGCTCCTAATGTGGGGAAGTTTCCCATGGAGGCTGCTGGAGGGTGATACCTTTCTCTAGGGAGATGCTCAAGAGTCTCCCAGACTTTCCCTGATGGGAAGGAGTAGAGACACCCGGTGCCTGGGGAAAGACAGAAAGTGAAGCCATCAGGAAGGCTTAGCCACTCTGATGCTAGCAGGTGGCACTGAGTGAGGAGCTCTGGGGAGGGCAGCATTTGGCTGTGTTGCTGAAATGGCTGCCCAGCCTAAGGCTAAGCTGAGAAGGTGGTAACCACATCTTCCCACCCTGCAGGCGGTTCAGGCTGTGAACATGACGCACGATGCTGCACATGCACAGATGGACGTGAAGCTTCGTTCGCTCATCTGCGTTGGGCTCAAGTGAGTCATCCAGTCCTGATACCCTCGGCATCGTGGGTGCAAGGAGCTTGGGAGCGGGCAGAGCGGGCTCAAGGGCAGCAGTTGTATCAGTCTACCTTAGGCCACAGGGTCTTTCTCCCCTCTCACTGCAGCCACTGAGTGGGACCTGCTCCTTCCTTGTTCATCATGCTGGCCTGGCTCCTGGCTGGAAGAAGTAGCTCTCATTGCACAGAAGTTTATTGGGGTATCCTGTTCCCACTGGAGACAGGACTGTGGGCTGGGGTCAAGGCTTGGGCTGAAAATAGACTGTCCCAAAGGGATGGGGCTTCTTTCCCTGGCTTCAGCCAAGTAACATGCCTCCACCCCATCGCTGCAGCGAGCAGGTGCTGCATTTGTGGTTGGAGGTGCTGTGCTCAAGCCTGCAGACTGTGGAGAAGTGGTTCCATCCCTGGTCATTCCTGCGCAGTCCCGGCTGGGTGCAGATCAAATGTGAACTGAGGTGAGTCTGTCATGGGCCTCGCCAAGGTCTGGAATGGATTTCCTCTGCCTCTGCAGGAGGTGGCCCTCACTATGGCTGGCTTTGGACCCTTTCCAGTGAGTAGCAGCATGGGCTGCCCAGACGTCCCTGCCACAGAGATTTCTTTCTGTGTGCTGAGGCAGCAGCAACTGTCTAGACAGTCCAGTGTGATGCACTGTGCCTGCCTGATCAAGAGCAGAGCTCGGCTCCTGGGGAGCTGTCGTGACAACAGGCAGCTTCTGCCTGCCAGCAACCTCCTGCTGTGCCATGCACCTGCACCTGCAGGGCACCATCAGAGAGCCCTTTCCACCTGTCTGCCAGCCGCCATGAGTCCGAGCCTGGAACAGGGAATGTGCTAGGGAGACACTGGCGGGAAGGAGTCACTCACCAGCTGACTCCTGAATAAGCGAGGTTGTCAGGGGCTGAATGCAACTTCAGGGCCTGAGGTGTTGCACAAAGTAAGTTGCTTGGAGCCCAGGGCACACATCCACACTGAGTGCTCCTGGCCCTCCTGCACTCTGCAAAGCCACATCCAGTCCCAGGGAGCTGCAGAGCAAACCCCCCCGCCACCACCACCACTCCAGCCCTGTTGCTGATGCCATCCTGCAGCAACTGGCTTTTGTCTGTGCCACCCAGTTGCCTCTGGCTCCGGTGGGAGTGTCTGTAGCCAGGAGTAGACCTGTGTGTACACACCTCTGGATACCCTGTTCTTGTGCTGCTGCTGAATGGGAGGAAGGGAGTCCCTTCCACTTCTGTGCTGCGGTGTCCCATGGCAGCTTTCTTGCAGTACAGGGGCAGTGCTAGTTCAGCACAGCCAAAGGACCAAGTGGGACTGGTTTATGGCTGGGCCCGAGTTTGTGGGGAGCAGGAGCAGAGGCTTATGCCATATTTCTCCCAGCCAGCTTCCTGTGGAGGCCCTCGGCTCCCTCGCAGCTGCAGGAATTGGAGGAGACCCCCATGCAGGAGTTTTCCTGGAGCCTGACTAACAACCCTGTTGCCAGGAGGTCTGAGCTGCGCATCCCTGTCACAGGGGCAGGGTTGAGACTCGGTTTGCAGCCCCTGCTTAGAGCCGGGTCCAGCGAGGGAGCTGCACATGCTATCCCCATGCAGCACCTGTGCATGGGCATCAGGACACTTCTCTTACTGCAGGGAGAGAGGGAGAGGGGTGCAGAAACTCTGAGGGGCTACTGGCAGGAGTCCGCTTTCTGGAGAGGAACCTGCAACCTGTCATTGTCAGCTGAGTGCAGTCTTCAGCCATGTGTGTCTGTGGTCTAGCAGAGCTCTGGGGCTGCCCATGCACAGCTGTGTCAGGCTCTGTAGGGGTTGCACTTGAGTCACATCTTCAAGTTTCTCTTTCCAGCCTGGGCTTGGCAGGATGCGAAGCCCAAAGAGGAGAGGGGAACAGGGGATGAGTGGCTGGTGCTGCCCTTTCAGCACCAACAAACAAGGATTTCCATCCTTGTAAGCTTCATGGCATGCAGGGGCAAGCTGAGGAAGCAGGTGCAATTGTGTGCCTGGGGGTGGCAGTTGTGGGCACATGCTGGGGGTGTGATCTGTGTACATGCACATGTGTGTTACCATCACTCTCTTCCATTGCAGAGTCCTCTGCAAATTTGCCTTCAGCCTCTCTCAGGACTGGGAGCTGCCAATAAAGAGGGAGGTGAGTAGGTGGCATCTCTCATTCTGTCCCTCAGCCACAGGCTTCGCCTACCACCTCCCTCTCCCAGGTTTGTGCTCCAGCCCATCCTCTGTCTCCTCTTGAGCCAGCACCAGAGGCTGTGGATGGAGCTGCTTTCCCTGCCAGGGTGGGCTGTGCACGGGGGCTGTGTGGCAGTGCTGGCAGAGGGTGTTGCCTGCCCCTGCCCAGCTGGGGCAGAGGGAAATGGCAGGCCCCTCCCTTCCCCAGTGCTCTCCAAACCGCAGGACCTCTCCCTGTTTCAGCTGTGTGGAGGTGGGAAGTGCAGAAGGCTTCTGTGTCTGGGTGCCAGAGACCTCGGCATGCTTGGGCTCTGCCCGCAGACACAAACTCCCCTTTTCTGGGTGCGGTGCACTGACCCGAGTCTCTGTGTCGTCCTGCAGGAGAAGGAGAAGAAGCCACTGAAGGAAGGGGTGCAGGACATGCTTGTGAAGCACCATCTCTTCAGCTGGGACATAGATGGGTGACCCCCACCCTGCCCCATCCTGGGGAACCTTCTCAATGGCGCACACTCCTCTACCCCACCCCCATCATGTCTCACCCCCTGCCCTCCCCCACCCACCTGTATCTGTGACAAAATCCCCCTCGGGAGGGCTGCCAGGCCACCTGGGACAGATGGCAGCAGTGCTGAGAGGCCGAGCTGCAGACCCGAGGGAGGTGATGGTCGAGGGTGATGGTCGAGGGTGATGCTGCAACGGGACAAGTGTGTTCCAGCCACAAAAACAAGTGTCCCCTCCCAGCCTTCCCTGTCTCTGCCACCCCCATCGTCTGCTCGCCTCAGCCCTGCCTCCCCCCTGGGGGCCGGGGGCGCAGCCTGGCCTGCAGCCCTTCACATGCTGCCCCACGGGCCAGCAGCGGTGTGGGGGTGTGAGCGTGTCTGCTGCTGTAGCTGCGGGGAAGAGGCAGCCCTTGCCGGGTGGCTTTGATCTGTGGGAGCTGGTGCATTGGCAGGTGGCACTGCGGGTGCAAGTGGAATCGGGCTGGTGAGAGACTCCTCGCTGTATTGGGAGCGGGGACAGCACATCCCCCCCCTCCCCGTGCCAGCTAAGGGCTCGCCTCGCGGGGGAAGAGGGGTGGCAAACCCTGAAGCACTTGGACAAGTTCCTCTGACCGGGAGCCAGGGCTGAGAAGGGGGAACCGGCATCAGCCTCATCCTACCTCCCTGGCACTGGTGTGGGGGGTGTTGACAAGAGATGCCCGACTGCACCGGCCTGTTACCACTGTAACAGCCTTAGGGGATGGGCCTTGTCTCCTCTGCGAGCAGACAAAAACCACCTCTCCCCTAAACAAGAGTGTTTAATGCTGTCATTTTAGTCTCTAGATGATTTTTACTATTAACCAAAAAGCTGTAAATTAACTCCAGGAACATGTATATTTTGGCACCGTTGTAGCTCAGGACGAGGTTCAGGTTGGAGCTGGCTCAGGGAGACTTAACTCGTCCTCTTCGCCCTGCGGTGGCAGTGGGGACGCAGGTCAGGACTGGAGAATTGCTGCTTTGTGGTGGTGGGTCTGGATATGGAGTCTGTGACTTTCTACTGAAAGCGCTTGTCTGTGAGCGCAAACTACTTAGGAAATGACACTAGATTCTTACTTTCCTTTCTTTGGTGGGTTTGTAAATAAACTGCATCGTGGGAGAGTGCCGGGCTTTGGCTTTGTTTTTTGACAGGGCCAGGACTAGATTTAATTCTTAATTTCTGCCAATTGATAATTAAGACCCCATTTCTGCGCTGGCTCCTGCTAGTGTCAAGCTGAGGTCTCTGCTTAACCTGTGCTGGCACTGTGGGGGTTCCTTACACTGGCCTTGGCTCAGACCAGGCCCCAAGGCCAGGGAGCAGCCAGGGCAGGAGGTGCAGGTGTGCTGCCAGCAGTGGCAGCCCTGCCTTGCCTCTCTGCTGCCAGCCCTCCCCAAAGTGCAGCTCTGCAGCAGAGCCCCAGAAAAGCAAGAAATACTCAAAACTAGGGGGTGTAGGGGCCCTGCAGGAGGAGGGCCCTTACAAAGGGAGAGGGGCTGGCTGAAAGCAGGGCTGGGCAGTGGTGGATGGCAGTGTTGCCATCTCTACAAGAAGCTTCTCCAGAAAAAGTAGGTGGAGTCTCGTCTGCAACGTGGGACAGTAACAGGGCACAGGCCCTGGGAGAACCATGTTCAGAAGCCCAAGCTCATGGGAGGGTGGAAGTTGCAGCGTATTCACTGATGTGAAAATTAGTGTTTTCAGTCAAAGTAATTCCAGTTTGGCATCTGGCTGAGGAAGGCTGCAGTATCACCTCACCACCCTAACAGCTGGGGTCCAGACCAGCCTACTGGGCTGTGGGAGGCTGTAAAAGCTGCCTGTGCTTCTCCTACCGTTAGACCAACTTCTGGTTGCAGGGTAGGTAATTTCTATACACAGAGGGAATCTCCCTGCAGCTGAGAAGGGATGAGGCACAACCACTCAAGCTGCCTTTTTTTTTTTTTTTTCCAGGTTTGAGAAAGACCAAGAGGGATCACCCACCCTTAGCTGGAAAAGGCAGAGCAGCCCCAAGCCCTCCCCCCAGCATAGCAGAGAAGTTTTTGAGCATGTGGCTGTTTGGAATTTTTTTAATAAAATGGATTTTTTTCAAATATTTGTAACTGAAAAAATAATTCAATTTAAAGATCCATTCTCTCCCCCGTTTAACTTGTCACTTTTATCCTTTTCCAGTTGAATACTCGCTCTGGATCCGATGCCCCACCACCATCCATCTCAGACGGTGCTGATCACCCCTCGCTGTTTGCTGCATAGTGGAAGGGAGAGTGCGTGCTAGTCAAATACACATTACAAACAAGTAGTGGTTACAGCAGAAAGATTCAGGATTACATTCAAGGTAGAGGCAGAACATCAGACTTTGTTTTTCCCAATGCACGCAAAAATGTATGACCTCTTCTGACAAAGAACTATAGAACTATTATTCAAACAAATAATAGTAAGAAAGCAGAGAACTGGGCTAGCCTGCTCTGGGCACTGCTTGGGGAAAAGACTTTCTAGTTATTTCCTGGGATGAGGCACCATCTTCCCCCTGCCCCCAGGCACAGGGTTATAGCTCGCTCTCCTGGCAGAAGCCCCTTGTGCAGAGGGGCTCTGGCAGGTGAGCTGGCTTCCTCAGGAGGTGAGGCTCAGGGTTCTGTATTGTCTGGGCTCCTTGAGGTCTCTCAATCCATCAGCCACTTTCAATGTTGGGCCAAGTTAGTGTAATTAAATTCCTACAAAGTTTCACAAATTATGGGGGATGGGTAAAGGTGAAAGGGAGCAGCTGTGAGCTCAGCCTTTCACCAGCAACCCTCGGGAAGGGCTAAATCAGTAACAGGCACTGGCATCTCTGCCAGTGAAGAGTGGGGTGCCTGGCCCAGTGTGAGGAACCATGTCAGGCCAGGACTGCAGGTGCAGTGCTCCCACCTTCTAGGAGCTCACTGCACTTTGATAATTTCATTATTTACTGGTTGCAGCTTTGTAATTGTGTGTACAAAAGAAATCACAGCTGTTTTTTGTGGGGGGCTACTGCTCACTGCGGGCTGTAAGAAGCTGATTTTGCTTGAATTTGACAAACGGGCAGCCTCACTTTTTCCCCTTAGCATTTGCAAGATCCTCCCACCCCCACATACTTTCCTCCTGAGAAACCACTTGCCTCCTGTGCCCACCTGGTCCCATGGCTGGGCAGCTGCCCTGGGGGGAGCTCTGTAAGGCAATTGCTAATGCACTCACTGCTCCCAGTGAGCACCAGAGCTGCACCAGGAGAGAAGTGAGGGAGGGCTTAGGGGAGAAGGGGGGTACCACCAGTCTTAGTTAGTTACTCTGATTTTAGACATGACACTGTAGCTTGGGCAACAGAAAGCAGGCGGGGCAAGGGGTATCCTCTCACTCCAACCCGGACACTGAGGGAGGCAGGTAAGAGGCTCTGCCTTGCTTACAACTTGGGGGGGGGGGAGAGAAGGGGGCAGAAACGAAGGAAGCTGCCAGCAGGCTCCCCCTGCAAATGATTAAGGAAGTGGCTCCCCATGCAGTTAACAAGCAAATAGGGCTCAGGAAAGCAGGAGTTTCTCCCAGCTGCAAAACAGGCATGACCCCACCTGGCTGCCAGTTTAGTGGCTAATAGCATAGTGTGCAGGGTTGGCATTCACCTCCCCCGCCATCGAGCAGAGATACCTGCACCCCTGCAGCAAGGACTCTGCCTGAGAAGAGCGCCAGGTACCAAAGGGGCAGGGGAGCAGCATGTGCCCACCCACACCTACCCCTCCCCAGCAGGCAGCACTGCAGCCCAGCACGGAGGAAGGCGGGGACAGCATCCTCAAGGAGATAGATATTGAAAAGGATGGCAGTTTATCCTTCCATTGTCTGAGCAGGGTCAGCATCTTGGTCTGTATGATTTCAAAAGCTGCTGCCTCAGCCCTGCCCTTGTGAACTGCCTCCTCCACCTCCCTCAGCCCAAGCAGCCCAGCTCCAACCCGGGGCCAAAGCAGGGATAGCTGTGCAGCAAGGTGGCTGCGTGGGGCACAGCTAGGCTATGTCTCACCAGGTAAATATGGCAGTGAGTTACTACTAACAAACACAGGAATTTAAAAGTGACAGGAATAACAGCACAAGAGAGAGCCACAGGCCTGGGTTTCCAATGCAAAACCCTGCACAAGGAATAACAACATTGTCATGGCTCTGGGGGTTGGGGTACTCGTCTGCCTGCTTGTCAGTCAGCAGCTACCCTGAGGCACCAGGCTGCGGCCCCACATGGCAGCAGCTGGCTGGACACAGGGCAGCAGCTCACAGGAAAACAGCCGTTAGCGCTTTTTGCCTTTAACCCCATGGGCCTGGAGGGAAGGAAGAGCAGAGGTCAGCTGCCTGTTACTTGCTTTCACGCTCCCACTTCACCCCCACCCAAAAGTTGCACTACTGAGCTAGGACCTGTGTTGTGCCATGCAACGCCTGGTTTGCAGTGCTGCTTCCCCTTCCTTGCCTGTTGGGTCTGACAGCCCCAGCTGCTTCTTTCCCCTGGGGCACCTGCTACAGGGAGGCAACAGCGCAGCTGAAGGCAGGAGACAGATTGCACATGGCCCCTAATGATATGTTGCTCATTGCCAGCTTGGGGGGGGAGCGGCATGCCTGCCTGCCTGCAGGCTAGCCTCCAGGCACAGCCAGGTCTCCAGGTCTGGGGCAGCGAAGGGCGGATTTAAAATATAAGGACCTGGATTTTAGCACCTTAAAAATCTGTTTTGCAGCCCAAAGCCAGTGAAGCAAGCAGGCAGGCCTCTGCCAAGCTCAGCACTATCTGGGAAACCAGCTTAGACATCACCAGGTTGGTGAGGAAGTGTTGTTCCCTTTGGCTACACTTAGAAAAGGTGCCTGTTCTGCCCAGCTCCTCACAGCCCTGTGGCAGACCAGACCCTCCCCTGACAGATGGCAGGTGATGCAAAGGGCAGCGGTTCCGGGCCCCCCAGCCAGCACTCCTGCCTTTGCTTCCTGCTCTGGAGGTAGAATCCCCTTCCACAACTGTTAAAACCACGGTGCTGGGGCAGCACAACCCCCTTTATTTGCCAGTCCAGCAACGTGCGGGGTGCTGCTTCTGGAAACAGCTCAGGCCCCCTCATGCTATATTCCACTGTAAGGGAACTTGTGCCTGGCAGCACTGCACCCCAGGCGCTGCCACCACTGCTCCTGCCTGTTCTGTTCTCACCCAAGCTGGGTCAGGCTGCACTGAGGGGGCAGGAGGCCACCCGCCCCAGAGCTCCTGCAGCCTCTTCTTCCCTGCCCCCCCCAACAGTTCTCCCTGCCTTGGCCTGGCCTGCTGCCCAGGCAGCAGTGACTCGAGCACTGGGTCTGCCTTTGCAGCCACTGCCCGCTTCGTACAGGAAGGACACTGTTAGGGGAGGAGTACAAATACTAGCAACTTGTTTCTTTTTTTCTTTTTTTTTTTGTTTTTTGGGTTGACTGGCCTCTTCCCCCTGCATGCCTGTGCCCTCCCACTCCCATTCCCTTCAGTCTCTGCTCACAGCGTTACAAGCAAGAATCCCAGTGCAGCTGCAGATCATGTCCATCAAGGAAGTCTGTGGAAAAGAGGCTGGGAGCTGCAGTGCTAAGGGGAGCCAGGCTCATGACGGGCCCTCCCGGCAGCTCCAGCCAGTCCATGCTGTCCAAGTTAGCCTCAGCCAGATCCAGGGCTATGCCCCCAGACGGCTCGTGAGCAAAGTGCAATTCCGAGGTGTCCATAGGTGAAGGCGGGTGGTCCAAGATGGCCGAGCTGCTCAGCATCTCACTGTGGAGGTCATCAATCAGGGATAGGGGCTCTGGCCCATCATGGCCTGCCGTCAGCAGCGGGAGGCCAGTGCTGCTCTCCAGGAAGTCCTCGAGCCGGCCTATGGGCACCGGCTGCCCCAAGGACACTGGCACTGCCAGCTCTGAGGATTGGTGGCTGCTGGGCGGTGAGGAGCAGGCTGGGGCCACGGGTGGTTCTTTCCCAGCTGGGGACGACTGATCCTTGAAGTCAGCAGAAATCTCTGTCCAGGGAACAAATGGGAAGGCCAGGGTGAGGAAAAGTTTGGCCTAACACCAGAAGGATCCCTCCCACCCACCAGGGCAACAGGGACACCCCAACCCCCACCAGACTAAGCCATCACTGACCAACTGGGATAGGGAAACTCATCCTGCGCCTGCACTTGGCTTGCTATGGGGAGTTTTCAGCCCACCTCCAGGGAATTCGAGGTCTGTCCAGTATTGCAGAAGAGATGTGCCTAGATCTGATACAGCAGAGCCACCAAGAAGCTTGGTATCATACTAATGCCTGACTGACATCTCCCTTAGTGCCTTAATGACTACTGCCAGTGCTAAAGGCACTGGCCCGGAGGCAGGAGCCAAGACCTGGGCCATGACAGACTCTCCCCTCAGTGCTCTATAATCCCCAGGCTCAAACCCAAAGACTATGGGAAATGCTGGCTTTGTCTCCTTACCTCCACTTTCGATGAGAATATCAAACAGGTCGTCCATCTGCTGGCTGGAACAGCCGTTCTCCTGAGAAAAGCAAGCGCAGGATTAGCTTCCTATTTACCAGGGGAGCTTCCACCTCCAGCAACACCCATGGCTGCTGGCTCTCCTCCCTCCCCCAGGGGATGGGGCTGTTATCTAGCAAGAATGGGCACATGAAGGCATGGCATCAGAATCCTCTGTAACCCCAGGCTGTTACTGGATGGGAAGGTATAGTCAGCAACTTCTGTACTAACACTCACCAGGCAGTGAGTGGTTTGGAATCGCTACCTGTGGTTTAGGGTCTGCCCCAAACTCTCCAGAAGGAATTCAGCTAGGAAGGTGCAGTTGTGTCTCCATTCTCTATTACTGGCCCAGATCAGGAATCTAAGCAGATCCACAATGGCAACTTTTCACCTGCTCTCCAAGGAAACCAGGGAGAAGAACTGCTCTCACCTGGGCCTTTGGCTGTTGCTTCATGGCCTCTTCATAGACTGGTGGTTCTTTCATTGGGACCGAGGGAACAGGGAGAGGAGGTGGAGGAGTTCCAAAAAGCGGCGTGTGCTGTTGCTGCTCCAGGTCCATCTGGGATGGGGAAGGGGCAGCAGGAGAGCTGGGCTGCGATGAGGGCTGTTTAGAATGAAGGCAGAAGGGGTGATGAGGGGAAAGTCCACATCAACTGTCTCACAGCTGCTTTGAGACACCATCACCTCCTCTCTTGGTGAGCACTGCACAGAGGTCTGCACTGCTCTGCTCCCAGCAGCCTGCTTCTTCCGTGTACTCTGTGCACTATGCCCTGGCTGCAGGGGAGGAAGACAGATTTCCCCTCCAACTCACAGCTGGAAATCTTTTGCTGATTTTTTAACGCTAAAGCAACCACGCCACAAACCGCTACCAGGCTGTTCCTGGATGGGGAGAGCCTCATCTGTCCAAGTGGGGGATTCCTCTAGCACTTTGGAGAGAGAGAGGGCACTTCCCTTGTTGTGTTCAGCCTACTCTGCACAATATATCCAGGACCTAATTTTTACCCGTCTCCCTCTGCAGTGCCTGCTTTGGGGACGCAATCAAGCTTCACTAGCAGCAAGTTTCACAGACTGATGGTGGGCAGAGAGCACCAGAGCACACAGCAGCATCAGGGACCTCCAAAGGAAACCCCAAGTGTTGCAGGAAGTGGTGCTCGTGACTCAGCTTTACCAAATGAATCAGCACACAACTGCCCATAAGAAAAGTTAATACGTGGATCAGGTCTTTGCTTCTACAGCAGTTATGCATGATCCACACTGAAGCTTGCTCCCCTGGAGCAGTGATTCCTGGGCAGTAGCTGAATGCCAGTTCCAACACTTGTACGTGTTGATGCTCTTCCCCATCCTGTTTTCCCTGGAAAGCTGTTCCGTCTGTTCTGTGACCTGCAGGTAGAGGAACAACCCCAGGGCCCGGCTGACAGAGCTGCTCTCTTCCTGAGAGGGGCTGAAAACTGGTGTTGTGGCACAGGCCACTGGGATGTGCTGGGAGGGTACTTTTTTTGACACACTGGGTGGGCCAGCTTTGCCAGGAGCACCGATTTTCAGGGACCATTTGTGGAAACTTTTGGGGAAGAAGGGCTGCAGGTTTGGAGGTGATGAGAAAGACAATATGGTGTGGGGCAGCTGCCCCATGACCACCTGCAGACGTGGGTTCTGACCCTACAGGGGGACAAAAGGATTAGGAGAGTCACTACAGATGCCTCCACAGCACATGAGCTATGGGAGTCTGCGGGAAAAGGTGCCTGCGTTTACCTTCTGCATTTCCTCAAAGGTCTCAAAGCAAACCAAGGCACTGACCCTTTGCAATGTGGATATCCCACTCTGACTACACTAGAAATTACTCCTGTCTTCATACCTTTTCCAGGATCTGACTCAGAAGTGATCCTCCAAGCTCTAAAAAATCTTCATCATCTTTCTGTATCTTATCTTAATTACACGTTAGAGAGAGCACTAAGTGGGCTAGAAAGGGAGGAGATGCACAGCAGAGCCTCTTTACAGCCATGACCTGGAGAATGGGTAAAGCCAGAGGTGCTCTCTTTCCTGAACCAGCATTGCACTTCATGAAGAGATGATTAACAGGTATGCTCAAGGCACAGGAATGGAAATCACAGCATGTTCATCAGTACTAGACAGTAAAAGGTCACATCCTTTTGCCCCTCTCAGAGCTCACACACCACCGTCAGAAGCAGACATACTGCCCACACCACCCTCTCTCCATGCAGTACAGTTCAGCAGCACTCCTTCAAAAATCAGGGACACCACTGTGAACCAAGGCTGCCCACTCTGGCCTCTCATCGTTTTTAATTGACAGACAATGCTTGTTTAAAACACCAGCTGGTATTCTGCCCAGAGGTGGGACCAAAGGGCAGAAGATGATAGTAAATTGTCAGGGTTTAGACCAGAGGTCTTTGCTGTAAAACCTCCACATCACTTCCAAGTGTGCCCGTAGGGGAAGACCTCATGGACACTTAGTGCATCTGAAACCTCATGCCTGATGGGCTTTCCATCACAGCTAGTTCAGCAGAAGGCAGGGGAATGGAGAGGCTATGCCAGGCACCCATTCTGCTGCCACATTCAAGCTGAAAACCAAACACTCCATGCAGCTGCAAGCTATGGCAGAAGCTGCTGTGAGAGCTCACTTGCTGTGATGATGGTGTCTGACCAGGATTGTGCATGTGTGTCCCGTTCCCACTGCTGCTACAAACCCTGGCAGCAGGCAAAGAAAAACAAGGAAGAAAAGTGAGCAGGCAGCAAGCTACCTTTCTGACAGATTGGTTTAGTCCTCTGGGCTGCTGCTGCTTCAGGGGCTGCTGCTGCTGCAGGGGCTGCTGCTGCTGCAGGGGCTGCTGCTGCTGCTTCTGCTGCTGTGTGGGCTGCTGAGGGGTACTTGCAGGTAGCTGACACGGCAGTTCACTGGAAGTTTTAGTGGGCAATGATTGTACTCTCTGGAAAGAAAAGGGTATCCATGAGACGTTATTCCCCAGACACAACATGGAGCAAGGCTTGTGTTTCTGAAAGGATTTATAAAGTTTTTTTTTCCCCCACTCTTTATTCTTTAGGAAATTCAGTCAATCGTTCTGTTTCACCAAGCAGAGAAATCAGATTGGGGTGGGATTCAGAGTCCTAAAAGAGGAGGTAATACCAGTCTAAATCCCTGGGCTATCCATGAGATCCCTCAAGGGCTGGCAGACGTGACAAAGGACCTGTGCCCTTCTGGAGCAGCGGCTGAAGTTCGGGTTAGATACCCTGAGGTATCAAGGGTGACACCAGACACTGATACTTAGGGCTGACTGGCATCTCACCTGCTACACAGCAAATGCAGCCTGCTCAGTGCCTGTGCCTGATGGCAGACACTGCCACTTGCTCTGCAGTACATGCAAGAAATGTGGCAGCATACAATGAAAATCTTCTCTGATGCCACCGAAGATGCTGGGATTTGACTTACACCACAAAATCTGAGCGTATTTATCCTGTCCTGGAAGAAACACTCAGAACACATCTGTTAAGTACTGAGCTCATACCAACAGGGGAATAGTAGATCATCTCTGATGAAAGACTGTTAACATTGAAATACTGACACGCATTAAAACAAAGAGCAGTCAAAAAGCAAAAAGTCTGCTCCCAGTGTCTGGTTTCAGCTCTCGGTAGACAAGGCGACCTATCTATCACTCTGACTACAATGTCTCTAATAAAGGACAAAAGGTGAAACACACCCTGCTTCTTTTAATACCACAGGCATAGTTCTTTCAAAAAGTAGTGAAATGTGGTAGCAAACCCTCGTCCTCCAACCCTGAGATCCTGCCTGACAAAACGCAGAACCATGTGTTTGGAAGAATGCTGAACAGCCTGTGATGCACATAGTCAATCATGCATTGCTGTACACAGTCATCACTGTCAAATTCCAGTCTTTTTGCTGAAGATCTGCTTACACTGCTCTGTTTTACAAAGCCATGAACTACCAGCCATCGTAGCAAGCAGTTCAGCCATTTTATTATTTACTGCATTGAATTTCCACTGCGTTAAGTCATCCTGTGGCAACTGGAACCATAGGTTTGGGAAAAGGGAGAGAGGAACTCAACTGCCTGCAGCAGGGATGCGATCTAACCCTTGCCTACCTGCAAGGCCGGGCAGCTACTCCCTGCCTTCCCGTGGGGCGAGAGGCCCTGCCTCTCGGCGCTCTGCTTGGTCACAGTGAGGACGATGTGGGTCCCTGTGGAGTCGGTGATGAGGGTGGGGGGAGGGGTGCCTTTGATGAGGTCACTCAGGGCACTCCCTTGCTGGCCAAGGAAAAGCCGAGGGCTGTGGGACTGGCATGGCAGCTCTGCTTCCGCAGCTGGCACCTCCTGCTTCACCATCACAGCTTTCTTTGGCACTGGGCTTGGATTCAAAGTGTCCATTTGGCTAGCGGTTGGTGCAGGGCTGAATTGGTCTGTTTGGCCACTGGATTGCTTTGCAGACTGGCAACTCAGGAAACCATTTTCACTTTTGACCTGGGTGCCAAATGCTACGGGGTTGGAGGCAAGGGCTGTTCCTTCTCCCACAGCTGCTGGGGCCGACAGTGACTGCTGAGAGCGCTTCTCCTGCTCTAGCTGTAGTCTAAGCATCTCAACCAGCTGCTGCTTCTGCTTGAGCATTCGGGTGAGTTCCTCAATCTGCTTGTCCTTCTCCTGCAGCATCTGGTCTTTGTCCCTAACTTCTGCATCTCTGCTGTTACCAGTGCTACACCGCTCTGACCTGGGTGCCGCATTTACACTGCAAGAGGCGGTCTTGGAGCTTTCTTCCTTCACCAGGAACTGCACTGGAGATGCCTGCAAGGTGAGCTGGGTCAGGGGTGAAGTCACCATCTCTCCAAAGGTGTCTCCAGTGGCCGAGTTCTCGTCCCCTGTGCTCATTTGTGAGCGCTCAGAAGGAGTTGGAGAAACAGGAGGAGTCGAGCCTGTGCTGCCAAACTTCATCACGCCACCACCGGTGACTGTGGCCACAACTACTTCTGCTGGTGCAATGCCAGTGGTGACCAGGGCTGGCCCTGTGCTCAGCCTGGCAGCTGGGAAGGCCACCACCACTTCAGCAGCTTTTGGGAGGATGGCTGCTGTGCTGGGCTTGGGATTGGGGGTTGTTTGGCCGGCTGCACCATTCTGCTCTTGGTAAGCTCTGAGACGCTCAATCAGGTCCGTCTTTGTGCCCGAGACAGGCAAGGCCCTCAACTTTAGCTCTTGCTTCAGCTCTGCTACCTGATAAGGGGAAAAAAAGAGGGCAACATTAAGAGAACATACACTCTATCCAGAACAACTATTAACAGCTACCAGAGCCATGGGGCAAAGGACTAAACTGACCCTCCTGCAAGCCAACAAACCTGCACCTCAGGTACACGCTGTATGGTAGCAATACCAGCTGCTATCACTAACGCCTGTCAGTCCACCTTAGCCCTGCTCTGGGGCAGCCACATCGTTCAGTACTGCCCTCTGACAATGGCAAAAAAGGGTCTGTGCAGCTTCACAGGACATTTACCTTCATCTCATCTAGGTTGGCAGGGAGAGGGCCAGGCTTGCCCACTGCAGCATTACTGTTTTGTCGCATCAGCCCACTGGAACCAGAGGATACTGAAGATGCGCTGCTGACTGTGGCAGAGAGATTGCGTACAGCAGGGGCACTGGCACCACTCTGCTGCTCTCCTGGAGGCCTGCAGGGAAAGAAAAAACACAGGCATCAAAACCAAGGTGGAAAGGCACCAGAGGTCCTCAGTGTCAACAATCATATGTTCAGAAACATCTGGGTCACTAGGGCCACCCTAGACATTAAAGCACACCAATGCCTTTGACTATATCCATGCCCCTTACTCTGCCAACCGACTCTCTTCAGCTGCTTTTGTCTGATTCACCTGACACCAGCCCTTTTTGAGGCCCGCTGTAACCTAACGAGATTGAGTGCGTTACACCCAGTTGCCACACTTCACACCCAGAACACAATGATAACAGTACTGGGAAAGCAAGTGCTTCCTAAGAGAGAGATGCCATTTAGGACCCATACTTTGGTGGGGCTGGCAGGATGGTCTGATAGTTGTAGTGCTGCTGCTGCTGCTGGTTGAGGATCTGAAGCTGGAGGAAGAGCTGCTGCTGCTGCAGTATTTTGGCATAGGATGAATCCATGGGAGGAGCTCCCTTGTCCTGCTTTTGGTCCGGGGGAATATACTGATGATATTTAAGCTTCTTGACTTTCGGCTTCAACTCCTTGGCTTTTTTACTGCGCTGAGACTTCTCACTAGCAGACTTGGGCTGGCTTTGCTATTTAGAAGAAAAGGAGGAAGCAAATAAGAATGGAAATACTGAAATAACATAACAACCCATGTAAACCAGAACACACACTGGGATTTTAATTTAAAAATTCTCCAGATTTGACCTCAGGGTCTTTCCATGCTTCTCTAACTCAGGCAACAGTATAGTCAGAGCATCCGCAGTACCTTACACTGCACCATAAAATGCAGGTCACCTTCCCCAGCACACCAGATCACTTGCTTATCCAGTGCAGACTCACTGACTCTAATTATGGATAATGCTGATTGTTTCAAAACGTTTTGCATTTGGGATCCATTTTACAGAAGGTGAATACATCATGGAACAGAAAAACCTATTAAATACATTACAGCTAGTGTCAGAGGAAGACACTACTGAGAAATAAGCTTTCCTTCCTTTGCATCTGTTAACACAATACTTCCAACTCCAAACCTTCTTGAGATTAACCATCTTATCTTCCTTCAGACTACAACAATGAAGAAATCAGCCAAAGTAGTACCTTAATGAGTGCTGGTGGGGGCTTGGCAGCAGTAAGAGCCGCTCCATTGGTAAGACTAGGAGGCAGAAGAGGTGGAGGTGGCAGAGGTGGGGGTGGCTGTTCAGGTAGGAAAAGTGTTTCACTGGAGTCTGTGCTAATCTGCAATTGGGATGTACCCTGCAGGGACAGAAAAAGGCATAATGAATACACATACGAGGAGGGAGACAGTTTAAGAGAGTGCAGGGAAGCAGCACAGGTTTCAAGTCATTAATTAGACTCCTTTAACCCACTGCTTCAGTTGTCCCTGAGGAGCAGCACAACTTCTTAGGGCAGAAAAGGAACCAAAATCCCACACCTGTATCTCCCGGCTTTGCCTGCCAGAATCAGTCGCACACAGGCTCTATCACGAAGTAATGATTGCCCCCTTCCCCACATGGCACCACTACGGGGGCTTCTGAATAATGAAAGGACTTCACCAACACCACACAGAGCTAAGACCCCTTGTGAAATCTCACAGACTATACCTTTTAAAGATCCCTTGGTCTCACTTTTTAGGATCTTCTGCCACAAATCAGCAGTAGCTGGGAAGCTCCAGGGCACTGCAGGAGGTCACCACGTTCTCACCTGAGCTAGTGACGTGCCAGTGGTGCTAGGGAGAGGCTCACAACTCCGGGAGTCCATCGGTGATGGGACAGACCCCTGGGACTCATGGCTGGCTGGCTGTTCTGGCGAGAGGGCATCACTG
Source organism: Gavia stellata (assembly GCF_030936135.1). Classification (NCBI taxonomy): domain Eukaryota; kingdom Metazoa; phylum Chordata; class Aves; order Gaviiformes; family Gaviidae; genus Gavia; species Gavia stellata. Next base: position 56,920,827 of record NC_082597.1, on the reverse strand, counting down.
CTGTCCTCATCAAAGGAGGAATTGTCTGCAACCTTTGGGTAGTTCACCTGTCCAACTAAAAACACAAACATAAACTGTGGTCTTTAAAGTGGAATAAGAAATTATTTCACTTGACACTAGATGTTTCACAAAGATAATGAAGGCATGTAGAGAGTTGTGTCTGAGTTATGCTTAAAGCACCAACTAAAAATGAGAGAACAGAGCCCAAACTGGATCAGTTTAAAGTATTTACATTCATCTCTGCTATCAGTAGAATAAAATGATGCAGACTGGGGTGAACCATTTCCCTTGCTTCTTAGCCAGACAAGATCAGGAAGTACACCAAGAGCTACTTAACTCTGCCCAAACCCAGATCTGTGTCATGGCTTTTTTGATTATCATCTGGCACCAAAGAAGAAGAAGGTTAGACAGTGTAAGGTTGAGTCATGGTTTCTTTGGTGTTCATCCTGTGTGGTGGAAGGTAGAACCCTTCTTCAAGACAGAATCCCAAATTGTCCTCTAGTCTTACAGGCAACAAGGGCTATGGATTAAGTGGTGGCCCTGACTGCTATTACATTTCTGTCCATATACATGTCCAGTAGATAAATTCACTTGAGTGTACATTTGTAATGCACTAATGTTTTTCAGATTACACGATCTCAAATTAATCCCAGTAAGCAGGAAAATACTATAATTTGCACCTAACATAAAAGCAACAGAAATCCAGAGAGATGTCAAAGTCAGAAGGAAGCCACATCTCTAATGCTCCAGTTCACAAGTTCACTTTTTCTCTTCCTCAACCACTTCTTGTGCAATAGTGAAGGTAGGCTCTCCCACAACACTGTCCTTTTTCTTTTTCATTAAAAGTATTCCATCTTGCTCACAGTTGCGCCCCATTTGTCTTTAAAGTAGCTGTGCATGTTTGAGGGGATGAATATCCACAGACGCCCACAGACTGCTCAGTGTGGGGAGACGGGAAAGAGCACTGCTGAGGCAGTGGGAAGGCTATTCCTCAGCATTCCTTTCAGCCCTTGGAATGGCACTGGCATGACTTACATCTGTTCTGGTTTATTTTTAAAGGGGTTGAATCCTCTGAAGTTGTTAAGTTCACAGACAGCTTTTGTTTCATCACACCTGTTTATATTCTGTCTCCTTGCCCTGAACCAAGTAAGTCAGTGGGTTCTCCCTGACCAAGGTTGCTGACACGTTACACTGAGAGAGGGATTTTTAAGGAGAGAATCTAGGGAATGCAATCTTTAACAGTCTTTCAAGTCTTTTGGGTATGCAATTGCTTTCGCATTATTCTGGGATGTCCATACTCCCTATAATTTAATGTCTCTGTAGCACTACCTGGGCCAGACAGAGTTCTGCTTTTCAGAATCCTTGTGGCTGAAAGGTTGTGACTCTGAGACAGGAAAACAAGACTAACCATGGGATTCCACTCCTTTAGATAGGCAGGTGAATTGATAGGAAATCACAGCCACCTATGGGAAATGCCCTCAACACAGATCCTCCTCCTTACCTATAATGGCTTCTTTCAGGCTTGATTCCACAGGCAAAATGTTCTTCTCCACCAGCTCCATGGGACCTGGCCTCTGCGCTATCTTCTCATTGAGGTCATCTGCTAGTCTGGCTCTCTTTAGCTTCAGCTGCTTAGCCTGCAAGGAGGGTTCAGCTGAGGTCTCTGTTCAGGGGAAAGTAAATAAAATGGCGTGAATCCAGCAACGGTCAACCTACGCACTTCAGCAGTATTTTACTTCTATTCAGAAAGGTAACTGTAGATAACAGTAGATAACTGTACAGAAAAATAGTTGCAGATAACAATCGATAACTATGCACTATAAAAGATATTATAGATACTATGTACGTTTAAGCTATAAAGATAACTACACTAGCCCTTGTGACTCTATAATAGGATAAATTCACTGTTCTCAAACTGATGTCACCCAATTCTTGTTCATCTTTTTTCCTTTCAGTTGTGTCCAAAGATGTGGTACTCAGCAGCAGCATAGTACTCCCTCTCTGAAACTGAAGTGCTTACTAATTAGATCAAATCTGCCCTGCTCCCTCTTGGATATTTTACAGTGTCTTTCCTTAGTAGAAGAGCAATCCACGGTCATTCCATTTCATTGTTGCTCAGCTACACAAAACTGCACAATTTTGAGTTCACGTAACAGATTCTTCTGAGAATCTCCATGCAAGCAGAGTTGAATCCCTCCCAAGAAATCATGCAACAGGCATGATCATCTGCTCACTCCCAGCTGAAAGAAAGACTTGGGGGTCAGAGGCAAAATAGAAAGCTGTTAAATAAGAAATTACGATAAAGTTTATTGTTGATGTTTTCCTGCTTAGCATGTGCCATACCTTCCAGAATGTGCATCCTAACCAGCTCTGATCTCTCTGGCCGGGACCGAATTTTCCGTTTCAGATAGTCCTCTGTCTGCAGCAAAAGTAGACAAGCAAGAACCAATTTCAGTTGATCAAACACAGGAGTGAGGTAATCTTGGACAGCACAAACAAGAGAAACAACCATCTTTAGTTGTTACTGAGGTCTAAATAGACACAGAACAGAGAAGGGGCATATCTTCTGTCCCAGAGCACCCAGAGAATGAGCTTATTCTAAAGATGACCTTCTACTGTACATCACCTAAGTATAAGAGTGCACTGCTAACCCACAGAACAGAAACTGGAAAGGACTTCCTCAATAGCTGAAGCTCTCTTTTCCCGTTTTATGTAACACCACTAACTTGTGTCAGGGTGAAATTCAAGACATTTTTTTTTTTTACATTAAAGATAGATGCAATGGTTCCATTGTTCACAGCAAACACTTTCATATACTGCTGGCATTTGGGGCTGACTTGTGATTTGGGCATACTCTTTTATTTGTTTAAAGATATGTTATTTGTTAAGCTAAAGACCCCATGCACTCCCTTGGCAGGCAGAATCTAAATACTATGACAAGACCCATTTAATTTCCAGAACTGTTTTTAGCTCTGTCTTTGGAGAATGCACTACAGAGCAATGTACAGAGATGACCCTGCCCAGGCTGAGCACGCTACCCTTTACACAGCCAGATGGGAATCTGGGAGCAGTGGGTAACAGACTGGTAAGTACTGGACATCAGAATGGGCTTTCAGAGAAAATAAACATCAAAGTCAATCAGAAAACTGCACCATCCTTCCTCAATTGCCCACACCACAATATTAACTTAATAGGAAGGTTATAGGAAAAAAGAGGAGCAAGAAGCAAAAGCCTTTGGGACACTGGTCTTAATGCAAAGTCCACTGTTCCAATCCTTCCACAGAGTTTAAAGTGCTAACACTCCCTTACAGGTTTCAATCACAGCTGTTGTATTTTTACTTACATTGCTTTAACTTTTAAAACAAAACTTAGCCCAGCAGTCATAACAGGTTTTATTCCCCTGTAGGCTAATCAGAAAAAAAAACTATCCCCAGAGGCCTTTTGAGGAACAGAAATCATCAAGAAACCCCCCCAGTTAGCAAAGGTCACATGACGTGTGACGCCTGGCTTCCTCTTTCTATAGAGCCAGAAGTCTGTGTGATTTCAGTGTTAGAAGGTTTTGGGGGGATCCTCTCTACTAAATTTTCAATTTCTAATGTCCTAGATAAACAAGTGCACCTGCAGGTACCAGAGAAACCATACACTTTCCTCAAAGGTGAAAACTGAGCTCCACATGACAGGAGCATTTAAGGGCAAACCAGACACCATAAAAATAAAAATGTAAAATATACAGACAGTGGGGAAGAAGAATATCAGTGACTTCCAGAAAGAAGACTCCAGGGGAAATCCAGGCACCATATTCAATGGGTTTTAGGCACAACTAGTTCACTGAGGGTTAACCACCACCACATACAAGCTAAAAAACACCCCATCCAATACATCTCTGACTGCATAGCGCTGTATTACATCCAGAAGATGAATGATTTCCTTCTGCATCTCATTAACAGCTACAGGATGCCCAAAACATAAGACATACTACTCCTGACTTCCCCAAAACATTAAAGAGCATATTGCATCTTACCCTGGCCCTCTCCAAACTCCTTCTTTGTTCATGAAATGCAGCTGGACTTTTCAGAGCTGTTGAGAGAAAAACATTTAGAAAATTAATTAGTGATGGAAGTTCTCTCACTGCACGTCCCTTCAGGCCAACTAAGTTAACAAATACACTGCAGCAACTGCCTCCTGCACCTTTCAACACACTGGACCAGATCTCCAGCTGGTATAAAGTGATGCAATTTGACATACTCCATTTGACAGCACAGGAGCTACTGGAGTTGACCTCGTCTTTTTGTGGGCTACTGAAGAAAGTAAGATGGGCTACACTTCTATTTGAACTAACCACTGTTCACAAAGTTGGGTTCAAGAACACAAGTCAAAAACAGCCCCCCAACAAATGCCTTTTACAAGCTTCAACATGGAATAAAATATCCAGGACCTTTAAGTAAGGGAATGGCACTGAATCACTGAAGAGATACATGAAATGGTTGGAAGGATGGGGGAGGATCCTAATGAACTGTAAATCCTCTTTACTACCTTTTAATGTCAAAGGAGGGGCTGCAAGTCTTTCCTTAACCTGCACCTGTTTTTTGTGTACATGCAAGGGCTGGTTACAAATTCTGCAGGTCCACAGGACATATATATTGCTCCATGTAAGAGAAACTATTGTCAAAACAGGAACATTTGAACAGGAAAGTACATCTGTCTGTTGACAGAAAACCAAGACTTGAGGAATTAACAGGAGCTTTCCATATAACAGACCTCCTCGCCCCCTTGGCCCCAGTATAAAACCAGAGCCAAAATGGATCATGTTTTGAGAAACTGATCTTCTGCTGTCCAGGACCATATTAACCCTGGAGGAATCTCTCACTCTGCCTGGCTTCTCTGGAGCACACAAAGCTCATGTCCCACAGTAAAACCAGAGAAAAAGAGTGACATTGCTTCTAACTCAGCAACGGTAAGTGTCACTAGCTCCTCGTGGTTTTTTGAAATAATCACATTGTGGCTTGTATTCAGAACTAGCTGAAGGGAACATAATAATTTCTTTTCATATTTCTGAAATACTCATATTTAAAACTGTCCGGTGAAGCTTCTAAATTACCATCAAGCTAAACAGCAAAGTTAAAAAACTTCAGCTTTAATGATAAGTTGCAAGTCTTTTGAAGACAGATATCTAAACTTGTACAGTTAATAACTCCAAAGCATTGCATCTATGTCCTATGAAACAAAGTATACTTGTATTATTTTTCACTTAAGACCAATGATTAAATATTTCTCAAATGTAACTTCATAATGAAATCTCAAAAGGCTATTAAAAAATTAAAGCCCTTGCATAAATGTAATGTAAGAAATTACTTCTAATGCATGTGTAGACTTCTAAACTCTTTCCTACAGAATAAAATGGAGCAGCCAAAAACAAAGCGTTAAGAGAGCAACACGTTCTGTGAAATATAGACAGAGTCCCTCTAGGTTTACATCAATGGAGTAAAAAGTAGAATTTAGTCCATATGCCAGGAATTCTGAACACACCAGGGCATCTTAGATGGGATTCACACTATAGAAGTGAATGAAGAATAATTTGTAGAATAAATTAACACTAATTGAAAACTAGCTATAGTGAGTGAGTATACAGACCCCTACAATGATGGGGCAAATAGTTGCCATTCAGATTAAAGATAGTTTTGTACTATCTGGTTATGGGGAGAAACCACCAGAGAAGGTTATGCAAGCTTTGAAATGGGAGTGCTCTGATTGCACTCTGGGATAAACCAAAGTAAGGGTAGAGATAGGGTTTTGCAATAACTGCAAAAATAATGCAAAAAACTTTACCAGCTACCTGAGACATTAATTCCTGGGCAGTCTGACTATCACATGTCAATGAAGAGCAAGCAACAAATAATATTGGGAAATATTCTTTTCAAGCCACATGAACTGCTTGTGAATATGCACGTGCTTGAACTTAAACATGCATTTCTTTCACTGTATGCATATCACAGGAAAGTGCAATAAAAGTTCAGGTACACTTGGGCAAAGATACCATGAAATACATAAATTGGTATAAAAATCTACCCTGGAGAGAAGCGAAACAGTCTTCATTGTGAGTCTTCAAAAGCTGTCTGCCACCAGAACGTGCAGGCATGGCAGTAATTCTTTACTCTCCCCTTCCTGCCTACCTCTGCCATCAGAAAGAGGCAGTATATGAACTTTAAGTGACATTTCCTTGACCACAGCAAATGGTCAGGAAAGTCAACTGCAGGAGTTCAGCTGATTTCACAGGTAGTCCAAGAAAACTCTTGCATACAGAAGAAAAAAGCAAGAAGAAAAGAATCCTCAAATGAAAAAAAAAGAAAAACCCTCCGCGAAATCACATACACATTAAATAGTAAGTAATGCAAAACTGCTACGGGAAGAATCTTGTAAAGAACAATTTCAGTCTCTCATGACTAGTCCTCTGGAAACAAGCACTGGGTTGTAGCTCTCTGGGCTGGCAACATGACAGAGGACTTCATACTCAACCTCTTAAAATGTCAAGAGTGCACCAATCCTTCACTGCTTCCCTCAGCAATCTAGGATAGGGCTGACATGTCAGAAGGGGGTGTCTATTGTAAAATCATACTCCATTTGAACTTAACTAAGCCTTGCATATTCTCCTGGCTTTGAAATTACTACAGAGCCCAGAGCTGTGGAGCACCTCTGTTACCTTTACTATAGCAAATGGAAAAAAAGAAAAATCCTATGAAGAAATCTGAAGCAGTTAAGGCTCTGGGTATGCTCTACAGAGACCCACAATGCAGACATGCCCCTCTTCCAGTTCCCACCCTTCCCGGCCACTTAGCACTGATCCCTGCAAAACTACTCCTGCTCTCCGTACCCTGCTGACTTGCTCACCCAAGTGCTGCTTTATCTGCTCCACTCAAAATTACTCATATTGACAAAGTTCTACTCTTCTCAGCCATATCGGCTATTCTGGCTCATTCTAGCTCATTCTGACGGTGTACGCAAATGAGCAACTTAGCTGGCGGAGCAGAAGCAGTGGTAACCAGGTAGGCATGGGCCAGCACTTCTATCACTGACAGGATTCATGTCCACAGCCCTTGGAATCTGAAGCAGCGGATATAACCACAGAAAATAAGGATGAAGAAAATCTGATCACCTAATCCTTTCTGACTGCTCAGGCTGGATAAAATGTACTAAACTATTCCTTACAGTAGTTTGTCTAACCTGTTCTTGAAGACCTCTCATGAAAAAATGCAATATTATTGCAGAGGAATTATCCCAGTGCATAGATGTCCTTACTATTTAAAAAACTTTCTAAATGTCTAACTTACGTTTCCCTTCCTACAATTTATACTCATTATTCCTTGCCTTACCTGCAATCATTACAGAGAACAATTTATTATCTTCCTCTTTGCAACTATCCCTATATATTTGAAAACTTTGGTTTTCCTACAGTCTTCTGTTCCATAAAGTGACCAAAGCCAGTTGTTTCAACCTTCCCTTATAGGTAACATTTCTCGGACCTTTCCTTGTTTACTCTCTTTTGGACTCCTTCCATTTGATCTGCATTTTTCTTGAAGTAGTGTCCAAAATTGGGTACATATTCCAGCCTAGGCTTTATCAGCTTTTATAGAGCTAAATGATTATTAAATAAAACTTCTCAGTCACATGTCCCAGCAGGTTTGCCTTTTTTGTGTACATAAAATGCATAACATGTTCACTTGTGCTTGGCTCACAAACCATGAAAGGTCTCCAATCGTATTCTGCAGAACTGCTATCTAGCCAGCCATTCTCCATCCTCAATTCATGCCACTAACTAGACGTACCAAAATGTAGAAACTCTGCATTTTTCTTTGGTTTTGTCCCATATTTCTCAGCTTCTCCAAATACTGTGAGTCCCAATCCCAATCCCAGCCTACTAACCTGAAAGCTTATAAATATGCACACTATTCCCTTGTTTACGTGAAATTACTGAAAATACCAAATAGTATCACACATGGACCTTCTCCCTCCCCACTCAAAAGCCCTGCTCAACACATCCTCCCAGTCTGATACCAAGCCTTTATTCCAATACTGTTCTGTCACCAGTTGCACATGCAGCTTCGAGTTGTCCCAGCTTGCTTACAAACACACGAGGTAAGCCTGTGTCAAGCACCTTACTAAACCCAAGAACTGCAAAACGACATTTAACATCCTGACTTCCTGGGGAGACAGTTCAACAAATGTTTAGTCTGGTGGTAGGTCCAGCTTAAGTAATGACCCCTTCTTCCCCCTCCCCCATGTCCCACTCATTTCTGTCTTGCTATTGATGGTCCGAATGTACTCCTGTCGCACAGGGAGCTGTTCTAGGGAACTGTCACCATAAAGTAACTCCAGCACCTCCCCCATGGGCACTTGCTCCTCACCCAAAAGAGGTACGAGTTAACTCGGTTCAAATCCTTGATCTGTCTAACCACATTGCAAGCTTCACTAGCTTTGCTATCAAAACTTTGGGTGAGCCCCTGATGAGAATAGAGTGCTGCCAGAGAAAAAAAAAATACTTGCCAAACTACAATAGTAGTATTAGCTGTTGAGAGTTTTTGTTTTCCACTGTATGCAGAAAAAAATTCCTTGATAATTCTCTGCTACTGGGATATTTGAGAATGCAGAAGTAACTTCTGCAATGCCCAAGTTCAGTTAGGTATACCCTTTGCCTGCCTTTCTGATTGTTTCTACACGGTACGTGCATGGCATTTTCATTCTCAATAAACTGCAGTTACACTTTCTGCCCTCGTTCTTGTACCTAGGCCTGGGACAAAGCACGTTAGCCCTCAGTTATGCTGACAAAACTGTCTGTGGAATCAGATCACAGTTGTTTTGAAAGAGTTATTTTAATCTGGACTGGTATGCTGGTTTACAGCATGGCTCCACAAATAATAGTGTCAGCAAAACTGAGCAAAAACCGCCCTGCCAGGCAAAGTCAGAAACAAGAGGCTGGGTTTAAAGCCAATGCTGCAGGAGGAGCCCCCTACGCTGCTGAACCAAAGCCCCCATATGTCTGCAGACTGCCCCATCCACCTTAGGAAAACAGCCTGATGTTACAAATGGCCAAACAAGCACTAAAAATGGTTTAGTGGAAGAATAGAAGGGACAATAGCATCACCAACAGGGGCAGCACAGTCCAGCAGGTGCCCTTCACTAAGTTGTACATACTTGTGTCCCACTCAGACAACCATCTGGAAATTTGCAACATCTACTTTAGGAGGATGAGCTTTACCCCTCACCTTTAGATGACTGACAGCAGGATGTGATTTTCCTACCACAGATGGGCTGGCTAGCAAGGATCTCATGAAATTCCTACCACATACAGCCTAGTTTTTTAGTCTCTCTGCTACTTGTTGCGGAGCATTTTGATGCTTCATCACCAGAATTCCTGAAGCATTAGTATCTTTGTGGTCACACCCTTAGCTACCACGAGAAATCTCCCTGGAGATTACTGATGCAACTGTTTTGTGCCTCCACCCTGCTTCAAAAATGTTTGCAGCTATACATTGCAACTACTGTCCTTCCATCTGACCCCCAGAGTTAAGAGGCAGCACACAGGACCATCTACCACGATGCACACCTTTCCATACAAACCACAGAGATGGAAGTCGCTAATCTTCGCTTCAAAGCAATGTATTAATTCCTATGAAACAGGGCCCAAAACTGCAATGCATGAGTTCAGCGTTCCCTCAGTCCAAGCCACATTTTGAAGATGGCAATGTGTGAATGAAGGGAGATATTGCTGCAAAGTATCAAACTGGTGCTGCTATAAACAGACCGAATCAAGGCCCAGGAATCAAACCCAAATCTCCAATATAACAATAGAGACCAAAAGCTGGGCAAAATGGTTCAAACATTTCTGTTCAGGGTTTATCCTGCAGTGTACAAAAGCAAATTTTAGCCTTGCAAATCTTTCAAAGATAGTCATATGCAGATCTTCAAGTTCCTGCTAACTAGTGTAAGAAATAAGTGGAATCAGAACCAAATTCAGTCACTCTAAGAATGAAACATAGCAGGGGAAGGGGACTGACCCAACTGCTGAGAAAAAGAGGTCAAAATATCTGTACACCCTGCATTTGCTTATGCAGCCGACAGCAGACACCAAGGTTTGCAAGGAACCAAATAAAGACAAGAAAGAAAAGCAAAAGGGTCTTCACAAGTCCTCATAGCTCAAGGGTCTAGGGGGGGAGGAGATGCTACAAAACCTTCTGCAACTGGTAAGATCACTATTGGAGGCTAACAGACATGTAGGCTGACAGAGGAAAGACGGCATGTGAGTTTTCCTTGGCCATAGTATCTAGCTCATCACAGACAAGGTGATATTTGAACTGCAAATCAGGAGGTCAGACAACATGCAATGTTTGTAGAAAGGCTACAGGTAAATTAAAAATACTGAGTCAAGTATTCTGCTCTTCAGTTAGATCAGTTCCTGAGGGAAAGGTAAAATCTTCCTTTGCTAAGACAAAGAGAAGCTCGTGTCATGTCCAAAACCAACCTCAGACATTTTGACTTAATTCAAAACAGCAGAAGGCCTTCTGCTGCAGCTATTCACCCCTGCTCTCAACCAAGTTCTAGTTTCTCTCTCTTGTTTACTATGCTTTCGTAAAAAGATGAGATAAAGTGCTGCAAATAAGCTCGATGACTTCCTCTGTCGGTTCAGGGTGGGGCTCCCACCCCGTAGCATTTGTTGTGTAGCATTTGGTAAGAGACACAAAACTTGAACCACAGATGAAGGCAGTTGGCACTTTCTCCCCCCCTTCATCTTCACCCCACTTCCAAAATGCATTTCTCATAGCATGGAAGAAAAAAGTATTCAAAAACTGGGTCACAGGCACAGAAGAAGCTGTCATCTTCCTAGTGGGGCAGTATCAAAGAGCAGTATGCTGTAGAAATAATGAAAAGGGGGTGGGGAATACACAGGTGATAGAAAAGAGATCTCCATCGGCACGCTTTTCTCCTTACGCAGCTCCAGGGAGTTTCACATCCGGTATGCAGACCTGATCATACCTGAGAATTCTTGCTGATTTCATACCCCTAGCATTGGTAAGAGCCCTTGCATTAAGGCTAAGATCTGAGTATCAAGTTAAGGATAAGAAAAGAAGCCACAACTGTTAAATTGTGATTATTCAAATTCCAACACATATAACCTCAGAAAATTCAAAATTAAGATTGACCTAAAAAAAATCAATCCAAATATTTTTTGAAGGTGAGAAACACATCTCTGGCACCCAAACAAATGCAGCTTTGCCCTTCAGTGACACCCTTCAAGCACAATGTCATTGTTATTAAAGAATTAGGAGTGTTTCTAGTCTCGAACTGAAGAAAGGCTGGAGAAAGTTTCTTCTCCACGTTGTTACTGTTGCCAGCACTGCCAAAGTATGGCATTACAGTTTTATTGCTAAGGCTTTACAGAGCCTTCCCTATTACCAAGCTATTCCAATCAATAGAGATATGGCACAGAAGACAGCAGCCAAATAAAAGTCCATGTTAGCTAGATTGTTTGATGAGGCTGTTGTGGAAGCCAGAGATGAAGAAGTCCTGCCTCCCTGACACCCTACCTTACAGAGCCACCCCTTCTCCTGCATCAACACTCATGAGCCTGAACAGCATTCTGGCTCACAGAGCTGTTGCTCCCCAAAAAAGCCACTTTCCAGCTCCCTGAACTGGTCCTGCCTTGGTTGCAACAAGCATCCGTACAGGTGGGACTGCGGTACCCTGCCTCAGCTCAGCTCAGCTCACCATGGAGCTGCACACCAGCTGAGCTGCTTCCAATACCTGAACCAAGCACCTCCCCAGAACCCATGTCCACAACTCAGCAAAGCTGTCAGCAACTTTATTACAGTGGTATCTGCTTTACAGTACAGCTGAAGTGTAAGATGTTCATTAGTTTTAACTGTGTGAAAAGCCTGAATTGTAGGTTTGTCACAGCAAACATGCAAAATTATTGACAGAAAGGGCTAAGATTTTTCAAGGCCCAACATTAAGTTATTTTAAACTCTAACAGATATGCGTAATTTCTCAAAAAGTTCACCATCTTTAGCAGCAAAATGGAAATTGCCAAACCTGGTAACAGTTATCAGATCTATATGTGACTATGGCTACAGCTTTGTGTCAAAGAACATTTACAGCAAATACAGATAGTATAACCCGCTCTGTCCATCCCTATTAACTCTTAGCATTCAAAAGACATTACGTTAATTCTGAACTGAAAAATAAAAAAAGATAAAAGAAAGCTTAATCACAATTAGAATTATGCCACCTCCAAACTGAAGAGGAGAAGGGAGATAAGGAACTTCTAGTGAGAACCCTTTGATCCATGCATACCTAGACCAGACTTCAGGCCTGCTTCTTGGATGGATAATCGCCCTTTGCAAACTCTTCTGACAACTTTATGGAGTGCCCAGACGAGGGGAGGTGTGGGGCCATGAGAAGAAAGAGGAGAGACAATTCCCAGACAACAAGTAAGTATTAACCCAAGATGACTGTGGGAACATGAAGGGGAAAAAGCTGTATTACATACCAGATTTTACTCCCCTGAATTATTATGTTTCTCTTGCAACCGGCAGAGTTAAATCTTTTATCATTGCAGGGATCAAGGACTAACCACAGCCTATCAAACCCCTGAGAATAGCCTTTTCTTTCTACAAGTTCAGAAGGAGCAAACAGCACATTTCCATTACTAACAAAATTAACTTTCCTACTCCAACCATGTCTCATTAATCACAGATGATATAAACACATGGAAAACAAACACAGACAGCTATCTAAAAATATAAACAAACCAGGTGCAGTTATTAGGCCCCTGACAATGAGGCTCTCGGCTTAAATGCACGGACTCCTTCTCCACACAAAGCCTCAAAGCTTTGAAATTGTGCTTCAAGAGAAGAGATCAAAGTCAAAGAACCAGCAAATAATTCCTGGGAGACAAGTTACAGGTACATGATCAATTTCAAATTATTTTAATAGTAAAACCCGTTACAGATTTCTGTGCTACATGCCACAAATAGAAATATAGTTGCAAGTGCCCTCTACAGCTTTTGTTTGTTTTCCGATACCTGCTTAGTGTTCCAGTCTTACTCTCAGAGCATGACATCGAGTACATCAAAAGTCTCACTGCAGCCTCTATTTTTGAGCTCCCATTCCGTACACAATGAACCAAGAAATAGCAAGGTTTCAGAGGTTAAATGGAGTATTTAAAAAAAAGTTATTATTTTTAGATCTTAAAGACTTGACAGGTTTGGATGTATTATTAAACAAGTCTGGGAGTAATGATATTTACATTCCATATGTTTGTTTTTAACTCCTTATCCTAAATGAAAGTACAGTTTCAGCTTGTTTTCTGGAAAAAAGGTACGAAAGTGAAGCAGTCACCAATGGGCAGAATAGCAGACACTAGATGGCAGGGAAGTAAAAATCTGTATATTTGACCTGATATGTAAAGCAGCAAGAGAATGACAGGAACATGTTACGCAGCAGAGATAGGTAAAGCAGGAAGAGATCTTTCAGGGTGTTAAAGCAATTGGTTTATCTGCAGCTCAAATATAACACACAACAATCTCGAAATGTTGACTGCATAGCCACACTGCAACACTTCCAATCAGTACAACTCCACATAGGCATAGCAGTTCATCTTCCATCCTACCCTTTACGTAGAAGATAAAACATTGTTGAGACATTAAGAATTGCACCTGAAGTCATCAGCATGACTGCAGAATGATTCCTGCCATGAAAAATACTGCACATGTAGATAAATGTGTATGTTCCAACAGCTTACTGCTTCTCCTTTCTTTGATATACATCAAAAGATGCTCCTATTTCACAATTAACAGTTAAACAATTAAAAAAGCTAGTGGTTTTTTTTTGTTTCTGACAACATTTAGTATGTTCTGCTGCAGCTGTTGTTTGTGACAGGAACCAGAAGTTGACTATATCCTCAAAGGACAGGTCTCCTTCAACTACTAGCCCATATACTGTATTGACAAGTTTTATGTTTGAAACTGGCAGCTTAATAAGAAAATATGAACATGAATAAATATTAAATATAAAGTTATGCAATAAAGTTGAAGTGCATAATTTTCATCAACCAAATTACTTTTTTAAAATTGAGTAGTGGTTAGATTATCAGGTAAAGGCTAAAGCATCAATATCATTTTTAGCAACCCCACAAAAACACAAGTGTGGATGTAAGGCCAAATTTGGGGGTTGAGGTGTTAAAGTCCAGAGATGTGGTTTAACTTTAGAAACTCACAGGTGGCAAGCATTTTCCTTCCTAAAATCAGTACCTCAAAGATCCTTACCTTCTTGTGATGGTAGCTGTGCTGGATGCAGAAGGCCAGTTACAAGCTTTGCCTAGATGATGATCAACACTGATAAGCCAAAGCATAACCTGTGTTCTGTATCGTCAAATCACTAAGTGTCCCCAGTAAACGGCAATTCCTTTAGAATTAATTCTAAGCAATGTCTCACCAGCCCCCCTCAAAAAGCAAATACAGTATTTTAGTTTTATAACAAGTATTAAATTTTCTCCATTAACCTAAAAATGCGGCTAGTGATATGAGAGGCCTAATGAGATTATAATCATTACACCACCTGCTGTATTACAATCATTTCTAATCATGTGACATGTTGCAACTGAACTACGGCACACTGCCCTCGTGTAGTCCAGAGATAAAATACACTCTCTTCAGCAGAGTCAGAAACCCAGCAGCAAAAGATTCACAAATCTTGTATTCCAAAATATGCTCAGGCAACTAAGGGGCTGCATGTCCAAGCAGAGAACTGCATTGGAGTGTTGGTAACGCAGACCTATAGCATGGAAACACCTCAGCGCCTGTAAAAACAGACACGTTAGAAAAACAGCACAAACTCCACCCTGTTTGGATTCTACATACATTCGTGCATTCTGCATGTATCGCATCCTGGAACGCAAACATGCAGTCAGAGTAGTTGGATGTGGGCACAAAAACTGGCAAACATCCAATACACTGAAGCGAAAAAGAAGCTCCTGGAAATTCTCCACCTGTACTACAGCCACCCTCCTAGTTTTCAATCCAGACGATGCCCTTTTCAAAGGCTGCCTGTGTCATCTTTCAGATATTCACAAAGCAGTGCTATAGAGCAACACAAGGCACAGTCCCAGAAATTATCTTGTTTTGCCTGCTTAGGTGAATCTGATGGTCACAACAACAGCTTTTCTGCAGGATTCTGCCACATGACAACCTTTCATGCTTGCCTGTATTTTGTGTTTGCAGCCAGAAGCCAAAGATCCCAATCCCGATGGATAAAACAATGGGCATGTGAAGCTTTAAACCTTGCAAAACAGAAAAAGTGCAACATATTTTGCAAAGCAGGCTATTGCTACATTTGCCAAATGTCTTTCCCCTAAAAATTTTTGCTGTTTTAGTTGAAGATACTTTCCACATGTCTTTCTACTCAGATGCATGTTAACTACTGTTTTAAACATTCTTTTCAAGGGTGGAAAACTGGGCGTTTAATACTCCCCCCAAAAAACCTTACAATAGCTGTAACCTTTAAATTCGACACTGTAAAAACTGACAGCATCTGATTGTTCTTCTACAGCATGACAGAGTTCAAAGAGTCGAGCAGACAGAAGTTTTTGTTTAGCTTGCATTTTATGAGGATGAGAAGATGAAAATCACCTCTGCATAGCTACAAAAAAATGCAAATAGCAAAAAAGCTTGTCTATTTCCACTATCAGAAAATAGGCCAAAACCTGAACAAATATGAAAACTCAGCTCTCCTTGTTTCTAGATATGGTCCTTCTAGCTCAAATCACAGGTATGTCAGATGCAGATGAAGACTTGCTTCCCACCTCTTTTCTACGGGCAGTTGAGAATTTTAATCTTCAACTAACGAATCCCGCTACTAGTAAAAGGTGATAACAGAAAAGCGGGAAGAATTAATGACGCATAAAACTCAATTATTCTGAATCCTCTGTCACTGCTTATAAATGCTTTATTTCTTTCTACAATACACTAATCTCTTAGTGTAGCATAGACCTAACTCTAGGTAGGGTTGGAAAGGTTATTCAAGCGAGATTAAGTGTACTTGGTAAAAAAATGTTGAAACATTTGCCTTTCTTCTCTACCATATAAACAAAATTCCACATGGGAACAAAGTAAGCAGTTCCCAGCTCTGTTCTGAACAAGCAAAGCAGGAGCGGTGTGACTCTCACTCTCACTTCAAAGGGACACCAACATGTCTTCTCCCACTCCTCAGATTTACAGTGTCCAAAAACCTTGTGTTGATGGAAACCTGAAATACAACTTCTCGTTTAGGGCACCAAGCTGGATCTAAACATCACGTAAGACTTATATTGCAGTCAGGAAAACCAAAGGTACAAAAGTCAATTTGCTCACTAGATAGCTTTTCATGTAAAACAAAAACTTTTACTTCTCCCATATTTGTTTAATGGATTTTTGCACGCCTGGCTACAAGATCCAGGAACTGATCTGTAGTAAAGGCTAATCTAAATTAACATGTAGGATAGCATAGCAAGACCAAATCTGCTCAGAGTAACACTTGATGCAGAGGAACTGACATCCACACTCTATACATGAAGGTGAAATGGAAGGTGTTGTGCCAGACAAGCTGTAGCCTGGCCCCATGGGCTGAATACATATTAGCTGTAGGTAGAATATTTTTCAGTTTACTTTCATCCCAATTTAATCCAACTCTCAAACTTCATTTCATGGTGCAAAGCAAGGTACAGTAGGCAGGTGCAATCAGGAGCTTCACTTCAAAAGCACCTTCCTGATGCAAGCTATAATGCTAATGGAGATACAACCGCAACTACCACAATTCTTTCAAGAGTGTTAAGGCTCTCCAGGTGGAAAATAAAGGCTAGAAGCCAACCAGCATTTCACACAGAAAGAGCGCTCCAGCTCATTTCATTCAGCACTAAACCATCCTCTGGATTCCCACTTTTATATTTTTGTTAAATCATCATAAAGGGCTGTGCGGGGCTTGGTTCCTGACTAACAAACTCAAGAGGGAGACATGGGGCCCAGTATAGCCACGTTCAGTAGTAGATGAAAGAGGAACAAGGTTAAGTACCTAAATGTTTTCACAGACAGGGAGTACTGGGTGGAGAGATGAAAGAATAAAGGATACCTGCACATTCCCAGTAGTACGTAAAAATGTCTATTCTGAACTGCTGAAAGTAGAAGCAAAGCTGTCATGGCTCTGAGACGCCTTCAAGGAGGAACATGGCCACTAGTTATCCTCTGTACTTCTCAGGCTAAAAATGGGACTTTCGCTTTAAGTATCACAATTTATCTCACATTTGATCTTCTCATTAAAAATGGCCCAGGCAAATAATGTTTTAAACATTTCCCTATGTGTGGTTATTTCCAGTTGGCAGGTATGGGTAAATGATACCATGACTTGGAGGGAACTAATTTCAAATCATGTTTAGAACAGATCTGCTAAAGTGGGTTTTCTCCATTGCAGAAAGGACCTTTTCATGTGTCCCCAATATTTTCACAATAATATTTCCCTGAGCATTCTTCTTTGGTCTGTCATAAAATTCACATGTAAGAGACATAAATGAAGCAATGAAGGGCACAAGTCTGCAAAGACTAGTTATTTAGGCTATATTTTAAGGAAATTTAAGACTGACTAATTACTGTGGGTGCTTTACTTGAATTACTTGCAAGGGCCTCATTTTCAAAGGGCCTGTAAACAGACCCCTCTCAGGAATCACAAGTTTGGCCAGCCACACTTTGAAGAAAGCCAGTACTGAACATAACTTAATACAGTATTTGCATACATATCCACCTAAAGCAGGAGACCACAAAGAAGTCAGGATGTTTTCTTGTGGGAAGCATTAGTAAAAGGGCACAGCCTTTGGGACACTAGCCTTTCATCCAAAAACAAATAAGTGTATTCTGCAGAGGCATGTATACGAGTTCCCCAGGCAAAAATAAGAAGATAGGCATGATGTACTATACCCAGACAGGACAATCTTTTCGTTTTGATTTGGTAACAGAATTTTAAGTAGGGGTCCCAGAAACATCTTGAGCATGTCACTACCTTCCAGAGAGCCAATTCAGCTGACAGAATGCTCCTGACAGATTCTCTTCGTTCAGAGAGTGAGCTGACAGCCTAACCTTATGCCTTTAGCAAAGTCTAAGTCATATCACTGTGTCATATTACAATGTGCACCCTAGAAATAGAAGGAATGAGAAACTCCTCATTACTACACTGTCTTCAAATAAGGTTTGTGAAATGGAGGAGGGGAAAAGTTTTTGAAGGAGGAAAACATATACCTGATCCATTGCCTTTTACTAAAGCTGTTAAGTGAAACTGAGACAACCTCCAAAATAAAACACTTGCTCTTTGGTCTTGCTTCAAGTTGTTACCTGTAAGTCATCTAGTTCGGAGGTACCAAAGCATGACAAAACTATTTGTCAGCTGTCTTTTTGCATTTTGGGGGGAAGGAGGG
Organism: Gavia stellata; assembly: GCF_030936135.1. Taxonomy (NCBI): domain Eukaryota; kingdom Metazoa; phylum Chordata; class Aves; order Gaviiformes; family Gaviidae; genus Gavia; species Gavia stellata. The sequence continues at coordinate 56,902,343 of NC_082597.1, read as the reverse complement.
GAACAAAACAAAAAAATACCTACTCCCAACACTAACCTGACAGTGAATTTATTAAAAATTGGTATTAGGGTATATGCGTCCACCCAGACAAGTAAAAGTTCTCTGGCTCTGCAGATTTTGCCTTCCCTTGCAGCAAGGGGACTGGCTGATGCCCATAGGGCTCCTTCTAGCTGTGTTTTCTAGCTACAAGCATAAAGCATGGCTCCTTCTTGGATAACATCTTGTATGCACTGCCTTTTTCCACTCAGTTTATAGAATATGTACACACAAAGTTACAACTGCCTCAGAGGTCTGGGGAGCTGACAAACAAGAACAAAAACTGCAGAGGCAGGAAGCCTGTTAAAAGAGTGATTACCAGCATGTGTGAAGTATATAGCACACTCTCCAGAAGACTCTTCTCCACTGTGATCAAATATAAACACCGTTTTGGAGTACAGTAATTCTTGGAGTCATTACTCTCTTCCTCAGTATCAGAGGTGGCCTCATACCTTGAGCACCAACACTTCAGAAGGACCAAGTTGGGTGGGACAGGGTGGGGCTCTTAAATATGATGTTTTTCATCCAGAAACAGAGAATCTGATCTTTCAAATCTTATGTGAAACCATTCTCCACTCAAAAACATGCATCAAAACGCCAAGATAAAGAGTGTAAGTGATACTTACGCGGCATGATCCCTTGGCTCACCAGCTCCTCCCGTGTGCGTCGCTGCTGGAGCTTCAACTGCAGCACTGCACCACAGCAGAGAGAGGGAAGAGAAGGAAACCCATCAGTGCAAGAAACAACTGAAAAGACATTTTCAAACTCATCTTGTTTTCTTCTTTGGATGCCAAGTGCTAAAGAGCAGTAGAACAAAAAGACCCCCCTCCCACCCTGCTCCCCCTGCACCACTGCAATTGCAGAAGTGGCCTTCAGCAGTCAGGTTTCCGTATTCTGCTGCGGGCAACAGGGAGAGGAAGTTGCGCAGGGTCTTGGCAGGGTGATAAAAATCCGCAAAGCCAGGCTTGTTTCTCAATTCTTTCTAGAGCACCAACTTCTTTCCAAACCATTAATATTAAAAAACAAACAAAGACAAACACCAGCTGACAGTCCTCCAATAAACACAGAGTGACACCCCAGCTGCTAATGACTCCTGAAAACTCTAATTAACATGTGTAGATTAAATTGATATGACAAAATTATTGGTCATTACTCTAAATTACAAGGCTGATTTCCTTCTTCAACTCAGAAATTCACCTTCAGAAACATCTCATGAAAGTGAAATATCATGGATATATCTAGAAGTGTCCTTGTTCCACAGCAAAAGGAATCCCTTATCACTAGAATTTTTCATGTTTATTTTAGAGTAATAGAACATATGCATTACCTGTATGAAATGCATTTTTTTTTCTAATGCAAATCTCTGGAATAGTCATAGTTTCAATTTAGATTATAACAGCAGTTTCCCTTTAACCTATACAGTCAAAGCAATATTCCAGAGATTGTTCTTACAAACAGTCAAAGACAGCTTCCATATGAAAGGCACCTTACAAAACCGAAGAAAAAAATCACATGAGCATCACATCAATTTAGGACAACCTGACTGAACACCAATAGATACTGAATCCTGTCTGCAATCAAGCTCAAGCTCCTAAGTATACTCAACATAAAATATTATAGAATGAATGGCATGGCATCTTCCATGTTTTCATTTCAGCTTCTCTGTCAAGCTTATGTCCGTTGTATAGTCTGCATAAGAGAAGTCCACACAAATGTAGTGGAACCACCAGACAGCTAAACTACTCTAACAGTGCAACTATACAATTTCATGATAACTCTTATGCTTCCTTTCTCAAGGACTTTTCTTGTCCAATACATTCATTTCATACATTATATGCACCGCACATTTACATTGTACACTCCCTAAAGCAGGGATCAAAAAATTTAAGAAGAAGATACCACTTCATCTACTTACACATATTATCACATTTTACCTGTTTCTTTGCAGTTTGCATTTGACTAAGATACATCTTCCAATGAGGGTTCTGGTCTTCATATGAAGTTAACAAGAGATCCGTCTCTTCCTCGGTTGTTTCCACAGCGGCTAATCACCCTCATTTAAATGCACGCTTGAATTTTCACTTGGATTTGTCTAGCTTCCACTTCCTTTGGCTCTTGATGTACCTTTCTTTGAAAGGTTTATGACAGTGAGAATATATTTCCTACCTGTGGAGGTTACTTCTGTACACAGTGTGCAACCAAGTTACCTCTCTTCTTTTTCTTAAGCCAAACTAGGATTTCTTAATATATGCACCCTGTACAGGAAACTACTTCCTTTAGTACGGGGAAGGGAAAAAGGGAGGCAGAGTGTACAGAGCACCATGCTAATTCTGTGTGGGATCAGCCAAGAGCCAGAGCGAGGAGGAGGGAATGCAGAGGGGAAGGAACAAGCCCTTCATTTGGCCGCGAAACTGCCAACAGAAGCGGCAGTCCCAGACTCTTCCTCCCACCCAGCATGCAATCGCACTCCTACTTCTGTGCTAGCGTGCGGGCCAATACAGTCTCACGGCTGGCCTGTCCACAGAGCTCTTCACTTGCTGGATTCATTTTGAGGTGATCAAAACCCAAATCAGATGATGACACATCTACAGGAGCACTTGATCTAACAGCTTGCTTCGATGGAGTCAAATCTGCCTGGACTCACTGACATGACAGAGACCACAGCCCAACCAAAATGGGGATCTAGTTTTCTGTCTCAGTGAGCTGAAGAGGACAACTGTATAGCCAGGTATTTGCTAACACTTATATAAGGTGGGAGTGAGATTTCATCCTTCCAGCAGCAGTATGCCACTAAGTGATTTCAGCCCTGTTAGGAAACGGCACATTAAATCTCTCACTATGTGGCATTATTTCCACTAGTGAGCCATTTCAGGGACTCATTTCCATACCCTAAATTAGCACATCTCACTAAGCGTATACAGGCAAGGCACAGACCTATAGCATCAGGTCTGTCTCCACAGCTTTAAGTGCAGATAATCTCATTATTACTCATGTCTTCCCACTTACACGGCTAGCAATGCATGTTAGCTCTTCTTGCCACTTTACTGTTTACTTGCTAGGACCATCTACTTTCCCTCCCATTTCCAACTATACCCACTATTTACCTTTCACCTCCCACAGTCAGGGATTTTCATTGAAAAACTCCCCCACACAGGTGTGTCTGGCATTTTTTGCTCCTTGGTGCATAACTCTGCCCTCACCTGTATTTATGCACATTTTGCCCAACTGTCTCAGTTTGCCTAAATGATCGAAACCATTTTTTAATGTCATTATTCATGCCTCCACTAATCTTTATTCCATCCACACCGTTACCATCTTGCATTTGTTTCGAGACCGCACCAGGCTGATCCCAACCAGAAACACTTTTCTGCTTTCTTTGATTACAGTCAGTTCTTAATCCACTGAAGCAGTACTTCATTAAATTCAAAGATACTTTTTAAAACCAAAATATACCACACTACTAAGTTAAAGACCTTATAAAAGTCTATTATACCCAGACAAAACCCCTAGCAACCAAATTTCACATATCCAAACAACAAAATCACATTTGAACAGACCTGTTTTCACAAATAGAAAAGCTGAATAGTGTGATTATACTGCTATTCTTACACCATCTAACCTCTTTGTCAAATTTTCCATAGTTTTTTCCTGAAACTGATACTGGATTAGCCACTCTTTACTCACTCACCCTTTTTCAGTAGTGGTGCAAAATGTTACCGGTCTTCTGCTCTACTGAAGTCTCCCTGCTGTTCCCAAGTTTATTAGAAATCAGTCTCAGCCAGACAGCTAGAGACTTCATCAAATGACTTAAAATTCCCTTCCTGACTTCAGTTTCCCTTACGAATTTTCTAAATATATCTTATTTCTATCAGTTGCCATCTACTACCCCTTTTTCTTTAGCCATTATACGCACCTTTTATTTTTAAACACTATGTCCCTTCACAGAAGGAAACTAGCAACTGTCAAGAGGACTAAACTGGAGAATAGGAAAAAGGTCATTTTCAGGATACTTTAACAGGCACTAAGTAATTCCTGGGATTTATGAATGTATATACATACATATTAAGCACAAGTTATAATCAGCACATAATCCACTTTTTTTCCAATACAGCTTATTTTTGTGGCAGGGAGGAGGGCAAAAGGATTACTTCAGTTCACTCCTGAATTCATTTAGGCTTAAATAAGTACTTGGAGTTCCCAACACCATTTCATATATTTAGGAGATCACCTGTTTACATGTGCAAGTGTGTGAATCCTATATATAGATTAACAGATGTCCCAAGAGCCAATCCAAGGCTGTTGTACATGGAGCTCAGCCAAAGGTCTAGAATGACCAGAGAAATTCAAAGTTACTCAAAGACAGACTGGATTGTAAGTCTTTCAATCACAAACCAACAATCTTCTGTTTCCTTTATCCCTCTACTTAACCTTCAAATTAATTTTCAAATTAGGAATAAGTAAGGTCGTATAAAGGAGAGATATCTCTGCTGGCTAGAAAGTAAGTTCCATACTGGTACCCTTCTACCCACCTCTTTCATTCAACTTGTGTCACAGTCTATGCAACATTTTGTGGGCTTTGTATGCTTGTCTGATTTTCCCACCCGAAAATGGGCATAATTTATTTATTTCATAAGTATGAAAAATTCTGAAATAAAGTTTGAACAAGGTTTTTATATCTCTAATAAACTGTTTCAAGAATTAGTAAAACATTCCAGACAAATCTGGGAGCTGGTATAGAGGACTGTTGCCAGCAGATTAGAGGAGGCGTTGAGAAGAATTGGGGGGGGTGGGTGTGTGTGTGTGTACTAAGAGGCAAATAACATTGCAATACAGCTACTATCAACAGAGTTACACTGCCAGTGAAATACAGCAAGTCATGATTATTTTTTGTCCATCTTACCATAGATCTGCCTTAACAGGGAACCCACAGGCATATTCCAAGACCAGAGCTTACTTCTGCCTACTCATGGCTGGTGGCAGCTCAGAGTGGTATATGCTTAATATTCAGCGGCTGCACCTGTATGGACACTTATAACTCTAGTCGTAGTACAGGGGTGCATTAGTAGTAAGCAGTAGCAAGAACAAATATTTATGAGCTAAGGTGTTTTTTGCAGGTTCTCATCTAAATCTGCAACAGCGTGCCTGCCCTTACACATACATACGTGAAAGCCCTTCTATTTCTAAACCACACTTCATGTTTAATAGTGTAACTAGAATTATTACAGAAACTAGACTGCAGCCTCTGCATCTCAGCATCTCAGGAGGAAAAAAAATAATCTCATCTCAGAGACTATGTCACATACCAGAACAGGTTTACGACAACAAATTAAAAAAATATTCTGCATTTCCTGTTTTTTGAGAACTAGCGAAGAGAAGCACACAGCTCTGAACTGCAGCTTGTGGTGAGGCCCTGTGCATGTTATGTTGAGTACAGACTTACTGCCAGAGGGATTCTGTTTTCACATTTCTACAAAACCTTTTCTTCTAAGGAATCCCAAGTGATACTCAAGGTTACCCAACCAAGGTAATGATTAAGCACAGCCATATGGTGGATTACAACAGACAGCACAAGCAATAGCACAGAACAGGAAGGGAGGAAGGCTGCATAGCCGAATGAAACCCTGTAGAGGAGCTGAGGGAGGCAGAACTCCCTGGAATTCAGGCTAGGATACCTGTGTAAAAAGGGAGAGTGCAAGACATAAACTACATATTACCTATATAGGCTGTATGCTCACAGACGTGTTTTATTGATTTTGTAAACTCAGTGAAAGAGGTCTGCCTGATAGAAAAATTCATCCTTGCAACCCAGTCAATAAGCCCTGTGATTCGAAAAAAGAAACTACCAAAGAACAAGTGAAATTAGCCTAACTTCATTATCTGAGCTGAGGAAAGTGCAAGCCTAAGTAAAAGCAGTAAAAAGCAAACTATGCACTTTAATGCTCATAAGGGTTCATGGTCATTTATTTATATGCTGTTCAGCACCTCTACACACCCCATTTGAAAGCCCTGTGCTACAGCATCCACTTAACTCACAAGAAAATGTTAATACAGCACAAGCTGGCATGGAAACCTGCCAGTTAGTTCAGTAACACCTCTACCTTTCAGTAGTGACAAGGATTTTTTAGAATTTTCACTGGCCTAGCACTCAGTAGGTCTGACTGGGTTTACTTTGTGAGGGTCAGAGACCACAGCCTAAGGGAATGTGGCACTAGGTCACCATTTGCAGCCCACACATATTTTTCAATTTTTCAGTACATGTACACCACCATTAGATTAAACCAACAGCCTGTATGCAACCAACTTAATTATATATGCAACCATGAAAGACGACTTTGACAACATGGGATATTTGCTGAACAAAATCATCACAGTTGTTTGTGCAGAACTGGGGCCTCTAACTTAAATATCACAGTGCCAGTGTAACTACTGCTTTGAAGGGTGAAGCCACCTTTCCACTTGCTACTTGGCCAGCAGCAGCTGTTCTAATTACATTGAGAAGAGAATTTTTTTCCTAGTTCCTGATTAAATAGTCATATTTGACCAGTAGCCAATGCCAAATTCAGCTTTGGAATATACAGAACATCAGCCGTTGTTTTCAGTGGAGGTTATATCCCACATTTATGACTGAATTCAGTCCCTTGGAGATGTGGTGAGAAAACCTTTCCCTCAGACTGAAAATGGTCTGAGCATTTTTCAGCTGTGCCTGCTTACAAAACACATGTTGACTCGCATTAGCCCTTTCACGCTTCGACGGGAAGCCAGATTAGATTCTGGTTCATACACCAGCAAGAGCAGCATCTGCTAAGCTCCTGTTGCAACACCTTTCTGTACAGAAGTAGCAAAGGGTCGTTAGTATTACCAAATTTTTTCAAGTGTCCACAAGAAGCTGTAAGCAAAATTCAGCTATGACAGTTTGTGATTAATGAGTGAGTATACAATGGTGAAAATTAATTTTGAAAACAACTCATATTGCTGAGGTGGATGACTTTTTTTTCTCAGAGCTGTGTTTTGCTGGCGCGGCCAACAACACCCCCCCACATCACAGAGAATGTGCTAGAATGGAGGTTACCAACAAAGAAAAGCCAACTTTTCGGGCCTTTTTAAAAGGCAATTTTCTGAGCCTAACAGCATTTTAATCCACTAACTGCTGATGGGGAATACACACTGGCTTTGCATTTAAGCAGACTGTGCAGTTAACAGAGAAGTATTTAAGTGAAGCAGACTGTAAATGACACCCAAACTGCAGGGATTATATGACAGTTTGCTACCCTGGGAAGGGGATGCCAAAAATTCATGTCCCTCTGTGGGGTGAAGGAGAAGCAGCAGGTACACTGTTGATCCTCACAATTTGCAAGCATTCACTGTTGTTGGGAATAGCAGCATACAGTTCCATTCATCTCAATGCATTTTAAAGAATAGCTTGGAGGAAGCCTGGGCAAAGGGACAGTTAAGCAGAAGTTCATTTCTTTACTATTTGAGACTATCTCACATTCCACTACCTCTTTTCTCTACTGCAGCAACAATGGCTGCTATTAAAATGCAGGCAGCTTCCTCATCTCTTCCTTAGCAACCATACTACGGAGAAAATGGAGTTTGGGAGGGTAAAGAATAGAAAGAGAATTTGTTTTGGTCTCAAACTGTTACAAGAACCTTTCACACCAGAGGCAAAAGCCACTTATTTATATTCATGCTGTGGTCTTCTCTTTGTGAGAAGTAGGATTGGGATCACTCTCCCTACACCCAAAGAGGAGGTCTGTGAAGCAGACCCTGAACAGGAAACAAAACCAGGATCAGGAGCAGTTCCCTACTGCAGGTCACATGAATGATGAAAGTGGATTTCTTAGTAGCACTGCAGAAATCAGCATGTTCTGCTGCAATATGCTTAGATGGGCAGGTGTCTCATATCAGTTTGGGGAACACTGATAAACTCCTTATCCAGCTGTGCTTGTACAACAGAGACGATGGTAGGCACAAAGCCAAACAGGAGGTTCAACCAAGAAAGCCATACAGCTGCATCAAAGGCAGATCTAGTATAGAGGACTTGAAACTTTTTCACGACCACCTTTTCTTTCTTATCCTCTTAGTAAGCTTTTGAGACCATTAAAAATTTGTACAGGTGAGAACAGGAGCACAATTCTGCTTGATGTAGACCTAAAACATCTATCAAGAGATTCTTAAAAAACAGAACAGATCCTTCACCTCCAAAGCAACAACTTTCAAAATATGTCACAGTAGATGTGCTAGTAATAATTCAAGGATGTAATGTGGGTCACATAACACTTGGGTTGTTTTTTTCCATCCAGCACTTCCAAAAGCCTTCAGACTCTCAAATGGCCAGAAGCTTTTAAAAGCAGCTGCAAAGTACAGAAAAAGGAGCAACTAGTCATTTAAGAACACAAAAAGAGGAGGAAGAGAGAAAATAACCTACTCTCACCCTCAGGACAAGAAGGGCTTGTTTCTTGATAAAAATCACACTCTTTAAAGCTTCTACAACTCAAAATGTTCTTAGGTCATATAAAATCATCGACATGACATGCAGCTTACACAAGCCTGCTGACGTATTAGATGTATTCTCTACGTGACCATGTTCCAGAAGACTCATTTTGGCTACTAGAAACAAAAAAACAGGTACAGGGCAATAGTCCCTTTTTGTTGGGAGGATGCCATCAGAAGAGAAATATGAAATAGGAATAATTTTTAAAAATGTTTTCAAAGGATGATGAAATACTTGCATGTATGATCTTTTAATGAGTCAATGTTATGAGGCATTAAATAGCTCTTAGTGGAGACAGACAAATACTGATTCTTTGATAGGGTTAATTTAGCAGAATCAAAGATCCCAACCTACAGAAGAAACTGGTCCCAAAGAATATGGAATCAGAAGCAAATACACAATCAAAAGTGAAAGGTTCTATTTCCATCTTCACATATTACCACAAGGTAGCTGACTCACACCATGAGCACAGAACAACAAACTGCCTCAGCAGGTCATTTTTGAGGCTTCATATCAAATTTGATACAATGTGAAAATCAGAGTAATGTTAATTAAGAACTGTATTTAGAAGATGAAGCCACCGTTTACAGCAATTTCAGTTTTCTTAGTGCATAGCATTACAAAACAAACAAAACCAGTAGCACGGTCCAAGTACCACGACATAGTATGATCTAACCTCCAGACAGGACAGAATAGTTACTCCTGTCGGTGGTTCTCAAAGGGTCATGTCAGCATTGGTGTTCTGGGGTGGTAAAATGTGCAGATAAAAAAAGGAAGAACCAGTTCAAAGTCTTAGAAGTTTACAATCTCAGTCCTCAGTCTTGCACACAATTGAACATGTTTATTTCATGGGTGCTACTCATGTATATGACACTAAATATATGCAAACTTGATTATTACTAAGGAAGTTATGCTGAATTTTGTAGGGTACTTTTTATGTTTATTTAAAATAAAGACTAGCAGTTGCTGTGCATTTTACAGCATTTGCCTTTACATTCTTCCTTCATGATTTAACTTCTACCGTTTCCATTAAACATGTAAAATTCAGGGGGGGTTAATGCCATTTTAATCATTGCTACTTTTTAATGCAATGCCAGCTTGTCTTCTTTAATACTAAAATTTTAAAATCAGATAAATATATTATTAGTAGTACGTAAGCCTTTCTACTGAATGCATAGAAGCCCACTCTTATCATAAAATCTTGGTACACCTGATGGTCCATTTCAGCACTCACTGAAACTGTTAAAATAGAATAGGACTGTAAGAAATTAACCTGAAATACATGTAACCTGGTATATTTAGTAAGATATACAACACGTAAAAATGTGCAACAAGCTTGTCAACAGGAAAAGTTGGTTTACTTTCTTTGCAGGGTATAGATTCTTATAAAACCATTTTGTCTCAGTAATACTGGTTAGGTGAAAACTAAGCTTGTGAATAACTAGGCACTTATCTGTATCTATGGAATCTGGCTACCATGCATGATTCAACAAGATGACCTGTAACAAAATACCTAGGTGGAAAGGTCTACTTAAAATTGACACACTAGTGTCATAAGACAGTAAATATTACCTGTAAATATTCAGTAAATATTATCTAGTTCTTGTTGATGCCATCTATATATCCATTGTTACTATCTATAGAACCTTTGAGGGGGGAAAAACAGAGAGAATTTCCCAACTCCCCATGTAAACTTGAGTCACAGTCTATACTGATTTATATGCTTCCATGAAACAATGAACAAGGAGGAGCTAACATTGCACTTAACCACGTTGCAAAGACGACCCTAGAAGAAATGCTCCCAGAGAATTTAATATGACATGGCACATGGGGACAAATGAAGGAAAAAGAAGGAATGAATAGATATATCCTGGCAATCAGATCTACAGCTGTCTACTAATGTGACAGTACAAAATGCAAACTACACAAGGGAAAAACAAGTTTTAACCCTTTTCGTTTTTTTTCTGTAAAGATAGAGGTATCTCTGCCTATAAGAAGAAAGAGCTCCAACATTTTTATTTTCCTTAAAGATGAGACATGAGAGTTGTTTATATTTTTTCTGAAAAATTATACCAAAGAAAAAAGAAAAAACATGTATGGAGATACATCAGAATCTGAACAATTCTTCATTTTATTTAAAACTCTGGGTTCAAGGGATAATACAGTTTTGTGTGTTTCTATTAAGCAGAAAAAAAATCAAGTCTTGAGACAGTGCCAAGACACATCCATGAAACACATGATTAATTAGACATAACACTAAAATTGATGAGGAAATTGTTCCATGCCTCTTTCAGCAATAAGTGACATGGTCTAGTATTTTTCCTTCATAGCTTACCTCCCATACTGCAAGTTCTGCTACAGGACAGCGCTCCAGTGTACTAACAGCCTCTCAGATCAAGACCAGAAACTTCCTCAAACATTTCTCGGAGATTGTGGTGCTGGCCCAATGATTCAGCCTTCCTTTTGCCACAGGGCACCCTCTACAGATAGAAGTTAAAAGCTCCCTTCACAGAAATCATCTAATGGTCAAGTTACCACAGAACTTCTGTGGCAACAGCGGGGACACTTTGACATATGAGCTGTGTTTTTGGGTTTTCCACTTAAATGTGGAAAAATCCTGTATTTCCAAGACCATTTCAGATTCTTAACCACCTAATGTTTGGTTTACTGAAACCAAATGCAAATGAGAACAAATGTGTTTATCCACAAATGGAAGAAAGAAGGATTTAGAAGTATGCAAATTTAAATACAAAACCAGCAGTTCTCTAGAAGTAATTAACTGGTTATATAGGGAACTCGGAAAGCTGGCCCTTATAATTTTAAATTAGCTAGCTTGAGCATCTCCTACCTTCAGTTGGATGATTGTGCTGACAGTTATTTCAGGGGACATGGAACAAAAGTGCTTTTGCCCAACATTCATATTATGTGCAAAATAAAGACTCAGAGCATTGCCTATCTGGTTAGCATTCCTGCCGCCAGCTTTTGTCCAAGCCCCAGCATCCTCTCTTAGCAAGAATTTCAGGTGGATGCTACAAGGAGTTATCATATTTCTTGAATTCATGGTAGTGAGAAACATCTTTACTGTTTTCTCAAAGACTGCAAAGAACACATGCCACAATCATGGCATCTGAGGTTCAAATAAAGGTCCTGACCTTTGTACTGCAACAGTCTGACACCTTTACAGTTTAAGTAAAAATTCTATTACAATTCTGTTTCTACTTGTAAAAAAGTTACAAGATTCAGCTATGGCCATCATATCCCTCTACATCAGAAATCAGTTCCTTCACAGCAGCTCAGTGTGGAAGCTGATCCCCAGAATTTGCATTACACATAAAAAACACACCAAATTCCCTCAAACTCTTTAAACTGTGATCATACAACATCTATCTACTACTTTTTACTTCCTTTCCCTTTGGATATTTACTTTATTTCAAAACTCTGGACTACAGATCTCCAGGACTGACTTTCATGGGTTTTTCCATGAGGGAAGATCCACAGCATTAAAAACAAATCAGGCTATGAGGCTTAATGTGGTTCTTAAGTGCTATCATAGCTATAAATATCTAAATAATATAATTCTCTGTAACAGGTCAATCAGCAAACTAAAAAAACCCAGCAGTCCAAAATGGCCTGCATGACCACTGACTTCAGACTGGTGGCCAAATTCTGCAGATGTTTAAAATGTTACTACTGGCTCAGCCCTCTACTGAAGGGCACAGAGGAGACTGCCAGCAGCAGCAGGTACTCCCACACTCACGACACACAGTGGAAGATTCTCTCTGACTGCTAATAGAGATGGCCTTTCACTAATATACTGAACAAAAGCAAGTGAAGGGCAGACACATTTCTTTTCTGTTGCTCTCTCCAGCAAAGAGGCAGAGGAGATAGCTACATGGTGACAGTGTCTGCAACCGCTGTAGTTAGATTTGCGGTCACATGTCAGTCCTGAAGACACAATTCTCATTCTAAACTGCCTGCAGTCAATGTGACAGCTATTATTAGCAGCAGTAAAACAGTCTCTCAGTGAGGCACAAAGGTACTACTAGTTTAGCATCTACTTCTAAAACGACGTCTTCCACTTCGGAAAAGGGAGAATTTGACATCAGAGCACGCAAAAAGGCGAGGGCTGCAAGCTGGCTTAGAAGGACTTTCACACATAAGTATAATACAGAAAGAGGCACGAAACGTTAGGAAAGTAAAAGTGACGAAAAAGAGCATCACAAAGAGCATTCACCAAAATAAGAAAGAAAACCCACAACTGTTTGCAGGGACAGGTTACATGCTGCTTGTAATACTGACCAAATTACGCAAAGGGAGCTTGTACATCCTGGCTGCCAGCACTGCTGTGAAATGTGCAGACACAAGTAACCAAAGAACATAGCTACTGCCACATTCAATTCCTACAAAAGACACAGCTATAGTGTACGTGCATTTAATACTAGAGAAACAAGTAGCAGCATGAAGCTGGGGAAACTCCATGCAGAGAAAGTCAAAAGTGGATCTCTTTCTTCTGTCATCCAGAGGGCATCACCGAGTTCCCACCCAACAACCCAGCTGGGCAGCACAGTGTTTGTGTCCTCACAAGTGTTTCAGTGAGGAAAGTTACCAAAAAAGATGTTAAACATATCAGCTGGTAGGGTGCAGCACAGACATTATGGGAAATACCCTCAGAATGGTGACAGGCCCTCAGACTCCAGTCTGTGCTTCAGCTCCATGAGCTGCCGTTGGTGATGGAGACCACAAAATGCGGTCTTGATAAGCATGGCTGCAACAGATGATCCCTGGCCCTACCATGAAGAAAAAACCATTATGGACACTTCTATTGAAAACTTTCGAACAGCTATTTTTTACAAAAGATCTTCTTTACAGCTGCTTACTTCTGAAAGGCTGTATTAAAATGAGATTGTCTAGAAAGCCTGGATATCACCAATTTTCACTGTCAATTTTGGAAAAAATCCATGTCCCAAAGCAATATATCCCCTTCCTTATTATTTTCCTTATCATTGACCTTCTTATGCATTTCTTTTTAGCTTCATTAGGCTTAGTCTAACTTTAGATGGCAGAACTGCAGACTAGAAAGTTCAAATCTTTGTTTTCTTGGAAGAATGCTTACTGTATCATATAACAATAAACTTTGACAGTAAGTCACCTGCACAGTTGTTCTGCTCATCTCATTGAACACCAGGAAAAATCCTGAATACAATGATGAGCAAAAAACATTTTGTAGTTCTTCTTAGTAATCGCCATATTGCAATGTACTTCAGCTACTGCAGGTCTGCTCTTAGACTGGAGAGATAACAGGTTAGTAAATTTTACATACCGCCAGGGAAAAACATTGCATCTACTTCCACTAGCCCAAATAAAAGAAAGAAAACCATAAGCTCTGCCCCGTATCGATGCCATTCAGCAGATTATACATCCACTTACAGGCCTCCTGCAAGAAAAAGGAACTCAAGTTGCCCCATAGGCTCACTGCATGTTTTCGTTTGATAAATCTAAGCTACGTCAGGAGCCATATCCCATTTTCTACCATAGGCTTCAGAGGTTCTTGCCAAGAAATGTGCTGCTTTAACATTTTGGATCAAAATTTATTGATGCAGCAGGTGACAAGATCAGTAATTCAATGCTCAGAAAAGACTGGAGAGATGGGAGTTGGGGCACGAAAGGGAAGATCTAAGCAGGCACTTATTTTTGGTATAGATATTCGTTAAGTTGTTGATCAATGACTTGCAGGTGTGACAGAATGCTGAAAAATCTGAGATGACTAGTGACAGATCTTATAGATGATAAAAGTACCAAGATAAGATTTATGCAGGCAGCCTCATGTGGATCCAAAAACATGAGCAGAAACCACAACTGTCACTGACCCTTATCTTCTTTGGGCAGGAAAGTCACAGTGACATCTGTCTGGCAAGGACTCTGAACAAGCAAGTTAACTGCAGAAGTTGTTTCTGGATGCAAAACAGGCAATCTGAGCTTAAGTATCATAGTTCTGTTTTCAAAAAAGCATCTGCTTTTCAACAGCTCCCGGGAAATCTAAGTATAAGCATCGTTTGCTGTTTAAAAGTATAAATACAGATATTTTATTAAAAAAATAAACAACATATAAGTATCAAATAATGAATAATTCGAAAGCCACACAAGTTTTTTCAAGCTTTATTGACATGTTTCCCAGTGGCTGGGATTATCAATACCCCAGCACCACTGTGCTTGAACATGAAGCTCAGTTTAACTGCGAAGAAAATTCAGTTGATAAGGCAGGAAAGCACTTACTGCAAATTTTACTTGGTATCATTTCTAGTTCAAAGCATTGTCTGCATAAATGCTACTGACAGCTGCTGTCATTGCACCACACCCAGTTTCTATTCTTTTCTTTTCTGCATGTGTTGAGACCTTACATCTCCTTGCTCTTGCAGGTCCAAGTCTACAACTCTTTCCTTTTAGTATTACTTTGTGCTAAAGAAAGTATTACAGTAGCCATTTTTTAACAAATTAAGTAAATCACAGGGTAGTAAGCAAGCTAGCCTCTGTTCCTCTCCTCCTCCTCCCATTCCCAGCATGAAAATAGCTAGGGCTAAAGCAACAGCTGGGGATCATTACACCGACAGGAATAGTTCAGTGAACTCCAAGAGGGGAAAACAGGTCATATCCAAATCCCAAAAACACATTAGGGCAGCAGAACCAAAAAAAATATGTGAATTCAACTCCAGGGATAATGCTACGACTCTCCTTCCACTGATACCCACTGACTTATAAAAACCCTGGTCAGTCAGCGTTAACCCTTTTCGTAACCTTCCCACTTGTGTTATAAAGTTAACAAATATCCTGAAACACCTCTAAGTCGTCACAGTCAAACAAGGCACACTGGGAATTAAGCAAAAATAAATTTAAATTGCCATCTTACTGCCAACTTTGAGCCACCTCACATTTATGTATCATTACCTTACCTTCACTGCACCTCTTACCTTTTAAGCATAATCATAGTCACTGTGCTACACATTTGCAAAGAGTGGCTGCAGCGTGAGGCTACAGGGAGTCTAACTATATACGTTTGTTGTGCCTCTGGATTTGCTGTAAGAAATGACAGCAGGTTAGCTCCCCATACGTTCAACACATTTTCTATGTTTTTCTGTGTCAGAGCACTATTTGCATAAATAATTCTGAATTGTGGGATGGATCTGGCCATAATTCAGAGATGCGTCTGTTGAATTTTGTGACTGGTTTCTGATGTTCCTTACCCATGCATCTGCACGAGGCATCGCTTTGACATCTCCCACAGCGTCTTCAGGTCCTCTCTGAACTAGGAATATGCAGATTAACCTTTACAGGAAAACGTCACCCTGCATTCCTGCGAGATGCCTCAGGCGCAGGGCCTGCCCTCTTGCTGGGGATCTCCTTGGTGTTGAGAGGTTCCAGGTCTACACGTGCAGGTTCTTCTGCCCTCTACTGGATGAGGTACAGCCACTGACCAGCTTTACCTTCAGGTGCCCGCAGGCGTTACGACAATAAGGTCTAGATGGCTCGTGAAGAAAGCCATATGTTAACAAGCACTTGCATGACTCCTGAGCTCTTCAAAGTCCTGAACAGATATTAATAGTTTAATCAAAGGCTAAGCTAACTCAAATTACCTCACATTTGCTGTGGACCAAGAATGTGCACATATTCACCGCAGATCAGATGGCATGCAGGAACTTGTTCGTGTGTCTGGGCCCTGAGACACAAATCTTGGAAAAAGACAGGTGAGTTTCACTGTCAGCCCCTGAGTCACATTGAACATTTTTGAAGGGAGGACTTGCCAAAAAAGTGTTTAGTTTAAGAGCAACAAATGAAAGATGCTGCACAGAGGTGGAAAAGTTGGCATTTACTTTTGGAAGTACTTAATTCTAAGCTAGACTCACATGAATGCTAACTGGTTTTTGAGTAGCTTTCTGAAATTTTCTAAAGTTTGCAATTCCCTCTTCATACCTTTCTTGAGGGGTTACCATACTGTTGTGTTAACGGGTCTAAGAACTGCAAACTGGACTCTGGTATTTGAAAACTAAATAATTCCAAGACATTCTTGAATAGAAAACATGTTTATGGATTCCTGAGTTCTAGGAAATTTACAAATAACTGCCCCAACACATATTTTGAAAAATACAAGCACATGTTCTTTGACTTGCCCATGTCAAATCCATTCCTGTGTGGAAAGGATCAGCAGTTCCCAAACTTCAATGTCAACTCCCAATTCAAAACAATAAATAAATCACATTTAGGAGACCATCTGTTTTCCAGAGGCAAGGAAACAAGATGAAATCTATTCCAGATAGCCGCTTCTCATGAGATTCATTAAGAGAATAGGTATGAGCATTGTCAGCGTAATACAGACACCCCTTATTTGCCCAGCTTTATAAAAAGGAGAAAGCAGACTGGCACCCATTCACCTGCGTGTGGTAAAGCGTGAGGAAGAGAAGTGCATGAATTTTCTGTCCTGGGCGATAACAAAACTAAGCTGTCCCATTTTTAGAGGGACCGAAACGAAGGTACAACAGTCGTTATAATTTCAGCTCAATGCTAATTCTGGACTTAAGAGCTTCCGTAAGGGTTTACAGGTGATTGTATCTACTTCTCCACTGCCTGTAAGATTTGGCTCTGCAAAATACAGCCTGTGCTACAGTACAAATACAACAGGCATCCTGAGACTGCAGGAGACTTGAATGGAGCAACAGCAAAGCTAAAGGGTTATTCTTTTCTCTTCTGACATGAAAGAAGCTGGCAGCATCTATTTCTCTTCCCTACCCTTCCTGTTTGGTAGCTGGTAGAAAGCAGCTTTCCTTATTAGAGTATCATGAATTAGACATGGGGTAGGCTGATGATACTGCTAGACTTTGCAGAGCCAACACAGCTTTTTCAATAATCAGAATTATACAAGAATTCAGCAACCTTAACTCACTTCAACTTGACACAGCAGGAAACATTTTTATATTGATTAAAATACTACAGAATTGCATTTTCCTCATTCTACATGTTATCCCACTGTAGAGCTTCCAATATTTAGTGACTGCATGAAAGATGTATCCTGGTGCATCCGAATGCAGAGTGCTCACCTTCTGTGAAAATCAATGCCTTGCAAATACAAGACAGCTGCAAGTTCTGGCTTTTTTTATTTTGGTTTGGTTTTTTCCCTCTGAAGATTGATGTGCTGCAGTTCTTTGCTTCCAAAGCAGACAAAGTAATCTGGGAGTACTGCCTATACTAATGGATTTATGATTCCCAAACTTGAATTTGAGGACTGTGACTTCAGTTTTCTTTTCCTTTTCTGTATTTGCTCGACAAAGAGTATTCCAATTAAAACAAGCAACAAAAATAGTAATATTTTTTAAATCTACTAACAAGCTAACTCTTGATATCTGTTAAAGAGGCTTGGTAAGGGGAGTGACAATAGTGGGTAGGAAACTTAACAGTTTTGTTTGGCAGCCTCAGCAGGTCTAGAGCTGCATGTGAGAAAAATCCTCTAAATGCAAGTGCTAAAATTGTATTCCACACACCGGCCATCTTTCCACAAAAAACATGGCCTCATTCTAGCTGGCTTTTTGTCCTCAACTCCTACCACTCTTTACCCTTTACTTTACTTTTCTGTCCAAAATGTCACTGAAAGTCATTTTTTGCTCCTCTCAGATCACATTACTCGCTCTCAAAATCAGTCATCACCTTATTTCTGAGGGCACTGTGCTTCACTCCTGCAAGTCCCTATTAAAATTTCACCTGTAGCTAGACGGATCCAGTATTTCTGATAAAACATAAATCTTATTATGTTTGCCATTGGCATTTTGTTATGTTCTGCCATTCTTCCCTGTAATATTTTCCCGATTCCTATTTGTTGCTATTTTTTATGCTGTGCACTATGAATGGATCACTGACTGTTTTCATCTTCTCAATCTTTTCTCAGTCCCTCCAGATCTTCTTCTTTCCTCATAGATATCACTCCCTGAAATTTAACCTCTATCTGTCTACATAATCTTTCAGAATTGTCAAACCCCCGTAAAAAAATCAGATATACTTGCAGGAGAACAGCACTATCTAAAACAGAATCACATTTAGATATACAGACCCCACTCCTTCCCCACTCTCCAAACGGCAACATACTGAAACTTAAACGTGATACTCTTTATCTCCTTCAAAGCAGAGCTGCCACTCCAGAACAAGCCTTTACACGTTTAATAAACAGCCTTAAAACATGGCTCACGAGAGCCCTATAGACGTAGACAAGAGGAAGAAATTTAAACTCTAAAATGAAAACTTCGAAACGCAAGTGAAATTGTCCCAAGCTCCAGGCACTGCGAAGTCACTACATACAGAGCTCCAACCTCGTCCTGTGACATGCTTATGAGGACTCTCAGGGACAACAGGTCACAGGAGTCAGTGGGAAACCCAAAATCTGGACTACTGCCGAGAAAAGAAAAAGCAGGCAGATTCAATATGCAAGAGAAAGAAGAAAAAAAACCCCAACCCACAAACCAATTACACAGTGCCTACAACAAAGAAAGCAGAGCCTGCTAACCTTCTCGTAAACTGTGGTATGAATCCTGATATGTGCTTGAACAGCTCTTCCCTTGCTTTGACACAGTCTCTGCAAGCGGCACAATCCCGACATAGGCAGGCTGGAGTGTCTTGGCTTTATCCAACATATTAGAGGAAATCCCTGGACCTGAAGGCAGATTCTGTAACACAGGAAGCGTCCCAGGCTAGTGGAAAGGGTGCTTAATCCTCACAAGAGACCCAACCGCAATCCCTGTCTACCAGGTTTCGGTCACTGCACCAAGCGGGAGAGTGGAAAAAAAATTAGTTTACTGCTAGATTCCAAGGCTGTGCTTGCATAGGAACAGAGAGGTACTCGAGGCACAGACAAATCCTGACAGCCAACATCTAAAGATTAAAATCAGCAAGGCTCTTGGCAAAACTTTTCTTCCTACTATCTCAAAGCTCAGACAGAAACTTCACTGTTTCAGCAAGCGACTATAAGCATTCAGGATCCCAGTATGCAGAGCAGTGCTTATCAACAGATGCGTGGACTTCTTCATGGGGCCACTTGCAGTAACAGCCAACCTCATTCACCCAAAATAGTGAACAGTTGGTTTCTCTGCTCACACTACAGACACCTGCCAGACAGGCAATATCATGTGATTTGAGCACTGCCCTCTCTCCCCCTGCACCTCCTGACTGTAAGCACGCTGTGCGCACAGCTAGGAGAACACCACCACTCTGACTGCAGAAGCCACGCTGCCTTTTGTCCCTTCCTGTTTAAACTATTAGAAATGGAATTTTAGTTGAGGAGAAAGCTACACTGACAATCCGGGAAACAGAGTTCTTGCATGCATTTGCTCTGAGACCACATATATGTAACAGCAGGCTACTCCTGTACCAACACACATTCTCACCTTTTCTTCCCTCAAATCCTTTCTCCCAACCTAGTAGAAACACCTACCTGAAGATAATCAGCATCCCCCAATCAATAACCCTCTACTGCAAACACTAAACTTCAGAATCTGTGCTTGTATGGAGGCAGTCGTCTCACCTGGAACTTATTTAATGTGCATCATGAACAGATGCCATATGGTTGACAAACTTTGGTGGTATGTACTACCCAGCACGGTACTGGCATTGGAAGTGGCCAGGGAAAAGTACGCTCATGCAAGCAACAGCCAGGAGGTACTCTCACCAGTACAGCTGGTGGCTTTGTTGGTTTTTAATCTCACTAAGCGTGCATTATAAAAGGGGCAATGAAGTCTGAGGGGAAAAAAAAAAGGGAAAAAAAAAAAAAAAAAGAGTTGTCCAATGAATACACATACCTGAAAAAAGTATTCTGGTATCTTTCCAGAAAAAAAAAAGATGAATCATAATCAGTGTCATCCTACAAGCCTGAAGCAAAGATAGCCACATGGACATTGCAAAATAAGAAGGTGAATACTCTAAACACTATTGGAACAGTCTCCATTTCATATTCTGCCCTCCCACCCCCGCCCCACCCCCACCCCCAATCAAGACAAAAATTTCTCATCTCCAAATAGTTTGAGAGGCATCCAAGCCATTTTATAAAGCAAGGCTGGAATAACAAACACAGGGAAAAAAAAAGTCTCTAATATCTAAGAGAAGTGGTGCTCAACAACATTTAAAAAGCATGATTTCAACTCTGCCATAAGCTGCACTAGAGGAACAAAACAATCTAACATATTTTTAAGTTACAAACTAAAAACTAATGTACAGAATTTTACATGTTTACTAAATAATGATGCTAGATGGCATCAGTGACATTTCTGAGTACCTTCAACAGTACTATTCTTATTTTGAAATCTTCAACCTTCACTCAGAAAAGAATCCAAACTCTGAAGTTCCTGTGGGTAAAAAAATACCTTTGGTGATAATATAAAGCTCTGTAATCGGATTATTCCTAAATTACCAATGTATACTCAACAGAAACTCTCATCTTAAATTTAGGATTTATAAAAGTCAGATAAAGGTTCAATTTCACAATGAACTTTGGCCAATAAGGACAAATTACTGCATAAATAGATAAGCCCACTTTTGTGTGAGCATTAGCAGTCATGACGCTGCAGAGCTGCCTCGGGAAGCTGACCTGGCAGACCACAAGAGTGCTAAAGCCAGGACGAAGGAGGAGAGAAACACACACACTGTCCAGATCTCCCCTTTCAGCAGCAACACACAAATGCACATTGAATCAGGCCTGATGCTCTGTGAAGACAGGTCCCGTAATTACTGCAATAACTAAAGAAAACTATCCTGTGCCAGACTGAGTCCTACTTCTTCTGGCAAGCAATACACCATCTGGATGGTGGAAATGACAAGATTCAGCTACAGAGGTCAAAGACTGCTATTACTTTGCCAACCAGGGCCGCTGAGCTAGCAGCTCACTACAGTGTACGAGGCCTGGGAAATGTGAGCCAGTTGCTCTATCCAGCTGACTCACCAATACCCAGGTATGGCCAAAACAGCCCTAAGATGTTGCCCGAGTTCTGATGAAGAAAACTTTAAGGACTGAAAGAAAAGAGGCACCAAACAGCTAATAACACATGAAATATATTGCCATTTTTAGCAATCTGGTGATATAACCAATACTCTGCTGCTATAATTGACAACTCCAACTTGATGAAGATTTGATCCTCTCAACGTATTATTGCAGAGCTGCAGATATGTATGTGGACATACCTTTCTTTCTATGCAGAAAACAGTTTGGAAAGAAAAACACCTGATTGGCTTAATGGTAAGTAGATAAATCTTCTCTTCACTGAGCAACATACTCTAAAATTTTGTCCTACAGCATGAAATTTGTCCTACAGAGTTACTTAGTCTTCTGAAAGGAGCAATTATCCAAAACAGAAAAAGATGGGCCAGAACACTTCGAAAAGGACTTAGATAATGCCCTACATGCTGTAAGAAGACAAACTCCAAGGAGCCCAGTTTGGAGGATAGCTTCAACACACAAGCAAGCACTTGAGGGGGTACCTCCTTGCAAAATACAGATTCTGATAGATGAGTAAGGACCAAGAGCAACCTGTCTTGTATGAAACACTGACACTGCTGCCAAATGTTGATGAGCATCAAAAAGTTAAACAAAAATTTAATTTGTTATATTGGATCCTGATGTACTGGTAAGAGATCTGAAAGTCTGATCAATGATCACATGGACAGAAATGTCAATGCACTGTAAGAACAAGTAATGCCTGATGAGTAACTTTGACAGTTACTTTGGAAATCAGCAGGGTAGAAGGGAAGCTCCGTTTCACAGCAGAGGTAGGATTTCCAACAGTTTCAGTTGCTTAACCGCTCCAGGAAAGTAAGATCAACCCGCACCAATGCATGTCCAACAGTGTCTTGCACAGCCTTTACCCTGGAATTGACAGCAGTGCTGCTGGCAGAAAGATCACCTTTATCAACAGGACCTAGGTATTTGCCACAGATTTCTGGTTTGGAAAATATCAGGCCCAATTTTCATAATCTGTCCATGAGACATCTGTTGAGCCTTACATCCTTTGACTTTCAAGTGTGAAATGAGATACAGACTGTGGGAATGTATTCTTCCTCAAGATGCTGCATTACTATTTATACTCTCACACAGAAATAAAAAGTAACATCAGGTGCACATATGGCTTGCACAGATACTGCTACTAGTTCTGAGGCCTGGTGGGCACAGAATGCAATACTTGTCTTTGAATGCCAGTTATCATTTCTTACTCAGTATTTTGAACAAATTCATTAACTTTCTCTTCTGTTATTTTTCTGTCCTCAAAAGCCAAGACAGCATATAAGCAGCAGCTTTTTCAAGTTCCCATTCTGTGCTAGAAGAGAAATATGGAACAGTGAACCACCCTCAAGTTCTAACCCTGCCGTAGATACTTGACCTTTAAATTCCAGGAACACACAAAATTTTACCTGTGCAAAATTCACATCAGACTTGCAAGGTGCTACAGCTTAAAGCTTGCTACCATCAAAAGAATCTCTCTCAGTTCACCTTCTCCTGTCCTTCTCCCAGCCACACATGCTCTTAGCCTCCTTAAACCCAGTTCTGACATTCATCTGGTATCTTAATGACCCGATTCAACCTACTAAACAGCATTACCAACAGGTAGGATGAGCACCAGAGTTTGTGGCTGGTGAACACAACTGGGAAGAGAGAGTTTGCACCACTCTTGACACAGGCTAAACTTTGGATTAGCTTAACTGTAACACAAAACTGCATCATTAGTTTTATCCCCCAAAATGAATGTATTCTTTAAATTCAAATTAATGAGCAGACAAAAAAATTTGCTGACAACCCACTCACACCAACTTAAAATGTGCTTTTTTTTCTCCTTTAACCTCCAGTCCTCCCTGCAGCAGGTTCTCCGTCTTCCTTCCCTCAGTAATAATGTTCTCAGATGACACAATGCCTGCAAGGATCTGCTTGCACACAATTTAGTGACGAAATCCAAACAACGTTCTGCTAAAAGCTGGCAAACAACTGCAATATATGCACACTCAGGCAACATGAGAAAGACCTCAGTCAAGGTCTAAGCCAGATGAACCCTTAGAATGAAGTATGAGCCCACTATATTTGAAGATCTGTCTCTGATATTTCTAGCAAGCAGACAAAAGCTGGAAAAACAATGCTGCACCTACATAACTGTAAAGCTTTGGTGTCTTATGACTCTATTCATTTTATACTTCAAAATAAATACAGGCTTCACACTGACACTTGTGTCACTTACTTTTTCTCAGCTAAGGATCACATTTATGTAATGTGAGTTTGCTTTGGATATTCCCAGGATCCTGCCTCCCACCAACAGTGACCTTCAGGAAGAAGTAAGAAACATCAAGCTGGGAGCACTGTACATTCTTGCTTCCCCAGTTCTCAGGAAGAGCCTGAAGTTTACATAGTCTAATCTTTTCAACTAGCTAATGTTGCCAGTCAGCATTCAGAAAACTCCTAGACATGACAGGTAGCCAAAGGTAAGCCACCATGCAGATGTAAAAGAAGGCAACAGCAGTAGGCATGCCTGGGAACCTGGACATTTGCTGTACCTTTTGAGCAGCTCTTCAGTCCCCCAACCCACTCTGGGATATACCACCACCCCCACTTTTGACAAGTTGGCTGTCATTGAGCTGTAAATACTGTGAGTTGAAAGCATAAAAATAACTGCAGCACAGCCTGGAAAACCTATCAGATGATGTCAAAGTGTGTTTTGAGCCCTCCCCTCCCCCCCACACTTCCTTTCCTGTGTCACTTTCTCATTACCTCACTGTCTCTAATTCTGAAAGTGCTTCTCTCTGCATCTTTCAGCTGCCAAAGTGAACTTTACACAGCAGCTAGAGCCAAATCAACCCCCAGGACATATATAAACTCTGCCACCCACCCCATTCTTGGGATTCAGCCAAGATGTCAGTTTGCCTTTCCCTGAAAACACGCAAGTTAAATCCTCGATCCCTATCTGCAAAACACAGGAGCGAGAAGAGTCAGTTCAACCCAAGGAATGCAACACTGATCTGCATTTGATTAACTCTGTGGATAAACGGTTTCCAACCAGCAAGGCAAGTCAACATTTTAAGTGAAGTGTGGAGAGACAGCAGCAGCAATGCCCCATCCCCCTCTCCCTAACACGGAGTCACTCAGCCCTGACTCTCTCCCAGGCTCTGCAGACCTCAGGAGGAAGGAGAGGCAGAAGAAGGAAGCAGAAACTTTTTCATTTCCCACCTCACCCCTCCCCAAACCAAGAACTCACTTGGTCAGTGTTGGTGACCAAAGATCATCTGCAAAGCGACTGCGGCAATATTGCTACAAGGGCAGAAAAGAGGGGAAGGAAAGAGAGGAAGGGAAGCAGAGATGTTGGTTCACTTATGGTCCACGCTCTCCTTTTTCCCTTCCTCCCTCCCTCCTGAACCAGTGGTACTGAGGATGCCAGGGACTGATCACAGAATCACTAAGGTTGGAAAAGACCTGTAAGATCATCAAGTCCAACCATCAACCCAACACCACCATGCCCACTAAACCTTGTCCCACAATGCCTCGTCCACACGTTCCTTGAACACCTCCAGGGATGGTGACTCTACCACCTCCCTGGGCAGCCTGTTCCAATGTTTCACCATTCTCTCAGTAATGAAATTTTTCTTAATATCCAGTCTGAACCTCCCCTGGAGCAACCTGAGGCCATTTCCTCTTGTCCTGTTGCTAGCCACTTGGGAGAAGAGACCATCACCCACCTCTCTGCAACCCCCTTTCAGGTAATTGTAGAGAGCGATAAGGTCTCCCCTCAGCCTCCTCCAGACTGAACAACCCCAGTTCCCTCAGCCACTCCTCATAAGATTTGTGCTCCAGACCCCTCACCAGCCCTTCTCTGGACACGCTCCGGCACCTCAATGTACTTCTTGTAGTGAGGGGCCCAAAACTGAACACAGGATTTGAGGTGCAAAGGAAACGGTTCAGAAGTCTACCCTACTCTAGATCATATCAAAACAAAAGCATTAAGCAGCACATGCTCCTAATATTACTAAATGGAAGTGTTACACCTGCTCAGAATGTGTCATCCACACAGCCAAAGAAAGCAGTGCAACTTTTAAAGACAAGTCAGTTAAATCACCTCCTTTTTGGTTTTGAGTTTGGTTTTATTTTCTTTTGGAAACCACTGGCAACAGTTCTGTCAATGCTGTCCTCCAGAAAGCTGTACGTACACTCCTTGACTACAAAACAGCGTTGCCTATGTAGAGATTTCTATCCAAGAGAAGAAATGCAACTAGTAGGTGGATTTCTCCGGCTAATATAGTAGAAGGACACTGTCCACAACAGAAAACTTCAAAGTAGAGGGAAGGAGGAAAGCAGAAAGATTAAGAGAAAGAAGTTTTATAGTTCCCAAACAACTGCAGTCCGCTGTGCATATAAGCCTAACAAAAACAACAAATAAATTAAAAACACATATCCAAACACATTTTATTTGTTATGTTTACCATTTTGGTTGATAAATTCTGGTTAGATGCTAACACTGTCACATACCTCTTTATAGTTCAAAGTTACTAGCCCTTCTTCAAGTTACCACTCCCTGCTGAGCCCCCAGAATTGGTTCTATGAATGCTCTCACTCTGTTCCAGTGCAAAGTTGGAACGATTAGCTCAAATTACCTTTGCTAAGCCAACGAGCTTCACAGTGAGAGCTCTCACGTCTCAAATGTGGAGCCGATATCTCCAGTGGAGGGGCTTAACTGAGAGCTGCTCCAGATGGAATTGCAACAGAATTCCCATATATTCTTTTAGTTTAGCTATTATCCATCTTGCTCTAAAATAATTACTTAAGACCAAAGGAAGTTAAGAGTAATAGTTCCTTGCTCCTACCTAAAAGCAATAGTTTACCTGTTATAACAGAGTCAAAGGTTTCAAGCCAGAGACAGTTACCCAAGATTCAACAAAGTTAAAATCATTCTTATCAGCCTTCTCACTTACAGTTAGGTCTGCTAATTCACCCACATGCACCCCAAAAAACTTTAACCTCTCCAGGGGTAGGCAGATGTGCTCACACACATGCAGATGTGCATTTCCCCACTACCACCACCGCACACAGGCAGGAACACCCAAAGGTTGCCCAAGATTTGACATGTGAGTAAGTATATACTGTGCCCAGTGAAGAACACTGAGCACAAGAGACCAGACTTTTCAAAACATTTCCTCTTGCAGATATTCCAGGTTTTAATTTAAACCACTATGAACAAGTGAAAACAGAAAAACCCAAAACATTTGGGTTTGCTCTCAAGAGCAGAAAAAAAGAGGAAGTTCTGGCTGCCAGACCAAGAGTGGTAGTGAGCAGGACAGAGCAGAAAAGGAGGCAATTTAAACTTGTCTTAAAACAGCAATTTCTTTTTAGGAGGGAATAACTGGGAAAGGACAGGAGAAAGATACCCTTCACCTCATGTTAAGGCATGTCTAAGAGTTTGAGAAGTTATGTCATTAATTCCTGTGGTTGTTGAGCAGAAGATATCCTGCACTTCTCCCACCCACATCCTTTCAGCTTCTGGCAATAAAAGGTTTCTTCTCAAAACCGCCTGCTGCACAAAGGGGCTACCTGCAAGCACTTGGAAAATGCAGTCTATTTTTAAACTACCTAAGCAAGAGAGGAAACAGCCAGGCTGCATTCGATGTTCATGTACTACTTGTGAAAGGATTAGCAAACCCTTCATTTGCTTCACAGTTTATACCAGCAGAATAGCTACTAGGTAAACTCTTGCTACAGGATCTTGACTTTTGCCCAGAAAGCTACCGTTACTTCTCCAAACACATCAGTTACATGGGAAATAACAACATTGTTGAGGCTTGATATTACAATTATTTTTTGTTAACCTGATACAGAATTGCAATCCCAGAATCTAGATTTTTATCAAAATGTCTATTTACCTTTTATCGTTGCAGAACACTGCTTCCCAACTTGAAACAACTATGCAGTAATGGAGGTATAATTTTAAAAAGACCATAAACCATCCCATTCATTTCATATGTTAGTAGCCAATGTTAATAATTTTAGATGTGGGGGGTTTTCTACTGGTAACTGTTTCTCCAAAAATCGTTCAAGTGCTTTGTCACAGACACCTAGTAGTGGAGGCTCGGATGAGGTAAAGTAGGAAAGGAAGTTTTATGATACTGCTAAGCCAAATCAGTGGTTAGCTGCCACTGAAAGTTGTGGTCCCCTTTCCCATTGTCATGGATGCTCATCTCACCCCACAGTAAAAAATAGCTGTTGTCAGGATTTTTTGAGACAGGAAATAATTTCGTCCCTAGAATGTAAAATTCAGCTCTCGCACTGGCAAAGATCTATAAATCACCTCCAATGTCAAATGCTCAAACTCTCAACTATCCAACAGATAGATGCCAACCTCAAGCTTTCATGCTGGCTTCGACAACTGCATTTATGTTTCCAATATAAAAACGTATAGTATGTTCGAGTTTTAATCTTTAGCTACAACATAAAATAAGCCTGAGACAATGTCAAGGCGCGCAACCATTTAATTTCATGGAATGGACTGCACTGATACAGAAGGAAAGGGCTTCCAGGATCTAGTATGGACTTACTCCCCCTCCACATGTGCAGACATTTCAGACTTTAACTGCAACATAAAGCATGAATCTCAAGAGGGAGACTGAGTGAGACTGGATTTGGGACAGTTTTTATGTGCATACCACTAAATTATTCAGCTTTTGATTAGCAGGTAAAAATATCCTGGTTATGCTACAGTAGAAGCAGTCCTTTAATGCCTTCATGGCATTCACTTGCCTATCACTTCAGGAAGATGCAGTTTCAATGGTACTACCATTCCTTCTCCATAGACTACATTTTTAAGTAAATAGTATTCTGCATTAACCAAACCAAAGGTTTCTTTTCCATGAAGCTGTTCAAGGCTATAACAGAAGACAGACTCTTGGTATGAAATGTACAACTTCTCCCAGTTCATACATCATTTGTACCTTCCCCCAATGATTTGGTCACAGTACTCACAGGTACCACAGCAAAACATAGTTTTTTTCCCCAAACAACCCGAGTTGACCTAAAATATTCATGGGGTTCACAATAAATCCCATTTTGAAAGCATTTGAAAAGAACCATTTCTGGATGGAAAAAAGCTCACCAAAAACGAGGCTCAAGCAAGAAACAGTAATTTTACACAGACAGAGCCACAAAGACAAGAGCTCCCTTCAGTGAAAACCAGAGTAAGCTACCTTGCTTTTACTGCTTGGTACCTCAGTGTAAGTTCATGTGTACAGGGAATTGCCACAAAATATAACACTGTAGCTCTACATCCTGAAGTTAGCCTGTACCCATCCATGTTCCAAACCTCTTCCCTAAAGACCTTTCCACGTATGTGAGACTACAATTTTTTCAGCGCCCATGATACTACCATCACTGGCAAAAGTTTGCGACAGAAAAGATTTGAGAGAGGTAGGGAAAGTACAATAAAATACTGCACATGGTTTAATCTGACCTATGTGGTTACCCAACGGGGGGGGGGGGGGGGGGGGGGGGGGGGGGGCGTGCAAAGACACAGGCCTCCTTTGCAAGGAGCATGATTACTTTTAAAACAAATTTTATCTCATATCCAAGAGTTCTGGTAATCCCAGCCATGAAAGCAAAGAGAAAAGGCAAGTGACCGGGAGGGTGTATCCTCTTCTGTTGCCCCAGCAAAACCTGCCAAATCTTACTAGTTTTAATCCCCAACTGGCTTAAAAGCATTGAAAGGCACATAGCCTAAGTGCTTATAACTGTAAAGATAACTTTGCTTGGAACATTACATTCTGATTTGGGCCTCAGCTTTCTGTTCTGCTTCCCTCCTCCTAAATCTGTGAGCTCACCTGAAACAATGTGCAGAGAAGGCTCTTCGGTCACTATCTTTCATCAGCTGTCTGGCATCCCTTTAAGATCTGCTTTTGTTGCTTTGGTATGAATTACTAGAACTCATCAGTCAGAACCTCGTGTTTATGGATTCTAAACAATTCGATTCTGTTACAAAACCTTTGGTTTGATAAACTGAGTTAAAACAAGTAGAAAGATTTACAGGTAACACAGTCTGTGTGTCAGAACTGGAATTAGAAATCCTAGCACCCTTCTGCGGCTCCAAATCTATTTTATGAATCCAGACACAGGAGAGGGACAATTAAAGTGGGACCGCATAAAAGCCAACAGGCTGATGATCTAATTGAATAGACAAACAAGCAACTGAAAAAGACATGGGTTTTGTATGCCTGCCAGTTCTTATGATCGGACAGGACTTGGCTGCTTGCTCCCAATACATCTAATAGCTGGCTTAACAGAAGTCACTTACAAGTAAACTCTCTGAAACAAAAACAATTTTAACAGTATAGACATGGCCATATGCTTACTTTTGGCAACTATGCTATAGTAAGTCCAGAATTTACTATAAACTCACAAATTTCTCCTACCAGAAAACATTTTTGCCTGTGCAAGACAGCTATTGGGCAAAACTGTCTTTAAGTTTGAGCTACAATGCGGAGAGACAGACATTATAGAAGGGGGAGAGAGTGGATATTGTCTACCCTGACTTCAGGAACGCTTTTGACGCTGTCTCCCATAAGATCCTCAAAGAGAAGCTGATGGAAGTATGGGCTGGATGAGGAGACAGTGAGATGCACTGAAACCTGACTGAATGGCTGGGCCCAGAGGATGTACCAGCACATGCTGAGGGCTGAGTAGCTGGAAAGCAGCTTGGCAGAAAAGGGCCTGGGGATCCTGGTGGACACTAAGTTGAAAATGAGCCAGCAACATGCCCTTAGGGCAAAGAAGGCTAATGGTATCCCTGGCTGCATTAGGAGGAATGTTCCCAGCAGATCAGGGGATGTGATCCTTCTCCTCTACTCAGCACTGGTGAGGCCACACATTTGGCCCCAAATGCATATAAATACCTGAAGGGAGGGTACAAAGAAGACAGAGCCAGGCTCTTCTCAGTGGTGTCCAGGGACAGGAACAGAGGCAATGGGCACAAACCGAAACACAGGAGGTTCCCTCTGAACATCAGGAAACACTTTTTTTACTGTGAGGGTGACTGAGCACTGGTACAGTTTGCCCAGGGAGGTTATGGAGTCTCCATCCATGGAGATACTCAAAAGCTGTCTGGACATGGTCCTAGGCAACTTGCTCTAGGTGGCCCTGATTGAGCAGGGGTGTTGGACAAGATGACCTCCAGCTGTCCCTTCCAACCTCAGCCATTCTGTGATAGACATGTAACCACCCTTTTTCCAGCAGCTTGCTTGTCCATTCACAAATACTTAACAACCTCAGAGTAAAAACAAAACAAAAAATTTTCTAACATGACAAACGTTATACCGGGGAAATGCATATATTTTTAATATTCTCCAGCGTGATATGTACTCTGGACCCTAAAAAATTAAACACTTCTAATTTCATACATTTCTTAATTATTTGAGTCTATCATGCACTGTATATTCTTCCTTGCTGCCTGATCTTTTCTCTCTCCTAGACTTACTGCCCAGCCACTGCCACTCTTTACTGGTTCCATGATCTAGTGTTCAGCAATTTTCTCATCCTACTGATGACTTCAGAGTTGAAATTGGTTCTCTTCTACCTTATTCAGTTTCACTATTCAGTACAGACAGTTTGAGTGATATACCCAAGCCAGATGAAATAATCCAGCATCTTGCTCCACTTCTCATCATTCCTTCTTTTTGATGGCTCTAGGTTTCACAAGAAGGTTCAGTGAGTCAATTCAGCTCACTGATCCAGAAAAAAACTTTTTTTTTTTTTTTAATGGCTTTGTTTTCAAAAGTTAGTTAGACTGCTCACAAAAAAGAGTCCAATCATCCAATTTACATCCAAGCTAGCTGGGGCTAAGCAGCAGATGCACTGAGCTGCTAATAATGAAAAACAGAGGAGTGAAGAAAAGTACGGCTCTTTCCCTTCCTTTCCATTGGTCATGAAAATTCATTGGGTCAGTTCAAACCATTTCCTGTTATTTCACCCTTGAGTCAAGCTTCTTCATTTTAGTTTCAATTTCTTTACCATGATGAGGTTTGACCCTGAGAGACAGAGCTGCCATATTTCTGTTTGGAAAAACCTGAAGATAAACATACAAGCATGTGCTGTGTAGACTGCCAGAGCATGTACAATAAATCCAACACTCTGTGGACATGCCAGGATTACTCTTTGTACTACAAGCACACTATATACTTATTTTGCAAAAGCACAAGACTTTCAAGGTATGTCAGATTTATTATGATTATGCTGCAGAAATGTCTGGCATTTCTGAAAGTCTTCTACCTTCTCAGTTACTGGGCTGTAGTTCCAGCAGGACAGCCAGACATCTGGAAATTCTGCACAAGTCTTGGAAGAACCCCCGTGGTCCAGATGGGAGGGGGAGAAGAAGAGGGGGAAAAAGTGGACAGTCTGGGAAAATCAGATATATAGTAGTCATACCAAAGTTTACAGGGAGTGGCAGTATCTGTTATTGGCTCAAACCTCTGCAAATAAGAGCTCCCACCACAGTTTAGGCCCCTAGCTCTCCACAACCAACTCATGCTTCAAGGTTAAGTCTGAGAACTCCTGTTCCACAATGCTTTTTCAGGATGTGCTTCTGTTATCAGCATCTTGAAACCATCACATTATGTGAATAAAATTACGCACAACCAGCCTCCTTACACAAATTACAGAGAACTACTTAAGCATTTGACAATCCCAGAGTTATGACCTTAGGACAGCCTTTCCCCACGCAGTCCTCCCACACTTTTCCTTCTTCTGCCCCCAACTCTTCTATCCTCCTCCCCTAAACTAGTTACTCACCATTCCTCACTAAAGAACTGATTTTTTCCTCCTGCTCACTCTCCAAATTATCAGATACTCAAAACTCTAAATCAAATTCTGCAATGTCCTCTCCTAATTAAATCAAAGGAAAGAGTAGTTTGCATAAATAACATTTTCAAGATACAGTTTTAGCTTCTAGATTTTGCAGCAAAGTTTCCAGTCCTGCTTCAGGGCCAGAAGGTTAAACATTTCTCAGTGGCACAGGCTCCCTTAGCAAGAGAGTGACGAGGAAGTGGTCAAAAAACCCTCATTCTTCCCAGGCACTAAATCAACCACCACAGCAAACAGTGAGTGCCTCTCTCCGAGGAAAACCGGGAGGAATGGAGCAGACTCTTATTATAAGTAGTTACTTAGTCTGCCACCATAATGCAAAAGCCCAGTACAAGGAGGAGAAGAAAACAAAGCGTAACAAAAGAAAAGAAGAAAAAAACCCACCAGAAATGAGATTGTGTGTAGTACATTTAAAGTTATATGGAAATCAAAATAAAATAAATAAATCTTAAACTTCTGTAGAATACGGCATTTCTCATTAAAATTGCTATTCTTTTCTGGTCCATTTAGGTTGCCAGTAACTTTCTAGCTTAAACTTAAAGATGCTTTAGCCTTTAAATGGGCTGAAATTTTCCTGCCTGAGAGACCACTTTTCATACACTGCACTGTTCCAGACACTCACATGTTAGTCTCTGGATTTTCAAGATATGATTAGCAATAGAGGTTCCTCCATAAGCAGCCTACTAATCTCGATCTTGTTCTTGCTTAGTTTGGTGTACAGCAAAGGTTTACTGCAAAGTGTTTTCTGTTTATTTCAGCTTTTAGCGAAAGAACATTGAAGGCTCTAAGCCTTGGGAGTGTTTTGCAATAAGCGCAGCTCAAGGTACTTTCTGAAGATCTTAACCAAAAGTTTTGGGAGTTGTAATTTTTTGTAATTTTTAACTGATGATACCACAGTATCAGATAGTAACTTTAATAAATCAAAACTATTCAATTTATTTTTAAAAGGCATATATTTCATTTAAGTTTACATCGGTGAATGAAAAATCCAAATCTCCAATATTGACAGACATAGACAAGGAAAAACACCTTCAATCAGATTATCTCCAGCAGAAAGAAAAAAAAAAAAAGAAGAAAAAAATCTCATCAAGGTCACTTATCATTACAGGCTGATCAAGCCAGCTTGTGCTTCACTGGAAGCTGCAACTTCTTTATTTGGGATACACTTATTTCTGAGAAAAAACAATCAGGGCAAAGAAAATGGAAAAGATGACAAAGAACCATAAATACATTTCTCAACCTACTTCTCACACTGGGTAATTAAATAGGTTCCTAACCTGTTGGGATTCCAATGCTGTGCATAATGCCTAGGAAATATCACTAACAATGCTTAAAGGATCTGATTTACAATAAGCATCACAATAGAAAGATACAAGAAAGTATTCAGCAGGTCACATTAACAGACACGACTTTAGCACTTGCCTACTTAAGGATATTAAGTGGATGCAGCTTCTTCTAGTGAAAATATTTCACCTGCATTAAGGTTTGCATCAGTTTAACTACAAAAAGCTATTTGGACTAAAAGGCACTAACACACATGCTCATTTAATATTGAAAACTAGATTATTTTTAACCAAAGAGAGAAATTCTAGAACAGCTTTCCAGTAGAAGTTGTTGGCAAGTGCGAAATCTAACACTTTTTTAAATGGTGTTTGATAAAATTAGGAAGGCGAGTATATGACCTGGTTACTTGCAACAGCAGAGGAGTGGGCTCTGTGACCCTGAAGGGTAATTCCAATTCTGTTTCTTTATGACTCCTTACCTACTTAAAATATTGCTAAATTATACAACATTCTTAAACCACACTACGGTTAATCACAAAAGGGAGCTGTGCTAAACTACTTTCCCATATTCATTCAATTAGTAAAATTCTCTTGACAAAGAAATTGAGGGAAGAGAGGGGCAATATTTCTTCCATTAAGATAAAGATTCTAGTTTCACCTCCATAAAGCAGGGCTCATGTTTCCTTAATCACAAATGAAAAAAAGTTCAGGCCGCCTCAAGATAACCAGCTGAGGTTTCTCCACTTGAAAAGACAATTTGAAACGAGTGTCAGTCTCTTCTTGGAAGAACCCTAAGGTCAGAACAGCAGAGGGTGCTGTAAGTCTGAACTGAGGTGAATGAGCTCGGCAACAAGGAGCATCCAGATGTGACAGGAAGCTGTAGGTTACCTCAGGTTTTGGGGTTTGGTTTTTTGTGGGGTTTTTTGTTTGGGTTTTGTTTGGGTTTGGGGGTTTTAAAAGCAGATGGCAAACGGTTAAATATTAAAATTTATCTATGTCAGTTTCCACATAACATCAAACAACAATGTCAGAGACATTCCCAAAACCTTAACAGTTACTTATAATCCCCACCACTGATCTATACAGCACTGGGAGTACATTAGACACTGATTCATATTGAAGTTTAGATATAAAAAAAATCATATTTTAATGCTTATAATCAAAATGTAGACTGGACATGGATCCCATTATTAAAAAAAAATCCTGAATCTAAACCCTAATGTAAATTTCTGCTATCACACAGGAATGGAAACTTGAGCACTTTGTTAAACATTAGTCATCTCTTAAATCTGGCAAACACTGGATAGCAAGGCGTAACCAGGTAACTGGAAGACAGAACGGATGTGTGTCTGCACTGTATCCCTTTAGGCAAAGCATGCGTGGTGTAATCATCATACCAGTTTAGAGAGACTCAGCATAACACACGTTCAGCTATTAAGCCAGAACCTATATCAGGGGCAGGCCACAAGATGACTATGATCAGTCTGAGCCACAAAGATAACAATGATTAGTTTGAGCCTACTTAAATAATCATTAAGTAATTTTTATACCATCATGCCTAAAGACCCCAAATAAGACACTGATTTAAATAATTCTTTTTTACTTCATTTTGCTCATGCACTTGAACTATGTTCCTAAAGAAAGGTTGATTCATATTCATCACGTAAATGAACAGGTAACTTACAGAATATGATGACAGCAACTAAATAGGGCCCCTTATACATAATGCATTCATTTCACAGCAAGGAAGACTCTGTTTTGATTAAAGTTACAGCATATAAAACCTGACATGAGTTCACATGCATTTTAAACTTTCATTTAGTTTTTCATAGCAATTGGTGAATGATACAAAAAAAATGCAGGATGATGATGACAATCTTAGTATGTAGATTGGAAACTGGTTAAAATGCACACACACACCCCTCCCTTAAAGTTATTTTTCAATAGTTACATTTTAAAGTAAGCTGGAGCCATAGGAAAGGTTAGGAAACAAAGCAGTCGGTAAATAATTGTTTTGTGTCTACCATATCTTTGCTGTTTTAGAACAAATGCAGCCTGTGTGTGCCCTTGCAAGTTCATCTTAGTTCACAGAATGGATAAAGACAAAAAGCTGCCTGGATGGTTTTTTTCCTACTCCCTCTTTCTCAATCTGTAGTGTTAACACTTGCTGCATAAAATGAATGAACAGAGTATTTTCAAAGCAGATAGAGAAAAAATTACTATTTTTAAAAGGTAATGTAACACTTCAACAAATACTTACTCCAGGTTTTAATACATTTCCAGCAGTTTCTTGTTTAAATTTAAAGTGTCAGTAGAAATAAGTACTGCTCAAGTAAGTGATTCTAATGAGTAGTCTTTATTGTAGTCTGTCATTCTTGACCAAAAAAACCCAAAACCATCCTTTATATATTTAGTTTCAGTACAGTCCTTTAACTCTAGTTTGGCTAACACAATACAGTGGTTTGATTACTCAGTAGTTAATCGCAGGGATAAAAGGCAGCAAAAGGTTATGTTCAAATCTTTACTGAGTTGTTTCATTCATGAATGTGCAGCTTACAGTTGTGCACTCCTCACTCCATGTCTTATAACAGCCAACCCAGAACTTCATGCAGAGTTAGTAAGCTCTGGCATAAAAATTTCCATATTTAAAGCTGACTTCAGGAACATCCCATTTGCTGCTTCGGAAAGAATTCCCACTGCATGATGACGATGAAGCTCGCATATCTTTGTTCAGTCTTTGGATCACATGCAGGATTCTGGTTAAAAGCCAGTGAAGAGTCATTTTATCACTACTCAGAATATACACATCTCAGGGAACTGTACCAGCAACCAGGGAACTCTTTACACTCCCCAGGAACTTGCTACCTAGATACAAAAGATTACATTTCCAAATGCCATAGATTCCAAACTGCAATCAAAAGTTCTATTTTTAAAGTGGTGATGATGCAAACTATAAAGCTAGGAATGTTTTCCCCTCACCTCTACTCTCTGTCCAAAGCCAAAATCCTGATTGTGTTGATTCAAGAACTCATTGCAATCTCAAAATTCCAAGTTGGGGGGGGGGGGGGGGGGGGGGGGGGGGGATGAAAAAAGAAGAAAAAAATGTCAGTATTTTAAGTTCTACTATTCAAACAAAATGAAATGCCAAGAACTAGAGGAAAAAACTCACAACCAGAAAAACCTCTTACTAGGAAATGAAAACAACAGTAAGGAAAAAATCCAACTAACAGCTGCTTGAAAAAGACAAGATGAAGTTAGAACGCATTTTAGCGCATGAATGAGAGGTTATTCTCATGAGTACCAAAAGCCAGCACTGAATTTAAACTTTACTTAAAGCAGGAAAAAGAGAAAACCAACCACAAAAACTGCAGCTCTGACATTTGTCACTCCTGAAAGAGCTGAGGAGGTGGACACCTCCCTTCTATGAATACACAGACATGCTGTCCCCTTTCTTCCCATTAAAAGTAGTTTAGCAGCTGACATCCCGAAAGCACTTCAACTTAAATCCTTCAACAAGGGAAGGGAAAGAGCCTGGGAGCTGTGTTTTGAAAGAAAGAATGAATGGGATCAGCATCGGTTTGTCCTAAATTGAATTTAATATATCCCTAACCTGTTAAAGTAGCTCAAAAATGCAACTTTTCCCCTGGAAATGAGTGAAGTATTACATTTGATTCAAGATGACACTAATTTTCAGCTGAAACGATTGTTCCTTTTTCAGAACCAGTTGGATACAAAGCAAATTAGACCAGAGAAGTCAAGTTTTATCCACTATAGAGAACTGAATTATTTCTATGCTCATATACAGTGCTGACTTCAAAACAACACTTCTTTTGTTCTCTAAATATGCATGGAAAAAACCCTCTTGTTCATCTAAACTGTACTTCTAACAGTTTAGAACCACCTGCTTTCGGTTTGCATACCTGGCTTGATCTCTAATAGATTCTAAGATTTTTTTTTAGCAGGTCAATGGAACAATGTATCAAAACCCAAAGATGCTATCCAATACATCACTATGTTGAAGAGATCCTCATTTTTTTCAGTATACTCACAGGAAAAATTAAGATTACACAGAGGCAGTTATTAATGTGCAACATATACCAAGACAGTGCAAACCACAGTGTAGTGCACAGAAACAAACCAATGTTACCCAGAACAGTAAACGAAGGTTTTAAGTAGAGCAAAATGTAAAGGAAATGGAATTTATTAACAAAAGTAGCCATTTGGCTAAGTGATAACATCTGTTAATTCTGGCAATGCACTGTCAGAGTCTAAGTGACCCTAAGTGGCCATAACTCTTATCCATCCATGCAAAATGTCTGCAAAAAATGATCTGAAATTTAGGGTTTATCTATCTGGCTGATTGCACCTCTGTATGTGTACTGCACACACATTTCTGCCCAGTCACCTGCTACAAATCATAAAAAGAAACTTGTGAATAATAATAACTAAAATAAAAAAGAAAGTGAAATTATCTTTGAAAGTTTGTATTTGCCATTTAAGCACAAAATTTGCATATAGAGGCCAGAAGCCCTCCCAAGACTCCTGAGATTTCCCTAACTTGCATGAATCCCTCATATGGTTGTTCAAAAAGAGTTTTAAGTGTTACTGGATTGTAGATGGTGTCAAAAAAAGTATTCTTCTAGCATTCTTCCCTTTTCATAAAAAAAGAAAAAAGGAAATAATATTCATGACTTATTCTTTCAGTGGGCTAAACAGTCTGTAACAGAATAAAGCCAGGTCATATCAACAAACTATTTGGTCCATATTGTGATTGAACAATGACCAACAGCAAAATAATTTGCAAGATCTCCATATGGGATAATTAAGTAGTGACATGAATAACACAAAGGCTTCAGGGAAACACAAAAAGAGTCTACATAGGTAGATTAGGTTGAAATAGATAATGGGAAGAAAACAGCAAGCTTTTGGTATCAGCAAATAAATATAAAGGACACGTAGAAGTCAGATGCTGAGAGAGTCAAGGCAGCAAAAAGGACCAAGTGACTCCTGGAGAAAATTGCTAATGAGGGAGCTCCCACTACTAAGAGCTTGGTATAGATGGACCTACACATCAGCTTATCTTCAACAGAATGAAAACATGCAAACTGTGTGTTTCCAAAACTGTATTCTTGAATATGAATGTAGAATTTTGCCTTACTGTGTGTTACCACTTTTTGAATGACTGGGTCAGTAATACTTGTTTTTGAAACAAGTTCAGTAGTCCAATGAGATGTCAAATACAGCAGTTAAGTTTCTGCCCTTATTTTTGCAATTTTTTCTGGGTCTACTGCCTTTTTGAAATGTCTTTTCAGCCTCATTTTCACTTTTACTTTTTCTTCTTCAGTTGTCATCACTTGTATTGATTTTTTACTCTTCCCTTTTTCGGTTTGACAGGTGTGTTTAATTTTTTTCTGGTTAATACCACATGCACCTCACTAGTCATACTGTTCCTGCTTCACTTACGTTTTGTTCTGAAGAAATAGCTCCTCCCTCCTTAAGCTATTCTGCTACCAGAATAGTAAAGTTGATTTCTCCCCCTCAGTTCTTTCTCTAAATTAAGAATATTTTCTCATATTTAGTATTAAAGGTATTGCTTTTCATGTGCCCACCACCACGGAATACAAACATTATTTCCTATGTCAACTACAGCTTCAGATGCTGTTACTTCTCGAGTGGACTCCCATTAGTACCCAAGTATTAAATAAGCTCAATCTTATGTTCTGCATGCTTTAAGAATGCTTGGTCTATGGAGTGCAAGCTATGTAAGGTCTATCAGGATAATTTATTTACCCAGCTTAGGCCATGATTCTCCTACTTCTTCAATGGCTGTTCAGAAACCTTGATGACTTGACTGGGACAACTGTTTCCAGCTTCCATCTTTCCAGTAGAGTTTCTGGAGATGAATATAGGGACCAAGAAGCCTTGAGAAGTTAAATCTTTCCTCATTAGATGATTCTAGCTCTCAACAGAAAGGAGATCCAACTTCAGCCTCTAAAAAGTTTCAAGTAGGTTGGCCAACAGACAACTTAATTACCTCACTAAGCTAAGTAACAGGAGAAACCAACAGCAGCTGAAGCCACTAAATATTATTTTTCATTTTTTTCTAAAAAATGTTGAACAATTTGATCTCAGCATCAAGTAGCCATTTTCCTTATCTAGAAGCTTGTAATACATTTCCATTATTCAAGACTGATCTTTAAAACTTAATATGCACATGGTTCCATCCTATTGTCATCCTTAATTTCCCCACCAACCTTGTGAATCCGTTTACATAAACATTTGCCTGCTTCTTGCTCAATATTTTTCCAGCAGTGGTTGATCCAGGAGAAAAGAGAGCTGCCACTGATGGAAGAGGTGCAATAAATCTGTATCCCTCATTAGGTAAGCTAAGCTTGCCAGGAAATTGCCTCAACATTGCAGAACGACACTGCATAATCTAGGACTAGGGTTAGCTGACTCAAGCAAAAGCTACACACAAGTACTCTTTACTGGGAGAAACTCTGACCCTAAGAATTACATGCATTATTATATTACATTACAAACTCCTCAGGAGTTTTCATAATTTAGAAGAAACGAGAAACACAGCCACAAATAAAGTTTTGAAAAAAGTAATACTAATATGAAGGCTGTTTCCCTAATTTTAACAAGTCTTACAAGTTTAACAAGTCAAGTTCTGTGAGTTTCCCCACAATATCATGCACAAATTCAGCTACAAGAACCCTGAAATGTAAATGCCATGGCTCTTCTTGTCTGCAAAAAAAATTAACATGATTAGAATACCTATTAGAAACAAAGCACACTGAGGTAAACAACTTTTTCAGACCTTTATTTTTTTCTGGTATGACAGTTGTTATGTAATTTCTTTACGACAAAGACAGATTAGATGCTGTCTTGCCATACACATCCTGTTCAATACCAAACACCTTGCTAATGTCTAAATCCTACCTCCAAAATTCACAGACTGCAAAAGTACGACTAGAGGAATGATGTAGTGTGTCCAAACACCCTTCTGAATTGAGACAGAAACTACGTATTCCATATAAGATATAGCCCTGCCATAACACCACTCTTACCTTTCCTATCTACAACAGGATGTGAAAAAAAAGTACTTTGGTTCTCTAAACAACAAAGAATATAACTATATGTCAGAACTATAAAATAAAGATCATACAGGAACTTTACAGACATACACAATCTTCACAGATACTTTACAAAACATAAGACTCTAAGTTAGGGAAATCAATGCTGCAAATTCAGGAAAAAAACAGCAATTTCTGAAAAAACATATATTAAAGTATGAAGTTACTGATTTACTTGTCTCTTTCCAAGTCACTACTTAAGGAAAAGAAAAAGCATTCAACTTTCAGAAACAAGTCTGTCTTGACACTTTTGGCATTACCTATGTGCTGCTTTTCAGGCAATGCTGTACAAGAGATTAAGAGTACACAAATGCAAACCCAAACTCCTAGGCTACTACTAGTTTGCAGTCTGATCTTACCACGGTGACAGTCAGTCTCTGTTCCCATCCACAGAACAGAGGACATTCATATCTATGCATATTTGTTAAGTTTCATGACTACAGAATGTTCTAAATCCTCAGATAAAAATGCTCTACAGAAGTACACCATACCATCACATAATTCTCACTCTAGCATGTCTTACACATCAGAAACACAACTCTGTACATATCCAACAGGTAAGCACAGTATCACAAAAAGAGCATAGTATTTAGGACGAAATCATATAAACACAATACCATTTTCATTCTCAAGGAAACAGTCTTTCAAGATATAAAACAAGTATTGGGAAGTTTCAAAGCAGAAGTGTTTTTCCCAAAAATACGCAATTTAAAATCTCTCCAAAGTATCCAGAATATGTTTCACTGAAAAATAATTAACAATAAACCCACATAAATCAGCTAAAAGCTAAACAGAGGAAATGTCTCTAGAACAAGTCCTAGATTTGACTGGGATTTTCTAATCTTCATGAGGCACTTAAATTTAACACTGAGGACCAACAAATGAAGAACATAAAGATAATTTTATCTCTGATGAAGCTCTAAAGTGATGAGTATTTAACATCCAACCAGTATCCATCTGCAACCTGCACATCAAGTTACCACAGGTCTCTAAATTGTCTTTATTCAAAGTCACATAGCCTCCCAGCACTCCCTATATAGTTCAGTGACCATGATTCACTAGCAAAATTTACGCATGGGATATGTTTGGGGTGATACCTGATTGGAGTGTTGTCATCTGCATTTCTGGTTCCAGCAGTGTCATGCTGATCCTTTTCTCAACAGTTACAATCCCTTGATAGGTAGATAGATAGATAGATATACATATAGATACGTTAAAAAAAATAAAAATCCAAGAGGACCTCTCAACTTTAATCTTGTTCAAAACTTGCAAGAAATTCTAATCTTCACATGATGAAAACTGTGCCTACTGAGAAAACTCAAGTCTTTCAACATGCAGTTCTCTGCTTATTCACTACAGGCAAGTTGGAACAGCCCAGGATCAAGTTACTGCTAGGAGAAAAATGAAT
The DNA here is from genome assembly GCF_030936135.1 of Gavia stellata. Classification (NCBI taxonomy): domain Eukaryota; kingdom Metazoa; phylum Chordata; class Aves; order Gaviiformes; family Gaviidae; genus Gavia; species Gavia stellata. The sequence goes on along the minus strand of NC_082597.1, from coordinate 56,860,099 downwards.
ACTCAAAGGGGAACGCAAGATGGGTAGTTTGCAGAAGTAAGGTCCGCCCCTTGATGCTCTGTAAATAAAAGGGAGAGGGGAGGAAGGGGTCAAAGACACTAGAACTGAGAGTTTTTTCCCCTGTTAAAAGAGGATGACGTCTTGGGTAGACTTTCAAACCCCTAAGGGGCTCTGCTGATGAGGCAATTTCATTCCAAGGACAAGGAGACTCAGTGTTAACATAAACACCCAGACATCCTCAGCTTCAAAACAACATGGCCAAAAACATATACATCCTACTGATAGATCAGTCACTTTTCTGCAATCTTTACCAGTCCTTTTTCATAACAATTGCATACTCCCCTATCCCTATCAACTCCCCTTACTGACCACTAAACCTGAGCTACTGTAACAAAGGACTGGAACTTCTTCCAAATAGATGGTAGCATCTGTTTCTTAAAAACAAGCAAAATGCCTTTTCTCCTTCAGACTTCTCCCGTTGTGGATCACACCCTCCATCCAACTTGTCTAGAGGTTAAAAAAAAAAAACTTAAGCCATGTTTCCCACACCCAGATGATTAGTTTAAAATAATTTGGGATAGTAGACAAAACTTTTATAGTCAAGTATTTCTTAAGTATAAGATAAAAATAGATTTCAGTCTTTCCTGACTAGATGATTCTAGCTCCCAACAGAAAGGAAATTCAGTTTTGGTCTCTAAAGAGTCTCAAGTAATTTGCCCAACAGATAATTTAATTATCTTAACAAACTATTTCCAATGCTTCTGTCCCCAGAGCAGCTTCCCCGTACTCCCCATCTCTCCAAGGCTCGTCATCATTTCTCATTAGGTCAGTCTAAGTAAGTAACTGCATATATTTGCACCAAGCCCAAAAATATATTGAGCTCGGCATCAAAGATACAGATCAAATTTTAGATTTAAAATCTCTTTGTACCAAGTCAGAATCCCTCTCTTGCCACAATAGTATTCATGAAGATGAGTAACTGGGAGTGCAAAACTGCTTTAGCACTGTTTTCTGACCTCTGCAATCTTAAGTAACTTCAGAGCTTCTCTAGCAGTCAGATGCAAGAACTCCCCAACAGCTGCTCAACAGCTGAGAGAAGAGCATGGCAGGTTTTAGCAACCTATCTTCCTTCCCCCACACAAACACATCTGGGGCATCAAAGGAGGCAGCAGAAACTCATTTGGCAGCTTTAAACAATACAGGAAAATCCCTTACAGTTATGATATTGTAGTATTTATCTGATTTCCATACTCCTTACATCAGTAGTGAGTTGTTAAAGGGCTTCTCTCGCATTCAAACACCACCTATGCAGTCCTAGATTCGCAGCCAAACTAGGCAAAAATTGCAGGCCTAAACGTTCATTCTTGCTGTGCAATCCTTATGGAAAGGAACTGCACTGGTGCATTTAGAGACACTATTGACAGAAATAAGTCACTTTAACACCTACCCTGAATATCCATATTAATCATAAACAAAGGAAACCATCAATTTTCAGTAGAATGTATACTTATTTTTGTGGCGATACGTGGAAATATAAGGACAAGCAGGATGAGCAAAGAGGAAAGGAAATCTTTCCTACAGCATCCACGAACATCACTTAACTCCCTGAAGTATGTACGTGTGCACTGTCAGTGACCATGAACAGACAGATGAAATTTAAAGCATTAACCAGGATGTTGCTTATTTGACCAGCAAGGAACATGAAGGTTGCATTGCCGAATGGCTTTGGACAGAGATTCCTTCATTATACTTTGTGGTAATGTATTGATTGTGGTGGAGAGTTACAGCCTGCAAAAGTGGCTGATAGTATCCCAGTATAAATGAATTACAGAAAACTTGAAATTTTCATAAGGAAAGCCACACGTTACAGAAGCAGGCTATCACCCAAAGCTAGGATTCAGTTTGCTAAGTACTAGCAGCAAGTGACTGTTGCGAAATGGTGCAATCTTTCTTGCGTGAAGCAGCCACTCACTGTTTCAGTAGAACAGACTGAGAATCCTCCTGAATGGCATTCTCCCTTTAAAGAACCAGACTTCCTTTCCCCATTACTACCCTCAATATTTAAAACAGCAAAACCAGCAACAGAAGTCCTTACTCACACAGACAAAACAGCTGCCCAGATCTGGGCCCGACTTGTTTAACAACCAGTTTAAATTCATGAGAAAGGAATGTTTTTTAAATAGCTTTCAAATTATATGTCTAACATTCATCCATCAGCCCTGAACCTTGAAATCTCAGAGGCAAACTGAAAGAAGAGAGAAACTAGAAAGGAGAAACAGAAGGGAGAGGAATATTACAAACCAGTGATTGGAGAAAGGCATTATAATCTTGTTAACTTGATCAGGAACAAACAAAAACTCTGTTGAGAGCTAACTTGTTAAAGCCAGCACATTAAAGCTTCCTTTGGCATTACTCCTTCCAGCTCAACAATTCCCCCATCACTATTTAAAAGTTTGTTTTAAATATTTCAAGAGATTACCACTTCTCAGCTGTTTAGTAGCTCCCATCAGTAACAGGCCAATCATTTCTATCATGCTCTGAATCTCATAGCTCTATCAGAAGCTTTCGGAAAGCATGCTAAATTTATAGTCTCCTGGGACATAAAGTCTCTTAACACAAATCTATCCAAGATAGACTGGTTGTTTTTAGTCTAACAATCATTCCCCTTACTCACACACTAGAGAAAACAGCAAGCCTCATTGGAATGTGTGTGAAGGACACATGAAGGAAAGCTATATATTTCCTGTCTTGGTCCTTTTGTTACAATACAGACTTAATCTTCCTCACATGTAAGTTCTGGATGAGGCAGTAACCACCACTTGATAATTAAATGTAATTTTGAGTCACACTATTCCAGAAGTCAGATATACACTAGAACAAAAAATAAAAAAAAAAAACACAACAACAACCCACCTGAGAAAGTAATTTCAGAATAATCCTGTCCCTTTAAAACCCTTTCTCAGGAATAAAATACCACCCTTGTTGATAAGCAAACATGCCTAACTTCCTAAATGAGTTCACAAGTCACAATATTCACTTTTTAAAAGGAGAGTTTATGACATGATTTTAAGAAAACATTATCAATGTTTTTAAAGTCACAGTAGCAAGAAGACAGCTATAAAATCTGCAAAACCACTGTAATAAGTTATATTTTAAATAAATCCTGAATCTGATTGCATTCAATGTAATGACAATCCAGGATCGGAAAGGGAAAGAAGGGGAAGGAGACAGGAACATATCACCTAATAGAAGAATTACAGGAGCAATCACCTACACAATTCTTTAAAATAAAACCAGGTACCCTAATAAACGTTTAAAATATTACTCCTGTCTTTTAACAGCAAATAGGCATATAGGCACTAAATTAGCTCCCTAGAACCATTTAAAAAGTTCAACTCTGTAATTTGTAAGTGAGTATAATCACCAACAGCTTATGTGGCAACAACTAATCCCATGCTTTGTAGAGCACTCTGTCTTTACAGTAACAGGAGTACCTTCTGATACCGAAAGTACATGGCTGTTATATGACTTCAAGTCATACTGAAATTCTACACATTCCAACTAGTCTCCCTCCGCTCAGCACGTATGGTACTTCGTAAAAGGCAAGCATCCCAGATCAAGTAAACCCCCAAAATTGGCAAGTTGGTACAGGTTTTGCCCAAACCTGCCGTCATAAAATGCAACAGGTCATTCGAAAGAATGTTACCTCACCTTAAACAAGCCTGCAGTGAGAGAAAACCAGGACTGCCATAGGCTTCTAACACAACGTTTTCATGACCTCTGGACAAAGATAACTATGAATTCATCTGGGGAAAATGGGTTAAGAGAGGGTCAATAAGCTAGTGGAGCAATTATCATAGTTTCAAATGGAAGTTAAACAGAAGGACAATTTTGATCAGAAATTATCAAACTACACAAGATTTATATATTCATCGCCTGTTTTTTCTCTTTTTTCTAACCACATTCATCAGGGCCTTGCTCTAACCCTGCCCTAAGGGTTGGGAAAAATTATCTTGGCATCTTAGTACAGGCAGCTAAGAAAAATCAAGACACGCTTAAGAGCTTCAGATGACTCTGTAATGACCTTTTTTTGGCTTGTGTGGCAACGAATGAGTCAGTCACAGGTAATCTCTCATAGTTAAAGAAAGCTGAGGACTTGATGAACATGTGTAAAAAAGGAGAAGGAATGTGAATTTTGGGTACAAAATTCACTGTGAAGCACAAAGACAAATTAAATAACTACACCTTAAATGTTCCATTAAGCTTGGTGTCTGAATAGAACCTAATAATTCTGTCAAAATATTTTTACTAACACCTTACTACATAAGGTTTCCTTTCACTGAAGTGACAAGAAATTGTTTCCTATCTGGTATGTTCCAATACTTCACGCATATCCTTAACAGCCTTTATTGCATTTTAATTTAATGTAACTTAATAACAACTATTCATTCAAGATGTTTAAGGTCTTTATACCCATCTATCTAGGTGTACCTACCCTTGCGAGTACACACACCTACAAAGATAATGTGTAGCTGTGCTAAGAGAGAAGACTATGAAGAGGAGTGTGGCTCTGAAACAAAACAAAACCAACAAGAAAACCCCTAGGAACTGTCCCTTCTGCTCTTCAGTTCTCCAAGAGCAGAAAAAAAAAAATTAATCCGCTGTCCTAGGACATATAGCAGCATGTGCATAGAGGACTGCATTCCCAGTTCTCCCATGGGATACATAATTCCTTGATGCTTTGTTCACATGCCAAAGAAATTTCTATTTTACCTCAGCTAATAGTTTATGTTCCAGAACCACTGCCTGAAGTAACAAATTCAGTACAAATCCATGTAATATTTTTCTACAGACATCTACAGATAAGCAAAGTCTTCTGTAAGCAAAAGTTATACATAGGGTTAACCTGTTAGAAGCGCTCAGCGTAAGTAGTTAGTTCAGCTGTGAGTCAGCAATGCCTGTCTAGAACTGCAAACAGGAGACCCTTTGACACAGATAGGCAGCTTCCAGCAAGTCTCTTATTTACCATCTCCTCCCCTCCACTGCCACTCAGCTTGAATCTTCCTCATACCTTGAATTTGGCAAGTTGTCACAGAAGCAGTTTCACTGCACAAGATATGCTCCTACAACCACTTTGGATTGCTCAAATGTTTAAGCAGATTACTATCTCAACTGGCAGATCATCTCCAAAGGTTTTTTAACTTGTTTGAAGCCAAAGGCATAACAACAAAGATACACCATATTTAAAAAAGGACCTTTAACAAGCTCAACAGCTTTCAACAGCTGTGCAACCTCTACCCCAAGGTAACTGAAAAGTTCCCATTTGAGGGAACAAGTTTATTAATGCAAAATGCATCAGCTACCTTTCTCAACAGCGTACTAAGTCAAGTCTCCTTTTATGCTGTGACAGTTTGCAGATAACCGTATTTCAACATCACTTTTCGGTCCCACAATACTTTAATGAATGTACACACAAACAACACGTAACAACATACCGCAGCCTAGGAGAAAAGAGCACTGTATACCTCTGAAGATAAGAAATATTCAGGTAGTCTAGATCAGGGACTTTGGACTTTATGCCTTGTCTGAAAAGCTGCACCTCCAGCAGTAAAATCTCCACTGTTGTGCTGAGCCCTGATAAAGAATCAGCTCTGAAGAGACCCACCTAATGAGTCATTTCCAGGAATATCCTAATTTTCTTTGACAAAAGGTATGGGCAGAGGTGTTCCTTTTCAAATACTTTTTTAACCCAACACTATTTCACCTGTTCCAGTCCAGCAGATTTGCAGCCCACAATGATACAGCTGCAAGGTTGAGTCCATAAAAATAACATTATTCTGATAGAGGAAAACCATCTATTTCTGTAAAATATTCCCAAGATACCAATTTTTAAACCTATCCAAACAACTGAATTATATAAAGACTCTTTCATTTCTGTAACAGAATATCCTTTCCTCTGACCTTAACAAATGCTGTTGTGTCCTGCTTGTATCCATTCAAAGTGCTGCTACAGGTTTAATTTTCCTAAAAAGGTACTCTTATCCGTTCCAAACACTAGTATCCCTTTCCCTATGGCATCAAGATTAAACTGCTTCTTCCCAATTCAGGACCCTTAACCATGTCTTATTCACTAAAAAGAGAAGAACCCTGCCTCCGGTAAATTCACAATGTCACCTTCAGATCGCCAGCTGTCAGGTTTTGGAAACAAAGGCTCATGCTTTTCCCATGCTGCCTTCAAGCCCTTTACCAGTTTCAAAACTACTTCAGTTAAATTTCATTTGAAATCTTTCCTTACCTTCATAACTATAAAATGCCCAAGTCTACCACTAGTTGAGATGTGTAGAGATCACAGTCTAGCATGCTAATATTCCAATTTCTTCACTTTTATTTACCACCACCACCTTTCTCTCCATCTGTTGTTTTTTATCTTACACTTAGAAGACTTCAAACAGTAAGGATTAGAAGCTTTTTGTTCTGTTTTTGCAGTTTCTAGCTTCTCCATTTGTAAGGCCTGTAAACATGACTGTAATTACATAATGATTGTATAAAGTTTATGAATGAGGAAACTCTTTTCATCCTCTTAAGAAACAGTAATTTGGGTTGAAGTTAATTAATTCTTCCAACTAGCAAAACACTAATACACTCTTCAGAGAAGGGCATGCTCAGTTTCTAGAGGTAAAGAATCAGGTATGTCAAGTGAGCTATCCCTCCAATCCAAATTACTGTCCTACAGTTCAAATATTCTACATCACTTTACCATAAGCATTATGTTCTGGCTATAAAACCACGCCAAAGCTTCCCAGCATTTCCAATATCCTGTGCCATGCAACTCTCTGTAATGCATATAATGCAACATATAGTGCTCCACACTATAAGGTGCCCAGGACTCAACCATGCTCAAATCCATGGTATCTTGCAGGTAAAGTTGAGAGCAAGAATTCAGACTCTAGCAAGACCTTCATACCGCCAAGAGCCACCAACATACCCCAGAGGGTGGAGTGAAGGGAGATCACCAACAGGAATTCGCAAACAGAAACCACCAGTTACCAAATGGTTTCATCAGTCTATCACAGGATCAGGCTGAACTTCCAAAGGTCTTTCATGACAGCCTGGTGATCCTGAGCTGCAGACAGTTCACATTCTTCCAAAACCAGGAATTCTGGTCACCAAGTGACCCTGTATTTTGCCACTCCACTGTCACCCACCAAACAGTTAGAGGGATTCATACCATAGCTGTCCATAAGCTACCTGCAACTCAAGAAACATAGGCAGGTCATTCTCACTCTAGGATTAGAAGGCCTACTGGGATATTTCATGTTTAACTCTAGGTCTTGTTCCTCCTTCTAAGCAAATCCGACAGAACCTTTCAGACATTTGCAGTGAGAAAGTTACTCACCTTTGGTAAATGCAGACCAAGGTGGCAAAGAAAAATCTACAGATGGCTATAGCCTGAAGATGAGCTAACACTTCCTTTGACTGATTGTTTCAGCTTTGCACAACTTCTAGTCACCACAAAGCACATGAAAGTTGTATTGACCTAAAACAGTAATCTAAAACATTTATCACTGGAGCTCTGTGGAACTTCCAGTCAGTAACACCAATCTTTCCCATCAAACAATGTAAATCAGTTTTGTCAACTCTAGATTATTAGTTCTTCATACAAATAAAACATTGTAAGAAGCAATAAGAAGCTGCCCTGTCATCAGAACACGTACCATGACAACACCACAGTACTTCCTTAGTGAGGATATACTACATGAGAGCATTGCACCACTTACCATTCTTCCTTTCACTGAGTGGAGGAAGGTTGGGGTTTCGGCCATGATGGAGGCTGAGGGTCAGCTCGGGCTGCAAGGAGAGCTCCTGCAGCTCATTGGCAACAGCTTCGCTCTGAGGGCTGGGGGCCGCCGAAAGTGACACCAACACTGGCTCATCATCGTTTTCGCCAGCCCCTCCTCCGTCCAGCCCATTTCCAGCAATGACGGAAGGGGGCAGGCACACCACACCGGAGAAATCCACTTTGGCTTTCGTGATGGCAACCTGCAAGGCAAACAAACAAAAACAACCCATAAATCTCACAAGAGAGTCTTAACCCATACCTCCAGTTCATCATGGTGTCTCCATATTCTAGAGAAACATGGTCTTTAGCACATTGTTTGTGTTGTCATCATAAATTCAAACCCAACTAGCGATTGAAACTTGCTAAACTCAGCAGTTTCATAAACTTGCATAAACCTCCAACAACATCACTGCAGAAACTACTGATGAAACTACAGATTATTATCATTTTCTTAAAAGGTATGAGAACATTCTCAACTTTTGGTACTTTAGGAACCCAATCTTGAGAAGACTTGAGAAAGTGAGTTGTTCCAGTGAAGTCAGCCTATCTAGAACCTTGCTGAACTCTTGATTACTGTCCTTTTATACCAACAATAGTGGTTTAACAGGACAACTGGCAATTTGAAATTCAGTCAGGTAAAGTAATCCTTCATAATAAACCATAATAAAACAGCCGAGTACAACAAATGAGGATTTTCAAATAAAAATCATTTGCATTTCAAAAAATAATTCTCTTGCTCCATTCTCTCTTCCCCATTCACTATCAGTGAAAATAAATGCAAGAAAAATATTCGACATAAAGTGAACAAAAAAGCTTTCCTGTCTAAAACCTCAGCTACAGTCACCAAAATGTGCAATATATAAAGGGTTTTAATGAAGTATTTTTTTAAATGTTTCATGATATTTCCATAATTCTTTAAATAGGTATTTAAAAGCCACCACTATGTTAAAATTAAAATTCTTTTACATTCAGTAATTTAAACGCCCAGCTGGTTTGTTTCTGTTTCCAGTGAAATGGTTACGGTGTCAACATTTAAACAGTAACGGACATTATACAAGGGCATATATATTTGGTTTTGATTAATGAAGATGAAAGTCTCCTGCTTCTTAGTATGCTGCTGTTTCAACCAGTCTAAACTCAGAAGACTACCACTACATAACTCTGCTATGCTGCAGTAATTTATCAAGCAAAAGGTATTTCCAGAGGCTAACCTTCAGCTTCAAAAAGATGCAGATAAAGCAAGCTGCAAAGAAGCAAAGTAAAAACTGTCAGGATATTCCTCCAGAAATCAAGCAGAAATCATAAATTTGGAGTAGCATTTTTAACAATACAGGTCTTTTTAAGTATTCCCCACTTAACATTCATAATTAGCCTGAATGAGTATGACATCAACACATTAATAGCCGATAAAGTAGCTCAAATAGTAATTTTCCCCACTTCCATTTCAGTTTTGTACTTCAGTTGATTAGTCATGTTTGCTCTGTAATACCCAGAACAAAGTTATAAGTGGTAGTACATTTGTTTCAAAAATTTGTTCAGTGTATATTCAAGACAACAGTAAGAATTTACTGGTAATGAATACACACTATTTCATCCATGTTGTCATACATTCATTCCCAGGACCTTGTGTCATGATTTGAAGAGAAGCAAGGAAAACAAGGGTGGAGGAAAAACAGAAAACAACAAAAACCACCAACCAAAGCTGGTGCTTGTTACAACAAAACAAACGAGACTGAGCCAAACCTTACTACCATATGAAGTATTTGCTTTTACTTCAGTTACAATTTGTCTAGAAAGTGCCTACCCCCCTCCTTGATATATTCCTGTCCAAAGCAAACAGCACTCATATCCATTTGAGAGCAAATTGTAACGGTAATCTGCAAAGAGAAAAAATTGGGATTGTGCCCTTCTTCTCTTTACAATGGATACAGAAAGCCTGGAAACACACACCCTTAAACCATAGACTTAGAATAATGGAGTTTGGTAAGCTATAACAATTCTTGCGAAGACTGGAAAGAGTTAAATCATGACCAACATAATTGGCCTCAGGCCCTGTCCCTGTAGCGATGTGAGGCCTATGGAAAGGGGCTAAAAGGAAGAGTAATTGCTCAGTTAGGAGGCTGGCTGGTAAGGACTGCTGTCCCCGTCTTAGAGGAGCCAAAGCCAATTTGCTTTATCGAAGGAGATGTACTGGAGACATTACACCTTGCCTAGTACCATGTGATGGTTAGGTCAGATCATGCAGGAGGACAAGTGCAGCCAGGCCTGAAACCACAAATAGGTGACAGACATATCTAACACCCACCCAGCAAGGATTTGGAATAGCAGGAGACTCAACCTTCCCTCCTCAATCTACCCTAGAAAAGAAAAAGAGTTGCTTCCTCTTCTCAAAAGGGAAAAAAAAAGCTTGACATGTCTCAAATACATAAGATCTGCTTCAACTAGGTAAACAGCAAATGTACTTAGGAACTTCTGACATGCTGGATTTTCTTTTAAACAGGAATTTGTAACCTGGTTAAACCTGTTTTTAACCCGTTTCCTAGCATAAACTAGGAAAATCACATTTCAAACACTATTTTAACAACAGTCTTGTAAAGCAGAATCTATTTTCCTAATCTAGGTATATTCACATTAGCCAGCCCACTGAAACTATATCCTTTATGTAAAACCACAGTACCAAGCTACAGTAAAAGCAGTCTAGCCTAGCCAGACACAATGTAGAGCGGGGCAGGAGATCAGTGCTTGCATACCAGTTTGCTATGTAACCCTGAGCAACACCATACCAAGTGGTGTTAATCAGTACTGGGATTATAAACCAGAGTTTCTCCAGCAAATTGTCCAATGGAACTTCAGCACAGGGGTTGGATTATCGCTAGAGATGTACCTGGATCTGCAGGTTTCCTAACTCTTGTAGAAGATGACACAAATGGATGGTATCTTCTTCTTAATCCTAGTTGGCATGTCGTTCAATGTTTGTCCCACATCAAAGGTAACACAGCTTACGCAAACCTTGCCTTGCCTTGACATTCGTTCTTGCCCTGCTACTATGTCCTGCGTTGTGCCAGCAGTGCTGCTTGTATAGCCACACTGAAAACCGTATCAGAAAGCTGATTCAGCTGAAATGCAATTTGTCCTAGGTTATTTTCAGCTGGATCTATTCCTCCATACAAGCCACCATTGAAGCAGCACTGTACAGGGAAACACTGCTATAAAATGCAAAAAAAAAAAAAAAATCACAGTCTGACTCTGCACATCTCAAACAGCCTGGACAACAATTCTATTACTCCAAGTAGGGTTGTAGCTCAAATGAAACTAAACTGGCATGAACCATTAAATGCATTAGGAAATCTTGCCGCCTTCTTCCCCATCCCCTCCCATTTCAGGCCAGCGTGTTTTGGCATGGGGTCCTCTCTCCACAGTTCTACAGGACCTGCTGGGAGCTTGCTTCAGCTGGGCTTCCCATGGGGTCACAGCCTCCTTCAGGCATCCACCTGCTCCAGTGTGGGGTCTTCCACAGGCTACAGGTGGATATCTGCTCCACTGCGGACCTCCATGGGCTGCAGGGGGACAACCTGCCCCACCATGGTCTTCACCACGGGCTGCCGGGGAATCTCTGCTCCAGTGCCTGGAACACCTCCTCCACCTACTTCTTCACTGACCTTGGCATCTGCAGAGTTGTTTCTCTCACATATTCTCACTCCTCTCTTCTCCAGCTGCCATTGTGCAGTTGTTTTTTCCCCCTTCTTAAATATGTTACCCCAGAGGCGTTACCACCATCAATCATTGGCTCAGCCTTGGCCAGCGGCAGGTCCGTCTTGGAGCCAGCTGGCAATGGCTCTATCAGACATAGGGGAAGCTTCTAGCAGCTTCTCACAGAAGCCACCCCTGTAGCCCCCTGCTACCAAAACCTTGCCACGCAAACCCAATACACAGCACAAGAATCTGCAGTGACACATGATAAACCAATGAGAAAACCGACCCAGGTGTAAAAGCTAGTCTTCTGGTTCACTCCAGCTAAGTAAGGTCCCCGGTGCAGTCTGCCATGCATCCACACCAATGCTTGTGCCAGCACAGCACAAGGGAGAGAACCTGCCTACGCCATTAGTACATTCAAACATCTAGCCACTACCTAAGGGAAAGAGAACTTTTTCAGAGCAATGCCAAGTCTTAGTACACAACATATCCCCACTTAAAGAGGAAAAAAAATAAAAAATGCATCCGGTCCACAAGGCTACAGTAAAAGCTATAATTGTGTAAGTTTGATTTTAATGTTCCTGATTAAAAGCCTGATGAGGAGACAGAGGGATTTGGAAGATGCTTTGAGGATTTATAATCATCCATGCTGCATTATTTGGAAGTCCTGTGAAAGGCATGGAATCCTTTTCTGTAACCAACAGTAAGGCTGTTTTTAGACTTCCAAGACAGTTACACCACTCTATAACTGCCATTGTAAAATGATCAATCAGTTAGTTACACACATTAATATTTAGAACCTAATTAAAATTTTAAAATGTTTGTTTTCCTGTCATTTCTGAACAGATTAGAAACTTTCCCATGAAGAAATGTGCCATACCATGATCTTTAAGTGAGTCATCCAGAAGCTGATTGGAAGTCTTAAGAGCAACTATTTCTTATCCTCAACAAGGGTTTCAGGGTGAGTGCCCTCAAGGATTTGTATCTGTTGCTTAATCAGACAAAAGCTTTCTATCATGGCATTTTTCTACTTTTGGGCCTGCTGCTTCTGGGTCAAGAGTGGCTGTGATCCCACAGATGTTCTACAGCAGCAATACCAGCTTAAGCAACCCTCAAGTCCTCCACTGTCCAGCTGCTCACTTCTGTCCCTACACTGCCCCTTCTTCAACTGCGGAATCAATTTAACTGAAAACCAGAAATTTTTTCTGGGTATTCAGTAAAATCAGTTCCCCAGTCTAGTCCATCGCTAACTACACACACAGCTATGTCACCACAATGCAGGGGCAACAGGGAGCTCTCGGGAGCCAGGAGTGCTCAAATGACGTTGCTATAAAGCACAAAACCATTGCTTCAACAATACAAGCATGGACCACAGCACTAGGGAGAAGATGGAGCTGCTCAAAAGAAACATTACACACTACTCCTAAACATATAAATAATCTTTATCCCTTTCTGACTTCTGGAGGCATCTAACAAATTTCAATTTCAGATAGACAAACATGGCAGACTCAATTTTGTACAAATTATAAGATTAAGAACCAGTAAGAACTTTTGGAAAAAGATTATCTTTATCAAACCTGCGAATTACAAAGACTAAATTGCTCTGCAGCTTCTACATGGTAGCTTTTTAGGTGCATCCTCTTGCCATCCCAACATCCTACCACAGTAAACACATGGTAAACCTGATTAGCTTACTCCTTGGTGAAAAAAGTATTCTCCTTTGCATTTACCATATGACAAAATTACTTATAGAAACTTCTCATAAAGCTGCTCTTCCAGAATGACTGAGGGATAGCTCAAAGCCCAAGAGGTAAAGAGGAAACAAAATAGACAGACACATGCAGTACTGAAACCTGTCTGACCCACAGTAAGCTAGTTCATGGAGCTAAGTGAAGAGAAAACTGGGAGGGGGAGAAGGGATTAGGATTAGTTTCCTGCCATTTTAGCTCCATCAATCATCCCATCATAAGGCCAGACAAGCACCAATGTTGGCACAAGGAAGCAACAAAGGCATGCATCCAAGACCACCCCTTTTGGCAAGAGCAAGCTTAAAGTAACTTAGCTGTATCATAAGACCACATCCTCTCGTTAGACACTGTCATTGCCAACAAAAGGAACAGTCCAGCCTGCTCATTCCTCACCTCCTGTGGGCCAGCACAGGCTGAACCAGATCAAGGAACTGATCTGTGTTAAATTTGACCTGGCCACACACACACAAAAACTACTAGTTTTAATCTGCATCAGTTCCTGATCTGGCTTGCAACCCAGCCACACAAAAACTTGGGCTAGCATGAGGGAGAATGAGGCACAAGGAAATAGAGAAGAAATCAGGATGGGTACTTTTGGTAGCAGTGGCACCTTAAGGTGTTGTTATACAGTTTAATCTACCCAACATTCATGTTGGACATGGACACATGCACTAGGTCTTTATGCATTAGACTTCTCTCGATTTTGGCAATATTCACATACTCATGGCATAATCAAGATCTTGACAGTCAGTATTTAAATGAACTAAAGAACAGTACCATCTTCCCTAACGTGAAACCTCAATAACCAGAGTAAAACATATGAAACAAAAGGAATTTAAAAATAAGTAAAAATCAGAGAGGCACAGAAGAAAAAAAAAAAAGAGCACAATTCCCAAATCAAGCAAGGACACCTCTATAAACAGCTTCTCCTTGTTTGCATTTTGGGGCTGAGTTGCCAGGGTAATAGCAATTTCCTACGAATTTAAGAATTGCTAAGCAACCTCCAGCACCTAACAGCAACAGCATGTGTGTGCAGCTGGGCTATTTTGAGGAGACAGGTTTTTTTTATTTTAAACTTAAGAGCAGCCTTCTGTTAAATCCAGCCAAGAGAAAAGGTAATCTTGGTGCAAAGTGGCTTTAAGTGGATAATTCTTTGAAATGAGCGAGAAGAGAGGAAGAGAATGCCATGACATGCTCAAAGGCTACTATACCCCCCAGGTCATCACAAATCAAAAGAATAACTCAGGAGAAGTGAAGTTTAGAGCAGATGGAAGCCAAAGTATCACATTAGCTTGAGAAGCTATAACGATCAGAGTGAGAGATATTCCTTTTATCTTTAGATATCAAAGAGAAGTCACCAACAGGAAGACCTCCAAGGTTGTATTAAAAAAAATTATTTAGTTTCCTGTTAGTCAGCTTAACCCAGGCACACAACTGTTGGCAGAATTACTTCTCCAATTAATTGAGAGTTAAACTGATGACACTGTCCATAAAGTATATACAATACAGTAAGCAACAAGGCAAGCATCACAAAGATTGTACCCTGACAATGTAATAGCTTGTTCTTGAGGAACCACCTTACATTAAGAAACCAAACTATGCAGACCACTAAAGAGAGACCTTCTTAGATTATGGAATTTTATTTTAACACACATATTTCACATGTATTTGTCTTCTGCAAAAAGAACCAGTCATCAACTTTCTTCACTTTCACAGTAATCAGGGGGAAAAAAGAAAAAGGCAAAAGCAGACAAAAAGTAACCAAATTAATTCTGGATAAGAACCAGTGACTTGAAGGTGTAAACTGTCCATCTTACCATGATCACAAGCCACTACCCTACAAAGCCCCTATTAAAAATTCAAAGAATGCCACACATGTGAACAAAGATGCTGTTAAAAGATGGATGAGCACAACTTTCTAGCTGAGCTGAAGAATCTGAATCTGTATGTATACTGTGCCAGTAACATTACAGTAAGAGAGAACATCTTCGAATCATCACCAGAAGTCTCTACACTACCACCTCTAGCAAATCTATCAGTACAAGAGTCAAAAAACATGCTCAGGCCAGCAAGAAAATGGCAAGAAATGTTATCAGACAAAAGGCATGAACAGCTGTATAGAGATGTTAGGACTTGAGGGGGAAAAGATGCAAAGAACACATCTAGTGCAAAGCAATCAACTGCATAATTTCTGCTGTAGGTAAACACAGCCTAGCACATGGTTTTAACAACCACTCACCAAGAACCATATTTCTCAAGCCCTAAGTACTTCCTTCGTAAGACACTAGCATTTGTTTCACCCAGTCCAGCAGTGATAGAAAGTCTGTAAGAGGTCTTGAAAAATCAAACATTAAAACCACAAATAGCAGGCTAAGAAATGTAGATTGGCATTCCAGATCTTTTTTAAGAAATACTTTTCATGATTCAATATGTATTTGGAGGAACTTTGAGGCTTTCAAGCTCATGGAACTCTGAGTACACAGAAGAACTGATAATACCAAAACTAGTTTTGAGAATCACAATGATATTTATAATAAACAATCCTTGATCAAAAAGAATGAACTCCCCACCAGTTTCTGAAGTTCTTATTTAAGCTCAAAGCATGAATGAAGAAGACATCCTTCTAATTTCAGAGGACATCAAGCCTTAAACTGGTGAAGCAGTTTATAGACACATAATTCTATCATACCTGTCAGTGTGTTGAATTAATCATCTAGTTTGTGAGACTAAAGATGATAGCTACTGAAGAAATAAAAATTTCTACTGAAGTTCAAAGAACAAAAGAGAGCAAAAAAGATAGAACAAAAGAGAGCAAAAAAGATGGGATGTTCAGGTCTCATATGTGTCAATGGGTACACTTGTATCTTTTAGGCCTTGGTCATGATATAGCTCAACGTCATAATTAGAAGAGGAATCCAGCCTTCTGCTACCAAGCTATTGGTTCCTGCTGCTTCCTTTTTGTCTGATCTAATGAGTGTGCACCCACGGAGTGACTCAGATCAGCTGAATCAGCAGACGATTAACTCTACAAAAGATTAGAAGCCATTTTCTACAGGATTAGTCAGCTAGCTGGACATGCCCTGTGGCTGCACAATCACTAGCTCTGATGCAAAGGAAGAAGCACGAGTGCACAGCTGCATAGAGGTTTGGCCAGCCTTTGCCAACAGCAGCTCACAGAAAGATCAACTTAACTGTAATGTCAAAGAGCACACTTAAACATCTAGCAGTGGTGCCAACTTAAGCAGTCTGCTACACATTCCCACTCTCATACCTTCCTCATTGTGAAACTAGCATAAATCTTACGGAGACAACATGTACTGGACCAGATGAAAAATGATCTAGAAAAAAACACTTCTTTCCAGGAGGATCTGTTCCCCAGAGTGGCTCACCATGACCACAAAAACAGCTATGCCAGCAAAACAGAGGGAGCCGTGAAAGGCAGCAAGCTGTTTCAGCCTGCACTGGTGCCAAAGAAATGCATGATGAACTACAGTGTGTTTAGAACAGGATTGCCTGTTTTCCACCACCTTCTTACTGACTTCCTTGCAATTGCCGTCTGATGCATTTTCTTCAAAGTTCTTTCACATTGGGGGCAAAGCATTCCTCCCCACCCCATAGGAGCAAGCAGATGAAGCAATGGATTCGGCCAGCAGCAAAGGCATGTGGCAACAGATGCCAACAACCAATGGAAGCAGGGAGGCTACAACAAACTAGACAAGGGAATGCTGACAATCTGCAGCCAGATGTGAGCTTTGACTTGGAAATTCATGGCAGGAAAACTGAGGGGCTGAGAAAGTATGAAGAAATGTTGAATGTGGATTAGGGCAGATTGGGACAAGAAAGTCATTGGATAAGAGGACAGTGGAAATAAGACCTCACAAGAAACAAAACTCTCTCAAACGCAGAAGATTTGAACTTTGGGACAAGAACTGGATGACGTAGGGCATAACAAAGTGGTGGGCAAGGAAGGAAAGATAGCTTAGGGATCCAATCTAGACTAAAATAAAAGAAAATAAATTTTAAAAAGGAAAAAAGGAAATAAAACAAAGGTAAAGTAGGTAGATTTCAGTCAGTTCAGTTCCTGGCACAAGCACTCATGTCAGCACAAAGAAGCAGGCAAAACTGCAGAACTTAAGAATCTTAATGAGTTTACGGCAAGGTTTTTTGGCAACTTACTTTTGTGTGTCTAAGGAAGTAGTTTTACATTTTATCTAATTCAGTCTGGTCATGGGCTGTGACTGAGAGTATAGGTCCATATTGTATCGCCTCACCTCAGTTTGAAATTTGCACCTTCTCTCCTTCAAATATAGTGGCTCTGCAGCCACAGAGCAAGTCAATTCAGCTTGCTGTTCTAATGGAAAGCTACACCTTGAAACATGCTTGTTTTCCCATTGTGCTGGCAATCTGAACCCTGCAACCACAGGTTCATTAGATCTCATCCAAAAGAAACAAACAACAAAGGAGCAGCGCCCACTGAAAAGTGACAGCTTTCAGTTACTTCATATTAGGTACAGTGTGAAACCAAAGCCTGGAAAAGTCTGCAAGAAGTTTTCTGACTCCAGTCACATTCTTTAGTCATGACAGTATGAAAATGCCTACAGAAGTTAAACCAATCCAACCAAACTGACTTTGCCTCTTCTCGCTGTCAATGGACACTGGGTGTGGAATCCAAATTTCTTTGAATGTACTGGCATCTCCTAATGCAGCTACCCAGCATGACATACATTTAAGTGGAAAGTTCAGTAATTGAGACCGAATTACCAGATCTTCTATTCCCTTTTTCCCCTATGAGAGCTGACTTTCCACCCTTGGATTTCCTCACTACTGAAAATTAGGTAAGAATTTTCTTCAGTGTTTCATAGAGAAGCATATATCAATGTTACTGTCTTGTCTAAGCTAACCAGTTTATTTAAAAGAAGTAGTAAGTACTCAAGAGGTGCTCCCTAACATGTGAATCTAATGAATGTGAGTAAAGAACATGGTGGAGGAATCAGTACTGCTGCTGTTCTTTGCCAATTCAGAGGATACCGAATTCAAACTTCAGTACTTCTTTCTTTGAAGCAACAATAGTAAGAGCCAGCACATGAAGGACATCTAAACCAATGTTTTTCAGACATTACAATTTTACCATATAGATACAATTATCTGCCTTTATATACTTGAATAAATCAGTCTAGTGAGCCAAGTATCAGTAACACTGAAAAAAGCTTGCAACACAGTACCAGCTAACTTGTGACAAGTCTGACTAATTGCTAGGCAGCAGTGAAAAGGGGACAAGTGTGCCATTTATACTCTTATGCTCTAAAGTCCTTGCTGGGCAGCTGTCATACCTGATGCTAGTACAAATTCAAAATATTCCATCTCTAACACACTACTATCCCTCATGTTTAGTGATCACAAGGAATTTTCAATTAAGCACATAAGAACAAAAGGTACAGGCTAAAGACAGCAAAGAGAACACAATACATACCTTACTCACAGTTCCCACGGACAAACCCAGCTCACTTCCATGCCAGCAGTTCTCTCTCCAGTCACTGAAATGGAAAACAGGACACAAATACTCAGAGATCTTAAAAAAAAAAAAAAAACAACAAAGCCTGTTTTCTCCTTTAAGAGTAAGGAGCTAAGTCCTTCATCTAAGATTCTTTTTTTGTATAATCTTTAATTCATTTGGCATACACAACAAAAGTTGGATTGAAATACCATAAAGACTGCCACACTTGTATACACATACCCATGCTACTTGCAGAGCAGAACTTTTACTTTAGGATTATTGGCTTGTCGGTTCTGAAGAATGCATCGTTTGAGATTTACTAAGCCAGAATATTCACCAAATGATATACTCAATCTTCCCATTCTTGTACTGAAATAATACTTAAACATTGGATAGTAGAAATTGGAGACTGTTATGACTAGTTTATTACACCATGTTATCCATTCAAACAAAAACAGGGAAAGGTAAAAATGTACATTTCAGAGATGTGTCAAGACTGCAATGGAAATTCCATTTGGCAGGGGGAGGGGGAAGAGGGCACCATCCTGTGCACCTTAAAAACTCATAAATGTACTATAGTAACACACCACTTTGGCCACACAGTTTTAACAGGCATCCACAGCAGTACTTGACTAGAAAATAATTACTTCGGAAGCTCTGGAAGACTATTGTCTCAAACAGTAATAAAAAAGGTCGGAAGTTGATTTGTAGTTGCTGTACTTTCATTCCTACTTCCTTAGCCACCTTAAAAAAAATACAAATCATCATACCAAGGTTTTAACACAAAGTTTCCATTCCATTTCCTCCTCTGAGCTTTTCAGACTAGGGCTTACTAGACACCAGATGCACAGAACTGCAGTTGAGATACTATGATATTCTGTCAATAACAAAAAATAAAAGAAACCCAGGCACCTCCCCAAATACAAACTTCAGAAGAGATGGACTTAGGACACAAGCATTAACATAGCTGGAGTTTAAAAAAAAAAAAAAAAGAAAAAAGAAAAAAATAGAATGAGCTGTCTACTACTTCAACATCAGAAGGAATAAGACCAATTAGACTAATTAGTCCCTTCCAAAGAAAGAATGACCACAACTAGACGCTTGGATAATCAGCGTATCACAAAATTTGAAAGAGTTCCCTGATCCCCAACAAATAAAAGAAGGAAGCTGTTTAGAAGCAGCTACAGGTAATGAATTGCACATCTACTTGGTCAACTCTCCTACAGTTAACAATTTGCAGGAGAAGGGATTTACAGTACTGCTACAAATAAAAAGAAGTAAGGACACTACTACTTTAGAAGCTTCCCTTACAATCCCTTTCAGAGAATGTTTCAATTTTTCTTTGAATAAAATGTGTCAGCACACATTAATCAGAGCACTACCACAGAATCAAGAAGTCATTCTGCCACCTCTTACAGTATTTGTCAAGTCAGTATTTAGAATTACTTACAACCACTTAAAGAATTAGTTTAATGTGAGAACCCATAACAAGTAATCATTTTTTCTATAATAAAGCAGCCAAACTGATACAACTGTAATTAAAACATGATAACGATGCAAGGCTACAAAACCAAGTATATACTTACAATGTACTTTTTACAGAATTGCGTATCCTAGATTTCCTAAAAGGCAAGGCAAAAAGGCCCCAGGAAGTCAAGGAAAGTCTTCCACAAAGATAGTAAACAATTAACCACTGTTAAGAGTTCAATATTCCAATCTGGTGAACAAAGTGCCTTATTAGATAATCTGATAAAATAATTTTGCTGGAGCATTCTTCCGACAGCATTGAGCACATAACATCAAAATTTAGGTATGGAATGTTTGCTTGTGATGGTGTTGTTTTTTTAAACCACAAACTATGAGTGAAATTCATCCATATATTAAAACTTTACTCCAGTACAAGTTTTTGGCATCGTTTGGTTTTGAGTGGGTTTTTTTTATTTGGGGTTTGGTTTTGGTTTTGGGGTTTTTTTGAGACACAGGTACCCTTGAAACCACTTTTCACACATGAACATGCGGAGAAGTTAGAGACGCATTTAAATTGAAGATTTCTGCTGGCCAATCCCTAATTGCCAGTAATCTTGGTTCACTGGATATTCTCTTCCAATTTAAGATTGCAACAGCACTGATAAAGCTGGATAATCATCATACTGCTGTATTTCATTTCCAGCACTTAAGACCCATGTTCTTCTGAATCTCATTTGAGTGAAGACAGCTCCAACACTGAGCCTTTTCTTGGTCTGCCTGTCCTACCGCCACAGGGCATCTGCTAGTCTTTTACAGAAGTGGGACCCCATAACCAGTCAGAAAATCTCTGTATTTTTTTTCTTCAGCATGTTTTTCTCTGGAAAACTTCAGACTGCTGAATGTTCCAGGTCTGAAGAATATACCAGGCTATCCCTAATCAGCTGGCAGGGTGAGGCAGAAGGGGGAAGAATCTCTCTGTACATCCCCAGTTCTACATCCCTTCCAAGGCACTCATTACCAGCAACTGGCCAACACAAGACACCAGGCTGGATAGACATCTCACCTGACACAATACAGAAGACCTCGAAGTCTTACCTTGTAAGGTATGCATGAAGATTAAATATATATATATATGTATATAAATACACACACTCAGTGATTTTTGGCATCGTTGCAAAAACTTAGCACTATCCTTCAGAAAAGAACATGTCTGTGTGTATATGTGTACATGCAAACACACACTCAGAAAACAGGATGAATTATTTCAATAACTTCCTTGCCTCAATTTATTTACCTCTTCTGAGTTTCAGAACTTCCATTAGCCTTCTTAGGTGCCCAGAGATCCTTGTTCTCCCACACATAACTCAGCCTCCAGGACAGCATATATTTATCTTTCTTTCTCTACTAAGAACTAAAGTTTTATTCCACATACTCTGGCCAATAAAAGGCCAACTTTAAAACTTTCAGTCCTATTTGTCAAGGAAGTTCCTGCTTAGTCTTAGCAAGTGGTTAAAGTATTGCATTCTGCAATTTACTGTTTTGTCATCTGAACCCCAGGTAGGAGATAAACTGGCTTGCAATGGGCATGGACAGTCATCGACTTTTTTTCTAATATACGTGTCATTAAGCTAAAGGATACTGCAGGTATAATGTATTTCTATCATTATCCTCATTCAGTCACCCCATGGAATTTCAATCCAGCTTGAAGACAGAACAACAGAAAACACAGACACACCCTGCCTTCAAAATAACAAGTCAGACTTCACAAAAATTTAGCAGTACAGCCTTACAACTGTAAGGAAAGACGAGCTCTTTACTGCTCCTTCTACATTGCAGCGAGTGAGTAAAGATTAATCTGATAACTGAAACATTTTCTGGCAAAATTCCACAGTTAAACTGCTTTTGTTATTCTTTGCTTATAGCACAATCAAAACATTCCTCCAACCCTCCTTTTTCCTTTCACTATACAGTCAATGCAGGCAAAACTCTACTGTCCTAGATTTTCTGAAGAAAAAATAGTGTCATCTCTAAGAAATGCAGAAGTCTCATCTTGCTGATAAACTTCTCCATCCAATGGAAATGTTTATATGTCAGTGTTTACATGTTCAAGCCAAATGGCTGCTATTCCAGTGATTACAATGGCTTATTGCCTTCACTGGTGACTTGGAGTTTGAGCACATCTGAACAACATAGAAACTCACTGATATGACCCGCAAGTCTGATCTGAACATGGCAATGCAAAATTCATAGCCCATCTTTCTAACAGCCATACTACCTCTCAGATGGAGGCTTTGAAAAGATTCAGACTCCAGGGAATCTGTTGCTTTAAAGCATGCCTGATAGGACGTATGAGAGTGAATTTAGAGACACAGTTATATTAGGCCTAACATTAACTTGGCCCTACCAATCACTCAGAGAAACCTCTCACCAGGTTTGGGTCCATCTTACACAATGGAATAGAAATTAAATTGCAATGCAGACTGTAATCACATTCTGTTGGAAAACTTCTTATATTGCTATAAAAATCACAAGAGAAGGCAAAAATAATATTTTTAAAAGAAATAAATCAATCATCCAAGTGGAGTCTTTCAATGCTTTTCCAGAAGTTTCTTCCAGAAGGAGGAAAAGTTTCCCTGTCATTGACAGAAAGTGAATCCTGTCTCATCTTTGCTCAGAGCTGTACCTTCACACACATAAACAGTTGCAGAAAGAATTAGTTCATCATAATGTGGGTATGGCTATGTGTAAAGGATGATCTCATTTCAGTAAGCCTAAATAGGGTGTCAACCGTATGGATCAATCATGCAGTGAAGACATATCCTCAGTGTCTCTACTAAACCACAGAAAGGGTAGAACTCAAGGAACCACAGTATACACACACACACCCTCCCTAGTGTGGCTAGAACTTATCATAATTGCCATATATTACAGGAAGCATTAATCTGAGGTTCAAACAATGTGACGTAGACTCCTGTCGCAAAACAAAATTAATTTCACAAAACTAGACGTATCATTTCAGTCTCCTGTTCCCCTAACATGAAGGTACTCTGAAGACGATGTGTAGTCAGTGCATTTATTTGCCTTACTGGAAGATGGCAAAATAGGGAATTTTCTGCATTGCTTTATGCCAGAAGCTCCTGCATTGTGGTACATACACACTTCAATATGCACCCATGGCAAGCAGAAGTGACAGCAGCAGCAGCTCCTGACCATGTCCACGGGAAAATTTTTATTTCAGTGAATTAGGAACTTCCACAGAGGCAGCTCCCAATGATCAGCTGTTAACAACATCCTGGCACATGCAGCAGCAGCTACCACACTTCGGCTCTGCTCTGCAAAAACCCTGCTTTTCTGGATCAGCAGGGCCAAAACAAGCTGAAATAAGGAGCACAAGTTAATTGAGAAGGAAAAGTAGAAGTAGTTGACATGCTAGTTTGTGGTAAGAGAGCAAAAGCAGATGGATGGTATGAGGTTAAGGTGCAAAAGAAAATCCCCAATTCAAAGCTCAGCCTTTAGCTTTCAAGATTTAAAGAGACTTGTGACTGTGTGTTAAATTTCACCTTCTTACAGAGATGTTATCAATATGGCTGTGTGCCTAAATCCAAAATATTTCTTCACACAAGAATAATGATGCTGCACACACACAAGAAAATGGGGGAGGGAAGGGGAAAGGAATGCTGCACAAATTCATTGCTTCAATTTCTGAAATAGAAACCAATCTAATTTAAACAATTACAGTACCTTGCTCAGTGACAAACTCCCAAATTTATCTGTGTGGAAAATAAGTGTCTCATATCAGAAACAGAAAAGGATCAAAGAAAGTGAGCTACTGCTACCGGCATTGTTCCTTAATGTCTGAAAACATAGTATCAGACTGATGTCAGATTCCTGTGTAAACTGCCTGCACCATTTGCCCTCCACAAGGACAACCTGCATTTAAAAATCTCAAGGCATTGACTGACCACTATGGCATACCTAAGCCTGGTAATGTAAACTGTCCTCAACCCAATGCCATTCATTTCCCTTGAAGAAGCCACTTAAGAGTGTTTGCACTCCATAAAGCACTCAAAGGAAGGAAGGTAAAATATACACATTAACCACACACATTATGTCCCTGAAGGACTGAACAGAGTATTTTACAAAGGAATGAGTTTCTGAATTCACACAAACTCATCCATTTAATCTATTTGAGACACACACATAAAAGAAGAATCATAGGAACAGTTTTAAACTATGATTCCAAAAATGTTCCCTTCAGCTGTAGCTCTTACTAATCCGCTTCCGCACTCCCTCCCCTCCACTCTAGCTATGCATTCCTTCGGCCTTCCCCCACCTTTTATTTTGGGGGCTGAGGGGGAGAGGAATAGAACAAGCACAGATTAAAAATCAGGTCTCTAACCTGGCTCAGCATGCAGCCCCACAGACCATCACTACTGAGGTGACAGCATATGGTGGGGAGTAAAAAAAATAAAAAAAGGCAGATGGGAATATGAGCTGTTTAAGACAGGCCCACCACTAAAAGAAACGTCTGTCTAACCACATCCTCTGTTTTCAGTCTCAGTTCAGCAATGTGTCCAGCAGGAAATAATTAGATTTGGCTTTCCCAGAGTAGGTGTTTGACAGTTTCAGACCACTGAACAGTTGCTTTTTCTGCTTCCTCTTCAACAGTTTCTCAGGAAAAGACATTGACCCTCAGGACACAGTTGATTAAAAAAAAAAAAAAAAAGAACTTTAAAGGAAGAGCATTGTGTAACTATAATAAGATTTACTAATTGTTACCTCTTTCTACACAGAGGAAATCAACTGTACTCTTCAAAAGGGATCTTAATCATAATACTGAGTTATCAGTAAGTAAACAGACATTGAGACAGTCCAATTATACCATCTACAACACAGGAAGGACAGCTGAGTATAGAGAGTAAAGACAGAAGACTCCTGGAATTGCTATAAATTGTGCTTTTGAGGTAAAAAGCATATATGGAGACACCTTGCACTTTCCAAATGAGTGTAACAATTAATCTTGTGATAATGTTTTGACACATCCTAAGAATTTATCTGCTTTCTGCTCTAACATCCAAACCCATTTTGTTCTGATCCTCCCCTATATCTAGTACAGCTGCCCTTTCCCCCCACCAAATACCACACAGTAATGTAAACACGGCTCAACAGTGAAGGAAATCCAGTACGGCTTTTTATTATTATTATTATTAAATTAAGGGGTATTTCAATTGCCTGAATGTACATTTCACCGGGACGTTCGAGGATGAAAGGGTCTGTGAAAAATGCTGCTGCTTTACCATGCCAGCAGAAGCCAGAGTTATAAAAAAAGTCACAAGCAAGCACTCCTCCCTAAATCCAAGAGCTTCCTATTATTTCATATTCAAGGGGGGGGGAAATTTAATGACTGGTTTTGGAAAACCCCCATATTTTCTTAGCCCTGTGTCAAAATGTCTTCTGTACTCCCTTTCTTTGCATTTTATTTCATGATCTGCTTGCTGCCTGAAGATTTGGGGATCTTCTCCCACATGATACTAGAGTGGATGGTCTTAATTAAATAGAAATTAAAGCTGCTTCTGCAACTGTTGGAACCAGCAAACACAGTACTACTTACATTTTGTACAGAACAATATGATGCCCAAGAAGCTATAAATAGCAATATTTCACTCTTTTCCTGAAATCACATTTCGTATCTAAATTATAAGCGAGGAACAACTGAAAAGGGCTCAGCAAGTTAATATCTGGTAATTAAGATGGCCAAATTCGCCTACTTGTGAAAAGCTTACGGCATTTGCTTTCAGCCCTAAGTCTCTTTCTCCTTTCAGCAGAAAGCACGAATCTCAAGAACAGAAAGAGTTCACAGTCAGCTTCAGATCATACACTTATTTTAAAAATCTATTATTAGATTCTATTTAATCACAACTATTAGACCACTTATTTAATCACTGCAGTAAATGGGAACAAATGGATGTCCATCTCATTTCATATTCAGAAATGACTGAAGTATTTTTGGCAATACTTATGAAGACCTAAAGGCATTACACTTCTAGCACTTCTA
Source organism: Gavia stellata (assembly GCF_030936135.1). Lineage (NCBI taxonomy): Eukaryota > Metazoa > Chordata > Aves > Gaviiformes > Gaviidae > Gavia > Gavia stellata. The sequence goes on along the minus strand of NC_082597.1, from coordinate 56,833,802 downwards.
CAGTATGGATTTTAACAGTGTCTTTACAAAAAGCCTACTGATGGGTTTTGTGCAAGCAGCAAGATACATTTTGAAATCGGTGCTGAAAGTTTGTTTGTGTATTTACCTGAAAGTGAAACCAACACACAAATAGAAAACACACTTTCAGTAAGTCAGCTATGCCATGGCTACCTAGCCCTGATGCAAATTTAAATTAAAGACAGAATTGTATGCTGAATTGTCTCAGTGCCCATGCTGGAAATGTTGGGATAGACACATTCAGTTGAGAACAGCTACATTTTATATTTTCCAAATATTCAGAGCTGTGTCTTCAAATCCTACCAAGAAATAAAAAGCACATTCTGATTTTCGATCCAGCAAAGAAGCTACAGACTTAAACAGAAACGTTTTTAATGCCTTCAAAAGGTATTTTCTATTGATGGTAAACTAAGATGCAGTTTTATGGCAGAGGCCCTGATATTATCTGGACAAACATAAGACAAGAAAGGAAGCGTTTATAAACAGCAGCAAACCCAAAACCCCTTGTTCAACCCACTGAAGAGTCATCTTGTAAAACAGAACCACACAGAACCATGTTAGCACACAGTTTGTGTGATGTAGTATAAGGGTACACAGATGCAAATCATAAAGGTCTCAGGAGAGTATTTCCACTTACACACAAGGCAAATGGTCAGAGTCTTCATCCTTGATTTGGGGATATGTGAAATTACGATCCTCCTTGTTACAAGATTTTACAGTCACAGAGAGGGAGTTCTAGTCCCCACTGGACAGACATCTGGGACACACAGATGTTACCTTAAATATGCATCTAGCCATAGCATGGACAAGCATCTTTTCAGTAGGGAAAATTAACGCCGCTTAATACAATCTGATGTGTGCATGGAGCGGTGGGGACAGCAGGAGATTGCTGCTGCACAAACCCTTGCAAACTACTGTCACCACTACCAGGCCTGTAAAATCGGAAAGAGAGCACCAAAAGAAAAACCCACCGCCGACCTACTAAACGCGAGGCGCCCCGGACAACAGAGGGGAAACGGGGCGCCGAGCTCCTCTCAGTGGGAGAAGGTGGAGAGGGGCCGGAGGGGGGCAAAAGGAAGCCAGGGGCCATGGGGAAACAGGCGCGGGGGCTTCGGAGGGGCGAAGCCGGCCCACGGCTGGAGGGAGCGGCCATGACCCGGCGAGGGGAGGCCCCTCGGGGCGGGCCGGGGCCCCGCGGAGCGGAGCTGTCCAGCCGCGCCGGGCACCCTCCGCGCCCCCACGACCGTCGGGAGGGGGGACAGGGGGGTGGCATCAGGGGGGGACGCGCTGCCCCCTCCCGCACCGCGCACCAACCGCCGCGGCTGAGGAGAGGTCCAGGCGGCGGCGCGAGACCTGCGCCGGGGCGGGTCCGCGCCCACCCCCCGTTTCTTCGCCCCTGGCGGCAGAGGTCGCCTCGCAGCTCCCAGCCGAGCTGGAGCTCCGTACTCACCTGGTCACGGCTCCATTTCGCTCCGACCCCGCCCGTCCCTGGCGGAGCCGCCGCCGCCCACCGAGAACGCGCTCCCCCCGAGCGTGCAACCCGGCCTCGCCACCGCCGACCGGCGCCTCGCAACCGCGGAAGCGCCCGCCCGGCACCTCCCTGCCTCGGCGACACGCGCCGGGCTCCGCCAATCAGACGGCAGAGGTGCGGGTGAGCGCCATCGGGGCTCGCCAATGGGCCGCGAGCACCTGGGGAAGCTAACGGGCCTGAGGCAGGGCGAGGGGGCGGGGGCGGGGCAGGCACTGCGTGCCTGACGGGACGGGCAGCCAATCGAAAGGCAGGGATGATGTCATCCTTGGGGGGGCGGGGGCGGGGCGGAGCGTCCCCTGGGAAGGCGGGGGCGGGGGGCGGGTCTTCGCCCTTAAAGGGACAGCGATGCCCTTGGGGCCTTCGTGTGTGTGGCGGGCGGGTCTATCGCGGGGCAGGCCAACGTTTAGCTTTCATTGGGTTTATGGTTTTTTTTGTTTTGTAAGGGGATATTTTCAAAAAGGCGCTGTGGGAACGGCGCGGTGAAGGCCTGGCTGGTGCCAGCGGGTGAGCAGGGTGCCTTAGGCCCTGAGGTGGCACCATGGGGCCAGGCGAGGCCTGCCAGGGTGGCCTGAGGCAAGGGCAGCGCGGTGCAAGCCCGGCCACCCGCTTCACCCTACCTCTCCCAGCTCTGCGACGTGCCTTCCCAATGCCATCCACCCCTAATCCTTGGGGTAGGCCTGTGTGGGCGCCCAGCCGTGGGGGAGGCGGAGGCCCCCGCCAGAGGTGGTGGAGAGAGGTCAGGCACCATGTTGCCGTGGCTGCCCGGCCGGTGACTGAATTGGAGGTTTCAGCTGCCCTTCTGGTGGCTGAAACCTCCAAATGTCTGGCAGGGGTGTGTGCTCTTGGAGAAGTGTGTTGTTTCTTGATTTAATGTGAAGCCAGGAAAAGAAATTGCAAATGGGTGAAATGTTCATAATGAAAACTTCCGTTAACTGGGGTGGGATTGTTGAGAAAATAGAAAAATGATGCCATACCTACAGAGACGGACAGAGGATCATACTTAGACTATTATAATATTGTTACAAATAGTTGGTGAACTTGTACCTGCAATGCTGTTCTCGCCCCTGCTTATTGTATCTCAAAAAGACGTTACAGACATGAATCATGACAGAGACTGTAATGATGCTCAGTGAAGGATTGTCTCACTGTGAACCTGAAAAAATTAGGGTCACCTTTCAAAACAAAGGGGGCATGAGGAAGGTATACAATAATAAATGGTGTAAGAAGGCAAGATTGGCCTTTCCTTATTCTCTTGTGTAGTCAAAGAACTAGAGGACATGATATAATTGCAAAGCAATGTATGTGAAGTAGTTAGGAAAAAATGTTGGTGCCATGTACAATTAACCTATGAAATTCATAAGAAGCTTGATGATACAAGAATGTTAAGAACAACCAAATAGTTAGCAAGTTACTGCCAGCCAGCCACTATCTTGCCCTAGTTTCCAATCCTGACATTTACAGCTCTTTGCTTTTCATTCCCAGGGATCCATTTCAGCATTGGCTATGCACATAAATCTTGATTTAAAGTAATTCTTCTCCATGCTCTTTGACAGGGTTAGCCCTCCAGAGGTAGTTTAGTGAAAGAGTGAAGTCAAAAACAAGATATGTTCCCATGGATGATGGTAATTCTGGGAGTTTTATGTTTAATGACAAGTCAGGAATATTTACCTTCCTTTTCTCCCATGTTTTTTAAGAACAGCTCTTCAGGGATCTGAGGGAAGTGCTCCAAGTGAATAAGAAAGCATGGATATCTTTCTGGTTTACATTGCTGGTTTTAGCAAGAATGGTGCATGGTTTGTTCTTGAAATCATTTGCTTAGGAGACTTGTTAATAGCTCTGTTTAAAGTGTGGGGGGAGAGATGATGTGTCCAAGGGCATAACCACAAGCTGATGGCAAAGCTCACATACAGCTATGCCCATATTTCCAATTCACAAGCCAGAGTCCTACTCACCAGACTATATCTTCCTTGAAAAAGATGAACATTTAAGAGATGGAAGCCTTTCCCTTCGTTTCTGTGCTGAGGTTTCATTGGTTTGCCAACATCTCTACTGATTTACGTACTCTACATTTTACTGATTGTTATCAGTATGTACTACTACATTCTTCTAAAGTTCAAAAGATATTTACAAACCTTGATGAATATGCAGTAGGGAAAAATAGAAAGAAAACTGCTTGCCCATAAAAGCTCTCTGTCTTCACCAGGAATAATGAAAAGTGAAGAACACATATTACATGCAAGCTATAGTTTTTAGTTTAGTTTTGAAGGCCTCTATTATTTTCAGTAGCTTTCAGTTTCCTTAAGCCTTATAATGAATGAACTAAATTCCCATTTCGTTAACAGATGCATAAGGACAGTCTGCAGTATTGGTAAAGGCAGCAGATCAAGTATATTAAATGTCTTCTATTTGATTTAATGTTAGATGAATGTTTACACTGAACAAAGAAAACACCAGTGAGGTATAATAGAATACAGCAGAATTCAATCTAGTTACAGTGGTACAAATTCTAAGTGCAGTTCTGAACTCAACTGCATAATTAGAAAATCAAGTTACTTTTGGGTGCCTACCATGAGCAGCTAAGCTTGGAATCTTGCACAGAAGTATTTGATTTTCCCAACCTGATGTCTTTGTCATCACTGACTTAGCATTGCATTCAGATTTCCTTTCTGTTTAAAGAAAAGCAGGAAGAATGGAGAAAAAACCACCAAAAGAGAACAAACCTAAAAGGTGTCCCCAGGAGTATTTCTAAAGATAAAGTTCTTAAAATGGCTCAACGCTAAGCTTAACCTTAAAGGCTGGATGGCCTTCAGCCATCTAAAGATGACTCTACTTAGAACCATAAGCTATTAAAGAGACCTTAATGACCCAACAACTCAGAACATGCCTAATAATGTTTATTGTCTTGGCATTAGGCTGATGGACAAATTGTCTCCTGATGGAGAAAGAACCGGGTTCTAGCTTAAGTTTTTTTGAAAGTAATGAATTTTGCTAACTTGGCTTCTGACTAGTTATATGCATTTTAGCAGCTCAGCAAGATGCCAAGTTTTCCAGTGGTTTGCACAGGCCATAGCAACAGATGCTCACGTGTGTGTGCGCACAAGACAGAGTGTGCAGGGGTTTTCTAGGGCCCTGGGGAACCTCCTCCCAGAGGCAGTTGGCCAAGCAGGGGTGATTGTCAGCTCTGGGCTCAGGCAGAGCCTGTATGCTGGCTGCTGTGGCCAGGCTTCTGCAAGACACTGACCTGGGCTGCAAGGAAAGCCACCTCTGTGGCGCCTCTCCCCCAGCAGCTGTGGTGAGCACTTGCACATAGATGGTTTCTGCTGGGCCATAATTACCTGCATCGAGGCTGGATGAGCTCTTCCACCAGACCAAGCAATGTCAGTCACTTGATAAGCTCGGCTTCTGTGTATGGCCTCAAGCCAGAGCCTAGACTTCCCTCTCAGGCTGCAGGGCAGAGGTTGATGGGGAGGGTGTGCCTGACAGGGATGGGCAGAGAAAGGAATAGGAGGGTGCAGAAGCAGGTACTGGAGTTCAGGCATGTGTATTTGAATACACAGGAGGAGTAGCGGGCTGTAGACACTGAAGATTGGGCCCCTAATGGAGCACAGTGTGAAGACACCCTTCTGCACATGGTCCAGCTCTGAGCAGGCAGCTGCTGCAACCACCCAGGGTGGTACCATAGTCTTGCTATGTTAGGAGCCCCTGTGGGAGCTTTAAAGGCAGTGGTTGAGTTTGGGGTTGTGTTATAAAACTAGGAGGAGATGAAATATTCTCCACCTTGTTTAATCAAGTCCTGACGAGCAAGAATAAGAGACAACCAGAGGAAGTGCCTGACATGATTCCCTGCCTTCAGAGAGACCAGTCGCTTGCACTTTAATTGAATTGTGTTCTTTACATGGTTTCATTCTTATTTTCCATGTCCTGCACATCAGCGGCTGGTTGCTGCCTATAATCCCCACAGTACAAGTGCCTCTTGAGAAGGGAGTTGGGAGAGGACATCTTACAGAGGTAGTTCAATGACTGTGCTCAAAGCATTAGAGACAACCCGTTTTACTATCTTACTAAGGATTTTCTGTTTTGAAGTGGGTCAACAGTTTCAGTTTGGTAAACACCAACATATTTCTGTTAATGTAAGCTTTTCTGGGCAAAAAATCTACCTTCCTATCTGTCCTTTTCAAGAAAATAGGATTTTGCATGCTCAGCTGCTCAGAGAAAGAGTAACATTATATGACAAGGAGAGCAAAGCAACTGAAATCTTTAAAAAAGTATGTCCTTTGGCAAACACCAAGCACAAGAATTTCCGATAAATAAATTGTTTGGGGAAGTGGTAAGTGCATGTAAAAAGTGCATGGACTAGTATCAGAGTTCAGGCTTAATAATTACAGTGTATTCTATCAAAGAATACATAAATTATTAACTTAAGGCTGTGGCTTCCAAGTTGCAACCCACGTGGGTAGAAAAGTGTTTACCATAGTAAACAACACAGTTTACAAACTCATCGGTTCAAAAGTGCAGTGATAAAGATACATTGTGGTTTATGAGAAGAGTTGAAGGTTGACCATAATCTTCTGGTCTGAAAGGACTGGAACAGACACCAACTCGTTTCTGGGGTTATTGTAGTATTTTACTGCTTCCCATAGATGGAGCCAAACTCACATCGTCCAGCTGCATGTGACTCACCAGCAATGAATGCAGCCTCCCCAAAATCACAGAGAACTGTGTAGGAGGGTTTGTCATGTGTCCCCAAGCCCCATTTCCTGCCCATTCACCTAGGCTGACTCCCTAATACTGTTTCACTGTCTCCCAGGTCTGTTCCCACAGTGCAGTGGCAACAGGCAATGACACATGAAAAAGCTAATCCGACACTGACCTTCCCATACAGCTTGAGGGGAAATGTTTTACAGATATTACAAATGCTACCTTTCTAACTAAGCGTTATATCACAGCTTTGGCTGTTGGTCTATTCTTCTGCATATTGAATGGATAAGGCATTAGAAAGAGTCTTAGGAAACATGTTTTTGAGGCTTCGTCCTTACAGTGCTGCACTGTGATCTTGGGCAAAATTGTGATCTACCAGGTCTTGTGACTCTGGACTTCCACTGCAGAATGTTGGGGATCTATGGATGCAATGCAATGACTTGTAATAGAAAGTAGGAACTTTGGAGAACAGAGAGGACAACTCTATAGTCTCTGCCATCTGTGAAGTAATAGCTAAATTACAGCAATTTGATCAAAAAACTGCGTAAGGAAGACAGACACAACCATCAGCCAAACAAGGATAAGAGCATTACAGGGTAAGGACTGAGCATTTCCAGCTTTTGGGAGTAAGAAATCATAGCTACCCTCCTGACAGCAACTCAGAGTTCTTTGCTCACTTCAGGAGCCACGGAAGGCATCTTCACATCTGTGTTCAGAACAGTGCAAAGCTGCTTATGTCCCAGTAAGGGGCAAGCATAAATATTTCCACACTGATTTTACTTACCTGGCAACAGGTTTCATTACACTGGGCTTGAAAGTGTTGCGGAAACATCTGAGGCAACTTACTGTATAGACAGAGTTATTTTTAATTTAATTAACTTTTATTTTTAAGCAAGACCGCAAAGTAGGTAATTTTCTCAAAAGACCATTACATTTAAAGGGCCAGTCTTATTATCCTGCTATTCAGTGTTCAGACTGAATCATGAAAGATGAATTGAAACACGGAGACTATGTGTCAGTAACATCCCAGTGATACTGGGATAGTCCAGCAACTAACTGGAGAAGAGGTCTGCATCCGGTTTTATATCCTGTCGTTCTATGCCTACGGTTGCATTTGCAGCAGTCACTAGATCCCTTTCACAGCGGCTTGTGGCATGCAGTAAGAGCTTGTGACAACCAAACAGTTGAGCAAGCTGGGAAGGGTTTTCTGGTGCCAGACTAGTCTTTTGGATGGAGCTTCCTCTTCCAGCGTCTTGCTATGAAGAAGGAAGAGGTGCTGGAGCCCACTCTTGTTTAGCACATTCTCATCAGGACTGTATTATTTCCCAGCTGCTGTTCTGACTCCAAAGTCTGCTCTTGAAGGAGTTATGTTCTCCAACTTTCTTTCATTGCTAGAGAAGGTGCAGCTGGAGGATTTGGAAAGAGGAGATTTGATCCCCACACAACCTCTGGGCTCCCCAGAGAGGTGAGTAATCAGCATAGGGAGAGGAAGTGTGTGACATTCACGTCTTTACTTTGTTTAGATGTTTCCCGTGGAGCAAGTGAGTACAAGAGGATCTTTGGACTTCTCTTTGCAAAGCCTGGGTCTGATTTCAGCTGCGATGTCATCCTGAAAGAGCTGACTCATCCAGCAGGGCTGCAGCTCCAAGGAACACATGCAAAGGCTGGGAAAGTTCAGAGCTATTTTCAGAGCTCAGGGGAGTTGCACCGTGGGGTCCCACTCTGTGGAAGAGGTGCTAGACAGAGAGCGTGCTGTCCAAGAGCATCCAAGAGGCTCAGTAAAAACTGGACGCTACCGTGACCCCACAGGCTTCAATGCAAACAGACTGCAAAGGCAGAAATTAGTAGAGGAAAATAATTGCCATCCATTGCGAAAGTGTTTCTTCGGCATTTTGATCTTGCCAATCCCCTTCACATAGCTTAGCTGCGTTACATAGTCCCCGGAGCAGGAATCTGGCAGTGTCCAGACGAAGATGGTCCACAGGGAAATTGTGCGGCACAATGGCAGAGCACGCTGATAGTCACCAACCTGACTGCAGGCTCCCCTTCTGCTGCAGTTTACCTTTATCTGTTTACCTCAAACCAACTACCATGCCTGGTATTTCCAAAACTCTCCCTAGTCTGGGTAAGGTGTGTTAATATAACATTCAGCCTTCCAGCCTTAATAACAAGATTTACAATTGTGGTAATAAACATTTTAAAATGTGATTTAAAATATATATTAAAAGCAGTGGAGGGGAAAGCTCTAGATGGAAACTAGAGTATTCTGATTTATGTCTCAGAAAAGAGGGATCAAATGAAAGGAAAAAAAGAACGAGCGCTTAATGCTGTCTGGGGAACACAGCAGCAGCCTCTCTCAAGACAGGCCTGATGTTCCTACAAAGTAACCAGTCCAGGAATGAGCGTCCCAGAAAAAAAAAAGAGGCATGAACAAAGGAAGTAGGAATTAAATTCAAGTGGAGCTGCTTTCCACTTTTCACTATCCCTGCTGCAGCACAGCATTGAAACTGAGCAGACTAATTTGCTCCCAAAGAAAGATATCCTTGTGTGGCAGAGTTGCCCTGCAGACACCAAAGACTCTTCCAGCTGCTGGAAACATAGCAAGAGCGATGGGCTCCGGGTCAGGGTTCTCCTGATGGAGCCCACGTAAACCAGAGAAGCACCGTGAGTGGTTTGTTAGCACTGGGGACTGCTTGGCATCTTGGATGCCCACACTCCTCAACTCCTGCTTACAGGAAGACATTTCTCAGAGTCAGAGTTAAATGTCTGGGTAAAGGGCCCGATGATAAAGCGCTCTCTGCACAGCTGATTTCTCCAGAAATGTGCGTGGTGCCAGTACATAATGTCAGGAGGCAGCTTTGCCTGAAATACCAGGGCATCTTGTTTCAAAACTGGATACTGGAGAAAGGGAGTAGGTTGGGAATTGAAGTACAGATACTATTAAAGGGAAGGAGAGACTTCTATGCTGAAGCCCCCTGTGATTAGTTTACAGGGAGACATTGAGAAAAGGGAGCATAATAGAAAAGCAGAAAATACTGAAGACTATAAAGGTGCTCTATTGGATACTGCTTGCTCCTATACTGAATGAAGACTCAGTGAACCTGAAAGGTGATGCATTTTAAAATGGGTAACAGGAGATGTATTTATTACAGAATAATGTTACGTTTGTTGAGGAAATGTATTTCCTACAGAATAATGTTATTTGTGAGAGTTTCACAGACCATCACTGAGAACAAGAGTCAGCTTAAGTCTTAAATAGGATTTGAGGGGGGAAAAAAGAGTATAATTAGAGGCTACTGCTTTTATTCTCTCTTTCATGTTTAAGGGATAAAATCACACTAGCTTCAGGGCATAGAGCAACCTCAGAAAGCCCATGACTAGAAATAACTTCTTGTGTGGGCAAATTATCCTTTTCTTCTCTTGAACTTTTCTGGGAGTAATCTTCTGCTGGTTTCTGTCATAGATAGGATAGCAGCCTGCAGGGGTATTTATTTCGGTATGTTTGTTACCGCTGGGGTGTGTTAGTAAAGGTACAAGTTGGAATTTCAAAAACTGCTTCCAGGCCACTTTCATTGGCACAAAAACACAGTGTGACAGATGTAGATAGAGGTATACTGACTGACACGTTTTTTTCCACCACTCGATTCTATCCCAAACATAAGAAAAAGAATTATTAAATCTGTATTTTGTGACTATGTTCCTTTTTTCACAGCAACCCAGTCTTCAGAGCATCTCTTAGATTAATATTGTCCAGCCCTGTGTCTTGGGCATCATCTATCTACTGGACGTTGTCTGCAACTCTATTGCTGTTTCTGCTGTAGTGAAGAAATCAAACCTTCTTTGGTGGCACCATATTCCAGATGTCTTCAGTCTTTCCATAGCGGTTCATCTTTGGGAATCTGTCAGCGTGTGGGCAGTGGCGTCTGGCATGTTGGGACACCCCATGTCTGCTCCCCCTGCTATGGATGTCAGCAGATCCCCAGCACCCCTATTCTCACTGCTGTCTCCATAGACTGATATTTAGCCACTGTTCAGCAATCTTCTGCCTAAGACGTTGGAAGTCCCCTCTTCCTGACTTGATCATTTGTCTCCTGTGGGCATGTCCTCATGGACATGTGGGCATTACCCTGGTTTGGCTCCATGGCAGGTTTATCCTGGCCCTGATGGTGCCAGAGTTTCTGGCATTTGCTGTCCCTACTCTGACTGTGTCCTGTAGTGAGCTTCACTCCTCACATGGTGCTGCCTGCATGCAGATACTCTGAAAGATTAAGTCTCTTCTGCCCCAGCTGTCCTGCAAAGTGCCCAGCTGAGGGTGAAGTGAGCCACACAAATTGCAATTGCTGTATGTCTGGTCTTCTCTATCTGCTGGGCACAGAATCACTTGCTGCTGTAGATACATACACCCTCTGGTCCTCATCTGCTCTTGCACCTGAAACGTGCCTATCACCCTGGGCTGTGCACCAAGCTGGCTTGCCCCCCCATGTACTTGGTGGGTCGCAAGAGCTGTCACTGGATGTCTCTCTCAGGTCAGCGGCCCAGGACTGGTGGGGACTGACCGCACTTTTGCCAAGAGGCAGATAGCAAGCCAAAAATTAAAAGTATTTGATCTAAAGGGGATATTGAGTATTGCATACAGGTGCCTCGAGTCCAGAAAGACTTCAAAAGGGTGTTTAATTTTCCCTGGTGAATCTATGCTTTAAAATGTTTAAACAAATCAGATGTATAACTTGGTCGAATGACAACTCTAGAAGAGAATGTGATGATAATTCACGAAACTTTGGAGGATATAAATGTCAAGGAAGGAGGAGTGGTTACAGTGGAACTAGTGTGATAGCCAGGAGGACACAAGTAAATTTGAAAAAAGGAAAATTTTGGCTCAGTACAAGGAACAAAAATATAAACTAAATAAAGCAACCTAAAATAAGTAACTTTACAAAGCCTAAGAAACCAAACAAAACCTTTCCTCCAAGCAGTTATTTTGAAAGAGCAAAAGTACCAGATACTACATTGAGTTCTCTGCAAGCTTCACTCTTGTTATGAGTTTTTATATGGGAGCCACCCAAAAAGTTATGGTGATGGTGGCTGCCTAATATGGAAAGAGCCAACAATAATCTTTGCTTGATTTGAATAATCCCTGAAAGGGAGAGGCTGAAACCCCTCAGAAGCAGTAAATTAAAATCGAACAGAAACCTGGCATGTACAGTAAATGACGCATATAGTGAATGGCACAATCTTTTGTTGGGCATTGCGCATAGAGGACAGACACATCATGATTTTCCGTGTCTAAAATAAAAAGCCTATAAAAAGTACTTCTTCCAGTTATGGAGACAAATAAATTTGACAAGAGTGATTTGTCTTCTTATTACAGTATTTATCAATTTTTTTCCTTTTTTTTTGTTTCCTCCTTTCCCTAGTGAGCTTTAAGTGCAGAGAAAAAAAGTGTCTGGTCTGCGTAAGAGTCCAGTGCAGATGAGGGGTCTGAAACTGAGAAAATATTGCTACTTTTCACATCAACAGTGCTCTCTCTTCACTGGAGTGTCCCTGGGGTTTAGAGGATGTGATAAAGTATGTTCAGTCCAAGTGGAGGAAATGTTAAAACTTCAGACAAGAATAGAAATTGTCTTTAAATGTATGCACTGTATTAGAAAACTGTAGCAGTAGCTAAACCAAATGTTTAAAGACGTGGAAATTTAAAGTCCAGTTAATGGTCAAAAACAGAGATCAAAGTTGAGCATCCCAGGCAGACTTCTTCTATTGTCTGATGAAGGTTTTTTAAAATGAAGGCTAGAAATAGCTGTATACTGATGGCTGCACTTTGGTGGATGAGTGTGTAAAACAAGGCTGGTCACTGGATTAGTGGGACAGATGCTGCGAAGGAGAGCATCATCTTCAGCTTTATGAAGCCTTGACTTCTGCGCGAGCGGGGAGGCAAGAGCTGCTGCGCCATGGTCGCAGTATATTAACAGCTGGTATTTTCAGTACATACCAAACCCCAGATCAAATAACTCCACTGTTAGCTCATGCTAAAGTGCTCTGCTGCTTATTTCTCTCTGTCACGTAAAAGTTATTGAGCTGCAGAGGCACCGGTGAAAGCAGTACATGGAAGATTTAAACTACATAAACTTTGGATCGTAAAAAAAACAAATGTGCAATCAATGAGCACTAGTTGCTCCGTGTTTATGCTTTGATGAAGAAGGCCTGGGGTTCCTGCAGGAAAGCGGGATGACATTTTTAAAAGGGCATGGCGCAGTGCTGGGCAGCAAGTCCCTGCACCTCCCCACTCTGCCTGGCCCCAGCAGGGCCAGGCCAAGCAGGGCCATTGCTTTGCTCCTTCCCGCTCCCCTGGTTTCTGTGCCGAAGGCATCTGGCTCAGCACTCGCCTCTCTGCGGGGCTTCGGGGCCAGAGCAGGACAGTGGTTGCAGGCAGGGAGGAGACAGGCGATACGAACGCGCCACCATCACGTCACTCTCCATTCCCCTCTCTTTGTGCTTTTGAGCTTTCTGGCATTTTGCTTCAAGGGCAGCACTCTTGGGATGTTTTCATTCACATGTATTTGCAGATGTAACTGTGTGCCAAGTGATGCGCCTTTTTTTCGCCTGGGAAAATCCTTAGCGTGTTTTACAAGACAGACGTATGAAGCCCAGGAGCTCCCAGCACATGCTAGTATCTGCAGTCTTTCTTCAGACGAAGCCCTCAGGCCCAGCACTCGCCATCCCGTCCAAGATAGCAGAAATCAGCGCTCAAAGCGGCGCCTGGGCCTTGTTTGCAGGAGAGACTCCCCGGCTGGCCCAGGGCCAGAGCCCACAGCCCTGTCCCAGCCCTCAGCGGCGGGCGAAGACGTGCCGTGCCGGCAGTGCTCTGCTCTTTCTCTGCTCGGCTCGGCAGCCGCGGGGTGACAGTGCTGCTGGTACGCTGGAGAAGGCTCTGGACTGCTTCAGCTGACGCAGGGTGGGGAGATGAACTGCAGTGCCCCGTCAGTTGGCAAAGCACACGGAGACGGGTTTAAATCCTCTCTCTTGTTTTGCCACCAAGTCATGCACCGTCCTCTCCCTCCCAAGCCCCATCCTTCCCTCTTTTTGGATCCTGTTTATTATCCTCTGCTCCCTGGATTTCTACCACTGATTTTTTTCCCACACCTCCTGATTTTTGTTTTAACCCCTCTATCCCCTCTACTAACACACACCCAGCTCCTACACTTGGACACAAATACCAGGAGCACTGAATGTGGCAGGGGCAGTCTCTCTCAACTACTACTGCTACTATTATTGTTATTAACATTAACATTATCATTAATTATTATTAATAACAACAATACCACCACTATATAATAATTACAATAATATATAAAACAGGTAAAATAATGCCAGTAACATAACAGTATCCTACATCTGGGAGGAACAATTCCTGGGGAAGCTCTGCTCCATCCAAGGATGGCACATGCTTTGTGGACATTGCCTGCCTGCACTGAGGGAGATGTAGGAACCCAGACAGTAGTGCTCTGTGTTTTTATTTAAAGGTTTATAGTCTCAACAGGCATGAGGCAGAGGGTAGTAGACAGACTAGCCTTACATCTGAAGTCCCTGCTTCAGGGTGGGGCTGTGTTAGAAAATCTTAATGAAAGAGGATGTGGTTTTCTTTTTACACTAATGAAGATTGTTTACCTTAGTCAGGTTTGAAGAAATGGCTGAGTTGTTTTAGCTGAAATTTTCCTGAGACAACACAGCCCATGGACGGACATCCAACACAGAAACTTTCTGCCCATACCACTGGTCAATGTTATCAACAACTTCAAACAAGACTTGATAAAAGGAAGAGTTAGGTAAACTCAGGTATTAGTATTCCTCCCTGTGCCTCTCATAATGAGATCTAGCCTTGTTTGTCTTGCCCAGTCAGCAGTTTTATAGCTAGGTGTGACAATGGAGGAGCCTCATGTACCTTTAGAAAGCTGTAATATTTAGCTACCCTTTTTGGTTTGTGGCAGAGGCAGCGATGTAAAAGGACAGAGGGTATCCAGCAGGATGGCTTGTGGAGTGGAGGAAGAACACCTACGTCCCCTCTGAGCGCCTCCTTCTCTTATTGCTGCTAGTGATGGGTCTGTAACCCTGGTGAATCAACAATGAGATTTGTGCTTGCCACTGAAAGTGTGACCATGGAAGTACCTGGACAAAGCCTAGGTCAGAATCAGCAGGAACAAACGTGGCTGCGTGTCTTTTCTGCGTGCCCTAGGTTCATCTTGAGGGTGCTCACAGGGCACGTGCAGGATAACCAAGGGATCAGGCCCAGCCAGCACGGGTTCATGAAAGGCAGGTCCTGCTTGACCAACCTGATCTCCTTCTATGACCAGGTGACCCGCCTGGTGGATGAGGGAAAGGCTGTGGATGTTGTCTACCTGGACTTTAGTAAAGCCTTCGACACTCTCCCACAGTATTCTCCTGGAGAAGCTGGCGAATCGTGGCTTAGACAGGTGCACTCTTCGCTGGGTAAAAAACTGGCTGGATGGCCGAGCCCAGAGAGTTGTGGTGAATGGAGTGAAATCCAGTTGGCGGCCGGTCACAAGTGGAGTCCCCCAGGACTCAGTTTTGGGGCCGGTCTTGTTTAATATATTTATCGATGATCTGGATGAGGGGATCGAGTGCTCCCTCAGCAAGTTTGCAGATGACACCAAGTTGGGCGGGAGTGTTGATCTGCTCGAGGGTTAAAGGCTCTGCAGAGGGATCTGGACAGGCTGGATCGATGGGCCGAGGCCAATTGTATGAGGTTCAACAAGGCCAAGTGCCAGGTCCTGGACTTGGGTCACAACAACCCCATGCAATGCTACAGGCTTGGGGACAAGTGGCTGGAAAGCTCCCCTGCAGAAAAGGACCTGGGGGTGCTGATCAACAGCCGGCTGAATATGAGCCAGCAGTGTGCCCAGGTGGCCAAGAAGGCCAATGGCATCCTGGCCTGTATCAGAAATAGTGTGGGCAGCAGGAGTAGGGAGGTGATCGTGCCCCTGTACTCGGCGCTGGTGAGGCCGCACCTCAAATCCTGTGTTCAGTTTTGGGCCCCTCACTACAAGAAGGACATTGAGATGCTGGAGCGTGTCCAGAGAAGGGCAACGAAGCTGGTGAGGGGTCTGGAGCACAAGTCTTATGAGGAGCGACTGAGGGAACTGGGGTTGTTCAGTCTGGAGAAGAGGAGGCTGAGGGGAGACCTTATCGCTCTCCACAATTACCTGAAAGGAGGTTGCAGAGAGGTGGGTGTTGGTCTCTTCTCCCAAGTGGCTAGCAACAGGACAAGAGGAAATGGCCTCAAGTTGCTCCAGGGGAGGTTCAGGCTGGATATTAGGAAAAAATTCTTTACTGACTGAGTGGTGAGACACTGGAATAAACTGCCCAGGGAAGTGGTGGAGTCACCATCCCTGGAGGTGTTCAAGGAACGTGTGGACGAGGCATTGTGGGACATGGTTTAGTGGGCATGGTGGTGTTGGGTTGATGGTTGGACTTGATGATCTTACAGGTCTTTTCCAACCTTAGTGATTCTGTGATTCTGTGATTCTTACAGTTTGGACAATCATATCCTGTGAAAATCGGGCACTGTCCAAAATAGGCAAAGTGTTCTTGTATTTGCCAGCTCAAGAGCTGTTTCATTAGTGATATCAAGAGAGAAAACACAGATGTCAGCAAGGTCAGGCTGTCTCAGTCCATGCTTATTCGTGTTTTGGATTTGCTGTGGGTGGGGCTCCATGACCCAGCAGCATGAGCTCCAGCACTTTGCTCTGCAGGGGGATGTCCCCAGCAGCAGAGCCACCCAAGGAGGGGTTGGGGAAGGGCTTGGCAATGGGAGTCCTCAGGGGTAAAACATCCATCTCTGTGGCTTTATTTCTAAAGCCTGTGCAGTAGATCTCTGGACAGAAGTCTGAGACCATCATCTCAAGGTCCTCACTAGCAATGCCGATGCTCGTGGAGTCATTGCTTCCCCCTTACAACTCCAACCGTTCCTTCCTTCAGCTGTGTCTCAGCACCTCTGCAGCAACAGCACAATGGGTTATAGAGCCAAGTGTTGAACCCCATCAGGGAACTGATCCAGGCTAAAAAAACCAATATGATAGCGGGAGAAGAGGGTGTTGCCTCTCTTTAAACAGGTGTTGCCACAAAAAACTCTTCAGGAAAATGCAGCCCCCACGGTTCAGATGGCCAGCCATGAGCATGACCAGTCCTGCCTGGATGTGTGAGCATGGGGCTCCCCTGGTCCTGCCTGCCTTTCCCCAGCAGAGCAGGTGGGCACCAGGCACCATACAGTCTGTGGCCGTACTGGCACTTCCGGACATCCTGAAGCCTGCTCAGGGCTGGAAACCCCAGACAAATGCCCACAGGCTGTCTGAATGACTGTTTGAGGTGGGAAAAGCAAATGTGCCAAAGGAAACCCATCTGCGTGGTTGCCCCACTTTGTTTCACTGACCAGGTCTGTTCCTGTGTTCAGAAAATAATCAGAAATAGTCTTCACATAGAAAAAAAGAAGGGGGGTGCCTTTCTGCCCCCACTTTTTTCACTACTCAATGATAAAAAAGAGTGCTTGGGAAAGTACCCTTCCTCATCAAATTCAAATTTTTCCTCTATGTCAGAAATTCAGGTCTTAGCAAGCTGGTTCCCTTGAAAGCTTCTGGTGATGAAGAAGGAGCAGATGTGTGAGCCACCAGCTGCAGCAACATTCAGGGCAAATCTGAGGGAGGGGAAATGAATTCATCAAACCACCTGGAGCTCTCTGTGCCACTGAGGGGACTGATGAGCAACGGGCAGAAGGAAGCAGTGAAACATAAAGTTTCCAAGGGCAATAGGGAAACAGTTGTTGCACAGGATTTCACTGGTAAATACGCTTTGCAAATACAAAACCTCCTAGAAGTGGACAGCACCCGCAGTGTTACACCCTAATAAAACCTCTCCCTCAAAATCACAGCCACAGACACCAATTCTACTTGCAGTTCAGCTTCCTCTTACATGGCGTTTGGGCTTCCCACTGCCGACATAGCTGACAGCTACCCCCGCTTCAGAGCCTCCTGCAGCCCAAGCTCTGCTTACTCAGTTGGTGAAATAGGTTGTTGCATGCGGTTGTCCTTCTGAAGTTCACCACTAGCTTCAACCACAGCCCTGAAAGACTTGCCCACACACGGACGTGGGCTGAACCCCAGGCAGATATTGCTGCTAAATAGCTGGTGATAGTCAGAGCTCAGTTAAAAAGCAGAGGGCATAGTAAAAGCATGAGTGTGAGCTTTTATGGTGAAAAGAAACAGTAAATTGAGCCTTAAGCACATGTGTCTCTCACACTTAATTTAACACTCATTCTGACAGCTCCTATGATGCAGACCTTTTATCTGCTGGCTGCAGCCTCTCCCGCGGCCGTGACTAATACGGCCCTTGCCTACATGTCTTGTTTGAGCGGGAACCTCTCCAAGAGGCCCTAATAAATAAAATTCAGTCCCCATAGCCCCAGCTGTTTCTGACTTCTCTGGGCATGATTGCGTCAAGCAAAGCCCAGGAAGAGCTGGTCCCACTCACCTGTTGTTTGGGAAGGGGAGAAGCACTGCTTCAGACCTAAGCCGACTTGTGGCCAGGAAAACACCTCCAGGCTGTCGTCGATCTTTCCTGTCCCGTGGTCCCTATCCTTGCATTTGAGGACCTGCATGTTTTATTATACTAGCACCACTCGAGGAATTGCATTTGCTAGTCCATTTCTGTTGGATGAGGACAGGGGAAAACAGCTTAAAGTGGGGAATGAACAACTGAGGAAAGGGAGTGATGCTGAGCTCAGCTCCCCAAGACCTGCCAAAGAAGTTCCCTGGGATGTTTGGGGGATTTCTTGTGTGCTGCAGGACAAACATTGCTGCCTACAGCCCCGGAACCAGAGATCTGAGAGCTTGTTTGCCTTTTTTTCTGAAACATTGTGAGTTAGTGTTATAAAAAAATGCAACTTCTCTCCAGCCCCTTGCCTGCATCCCTCTGCAGGCTGAAGCCATTCATCTCAGCCTGAAGTTTCTCCAGGGGGGAAACGAATGCGATTGCAGTGTTTTGGCTGCTGTTCCCTACCTCCTCCAGCCATCAGTGTCCCCTCGTACAGCTAAAAAACTGCCAGCAAGGATGCTCCCGCGGATGGTGCAGCTCCCTCACAGCACTTGGTGTGCACTGTGATGCACGTGGCCAGGATGTGTAAGAGCCAGTGGAGCTAAGGCCCCTCCAAAAGGAGCAGACTGAAATTTGGTTGCCTGCAAAGCCTCCAGACAACCCCACTGGCCAAGGCTCTGGCTGCAGCAGTCAGCATCTTCCCCAGAGACCAGGCAAAGCTCGTGGTCTATCAGAGAGATGAGGAGGCTTTAATGGAAAACTTGAGATGCACAAGGGCTTGGAGGAAGAAAAGGACTCCAGAGGGCTGGTTGGAAGTGGTGTTCACAGGGCTGGCCGGCTGCTGGCAGTGGCTGCAGCTATGCAGAGTATTCCAGGTTTAAGAGGTCAAGGAAAAACTGCCAAAAGATGGGGAGCGTAAGAGCAGGGATGGCCACTGAGTGTGCAAAGTCCTGTCCGAGGCACATAGGAAGGTGAATTTAGGAGCGGAGGCAACTGAGGTGATGCTCTGCAGCCACCCCACCTTCACCCCAAGCAGGCAGTTTTGGTCCTGGCTCAGCCACTTTGCTCCAAGCAGGAAATTAAGAAATGTGTTTATTTCTTCCTCAAGAGGAAAATAAAACAAAAACAGAGCAAAAGCCTCCACTTGGGATTACAAGAATGGAAGATGGGCAACGGGAAACACTATTTCCAGTGCTGGGAAATGCAGTTGTCGTGTCAACCAGCTGCCATCGGAAGTCCCCCACAGCATGATAAATGAGATCGGGCTTGGCAGGGAAGGCAGCTAGCCTGCGCTGGCCAAATCCTTATGGGAAGAGAAGAGAGCTTGAGGATGAGTTCATCCGCACCCAAACGTGGGTGGCTTTGGAGCGCATCAGCAAGCAGTGTCCCCAGCAGTACCTGGTGACACTGGCCCTGGCAGAGCACTGCAGCCAGCAGCGTGCTGCAGGACAGATGCTGTGAGCGCTGGGTGCCACTGGCACCCCAAGCCCACCCGCACAGTTTCCCCTCAGAGGGCATTGAGAGATTTCAAGGGAAAAGCCTTCATGGTGACCTTCTACTTTGATACACTGCAAAGCCAACATCCTGTTCAGTCCAGCAAGAGATAAAATCAGGGAGCAAAAAAAGGAAGCAAATGAGCTGAAGTAGGTGAGTGCCACGAAAGCCCTGAGTGTGGGCGCTTGCACCCACCGGGAGTTTCCCTTCACCTGACGCAGATGAAGAAAAGTCACTGAGAAACCACGTGGGCCCCTTCCAGGGCATCCCTGGCAGCTACGTGCCTGCTGGAGCCACCACTTCACTGACCCCTGCCAGTGACTGAGGGCTGAAAACACCAGTGGGCAGCTTTGCTCAAAAATAAACATCGTAAACATGTTGGCTGTGACACCTTTGTAGCCCAGAGAATATCCAGATGGGGACCCCCCCCACTACAGTACTAGCAGCTCTGCAGGATAACGTGCTGATTTCTGTATCCCGGAAAAGCTGGGGTACTGATTCCCTTCCTTTGAAGAAACCAAAATTGCAATTTCTGTTGCAAAAGTGACTTTAAACAGCGACACCCTTGCAGCGGCCTTGCATGCTGTCATAGGGGAAACCTGACGTGCTTGTTTTGGAAAAGCAGTGTTTTCAGACAGGTGAACCACCACCTTTCCCTTCAGTTTTAAATAGATTTCCTTAACAAAATAATGAGTTTGTCCCTATTTGGGGGCTAGTTGGATCTTTTGATTGCTCACGCATCACATGTGAAGGATTCTTTGGTGCATTGAAAGCAAATATGCCAAGTAGAGTGACTTGTGTGCGGAAACAGCAACTTAGCCTCTTTCTAATGGCTTAACGGTGGCCAAATGTTGTGGTGACAGCATGCTTTTAAAATCCAGAGGACAATTATTGTGCCCTTCTGCCCACACCTGTGTTTGCAAGCCTTGCAACCCAGACATTCCCAGGAGGCAGGGGAAGGACAGAGCCCGCAGCGGCGGAGTTCCTTGCCTTCTCTGGCGTATTTTTATCCTCTGCCGTACAGCTTGCATTTTGTTTTCATACTGCTGTAAGAATCAATGCAAATTAAGTATGTTCAAAAGTGACAGGACTATTGCTCTCAGACGTACTAGATCTTGGCCTTCCCCTCAGACTCTAATTTCCACAGATTAAGTTGTTTAGCAAACTGTGGATATAATTAATAACAGCCAAAGGGTGTTTTAAGCAAGGGTATTTAAGCAAAGAACAAAAGGGAAATTCTGTGGGAAATAAGCTTCACTTTTATTGTTAAAAAAATTATTTAAACCAAAGTATTCAACTTCACTGGTGATGTCATGGCTAAAATTACCAATAATTAAAACAAAAAAGCCTCACAAACTTGCTTTGCTGTTGTCTAGCTGCTCCAATGTTTTGCTGTCCCGTGGCTGCTGCCCCAATTCAGCAGAAGAGTAGAGAAACAGCTTTTGGCCGACAGCTCACCTCCAGCAACACGGCCAGTAGCTGCTGCTAGAGGAGGAGGCCTGGCCGAGGGGGTAGGCAGGGATGCTGAGAAGCAGCAGCTCGGCTCCTGGAGTGCCCCAGCCATCCCAGCCCTGCGTTTGAGCAGGCAGGATTTTGTCCTCACACCTCCAGTTTTCATGCCATCTGCCTCTGCAGCAGGTGTGTCAGCAGCTCACGAGCTGTTTGAGTTGGCGCCCCTTCGCCACGGCAGTGCGACACCCCGTCCCACGCATGTGGATGTCCCCACATGTTCCCTGTCCCCTCCCGGTGTCTGGGTAATTATGGGCGGGGTGATGCGCACAGCTTTCTCATAAGCTGTGGACAGGAGGGAGAAGGAAAGGAGCTTGTAGGACACAGCTTCGGTGCCCGCTATGGTGCCTCAGGATGCACCTGGTACAGGCTCGTCAGAAGGAGAGAAAAATGCAGGGTTTTGGGGAAACTCTCAACCACCCATGGAGAAATCAAGGTGACAGTACTCCCTTCCCATAGGGTCCCCCAAAGCAGGAATGGATCCCAACACGGGGGCAGGCATGGCCAGTGCTGCAAGGCACGAGGCAAGGACAGGAGTCCCTCCAGCCGCAGCAAAACCCCTGCATCCAAGCCATGGCTCGGTCCTGACCTCCGCATCGTCACCAGCCTAGGGCTGAGACTGCAGTCAGAGCCCGCTCACGGCTCCCCGTTCCCAGATCCCCCAGCACTGCTGAAGGCCTCTTCTGAACATCTCTCTCTGATTGAACTTGCCTTTGCTGAAGTACCGACAGGTCCTAGCAGCCATCGTGGGGCCAGGAAATGACAGGAGCTGTGAGCTGTTGCCAAAAAGATGGGTTTTCCGTTGCCAATGAGTGGGTATCATTGGGCAAGTCGTTCCGAGAAGAGCGAAAAGAGGAAAACCAGCTGGAGAAAAGATCAGTGTGTTTCCCTGCCAGCACTAGTGGGTCCTGCTAAAACAGCAGCCTGAGCTCCTGTCAAGAAGAGCTGAATTGGCACAAAATCAACTGAGGGAGAGGAAATAAGAGAGGGAGTGGGAAAGATGAATGGGGAAAGCAGGAGAGCAGCAATCCCTGCCACCGGTCTCCACAGCGTCTCCTCCAAAGGGCTTCACAGGCTCTCGCCCACCCACCCCCACACGTGTACTCACAATGAAAAGTGGTATGTTGTACAAAAGCATGACTTAGTTTCCTTCTTTCCTGTCACTAACTCTTGGCACGGTGCGTCCCTCAACAGCAGCTCTTGTACACACAGGGTGTCTGACACCTGCTAAAATGGAGCCAGCCCTCTTGCTGGTTGCAGGGCTGCTGGCACACTGAGGGGATGAAGCTGCCGGTTGCCCAAGAGACAAATATTTTGGCACAAAGCAGAATTAGTGGGAGGGTGGGTTGGGAGGGAGGCAGGAGGAAGCAAAGTTGTATAGGCGTGAAATTCCAGGAGCATCGAATGATGGCTAGGATGGGTGAAGAGGGCTTTTATTATTAAGAATAGCTAAAAGAGAGGGGGGCACCTGTCCCTTAACTTCAGAGCCTGGAAGAAGGAGCCCATCCATTTGCACCTGTAACCCATCTGTGCTTTCCGAGGCCACTGGTGGACGTGCACGTCTGTGGTGTCAGATTCCAAACTTGAAAATTACAGGTGTCCCTTGGGTTGGCTGTCACCTCCAGAAGGGTCAGCAAACTCACCCAGGGCACTGAGGGAGCAGCCAGCCAGTGAGAAATGCCGCAGGCGAGGGGCAGGAGGCTGTTGAGCACGGAGGATCAGGGAAGTGGTGGCGACTGAGCAGGCACAAGGTATGCGGAAAGTCCACTGGGAGCAAGGGTGGGAAAGGAAGGATGCTTACACAGGATCTTTCCACATCACAGCTTCCTAATGGCTCCTGGGATCCACCTACGCCTGCTCCTCCACAAACATCATCGGAGTTGTGTAGGCTCTGCATGGGGGACACGCCATGGCCTGGCACTGGGTCCTGGCCTCCCTGCACCACGTGGTCGGGATGTCGGGGTGGGGGGGATCGACCTCAGGCAGACGGTGCCCCCGTACCCATACAGCAGATTTTCTGTTTCAGCCGGGTTTGCCTCAGCACAAGTGCACAGAGGCATTGTGTTCCCAGACACGCGGAGGATCAGACAAGTTGGGCTGATTTTGCCCTGTGAAGTCTTACATGTTTTCAGGCCCATTCTCTTTAGGTTTTGCCACATCATGTTGCTGCAGTTCTCAAGCACAGCAGAGTCAGCAATGCTGGGGGTCCCTCCAAGTGCGAAGTGACAGCTGCCTTAATGGTATTAATGAGAAATGGCCTTTGGTGGAAACCTTGGAGCCCTTGTTGGTCCCAAATGACTCAAATATACTGCTTGTTGGGGCAGATTGCAAAGCTGCTGTAGGAGGAAGGGATGCTAATGGACCAGGTGCAGGGGAAGGAATAGGGCAGAGGGCTTCTGCCAAAAGGTTTATTGTTTTGCGAGTTGCATTTTACCAGCAGATACTTTGCAATACCTTTAGGTGGGCATCCAGGCATGTGAAAGTCCCTCAAGCCACGCATTGTGCAAAGGGAGCGAGTGACGATGCTGATGCCAATGCCAGCCTCCGCAGGGCCTCCAGGGTGAGAGGCAGGAGCCAGCAGGCAACGGCAGCAACACAGGCGGGGATAGGAGCAGGAGGCAGAAATGGCAGCAGGTTTTCACACAGATTAGCTGCCCACCCACATTACAGGTAACCAGCAGCACCCCTTGCCTCTTCTACCCAGACCTTCTCTGCCGGGAGGTTCCCACCTGCGGTGCAGCTGGGATGAAATGCAAGGCTGCGGGTTCAGCATGGCACCATCCCTACCTGTGCAGAAGAGGGTGTCGCTGCTGACTTTTTGTTGGTGGCATTAGAAATCAGCCTCCAGAAAGGCTGCTTTGGATGCCTTTCACTTATTTTATTTTTCCCATGTATTTGCATGTTTCCGGGGAGAAGATTTGAAGTCATTTTTTTATTTTGGGGCTGTTTGGTCTTTTTATTTTTTACACTTGGGTAAAGAAAGTATGGGTTGTGAAAAGAAAGGGCCTAGAAAAGGCAGAGCTATCACCTCCTTCTGGCAGCAGAACAGTCCCTGGCTCACCCTGCCACAAGGCCATCAGCCCCTCATGGACATGTGCACCTGTGAAAGCTGACCAGAATCGAAGAATAATGTGGCTTTACCTGAACGGCACACATGGGCTCGCCTGTTCCTGCAATTACATGGTCAGGAAATTAATTTTGATCAACTGCTCCCAAATACCCTCCTGTGCAAAGAAAACCTGGCAGGATTTCTTTCTTCTGCTAACACTGGGGATTCTCAAAGGGGATAAAACTCATCCCTGAGAGGCCCTGAAGTACTTTACGAAACCACCGCAAGGCACAGGGACCTTCACATAAGGGAGAACTGGATTCCTTGTCCTTTCTGGCTGGGAACACCAGGGACTGCTCCGTCCAGATGTGCTTTGGCTTGTGGGGATGTAGCAGCGGCATCTCCTGCCCCGCCTGTGCCAGCTCCATCCACCCCGCACTGCCAGGCCAGCGTGCCGGCACCTGTCTCAGGCTTTGATCAGCTTTGATGAACAACCGTCTATGCAAGAATTAATCTTGTAAATGTTTGGAGAAGTGGTCTAGGTTGCAAAGGGGGGTGGTAATCATATATATGTGACTGGCCAGGGAAATTATAAGAGTAATCTTGTATTTAAAAAATATTTAAACTACCCAGCATTAATTTTGTATCAGTGATCTACACATACTGTTTAATACCAGACAGGTGGCTGCTATCTGATTTCAACCCGGAGATCTGCCTGAGAATTGATCCAGAACAAGAGGTACTTTCTTTGAAAAATCAACCCCCATCCCACAACTTTTCTCAATCAGCATCACAAATTGGAGCCATCCAGTATTTTTCACCAAACAGCCCAAATTTCACAAGACCAGCTCTAACTCCAGTCGAGAGTCCCAAGCTCTTTTGTGTGTTCCAGAAGAAGCCACAGATATATTTTCCTTTTTTTTTCTGATGCACACATGAAGTTTTAGAAGTCAACCACTGACCCCATGCCAAGAGTTTTCAGACGTTTCTGGCTATGGCCCAACTTTGGGGTAAGGCTTTCCTGATGGCAGTGAAAGGAAGCAAGAGAGGCGATGGTTCCCCACCCTTCAGGACAGGGAGCTGCTCAACACCCATCTGCAGGCAAACCGCCCCGCTCTACAACAGACGCCCCAAAGTCGCCTGACCCAGCTTAGTAGCAAGCCTGGGAGGAAGGAAAATGGATTCAATAAGTCAGACGTGAAGCATCAGTAGCGAGTGCAGGGAGTGAGCAGATGAAAACTGTTCATCAGCTGCTTGTGTGAGTGCGCAGAAGCCAGCCTGAACTCACTTGCTGGCTGCACGTGGTGAGGTCCTTTGTTTCCTATCCTGGACTGTGTTCTCTAGCCTTAGGCAAAGCAGCAGGGGACACTCCACTGCCAGGCACTCACCGCCAAAGTCACCTTTTGACGCATCCCGCTTGGCTTATGAAAGATCCATCTGCAATGCTGTGACTACCTTGAGTGCTGTGATAGTCCAGATAAGGATGACCACATGAAAAACGCGTAAGTATTTTTAGCTCCCATCTTATTTTTTTTTGCTGGGTCCACTATGAAAAAGGACAAGGGGAAAGATTACTCATTCTCTGTAAAATTACTCATTCTCTTCTGAGGAGAATTAGTTCAGCCAGTTGACTCCCCCTCATCCCAGCCTCGCATCCTAAGACTGAAAAGCAGAGAGAAAAATTACGCCCCATTTTGCACAAATCACTCCAGCCATTGAGAAGGAAACTATTTTTTCACTATGTGTATCTTTTCTCCTAGCAAAGTGACAGACAAGAAACTAAACCAGGAGCTTCAGATTTGCTTTCCATTGGAAAGCATTTAAAGCTTAAGTTTTCCACCTATTATGACAAAAAGGGGTTTGTACAGTGAGGGTAGAAAGAGGAAAGGGGCCCCTTCTTCCTTTTCTGTTTGCATCCTTTAAAATAAACAACACTAGAGAGCAGAACTACAAAATAATGGCTCGATAGAGACTGTCCTCATTCCTACCAGATCTTTTCTCAATATAAGAGGTAGTAAGAAGACCTCTGATGTCTTCTGCATAACCAGCAAGCCAAACTCACCTTTCCCGATGAGTTCAAACTGTATTTGCTTCTCTTGCATTTTTTACCTATATTCCATAGTAGCGATCACTGCAGTGACAGATGGAAAATACAAACGCACCATAAGAGGCAGCATCACCCAAGGAACCATCAGCAGAAGACCAGGAGGGAAGCAGCTTTCGTAGTCCCTGTAATTTTTTGGCTTCTCTTACCAGACTCCTTGCAAGACAAGGCAGGTATAAATCATTACCAGTTGTAACAGCGCTGGTACAATGTAGACTCCTGCTCAGAAGAAACCAACAGTTCAGCCTGGCTCATCAAAGCAGCTGTCACAGGGGGAATTCCTGGGCTTATGACATCTCTGGGTAGAGTTGTTGAAGTTCAGGAGGTCTCCTAAAGGTCCCCCACCGGCTGAGAGGGCTCAGCACACTCTCCCAGCCACAAGCTGCATCATGGCCAAGAGAAGAAAGATGTTAGACTGCCATCCCAAGTTATTCAAAGCCTCTCCTGGCGGTAATGACAGACTTTTCTAAGCATCTCTGCCTGTGGTTAGAAAAATAGGAACTGCATTGGGTTCACACCTCTGACTACGTGCTTTTTTTCTGCAGCTGCGTCTAGATTGGAGCAACGCATTGTAAGTGAGCATCAAGTTGTAATTCCTGCTTTGTCTTATCAATAGTACCACCAGTGTAGACAGGGTTTTGAGAGTGTACCTGCTTTGTAAGCTGCCAGAGATGGACTTCATTTGCTGTAACTTGCCCTGAACTTAACTTGGCCACGTCTCGGCAAGCCAGTGGTATTCTGTCAGCAGTGATTGCTCCAAAAGTCTGCGCTGAAGCGGGTTACTTTTCAAGCTTAAAAGCAGGTCACATTCACATGGCATTTGCATTGACCCCAAAGCACTGAACAAGGAAATTATTTTTATAAAGTCCTCTCCTCTCAGGAAGCATGGTCAGATGTTATCCCCATTTACCAATCATGAGACAGACAAAAGACCACATTTTGCTGTAAAATCAAGCATGTGTTCCCTTTTCTACACAGCATGAGACTTGGGAAAGGTTTACAACACGGTCTGAACCGAACTAAGACAGCTGGAGGATCGCAGAGCCCACACTGTTGAGGTTGGTAGCCCATATACGTTCTTGAGGAGCTACTCAAGGTCTCTTCACATGGACCAAACAGCCCTGTGCCCAGTTTTGTATCATACGGTAGAGCCAGTTGCACGTTGGGCAGACGCTGGTCATTTAATGGGACCCATCATCCTCACACCACAGGCTACAGCTTCACTTCTGGTTATATACTGGCCAAGGGGCTTGGGAGTTCCTCAGCCAAGAGGGCTACAGGGAGGGAACAGCAAAGAGCAATTCCTCCAGCCTGTGCCTGAGAGATGCCTGGGAAAGTGAGGGGCAGGGAGGAAGCCCTGGGCAGAAGAAGTTGCTCTGGTGGGCCACAGCCAGCCCTTTGGACATCGCCAGTCCCTCTGCTCTTGAGGGCAGCTGGCTGGGCCCAGTCTGGGGAAGCTCTGCCATGCACCCTTGCCAAGAGCGCTTGGATGTCTTTCTGTGTGGCATCAGAAAGCCAAGCTTCATGCTCAGACATAATATCATACATCACATTAGCCGCTCAAGCAGCTATGAAGGGACAGTCAAGATTCATTAATGCGGTTTTAATGTTAATTACGTTTGTAGAGCAGTGCTGCAAAGAAGCCTTTTGACAAGCACATCTGTCCTTGGCTGATGTGCCCCGGCGGGGTGAGGCTATGTTCTTTTCCCCTTCCTTTGCCTACCAGAACCATACACCTCTTTCCAACAACAGAAAACGACAGAGCATTAAGATCTGTCAGGACAGAATAAAGGAGTTCACGGTCATCGTGCTGTCCGCTTAACCGATGATTTTGACTTTTATTCCCCATTTGTTCCAGTGTACAATACTAGATAACTGCCCTGTGGCAACTAACCTAAATCCCTCTACCTTCTGGAAAGCAACTGAACTGAACTGGAGAGGTGGCCTCCTGCGACGCTTCTTGTTGCAAAGAGTCATTTTTCTTAACACAAAGCTTCAAAGTCTTCATTTGTTGCCTCAAATGAAGGAAGTCCATGACTACAACCACCCTACAAACCACATAGGCTTTTACAACTGAAAAAGCGTATTTCCAGAGCCATCAGGCCACATTCTTTCATTCACCTCTGACTTTCTAATGCAACTACAAAGCAAACTACTCAGAAAAAGAGTATATTTAGGCAGGATGAGAGCTGTGATGATGTTGTAGATGGGCAGAGGAAACATGGCTCAGGCTCATTTCATCAGAAGGGACTCAGTTGTGCAAACCAGAAAGCAGAGACTGAAATCATGACTGTTGGTGGCACTGTGAAGTTATCTAGTGATATCTTTAAGGCAAGCATTAGTAAGAAACCTGCCCAAAATGCAAACAATCACACATAGCAACAACAGCTACTTTTGCCAGCCCAAGTAATTCACTCTGCCTCGCAAAATCATGACAAATCTATGAAATAAAGATTACACTGAAATGGCCTAGCAGGCTTTGGTGGTGGTGGCAGTGATATAAAAATATCATCCTACCACATCCCTGGGGTGTGCTGAATTCAGACATAACCTTTTGCCACAATCATGTTACAAATGCTTCCTTCTTGCAACTTCATTTTTTCTATTTCATATAACTCCATGGATTTTACTCTTACCTCTGAAATGTCTTGCACTGAAACACACCACTTGGCTACTTTTTTTTCTTACTGTCCCTTGCTTGAGTCAACGTATATTTACTCACCTACTTTTTTTTCTTACTGTCCCTTGCTTGATTCAACATATATTTACCCAATTAGACTGGTTTTTCCCAGCAGCATTCAATGCAATAGGCAGCACATTGAATTCACTAACATTCTGAAATGGCATCAAACAAAAATTTTGCCCATATTAAAACAAAGACCTTACGTTCATCTAGGATTTTAATTCACTATAATGCTGTAATGACACCAAGGAAAAAATTTAACCCCACCCATCTGGATGAGCAGCGTACGATGCAGACAGCGTAGTTGGAAAGCGAGCATCCGCCCCCAGCAAGAGGATGCAGCTTTTCTACGCAGAATGGCAATGATCCTGTCCTCATTTCCAGCTCCTGGTGTGCCCTTCCTCCAGGCTAAGGTTCAAAATCCTCAGATTGTAATGATGTGATTTCTTTTGGATCATGTAAAAGTCCCTCTGCTCCGGTTCCTGCCCCGCCCGGTCCCCGGCAGCGGGAGCGGAGCGGAGCGGAGCGGAGCGGGGCGGGGAAGCGGGGCTTGGCTGCCACCTGCCGGTGTCCGGCCTCCTTCCTCCGCCCGACACACACCGGAACCCACCGAAAATACGGAAAAACCAGAAAATACCCAAAATACAAATCATACAGGCACTGCCCTCCGGCTCCCCAGATCGACCCCCTCTAACTCAGCAAGAACAAAACAGACTCCTCAAGGAGAAGAGGTGCGTGATCGGGTTGCTGAGCTTAAGGGTGCTGAGCTTCACACATTAATACAGTTTCAGGCTCGGCTATGAAAGCTCATGGCACACTACAGGAGAGGTTAACATCTTGCAGACGGGAGCTACAAGGTCTCCAGAGCCAGTTTTCATTTTTTAAAAGGTCAGTCAAACATACGCCTCCTCAAAGGTGAGGCCAACACTCCGTTACAAAAGCACGTCCATGAATGTTTCTCTTTCAGCTTTAGACAAAGCTCATATGTATTTGCTCCAGAGAACAGCAATGAGGAAATAAGAATTATTACTTCTTTTTCCATTTCTTTGTCCTCTTCCCTGATTATGAGGAAAGGAGAAAATTTTCCCACTTTATCATCTAACACTAAATACAATATTTCAGTTTTCTTGGAACATTCTGTTTTATTCTTGATAAGTAAGAGTTTTAAAAGCAGCATACGAAGTCTCCAATTTGTTATCTTTTGAAATGTTATAGAAAGAGTAAAAATGCAACAGGGAGATTAAAGGCTGTCTTCTCTTGTGAAAAAGTTATAAAAACCTCATACATTGCCTGCTGTAATCTGGGGAATCTCAAAACTATAGAACTGTGGTGTCGAAGTATTTTTTGGTTCACAGCCACAAGGCAAGCCTAGGAGAAATAATTCAGAAGAAAGGAAAACATTTATTTTGTATGCAACGGGTAACTCCAAGGCTTGGGACTACATGGACATGCGTACAAGGAAAGATGATGAGAAAAATCCATCAAATTAGTTTTCTCACATCAGCATTCACAAAAGGCAGCGCTTCGTAAAAACTTCACATTAGCAAGTCACCACAGCTCCTCAAGGACATTAAAAGAACAACAAACGTCCTAAAAATAACAGGACAGGGGAGATTTTTTTGTTCAAAACAGCAACTCTGGGCCGCCATCACTCAGCTGAGATAACGGGACATTTAGCAGGGCCCCATCACATCTCTAATCCACCTAGACATGCTGAAATCTTCTGTCCATCACAGATTAAGATCAGAAAGACCAAGCCAAGAATTGTAAAGCGACAATTTTCATTAAGGAAGCCACAGCGAAGCCTGCCAAAGCCTCGTAGGCATTTGTCTCTAATTCCAAATAAATCCTGTCAGAAAAAAAATAACTTGCGTCCTCCATATCTGGATGTAAGCGTACCAAAGAGATTAGCTGTTACTAAGAATAAGACCAATGCGCACTGTGACGACAGCTGGATAACAAGCACTGACGATTGCAATTCTCTCAATGTGAACTGAGCACTGGGTGAAGCCAGAAAAATGTGTTTTCCTATGGATAAAACGAGGCTGATCTCACCATGCCAAGGCTGGCAGGGTTTGATCCCAGGCCCCTTCTGCATAGATGCCCCCAAGCCCAGCATACATATGTCCAGCTGGCGTTCGGCAGGAGTGATAACGCTACAAATACAACATTGTGAAGAGGATTTCCCTGTTGCTAAAATCTGCTCCTCTGAGGTGCCATTCCCAATGTGACCAGTAACCATGTGCCTTTTAAGCTGTTTCTGACTCAGTTACAACCTAGTGTATCGGTGTGGTAGGGGGACCTCCTAAACACCTTAATGTAATTTGGCCAGCCAAAATCCAAGCGAAAATACCAGCAGCCTGGACACACCTATCACTTCCTTCAGCTGCTTTGAAAAATCACAGCAAACAGCACTGCAAATTAGAAGCACTAAGTAGTGGGGTATTCTGCAAGAAAAAAACCCTATCCAGACCGTTCCATCTCCAAAAGAATATAAATCCAATTTTTCAGCCAGTCATTGTAAAAATCTCGCTGCTGATACGGCTCAGGGGATGATGTGAACTGCGTAGTTCATTACTGCTGTGATAGCACCCCCATGAGCCAGGCCACCTGCACAAGTGCTACATCAGGATCTGTTAATGTGCTGGAGATGTACATCTGGGAACCTCTCACAGATAGTTTTTGCCCTTGCTATCACTTGTACATCTGCATTGCTACTAGCTCTGGGGGCAGGTTCTTGTCTTGCTGAGCTTTCTGATCTGAACCACCACCAAATTACAGCTCTCCCCTCTCCTCCAGCCGCAATGACTGCACTGGTACCTCCCCGACTGCAGAGAATGCAAAAATAAATCTATCTTTGCACAAGCTTCTGCCCCTTACCCTAAAGAGGCTGCGCTATCCTCCCAGCTGTTTTGACAGATTCATTACATTGCTATGAACAGCAGAGAAAACTGTTGATAGACAAATAGAAAGGTGGATGCATCTCTCTTAAATTACTATTTTCCAGAAGGTTCTGGAGTCTATTTCTTTCAAACACAAACCAAAGGGAGAATAGTGAAACTAATTCTGTACCAGGCAACTTCTTGCACAGTGTAGTGCCAGTTCAGAATGAGTTCTCTTGCTGTTATCAAATCCTAAAACTAACCTTACTATTTTATCTAGCGCTATCAAAACCTGTAAGCTATAAATATTATTAAGGAAATTACATCCTGATGTTACACACTAGTGAAGCTATACATTGGGTCTACAGTGGGTCTGCATAAGCAGCCCTGTGCAGACCATGCAGTTGTGTGCAGCTTTATTTGTGCAAGAGATGGACCTGACCCCTCTCCATACCATGAAAACTTCCTTTGATGAGGTGTCTGTAGGCTACACCGTCGGAGCATGCCCTAAAAGCAAGAAGTTTCTGCTGCAAGAGACAGCAACTGAAAGAAGCAGAGAGGTCTGTTAGGCAAAAAACATCTTCTCCCCACCATGTGAAGCAGCCTTTGCAGAGAAAGAATTCAGCCTTTTAGATTATGTGATTAAACAAACACAAGAAAACAACTGGTTTAGATATCCTGCCTCCCCATCTAACACTGTGCTTTAAATCATATTGATTTAAAAAAAAAAAAAAATACATAAAATCCAACCACAGGTGTAAGCGCTGCTGCTCTCCTAAGGAGCTCCTGCTCTCCCACAGCTCTGTACTCTCCTGCCCCAAGCATATCAGCTGAGAAATGTTGTTCGTAAGTGATAGAAAAATAATTCCATCGATGGCAATAATTGCATTTTTCAACAGACCCCTGTGGAGGAATATCCCTGTCTTGAAGCTTCACCTATTTTCATCTGAATGGACTGCATTTGCCTGCCTTTACTACAAAAGGCCAGCAAGGAGCAGGGTCAGTACTCCCCTTTTCCTTCCTCTGCAGATGAGCAGTAAGATGCATAATGGAAGGATTAATCTGTACGAGAAGCTTTGCAGTACAGCACATTCTATTCCTCTTGGACAGACTAGAGGTAAATCTCATTTTTCCTCCCACACAGGGTGTGTGCCAGCTTTCAGGTTGGACTGACTCTCCTCCAGCAAAGTACAACTAGCTCTGCAATAGATAGTGCTATTGAGCAGCATTCAGCAATTCAACAATGTTCTTTAAGACAAAGAGTATATGTTACACCTCACCAGCTCTCAACCTCTAACCTGAGGCTTAGTGAGTAACATTAAAAGAAGCTAAAATGTGTTAAATACCATCCTACTATTATTTATACAGGCCCACAACCTACATAATTCTGAGAGGCATGGTCTAGAATACAAAAAGGAGCAGAATTCAACTCAAACATCACAAATACCTGAAGAGCCACTTGCTTTGCAATCTCTAAAGTGCCTTAGGGGTCTCTTAGCTTCAGTCAAAGTGTGGGGCAGGCAAAAGAAAGAACAGGACAGGATTAATTTAAATCTCCTAAATTGAGCCAAGGACAGAATTATCCATGATGGAACTTGGCTAAGGTAGACAATCCGCTCTGCTGCTGTCCTTTGTAATCATCTCTCCCTTCAAGAGGGAGGAGGTCTGTTTTTCACTTCAGGATGAAAATATGGTGTTAGGTTCTCTAGAAGTCAATCAACACAGTTTTTTGGCTGGAACATGCAGCTACATACTGCCCACAGAGCAGCAATGAAGTGCACTGGCAACAGCAATGCCAGAGTGGAGGTTTTCATTACAAATACTTCTGCTTAGAGATTTTTGTGCCACAATATCTCATACTCTTGTCTTCATGTCCATCTCCAGCTTCAAAGACTGAGATAATGTCAATTAAAAGTCCGTTTTGTCTAAAAGGTGGCTTATATGTTTTGTGCTGTTTGTCATGGAAATGTGTCATTAGTTCTCCTACAACTACTTTTTTTCAGTGAAATGACCTAACTAGAGAGCCAGATTAGCTAAATCATGTCTTTTCACTACCTCCTGAAGCTACACATTTGCTTGTGAGGGGGCCATCAGGAAATAATAATTTATGTAAATATATTTTAAAATAGACTAAAATTATTGTATTTTGGTTTTATTTCTGCAGTCTTAGTCTACCATGGGTGACTTACACTAGTACCAAGATTAGAAATACCATCTTTCATAGTTTGTTTTGATAAATTATGCTTTTTTAATCTCAAAGATACTCATATACACCTCTGAAGCCTGAAATAATTTTAGCAATTCTAACAGAAACGCCATCATCTGTTCAAGCTACGCCTGAGAACTTAGGCAGAGGTACCACCTGTAAGATGAACCTTTGCCTGCTGATTGAACAAACAACTGAATAATTCCTCAACCACCTTTAGTTTGGCTCAGTCACGTGAGCTTAAGTAGTCTTTCAGTGAATTCAGTCTGTCTAAACCAATACTGCAGACTGCAGAAGCAAAAAAAAGTTTTAAATACCACAGGCCTACCACTAAAAAGAAACTGAAGATGCTCCCAGCTTCAATCACTTTTGGTTTCATCCCTTTATGAAACTATTTCATTATAACAGCTGGTCAGTAGAGCCGAGTAGAGAGTTTAGTACAAAATGTCTATTCCAGATTTAACAGTAATGCAGACACAGCAAAGGCCAGCACTCCTCTCTACACGATTGTTTTGTATTCGGCTTTTTTGCAGAAACAAGAATTCCTTTGAAACCACAGGCTGGGAGGCAAGTATTTTTCAGCTAGATAGCAAGCAAGCACTTGCTTTCTTCTTATGGGTAAAGCAACCAGAAAAATCTTTCTGTATTTGAAGGAATTGCTCCTTCATGCCATAGACCAGAAAAAAAATCTAAGACACACTGAACTAAAGCTTCTAGCAGCCATGCAGATTTCAGCCAAAGTGGCATCAGAACCACTTTGCATTTGCATAAAGCCAACAGCCTCTCAGCTTCCCACAATGATTCCAACAGCTGGAATTTCAGAGGCAGCTTACCAAGAGCCATACTGATGATTCCAAATTTCTTATTAAAAACACCAAGAAGGCTATCTTTCCACAGGATAACTTATTTCAGTCAGCAGAATATTTTCACTGAAATTTTCAGAATTGTGATTGTTTCTTCTCCTCGGTGGGGTCTACAGTCTTTCATTAAATTTCACGTCATCTAGCAGTGTATAATTACAGCTCATCGTGCTTTTTCATTCTTTCTTGTTGTCCTACGTAAATCCCATTTGGAGTGAAAAGCATCACGCATCAAGTGCGGAGCATTTTTCTTGTATATAGATACTCCCAATACTCTTAAAAGAAGCAGTCAGTGTAAAGGTTTTTATTCTTGTTCGAAAGACAGCATTACCTGCAGAATTGCATTCCAATTTCATACTTAGAATTGACTCAATTGAGAAAAAAAATTCAGTAACATGTTTCCTGCAGCACTTAATGCTTCTCCCAGACATTCTTGGTGTTAAACTACCATGGAGTTTCTCAATACTTTAAATATAATACTATTCTTCAGAACAATCCTGCTGCAAACTTAATGATAGACACAACATGATTTATTTGGATTTTATGGCCTAGGACTATTAAACAGAAATATGCAAAAAGAACATATACCCTTATATTAACTGGGACAACAGTTATGACCTTTGTGCTTTATGGTCAGGAAAGCATCTGGGAAGATCAGTGGAAAAATAATTAAAGCACATTTTTGAGAGGGCATACCACTTCTGGAGCATAGCGTATTGCTCCCTGTCCGCATGAAAAACAGCATGAATTCACGTATTCTCACAAAGGAACAGGGTTACAGAACTTCATGTGTTTCTGTGTAGCAAGTGCATTTTCTTGAAGCTGCTTGAGGTACTCAGCTTGAAAAAGCAAGAGGATATGTTCCTCCTACCTAGCCAGTATCTGCATTCAAAATTTTCAAGATTCAAATAGGTGGATTCAAGAAGCCAGTGTGCCTACTCACTGGTAATGTATGTTCTAGCAGTTCAGAAATCTCACCACCAGGTATTTGGGGCAATATCCTATCATTTTGTGCCACAAACTTACTTGAAGTTAAAAGAAAACTATGTCAAAAAGCTTGTTCTTTATGAATTATTTTAATGAACCAAATATAAAGTGACATAAACACAGGTCAAGGAAATAATATGAAACCAGCCCCACCAGCTGCTGATAGAAGGTAAAGATAGAAGAATAGATGAGGATAATTTGAGGGAAAACAAGGAAGCATAGTGAGAGATTTGACATTCTTGGCAAGAATGTCAGCTAAATCATATAGTAGTTAAAATTTCACGTCAAGTGCTTAAATAAGGTCTCTGCTTTGTTTCTTAATACAGTGAGTCCACAGAAGAGTAGGGAATGAGCTATCCCTGATTTCATGGCAACAATTCCTATAGACTGTATTCCAGAGCGTATTCCAAATTTCTCCAAATAATGGAGATGGAGGTGGCTAAAGAGAAATAGAGAAAGCGATGACCCTTTGTTACCCAGCCTGGCCTCAGAAATGGAACGTGTTTTCTAGACCCCATAATCTTTGGCATAGGTTCCTTTTTCAATGTCTGCGCGAATGCTTTAATCCCATGACTGTGAAGGTTGCAGCAGTCAGTTTCTCATACACTAGAAACATAAGAGCAGCAGTAAGAACTGTCTGCAGGAGCTTTGCTTCAAGGCCTTTGTAGAGTCCCATTAATCCAAAACGCCTATGAAGAAAAAAAAACAAAACAAAAAAGAAAACAAGTGTGAATAGCCTTCTATAAGTAAATCAGTACACTACAAAGAAGAATTAAATATCACAAGT
The DNA here is from genome assembly GCF_030936135.1 of Gavia stellata. Lineage (NCBI taxonomy): Eukaryota > Metazoa > Chordata > Aves > Gaviiformes > Gaviidae > Gavia > Gavia stellata. The sequence goes on along the minus strand of NC_082597.1, from coordinate 56,797,396 downwards.
ACAGTTAATGACAACTGTAAGAATCTTAAATTCATTCTTGATCTCTTGAGTGCCAGCTATGTTTAATAATATTTTAAAGTTCTGCAGAAAGTTAAATCTTCTGTGCAAGAAACTTGCCTCTTTTCAAAAGAGAGGTGAATTAATTGGTATCCACAGATATCCTTGATACCGCTTACTATACAGATATTTAGGAGAATTCGGTTTTGTGTACTTATTCTGCAATATATTACAAAACCAAGGTTGACTCAAACGGCAAGTTTAAGGGGGGCAAAAAGAAACAAAAGTCAGATCCAGCAACATTTTCAACATACTAGTAATACTCAAGTCTTTTATATCATGCTAGAAAAAAACCCAGAAAGCTCACCTCACTCTCTGTTGAAGAAGGTAAAGAACATTTCTAAGACTGCCTAGTGTTCGGTTCTCTGGGTTCAACCTGTGGCGTCCAAACTGAAAAAAAGGAAGAGCATTTTGTTGTACTACTTCCCCATGGTGCTAGGCACAGAACCCAACACATGCGTAAAATCCAGAGAGCCTATCTTAAACCTCTTAAGATTTTCCAGGTTATACTACCCATCTGAAGAACTGAGGCAAAAGCTCACACTAAACTTTACAGAGCAAGCATTAAAACAGTATGTGCTACAATAATTTGTTTTGGTTTTAAGATGGATTCTAAGGAAGTGTTACACATGGCCATATTTGCTCTCTTTCAGTTGCTCTGGAAAAAACAGTTTAAGATCTCAAAAGTATAATTTGCAGAGTCTTAGTAGGGCTATGACATTCAAATCCTTTCTGGCTTGCTCAGCTTTCATTTAACAAAGATTCAAAGCCTCATACATCCGCAAGCCATTATTACATTGAGGTTGCATAGCTGAACCTAAAATTTATCTGCCCAGCAACGGTCTTGGAGCAAATCATTTACAAGTGAACTGCTGTGGAAGAATCCAAAATTGTTTGATCCACCTACCTGGCCTAAAGAATACTTCTCTTACTCACTGCGTTCCTTTACCCCCAAACTGTTTTTCAGTAGACATGATAGCTGCTGCTGTAATTTTATGTCTCAGAGTTAAACTAGCAATTTCAGAAACTCCTTTTCTAGAGTTCATTGATTCTTTTATCTGATATAGATTGATAGTACTGTCAGCAAGCTGTAACTATGAATTACTAATATACATGGGTTGCCACACTTGTATTTATAACATAGCCAAATAGCTTTTGAATCCTGTATTATGCTTCTGTACTAAGAAAGGTGAACTTGAGCAACTGCCTATGGATGAGTTTATCCCAGAACTTACTGAGGCAACTGCTACTTCTTAGGTGTAAGAAATTACCATTGACAGCAGGTAGAATATGCAAGCAGACTTAGGCAGTTTAGGAATTACAAGAAAGTGTCAGGATGACAAAAGGCCCTTTACTATATGTCTTAAGAACTCAGATCGAAACAACAGCAACAGAATACTATTGGAAATCTCCCTTTATTAGGCAAATACGTGCTCATAATCCACGATCTTCTCATCAGCAACTAACTCATTTGATATTGATAAATCAATGTTAGGGACTACTGTCAAAGACTCAGACACACCCCCCAAAAACTGCTAATCTGGTTCCAAGTTACAATGTCAGTCTCCATGCAGATTACTCATATGTTTCCAAACTACACTAGGATTAGGTGCTTCCTTCTCCTGTCTTCTCTACCATCGGACTATTCTTGCACTGCAAAGGTCCATCAAGGGGAAAAAAGTTAATTTCTCCCTAGGATGTCAATACTTCACTGATTACTGGAGAAGATTTCCCAAAGGGACTAGCATTCTCTACAATACAGAAAAAGAGGCTTGAGTTTTAAAGTGAACTTTTTTACCCAGGATCACTAAGAACATTAACAGTACTGCTATTTCTTCAGTGGCAAATTTAATTTATCCACTGCTTACTGACACATAGGCTAAAGAAGCTTTTTCACTGCTTAACGAGTAACACCAGTGGCATGTATTTTTAATGACTGAAAAGGAGATAGACATACCAAATGGCAAGGCTGGAAGCTTGCTCACCACTATCAATTACACAGAATCACTGTTCATTATATGGAAGCAAGAGCGCTTCTCCAAGAAGTTGAAAGAAAAGGTGTAGAGATTTCATTACAAAGAATGCAAATAACTTTCAAACAACAGTAAGATCCTAAAAGTTTAAGGTTGAAAAATCTTGTACTTCTACTTTGATAATAGAACTTAATTAAGATGTCTAAGTTTTTATGCATTATATCAAGCTTGTATTAGCTTGCGTGCAATCTGCTAAAATTGTTTCAAAAAGCCACAACTATACAAAGTTCACTTCACGCAAAATGTTATTTCTGAAAATACTAAACCTTTATTCATAACTTTTTTTTTTTAACATCACAGAGAGTGATAAAAACTTAATCGAATCTAAAAATGCTATCTTTAGATTAGAAAACACATTACGAAGTAGTGCAAGTTTAAACTGGACAGCACAAGTATCACAGATGCATGTTTCTGCTGTTCTCACCAGAAGTGTTCAGGGTTTCTGGCTATTACTTCTTTCATAGAACAAAGGGAAGGAAGTCAGCCCTAATAAGTGCAGAACTAGAGATAGGGTCCTTGTATTCCCCATCAGCACAGGGAGAGGATGGACTGGCATGGAGGGTCCTTGTATTCCCCATCAGCACAGGGAGAGGATGATCTGGCATGGAGGGTCCTTGTATTCCCCATCAGCACAGGGAGAGGATGGACTGGCATGGAGAAGTAGCATATAGGCTACTTTATTTCACAGTGGGCCACCGTGAGAAGAATCCCACCACCACCAGAACACTGATGGTTAGCTGCGCTCTAGCAGAAAGGCAACTCATCACTGCTCAGGCAAGCAGTGAACTAGCTGACTTCAGCTGAGGTAAGCAGTAAGCAGCAGCTGGTTAGTACATCAAGCTGGCAGCACAACTTAACAGAGCTGCCTATTTTTTAAAGAATGACGCTGTCACCAAGAGACAGAATAATTTTGTTCAAAAAGCCAAAAGACGACATACAAAACATGAAGTCATAAGATTGCAACCATTTCTATAGCAACCATGGAAAGGAACAAGGGCTGAAGCGGTTATATTGGTGTAGCCCCATGAAAATTGCACTGCTGTGCAATGCTAAAGTTAAGATAGAGCACTCCAACTTTCCTTACAGTTCTCCTTTACGCCAGCAGAAAATGCATCACAAATAAAAAACAGACTGATGTTGCAACTTATCCAAACAAAGCTGAATTTACTTAAATGTTCTTCTCTATCTGTCACTTCAGTAATTAAAGTCTGTGTTACTAGTTTAACTCCTGATGCATGTCCAGGCTGTCAAAACAGGATAAGACATCGAATGAAGGCACTAGCTCAGCTGATCATCAGAAGTTATGAAGACTTCAGAAAAGATGACTGCTGACAAAACTACAATGTGGCTGACACATCTACAATGCAGATGCCATTTTGCGCACCATTAGGGTGGTGAAGTAGAAAGCTGTGCAGACACAAAAGTTTTATCTAGCATCTTTTCAGGGTAGCAGGAACCACACAGTAAATATATTCAAGTCCTGTTGGTTTGAAATATAGCACCAAACTATCTTTTTACAGCTATCAAAAAATCAAAATACATTTAGTCCACTCTAGTTAGAGAGAAGAAAAACTAAAATAATTACAAAATTCGCATGAAAATCACTTTTTCCAGATGAACAATTAACAAGAAAAATCCCCTATTAGACAAGTCTGAAAAGTGATACCCTTAGCATGGAAGGCTCACATTCAATAATTCAACTAATTCTCCAAATTTATACAAGTTTTAGAACATATATAATGGATTTACCATACATGCAAGTTAGGGCTTCTCCTTATTTAGGAAAATAGCATTGTATTTCATGTAGAAATATTTATTAATAATTAACTGTTATAAAAATAATCAAGAAACAACTTACAAAAATAGATTAAAAAGCACAAAAATTAAACTACAATATGCTTGCTTATGTATGGTCAGGTCTCTCCCCCCCCCATCAACTTTGTCTTGGTTCAATATTACAGCAGTATTGGTGCATACTGAAAGTAGCAGCATTATCCAGCATACATACAAGCTGCAAGTGAGAATAAATACAAGTGTTTCCATTACCACTACAATTAGCTTACAAGGCCAGGCAAGTAGTCAAAGATATTATTTATGAGGGAGCTCATCTTCCCCTGATGAATCATGTTCTGGCTACTAACAAGGCCAGGCCATCATCTGAATAAACCAAAACCTATGAGTAGAACTTTTTTTGGATTACCCTAGGTCATCTGGAAACAAATTGGGTTTGGAGGATTTAATTTTAGCTTTCCACTTGACACATTTTCTATTTATATTCCAAGAAGTAAGTCTACATTTTTGCAGTGCCTAAAAGCAGTATGGTGCATCAGCTTCTGTGAGACACTGCACTGATGCATTATGTTGTCAATCCTGCCAACTACTTGAAACAAATGTGCACCAGTAATACCAAGTTCTGTCAGAATCTGTCAGTATAGGATCAAAGAAAAGAAACATCCTTAACAGTGACCTGCATTGTGCAAAGGAGTTCCCAAAATGACAAGTTCATTAATGCAAAGAAAAACAAGTCATATGAACAGGGCTTGCATTATACAGAACAAGTCAGAGGCAGTTACCCTGAAATGAAATTATTACTTACCCGCAGAATTGACTGTACTGTCTGCAGAGGATAAGTGAGGGTGGTGGCAACTGCTTTGGCTATTGCACCAATGACAAAAGCATCCAAAGATGTGAGCTGTTCAATAGATAAGGAACATATTACTCCCACATAGTACCAAAACAGCCAGTTACCCTTATGTGTTTAGGGATTCTGTACCAGTACCTGCTACTGGGTTATCTAAGTATCTTCGGCATAAAGATTTCATGAAGTCTCTGGTCTTCTCATTTTAAAGAGTTAGTTCTAGTTCAACCAACTTACTTTCCCACAACTGAAGTTTATTCGTAACTTCTATCTGCTCACAAGCTTTTGCATTTCTCACTTGCTCACTCTCACTAGGTTACTAAAACACAGTGGAGATAAAGCCATACAATCAGACCAATTTAAAGCACTGAGAGTAGACAAAAGATAAGGGAAGTAGCATTTAAACATACCATCAATCAATACGCATTTCAGCTTTTGCAACATTTAAACTAATAAGCCACATGACACACTTGTGAAAAAGTGACAGTGAAAGACTCCTTCAACATCGCTCTATAATCCTGAAACATAATCACTATGCTATCAGGCAGAATTTTAGTCTTGATGACATAGGCTAAAAATCTCATCCCCCTATTAGTTAAGAACACCTGCTCGAAGCCCATCCTCACCTCCAAAGTCCACAATGTTCCATAATGCACCAAATACGTTGTTATAGCCTAAGCTGATTACAGTACACCTCAGTCTAACAGTGTTAATTAATCACTGAAAATAAGCAGGTGCCCATCTCAAAACATGCTCCAAATTTGCAAAACATGATTGCCGTCAGAAATATGCATACACATGCACATCCTAAAAAAGTAATTCTGATAGGCTTAAGACAATCAGGAAAAGATCAAATAGGAAGAAAATTGTTGTCCAAAATAAAAATTACCATTGCTAGGGGAAAAGAGTATTTTCCATCTCCACTGATCATGGAGAAAACATGCCCTAATTTAAGGTAGACCTAAGTAATTTAAAAGAAACACAAGAAATAAATACAGCAGTTAGCCAACAGGCAAATAACAATGCAGAGAGAAGCTCAGCTCATCACTCAAAAAATGTATTCTCCATAATGGAACTGGATAGATCCATCGAGCACAAATAGAGTGCTACAGCTGCAGTATTGACTAAAGATGGTAAAAAACCCAAGCCTCATTTATGATGCAAAATTTCAGGCAAAAATAATTTCACTGGGTCTTGAGGAAAAACAAGATGACTTTGTAACATATTGATATGATCTAACATTTTAATACAACCAAATGCATTCTTAAGTCACAAATTAACAGCAAAGCACTGCAGCTTAAACACATATGTTATGACATTATCCTAAAATGTAAGACAAATGTTTTCCAACATAAACGGAACATGAGTTCAGGCGAGATGCTATATCTGATATAGAGAAAAAAGAAAAATAAAGAAGGGGACTAGAAAGCAGGGACAGAAAAGGGATTCTACCTCTATTTAGAGAATCAGGGAGGTATGGTTGCAATGCCGTATTCAATTCTAGTGTCCATCCTTGGAAAAAGGATATTGAAAAATTGAGGGCTTCAAGAAAAAAGTGTTATTAAAATGACAGGGTCCAGAACAAATCTGTGATACTTCAAAGGCTCAATATACTTGATTTACTGGAGAAAGGGTTAAGAGGTTAACTTCAAAACAGTCTGTACAAACATACTTATAAAACGTATTAGAATTGAAATATATCTACTTTAAATCAAGACCTGTGAACAAATCTAAACAAATGTGGACAAGAAGTGCAGTTTTATTTTTACAGAAAGAGGAATTCATCACAGGAATATCTTCCCCAGGGACAATGAAGAGTCACTTCTCACTTCATGATGATGGATCTTTTTTTCAAGATATATTATACTAACTCAAAAAACACCTCAAAAATACAAGAGCCAAAACCAAACCTACATTTCTGAATTTGCTCAAGGAACACATGTCTTATAACAGAGCATATCCATCACCTGGTTTCAAAACATACTCACTTGCAGCTGCTTTTTCAAAAGCTTCCGTTTAAAGCCTTCATAAAACATGAACTGTATGGCAGGATTGAAGACCAGCAGCAAGGAAGGGAAAGTACCATTCCATAAAGCTAAGACTCCTTCATCTCGCATTATCTGATGAAAGGCATCTGAGAAGAAAGGTGAAAAAAAATCCATTAAAATTTTGAGTACAAAATTCTCACTGTAGAAGGTAAGAAAAGCTACACTTAAAGCCTAATATTTAAAGTGTATAAAAATCCACTGCAGTCTTTTATGTGGCTTTTTTTCCTTCTATTCTAATCTGGAAGTTAACGGAAAAATAGTGACAAAGGAGGTTCTTGCTCACATCACCATTAACATAAACAAAACTTATAATCTGCACAGACACCCCACCCTTTTTAGAGCAAGCACAGCATGAACATTACTGTCTTCTAAACCTTCTTCGAAAAAAACCCAATATTTATTTACTTATTTATTTTTAAAGGAAGACAGCCTGAACATGTGGGTGATCAAGAGATTAAGGTGAGTGAAGTTTAATTTGCAGATTGTCTGCCCAAACTCAGACTCTCAGCTACCACCTCACTACTACTCCAGGATTTGTATGATAAGAAACCTGCCTTTGCAAAAGATATTTTAGTTATAGGTGTGCATACTACAAACTTTTAATTACCATCAGAAATGGCCAAATCCAGTTTCCTGTAAAACTCAATGACTGCAAAGTGATAGGGAAGCATAGAGATTCCAGGGTGAAATGGGTTACTAAAAGTCTTCAAACTTCAGAGTCCTTGATAAATTTCATTTAATTAACTTCTCTATGGTTGAAGACAACAACAGATGCTTACCTATTATGCCTTTATAATTGGTTGGTACAATGTCTTCATTTCTAAATTTTGCTCCCTGCAGCTTCAGACGTGTGTTCACTACCCAAAGAGGAGTGGTCAATAGGACGTTCACTACACCTAATGCAAAACATAGCACAAAGAAAATCAGACACAACCAGAAGATTTCAAATGTTCTCTTATCCCCTTTTACCCCAATTCACACACTACTGAAACTACTGGTAAGAAGAGGGGGAAAAATTAACACAGCATAACAGCAAAAGTAAACTAGTAATTTGTAATAAACTACTTCAGGTATCCCTCCCTACAGCTCCAACACGAATTAGTTGTCAGCAGATTGCATGCAGTGGGAAGACATTTCTGCTACTCCTCCCCAAAACTGGAAAAAGCCAACCAACCAAAAAACAACCACCAAACACCAAAACACACCAAGTGTGAACAAGCTGAAGGAATTTGAAGTAAACTTGTTACTTTGCTGCATCCTACACCACACTGGAGCAGAAGATACACTACTTTTTCATGCCCTACTTCACTTCATGATGACTTGCTGCCTGCCTACTTTCAGGAAGAAACACAGAGTGATAAGGTTAGAAGGATTATTTTATGAGGAGAGATCGAAACAGATAAATGCATGCAGCTTGATTACCAGAACAGAGCTCCTACACTGCCAAAAGAATATCTGGTTTCCAGATTCACTAAGTACACTTTAGGTGGAAAACACAGGATTTTGCAAATATTTTAATTGAGGCTTAGAAGTGGCAAGAGATTACACACAGCAACAAACCCCAACAGTAAAGTTTGAAAGCTGAGTATCAGAAAGTAGGATGGTGGAGAAGAAATGGACAAACATACATAAGGATGCAACAAAGAGGTATTGCAAAATACAGTTCTAAAATAACAGGGAGAAGGATTAAGTGACATTATTTCTGCAATCACATGGTACAGGTCTTTCCTGTTCAGTAGTGACTGAGACAGTTACTTTGAAATAACTATGTAAGAACAAGGTTCTGATCCTTCTCATTAGTATTCCTGCATCACAGAAATTAGCAATTGCTTCTACACTGGTTGCTTTGGTAGGAGTCTGAGTGACAGACTGAATTATTTTGTTATATTGAGATGGACACAGTGTATCACTATCAAGAACAGTAAATCTGAAAAAAGTGAAACTTTACTACCTACTTTATGCCTGTTTGTTCTTTTTCTTTAAGAGAATTTAGAAAAGCAGAATATAAATATAACGATATTTCAGTATCCTTCATAAGGACTACAGTCAGATCTCAAAAAAATTTTGAGCAAAATCAAGCACTAGAAAAGGCAAGCCACATTAATCTAAACAAAGTCAAAGTGATTACATTATGGAGCAAGAGGTTAGAGCACAATATACTTGTAATTTTTCACCCAGATTCAGTTAAAGGAGATAAAACTTTATTTTCCAGACTGGAAAGGTAATTTTTTAAAATATATTTTTCCAATCTGTATTTGCTACCAGTAGGAGGAATGGGAGATGGATAGGGAGAATTAGTAAACACCTCAAGTGCAATTTTTTTAATTTACACCAGATATTATTCCATTATAAGGATACAAACTACAGACATTGGAGAAGTCATTTAACTGACAAGCTATTACCCTAATTCCTGTAGCCTTTTTCCAGAATGTAATTATAAGAAAGTTTCACCACAGTGATAAAGCCAACTTAAGAATTTCTTTCCTTACTTTCCCCCAACTATTCAGCCATTCATTGTGCCTACACACTGGAAGTACAAGAAAATAGCAAAAAGTAAACAACACACACCACACCACTCCCCCGAATAATCACAGGGTTTTGGTTTTGGGTTTTTTTTGCAGGTTTTTTAAAATCAGCTTGTTTCTGTGTGGTTGCATGAGCAATTGTTCCTGTAGAACAGCACAGGCAAGCAGTGGTAATTTTTCACTTTGGATTTGCTAGAAAAGCCACTACTGTCATCATCCCTTCAAAGAAGCCACTGTAGCATCCACATGAGAGGAAGGGATGAAAATGAACATAAAGTTCCCACTGTACTTGCATATATCTAGGGACTTACTGTCACTTTCAGATGACAATCCAAAAAGAAATCTGAAAACTGGCACCCAAATCCTTACATTAGAAGCTCTTACTTATCCTAAACAAAAATATTTCAGAATTGGCATGTATCTTTCCCTCTGAAAAAAACCTATCACCTCTCCCTGCCACTTGTCTTCAACATCTAAAAAACGATGCTTAGATACCATGGTAAAAAACGCACCAGACACAAATAAAATACTAGACTGCAACAGCACTGTGCTGTGTGCCAGAATTCACAACAGGAACAGTTTATGCACCTACTCATGAGGTGGAGAAGACTCAGAAGAGCAATCAGAGCTGTACAATGAAGCAGATCTGCACACAGTGGGAAGTGTAAGCACTTAGTGGGACCTCCAGTGGACTTCATAAGAAAAACATTAGATAGAATATACTAAAAATAAGTCTCAGTTTAATCAAAAATGTAAGTATTACCTGCAACAACCCCAAGAACCAAGTCTTTTCCAGTGGTTGAATTCTGACCTTTGACCCAGAGAGCTTTAAGACTATTAAATGTATAAAAATAAACAAAATTGGAGCAGCAAAGGCTGGAGATAACAGGGAACCATCCTCGATATGGTGCCAACCTAATCGAGAGGAAAAAGTCATGGTAAGGGATCAGCAAAGTATTCATGAGATCTTGTTGATTTTACAAGTTGGTGGAAGATCCCAGAGATACAATACTGTATACTACACACAATACTAACTAGATATGTTTGTATCATTAATGGTAACAAATCATACCATACTAAACTCCTGACTGTACCATAAAAAAATTAAGCACTTATAAATATAAATTATAGTAATCAGGAATAATGCCATTGAAAAGAAGCTGTAGAGCGACAATATATTTACAGTGAGAAGCTTGGGGCTCACTCACTCCAAAAGTGAGTTTACCACCATATTTGCTCTCTACCAACAGCCAGCAATGAACTACAAACATCCAGGGGATGAATATGTTTGACATATGTATGTTCACGTACAGGCTGATACAGTCAGTTCAAACCATATACTAAAACATACCAAGGCATGAGGAGAATTCCCATCTTTGTTGAGAAACGGAGTTGTCAGTCCGATACAAAAGATAACATCCCAGTAAAGAGATGCTCACATCTCCAAGGAAACACAGCAATGATTAACATAGCTGGAAAAAAATTAAGACAACTACTCCTTCACCATGAAATAATAAAAAAAGAAACTAGAGTAAGGAAGAAAAAAATATATCTGACAGGCATGATGAGCCTGTAAAACAGGGTCACCTCAACAACTGCCCTACATCCCCAGTATGTTCTGCAATACATCCAAAAAGGGTAATAATATGCACCTTCACTGAAGCTGCACAGGCCAGGTAGAGAACTGGTATCATATTAACAGCATAAGAAATCTCCTCAGTGACCAGCAGTAATCATGGAGGCCCTTTAGTATTCATTAAAATATTGGGAATATACAGAATATAAAGATCCCCAAGGAGACCATAAAATATGCAAGGCTGGTAAACGCAGCATCTGACTGTTATTATGATGTAAATGCTAGGTTTTTATCTTGGATGCAAAAAGTGCTTCTCCCTCCCATGTAGCTGGGAACACACCATGTTATTAGGACTGTTTCTGAAGTTACAGGCTTAGCTCACCATACAGTTACAATTACAAATTAACTGACTATACAGTTAGTCATGAGTAGAATTAAAACAATTTTTGCATTACCTATCTCTTCTGTGCTGCCAAAAAAAAAGGCGGGGGGGGAGAAACACCCTCTGGGGACCATGTCCTCTAACTGAGAGTGTTAGTTTGGTTTTGCTTGATTTATTGAAAATCATCATCAGAAAATCTTAAAGGAAACATCTTGCAGTACAAAACGTGAAACCATGACAAAAAACATGAGTTTATTTTAACAACTTAAGTTGCCAGTGCTAGCATCCATAATTCACATACAAGTCCTTCTACGCACAAATAAAACGTAAGTTTGTGTTCCAAACTGCAACCTTGAGAAGAACTCTGTGTACGCCAGTGAACACTTTTCATATCACTTAGAAAAGGATGAAAGTGCAGGGAAGAAAGCAAAGCTGTTTGACAAACTTCTACAGAAAGTCCATTAGCTAAACCTATTTGCTTTATGTTACATCTAGATGAGAAAAGCAGTCTCACAAAAGTGTAATATGAGACAAGACTCTACAAATTAATGCGAAGAAGATGATCGCATCACAGTGTTCAGATTTGTTGTAGGGTTTTGTTGGTTTTTTTTTTTTTTTTTATTCCAGACACATCTCCAAAACTAGTATCATTGCTTAGCCAGGCCTTGCCAATACCTTTGGAAGAAACAATGTTTACCTCTTGCCAGAATTACTTATTTTTCTGTTTCACAGGAAAAATAGGATGACCAGTTTTGCAGTCTCTCTGTATCAGTTAACCTCTTAGTTTTTCCTTTTTACTTTTTCCTTTTTTTTAATTGACATTTACTTAACACCCTCTTGTAACAAATGTAATGAGTGAACATGAACAAAAGAGATCACCAACTGACTGAGAAGTACTCGTGCATACAACTGCCAACTGCTCAAGTTCAAAGGTGGCAAAACATTACTAGCCAAGCTAAACTTTTGCCAACTTTAATGTCCTGGAATCTCCGGTCTACATAAGAGTTCCAGGGATTCACTTAGGGAAATACTTGTAACAAGGACACGCATACAACTGCTTTTCCCAGCCAGCTCAGCCCAGACTGTGTGGCAAACATCGCACAGCACTGCTGAAAGTTAACTGCTTTTAGATAGATCTTCAATCTCATCAGCATAAAAAGTCACTTGTTGTTTACTTCCATATGCTTAGGAGAAGAAAAAATCCCAACTGGGAAACACATCTCAATTATCCTGTTGAAAGTGGCTCAGCTGCCCAAGAGTTTCATCTTGGTTATGAGAAATGGACACACCCAAGAATCCGGGCAGACGAAGCTGGTTTATCAGGTACATGAAGGTACATTGAGTACAAACCTGCATTTCTGAGGAGGCACAGCTACCTCCCTAATGGAGGCACAGTTACATCACTGAACAGCTCAATTGCATAAGGTGCTTAAGAAAGTTAATTTGAATTAGCTCAAGATGAACACATAAGATCACACTTACATGAAGACATTTTAATTCAAAGTAAAAAATCTGTCCACATGGGCTAACTATTCCACTTTAACAGCAAATTCAAATTAGTTTTGGAGCTTGCCTACATTAAGACAAGAGGAAAATTAGTATCTACTCACAGGCCTTCTTCTTTAATTATTTCCAATAGGACTGCTGGTGTTGTCTTAGACTTCCGCTTCTCATCAACTGGAAGACAGAAGAATCAAACTTTTGGAGTATTCTGATTTTTAGTAGTCATTGTCAACTCTAACTTTCCTAGCATGTTTCTTCTTCCTCACAAAGCACAGACGTTCCCTACTTCTGCAGCAATTCCAGAAACCATCTCCTTATTTTCACTTGTTAGGTAAGGCTACTTCCTTTTTCCATTCTCCCCAGAGTAGCAGGTTCCATTGGGCACCAGAGCATCTGCAGTTACCAATTCCTAACCTGATAGTTGTGACATGAACTGGAGGTAGCTTCACCTTAGGTAAGAACCTAGAACTGGCCTGCCTAAGTGCTCTCAAAACTGTACCTTGTACTCCAGACTAGCACCACCAGCAGAGCAATCTCTTACAGTTAATCTGCAAACAGCTAAGCCTTCCTGCATTGAAAGCTGCTCAACAGCGATATGGTGCTAATTTCTCAACCACATATTTCTGAGAACATGGCTGATGATCTCCCTCTAGTTCTTAATAATGCTTTAATCACAGTGTTAAAATGCTTGGCCATTCTGTGACTTTTAATTGGGAGACGGAGCATTAGAACAAAGTTTATAGGCAGATTGCATTTTTGTAAATACTGGACATTTCCTTCTCCCAGTTCTAACCCTGACTTTCCCTTTAAACCATTCTCAGGAATAACTCTAGAGTAGTTTTCATGATACTGCCCCTGCATTTTGAAGTGTTCTCAGCAGCGAAAAGCAGCAACACACAAACGTAATCCTGTGTAATCTCACATCTTTATTTTTCTTTTTGGTCTTAGATAACCGTTTAAAAGCCATGTCTGGCCACACATCACACAGCCTTTTCAGCTAATTAAAAGGTTGTCCAGTACTTTCAAAAGGGATCATTACCTTCCACGGGAAAACGGTGTTAGTGATTAAATGATGCTAGAGTTACACAGGTAAGATTCCTGTTCATGCAAGATAGGTCTGTCCCCCTACAACCACCCTTACAGGTGCCCAAGCCAAGATGAACAGAAACACCATTGTACAAAGAAACTAGAGTTGAACACTTACCCTGAAGTCTAAGCCTAGCTGTATCCAAAGGAAAAAACACAGTCATTGCAGTCATACTGCCCTGAAAAACAAAATAAACTGGCTATATAGTGTATCAGTTGCTTGTACAGATGCCTGCCAGACTCTCTGTTGCCCTTCACTTCTCACCCAGAAAACAGTGTATTGAATAAGTTTAAAAAGGGGATAAATTCCATACATAACAATGTCTTCTTGAAGTGTTTTTTGGCCCCACACTTACGAAACAAGTTTTTCTCTTGTATTAGATCAAACTAAAATTAAAACCATTAGAACTTTTTTGCCCAAAGAGAAAGTTTTTGAAGTCTGAGAGCTGATATAGTGGGTATCAGGAGACAAATATATTGCACCTTCTCTACCTCCCATTAGTCTCAGCACCCAACTTCTGTTTGGGATATTTTGTGTTTTTCTTTTTGTTTTTAAAAAAGGAAGAATATGACACAAGCAACCTTTGTGTTACAATAACCTTGTTTTGACTTAAGAAAAAAAGCCCCAAAACCGTTTCTGCATTAAAAAACTGATAGTGTAAGTTTTTCAGGGCTTAATCTAGCATTGTACTAAATTTCAATTTAGGCAATAAAGATCTGCCTACCACAACACACCCTGTGGCATGAACTACGTATGATGAATTAAATCATGACCTAGATGTCACCAGATTCACTTACTGTGAATCCAACACACTCTTCACTCCCTGTGCGATCCAGCCATTAAAGCCTCTAAATGGAAAAGCCAGCAGCTACTCTCCTTTACAACAGGGTTAAGTACTGTATTTACATATGGCCTTATCTTCCATACAGGCAGCTGCTCCCTCTCTCTCCATCACCATTCAACTTCTTCATTCTTTAGTACTCTAGCATTAATATTGCCCAGCTTTTGGAAAAGATATCTAACTCAAAAAGACCCTGGCTTGCTGTAAACCTGTTAACACTCCATCGTAGTATTAAATGCATTGAGTGGCTGCTAACGCTGTGGCACTCTTTCCTTAGTAGCCATGCAAACTGCTTAAATGGTGGGAAGGACTGGGACACCGCAAGTCGCACAAGCACTGTTTTAAGAACCCTGCATGGTCTGACTTGAACTTTTCTAGAGTTGTGTTATGTCATACATTTAAGTGAGCTTTGCCTCTGGAAACACTCCAGCTCCTGAGCAGGCTTCTTGGACCTATTTCTACAACCAGCAACACAGGATTATTTTTCAGGTGGTGTTTCCTCACTAAGACAACTCTTGGTTGAGGTCTTAACAAGACTTAAGCTTCTCCAGTTTTCGTAACACCAGGTAGCAGATGAAAGGAAACACCTGACCATAATTACCTGATTATTGTAACCCATTTAGTTTGGGCTCTAGCCAAAAGGATTGGTTCTGCTCTCCCACATACTTATCCTGGGTCTGCTCATTCTCATTCCTACTGTGTACACAGCTGGACAGCAAGTAGCATTAATGAACCCATCTGACTAAAAATTTACAAAAAAAATGAATTTCAGTTAGAAGGCCAGTACCAGCATAAAAAAGTGCCAGAAAGAGCCAAAATATACCTCCTAATAACAGCTGCATTACAGCAACTCTGAAGGCAACCTCAAAACAGTGACACACACCTATGCACAAAACAGCCACAAGACTGCACAGTCACTACACGTTCCAGCCTCTCCCTGCTCAATTTATCGTGCTTCCATCCTCCTGAAGTGAGATTCATCCTGAATCCCACTCTCAATGCAATCCACCATAGAGCTACACAAACACTTGCACTCAAAATCAGAAAACGGAAATGGGGAAATAGCTGGGGTAGTGGCACGCAGGACAAAGGGGTGGACACAAGGTACAGAATAAAGTATTTCAGTTGGACCTGCAACAATCATCTAGTCCAGCTGCCTGACCACTTCAGGGCTGAGCAAAAGTTAAAGCATATTATTAAGGGCATTGTCCAAATGGCTCTTACACACTCACAGGGATAGGGCATTGACCACCTCTCTAGGAAGCCTGTTCCAGTGTTTAACCACTCAGTAAAGCAATACTTCCTAATGTCCAGTCTAAACCTCCCCTGGTGCAGCTCTGAACCATTTCCACATGATGAGCCTTACAGCTTCAGCAGTTTTAAAAGCCTATAGCTCAACAGAATGTCATGCGATAACTCAGGTGATCTAACAGATTACTGCCAATAAAAATTTGTACCCTCTCCCCTCCTTTTGCTAAATTGAGGGAAAAGCTCAGAAAAGCAGAGTTACTTTTCTCCTGGGTTTATAAATGGAAAAACTCAACTACATGGCAAGGAGACTGCCAGAAGCATCATACGGAGGAGACAAGATTTCATGGCTAGAAGTAAGGGAAAGGAGAGGGATGAGCAGGACCAGCCCTTCCCCCAGCCACAAATACTCTTGAAATGGGCTCAGATTCCTCACTGAATCGTACTTCAGACCAGCAGGGAAAGTAAACCATATTACTGATCGCAGGAACACACGCTGAGATGTGTGACCCTGTACTGCTGAATGCGTGAGGCTTCACTGTCTGCCTTCCCACCACCTCCCTGTCAGTGCTGAATGCCGGCAGTTTGCCAAGACAAGTCATGCTATCACTGAATAATCACTAGGACAGGTAGGTACAAACTGGCCTAAGCAATCCCAGCTCTTGGTCAAGTACCTTTGCATCCCTTGACTCCTCCATTCTGGTGGCATAACTTTTTGGGCACCTGCACGACGCAGACAAGGAAATTAATCTGGCTGAAAAATAACTTTTTCCACTAGGCTACTTTTTTCAGTCAGATCAGTTCCCTGATCAGCCACAGCACCACATAAACAACTGTACAGTAGTCAAGAGGTGGCAGTAAGCAGCCAGAGCAAATGACCTGAGGTGACTCTGCTGCCAAGAAGAGGCATGCAGGACCACAGCCTCAAGTTTTGTTTTCTAAAAAATAGTAATAAAAATTTTAAAATTTAAAAAAAAAAAATGTTGTCAGCCAACATGCAGACTCAAACAAAGCAGCTTGAATGCTGCCATAATACTCCTATAAAATTCTCATTCCTACAGCTTTTAGAACAGAAAGGTTACTTTATAGCTATATGCAGAGATAAAGAATACTTACATAATTCAATTAAAGTCCACAGGAAATCAAGCACTGATTTTTTTTGCTGCTCACAAAACTACTCGTTCGTCTCGTGTTTGACTAGGTAGCCCAAAAGATATATGAACTTTCACCATATTAGAACAGAAACAAAAATTATCATGTTGTGATCTGGTATGTTCTTCTGACTCATTATCTCAGCACAGTTCTGTGGGTTGCTTTTTCTTTTTTTAAATTCTTGCATCACATCTGCACATCAATGTGCTTTATAATAATTTAAACAACTGGTGAGACAGTATCAGAACAGTTAGCACCCATGTCAAAGACCTTGTCAAAATTTATACAGCAGCAAACAGAAATCTCTAAATCTACGAGTACATCTTTATTATAACCAAAAAAAAAAGTTTCCAGCATAAGGCAGAAAAAAATAGAAGAAAAAAATCCACCTCATTTTAGGAAAAAAATATTGCTCCAGAGCTTTAAATTGTATATGAATATTAGTGACAGCAAGCGGAAGTCACAAGGGTACAGAAGTCCAATAGCTAAAAAAAGTTCTGTCTTCCTTCATAGCAACATCACTGCTGAGATATAAGCATCTTCAAACACAACAGGGAATTTCTATCAACTTAATTAACACCACCAAGGGACCTGAGATACCATTTTATTACACATTTTAATTTTATGGCTGGATTTGTAAGTTCGGTTCATACCACAAACTTTGTTCAGGAGCACAGCCTGATTCGTGTGATCTGTATACGAGAGTGAGAAGATAACAGTGAGGGCTAGACAATATTACCAACTTCTGTACAAGCCAGCAAAAGGAGAACAAGCAGTATTTCAATAATGAGATCATTTGAGAGAGTTTCATTTCTTGAAAGTGGAAACAAAATCCCCATTGCCTTTGATGCTTAAATAAGAAGACTCAAAACACTTTAAAGAATAGACAATAATCCCGTGTTTATTTATGATAAAGACAAAACAATCTTTAGAGTCTTTTTTTTCCTTTTAGAATCAGCCTTTATTGTTCAATAACATTTAGTGACTTTCATCCTCTACAAGACATTGCAAGTTATTTTAAGGACTTCAATTAGAACCAGAAGTTTTCCCAGAACAGATCAACAATTGCTAAAATACATATTTAGGTGTTCTTGCCACTCTGGAGTAACCCAGCAGTACAGCTGCATCAGCTCGCTTGAAATCCATCAATACATCTGGTCCAACATGCTACCTTGTGCTAAAATTATTCATCTGTCGGAAGTACAAGACTGAATTGCTATTTACAGAGCTACTACTCATTCATTCAAGGGCTGGGCATACTAGGAAATCTACAGAAACTAAACACTACCTTTTAAATTTACAGGTGCCATACAAAAAATTTAATTCAATAACCTATACAGACCTCCTCTTGCTGCACTGCGCTTGTTTCATGTTTTGATTAACACCTCACCCTTCACAACTTCTAAGTATTTATAAGACAAATGCAGATGCTTAGTACAACTCTTCTTTTACACAGCTGAAGCACTCTCCCTCTACCTTAACTTCTGCGAGGCTTAGATTTTCATAATTAATTTGATGCCCAGCTTCAGATGCTTACAGGCTCCCTTTCTGAGGGAGAACACCTGCAGCTCCTATTGGGTTCACAGGAGGCTCCAGCTGCTCAGGCGGAGAGCCAGCCTCAAGGTTTTTCAAATCCCCTACCCAAAACGAGGGCTTTGCAAGCGTGCTCGCACAGGGTGGGTGGCAGAGCGGAGACTTGGCGTCAGGGAGTCCCTCACTCCACGTCCTCTTCTTGCGACCGAGAAGGGCTTGGGCACGGCCGCGCACGGCTCACGCCTCAGCACCCCGGCCAGGCTACCCCAGCCCTGCCGGGCCTGCGCGCCCGCACTGCCCTGGGCTCCCCGCCTCCGCACCCCACCGAAGCCGCCGCCTCAGGCGCAGGCCCTCCGTCAAACAACGGCTTAAGGCGGCCCGCGACCTCCTCAGCGCCCCCCCCCAGGCGGGCACGGCTGCTCTGCTCGCCCTTCCTCCCCGCTCGCCCGGGCACACGCCACCGGCCAGGCCCCTCCGCCCCGCCACCGCCAACGGCCGCCGCTGAGGAGACGCCCCCTCCCCACAGCCGGCGCCGCCCGCAACGGCTCCGCGGCGCGAGCCCCGACCCGCTCGCTCACCACAGCCCCGGACACGGCGTGCACCAGGCTCTCGTAGGAGACGATGGAAGACATGGCCGCGGATCCCGTGGGCTCCGCCATCGGCCGGCCCGGCTGCACAGCGGCGCTGCCCAGATCTAGGCCGCCCACGGCCGCCCCGACTCGCGCCATAGCGCCCGCCCTCCCATCACGTGGTGCCTCGCCCCGCCCCCCGCCGCCAGCGGCCCGTCCCTCCGGCGGGACCGGCGCATGCGTGCTGCCGCGCCTCCACGCCGAGGTCGGGGCCGGCGCTCGGGGAGCGCGGAGAGGGAGCGGCGGCGCCTCGGCCGTCGGCGGGTGAGGGGAGGCCGAGCAGCGGGTGCCGCGCTGGAGCCCTCCGTGAGAGGGGAACCAGGGTGGTCACGCAGGCCGCCTGTGAACACCCACGAGAAGGGGCGGAGGGACAGCTCGGGAAAGCGTCGCACGGGGAACTTCAGCATCCAGCTGTAAGAGCGCCAGCCGGGGAGGAAATGCGTTAGTGGAAGCCCTGGGCACTGGAAAGCTGTGTCTGAAGTGCTTTTTATATATCTGGTTTTGTACCAGTTATATATTAGGTACAAATTTTTTTATATATCAGATTTTTTTCTCTACACCAAGTAGCCCTGCCTCACAGAAGCTTAGAATAATTGCTGTGGCTTCAAGAAAAATACAGAATTAGGGTAGATACTGGGAACGCTGAGGAAATCCATTGTTCCTTCCTGTGAAAGTACAGTAATAGCTTTTCTCTCCACTACCAGCTTCCCTTTCCCAAACATTTAACGTAAGCACTTAATTATGAAGAGGAGACAATATTTAACTTCAAATTCTATTTCTGCTTTTTTTAACTTCAGTCCCATTCCTGCTGCCTCAAGTCCGGTATCTTTAAAATAACAGTTTTTCAAGTTGATCATTTCTCATTCCATGTGGACAGATCAAGCTTGTTGCCTTCTCCAACTCTTTTGTTTGCTCCTTTTCCTGGTCCGTAAGCCCTTTCTTACTCCTCCTCTGCCTTCACGGCTGAGAGGCTGCCCAGCGCCTGCAACCACAGCACACCATTACAAACAGAGCATCTCCAGGCTTGTCAATCCTTTTGCTGGCTAGGATGGAATGAGAAGTGCTGCAAAGATAGGACTAGACACAGGTAGCCAGCCAAAGGACAGGGTAGCTACAGCTCGCAGCAGTTAAAGCATGCAGTGACAAGACTATTAAATACATGGTTTGGAAAATACCAAGAATCCTATAGCCTCCTCTTAAACGTTTGTGTAGAAGAGGTTCTGCAGGGCGGAAAGGAGCTGAGGAAATGAAATGAGGTTGGACACGCCACAGTTTGTAAAATCACTTGGGATGGTATCTGTGTCTCTTCCTGTCCTGGGTTTTTTCCCCATTCTCATGTCATACACTCATTTCCAGATAGCTTCAAGGTTTTGCCAGTGTTAAAAATCTTTCCCCTCTTCTTAGCTTCACCTGTACTTCAAAAAAAAAAAAATATAATAAAAGATAAGAATTAAAATTCTCCTTAGCTTTGTATCATGTTATTCCTAGGCTCTTTTTTTTCTATTGTTACTCCATCTTT
Source organism: Gavia stellata (assembly GCF_030936135.1). Classification (NCBI taxonomy): domain Eukaryota; kingdom Metazoa; phylum Chordata; class Aves; order Gaviiformes; family Gaviidae; genus Gavia; species Gavia stellata. The sequence goes on along the minus strand of NC_082597.1, from coordinate 56,776,625 downwards.
CGTTCTCCCTTTCTGAACAGAAAAAAATAACTTCATAATTTGTTCTTCATGTTTGCAGGTCTTATTTCTTTGATCACAACTCTCCAGCAGCCTGTTGCTTGAGCTGCAAGAGCTCTTAGCACTTACACCTGTGGTAGGAATCACAAAATCACAGAATCACTATGGTTGGAAAAGACCTGTAAGATCATCAAGTCCAACCATCGACCCAACACCACCATGCCCACTAAACCATGTCCCACAATGCCTCATCCACACGTTCCTTGAACACCTCCAGGGATGGTGACTCCACCACTTCCCTGGGCGGCTTATTCCAGTGTCTCACCACTCTCTCAGTAAAGAAATTTTTCCTAATATCCAGCCTTTTAGTAAGATTCCCTGTGACAGGTGCACCCACTGTGACTGAGTGAACGGTACTTTGGTTTGGTCATCACTGACAAGTAGGCCTGACTGAAACCAGCCCTGCTGTGCAAACCTTGAGAACTGTGCTAGGCCATATCTTCTCAGGAACTAAGGAGTTGAGGTCATGTCTTACCATCTGTTATCTGTCTTGTTTGCAGAATTTTAATTCTGTAGATGCCTGTACAAGGAGGTAACAGATCTTGAGAAACTGTAGCCTTGACAGATTTTCTGTGGCCAGCCCACAGCTTTGTTTTCGATTCATGACAGAGAATGAGGACATTGTTGGTGACTCCAGAGGTCAAATTTACTGCCTCTGCACAATGTCTTACCTTAGCAAATAAAGGATGAACTCTGAACTTAAACCAATTTTACCCTACTACTCTCCTTGTTCTAACATTAATTTACAAAAAAAAAATTAAAAAAGGCACATCTCCTTTTTTTTGCTTTGAAATTCAATTCATTAGAGACTGAAAACATGTTTAGACAGATTTAATTACTACTTTCAAAAGGACTTTTTGAATCTGTTGCAAAACTTATCTTTCAGAAGAGGTTGATAAACTGGATCATACTCCCAGTGCATCATGGATTAAAGCAACTAGAGATTAACAAATGAGACTGCATATGCTGACAATTTAAATTCCTTAAATAGCGCAATGTTTGATCACACAAACTTACCAAGATCAGGCTTAAGTATAATACCATGGAAAGACCTGCCTATTCCAGAATAAAGCACTGTAATTACAAACGTATTAAAAACCCCATTTCTTAAGTACGTGTGTGCGTGCGCTTTGCTTGTTAGATAACTGAACAGATTCTGACTGAACCTCTGGAATGCCGTGGAGTTTGCCCTTGGTACTTCATCTAGGCCCAAGGACATCAGAGAAGTTGAAATGTTTTTCAGTTTAAATTACTTGCATTTGCCATTATTAAATTTAATCTGCTATCATGCTACTTGTTCAACAGCCTTACTAGTTCAGACCAAATGTTCCTTAGCCACCTTTAGTTTTACATAGACTAAGTAATTGTCAAAACAAAAATTTTGGTGCCTTAATGTTTTTTTTTCCCAGGCACTTGATAGATGTCTAACATCTGCTCTAATTGCACATTTTTGTGGTCTTGGGTTTTTTTCCAAAAAGGCTAGTAATTCATTCCAGTTTTGATTTTTATTTCTTCTGGTTTGAAAAGTTTTCACCCAAGAGACTGAAGAAAAAATATAATGGATTACAAAATGGCTTCTGAAAATCTGTTTTCTCAAGCAGTTTTCCTTGTTGTGGGTAACACACAAAAAACCTAGAGCAAATCTTCTTTTAGAACAGGTGTGTTCATTTTTCCTTATAAACTGATCACAATAAGCCATTATTTTAGATCCTTTTTTAAAAATCTGAAATAAGAAAGCACAGGTGGCACTTGGTCCTTTTCCAGATGAGAACTACACACTAGTGGCTGAGCTTCAGCATGAATCTCTAACGAGAGGCAGCGCAGTTGGCAGCAGCTCAGCCACTTCGTTCTCAATATACCACCTTGATATTTTTCCATCTAATTCTGATGACTTCCTAATAACTTGTACCTTCAGCCTATTTTAAAAGCTATTTTTATTAAACACCGCACTGGTTGTTAGGTGACTGGTCTGCTTTTCTGCTATGATCCTTTTCTTTGTGAAATGCAAGATGCAAACTAACTCATTGCTAGAACCTCTTACCCTCCAAAGTGAGAACATTAGATGTAGGAAACGAAAGGTTTCAATAATCGAATTCCCTTGCTATTAACTGATTTAGACCTCACCTCCTTGTTATTTACTTTATAGTTCACAAATAAGTACCTTTTCTTTCTGAATACCTTTGTTTTATACAAATTATGCTTACCATGACTGTTTCAGCTACTGTACTTCAGGAAGAAATTCCAAGATAAACTGCTACTCCCAATCCTGTAATCTTTCACATTTTATTTATTTACACCTAGTAGCAACTTGTATTCCTTGTAGTCACTGTAATGTTTGTATATTAAAAAAATCGTGGTTTTAGTAAATGTGTGCAACAACAAAGGTGCCAAAGTTTGTTACCCACTTACTTTACAAAAAGAGTCGTAGCGCAGTCTGCAAATACATTTCTTTATTGACAAGATGTTAAGCTTGTCTGAGACCATCCATCTAGAATATACATTTCAAAAGCATATTTGTACATCAAAGACAGGTACAGTAGTAACATTTCGTTAGCAAGATTACAAGTTAACATCTTGATTTGGTTAGTCATCAAGATTCAGATTTACAGGAAAGTCCTGGGTATTTACATTCAGTAGGACCTCCAGTCAGTGGGGGTGAAGGAAGGTTTGTCTCACATAAAGCTCCTGTTTGTGAGGACCACACCAGGAGAATGTGACTTACCTAAGCTCTGATTCACAAGGTGTTCAATTATTTGTAGCCCAAAGTCACCTGTATCTTTTTGTTGCTCCACCAGCCACCACCTGACCTGCTTTGTTTCTTTGTCACATTAAAACTCTTCCTGCTTCCCCTGTATTTGCATTTGCTTATATCATACTACTGACCTCGTATGACTTGTCCTGTAGTACTCAATGTATTGGTCTCTGCATCCAGTTGGAGGTTGCCACTTTTATTCCATTTCAGCTCTTTGGTAATCCAGAATTACTTTTCTACAATGCTGCCCTCACTCAGTCATGTATGGAGTAAGGTTGAGTCCCACCTCTGCAATGCTCCAATTAACGTTCATGAGGCACCTTTCTCTAGACATCGGAAGAAAATACTGCTATCATTTTCCTAGTGATTCACCCTCCTGCACAAGGATGCCAATCCACTTCTGTACTGATACCAGCCACCATCAGACTACCCTGCAGCCAATGAAAGGAAACAACCCTCTAGCCTCTACCACCATTCCAAGAACCTGCTTGCCGTACAACCCTGAAAGCACTGCAGTATCCCTCAGCCTAAATGCCCTGTGGGATTTCAAAGGGGCTCCAAACACTTCCAGTTGGGAGTGTGCCACAATCCACAGGAAGGTACATGCCAAAGCTGACCTGGCTCCAACTCACCCTGACTACATCCACAACCTCCCATCCCTTTGGGTGAAGGATTCTGCTCAGACAGCAGGTGCTACAAGCTCCCGTAACAATATTGTTTGCTCTTACATCTCACGAAAGAGGGATGCATGGGCATACACAAGTGTGGCTTGTACGAGCTTTATGCAAAGGCCCTGAAGATAACAAACAACAAAAAAGTGGCATTTAAAGAGAGTTATTTTAAACTACAGATACTACTGCTGGCCACTTGCAACAAGCTGTTTCTATTTCATGGTTTTACTTTTACATGGCTTTTTAATACTCATTTATTGACCCATTCTGCCTCCAGCCTATCACTGCTCTGCCCAGTCTTGTCCCACCTGCCTTCATCCGACTTTGAGACAGTCTGGTTCCTGCCCATCTGATCATTGCCTTCCAACAAAGACAAACCAAGCCACTTGGACAAATGGCTTTTATTCACAGCCCAACACTGAAGCGAGAGAGATTAAAAAAAGATAAATGGTAAATTATGAGACAGGCACCAAGCCTTGCATTCTCCACCTTACTATGCAACAGGGCTCACTGTGAAGTAGTGCAGTCTGGAAGTGGCATCTGACCTGACATTTCCCGTTTTCCCTTAGGGCACCACAGCTGAACCACAGAGACTAGTCGCTCAAAGTGACACACACAATGTAATAGGTCTACAACCCTTTACTACCAGTCAGCTGCAGGTATATCATCGTACTCTGGCAGACCAGATCATCAATCTGTGGCACTGGATTGGCCAAGCAGTGCAGTACATGACTTGCTTCAAGGGCAGAAATGCACACCTGAACTTAAGTCAGCACCTCAGATGCTACACTGTGCTAGCTGAACCATTGATACACACTCAGCTCAAGTGTTTTTAGTTAAATTGTCAGCTAAGTTGATTACTGCCACTGTACTTGTAAGAACCACCCCTGCTCTCTGCTGCAATGGAAGCAAATAACCTGAAGGAGCTGCCAGTAAAGACTGGAGCAAGCACTGAACAAAATAACAACTTCCTCATATAGCTACTTATATCCCACATTTGGAACTTACCATCTTTGCTGATCTCCTGGGCAGCTAACTTTCTGCACTTGCACTTCTTTTCAAACCAAGTTAGCTGCTTAGATGTCCACATGCCAACTTTCGGAACTGAGATGAGGTCCAGACATCTCCTCAATCAACTTACCAGATAACATTAAAAACAAAAAAACCCACACGCCAAAGTCATGGGATGTGCATTCCCAAAGGATCACAACAATTCAGCTAGATTGATTGCTAATGCTAACATCAAAATTAGGGAGAATGTTTTTCTTGAGTCAATCAGCTCTGAATAAGGGCAACTGATGTGTAAGCCAGCAGCCAGGACACAGATATGGCCATTTCTACTAGCTAGCAGCAACTTCCTACTTTTGACTAGTCATGAGTAGACACACACAAACATCTAGGATGGAGTAACAGGAAACCGTAGGGAATAAATTCACGATGTTCTAATGCATGCACAGCACATATGCACCAGCCTGAATGAAGAAGTCGAATTTCAGCCTATACTGAGAGATGACCTACTTCAAGTATCTCCTCTTGGGAACAGATCAAGAGTATGACCAAAAGCCAGGCACACTGCAACACACAATCATAACTTGAGTTCATTTGGTCATGAAGACAAGCCCTTAAGCATTTAGTTCCAATTTAAATCACAAGTTATATACACAGCTTAATTGAAGCACTTCCACATTTAATTTAAATAAAATAGGATTTATCAGAAAGTTACACAAACCCAAAAAGCTTTATTTTTCAAAACCATACTTTATTTTTAAAGGCTAAGAGAAGTATTCAGAACTATATTTCTTAAGCAAAAAGATTCACATTTCATTCTGCAGGTTCACTAGTATGAGAAAAAGCATTTGGGGATTTATTTTTTCTAACTGTTGTTGAGTTCCTACACCAATCCAGATTTATTTAAAAATGGTAACATCAGTTATGGCTTAAGATACAGAATTACAAAAAAGTAACACAAATATTGAGACTCAAGTGGTGAACAGGTAACTATGGTCATTTTTCCACAGAAAGATAATGTTTTAGCTAAGACAAACAGAAGCAACAACTATCTTTATTGATAGACAAATCAACTGAACATGATCAGCACAGACGCTACATTAAGGATATCCATGCTGTTAATCCACAAGTGTTAGAAGAATGTTGTGTCTGCTCCAATCACTTCACCTTTTCCTCCATATCACCAGCCTCAAAAACATGGAAGTATGAAACCACGACAACAGCTTTTTGTTTTGTTTTTTGGGGGGTTTGTTGTTTTTTGGGTTTTTTTTTAAAGGAAAGGATACAAGGAAAGATGGAAGACTACAGTATGCGGTGAAGGAATAGTCATCACCTCTAAAGAGACAGCAGGACTTTGGCCAAGAAATTTTAATCAGTAAGCATGTAAGGACTCAAACCTACTCAGAACCCAGAGCTGCAATTTTGTTGGATATTCTCCCCTTCACTGATTTATAACTCTGCATTTACATGTTCTGGATGGCTTGCATTCAGTGGGACAGAGGTAGTGATGGGAACAAGATTCCTTCCCTAAAGTTTCCAAATAGATGAAACCTGGTAAGCATGGCCCCAAGGAAGGGTGAGTGCAACCAGCTGAGGACCTGCCAACTGGGAAAGGACAAGAGCACAAGCACAGACAATAAGCTGCTCTCCCATACCCAGACTGATAAAAAAAATATTACGTAAAGGTGCTGGACAAGAATTGAGCAAGGAACAAAAACCTCTGTGGCCTCTGCAAAGGTTGTGCCAGGTTGTGCAAAGGATAGGACTGTATCTTTGCTGCACAATTGCAGTGATCAAAGTATTACACAATTTGCAGTACTGCCAGAAGTTCCAGTGTGTAACTAGCTAGCATGGTTACACTGGTAATTTTAATAGCTACATAAAGTCAGTCACCCATTTAAAAAAAACATAAGGACTTGTATTTGCAGACAATTCCTTTATCCGGTTAATTCTTCAGACTTGTCCCACCTTTTCTATTTGTGACTAGGCCAACTTTTCTGTCCTAAGGGGATTAAGACAGACTTCAACTGTTAAAGTTCCTTCCTCTTTGCTCACTGAGAGTAATTAAAAACAAATCCAAAATAACACAAAAGCACATTTTTATCTTACACTCCTGGAATATTACGATTTCTTACAGGAGCGTTCAAAGGAAACTGTCTGCAATGCTTATAATAAAAGGTTACGATTCTTGGACAAGGAGGGATGGTTTAAACTAGGTCATCTGATATAATTTGAGTGCTATAAACCAATCATTTAATAAAGTCAATGCTTGGGGCTAGAGAGCAGTTCTCTTCAGAACACCCCATTTCTCTTCTTAAGAAGATCAGAGGTACAATGGTTTGTTTTATTGCAACACTGGTTAGCCAAATCCAATCCTTTCTATTCAGCTATGATTTTTAAGAAACAGGGATATTACGGTTTACTGCCAAATTTGGCAGACAATTTACTGATGAGATTCATGACCTTTGGATTGTTCTGGTACTTGGACATATTTGCTGGGTTCTGGGCAACATCTTGGAATGCAGCCATAACTTCTGGATCCTGCAGGACAAAAAGCGAAAAAATTAGGGCATTTATAAACCAAGTCTACAAAAGCTAGAGGTTATGTGGTTCCAACATGAGTCTAGCCTTGCTCAGCTTTTCACATGACAAGACTGTATTAGAGTTTTGGGCAAGAGGTCTCTAAAGAAAACCCAATGATATAGTGCATGCTGTTAATGCTGCATCAGTAAACAGCAGAGTGTCATTACTGAACTTGTTAGAGGAACAGCGCAATGTGTGAGAAGGGGGATAAGATAAGAGTTCTTTTTCTCCGGAACAGGAGCCATGAAACACAGCCACACCTACTGGATTATTTCTATTCAGGCACCTTCAAATGCATTTTGAAGGAGGCAGGAGCTCTATGTGTGTAGCACGCATGACAGGACAACCCTCCTCTGAGCAATAGCTGCTACTCATCCCTTTCACCTCTGTTCCTTCTAGCAGCAGAAACTTTAATCTGCTGGACTGTGGGCAGATGATGTGGCAATGTTTGGCTTTTAAAAATGCATCTAATTCTCAGTCATTCCCCACCTCCTTTGAGAAATCACACTGGAAGAGAATCTTCTTATCTCTCATCACACTACTGTGTTGCAGTTAATAAATACATTCACATATACATTAAAGTCAGTGGTCAAAAGAATACCAGCTTCATCTTCTCTATTTAGTATGAGAAGCATTAATACTTTTTTCTGTACTTCTAGCACACCTTTGGCCTCCATTAAACTAAAATTGGTTTTACTCATTTTACATGTGCATGTTTTGAACAGTGCCCTTTAATAAATCTGTATAGACTGATTTTACATCTCAGCCTGGAAAAAGGTTTCCATTATAAGCAACTTCTGCAAAGATTAAAGTTTTCTTTAATCCAGCTAAAGTGCAAGCAGTTTATTATGTCCAATGCAAATCATCTGCATCAGCTGTAATTTCATTTGCTGTTCTTTCTAGCACATTTAAGTAGTTTCACTGAAAGATACAATCTTCCCTGGACTTCTAGGCCATGGCTACTGCAGATGTGTTCTTTGGAAACCATCAACAGCCAACTAGTGTCCTCAGAGTTGTCTGTGCTAAGTAACACCACCCTCTGCCTATTCTAGCATCAGACACAGACAAAAGCTGTTTAACAAGTCTGATCCGAAATTACGGTTGGTAGGTGTGGACTCCGCTGAAATCATCCACCTGGTTCAATCATGTTTTATACATGTTGGGAACCAAGAGTCAAGTCTTATCTTTTGTTAGAAGGATTTACAAGTGTTTTGTCTCTCTCACAAAAGGGAATCAGCAAAGTCTATGAAAAATAGGATACTGAAGTTTAGAAAACAGACACTAAATAGATATATTTGCATAGGAATCCTGTACAGTGGAGAAAAGAAAAAAAAGACGACTTTCACAACATCAAACTTCATGAATTTCCAATTTCAAAATAGGGCATACAACTATAAAGATCATGTCGTGTTGTTAAATCTGTGTTTTCCCCTTACATGAATCTGGAACAAAAAGCTGAGTAAGCTTAGTCACTGGCTTGTGTCAAAGCACACATAAATGAATGCTAAATATCCAATTTTATGCTACGTGTTTTGTGGTCCTATAAATTCACAGCAAGTAAATTATTCTGTACTTGTGCAACTCCCTGGAAGCCCTCAGCCTTAGACTGTGTTTATAAAAATGTTTAACACATCCAAGGTTTCACATTGATGAGCAGTATCATCAGAATAAAGTTTAAGACTGAGGATATCAACACTTCCATAGGGAAATATTTAGTACATAAGGTGAAATGGGAACCACTGTATAAACAGCATTAGTGAAACATTGAGTTTTCGAATGCTCTAGTCTTTAGTTGCAGAAGGATGAAAAATACTTCTAAGCAAAAAGTTATCACTATTCTTATTTCCAACTTACACATTTTGGTGGAAGTCTGGGTCTAACATATGACTACATGTCAAATAAGGAATCCATAGGTTCATCTTACACATCACTCCTTTTGAAAGAACTTACATTTGACCCATGACAGCTCTCCAAAACACAAATGTCATGTTGTGTCCAGAGAAAGCAGTTGCACATGCAAGATAGGAAGTATTACAGAACCCTCCAGATAGTCAAAATAGTAAAGTAAGAGAAACACACACACAAAAATTTCAGCCAATTCTTCTGGAGACTAAAAAGCTTAGGGGCAAATGAGCTAAAATAATATGCATTAGAAGTCAATGCAAAAGGTCACAACTACTACCGTTAAGAAGCTGTGAAAAGAAATGCAACAGAAGTTTTGCCACTTTGAGTCTTTTGTGCATAAAAGACTAATATCAGCCACCACTAAAAAAACCAAAACAGAGAAATATCCTGAAGACAATAAATCTTCTGGTAATGGAACCAGAAATCTTCATCAAGAAACAAGTTTTTATACGAGTTTGCAGAGATTCTTATCTTTATGCCAATGATGAGCAATAACTTCTACAACCATGCCCATAGGCGGCCGCATCTGGTTCTTTGGTTGCTTCTACAGATGACGAGCTGAAGTTGACCGCGTAACTGGTTTAATCCAGCTCATGTTCAGGCACACACCGTTGTAAGGTTTACCGAGATGTTAAAAGACTCAGGCGTATTTCAATGTTAGCTCATGGAGAATAGTCTCCAGGATGACGATGGTCACTAAGTCTAAAGACATTGACAAGAAGGTCTGTACTCTCAGAATACTCCAGTTTCAGCAATAACTCCTCACTATGAAAAGACTCTACACACTGTCAGTTAAAATAGTATCTTAAGATTAGTGATTTGGGAGAGACTTGCATGATTCAAAATCTTCAGACTTTTTTGTAACACATCCGATAACCTATGTAATAGCTGCCACCTACCGTTATCCATCAACATATTCCATAGCTGCACTGAGCAGAAGTCAAGCAGTAGAAACTACTGTCTTTTAAGACTAGAGCTTACACTGCCAACTCAGGCAGGACCAGAATGTAGTCAGTTGGACATTTTACACAAAGTCCACAGTACAGACATAGGTGAAATGCTGAGTAAATCATATCTAGCTGTGAAGTTTGTACAAAGAGGTCAGCAAGAGACTCAAGGCTTTGTTGACAGGTTCTACATGTTAAAGCCTGCCTGCATTATCAGAAAACACCATCAACACACATTATTGCGTATAGAGTCCTATAACATGTTGGGGTATATATAATCAGCATGCAACAGAGTCTTCTTAAAGGCATGTGGCAAACGCTTAATATTTAGCTGCACCTCAAAGCTCCATTTTCAGCAACTCTAATTTCAAATTCCAGTATTACACCATAAATTAGCCAGGTAATGAATACAACTACAAGTCATGGGCTTTTTTTGGATGGTTTGCATGCAAGTCAACATTGCTGACTGTGGCAGCCTAAGTAAAGGTGTGTTTCCAAACACCAGCAACCATTAAGGGAAGCCATGAATTTTTGCATGGAAGTGATGCCCTTTTTTGTGATTTCAGGGCATACCAAATAAGGGTCCCTTGTGATGCTTTTATTTAGATGGGGATCATAGCTGTTGATGAGCTGAGAACAGTACATAACTCTAGTTTAACCACAGCAATCCAGAGAAAGTAACAGGACACTTTTATACTTGATCATATTAGTATGCAAATATAACTATATAGCTCAGATTTTTCCTAGCCCACCTGCCTTTAAACCTGATGTTGTCAGATATGTTCTACTTAATCTGCTGGAATACTTTTCTTGTGTAACAAGTAGTCATGACATTGAGCAATTAATTAATTGAGCAATTAATCAAGCCCACTGGGGAAGTAAGCGTTCTGAACATGAATTTAGAAAATGCCAGATGCAAAACTATTCTGATACATTGCCTCTGGCAAAACCCAAACACTTAATCTCCTAAAAGAAAGGCAATTCTCTTCTCAATATTATTGTAATATATTGTGTTGTAACAATACTAACAATAATTTTTTGTTTGTGCATAATTACCTTGCCACAATGTATGTGCACTCAAAAAAGGAGCAAGCGAATTATACCGTGTCAAAAATAACCATTCAAGAAGACTCAAAAGAGATGAAGAACTCCATATAGCACATAGTTTTGCCTATCATAGGTGAGTATGGGGCAGGTTGGGGGGCATCTTTAAGCTCCCATCAGTTTGAAAAACAGCTAACATTGATTCCAGACAGTCTGGTGGTGCCACACAAACAAGGAGAGAATTTCACAACAGAAATAAGCTAGCATCCATTGCTATCCAGAAGGTCACATCTTTCTTCCTTCCCTTAGCTCATAGGCATTCTTCCCTCATTCAGAACATTGAGCTTTGATTTTAACAAATACTCACCTGCACAGCCACAAGGACCTCTGGATCACTGAGAATCTCATTGAGACCTGGCATACCTCCAGGCACAGCCCAAGGAAATCCACCTGAAAACCCAAGACAAGAGGAATGCATGATGAAAAACATTTAATTCATCTATACAGGAGGCTCACTGAGAGAGACAAAGGCATACTTCCTTTGCCACACCTCTAATAAGGCTACAGCTGGTCCACTGAATGGAAAGCAGGGTCTTCATCTTCTCTTTCTGTGAAGAACTACATCTTATTTCATCCATTTCAACCCAATTGAATAGGAGGCTTGTAATGAGTGTCAGGTTCTAGCACCTTGTACACAGATACAGTTATTTTTCTGGTTAACTTAAATCAGGTAGGTCTCAAGCCCAGGAACATAAGGAGTTTGAATGCCTGGGGTGAACGATTCAGGGCAAAAGCAGATCAGTAGTAGTATGTCCCAGGTACATTTCCATGTTTGGTGGGAACTTCAGGTTTGAAAAAATTGTACCACCAGAGGAAAAAAAAGAAAAATCCCTGAAGCAAAATACTTGAGGTTCTGGTTCTGAATCCTTAATTGGCAGTTACCCCAGCTACGCTGAGCAGGGTAGATATGGTCTCTATTTGGTTCCCCTGAAGAGCTGATCCGGTTCGAGCATGCACACAGCCTGCCTGTGCTGGTTTTGGCTGGGGTAGAGTTAATTTTCTTCATAGTAGCTAGTACGGGGCTGTGTTTTGGATTTGTGCTGAAAACAGTGTTGATAATACAGTGATGTTTTCATTACTGCTGAGCAGTGCTTACACAGAGTCAAGGCCTTTTCGGCTTCTCACACCACCCCACCAGCAAGTAGGCTGGGGGTGCACAAGAAGTTGGGAGGGGACATAGTCGGGACAGCTGAGCCTAATTGATCAAAGGGATATTCCATACCATATGATGTCATGCTCAGTATAGAAACTAGAGGGAAAGCTGGCCAGGAGACTGCTGCTTTGGGAACAGGCTGGGTATCGGTCAGAGGGGTGGTGAGCAATTGTTTTCATTTGCATCACTTGTCTTTCTTGGGGTTTTTTTGTTGTTGTTGTTATTTTCCTTTTCATTACAATTTTTATTATTATTACCATTATCATAGTTATTATTTTATTTCATTTATTAAACTCTTCTTATCTCAGCCCACGAGCTTTCTCACTCTAACTTTTCTGATTCTCTCCCCCACCCTGCTGGGGCAGGGAGGGGAGTGAGCAAGCAGCTGTGTGGTGCTTAGTTGCCGGCTAGGGTTAAACCACGACAATCCTTTTTGGCGCCCAACATGGGTCTCGAAGGGCTTGAGATAATAACAGATTGAACAGAGCATATTAGAAGGGATTTACATCTCTTAACATTTGCAGGTCACCACATTGATTCATCTGTTCTCGACATTAGTTTATTTAATCTGCACCATGCTCTTTTTTTTGTCTGTACCTGTTAAAGATTGGTGTTGGCTTTTGCGGTTTGCTGTGTTCTGCAGTGATTAGTGATGTTTTAGCCTGGGAGATCTGTTATTAAAACACTGACCTTGAGCTTAATCTGGTATTTGGTCCCTGTACTGAAGCCATTACTGTACTTCAGGTACCATCTCATGGAGACATCTAACAATTATACTTCTTCCTCTGAGAGGTTTTTTGTGGAGGAAATACAGAACCGCACCCTTGCTACCTTCTTCTGTGATGTTGTCTCCCTTGTTACAATGACTTCTCACGAACTTGAACATCCTTGGGTAGTTAAAATACTTCTATTGGTATTTCTTAGAAATATTGCTTTGGTTTTGTCTAAGGTTAACAAGCAATTTAAGAATATGACCCAGGCTCCGTGAGAGTATGGTCATAGGTGGCACGGCATGTGGGAGAATATGGGCAGGTACCTAGAGAACTTCTCACCTCCAATGGCCTGGAGCTTCACTCCTGAATAACTACAGGATCCTGATGAAGTGATAGAATGTTTGGGGAAAAAAAAAAAAAAGCCGTGGCTATTCCAAAGAGGCACAACTTACAGCACTGTGCTGGGCACTGGCCAGTATCTACCAAACACTGCTCAGTATTATGCAGCACCCTCAGGGAGAAGAGACGGAAAACAAACCAACAGACGCTGTGGCTAAACCAGGCACCGTATCAGTCGCCCCTATAACTAAAAAGAAACAATGGAAGTGGAAGTCAACTCATTTAGTAAGGGATGAAGAAGCTTCTCCTAAAAGGAAGCAGGAGAAAGAATCAGAAGAGGCAGCCTGTTCTATGGCACAGCAGTCAGAAGAACAGGAGGAGAAAGAGACTGAAATGGTAAATGAGACAGAAACCACCTGATCCCTATCCCTAAGTGAGCTGTGAGATAAGCGATAAGATTTTAGTCGTCAACCAGGTGAGCTAATTCTCAGCTGGTTGCTTCGATGCTGGGATATTGGGGCCAGTAGTCAGGAATTAGAGGGTAAGGAAGCCCGGCAGCTGGGATCCCTTGCTAAGGACAAGGCCATTAACAAAGGGATTGGAAAAAAGGCAGGAGTCCTCAGTCTTTGGTGGCGACTCCTGTCAAGTGTGAAGGACAGGTATCCCTTCAAGGAAGAACCTGCAAATTCCCGAAGGAAATGGACCAACATTGATGGGGGCATCCAGTATCTGAGGGAATTAGCCATGTTGGAGGTGATCTATAATAACCAGGCATCCAAAGACCCAGATGAAATCCGGTGCATGTGGTCCATGTGGTGAAAGTTTGTATGAAATGCAGCGACATCATACACCTACACTCTGGCAATAATGAGCTGGACAGACACTGAGGCACCAACTATAGATGAACTGGCCAGACAACTCTGAGAATACAAACATAATCTTGCTCCCTCCATGCATGCCTGTGTCTCAGCTGTGGACAGACACAGACTGGCCCAAAAAATGTTTGAGCAAGCCCAGAAGGGTAGGTTTTCCTCATGCACTCCAACCAAAGTCTCAGCTATTAAGATCAGCCTTTTCCTGTTCAAGGGAAAGGGTACCGGTGGCGCACACCACGTGCAACCCTGTGGTTCTTCCTGTGTGACCAGGGGGAGGACATGAGGAAGTGGGATGGTGAACCTACCTGGAGACTAGAAGCTCAGGTACAGGAACTGCAAGGAAAAACAACAGCCAAAAAGCATCCATCCAGGAAAATTAGTGCTCCAGTGTCTGCTGGGCAGAGTAGAAGGGATGACCGTACTTTTGATCCTGATGAAGGGACTTCTGTTTTGCAGTTACAAAAACCAAGTAATGAAGACTCAGACCAGGAATAGAGGGGCCCTGCCTTCAACCAGGCAGAAGAAAGGGGCAACCGGGTTTACTGGACTGTGTGGATTCAATGGCCTGGCACATCAACCCCACTGGAGTAAAGAGCTCTAGTGGACACCAGTGCACAGTGTACTCTAGTACCATCAGATTACAAGGGGGCAGAATCCATCTGTATTTCTGGAGTGACAGGGGGATCCCAAGAACTGTCTGTGTTGGAGGCTGAAGTAAGCCTAACTGGGAATGAGTGGCAAAAGCACCCTATTGTGACTGGTCCAGAGGCTCCATGTATCCTTGGCATAGACTATCTCAGGAAAGAGTACTTCAAAGACCCAAAAGGGTACCGGTGGGCTTTTGGTATAGCTGCTTTGAGTACAGAGAAGATCAAATAGCTGTCTAGCTTGCCTGGTCTCTCAGAGGATCCTTCTGTGGTGGGGTTGCTGCAAGTTAAAAACCAGCAGGTGCCAATTGCTACCATGACAGTGCACCGGTGACAATATCACACCAATCAAGACTTCCTGGTTCCCATCTGTAAGTTGATCCATCAACTAGAAAGTCAAGGAGTGATCAGTAAGACTCACTGACCCTTTAATAGTCCCATATGGCCTGTGCAAAAATCTAACAGAGAGTGGCGGTTAACAGTGGACTATCAAAGACTGAACGAAGTCACACCACTGCTGCGTGCTACCATACCAGACACGCTAGAACTTCAGTATGAACTGGAGTCAAAGGCTGCCAAACGGTAGGCAACAATAGATACCGCCAACACGTTTTTCTCTATCCCTCTAGCAGCAGAGTGCAGGCCACAATTCGCTTTCACATGGAGGGGTATCCAGTACACCTGGAATCGACTGCCCCAGGGGTGGAAACATAGTCCTGCCATTTGTCATGGATTGATACAGACTGCACTGGAACAAGGTGAAGCTCCCGAACACCTGCAGTATATTGACATCATTGTGTGGGACAACACAGCGGAAGAAGTGTTTGAGAAGGGGAGAAGAATAATCCAGATTCTCCTGAAAGCTGGTTTTGCTATAAAACAAAGTAAGGTCAAAGGGCCTGCACAGGAAATTCAGTTTTTAGGAGTAAAATGGCAAGATGGGCGTCATCATATCCCAATGGATGTGATCAATAAAATAACAGCTATGTCTCCACCAACTAACAAAAAGGAAACACAAGCTTTCTTAGGTGTCGTGGGTTTCTGGAGAATGCATATTCCAGGTTATAGTCTGATTGTAAGCCCTCTCTATCAAGTGAACCAGAAGAACAACTTTGAATGGGACCCTGAGCAGCAGCAAGCCTTTGAACAAATTGAACAGGAGATAGTTCGTGCAGTAGCACTTGGGCCAGTCCGAACAGGACAAGATGTGAAAAACATGCTTTATACCTCAGCCAGGGATAACAGCCCCACCTGGAGCCTCTGGCAGAAAGCACCTGGAGAGACTCGGGGTCAACCTCTAGGGTTTTGGAGCCGCGGATATAGGGGATCTGAAGCCTGTTGCACTCCAACTGAAAAAGAAATATTACCAGCATATGAAGGAATTGGAGCTGCTTCAGAAATAGTTGGTACTGAAGCACAGCTCCTTTTGGCAACTCGATTGCTTGTGCTGGGCTGGATGTTCAAAGGGAGGGTCCCCTCTATGTATCATGCAACTGATGCTACATGGAGTAAGTGGGTCGCACTGGTAACGCAATGGGCTCATGGGAAACCCCAACCACCCAGGAATCCTGGAATTGACTGTGGACTGGCCAGAAGGCTGAAACTTTGGAGTGTCGCCAGAGGAGGTGCCTCATGCTGAAGAGGCCCCTCTGTATAATAAATTATCAGAAAATCAGAAGCAATATGCGCTGTTTACAGATGGATCCCGTCATATCGTGGGAAAACATCGAAGGTGGAAAGCTGCTGTGTGGAGTCCTACACGACAAGTCACAGAAACTGCTGAAGGACAAGGTGAATCAAGTCAGAGGTGAAAGCCATTCAGCTGCCTTTAGATATTGCTAAACAAGAAAAATGGCCAGTACTTCATCTCTATACTGACTCATGGATGGTGGCAAATGCTTTGTGGGGGTGGTTACAGCAATGGAAGCAGAGCAACTGGCAGCACAGAGGTAAACCCATCTGGGCTGCTGAATTATGGCAAGATATTGCTGCTCGGGTAGAGAACCTGGTTGTAAAAGTGTATCACATAGATGCTCACATACCCAAGAGTCGTGCCACTGAAGAACATTGAAACAATGAGCAAGTGGACTAGGCTGCTAGAATTGAAATGGCTCAGGTGGATCTGGATTGGGAACATAAGGTTGAGCTATTTAAAGCTCGATGGGCCCATCACACATCAGAACATTTAAGAAGGGATGCAACATAGAAATGGGCTTGTGATCAAGGGGTGGACTTGACTATTGATGCCATTGCGTACCTCAAAGTTTTCCATGAATGTCAAACATGTGCCATAATCAAAAAAACTAAGCGGCTAAAGCCTTTTTGGTATAGAGGACAATGGCTGAAATATAAATACAGGGAAGCCTGGCAGGTTGATTGAATCCCACTACCATGAACCCGCCACGGTAAGCAGCATGTGCTTACAATGGTGGAAGCAACTACTGGATGGTTGGAAGCATACCCTGTGACCCATGCCATTGCCCAGAACACTATCTTAGGCCTTGAAAAGCAAATTTTATGGTGACACAGCACCCCTGAAAGAATTGAATCAGACAACAGGACTAATTTCTGAAACAATCTCATTAACACCTAGGCCAAGGAGCATGGCACTGACTGGGGGTATCACATCCCCTATCATGCACCAGCCTCTGGGAAAACTGAATGATACAATGGACTGTTAAAAACTACACTGAAAGCAATGGGTGCTGGGACACTCAAGCATTAGGATATGCATTTAGCAGAAGCCACTTGGCTAGTTAACACTAGAGGCTCTGCCAGTCGACCTGGCCCTGCCCAATCAAAGCCCCTGCGCACTGTGGAAGGGGACAAGATCCCTGTAGTACACATAAGGAACTTGTTGGGAAAAACAGTCTGGGTTATTCCTTCCTCAGAAAAGGGTAAACCTATTTGTGGGATTGTTTTTGCTCAAGCACTTGGTGGGTAATGCAGAAGGATGAGGGAGTCCAATGTGTACCTCAAGGCGACTGACTTCTGGGTGAAAATAATCCATGATTTGAGTTACATATTGTGGGAACTGCTATAGCAGGAACCCCTTGTTGCTAGCCAGGCTAGGAGCAAAAGGAGGAGCTCATTGCAATGTTAAACCCTATAACCTGGCACAAAGGGACCAGGGGTGGAGATTGTAATGAAAATACCTTTAAGTTATTGTAACCCATGACTGGAGTTGCATGTTAAAGGAATTACTATAGCATGAATCACCTGAACCAAAGGACAAGCCTTACAAGAAGCAGTGCAAGTACAGCAGTGACCCGACCTGAGCTGACTGTGGTGCCCAATAACTCCATGCAATATGACACCTCTCCTGTCCTGAGTGACCACCATAACAGATGGAGCCCAAACTCAAGGACTAAATTAACTCAATGGATTTTGTGGACAATTGTGGATATTTACAGACATTTCACAGAGGTGATCCATAGACTAAGGGAATGATATCTGTGTATTACATCAAAGGATGGGAAGGGTGATGGTACGTAATGAGAATGTATCGGATAGTGTGTTACCTGAGCATGACATAAATGGTATGGAATAAGGGGTGGAGAATGTGCTGGTTTTGGCTGGGGTAGAGTTAATTTTCTTCATAGTAGCTAGTACGGGGCTGTGTTTTGGATTTGTGCTGAAAACAGTGTTGATAATACAGTGATGTTTTCATTACTGCTGAGCAGTGCTTACACAGAATCAAGGCCTTTTCGGCTTCTCACACCACCCCACCAGCAAGTAGGCTGGGGGTGCACAAGAAGTTGGGAGGGGACACAGTCGGGACAGCTGAGCCTAATTGATCAAAGGGATATTCCATACCATATTGATGTCATGCTCAGCATATAAACTAGGGGGAAAGCTGGCCGGGGGACCGCTGCTTGGGGACAGGCTGGGCATCAGTCGGAGAGTGGTGAGCAATTGTTTTCATTTGCATCACTTGTCTTTCTTGTTTGTTTTTTTTGTTGTTGTTGTTGTTGTTATTTTCCATTTCATTACATCATCATCATTATTATTATTATAATATTTCATTTATTAAACTGTTCTTATCTCAACCCACAAGCTTTCTTGCTTTTACTTTTCTGATTCTCTCCCCCACCCTGCTGGGGCAGGGGGAGGAGTGAGCGAGCGGCTATGTGGTGCTTAGTTGCCATCTGGAGTTAAACCACGACACTACCTCAACTATATCCCAATCTTCAAGAGCATTAGTACTTACTCTTGTTTCTCCCCAATTTATTGTACCCCAAAATAACATGGAAAGCCCGATTTTCATGGAACTGTCCAGGGACAGCTTTTCTATAAGGTAAACTGAACTACCTCCTTTGAGAAACTATTCTGTTTAACAATAGCTTGCAACCAGCACAGATTTCCCTAACATTCAATCCAAATTTTCAACTTTAAAACCACTGTTCTTAGGCACCCTGGGTAATTTGGAAAACATTTTTATACTAGTTTTTCAGCACATATTATTAAGCAAATACTGCACCTTTTTTTTCTCAGACCTAAATTCTTTCATTCTGTTATCCATCATTATTGATTTCTGTCTTCCCTCTACTTGCTACCCAGCATCAATTCTCTTTAAGAGAAAGAATCCCATCCCTCTTCCCACTAGTGCTCCAAGAGTTATTTGTAGACAAGTTCTAAACTTTATAAAATATTTTCCTCTCCGTCTTGAGAACAAATGCTGTAAAAACTGTGGTTATAATACTCTCCATGGAAACAACAGTCACCTCTATCTCAAGTATTGATGCTTAAAAATAAAATACCTGGGAAGCCACCAAACTGAGCTCCTCCTGCCTGTCGTCTTGCTTCTTCCTCCTGCAGATGAAAACACATCATTCCACACAAAGCAATGGAACTGCAGCCTGTTTTCTACTGCTCAACTGGTTTTAGGAGGAAAAAAAAAAATGGCTGAAACTGTTTCAGGCAGGTAGGCTATCACAATAAACAAAGCACTTCACTATGTACAAAACCACTGACAAGAAATAGTGACGTCTACTCTTATTTTAGTCTGTTTTTGCAGATAAGTTATGCAGAGTTATGTTTTTACTGACTATGAACTGTATGATGTTTCAGCTCCTCAACTTACATTTTTAGAACTAACTCCCACCCACAACATATTAAAATATATCAGTAAAGCATGAAGAAAAAGCAAGCAAACTGTGTCAGGAAGTGAGTAAGAGAAGCAAAGTATTATCCTGAATTTGAAGCCTCCCACTTCAGGAGACATAAGTACTTTAAGCGAAAACTATTCTGGTACAGTCACACATTAACTGACTTCTTGAAATACAGGATTAGTAGAGATTCCACAGCCTGTTTTTGTCATAAGCAATAAAAGCAGATGCAGTACAATGCCCTCTTCTCCAGATTTCATTATTGGTCAAGTAACCAAGACAGAAATGAACTCTCTGAAATTTAATTCTAAGACTTAAAATGAAAGTAATTATTCTCTGCAATTCATTTTAACCAAAATAACTATGACACTCTCCAAATTATTACGAAATATTAAAGCCTAAGTATTCACCCTTTGTGCTTTCTCATGCTCCTCCCGTGCCTTCTTCACTCTTTCCATTCTTTCCTTGATTTCCTTTTCTTCACGCTTCCGCTCATATTTTCGGCGATGTTCTGCAATTTTCTGAGCCTGTTACAATAGAATACCAAGATTTCATATACATTTCTACCATATCACACAACATATTTCAATACAAAACACATGTAAGTGTGCTTTTACCAGTTCTTAAAAATAAGATCTGACTTCACACCCTAAAAGCCCCTTTGTTTTAGGAGTCATTGGCTACTTCCTCTCTACGGTAATCAGTTACTCATGTCTACTCAGCCCTAACTAGATTCACCAGAACATGCACTCTAGTATACTTCTTTGTATAGAGCTCTAGGACTTGCACCATTGTTAGAACTTAAACACGTTATCATTCCACATCCCTTCGTGCTTTTATGCTGAAATACTAATTTCTCCACAGCTAAAACCAGCAACTGCCCCAGAAAAGGGAATTTTCACTGGCACAACAACAGGAAACATAATTCCCCCTGTGCACACACTCTTTTTAGATAGTGTCATTGGGGTTCCGATGCCTTTGCAGCATAGACAGCTAGACATAAGCAGACCAAAGAATTCCTGAACCAAACCAAGAAAGGGCTGGTGGGGAGAAAGTTTGCTTCATATTATTAGCTTTTTCTCAAGTCTATCAAATCTACAGGCCCAGCAGAAAAGAGTAGTTAGCAATGAACTCCCCAAGGCTCCTCACTCAGGGCTCATTATAACAATAGAACACTAACTGTAGCACTGCTTTCCTGAAACCAGAATGTATCCTTATATAGCACTGCAAGAAATGGTTCATGATTTCACAAATTGTGTATGATGGTTACCCTGTAACACTGCTGTAACTGAAAAACATAGCAAAATCAAGGTTCAAGAACAGAGGTACTAACTTTCAGAATATTCTTTAAGCAAAGAAATTATTTTATAAGTTGTGAAGTTTCGATACAACTTATTTTAGCTAAGAGATATTCATTCCGTACCACATTGTTCTTCAAGTACATATGCCAAAGAAAGCACAGTACAGACAGCAGGAGACATACTGAACGCAGTACGTGTTATCAAAAGCTGATGTTATGGCCATTCAATACTTCATGAGGAGAGAGGTAAGTGTTTTGGCTTTTTTTTTTTTTTTTTAAATGAAACATAAGAGTTTCCAAAGTTTTGATTTTCACTGTTGCTAAGTATTTCTCAAAATGAACTAAGCATTTTTATAATTTGACTCAGACTTTCAGCTGGAAGTGCTACAAACTAAAAAGTGCTAGGAAAGCTGGAAGTTGATAAATTAGATGAATGCATCATCTTCACTTATTAAAGATAAAAAAATCACCCATGAAAAGATAATACATTTTTCCTTGAACTACATACACAAATTCCCATACAGTTGGCAGCTACACAGCAACGCCACATTTGTGGCTTGATGGGCATGGTTCTGTGTGGTGTGGGTGGGTTGTTTTTGTGTGGGTTGTGGTGTGGTTTGTGGGTGGTTTTGGTTTTTTTGTGGGGGTGTGTGTGGTTTTGTTTTGGTGGGGTTTTTTTTGTTTTTTTTTTTTTTATGGTTGGACTTGATGATCTTACAGGTCTTTTCCAACCTTAGTGATTCTGTATCACAGACATACTCTGCTGTTTCTGTGCATGGGCAGATTAACTGGGAAATAAAAGGTTCCCCCTCAACCAAGCATTAAGTATACCTCTTATAAAAAAGGTTGAGACCTAAGACATAATTACATTTACCACAGATCAACAGCATACCACACAGGAGACTAACAGGTTGCAAGATGGTTTCCATTGTTTTTTTGCTGGAGACAGTGTCTTCTACAAAGACATGGTAGGAAAACTGAAAGCTGACGTTATCAGACAGAGGAACGTTTATGCACGTGGTAGGTTAAGCTTGTCTGGCTGCCAGATGCTCACTAAGCCGCTCTCTCACTCCCCCTCCTCAAGAGGACAAGGACAGAAAATAAGATGGAGACGGTCCTGGCTTGAGATAAAGACAGGGAGATCATTCATCCACTACCACCATGGGCAAAACAAGACTCAACATGGGGAAAATTAATTTAATTTATTGCCAATTAAAAATAGAGTAGAATGATGAGAAACGAGGACAAAACTAAAATCACCTTCTTCCTATTCCCCTTATTCCCAAAGCTCAACTTCACTCCTTCGTTCCCCACTCTTCCACCTCCTCCCCCACCCCGAACGGCACAGGGTGCTGTGGTCATTTCACAACACTGCACCTCTGCCACTCCTTCCTCCTCACACTTTTTTCCTGCTCCAGCGTGGGGTTCCCGCCACAGGATACAGTCCTTCACAAACTGCTCCAGCATGGGTCCTCCCCACAGGGTATGGTCCTTAAGCAAAAGACTGTTCTAGCATGAGTCCCCCATGGGCTGCAGCTCCTGCCAGAAAACCAGCTTCTGCGTGGGCTCGTCTCCACAGGCCACAGCTTCTTCCAGGAGCCTGCTCCAGTGTGAACTCTACATGGGCTGCCACTTCCTTCAGGGCCCATCCACTTGCTCTGGCATGGGATCCTCCATAAGCTGCAGGGTGGATATCTGCTCCACTGTGGACCTCCATAGGCTCAAGGGGGACAACCTGCTTAACCACGGTCTTCTCCATGGGCTGCAGAGGAATCTCTGCTCCCGTGCCCGGCACATCTCCTCCCCTTCCTCCTTCACTAATCTTGGTGTCTGCAGGGTTGCTTCTCTCATATTTTTTCTTCTTTACTCCCCTTTCTCTCACAGCTGTTGCACTGCATTTTTTAAGTCTTTCTTAAATATGTTATCACAGAAGCACCACCAGTGTCGCTGACTGGCTCCACTTTGGCTAGCAGTGGGTCTGTTTTGCAGCCAGCTGGAACTGGCTCGATCTAACATAGGGACAGTCCCATGTTTCTTCTTAGAAGAGGCCAGCCCTGCAGTCTAGTCCCCAACCTTGCCACTTAAACCCAATACAATGCAACAGCTGCAATCTGTTGTCTGTCAACCACTTTAAAGGAATATGCAAAACAGATGAAAAAGAAAGCCTGCTATCAACAGTCTGTTTGGTTTTTTTTTAAATACAAAATTTCTTCCTTAGCAGAACGCTGAGGTCAATCACTTGAGAAAAGCTGAAAACCAGTCTCAGAGAGATTATGCTGCCCTCATGGGGTAGACTAATGAAAGTACAAATCACAGCAAAGAATGCTTCATTTGTAAAACGTGTTTAGGATGAAGCTTTGATCAATTCAGAAACATTTTGGAAAAAATCCATTATCACAGTGTTCTCTTGCTCTTTTGAATGTTTTAACCTAGAATCTAAGGTGTCTGGCAAACTTCAACTACTTCAGATGCTTCTGTTAAGATTCTTAAAAAGGAACATAGTATTTCATAGTTCAGTTACATGCCCAGCCCCAGAGACTCAATTTCTCTACACACAGCCATAAACAGCTGTGACTGAAGACAGAAGTATTTATAAACTCAGTTTGAAGTGTCAGATGACACATGAACACATTCCCACAAGACAATGCATATTGGAAGAATCTGAAGGCAGCAATGTCACTCAAACAAATGGAGAAGGAACCTCCATTATGCTTCCCCACTTACTCTTGGTTGCACCTCCTTCAGCATGGCACTAGCATCTTCATCATAATCCAGTTTACAAGCTAATGCAAGATCATGAGCAGCCTCCTCCCAGTGACCCAGAAGTCTGAAATTCAGAAGACACCAACATTCAGAAAGAAAAAGCAAAATGAACTCTTACAGGTCTTCAAAATATGTACAACCCTGCAACATTCAGTACTTTTACCTGCAGCTATACGGACTTACAGAAATTTGAAGTTTAATAATCATGGTGTTTTCTGTAACCTACACACTACAATGCCATTAGAGGATATTTGCCTGCTTCACACCCTTACAGTAACTTTTGCTTGAAGTTAAAATGAGGGAAAAAGCCCTCAAAAATCAGCTAGTGTCATTGTTTGCTATAAACAAGAAGGGATAACAGGGAGAAGTTACCCTACCTAAGCACGTGAAGCACACTAACAAAAACACTTTGCAACACTAGGCACATGTTCAGTGTAAAACTGTACATTCGGTGTTCTGTACAAGTCTAAGCCACCGCTACATCAAGCTTACGTGGACCCTCTTTACGTCTTAGTTGAAGAGGTCATACAAGCTAGTGTGCACACCTCTTAACTATTCATTTATACAAACTCTTGATAATCAAAAATTTAAATGAATGGTGGTATTCTTAAGGGGTCAAAGCACTTCTGCTTACAGACAAAGGTGTTAATCCAAGCTATGTTCTAGTCTTCTTGCTCTTAGGATCCATGCCATTTCTTAAAACTGTAGACATTAACAAGCTACTCTCTGAACGCTGTTTAAAATACCTTTTTTTTTGGTAAGTTCTATTAGCATTTACTCCTTCCACTTTTATATGGACCGTAAGAAGTGTCACCTTTTTTTTTTTTTTTTTGGCTGATTTATTGTAATGTAAAAAAAGTTCACATTTTTGAGGGGGGATGCACTCTGGCCTAATGCCATTTTAAATAATTGCACTGTTTGCTTAATGTCACTCTTCAATTGCAAAAACTGGTTCCCTTAATAACTAGGCAGCTTAATTTACTATGTGAAAGAGCTCTAGGATCTAATGGAATAAAAGCAGCAGAGAAATGTTTAAGAATTATAGGTTAGTAAATAAAAACTGAACTAAGTGAAAACAAAAAGACCTCCAAACAAGTAAAACCCACAGTCCTAGAACTCATAATCTTTAGCAAATGATTATAAAATTCTATTCAGAACACCAGTAAGCCATTAGAAGATATATTAAAAAAAAAAAAGTGAGAGAAAAAAAAAAAAGACAGTGCCAAAAGGACTACTCAAAAATTGCCATCAATAAATCATGATCATCCTTTCTTTCCTGTAAGCACAATGGTTTCTTGGCTCATGATTACTGCTCTCAGGTGCAAGACAGACAGTTCAGAGACACAGAGAAAGAGAGAATGCATAAACAAAACTGTTCCCCCCAAATAAGTAAAGAGAGTATCAAGTACAGGTGCAGTTCATTACCTATGCGCTTTCCCCCTCCATTTGTATGTCTGTGCCGAGTCAGGATTAATCTTGATGGCTCTGTCACAATCTCTAATGGCAGCATTTGGCTTCTGTAGTTTCACAAAAACACTGTGGGAACAAGTACATTTACTGTACATATTGAAATACCAAGTTACTAACTTAAGCTGGAAATAATTTTGGATGACTAACAGGCAAGCTAGGGAGAGAATACATTTGAAGAGTGGAGTTCAAAAAGATTTCATAGCGATAATGAAGTCACTGAAATTTAGTTCCCCGTGCCCCCGCCACTGTAGGTGAATCATTAGCAAGAAGCGAAAGCGTTTGTTGTTCAGGCTCAAGCCTTGCCAGCAACAATAACTTTAGTAAACAAGGAAAGGATACATAAATGCAAAGGACAGTTCAATTCCAGGGTGTTCGGAGTCTATAGCCAACGGCAACTAGCAATTTGAACAAAACAACAATGTTATGCATGTCGTATTACACAGTCTTTAAAAGAGTAAAACAAAGAAAGCACAAGTAGGATCAGCAGGAACTACAAAAGGAGATAGGAGATGAGTCATCAAGATTAAAAGAGGCAAAACAAAACACAAACCCAGAAAGCAGCCCTAATCCTTTGTCAGTTAAGTGAAATAACTGCAAATTTTACAACACACAAGCATATCAGATTAACCAGTAGGGCAGTAGTTTAGGAGGTTGAGGCATTTCAAATTAAGAATCTCTGAAGGAAACACTAAAAACCATTCCTGAATTGACAAGGGTATTTGATATTCAAGATACTCCAAGTCAGAACTTCTGCCCTTTTACATTTACTTGAAAACAATTTATCAGCAATTAGAGTGCCGGTGAGTAACTTCACCGTTATGGCTTGTTACAACGCAAACACAAAGTGACACGTTCTCTACTAGAAGCAAACACATGGACAACATGTCAGGAATCTGTCCCAAAGCTACACCTCATCAATGAGGGACATTCCAATGCTGTTGGCTGCACAAAAATCGTAGTCTCGCAAACACACAACCCTCCCAGAACCAAAACCAAAGTCCGCCAGAGCAGTGGATTGATTACTCACAGCACTTGATCAGCCCTGCTGATACACTGTAGGTTTTACAATATCCTAATATACTGTTTGCTTATTTCTATAACAGACCAAATTGAGGTATTTTTTAAACTTCTCCTAACACTCTTATTTTTCATTGCTAATCCCAGTCCTGAGAAGATATGGCATTATAAGAGATTTTAAACATACTACTACGATGGCAAGAACAACAACAACAGTATATTAAGGCACACAAGTGGTGTTACATGCAAAAACTTTTAATATGGAAAGGAAAAAACAGCAAGGCATGTAGCAGTTAAGATGTACGAGAATGGAACAGTTAAAGGACACTAATTAATCACGGGAAAGTCATCAAAAGTTGAACATTTCTTTGAATTATACCTTGCTATGGAAAAGATCCACTAAACTATCAAATCATCCATAGTTAGTGGAGTTTTTGTGTATAAGGAGAAACAAAAAAAAAATCCGTGAGAACTTGTGCTTCTGCAACCCATACTTGCCCAGCCTTCTTCAAGAATTAGGAAGATAAATATGTTTGTGCATTATGAAGTTAGGGCTACCACACATCAAATCTGACAATGTTCCCAATGCACTACCTGCAGGCTGGTAGATGTAATTAGCAGTAATGTGGGTATTGAATGGGTTGAGAAATAGGTATGTCCTCTTCAAATGTAGGACCATTGAACACAAACTAGTCTACTTCACAGTGAAAGAATTCATTTAGCAGGTACAACAAGAAGAGAATTCACATGATCCACAGTTAACTTTGCATCTAAACAGGACATGATTTCAATCATCATCTTAATCCTAGAAGAAAGTTCAGATTTTGCAGGTGTTTGTTATCCAGCATTATTCTAACTCAACATACCAAAAGGCTTATTACCACAATGCATTTTGGAACATCATTCTGTTACTTACACAATGTATTATCAAGATTCTTTAGATGGCTGCTTCAGCAAATCTGGTTAATCACATAAGAGAACATGCATGAAGTATACTTTTCTCTTTCCCTTGTGTGGTTTAAGTTTATATAGAATCTCCAGTTGCCATTATATTTAGGCTCCTGAAGGAAATAACAGAACAGGCAGAAACATAAATCACTAATTTATAATTACTCACCTTGCCCTCTTGGCGTACAAGATAGCCAAACAAGGATTCAGCTTGATAGCATCTGTGAACAAGTCGACAGCCTTCTGAAGTTCACCTAAATATGAGTACCAGTGAAGTTTCAATCATTACGCAATGAAATTACATCCAAATTGTCAAACCTGCCTTACAGGGTGTTACCTCTCCAGGCACTTCTTAAATGGAACATTAACAACAAACAAAAATCAATTTCTCCCTCTTGCTATGTTACTGAAGTACAAACTCAAAAATTAATGCTGGAGGGGAGGAGAGACTTTTTCCAGTTAAATTTGTACATTTAACTTTGTACTCAATCAAATAGGAAGTCACTTCTTTATTACAGAGCTTTTCACTGCATTAAGACAAATCACTAGAGACACTAATCATAATATGTAGGGAAGTACTGTAACGATCAATTTGTAATTAAGATGCTGCAGTACTTAAAGCTTTCCTGTTCTAGATAGTTTTGGGTATCCAACAGGAAGTGAGTTTTCTCTTCCTTGAAAGCATTCAAAATGGTCCAAGATATTTATTTCCTTTTTTTAAAAGGAGAACCAAACCTGATGTCCTTGAATATGTACTAAAAAACAATTTATCACCTTCACTTAGAGCATTTATCGCTTCAATCTTCTTCTCATTAGCTTGATCCATCATTTCTTCAGTTACCTAAGAAATTAAAGAAAATTAAAAACACACACAAACCCTAAAAGCTGTAGAGTGCAGGCCAGAATTACCGTGGTAAGACAGCGCCAAATAAGGGAGCTCCAGTTTTCTGGTTCCAGAATGTTGTTTTTAATTCACATTGAAATCACAGTTCAAAAAATTGTAACTTTTTTCTTTCAGCTTGGAGACATTAGCCACCATTATTTTTACCTTAAAACCACTCAAAGGGTAAGTTGAATAATGGCAGATTTCTATGTATCTATTTTTCATGGGTGCTTTGATAAATTTTTTTTGGTGTTTTCTGGCCTGATTTTCCTTACTGAACTTTTTGATGGACTCTAACCTTGAATAAGGAAAGACTGTGGATTTAAGCCAGTAAGTTTTCTATTTAGGAGAAAAAAAGCCAAAGCAACAGCTGGCTACCTAGCTAATATAGTATTCATCCCCCCTCAGCCGCTATTCTTGACTAAATTTGAAACCTCTCCCTATCTTTCCTTCTACCACAGACATTGAAAATATTATGCTTACCTCCACATTTTCATCTCCCATTTCTTGAGGGTCATCATTGTCTGGTTCAATCACACCCTCACTGTCAATTTCTGGGGGAAAAACAAAAACCAAGAAACCAAGATTAAGCTCCATCTACAAACACAGAGAGGATTTCCAGAATCATGTTCAAATTGGTGAAATGGGATAAAGTAGTCTATTTTCCACACCTAAGTCACTCTCTTCACTTTCTGGTTCAGGTGATTTAACTGGCTCCTCTGGCTGTTCCTCTGCTTTACCCTGGAAGAGAAATGTGTTTGTAAGCATACACTATTTCTGACTGATATTCTATTCCCACTCTAATAAATAACAATGCATCAGAAAATCCAAAATTAATCTTCAAAGCATCAGATTGCTCTATGGCTAAACTGTTTCAATTTTAAGATACAAATCTCCTTTTTCCTCCTCTCAGATTAAGTCTATCATGCATGCAAATAATTCAGAGCCCAAATTTTGACTCAAGAACTTCTGTTATTTGTAAAGCTTGTCCTTCAAATTGTCTAATTCAAGAATCAAAACCAAATAATCCAGATAATATCCAATTCAGAACCAGTTTTGCAATGAATACTACCCAACCCTTCCAATCTCCCTGTCTTCCCTCACACATCCTCTGGATCAAAAATTCTCTCAATCTAATACTATTAAGCTAAGGTCCTCCAGCAGTCAACAATAAGCTGGTGTCAATGATTAAAATATTGTTTCCATTTCACAAGGTCAGAGATCTTTGCTACTTATACATACTTAGAATGTTTTTTCAAATGTTCTCCTATCAACTCCTAACTACATTACTAATGTCCTGTGAATGCCACAACTTGGCACGTCCTGCTTTATCAGAGATATAAGATGCTTGTCTTCATATTCAGTGTCACAGACTATACTCACTACATATACACAGTCCCTCCATACAGTTCTAACTAGCCAGTAATTCCAGCATTCACTGTCTCGTTAATGCCAAAAAAAAGAATTCTACTTTTTCCAAAGGAATTTCAAGCTTTGGAAAATCCTGCTATAAATATCTACAAGCCAAATTTATTACCTCCGTTAAAACAAATGAACAAAAACCAACAAAAAACTCTTCCACAATACTGCCTTAAAAAGTTGATAGTTCAACTGTTCATTCACTATCATACTGGTAGTATTTCTTCTCATGCAAAGATTATAATCTAATCCACTAATGACTACAGAAGAGGTGTATAAAGAGACAGTGAGAACATAAAAATAAGAAATCAAGACTTTGTTTAGCATTTGCATTGCACAGAACATCAGGCATTCAGGATTAGGGAAATGGAGCATGATAACACTTGAAATAAACTAGGAAGCCATCTGTAACAAGTCATCTACAACATGCAATGGGCAGGCTTCAGACAGGACTGTCACACTCAACTCACCCTAGTGTATTCACCCACCCTATCTGAGTGAAAATTGACAGCAATTTTTTCCCTCCTCCTGCTCAGTTAATTTTGCAAACTCCAAATGTTAGTTTTCAATAATAAATTCTTCGTATCTCACCTTACTTGTCTCCTCTGTGGAGGCATTGGCTGGAACAGGTGGTATTGTGCCTCCCATACTTTTCAGCAAAGTAGAGAAGAGAAAAAAAACAAAACAGAAAGATTATCAAAATAGTGACATGTATTTTATTGATTCAAATCCTGCTGCTAATCCCAGCTTTTTGTTGTGACACAAAACACGATGATGCAATTCACTGTAAAACCAGCAAATAAAAAGCACACACCCACCACGCTTTTCTCAGTGTACCATAATGCACCGTGTCTGTTGGCTCTTTCACCTAGAACTCCACTGTGACTTGTACTCATGCAAATCACACATCACCCACCCACCCTTTCTCACAAAGAAAAGCTGCCTCCTTGGCTCAAGTGCATTTTCTCCTTAAAATGTAATTTATGTTTTAAGTCAAAACTAATTATTATTGTAGATATTACTAAAATTATAATTATTTTTGGAACGGAAGTAAAACAAGTTAAGAGAACCATAATGGCCTAAAATGCTTATGCAATTAAAAAATTGCTGCCTAGAAGAAAAATTAATTTCTCTTATGTATTGCAATATTCATGCCTTTCCTAAGGAAGTTAAGGAGCATTCTCTGTAGAGACAGCATTCTTTCAATATAGAATAAACTTCTATATTGTATCGACTTTGGTTAGCAGCCAGAAATAAGCATAGGCTGAATCATCCAGCTGTTTCATGTAACGTCTAATCATACCTAATGGCAGGCTGCCACAAGACTGCCATTCCTATCTACTGATAGTTCTCAATTGCTCTGGCCATACACACTCCAAAGCGAAAAACCTATTTCTATCAACTCAACAGGCTTGACCAACTCCTTGGGGCCCCGCACAACTGGTTAGGTGTGATGCAGGGGAGAGGAGAAGGAATTGGGCAAACAGGCAAGAGGAACTGGAAGGGTGCAGGACTATCAGCTTCCAGGAATTAGTGCAACAAAAAAATAATTGAGGATGAGATCCTAAAGCTTCTTAAGTGAGGCTGCCGCAGTCCTGGTCTCCCCTCTTTCCTCCCTCCCGCCACCAGCACCACCTCACAGTCAGGCCCCAAACTGGCTGAAAACAAACCTGGACGGGGCGGGACAGGACAGGAACAGGGATGAATTAGGGGAGAAAGGGTAGAAGAGGGAAGAGGAGGTGGCAGGATTGACAGGTCCTAACACCAGACCTGCAGCAAAGGCCAAGCAAACAGCACTACACTACCTCTAGTTTACAAGGATAAGCTGTCAAGAAAAAATACCACAAGTTACAAAACAAAACAAAAAAAAAAAAAAAAGAAAGAAAAAATGCATCTTCTGGAGCTATTGTAAAAATCTAGATGTGACCCTGGAATGTTGACATTGCTTAATCTATGTTATACTGCAAGTACTAAACAACTGCAGTCTGATAAATCGTCATAGAGCTAGGCAAAAAACACAGCACATGTAGTAACTGTTCCTCCTAAATTTTTACCCTTGTAGGCTGACAATAGGGCATATAATTCTCTACCAGTCTGTAAAAATCAAAGAATTTTCTCTAGGACTATAGGTACTGTCTAGGGGAGCCTTAAGTTTTCTTCTTTCCTGGAGAAGCTGGCGGCCCGTGGTTTAGACAGGTACACTCTTCGCTGGGTAAAAAACTGGCTGGACGGCCGAGCCCAGAGAGTTGTGCTGAATGGGGTGAAATCCAGCTGGCGGCCGGTCACAAGCGGAGTCCCCCACGGCTCAGTTTTGGGGACAGCCTTGTTTAATATCTTTATCGATGATCTGGATGAGGGGATTGAGTATACCCTCAGCAAGTTTGCACATGACACCAAGTTGGGAGGGAGTGTTGATCTGCTTGAGGGTAGGAAGGCTCTGCAGAGGGATCTGGACAGGCTGGATCGATGGGCTGAGGCCAACCGGATGAAGTTCAATAAGGCCAAGCGCCGGGTCCTGCACTTCAGTCACAACAACCCCAGGCAATGCTACAGGCTTGGGGACGAGTGGCTGGAAAGCTCCCCCGCAGAAAAGGACCTGGGGGTGTTGGTCGACAGCCGGCTGAATATGAGCCAGCAGTGTGCCCAGGTGGCCAAGAAGGCCAATGGCATCCTGGCCTGTATCAGAAACAGTGTGGCCAGCAGGACTAGGGAAATGATTGTCCCCCTGTACACGGTACTGGTGAGGCCGCACCTCGAATCCTGTGTTCAGTTTTGGGCCCCTCACTGCAAGAAAGGCACTGAGGTGCTGGAGCGTGTCCAGAGAAGGGCGACGAAGCTGGTGAGGGGTCTGGAGCACAAGTCTTATGAGGAGCGGCTGAGGGAGCTGGGGTTGTTTAGCCTGGAGAAGAGGAGGCTGAGGGGAGACCTTATCGCTCTCTACAACTACCTGAAAGGGGGTTGCAGAGAGGTGGGTGTTGGTCTCTTCTCCCGAGGGACTAGTGACAGGACTAGAGGAAATGGCCTCAAGTTGCGCCAGGGGAGGTTCAGGCTGGATATTAGGAAAAAGTTCTTTACTGAGAGAGTAGTGAAACATTGGAATAGACTGCCCAGGGAGGTGGTAGAGTCACCATCCCTGGAGGTATTCAAGGAGCGTGTGGATGTGGCATTGTGGGATGTGGCTTGATGGGCATGGTGCTGTGTGGTGTTGGGTGGGTTGGTTTTTGGTGTGTTGTGGTTTGTTTGTTTGGTGGGGGTTTTTTTGGTTTGTTTTTTTTTTGGTTTTTTGGTTTTTTTTTTTAGGTTGGACTTGATGATCTTACAGGTCTTTTCCAACCTTAGTGATTCTGTGATTCTGTGATTCTTCTGCACAAAGGAAACTACAAATTCTGAAGCATTTTAGTAGTGCTAATAGCTAATATCCAGGGTAACACAATGCTCACAGGTTAAGATCCATCTAATGCTTGTTGGCAACACTTCCCCCACCCCACCCTTATTTATTTTTTTAAACAGTAAGACTCTTTCAAAGCCCAGCTTACTGGAAAAAGACTGAGAACCCTCTAACTCAAAAAGGTTAATAACATTCCCAGCTTCCAATCATGTACTTATGAGCTGCTCAAGCTAAAAAAAACCCGCAGGATTCAAATTCTAGAGCAATTCTAAACCTTCAGTCTCAGGATCAGCTGGTTTTAAGTCTGACACCTTGAATCATCTCAAGGCTGAAACAACTTTCTCAGTCTCTTCTGCCCTCTTCACATCCCCCCAAAAACTACCCAAGCTTAAAACAGTCTATAAGATGTTTAACTAATATATATACACATTTTAAAATAAACTATTTCATGAACCGCCACAGCTAAACAGTTTCACTCCTAGTCCTTGAAAATGTTTCTACTATCCAGTTATCCTCTGTTGAATCCAGAATTACAATCCCAGAAAAATTCAAAAGCAAGTTACTCTAAAATCACCCCTTAAAACAGTATTTGATTACAATGACTAAATGCACAGCAAGGATATGCAAAGTTTGCAATATATTTAACCTCAACAGTATACAGACATGAGACACTCTTGTAGGAAAAGGCAGGTACTGAGCTGTATAACGAGGGCGCACACACACACAAAAGATTTTTAATTAAACCTTTGTGCTAAAACTGAGTTGTGCAATTTCAGTAACAACTCTTGGGAGCTGTCAGGACTGCACTGCAACAATGACTCCATATTTCCACTCATCATAGTGATGAGAAGTGCTGCTTTTATGAGTTGTTGGAAGAACTGCAACTGTTATTTCTGCATCCACTTTCATCACTCACAGCAAAACTGTATTTAGAGAGAAACTGGATTACCAAGAATTCAAAAGGGTCAAAATCTATCTGAACAAAACAACAAAAAAAGGCAAAAAGCTCTGGTCATCTATTAGGGATTCTGTGCTTTACTTTAAAGGACTGCTATTGTTTCTTTGCTCAGTTGCAGGTTTTTGAAACATGTTCCCTTTAATGACCCATTTCCTAACAATTCAAGTCAAAATATTTGTATTTTTATGCAATTATGAAAAAGCAGGCATGACTAAAAGGGATGTCAAAACACCTTCCAAACATAATCATACACTAGTGTTTGCTTTCTATACAGAGAGCACCTATATAGAAATTAAATACAACAGCTACACAGAATAAAGGTTAGAAGGTAACAAGTGCATGAAAACAGGTAAGACTTAAGGTTTCTGATGCAATTTTAACAGTTAATCAGAAACAAAGCATCCCATGCTGGCTTTATGAGCAGTTAGCATCATTTAAGTTAGAATCATTAGCCTTAAGAAAAAAAAGAAAAAAAAAATTTGATAACGGATTTCAGTATCATTTCGTCACTATTCTGTAATCACTCACAACATTACCTTGGTGACTAAATCTCTGTCTTTTAGATTAATACAGGTAAGCCTGACAGAAAGATCAGACTCATCAAGTTTATTTCCACCAAAAGCCAGGCTAAGTTTCAAGTAGTTTTCAAAGAATGAGAAGACCCTATAAATGCATTTAATAGTCCTACTGCAAACAGCACTGCTACAGAAGGGAAGAGAGGAATCCACCAGACTTCCAGACACCTTGACATGAAAAGTAATTTGGCTACCACTCCAAATATCCAATTGTATGACTTACCCAAATATTTAGCTTAAATATGTGAAGAAAACCAGAAAATTTAAAAGAGCTATAGGAGGTTCTACTGTGATGTATTTTTTAACTTCTGAGATAAAGATATCCAGCAAAGACTGTACGTGGAAAAAACATTCCACAGTTCAAAACCTAATTTTTATACTTGTAATACAAGCACCCTTTTATTAACCAAACTCTAAAAATAAATCTGGACGTTCAAGCCCTCCCTATTAACATGGAGAAAGTTAGAAATCAGATGATCCCTTTTCCAGTCCCTAACACCTTTTTTGGCCGAAAGAAGTCAGTGTTCTTCCTCTCCCTCCCAAAACACTCTGTTCACACCTTCAGAATTACACAACAGAAGAATGGAAGTAACCTAGGCTGAGGCACTGAAGTCTTTTACACAGTAGCAAAAGGAACTAAAGACCTGCAGTAGTATAAAATAGACATGCATCTCCTTCCTAGGCATACATGCAGCTACTATTACTACTGCAAAACCAAGTGAGTTAAATAGGAGTGTTTTTACAACCACACTAATACTCAGATGCGTAAAAAAGTTTAAACATCACTGTAAAAAACCCCAAATAGTTCATTGTAGCCATTTTCATTACATGACATGCTGTGAAATGCCTGTACTTATATATAGATGCACACAAAGCCCCACTAGTTCTTCAACTAGTACTATTCAGCAAAAAGTACAATTAACTTTCAGATTAAAATTTAAAGCAAATTTTCTACAACAAATCCCAGTTTGTCATTAGACAGAATCTTTCCATTTCCTCTTCCATAAAAGGTGTATCGGCAACGACTTTCCTCACTTCTCATGGTCCTTTAGCGTAGCGAAGGTTGTAATTACGAAAGCCAAGCAGAGGCACCCTAGCTGAATACAGGGGTTCTGTGGCTTCTCTGCCAGCAGCAAAGGACCTCAACCCTTCCAGCCCGGTGTTTCTGAGCACTCAGCGTGGAACCCAAGGATGCTTTTACACTGAGAAGCATCTGCTGTGATAGGCCAACACGTGCACAGATGACTATGTGCAGCATAAAAAGCACACATTTGAAGTGCCTCACAGGGCAGCAAGATTTCAACCACTTGATACATGAAACCTGAAGGGGCAAAACACATTCTTGGCCAGGAAACACTCCACGTGTTACACCATCAGGTATTTTATGCTTTTGGGTACCAGGATGTAAATCAGCGCCACTCACCTCCCCACAAACTCGGCTCCTTTTAAGACAGGCTAGCCAACTCTGCTGCACCATGGGAGAATTAGCTCGGTAAGTATTGCTCTGGGGCTTTCCAGCCTGGAAAGCTGAACCACCGAGATGGCCGGGGGGCAGGCTTTTGCAACGGGAATACCCAGAGTTTAAAACAAAACAAAAAATAACAAAGTCTTTTTAAGTGTCGCGTTGGAAGGCCGGCACGCCCTGCGGCGGGAAGGGACGGGAGGGAAGGCGGCAGCGCACCGGAGCCGCTCGCCGGCGAAGACCCGTCAAGCAGGACCGGGCCGGACCCGCAGCGGCGACAGTCCGCAGGCCCTCCGCCCCGGCCACGCGGCGGGGCCGCGCGCCGACACGTGCCGCCCCCCCACTCCCCTGCTGGAGGGACACGCCCCCTTCCCCCCACCGCGTCCCGCGCGAGACCACCCCTCCCCCCCTCACGGCCACCTCAACGGCGGCGCGGCCCGTGACCGACCTCTCCACCCACTCGCGGAGGAAGGCCAGCTCCTCGGTGTGCAGCAGGCCCGGGTTCTGCTTGCAGAGCCTGACGAAGGCCCGCAGCTCGCTCAGCTTGCGCGAGTCCATGGCGGAACGGCGGCGAGACGCTGGCGGCCGCGGCCAGGCTTTGCTCGCTTCCCTGCCCAACCGCCGCGCGGCGCCGTGGAAGCTTCCAGCCCGCCCCGCCCCCCCGGCGCCCCGCCCCCGCCCGTCGGGCCCCGCCCACCCCGGGGCCTGGCCCCGCCCACCCCGAGGCCTGGCCCCGCCCCGCCCCCGCGCAGCGGCGGGAACGTTCTAGAAGAGGAGGTGGCTGCCGAGCGGCCGAGTCCCGCCAGGCGCGGCATCGCTTTCCCCCTCGGCGTTGTCGCCCGCTTCTCCAGTCCTGCCGTGGTTCGCGTTCCTCCTCGCGTCTCTCCTATGGGCGAGACAGGCAGCCTCTGCGGGCGCCTAACCCGGTGTGGCGCCGCTCATTGGCGGAGGGGCGGGCGGCGCCGGGTGTCCGCGCTTGTTGATGGTGTCAGCGCGCGGCGCCGTGCCGGGGGAGGGCCCCGCCATGCGCGGGCTGGGCCGGCGCGGGCGGGCGGGCGGTGGGGGTGGGGGCGGCCGGCTGGCTGAGCCCCGCGCTAGCCGTGTCCCTCGGACATGTCGCGCCTTCCGGCCCAGAGGCTTGTCGCGGCGGTGAGGGGCTGGCGCGGCTTCTCAGGTCAGAGACTCCTTCTCCCCCACGCGCCTCGCTTCACCTCACCGGTGCGGCCTCGCTCCGTGCCGCTGGGCCCTGTCCAGCCGCGGGCCCGTGGCTGCCTCCGTCCCCGCGGCTCTGGTAACTGACAGCCCGGGGCACGCTAGGCATTATCGCCGCTTAGAGCCCTTGCTTCTGCCCCCAGCGGCGCTCGGGGGTGGGCGGGCTGTGAGGCTGCCCTCCCCTCCCCTCCGTTTCGCTGTGGGTGCGAGGGGCGCGGGCAAGCAGCTCTGCCCGGCAGCGAAGCTGTAGCCCCAGTCGCGGTTGAATCCGAGGGAAGAACGGCTTATTGTTTGAAAAATAAAGCAACGATGTGGAAAGCTCCTTGCTGTCTTCAAAATATTGCTTTATTTAATGCCTGTTGTGTTCTCTTGTCTCGTTGCAAGGTATCCTGTTTGCTTTCTGTGTAGGTGGAGGGAAACAGTGAAAACCGTCTCTTTCTAAACTGCACAAAAAGCTGTAATTATGTTTCAGTGCCTGGGTCTCCAGACTGTTACTCCAGTCAATCATCACATAGTGAATGCTTTATGTTACCATTATCGGTTGTCATGTCAATCTTCAATTAGTGGCTAGTCATACTGGCTCCCGCAGAAGATCTGTGGTCTGTATGTTCTGCTGTAACTTTCTGAGTCTCAGCTCCCTGAAGGCAGGCAGCTGTTCTGCTTGTGTTTTTACTTGCTTATGCTAGTGAAGAGTTGATTAGCATTTGTTCTAAGAATCCAGTGCCGTGCTATGGCAGCATGAATTGATTCTGTAGTAGGCACATGGTAAGTGACATAAAAGAGAACCAGTTTCCAAAGCATCAGCTGGTACATGTTAGGGAACTGAGTGGCATCTCCTTCCATGTGTCTGATTATTTGTATCTAGGCACAAGTAATTGTTCAGCTGTGAAACGCTATGACAGATTTCCAAAGTTGGTAAAGTCTGTGACAGTGATATTTAATTTTAGCTTTTATCTTATCGTGCACACCCCCAGCTCCCAAATGCACGCTTGTAATTCTCTTTAAAACTTGTCTGCTTTGGCTGTGTGTGGATTTGGAAGAGGGATACATAACTGTATGCTTCTGAGGAACTTTTCAATTTGGCTAATGCTGCTGTCAAGTAAGTTAAATACATAAGCAGGGACTCTTGAGTATATTTCATACAGAAAAAAAATTGCATTGCTGTATAAATGTGTTATCTCATGGTTTCTTTGTGGCATTATTAGTTAAAAATACCTGGAAAGGCCTTGAAAACTGTATAATTGTTCCATATGAGTGGTATTTTTTGAGGACATAGTCAAGAAAAGATGATACACAGGTGGTGTGCTTCAAGCCCTATGGTGTTTGAGGGAAGCAAGGGAGGGAGAACACCAAGTGTAGAAATTGGGCATGTGCAAACCAAAGTAGTTTTCTGTTTTTTCTTACTGGATTGTCAGGTTTAACATACGTTAATTTCTTTCAATCTGTTTTACGAATATTTGAGCATTAGTTGAATTGTGTGCACATTGTTTCATAAACTTGTGGTACACAACAAATTGAGAAGTTAAGGAGGGATATTTATGTCGTATAAGGTGAATGAATGCTATGAAGAGTCAGATGACTGGAATGTAATTAATTCTGTAGTTTGCTAATTGGAAAGGTCTTTTACCTTGACATGGTGCATTTCTTTTCCTCTAGTTTGCAAGTCGTGTGTTCTCCGAAGATTTTCCATCCAGCCAGCCCAGCAGAAGAAGATTCCAAACCGGTATTTGGGCCAGCCCAGCCCCTTCACACACCCACACCTTCTCAAACCAGGTTAGGTTCAGGCCCTGTATAAGCCAATCACTGGTATTATTTCTTGCCTCTATTTTTTTCTGAGATGTCCAGGACAGAGTATTGATTTGCTGCATCATACAGGTGTTTGTGATTTCAACTGTTTATGATTAACTTCATTAGGCAGTAATTATATTTAGTAGTTAATTTTCTTGTCTGATATGATACTAATTCCAAAAATAGGCTTCACATGTTAGCTTTTTACCTTTTTCTTATGGGGTGCTTCTTGTCACTGACTTTAGTACTGCAGAGCTTTCACAGCAGTGGCATCTTGGGAGTTCATTGTCCTGCAAATACAACATAATTTATATTAAGGGAGAGTCCTTTGTGGAAGTAAAACTGCCAGAATGCTTCATATCTAATGTCCTGTGAGTCACAAAATAAAGGTGTCATTTGGAAAAGAAGACTGGGGGGAGACTCACTGAGAGTTGGACACCACTTGTCTAAAGAACACACACCCTTCAGAAGAGTGTTCAAGCTGTGAGGAAAAGAAGAAAAAGAGACTTATGGCTATAAAGTTAGAAGGTAGTAATGACAGAGAAGTTGAGGTTGTGCAGTTTTATGAGATTAGTGAAAGTGAGCATTTAGGTATGAGATGATAGTGATTAAATCTAGAAAAATTGAAAGTAAAATATATTCAAGAATATGTCCAAGAAAAAATTCTGGTTCTGTGTTCTTTTTCCATAGATAGGTATATAGGGAGAACAGATGAATATATAACCATATACTTCTATATTTAATTGTAGAATAATTCATGTCAGAAGGGACCACAGGAAGTTAGCAGGTCCACCCTCTGCTCAAAGCTGGGCTAACTTCAATGTTAGATCAGGTTGCTCAGGGCACTGATTAACAGCTCCCAGTAAATGAGGCTGACACTTTAAAAGTACTCACAGCTGAAACACTGGAGATGAATTTTAGCTGCCCATAGTAATTTTCCATTTAATAAAGGAATGGTGTTTTCCTTAAAATAGTATGACATTGTTTCATTGCAATTATTGTTTTAAAAAGCAAATGCCTTTAAAGCAGAGAGAATTTCCAGGCCTCACAGTTGGAAGACAAATGGGATTCCCATGTTCCACACTGTTGCAGCTTCTAAACTTCACTGGACTGTTTGTGGTAGTTAGAAAGCTGACCGGAATGCAGTGGAGCATAGGAAATTTGCAGTATAATATTGCAGAAATGTGGGGTCAGATTGCATTAAAAAAGTTTCTGTTCTCTGTCATTTCTAGATCTACAGAGTAAAATAAATTTGGTGGCTTTGCTTTTGGTTGTTGGTTTTTTTTTTTTAAATACTTCTACAAAAAAACAGATGTTGGGGATGTATGTTGTTGAAAAGATGTGAAGTTTAATGCAAATACAACGTATGTGATTTCCTTAAACTCTATTTTGTCAAGGAAGAACATTCTGGATAGAAATTCCCCACCCATGCAAGAATCCACTTACAGTACAATTCAAATTTCA
The DNA here is from genome assembly GCF_030936135.1 of Gavia stellata. Taxonomy (NCBI): domain Eukaryota; kingdom Metazoa; phylum Chordata; class Aves; order Gaviiformes; family Gaviidae; genus Gavia; species Gavia stellata. The sequence goes on along the minus strand of NC_082597.1, from coordinate 56,736,116 downwards.
ATTTTTATTCTAGAATTATCACTGCGTAATACACTAAAGAGGAAGAAAAGATTATGAAAGTAGAAAGTTAATGGTATGAAAATGCAATCTATGTTAAAACAGTGTTAGTCAAAGTACTGATTAAGGCTTACATATTAATTTAGATCATAGTTAAGGAGTCTCACATTTTTAAAAATACATACTTAAGCTGCTCTTGGTTGTTCTTTCAACTTCAGTGTGGTTTTGGTGAGTATCTTGAGCGCTGTACTTCATATCCTTTGTGACTGGAGCAGTTTAAAATGTACTTTCATCTAAGAGATCATTTGTTTAGTTAGAGTTATTAGGAATATAGTATTTAACTTTGGAAAAATCCAAATTTTTAATTATTGAGAAAAGCTACATCTGCCCTGGAGAAAATTCCTTCTCTAAATCAGAGTCTACTGCCAGCCTGCAGTTTGTGGTTTCTTTCTGCCGGTGGTCTTGTGACTGGTTAGACTCTGCAACCTCTGTGTTTCTGCCTGATCTCCCAGTATCTGTAACACTCAATCCACCCCTTATGGCTTAGAACTAGTTACTTTATGAGTTGACTTAGTGTGTATTTGAATAGACATTCTAGCTTTATCTGAGGAAATTAATGCTCAACCTCAGGAGGTAATCTTCTGTTCAATGTCCAGATGCTGTAAAACTCATCAGTTTTCAGCAGTCAAAGTCCAGTTTGCCTTCCCCCTTCCTCTTTTTTTACACATCTTTCTGAAAACATGGATGTTTGTCTAAATCTACCAGGTTTTGTGATTTCTGCTTTTGCACAGAAATACATGACAGAAAATCTGATTTGTTAAAATAAACTTCTGTCTTTGCTTGATGGAGGAGCAGATTGAGTGAGGATGTGCTGTAGGGATGGGAGCTGAAGAGATCCATGAGAGAGCAATGGAAAGGCTAATGAGGGACCACAATGAAGCCATGCATATGAAAGGGAGTAGGCAGGAATCAGGCTTGCAATTAGTAAAATATCACAAGTGCCTTGAATTTCTCAATCTGATTTGTTTTGTATTCATAGGAGAGGTAACCCCAGGATTGTCACAGGTGGAATATGCTCTTCGCCGACACAAACTGATGGCGTTGATCCAGAAGGAAGCCCATGGCTGGGGTGGACTGGACCACACAGTGATTCTGCTATCCAACCCCACGTACTACATGAGCAATGACATCCCCTATGTTTTCCACCAAGACACTAACTTCCTGTACCTCTGTGGGTTCCAGGAGCCTGACAGCATCCTGGTGCTGCAGAGCATTCCTGGCAAAGCACTGCCCTCCCACAAGGCCATACTTTTTGTGCCTCGGAGAGATCCAAGCCGAGAGTTGTGGGATGGGCCCAGATCAGGCACGGATGGGGCAATTGCTCTCACAGGAGTAGATGAAGCTTACACCATCGAGGAGTTCAGGCACTTGGTGGCCAAGCTGAAAGGTAACAAAAAAATGGAAAGGGAATGAGATGAGATATGGTTTGCAGGGTCTGAATGGTATGGGTTTGGAAGGTGGTCTGTGACACCAATTCAAGACTATCATGAGCTTGGGGAGATGCAGGCGATATGACAGTGCGACAAAGACAGTTGGAAGTTCTTGTTAGCTTCTTGAGGGTCACCAATGGAAATATAGTTTTGAAAACAATAGTTTTTCCTCCCATCTGAATTTCTTGTGTGCCCGTGTGAATGCCAGTGTGCACATCTGTGAAATGTAAGGAACATGGTAAACAAGAGAGCCTCCCAAACTGTATTACTGTTTTAGTCATATCTTTTTGCTGACAGAGCCAGGTGAAGCATAGGAAACTTGAAGGTATTTTATTCGTAATAGACTTGGAAAATGATCCACACAGGGAGGTTGTTAGTCCACTCACCTTTTTTAGCTACGTGTTAACTTACTCTTGAAATACGGACATTGCTGTACTTTAGATGTGTTCTTTTGCATTTAACATCACCCTGTAGCCTCAATACTTACAATCCAGGGTGAACTTAAATACATTATAAAATGAAGCTGAAGGCTTATGACAATATAAAAATGGCAAGTGCTTGGGGGATTACACAAATTATTTATTTGAGTGAATGCTGGAGTTTTGAATACCACCTTGGATTCTAGTTATTTTGTTTCAAAAAAGGATATATTGAAAATAGAAAAGTCACAGAAGGGACAACAAGGACGCTCAAAAGTATGGAGTGTGTGTGAGATACATGCTGAACAAACCTGCTCAGTTTGAAAAAGAGAAAACAGAAGGTAAGGTATGAGAGATGTGTATGGTTATAGAAAGCGCAGAGAGGATGAGTAGGAATGATTAGTTGCTGTTTTTCATCATTTACAAACAAAGGGAACATCGAGTAAAATGATCAGATGGCAGGTTTTGACACCTTGTAAGTTTTAAGTTGTAGATCGTTCATGGAAGGTTTGGAATGTCAGAAGTATAAATGGATTCAAAAGTTTTTAGTTTTGTGGGGGAGAGGTCCATGAAAAGCAGTTAGTCACTGTTATGAAGATGCAGCCTTGAAATGAAGAAAACAGACATGGGGAGGATGTGTTAAGGGAAATACTCTTTCATAAATGCCCGGTTTCTTGGAGACTTTTTGTAAGCACCTGCTAATGGCGACTGTCACCAAAGAAGGAGGGCCTAGGTGGACCTTAGATGTGACTCAGCATGGTTTTTCTACTCGTTCCCATTTAAAACACACCTGTGGGGAGAATGTGGGTGCTAACTCTGATGTTCTAAATAAATTTCCACATAGGTAAATATGTTTGTTCTCAGTAAGTTTACCTTCTCTGAATGGCTGAAATAAGCAGTCGTTCCCCAAAGATATTCTGAAGCATAGCTGATAATGACCCTGATTCCATGCGATGGGTAAAGGGTAAATTGCCTTACAGCCTCAGAGGGGACAGGCTAAATGAGAGAGTGATTCAGAACACACACCACTGCAGTGCAATGGCTACTTAGCTTACACAAGTGCAACTTTGATACACAAACTCTGAATGGATTTGTGCAGGACACGTATATTCAGCGATGATGGTAAAACCCAGTATTTGAAAGAAATGGGGATTTGTCAAATCTACATGCTATGCATTGGTAATCTTCCAGATTTTGAAAAGATTGCTAGTATCCTGTGACAGTGAAAGTGTCTATATGGTCTGTAAATGCAGATGCAGAGGAAATTAATTTCTCAAATATAGCAACAGGTCTAGTTTAGGAGGAGTGAGTTTGTTCAGTACGGGGAGAACATTTCTACATTTATTTTCATCTGTGTCAGCTTTTGTTTTGTATTCCAGGTGAGACAGACATTGTTTGGTATGACTTGACGAAACCAGTGCATACAGAGCTGCACTCTCACTACATGCAGCCCCTGGCTGAGATAAAAGCTCGGAACAAAAACCACATCCAGGGCATCCGACATCTAGTACAAAACCTTCGACTGATCAAATCTCCTGCAGAGATTGAAAGGATGAAGATAGCTGGACGGGTGACAGCAGAGGTATGCAGTCATGTGCTCTCCAAATGAACCAGTGCATTCCTTTAAAGAAGAAAGGGGAGAGGTTTGTTGATGGGGTGACATGGGTTGGAAGAATAGCTTTGGTCTAATCTGTTACTGAACTGCTGTGTCTCAACCATTGGCTGGGCTCAGCTCCCTCCACAAGACAAGGAGAAACAGGAAGACTGCTTGGACTACCAGCTTCTCTCAATTAGTGTAACTCCAATGAAGAAAAGCCAGCAGCAGTTAGATTTGTTTAAAAGCAGTATGTATTCAGGAGCAGGGGTAGCCTCTCTACTCTCTTCCCAACTTCCCTTCTCCTTCCCCACACCATTTTCTTTCCCATTTATCCTGTTGTTTTTGAGCAAACAGGTTTTTTGTGAACACATTGCCTGTGTGTGTCTCCGAATTCTCCCTTATTCCTTTTGAACTTATTGGCCAATTTTAAACGAATGTGACAGATAACCTCAAATGCAATTATGTTTCTGTAATTATTATTAAAATAGATAGCCAAATAGAGAAGAGAGGCACAGCTTGTCCTTCTCTGAAGGAAAAGCTGCACAGGGTGCTCCTGTTACACGCGAGGGAATCCATAGGTGAGGCAACTTGTGGGATCAGCTTCAATCATCTAATCCTTTTTCAAACACCAGAGTGAATCAGCCCCTAAATGTAGTTTCATGGGAAACAGAGCTTAATTGCTTCTAGTCTTGACAGCAGTCTACATTTTCCACTGCCTCTCGTTTAGGCCTTCCTCAAAAGATAGCAAGTTTAAAAAAAAAAAAAAAAAACCCACACCCCACACGAACTTCTCTCAATTTTTGGCTCCTTTGCTAACTGAAAGGCCCTTGTTTTTCATAGGCTTTCATAGAGACAATGTTTGCCAGCAAATCTCCAGTGGATGAAGCCTTTCTGTATGCAAAGGTGAGTACTTCATGGCTGGAGATGAGATAGAAGGGCTGGATGTGGGTTATCGTTCCAGGAAACTAGAAATGTCAGATCTCTCTATAATGCGCCTCCTACTGTAGCACATTTGTCCTTCACCCAACTCTTAGGGTGTGCAGAAAATTCAGTGTGAGGAATTCTTCAGCTGTACTTCCCATACCCTTACTGAAGGAATGTAGTAGTTGTCTAAGTTTATCTGCTATTGATGTCTTTTTCTACTGTATTTAAATACAAAACCTGCTAAACCATCAGAGATACAGTTATTATCTTATTCTACAATACAGTTCTATTGTACAGATTTTAAGTAGTTATAACACCTGTTTGTAAAGCTTGCTTCTCTTGACTCTAGCCTCTTACTACATCAGATTACCACAGCTATTTTGAAGCAGTGTAGATGCCTCTCAGTTACAAAATATGAACTATTTGGCCGGCACATTTGGTAATTAGAGAAAAGGCCTGTTACTAATATATTGAGGATATAGAGGGTCTTTATAGATATAAGTTTATTCATTTTCAAGCTTTCGTCAGCTTCATCACTCAAGAAAAATAGATCTTGAGGCTTACAGTGCCTTTTTTTGTTGTTTTTTTCCCTTGGACATCAAGGTAGTGCATGCTTTCAAACATTCTTAGTTCAACAGAGTCAAGAAAATAGATACTGCTATAAATATGCTGGTACTTCGTAATTTTAGAAGACAACAGCAAAACACGACTGTTGCCATGCTGACATTTAGGATCTTTGGAAACTCACAAAGTTGTATGGCAACTAAGAGCATTACTTTATATAAGAACAAATCCTTACCTGGACAACATAATGAATGTTTGATACGGTATTGAACAGCTTGCACCAGGAAGAGCTTCCATGAGACCAGACACAGGCTTAAAACACTCTCTTGAAAAGTGGATAGTTCTGTATTTTTTTTCCTCCAGTTCTTGGAAAACCTTCATGGCTCCTTTCATTTAGTGAACTCACTTTCCAGTTTCACTTTGTGTTGTACTAATTAAGAAAACAGTTGTAGGACATGAGTTAGAATAGCCCAAGGGCAGTTAATCACCTAAATCACCACTAACAGTCTCTTCCTCTCTGAATTGGTATTCCAGTTTGAATTTGAGTGCCGGGCTCGTGGTGCTGACATCTTGGCCTACCCCCCTGTTGTTGCTGGTGGCAATAGATCAAACACTTTGCACTATGTGAAGAACAATCAGCTCATCAAGGTAAACCATATGCTGTCCAGTAACTTAAAATGCAGTGCTGTGACACACTGTCTCCATATATGTCCCTTAGCTGCTTTTTTTTTTTTTGACTGAACAGATCAAAACACTTAAATATATCTCTTCAAGTGAGCAGGGGAAAGGCATCCTGCCGTGGTTAATTTTACTGTCAGCGAAAGATTAACTTCACTCAGTCTAGTCTGTTTCTCTCTTCTTTGCACTTTCTGCAGTATTTTCTGAACAGTGGAGGAGTTGCAAACAAGCTTGCAAATAACTTCATTTAGCAAGCACGTTTGCTCCCACACTGTGTGCAGCAGTGTACAGTGCTGGGTAACCTCACAAAAGAGAGGGACCACTGCAGCAGGCAGAGTGAAGGTACTGTGGGGGTCTTCTACTGTCACTTGCATTGCTTGGCCTTGCTTTGCAACATAAGGTACATTCCTGCTGTGGCAAAGCTGAAAAGTGTTTTGGACTCCATGTAGGCCAGCAAAGCAAGGAAGGGGAACAAGGAGGGAAAGGACCAGTGTTAAGTGTTGAGAGGTGGATCAGATGGCTCTAGGTAAATTAATGTGTCTTGTCTTATTTTGAAGATTCACATTATTGAATTGAACCCTATCCAGCTTTCCTGACAATACACCTTTAGATTCCGATAAGTATTTTCAGAAGCATTGTTCCCCTACTGCTCTACTCATGATTCACTTTTCAGAGGAGCATATTTTTCCTCTGTCTTAATGCAGGATGAAACTTTCCCACTAGCATTGTCTTTTCTTGAAGCTGGCATGCTAGCAGACCTTGAAATGATCTGCAGAGACAGACATACAAAAGACATGACAGGCTGCTTTTGGCAGAAAGAAGCCTCCTTTGTTGTACTGTCATCCAAGGTCAGGTGTGCTCATGTAACATCAGTTGCTTCTGTTAAAGTTGTTCAGTTAAATGATTGTCACTTTTTTCAAAACTGTTAAGTAGGAGGTTAAACCCATAAACTTGACTCTCTTTTCCTTTGTGTGCTACTTCCTACAGATCTTGTTGCCAAATAGGCTAACAAAGTGTCTAATTTGGAAGGTATCTGCAGGCTGCTTATGGCCTTATGTGGACTTCATTCAGTCCGCCACTTAGTGGACTCAACTTTAAAGAAAACAAGATGCATGACATAAGGCCCTTACTGGACAATCAAACCACAGGCTGAATTCCCTTAACCAATAAATTGTTACTTAGCTTGTTTAATTGCTTGGAAGAGAGCAGGTGCTATGATTTCATATTTTACTTAAATAATTGAACCAGCTATTCTGAAAAAGTTAAAAATACAATTTAAATGGATAGTTAATGGCCTGTCCAGTGTGATAGTGAGATCTGCTCATTGCTAGTTTATGTACTGTGTAAGTGTTTGTGGCTCTTAACTGTACACAATGATAGTAGCTAGCACTGGAAGTACTGCTAGCAGTGAAATTCTGTTTCTTATTTTTTCCCTTAACATGCTAGAATTAGTCCTTGTCATTCCACATCATGGCTGCTGGCACAGTCACAGATCTGTGGATTGAATCTCTATAAAAGGCCTTGGATTACATGTAAAGCAAATCCACAGAGAATTTAATCCAAACTTCTCACAGATCTCACTGCTCTATTTGTTGATAGCCCCTTAAAGGAGGGAAAGCAAGGCAATGGTTTTGTTCCTGGCCCTTTGTCTTTTTTGTTTGGGTTTTTGGAAGATGTGCAGTCAGTGATTTAATTGACATGGAACAGTTTTGCTGAAGTGAATTGGAAGTTCACATCTCCAAAAGTTTTTTCTTCATCACCAGATAGGTTTAGAAGTACATCTTAGACCGGTCAAGAAAGTCCCAGAAGAGAACAGGGAAGATGGTACCAGCTATTCAATAGTGCGTTTACAGTAGCGATCAGTAGTCACTGTCAGAGAAGTGATTTTACTGGGTCCTCCTACCTTGTGACAAGGCTAAATCTTCAGTTGTTAGTGATCTTGTGGGTAGCTCAGAAATGTATGTTTTTGTTGCAAAACCCTTCTGTCTCAGTCACTAGCAGAGAACTTGTAGTGAAAGGAGTTACTGGTGTAATTTGCTGGAGTAAATGATCCAGGTGTGAATGGGACTGATGTCTCAGAGTGCAGAATAGTTTTAAATGTCTTTTTTTACTCTGAAGTGTTTGAAAATCAGCATGTTAAGAGTTCAGGCTGTAGCTAGGCATAACAGTCAGAGACTACCTTGCTGAGAAACAATCCAACTGGAACAGTTTATTTATGATCAGTAGGACCTGGGGTGTTGTTCTGCAAAAGGAATTCACATCTCTGCAGCTGTTTTGCAAAAATAAATACATAATCTCCTTTCCTGCTCTCAGACAGAAAAATCAATTCAGTTAATAGTCAGACTGACCCACAGGGCATTTTTTTCCTGTTATTCTCCAGGATGGTGAACTAGTCTTGCTAGATGGTGGATGTGAGTCTTCCGGCTACGTAAGTGACATCACGCGTACCTGGCCTGTCAATGGAAGGTATGCTGCAATAAGGCTGTTTGAAGAACTTTGAGGAGTTCTTAAATAATTGATGGATTGAGTGTATGTATGTTTAATCTTCGTGTGAGTAGTTCTAACATGTCCCATTTTGTGATTCTTCAGAGTAATGCAATTATATAAACCAATCTTTCAGTATGAGAAGCTGTATTCCCCATTGCCTCATTAATCACTGCATGAATGTGTGTGATTACTGCTATTTCCAGCTATTACAGCATGCGTAAAGTGCAGAGGGGGCTTTTGTATATTCAGCGGTGCCTGACTCTGGTTGTGTGTAAGAAAACAGGCGTTTAGCTGACCTGTACGTGGCTCTGTCAGTTGTGAATTTGCTGGTGTGATGTTCCTGTGATTGTGTTTGATTCCTGTATGTTTAGGCTCAAGTGCATTTGTTTTCTTGCAGTAGCTTTGCCTTGCTTTGGGGTTAGGTTGTCAGCTGAGAAACCCTGCCTCTACCCAGTGTATTGAAGGGCATGTTGCAGTGATGCTTTGTCTGGCATGTCATATGAGGAGCCAGTTGCTTTCCTTTCTGACTTTCCCTGCTCCAACATTGAACTGTATCTGTCCCCAAAATAGGTTCTAGGTAGAGGTTTAATTGTGAGAATGTCCTTTGTTCCTTTTCTCAATGGTTTTCAGGTTCACCAAACCCCAAGCAGAACTATACCAGGCTGTCCTGGATATCCAGAAATCCTGCCTGAGCCTCTGCTCCCCAGGAATGTGTCTAGAAAATATCTACAGCCTTATGCTGAGCCTTATTGGACAGAAACTGAAAGAATTGGGGATCATAAAGAGCAGCATCACTGAGAGCCACTTCTTCACGGTACTTGAAGTTTTTTTACTCCAGCTTCCCCCTGCTAGGCCTGATTGTTTTCTCCTTGGGTTATGTTAGTGTCTTTAGCTTGGCTTGGGAATGTGCTTTTGAGATGTATCTTCTAAATGTCGCCATGCACCGTGCTTTAATTTGTGTTGTGGGCTGGTCTCAGCACAGGACTGGATTTCTCTCGAACAAGGCTAAACTTGAAGATGTGTTTCAACCATTCAGCGCACAATTTGGTCTGAAGTAACCCCTCAGTCTTATATGCACACAGTGTGAATATTTGTTCTTTAGCACTTGCTATTTCACTCTGCAGATCCATTCCTATTGGTCTGCGCTACTTGTTAGTGTAGATGCAACTTTAGAGTACAGTCTGAAAGGGCCTATGGAGGCATTGGTACTAACACAAAATTCTGCCTCCAGGTCTAGCTGTAGGCAATTATTCATAGTTTTGTGATCTGTTTAAGTAACTTAAATCTGCAGTGCCACCAAAAGGTGCAGTCCATTCTTCTTAGTCATTCCACCTGCTGCCTCTTCTGCACCATTTTGTGTCAGTACTGGGATTCACAGAGCTACCTGGTGAACAAGACTGGGAAACTGGTCTGCCGTAGCGCTGAACCTGCAGATAAAGTAGGATTAGTTTGCAGTTAGAGAAGTTTATCCAGTCCCACTCACTGCAAACCTGCATGACTGCTGATGCCAATACAAGAAGGATGACGGAACCAGGTGACAGAACTACCCCTTTGGCAGCAGGACAGCTTTCTGCCAGATTTAATTGTCCTGCAGTGTCAGTGCACTAACAGCCCGTGTTCTCGCCTGTGAACGGAGGCTGCCGTGCCGGTTTCTCTCGGTAGGCGGCAGCACAGCCAGATGAGACCCGCATCTGCAGCTTAGTCCTCTGTGAATGTGAGGAGTGTGGGGCAGAGGAGGAATTAGCTCTTTGATTCCTGCTGTCAAGGAGCTTCTCTCTGGAGGGAGAAGGAATAGGATGGGGCGGGAGGGGAGGTGGTGTCTGTGTCCTGTAGAGGTGTATTGAAATTCTGCTGTAGCTACCGAGTGAAATCGGCACAGCATTCGCTCTGTTGTGCATAGGAGACCTCTTTGCCACATCACATAGCAGCTGTATCAGCTGCTGCCAGTTGTCAGGGTCTGCTGATGGGAGCAACGCAGGTCTTGGATGTTTAAGGGATGGAAAGGGTTGGGGCAGCAAAGCTCAGTGAGCCAAAAACTGAAGTCTTGCCTGACATGCTGAGGTGGTGATGGGCTTCAGCTGTTCTTTTCAGTGAGGGGGAAGGGCAGTCTGCAATATGCTCATAATAGGTACCTGGTACTGGTGGGTTTTGAGGGCCATCCAGTTCTGATAAATGGAAGGCAGCCCCTGGTGGCCTAGTTACGGCAGTAAGATTGCTAGTTAAGCACATAACTATTCTGTCTCTTCTCCCCATCTTTTTGTATTGGAACAACAGGTTGGCCTGTGTTTAACTGCCTCTGTGACACTGGTTTTGTCTTCTCCTAGGCTGTTCGGAAGTACTGCCCACATCATGTGGGCCATTACTTGGGCATGGATGTTCACGATACCCCAGATATATCTCGATCACTGCCGCTCCAGCCAGGCATGGTGATAACCATTGAACCAGGTAAAAAGATACGCAGTCAGTGGTGGACAAAAACATGCAACACTGAGGATAACAATATTGCTTTCAGTAGTTAGTTGGTCCCTCGGACCAAAGCATTCAGGTCTTTTCTGGGGAAATTGAAAATTATTACAGTGTTGGAAAACCCTAAGTTACTCTCCTCCCAAAGTCATTACAGTATTAGAAGACCCTATTTCCCTCCCAAACACAGCCAAAGTAACAAATTGTGGGAGTAAACTCTCAGAAAGTGTCTGTGCAGCAGGAAGCAGAGTAGTGTAGACCTCAGACTATTAGTGTTTGACCCACAGCAGCACAGATCAATCACAGTGCAGAGAAGCAAGGTCAATTCACTTGTGCTGTGTTCTGTGTTACTGTGACTAAACTTCTACAAGTTACTGGTACTCTAAGTCTCAAGCATCGCAGTCTGCAAGTACAGGCATTCACAACTTAGCTTTGCAAATTAGGTATTTTGCAATGAACCTTTCTTTCTGCTTGTCACTGGATTTAGAGCTGTCAGCTGGAAACTGATATTAAATGCTTGGCTCTTCTCTCTGTCTATTCAGAACATTGTTAAAACCATCATTGTGAACATAGCTTTGAGAGCAAGAAGTGCAGAAAGGCCAGCTGTAATTGTGGAGGGTTTTATTAACAAGCTAGTGTCTGTAGGCACTGAGGGACACTTTCCTTTCTTTGCCTACCAACTGCCATGAGTGAGGGGAAAGAGAGTAGCTTTCCTTATTAAAAATTTTTGGGATCAAAGTCATGTTATGTTGCTGAAAATCCAACCATGCTATCATGGTGGTGCAGTAAGGGAAAGGTGTTGCTCTGGAGAGTCTTGTGTGTTTTAATTTCCTTTCTTCTTTCAGGCATTTATATCCCTGAGGATGACATAAGTGCCCCAGAGAGGTTTCGTGGCATTGGTGTGCGCATTGAGGATGATGTTGTGATAACAGAGGATGCGCCTTTCATCATGTCTGCTGACTGTCCCAAGGAGATCTACCACATAGAGCAGATCTGTGGCCGCAGCTCATGATGCCCCTTCTTTGCCTCTTTCATCCTCATCAGGAGACGCAGCCCTCCAGGGATGCAGATCCCTGTAGCTGGCTGTAGTTGTCAAGTGTTGGAGGGTGTGGACAGTTATTGGCTATTTCAAAGACTGGGAAGTGGAATGCAAAAGGCTTGGGTACTGCGGGATGAAAAAGCAAAGCAACCTTTTTTGCGTGCATTTTCCTTCTGACTTGGTTAGTGCTGATGTTGAGCTGTTATAGGACATGGGGGTGGATTCATGTCTCTGCTGTGTGGATCCAGATGTTCTGGCGCCCTTGGAGGGATGAATTTTGTCAGTGCCACCAGCAGGGCTTCTGCCTGATCCCTCTCCAGACACACAGGTGCAACTGCTGAGACCAGGGCCCTGTTGTTTACCTTTAGCAGTAATTTCACAACAGTCAGATTTTAAAAATGAAGCTTTGATAAATGCTGTTTTGGGGGAATAAAGTGTGTCAGACAGCTTTGACAGAGCCCTGGAAGGAGGGGGTTTGGTAGTCAAGAAGGTGGATTTGGTTGGGAGGTAGTTTTATCTGAAACCTGTGGAGACTGCTTTTAGCATTTTAAGAATAAGGATGTGTTTGGACCTTGTTCAGGCATATGCAAAATAGGCCAGCAGCAGGGAGAAACATCTCGTCTGGTCTTTCAGCTTGATGGAGTGTTTGGTAATTTCAGAATAGACAGATAGGGCTTAGGAGGTTGGACGTACCCATTCTTGCTGTCTTTCATATTCCCTGCTTTTTGTCCCAAATGTCCGTTCCAGTCTCCTGGTTTGAACCTGCCTCTACCCTGGGAAGCAGGGCCGTGTTGACTGTGCTGGACTCCACTGGTGAGCTGCTGGTTGTCACCTAGATGCAAAGCATCCCATTCTGGGACAGTCACAGCACCTTTCTGGTTTATGCTGTAAGTGCCAGCAACTTCAGCAGTGTATTTTTGAAGAGTCTGCCCTATGGCGAGTCTCAAGTCTTTACATGGCTTTTATATGGAATTTAAAGTAATTCTCCATTTCAGAACTCTGAGGGCATGGTCACAGCTGCCTTTTGGGTTTTGCCAAGTGCAGTCAGTAACTAAGGCTCTGTGATATTTTTGAGGCAGCTGCAAATGTGATTAGGGGCTAGGATGGATGAGGAGTAAAGAGAAGAGTTGTCTTCCCTCAACATCAGCCTACCACCCAGGCCATTGTATGCAGTTGTAAATACACCTACTAGAGGCAAACATGGTGTCTGTGTATTTACTGAAAATATTTTGGCAATCAGCTGTTTAACATGTCTGAAAAATGCATCTCATCAGTGCATCTCCTTTTATTTATGCTTGCTGTTGCATCACATCATCTTACTTCCTTTCTGATGGTAGCTTTCAGTATTTTTCATCTGTTCTCAGTTTTCTTTCTTTTTCTCTTCTCTTCCTATATTGTCTATTTTTGACCCACTATAATATCACTGCTTCCTAATCAACTTTTCTTTCTAATCAACGTCACTGCCTCTCTCCTGGTTTGCCCTAATTCCCCATGGTGAATGTAGTCAGAAGCATGTGGGGAAGGTAGTTACGGTTCCTGAGTTTGACCTCTGGCTCTGTTGCTGTGTAACCTCTAGCAAAATCTGGGGGTTTCTTTTATATCTTTTTTTTTTTTTTTGTGTGTTTCAGTTAGTGAAGGCCAAATGGACAGTGTCTTGCATCTCTCATTGCTTTTATTGGGAGCTGGGTACATGCAGTGGGGTTTGAATTTGGCACTTGAAAGGCAGCCAAAGACATGCCAAAATTTTATTTTTTAAACACGACAAAAAGTAAATGCTTTTACAGAGTTTAGTGTATCAAGTTTCACCTTTTTAAGAGAATCTGCTAATCTTTGGATGCGTTTGTTAGCTTCTTATGCGTTACAGTGGTACGTGCAGTGTAAATTGTTAGAAGGAAGACTTGTTAAATGTGGACAGAGAACTGATGAATACTTTTGTTGTTTTGATCTATAACACATTTGTTGTTCCTATTACACCTGTTAGAGCCATGTCAACTGGGACAAATCTTGGATTTTGGAACTATGTAAGCAGCTTAAAATAACATGAAGCTGAGAGCTACGTGTGTGTGCTGATCTGCGCATCTGCCCATGTACCTAACAGAGTTAATAATTGTACTTAACTGTAAATAAGCCTTTGAAATACAAAAAAAAAGTTATTTTTAAAATAAAACAATTTGTAGAAAGTTTGTTTCTCGGGCCATCAAGTTGCATGGCTGTTAAATAGATGTAAGCACCTCCAGAAAGCATTATTTTTCAGGGAGATTTAGAAATCATCTGTAACCTATCTTGGACTTGAAATAACATTGTCAAATGTAGGCACACACTAATTTTTACCCCTCTCAGGAAAATCCTGCAATTTGTAAACACTGATAGATCTTAGAAATGTTGCAGATGAATGTTTCTGTCAGTAGTGTTTGTGATTCTGTTGAGTGGGGAGTAATGGATCTGCTAGGGCCGCTGTGCTCCACTAGGCTCCACATGTCTGATTTAGGCTGTGTGTTGCTCCATATTCTGTAATTCTTCCACAGTGTTCAGCCATTTCTTCAGCATAAACTGCTGCTAATATTTTGAATCTGTTGTTCCATGTAATGAAGAGTGCATTTTGCAGAATGTATTAAACTTCAGTCTTATCAACCTAAATTTTTGAAGGCTTTTTCTCACTTGTTGGAGAGATGGATAATCAGAGTATCATCTGGGACCTACACACATGCTGCAGTGTCCCCTGAATACAACCAAATCCATGAACATTTTACATGACCTTCGTCAAGAAACTCTAAAGAATCCCTTCTCCAGCTGCACATACCTGTGGTGTACCTCCCCAGTCGCCAATCCCATGCTGCCACATTTACAGTCTGTCTCTGCCACAGGAGAGATTTCTCACTCCAACCACGTGGGTGCAGGAGCAGCTCTCGGTGGCAGCGCAAGTTGCCAGCTGCTTGATGAGGGCGTTGGTGGGATCACTGGAAGCAAAAGAGAAATTGAGGTATATGCAAGTTTACTTGGGGAGAGATTTTATTGCAACTGTGGCACAGGTCTTAAGGGCATCAGAGTATGACAGAAAATGAGAGCCAGCCATCCCTGTGGAGAAACTTCTTTGCTTACAGAGGAAGCCCGGGAGGCTTTTCTTGGATTTCGCATTTCACTTTCTACCAGGGGCCTGCTTTGCCTTGCAGAGAACTAGTTAGTAGCAAAGTCCTGTTGTTGAAGCAGAGTCTGAGCGGAGATGCTAATTTGCAGATATGCTTCTGTTATCAAAGTGGAAATAAATTTGGCATTTAATACAATTTGGCATTCTATATGTTATCTGTGAAAAACACAGTATGTCTTTCCTAAAATTGCATGCATTGTTTTGCAAAGGAACCTGATGGTGTGGGAAGAAGCAAACTGAGGGAGCACGTAAAAGAGAATGGTGATGGAGGTTTTTGGGAATGTGGAATGCAATAGAGAAGATCCAGGAGAAGGTGTGATTTAGAGCTGTGGGGATGTGTGCGGGTGGATATGAGAGCAAGGAGAGAACAACAGGGTATAAAATGGCTATTCAGTATATTCTCAGCGTGGTGCAACAGCTCTGGGAAACTGGTTATGCTAACCAGGAGATCCTGATTGATTTGCCCTACTCAGGAGCGGGGAACAAAGGAGTCAGATTGTATTGATGAACTTGGTCTTAACAGGTAGTTTAATTATTATTTTTTTTAAATCAATAGAATTATCATATGAGAGAGTTTTCTGCAGTTTCATGTTATTGATAATGTGTCATTTTAAATAATATGAAAGGGAAAAGTATGTTTCTAGGCAAAATATTCATTATGATGGAGGGAGCAAGGCTGAGGTTACACACTCTTATGCTACCCAAATTACTACTATGGAAATTTAGTAATTACTCCCAGGAGAATTATCATAAAGCAAAAAGAGTCAGGGTTAAATTTAGAAAAAAAATCTATGCCATAAACGACAAAAATGCTTTAATCATGATGAGATGCTTAATACTTCGTGTAATTGGGTAACAAAACTCTGCACTGCAATAAATTGTCATTTTTTGATTTCTTTTAAACTGAGTTGACTAGAAGCCTATATAGGCAACTTTTCCTTAGTATGCAGATCTAAACTGCATCTAAGTTTACAATTTTCTGAGTTCATAACAGTGTCTCTGTTATGTGTGCTCCCTACATGCATGCTCAGCCTCCACTTGATTAAAAATCATCATTTGGACACTGTCACAATGCTGGCTCTAGGACTGGGTCTGACTTACAAAATTCATTGTATTTCAGAGGTGTAACAATAACTTACATTTTAAAGCAGAATTTATAATTAAAATGGATAGTGAGACATGGTGGGCTCAATGGTGCTCAATTTTTCCCTTCAGCTGCTTTCACCTTCTTGGAGTTTGTCTTGCTGTCTTAACTGGCTGCCAGCTCTGAGCCTTCCTCACTAGCAACAAGCGGAGCAATGAACTCCTATCTTCTGGGACAAGTTATGCGTCAGCCCACCTGGTTGTTTCTCTGAAGCACCACCCAATATTTGGCTAACCAAAACCAGACTCTTGAAAAGATGGGCAGAAAGGAACAAGGAAGAATTTCCAGGTCCTCCATGCGTGTTACCTTCTCTTGCTGACTCGTAGCACGTATGCCTTTTTAACTATCATGACAGAGTTATCCATTAACAAGGGCGAAGAAAAAAATAATTCCTATCTGGGTAAGCTTGATGACCAGAGCTTTGAGCAAAGAAAAAGTTAACAAGAAAGCTGGTTGTAGACCCAGGAGTGAGAATGGCTACTGTAGGGTTCAGTATGTTCCTTCCCCTTGGATGCTGGGGAAACAAGTAGCACTGCAGGAGCGATGTGCAGCCTCGGTTTGGGAGCTTCTTGGGACATGCTGTGGTGGGCCAGAACTGACAGTGGTTGAAGCTCTTTGTCGGTTTTCTGAAGACCATGAAGAGCCTGTGGCTTTTTAAAGGCATCTCTTTTTTTCATGATTCGGGCAGGAATATCATGGCAGCAGAAGGTGGGAACGCTCAGCCTGTGGTTCAATAATCAGCTAGGAGAAGTTGGCAGTCCAGCAAAAACTGGGTGAAATGCAATTCTTTCCAGGGAAACAGCCTCACTGTGCTTTTTTTGTCAGTAAATTGGGCCAATATGAACAATATTGTGTGAGGGGGAGAGAGGCTCAGCTGCTTCTTATTCCTAGGCAGAATGGGGCTTCTGCCTCTCTGTCCAGTTTTGAGAGATTAATGCAAAATGGGATTGGCCACTGATCCCAGTTAAGATTAAGCAGTCTGACTCTCGTACCAGGAAATGGTTAGCATATGTCAGATTAACTTACTGTCATGCGAATCTTTTACTCAGAAAGGTAGCGCTTTAAGTTAGGGGATAATATACTTCGGTTTTTCTAGTCTGTTGTGCACACAGAGGGCAACACATGTCAGTTCTGCCTATGGGAGTTACAAACAATACCTCTGTAATTAATAGTATTGCATCTCTCTCGTGGACATGTTAGCCAGCATTGTAGTCATTCAGAGAAAGCACAGCTGTTAATGGTACAGAAGGGGTGGGGATTTAAGCTTTCTCAGTGCGGGTCTCTTACCAGGCTACAAAAACAGGCAACTGATACTGCCTACAAACACCCTTTCTTACCTCCTTTTGGCAGACCGATCATTTCCATTGAGTGGCCTCGCTGAAGTTTATCATTTGTGTTGGCATTTCTGTGCTGTTGTCCTAATGTGTCATCAGGATCCCGTTTTGATCTAGTAACCGCTTAACATTTTTAACGATGCTTCTTGGATAGACAAGGTTTGATACGGCATCGGGGATTAGGAGAGTTCCCATCATGGGATTGAAACTGCTGTGGAGCCGGGTCTGGCTGACTCCTTGCACACTGCATATGCTCCTTCAGCCCAGTTGCATGTTGTCTTCTCGTTCTCAGAGGGGCAGAGAGACACGGCCCTACTGACAGCTCAGGAATCTCCAGTCCTCCCATCCCCATGCAGCTGCCCCTGTCACGGAGGCCTTAAATCTCAAACTGTCCTTCTAACTGTTCCCCCTCTAGACTTGTTGAGGTACCAGTCTGCAGCCGAAAGAGCCGTAGCCTCTGGTGTGCTCGTTGCACTGACATGTTACTTGTCAGATTCCGTAAGGTACCGCTGAGGTTCCTGTGATGCATTGCAGATATCTGGTATGTATATTGCTTTCTAATTTATGCTTTACCCTGCTCTTTTTTCCAGGAGATGAGCTTTATAACAGCTACATGGGTGTTACTGTGGTGACTGTAACCAGGGAAAAATATACAGTACATATTGAGATAGTTCTACATTTGTGGACTTGGATATGATTAAGGGATTTTTAAAGGCATGCTGTGTTTTTTTTGCCCTTCCCTGCAGAACAGAGACAGGTTTCTAATGAACTTTCACAGTATAAAGTGGAAATACATGATTCATCTTCAAAAGCATGTGTGTATATGTATACACAAACACACACATATTATGCAAACAAATGTTGTGACTTCTAGCTAGTTAGAGATGTAGAAGAGATTTTCTCCAACATAATTAAGATTGTTTAGATATTTGACTCTTCATTTCTCTATGCTTTATTTGGATTTATTGTTAAATTTAATTTTACCTTAGAATTTCCAGGGATTATAATTCTTGGGGTTTGAGTAATGGCATTATCTCTGTAATATATTTTACTGTAAATCACTGTCATTTAGCCTTAACATTGCCTCCATCTTCAGAGTTTTTTTCAGTTTTATAATGTAATTTCCCTGCAGTATGAGGCTTTTGAGGAGACAGCATTCTGTGATTCTCACCTGAGAAGTGCCTTTCCAAAAAAGGTGAGAATGTGCTATCTGAAAGATGTGATTATTAGTCTTGAAATTAAAAACTGTAAACTATGTGAGTTTTGAACCCAAATGTATCATTCTAACTTAGTTTCTTAGAGAAATAAAATAGAACAAGTGCAGCAATTAATGAGAAAGATGATTGTAGTGCAAACCTAAACTCCTAATATACTGATAACTGCAAATTAATCTCAGCAATTAGATATGAGAACTATTTTCCTCCAGTGTGCAACTCTCTCTGAAATTTTAGTGAATGTTAATAATAAATTAGAAGACTGATAAGCTGTTTCTCTAAGCTCATTTAAGACAAGAAATGCACCAAATGCTACATTTCATAAGGACTCCATTTTTAATGAGTCACAAGCTAATAGAGCACTGTGGTGAAAATCCTCTAGAATATTGCCTATATTTGGTTAATAGTCACTGAATGAAAGGATAGGAGGCACCCTTTGATCTAGTCGTTTCAGCGCCTTCCTATTACAGCCAATGCATTTTACCTCCTCAATTTAGTGCTGAGCCTGGTAGCTCGTGTGTGACAGCGGCAGATCCCTTGGTAAGGCATCAAGCCTTGATCTGAAGGCTGAGGGAGGGAGGAGGATGAGATGGAGAATTGTTTCTTTCAGTGATTTGCTCCAGCTGTTAACCACCCCATCATTAAAAATCTATGCACCTTTTCCTTTTTTTGCCTGCCCCCCACCCTTCCCAACAGGCATTACAGGGAGGATAAGGAGCAACTTTGTTTAATGAAGAGCTTGGATACCTGCTCTGGGTTCAGTTTAGCCTCAACAGTGGAACTGTGACTGTACTTCTATAAAAATGCCTACAACTCTGAACTTCATGTCCTCCTTCAGTTGCATTTCTCAGAGTCCCCAGAGCTGCACAACAGGGCCGTTCACAGTATAGCAAGCAAAGCAAACCCAGAAGGACAAAGAACCAGAGAGGAAAGGAAGAAAATAAGCAATGAAGAGACATATGTGTTGTATGGCTCTCCTCCCATAGAAAAGATCTTGAACAGATGCGCACACACACAAAAGAAAATAAAGTCTTCCGGTAAATAGTGCCATCTCCTTTTTATCTTTGTGTGTTTAAAAAATTAAATGTAAAGTTGCAAAAGGGGCTGCACAGTGGCTCCTCTGGAACTGGATCCATACTACATTGGGGCCTGCCCCTCTTTTTGCCATCACATTTGTACCAATAAAATAAGCAATTTTGCAGGACACAAGCATAGTCCACACATTATCTAAGTTTCCCATTTATTCCCTGCATCACGTGGCTTTACAGATCTCGGACTACTCATGCCAATGCAAAGTGAAAGAAAAAATCCAAATCCTGGAGAGTGAGTTCAAGGGAGAGAACTGAGTAAGCCAGTGAATTGATGTTGTCTGTTAGGTTACGTTCTGGACTCGGGATCTGGTGTTGCAGAAAAGGCTCATCCTTGAAACTGTGTTCTGTTACATTTGCTCACTTTAACTTCCTCAACAGCAAAGGCCTTCCCTTGAAATCTTCAATGTATGTTTGCTGTTCTTGCTTCGCATTTGAAATCTAACAGGCGCGATACAAATTTCACGTACTTCCAAATTTTTTCCATCCCACTTGGTAAACTTGTATTGATCCAGCTATAATATATTTAACACGTAACACACGTACTGTGGCAGGAGATGTTTCCATCCTGTCACCTGATGTTTTCAGAACAACGTTTCCATTGGAAATCTTGCTCCAGATTGCACAGTGGAAGATATGAATGCCACTGAATGTAGTTAAAAGGAGGGGTGACCTTTTACAGGGTCCATAACCTGGATTTGCCCTGAAAAAACTTTGGAGAAGGTCGAGGAGATTGACCCGGGCAGCCATTCCCAACCCCAAGCCCTGACCAGGAGGATGTCTCTGTGAGAGCTTTATTCCACGCCTGGAGGAGAAGGGGTGTACACATACTATATACACCTAGCTGTATGCAGCACCGTATGTTTTTCTGCATGCTTCCTTTTCAATTCAAATAGGGGGAAGTAGATACACAACTACTTTCCTCTTTTCAGTAACTAATCCAAGAGAAGTGACCATACAGCGCAGCAATTGCAAACTGAGCACACAATGAGGGGCAGTCTCTATTGCTTATTTTGAATTCATTACTTCCTCTATCTTTTCATGTCAGTCATACCGCTATTTTGCTCTCAGTGTGCCTTGCTCCATTTTGAATTTTGCTCTGCTCAGGCTCTTCCATTCAGTCTCTCGTAACTTGGTCATGCCACAAAGCATTATTTCATTTTATCTGGAGGTGGCTGGACTGATAATAATATTTAATCTGTTTCAGGAAGTTTTTAGAGGTCACCAGTGTCAAGGAACAAAAGGAGATAATTTGCATTATCTCCTTTATTATGTGTATTTCTTCTTCAAAAGATTATTATTTAACTGCCACATGGCAAATAGAAGCATTCTTGAAATTTATGCTTGTTGCAGATGTCATATCTTTTTCCCCTAGCTTTGAAATTTGTGGTGGGTTGACCTTGACTGGATGCCAGGTGCCCACCAAAGCCACTCTATCACTCCCCTTCTCAGCTGGACAGGGGAAAGAAAATGTAACAAAAGGTTCGTGGGTCAAGATGAGGACAGGGAGATCACTCAGCAATTACCATCACGGGCAAAACAGACTTGACTTGGGGACAATTAATGTAATTTATTGCCAATCAGATCAGAGTAGGGTAATGAGAAATAAAACCAAATCTTAAAGCACCTTCCCCCCCTCCCTTCTTCCCGGGCTCAACTTTGCTCCCAATTTCCTCTACCTCCTCCCCACCAGCGGCACAGGGGGACACGGAATGGGAGTTGCGGTCAGTTCATCCCATGTTGTCTCTGCCAATCCTTCCTCCTCGGGGGGGACTCCTCACAATCTTCCCCTGCTCCAGCGTGGGCTCCCTCCCAGGGAGACAGTCCTCCACGAACTTCTCCAACATGGGTCCTTCCCACGGGCTACAGTTCTTCACGAACTGCTCCAGTGTGGGTCCTTTCCACGGGGTGCAGTCCTTCGGGAACAGACTGCTCCAGCGTGGGTCCCCCGCGGGGTCACAAGTCCTGCCAGCAAACCTGCTCCAGCGTGGGCTCCTCTCTCCACAGGTCTACAGGTCCTGCCAGGAGCCTGTTCCAGCACACGCTTCCCACAGGGTCACAGCCTCCTTCAGGCATCCACCTGCTCCGGCGTGGGGTCTTCCACGGGCTGCAGGTGGATGTCTGCTCCACCGTGGACCTCCATGGACTGCAGGGGCACAGCCTGCCTCACCATGGTCTTCACCACGGGCTGCAGGGGAATCTCTGCTCCGGCGCCTGGAGCACCTCCTCCCCCTCCTTCTTCACTGACCTTGGCGTCTGCAGAGTTGTTTCTCTCACATATCCTCACTCCTCTCTCTGGCTGCAGTTGCTGTTGCACAGCAGTTTTTTTCCCCCTTCTTAAATATGTTATCACAGAGGCGCTACCACTGTCGCCGATGGGCTCAGCCTTGGCCAGCGGTGAGTCTGTCTTGGAGCCAGCTGGCTTTGGCTCTGTAGGACATAGAGAAAGCTTCTAGCAGCTTCTCACAGAAGCCACTCCTGTAGCACCCCCAGCTACCAAAACCTTGTCACGCAAGCCCAATACAAAATTGTTACATAAGTTAGAAGATTAAAAACATTTTTGGATTATGAAGATCTGGGCAAAATGGAAGTTGATTCCTTATTTCTAGCTTTTTTATTCAAGAAACACATTAACAAAATAATAAAATTTTAAGTAGGAGAAGAACTGATTTAGAAAAGTTAACAATATGAACTGTAATTAATTGTATAACTGTTTAACATATAAAAGTTTTAAAGTATCTTTTTCACTGCTCCCAGGTATAAAACCTCCCAAGTAAGTAGCTGAGATTAGACTGGTCTTGAAGTTAACTGGCATGTTCCAGCCTCTGAGTGGAAGTACTATTTCTGTAAAGTCTGCTATTGCACATCATACACTCAGCTGATCTTCATAAAAAGTCTTGCTGAACCTATGGAAACAGGAACAAGTGTTTCCAGTGTTATCCCAGCAATGGTTTAGTTGTTAGGATAGGATTTTGCTCCCATGAATTCCAGTCTTGATGGAAATGACCGGTGTTCTCTGTCATACTCTAACGAGTATTTGAAACATTAAGTATTAACAATGCAGTCAAATTATGGAAAATATCTCTCGCAACTGATCAGGCCACACCTTTAATCAAAGGACCGTTCTTCATGTGACTGCTGCACTATTAGTTGGATATAGCGAGACTACAAGCTCTATATGAGCTTTTGCATATGGGGCCAGAAAGAAACTTCCATTCTGTGAGAAAGTAAGTTCTTTTTTGCAAATCTGTATGAATGTGCTACCACTAATGGCAGAAGCCACGATTCCCCTTTTAATGAAAATATTCAACATTATAATAAAAAGATGCTTTCCTCACATATTCAGCAATTTTGGAGTCAAAATCAACCAGTGCAATGATTTTAGCCTAATGTCATGGTTTAGCCCCATCTGGCAACTGAGCAACACCCAGCTGCTCGCTCACTCCCCCCAGGTGGGATGGGGGAGAGAATTGGAAGAGTAAAAGTGAGAAAACTCGTGGGTTGAGATAAAGACAGTTTAATAGATAAAGCAAAAGCTGCGCAGGCAAGTA
Source organism: Gavia stellata (assembly GCF_030936135.1). NCBI lineage: Eukaryota > Metazoa > Chordata > Aves > Gaviiformes > Gaviidae > Gavia > Gavia stellata. Next base: position 56,712,982 of record NC_082597.1, on the reverse strand, counting down.
AAGCAAAACAAGGAATTCATTCACCACTTCCCATCAGCAGGCAGGTGTTCAGCCATCTCCAGGAAAGCAGGGCTCCATCACACGTAACAGTTACTTGGGAAGACAAATGCCATCACTCTGAACATCCCCCCGCTTCCTTCTTCTTCCCCCAGCTTTATATGCTGAGCATGACATCATATGGTATGGAATATCCCTTTGGTCAGTTGGGGTCAGCTGTCCCGGCTGTGTCCCCTCCCAACTTCTTGTGCATCCCCAGCCTACACGCTGGTGGGGTGGGGTGAGAAGCAGAAAAGGCCTTGACTGTGTGTAAGCACTGCTCAGCAGTAACTAAAACATCCCTGTGCTATCAACACTGTTTTCAGCACAAATCCAAAACACAGCCCCGTACTAGCTACTATGAAGAAAATTAACTCTAGCCCAGTCAAAACCAGCACATGCATGTAGTGCTCATAGAGAAACGCTTCATCCACTCGTTACTTGGGCAGTTTGTATCTTCTTGGGAAAAAAGACTTGAAAGATTTGACCCTTGACCGCTTTCCAGCAGTTTTCTGTGCATCATAGTAAATAAATAAAAAATCGTTTCTTCTTTTTCACACTCTTTCCCTGATGATCCAGCAAATGAAATGTCCTCACTCTGGAGTCAAAGCCAACACATGCATACACATTCTGCCTTATGCACCTAGTCTTTTCCATGTAATTTGAATAAAGCATGGATATTCAAAATGCTGTTACAAGCATCTGTGCAAAAATAATATAAATACTGTTGTTCACAGCCAGTCTGAAGGAGTTCTTCAGACCATCATGAGCAGTCCACTGCATAGCCATGATTTTTAGAGGATGGAAAATGGCACTACTCGTGTTCGGGTTCCCTGAACTTAAACTCAGAGGCAGTTTATACCAGGTGGGACGAAGGACTTGCTTTCATCTCAGCGAAACATATCCTTGAAAATTTTATGTATAATTTGGTGACGTATGCCTGTGAATCAGGAACAGAGAACAATTTTTAACCTTGCAAATTTGTATACTTCTGTTATTCCTGGTCCTGGAAATAGTTTGATTTTTTTTTTTTTTAATATAGTTTTGGATTTGCAGAGCGATGGTTTCTACAGAGTTCCCTGGTGTTAGTTACATTAGCATTTTATATGCTGCTCATGTAAACTCTTGAGCTTTCAGGGCTCTCAGTATTAGCTTTCTAATATAACACAGTTCATATTGGCTTTTACTGCTGTTTAATTTAGGTTGGGTTTTTTATGTGGCTCCTCAGTTGCAAGGGATGTGGCTTACACTTGTGTGAAACCTTTCTTGTCTGTGTAAACCTGCTATTGATGTCCTTTTTTCTTGCAGACTGTAACACTCTCTAAGAGCTAAACTTGCCTGTATTTGTCATGCACATCAACTACTCTACATACCAAACCCAGATCTCATATTATAGGTGGGAACCCAGAACTTTTAGATAGGAACTGGAAGTTTCTCCTACCTTTGTGCCATATTTTGGTTGTTCCACAGATACAGAAATCCATAGCTGAATTGTCTAAATAAATCATTCTTAGCAAATAATGCCTGTTATTCAAAGAACACATGCAAATAATTCCCAAGCAAATGTTAGTTATTGGCTTCTAAGTTCATGTACTTTTTGAAGTGATCCCAATATCACTCTTCTCTTCTGGGCATCTGAAATTGCTTAAAGTGACATGTGGTTTCTCACCCTTCTATAAGAAAAAGGAGATTTCTAAACAGGGTGAAGAAAAATGTAGTTTAAATAAAAGTGTGTTTTATTTCGGATGTTCGTATTTATAACAGCAGCTTTCCTCAACAGAGAGAGAATTTTCTGCCTAAATGGGATCTTTCTTAATAGCTATTCTAGATAAATTTGTATGGACAATTCAGATAGATAGTTTTAAAAAACTCTTTATAAGATACTGAGAGGAGCAAAGCTTATATTTTCACAAGTCATATGAAAAAAGGATGTTCTTTCTTGTGCATTAATGTGTTTCATCAGAATTCCTGAGAAGTTGTCCAGCTATATATAGTAAATATTTCACATACCAATAAAGTGATTCCTGAGGAATTCAACCACTCAGCACAAATTAGTTTTAATTTATGGTGAATATCTGCACCTGTTAAACAGTGAAATAGGCTCCTGACATAAGTGATCCTTTCATGCTGTTATTTATCTAAATTTTTAAAAAGGACCTATCTTTCCAGATTATAATCTTTTAAAGATCATAATTTCAAAAACATTCCCAGGCCTGAATTTTGAACTTTCATACTGAAGAGGGAATATATGTGCTTTTAAGCTAAAATATATATGTGTTGGCCTAAGATCAACACCATCAAGGGAAGGCATAAAATGTGCCTATTACTGAATTAGGCATTTGTTTTGTATATCTAATGACAAAATCAATACGTGGCTCCATCAGAGGAGAGCTCCATCAGCCTCTATCTTGCTAGCATGCAGTCAAGAGATTGAATTTGCAGGCTTCAAGGGGGAGAAATATTTCTCCATCTTTTGACAATCCATATTACACTAATTTGGACAGCTTTTACACAGAACTGCACCAGTTTACTCGAGCATTGCTTTCAATATCATTTCATTAAATCAATGCAAAAGGTTGTGTTGACCTTTTAAATAAATATTTAAATCTGATCACTGGAGCTTAAATCGATTAGGAACTGATTTTAAGCCAACTCTTAAGGCAAATAAGTGTGTCCACATGGGGTTCCTCAGCTGTTCAACGAGCTGATGTGGAATCCAATTTAAATTAAGTTGTTGCAAACAAACCACTGTTGTGGTGTACATGAGTCCCAGATGTGCCCTCCAAGTTCTTTGAGAACTTTCTTTTTAACTTGAACAGAGAACCCGAGGGAGATACAGTTAATGGAGTGAAATCTGCTCATCCCCATCAGGAAAGGAGGGGTGACTACAAACCGTGGTAAGAAGCTCCCAAACAAACATCAAGGTTCCGCTGAAAGCTGCATTTGTAAACCTGTTCACTGTCAAATGATGGACTTTTTTTACTCTTCTCTCTTGGCAGCTGTAACTGCTGTGAACAAGATGGGTGGCATCAGGAATACCACCACTCACCAGATTCTGGCAGGAGGCCTCCTCCATATCCCAGAGGCTAAAAAGATCCAAAGTGAGTTTAAAGGAAATCCCCTCTAGATCGTGTTTGCTAGGGATTGGGACACTTAAGGTTTCCAACCTTTAGCTTGCCTTCACAGCAGCTCTGGTGTTTTCACAGAGTAGGTTATTCCTCTCTCCTGAAACCTGACCAATGACCTTTGCACAGAAGTCCCTTTATCTTCACAACCCGTAAGTCTACAGGGGAATTTCAGAGATTTTGCTCTTGCAGCAAAGAAATGGGATATGCAAAATGAACCGCACTCCATATTGATTCATAATGCAAATAAGATGGAATGAAATGGATATTTGTAGAAGGGAAAGATTACCTGATAATTTCTACACACTAACAAACCTGCAACCTGGGTTTTAATGATTGAGTAAAAATACAGTGAAATACAAACATACAGTCATAGAATCATACAATAAAATATACTGTGAGAGAAAGCAGGGGTGGAAGGAGTAAATAGAAGGAAATAGTAAGGTAGATTGAGGGAAAACTGGTTTAGCATAAGCAACTACCTTAACTATTAATCAGATAACACGGGAATGCAAGTTGCACTCAACGTGAGCTTCTGTGGGCTATGGTCCCTCAACACCCCCCACCCCACTCTTACCCAGATAAATTGTCATCGGCTCCATTTTCCCCTGTCCTAGATCTGAAGAAAGAGAAATTGAACAGTTTTCCTTACATTCTCCAAAATGTTTTAATTAATTGCCAGTTATGCTGTTTGACCGAAGTGTTTTAAGGGCTCTTCCTCAGCTTCAGGCCCCTTCCTAACCAAAGGATGCTGTTTGATTGGCATTTGCAGAAGCTGTCTTTGCCAGTCCAACCCTCAGCAGGAGAAATGTATCTAAATGCAAAGGTAGGTACTTCGTCACTCGTTGTATGACCAAAGGAAGGTAGGAGAATGGGGTTTTGGTTTTTTTTTCCTCCAGGGAATGAAAAGGGTCTGGTAACTGCTGATGGTTTGGATGTGTGTGGTATCGCCAGATCTCTGGCCTCTTTCTTTTTCCAGCTTTCCTGGTTCCTCAAAATTACTTGTAATATTCCCATTCAGATCTGTGCATCTGGTTGTCTTGAATGATTGCAGACTTGCAAAAGAAGGTTATGGGATGTGAGTGAACTTAAACATAAGGATCTTCCATGATAAACTCATGAGTATTTCCATATACTGAGGTAAAAGAGTTAACTGCTTGATAGTTGTATTAAACTCTCACCCAATGTAGAACTTTCTACATGTCTTGCTAAAACCTCCCTGAAGCTGTTGCATCTTGTTCTGTTCTTTCTTTTGAAGTCTTTTGAAGATACTGCAGGTGGATGGGAGAGTATTCCTAGTGCTGGATATGGCTCTTTCCTCTTTCTCCCAGCACAGATAGGAATCACTGGGTCATTAAACCCGTTTGAGAAATATGATTTATGAAAGTGGTGAGCAGAGGGAGAAAGAAAGAAACAAAAAACCCCAGTGTCTGGATGGGGGAGAAGAAGGGACTACATCACTTTGCAGTGGTAAATTACCAAAAGCAAAAATTACCAAAGCACTAGAGCCTGCACCTTACATTTGTTTCTCTGATCGCTCCTATTTTCAGCATCCCTGTCAGGATTGGGGAGCTCGTGCTTTCTGATCAGTGAAAGCTTACTGCTTCAAATGGCCCTTCTTTCCACTGGGGTTCTGGAGATCCAGTTGTGCTGAGCTTTGAAATTAAAGGAAAGGATGTTTGACACAGCAAGATACATTCAAGGTATATGAACCTGCAAAGAAGTATGACAGTTTATTAATTTATCTTCTTGTTCAGTATAGAACTGGCAGGCAGATCATCTCTTGTGGGATTCGCTGACCTAGATGCAGTAATGAACTTTCCAGTGGAGTCCAAAGTAAGGCTAAACTCAATATATTGTCTTTATCTTGGCATTCACGACAGAGAGCGGTTAAATGCCAGAAATACTTGAAATCCAACCTTCTGAAAGCTATCTGAGTTCGGTACCATAATTTGTTGTTCCTGCTTATGCTGGTATGGGAGGCGGGGGACTGCTGGCTTCCTCACTCTTGGCTTCTTTTGTAATATCTGTATAGTTTTTGCACCAGTAATTGCCATGTCTGTGGGCCACCTAATTTGTTTTTCCCATTCCTTTGTGTCTTTCCAAGAAGAAGTAGTATAAAACGAGTTATTTTTTTGCCCTGAAATCACATTTGAACTCCACCTTTAAATCCCCCCGCAATAAAAAAAAGCTTGGCTTTGGATTTTTAGTTTTCAATTGCCAAATGGTGCCTTCACTGTGACTACCAGGGGCTTCAACAAAATGCTTTTACTGATGGCAGCATCTCTCTTATTGCGACAAAGAAGGATGGCAAAGGCTAATGAATTGTGTCTTCTTGAGCAGGGCGTGCAGTTATGAACTTGATTCAGTTAGAAGAGATCTTTGCAGGAATTTTGGGACACTCTATTTTTTGGAAAAAGGACAAAGAATTAATGGGGAAATGCAAATGCAAAGCTGTAGCTCGATAGTTCTTTCCTCCTTTCAAACAGCATCAAAACCTTTGACTCAGTGGGGGTAGCTTCCAGGCCTCCCTTTGTTGATAATGTTTTTTTCTGATTTTAGTGCTTATTCCCTCTCTGTGACTCTCTCCCCACGTTCAAGACTGCCAGGGAGAAGTTGTAGATAAGAATATCTGTAAACAGTGTTTGAGTGTCTCCCACACAGTAGTCTGGAACAGCCTCTCCTCATGTTACTGAAGGTTCATGGATTTCCCAAATCAGTAGGATTTAATTGATTTATATGCAGGCAAGCTTGTGTTACTACTTTGGTTATTCTCATGGTTTTTCCTGGCTACTGTTAATTAGCCTGGCAGATCTTCCAATGTTCCTACATGCAGTAGTAGATGAATATAACTACTTGTATTGAGCTATCATAACATCCCCCTCTTTTTTGCAGTCTCCTGCAAAGGATAAAAGGCACTTCGAAAACTCTTGTCTAAACAACGAAGGAGATCCAGACTGTGACCTGGTACTCAAATGATGTCTCTAGTGTGGTTAGTGGTGCTGTCTCCTGCACTTGGACTATCCCATAGCCTCTTGTCACCTCACGCAGTTCTTCTGGGACATTCAGGTTAAACACAGTCACTCCCCTGCTACCGCTTTCCTGTTACCCTCTGAAAGACTCGCCCTCTCTCTGAATTACAATCTCAGCCTCTGTCTCTGACATCTCTTCAGGATCCCAGCTCAGGTTAAGGCAGGACTCTTTCTCTCTCAAGCCCTCACTCTTTCCCGTGTGTGCATTTTTTGTGTTGGTTGCTGTACGCAGTCTCACCCTCCCACCTCTTCCTCGGCCTTGTGAATCAAAGAGGTGGCCAGGCTGCAGCTGACCTAGAGGTGTGGTGACTCTTGGGCCCGCGTCTTGTCTCCCCAGGCTACGGGCAGCATGGAGAGCCCCGGCTCCTCTGGGGACCTCCGTGCAGGCTGCGAGCCTGGCTGCAGAACATGTCCTCCCCTCTGAGCAGAAGAAGCTGGGATGCTGGTTTCTCTCGGGAGGTGGCAGCACAGCCAGATGCCATCAGCATCTGCAGCTTGGCGCCCAGAACAGCAAAGGGGTGGCAGGGAGGAGGTGGCGTTCGTGTGGGATTCCTTCTGAGGTGCAGCTCCTTAGTTGGGGGCGAGGATTGGGATGGGGAGCGTGGGTGTGTTGATGCATAGGAGGGATGGCTTCAAACCCTTTCCTGAAGCAGAGTGGAATCAGCCCAACATCCTCACCGTAATGCACTGGGGTCAGTCCGTCCTGATCACGTTTCTCTGTATCAGCTGCAGCTGATTGCCAGGCTGATTGTGGGGCTGAGATGCCCACTGTGGGGACAGTGTTATTTGTTGAGCCTACAGCCACACTCCCAGCTGCTCCTTCTCATATGTAGGGAAAGGCTGTCTGCAGGAGATTGGGCACAGTCATTAAGTAGCATGGCTTTTGCAAGCACCTACTTGCCTGCAGGCTGCCAAGATGGTTGTATGTTATTTTATCTGCAAGTTATCAAGCAGCTTAGGTAAAATGCCATCAGAAAGGAAAAGCAACAATTAGTCACCATCCTGTGAAATGGTACAACCTGCTCCTTTCTCAGAATCTCATCCGTTGTTCTGAGCTGGATTACCAGGGGCTGGAGGCTCCATTTCTTTCCTGAGGTTTTAGTAATGGATTGCAAAGCCAGGGGTACTATATGGCGTATAACGTGACCATCATCTGGAAAACATGCACAGAGGCAGGGGGTTTGGGTTTCTGCAGAAACCAAGCACAGTCTGGTCCAAAAATCTATGGGATATATTGCTTTATCTACCCCTCTGGCTCTGTTCTTTGAATTCAGCTTTCCTATGCCAAGCACACTGAATCAGCTGGAGATACTACAGAACCTTGGTGGGAGGTTGTTTGCTTACTTCGTGAACTTCGAGATGTTTTGTGGCAACACGGGAAGACAGTAGATCCAGTTTTGCCCCGATAGTAATTTCCAAATGCTGTCTGTGGGTTTGGGCATCCAAAAGCAAAGGGTGCTAGAAATCCCAACTTAGTCAATTCAAATGGTTTTAGTAGCATTTAGTAACTGGAGGGCAGCCAGCCAGCCCTACAGTTCTTTAAAAAGTAATAAAATGCACTTGATTTTTATTCCTTGGTTTGCAACCACTGAATGGGAACTACTGTCCTATACCAGGTAATTCCTGCTTGATGCTGCTTAGGGCACCATTGAAATCGTACCTTAAGCAGGCAGCACTGAAAGGGTGAAGCACAGAAAGGCAGCAGAAAAACTTGAGGTTTGTAAGCACTTAGAAAGGGGCCACCTCCTTTTTTTCCCCACTCTTTGCTCCTGGCAGTTTTGGAAGGCCCATTGCTACTCTCATGACTGTACAGTAAAGGAAAGGTGTTGCTCTGAAGAGTGTTTGAAAGTGTTGCGATTGTGTCCTTTGTTTCAGAACAGTTTCATTCCTGAGAGTGCCCCGAGTGCCCCAGAGAGATCCTGTGGCATAGGTGTGCACACTGAGGATGAGATATGATAACAGAGGATGCACCACTCATTTTGTTTGCACGGCTGGGAAGTGGAATGCAAAAGGCTCAGGCAGCGAGGACTGGAAAGCAAAGCAACTTTTCCTGTGTGCATTTTCCTTCTGACCCAGTTACTTCAGGTGGGATCCTCCCCCTGCCATGTGGAACCCTCTGTTCTGGTGCCTTGGAGGAACAAGTTTTGTCAATACCACCACCAGGCCTTCTGCCCTGTCCCTGCGTGAAGTGCAGCATGGAGAGCCAGGGCTGCAAGCAGCTGCCCCTGCACTAGCAGTTCCACAGCAGTCCAGTCAGGCACACACTTTCAAAGAGTGCATGTACAGTGGTGGAGTGATCATTAGGGGGGTAAATCCCACATAGGACAATGTTGGTGGCTGCAGAGAAAAACACACCAACAGAAGAACTGTAAAGGACAAAGACAATAATCAAAGTGAAAGACGCTGCTTTTGGAAGGTAATTGCACTGGAGTCACCAGGTTGTGGGTACCTTGCCTGTTGGAACAGTTTTTGACAACTGGGAGAGGGAGTTTGTCTCATTTTAATTGGTACTAACCATATTCAGAGCAGTTGTCATGTGTCACCTACTCTGTCTGTCTCCCTGCCTTTTCAGCTTGGCAGTCTCCTCTTTTTCCCCTGCACGTCCTGGTGATTTGAAAAATAATCCATTCTTCAAAGCATCCCTGGTAATTTGGACCACAGCATTATATTTCCTTTTGAGGCTGATGCTTTTCAAAGCTGCAGCCTTTCTTTCTGCAGCAGCTATTGACACCTCTCTATAACATATAGCCCTAGGAGGGGAAAACAGGTCTGAGGGGCTGCACTTTTCCTAGGAGGAAAGAAATTAGCGATGGCACTAAAATCAACAGAAAACAAATTATTTCATGTACAGTAAAGAGGGTAGCTCAGACCTTTTTATGAAGTGCAGGCCTATGAGGGAATACCATCACTAATTTCACTTTGCAAAGCACACTGAAGATCTCTTAATGCACTTCCCATTGTTGGTATTATCTGCATACATGAATCAGTAAATATTAAATAAATAACCATGCAGATATATGTTCTATTCTGCACCATGTTTGTCATCTTTTTTCCAAAAACACCACCACCCTTCTAGCAAGACTCAAGATCTGCATTGCTATATTCTTTTTGCTGCCAGATACCGAAAGATAAATCCAGACCACATGATTGCTGGCTGCACGGCTTTTACCCTTTGGCAACCATCTCCCCATGGTGACATCAGCTGAGGTGGGAAGACTGTAATTTTATATTGCTCTAGTAATTTAAAGTGAAAATGAATGCTAACATTTCTCTGGTATGCATATGCCCTATTGTACATGTTTGTTGAATGTCATGGATTCCTACTGAGTAATGTCCTACTGGGGATATTAGCATACAGATTTAAGGTCAAAATTCATGTTTCTATTAAAAAGAAAATCTTGCAAATTCGGCTTTAAAAAGAGCTATTTTCTTGAAGGTAAAAAATCAATTTTCTCAAGCACCCACCTCCCATTTTCAAAATCCTCCTTTGCAATAACCTTCACACTACACTCCTGAATAAGGAGCAACATGACAAAAACCTGAATCTGTGCAGCTTCATTTTATTGTTAGCCATAAGAGATGCACCATAACCGAGCAACATCCAGGGAAAGGGGCAATTAACTGAAATGGAAACTTTCCATATAGATAACTAGAGGTGTTAAAGGGAGTATAAATGAGATGGCATTTTTCTCCTTCAAACTTACCTTTACTCTGTGTTTGTGCAGCTTTCAGGCTCAACCTGACCCTGCAAACATTTAGGTATGTGCTTAACTCAAGGCACAAGTGTTACATGTCTTTCAAGTATGAATCCCATTGAAAATTATTCCAACACATCCAATGGCAGCAGCATCTTGTCCTTACTGCAAGGCCCTACTTTAGGTTAAAGTTTATTTGGTGAACACCTGACATCCCATCCCAGCAGGCACTGGTTCACAGGTAAAAGCTATATGCATACAGCAAGATGGATATGATGGAGCCAGACTGGAACTGCGCTGTTTGGCCCAAATGCTTATGATAGGTACAGTACAGATATTGCTTGCCTGTGTATATGCAAGGGAATGCCCTTTCTATGTTTCTACTACCTCCTCCTTCCTGCATCCATGCAGCAACATGGTGTACAAACTGATTTAAAAGGCTTGACTCTGTGGAGAGATAAGCACATCTACAAGGACCTGTGAAGCTGGGTGACATTTCAAGACCTGCTGTTGTCCTCCTGTGGAGTATCTTCCCCTCAGTTTCCACAGCTTGGGGAATACCACTACCGACCTTCTTAGAAAAGTACTTTGAGCTGAACTGATGGAGAGAGGAAGTTCCCAGTACTAGCTCACATGCCTGTTGCCTCCATCTCCGCAACAGAATAGGCAGGGCTTGGGTAGCTCTAGCACCACAAGTAAAACCCACGTTGAGCGTAACTATTGTTAGCCTAATTCGCGTGCTAAAAGAGTAGCCTGGACAATGCGAATTATTTCTCTAGGAATTCTGATACTCCGTTTAAAAACAACCTGCACTGCTAGTGAACAAAAGGGCTACACAGTAGTAACACCAATGAGCCTACCTCATGCTGCACTTGCTGGAGATCAATTAGGATGCAAGAAAACGAGCAAAAAGTTTATTAAGGGCTGAAGTCCTTCATAGTAGGGCAGAGAGACAAATCCCAAGTGACTTTAGTGAAGCAGTAAACAAGAATCAGAGCCCAAGCACGCACCGCAGCTTGCAGGGTCTGGGGTTGTGCTTGAAAGTGATCCTTCAGCCAGGAAGCCAAACTCCCTATTAGGCACGCCGCCCCACCTGGCTGCCTGCCGTGCAGGAGTCAACCTCGCCTGCGATTCAGCGACTCGAAACCGGGGAGACCTCACTGCAGCAACAACAGCGAAGCGGGGCTGTTTCCCACCCAGGCGCCTGTCACCTGCCCCACGGCCCCTCCTTCCCTGCCGCCTGAGCCGCGCCCCGCTCGACCCTCTGCCGCCGTGGCCCCGCATCTCTCCCCGTCTTTCCCCCGCCGCGCTCGGCCCTTGCGAAGGCCGGGGACGCCCCTGGCACTGCCTGAGGCGAGGCCGGGCTCCCCCGGCGGCCTGCGAGCCCTCCCGCGGGGTACAGCGGGCCAAGCAGCCCGGCCCGGCCCGCGGCACCTGCTCCGTGGCCGCGGGGAGGCGAGAGCGGCGCTGGCGGGTGAGCTGAGGGAGAGAAGGAGGCGCGGGGCAGGGGCCGCCCCGCTCCTTGCTTCGCCTGACGGGTGACAGGGCCCCGCCCAGCAGCGCCGCGCAGGGCAGGACCGCACCCGCCCCAGCGCTTCGGGTGCGTACGCCTTTAAATACACCTCCCCCAGCGGCTCCTTGCGCGCACCCTCTCCCTTCGGGTTGTGCAACCCCGCGGGTGGGGGAAGGGTGAGGTAACGGCGCGAGGCCCCGCCCTGACCGGCGCCTTTAAGATCCCGCCTCACGTGACTGCACTCCCGGCCTCCCCGCGGCGACGCGCTCTCTGCCCTCCCAGCACCTGTTGAGTACGGGGCGGGGCGAGTAAGGGGGCGGAACGCGGAGGGAGCCTCGCCCACCCCTTCCGCTCGCCGTCCCCGAGCCCCGCCCTCGCGCATGCGCGCGAAGCAAGACGGGTGATTCACGCATCCAAAATGGCGGCTGCGATGGATGTGGATACCCCTAGCGGCACCAACAGCGGCGCCGGCAAGAAGCGCTTCGAAGTGAAGAAAGTGAGACCCGCCGTCGCACTCCTCCAGTTGGCCCCAGACGGAGGAGGAGGCCGGGGCTGGCCTGGTGGCGGCGAGTGGGGCGGGGGAGAGGGCGACTTCCCGCTCCTCTCACGGAGCCGGGCGCCCGGTTCCGCACCGGCGCGGCGGGAGGGGCGGTGTGGTGCCTGCGGGGACTCTTGGCGTGCGTCCGGGCCAATGGCTGAGGGGGACCGCCGCACGTAGAGCGGAGGCTGACCAATCAGCGGGCGCGGCTGGCGTGGGCCGCGCGGGCGGCAGGACGGAGCAGGGAGGCCTGAGGGGGCAGCCCCTGTCAGGGGGCTCCGCCACCCGCTACCCTCAGGCGCTCCCGCCCTGCTAGGCCTCGGCTGCTCCGTGCCCTCCCTATCCGGGCAGCCTTTCGTGTAGCCTCTGGGCACCTCAGGCCGGGAGCTGGCGTGGCGTGCTGCCTCCTCCTCAGCCCTGGCCGCTCTGGCCCAGTTCCCCGAGCTGCCCTGTATGCTGCGTAAGATGCTTTGCACAAATTTGTGTGGCTGCTTTTTTTTTTTCTTCTTTTTTAAATCAAACCATAACAACGTGTGTGTAGTCAGCACATGTGCTCCTGTCACCCTGGCTTTGTCTGCTTCCCCAAAACACCCATAATATCACTCTTCTGTCCGATGCCACCAGTGTCAGCTGGATCCCGGTAATAGTCCAACCCTGTTACAGGAGGGAGGCTGTGTGGGCTTGCACTAAGGTAGAATTTGAGGAAAAATGACCTCTGGAATAGATATCTGCAGACATTTCCAGTGATTCCTGTGTGTAGATGTAGTTTTGTTACAGCACATCTTGTTTGAAATGCGGCTGTCATCAGTGATGATGGAAACCCCTAGCTCTGTACAGGGCTGCAGGTCTATGCAGAAGGAGATGTTTGGATTATATGATTGCTGGTTCTTTGGAAATAGGGACAGATATAATAGCACACGAGAGGAGCAGGAAGCGACGCCTTTTACGTGTCGGTGGCATTCCTCCTCCCCAGCAAGGTACCAAGGCACATCTGCTGCATGTGTGGCTCAGTACAGGTCTGTGGGTTGCAAGAGTAGCTTATGCTGGGACGAGAGATTAAGTACCCGAGAGTGTGGGAGAGGTAAGGGTACTGGGAACTTTTATCCTAGCTGCCTTGAAGTGTGGATGAAGTTCTTGAGAGATGAGTACCTCAGCCAGAGAGCTGGCTAGACTTGAAGTTAGAAGATGGGGAGAAAAGATGAAATCGCTCCTGACCCATTTCCTGAAAGATCTAGTAATATTTTAATGACTTTTTGTATGGGTACTAATGAAAAATTGAAGTGTTTATCAAAACTGATACTGCTTATCCATACTTGGCAATCTGCATTCCTCCTTCAGAATACTGAACTGAGGGGAAGTAATGAAAACATTGCATTGTAAATGGAACAAAGTAGTGAAGATTTACTGTAGTACAGTCAATGCAATCATATACTGAAAAAATGGAAGGAAACAAAATATCTAGACTACTTAAGTACTAAATGAAGATTATCCTGGCTACTAATATGCTGTTGGATTGCTTTGAATATTGAAGGCAAGCCCATCTATTTAATGGATTTAGAAAAGACTTGATTATGTTTTTTGTGGGGAGGAATAAAAAGGTGCTATGCTTATCTGCATAGCTTGTCTTAAAGTCCTTATTCTGAATCAGTTTTCTAAAATTGTCATGGAAATTTGTAGCCAACCCTTCCCCTGAAGTAGTATGGTACAGAGATTTTTTTTTTGTTTTTTTTGTTTAGAAACAAAGTCTTTGAAAGGTTAATTTGTTAGTACTTTCAAATGTTTACATTCAGCCTTGCTGGTAGGTCATTGCCTAGTAACCTTTTTGCAGAGGAGATTGTTCAGGAGTCAGTGAAGTCATTAGAGATTATTTTAGTTCTTGGCCCCAACTGCTCTGGGGGGTGATTACTAGAATAACTGCTGCGAATAATGGAAATTCCTCTTAACAAAATGGCATCTGGAGTGGCCTTTCTCCAAGGCACTGTCCTTTCCATCACAATTGAGGATGTGGCATGAGCTGCCTCTGGATCTTGAATAGAAATGCAGATGTTTGCATTTGTTTGAAAAAAAGGGGACTGTGGCAGTTATCTTGTTGTTTGTGGAGTTGGAAGGAGACATTGGGTTTGAGAGGTATGTGAGAGGAATGTACCACTACTTTCTAGTAACACTTATGAACTCATGTTAAAGAATTACTCTGGACTTCTAAGATTTTTTTTTTTAAATATCCCAGCTTTTCCATTTAAAAAATATATGGGATCTTGAGGAATAACAAGGAATTCTGTGTGCTGTAAATTGAGTCAAAACTATGTTTTTCTTTTTCTTTTTTTCCTCTCTCTAGTGGAATGCAGTAGCTCTGTGGGCATGGGACATTGTGGTTGATAACTGTGCCATTTGCAGAAACCATATTATGGATCTATGTAAGTAAATGGTGGGGAAGACAGTTGACAGTTTTGACATGTACATGATGCACAGCTGAAATTTCCCCTGTTCAGGGTAAAATTCAGCAAATGCAGCTTTCAGTTAGGAACTAAGTCTTCACAGTGCAAATACAAAGTTCTATTTTATGCTGAAGTCCTATAATCTATTTTTGTGACCTCTGTCACCATACTGCTTTTCCCTCACCCTTTTCTTGTAAAGAGTAGAATCACTTGGTAGCACATCTGCAGATTAGGTGATGTTGCTGAGTGTATTTTGGATGCAACAAAGAGGAAAAGGAGTAATAATGAAGAACTAGGAGGAACTGAAATTATTCAGGGTCAACAGGTATTGCTCACAAAAAGAGGTATTAGAGTTCAGGGTTTTGGATGTTGCTATAGGTGTCAACTTTTTGATGACACTCATTAGGATGAAATCTTGTTACACTTTCTGTGTCTGGCCAGGAAAGGCTTGGATCAGTGACTTCATTTGACTCCTCACTCTACAGAAACTACCTTGCATAAGTTAGTTAATGTTATAGTATGGGGAATTTTGTAGCTACCTAGAGAATTAATTGTTCATTTACAAAGGAGAATAATCAAATTTCTAAATCAAAACCAATGTATTACTAGTATTGGTTTAATTTTTTGCTGTATAATCTTGATGGTTCGATGAAGAAATATGCTTGCTATGTAGGAAAATAGAGTGATAATGGAATTAAGTATACAAATTTCTATCATGAAATTGGTGTGCATGCATTAATTCACTCGTTTCAGTCCCTTAAAGGATTGGTAATGAGTACAAAACCATTTTTTTCCCCTCAGAACTGACAAGATACTGTTGGCACCATAACTGTCCATCTTGTTTCAGTCATGAGGGACAGAAGACCTTTTAATATATCCCAGGTAGAAATTTGCCTTATTTGCCTATATTACTAAAATGTGAGGATTGTGGAACCCCCCCAAAACAAGAGCAGGTACAGCTGCAGTGCCTGGAAATGGCCTGTCATGATCCCATTGTGATAGCTTTGTTGCACTTTGCTTTTATGCAGTTGCCCTTGGAACTGCTGGTAATGGTAACTTACTGTCAATAAGCCTATATGAAAATAAAATGAGACCTCAAGTTTATAGTAACAACTAGTGAGAGAAGCACCTGATTTTATGACATATTTAAATACTAATTACAAAACAACTTTCAGAAGGTTTGGTTTTTTTAAATAAAGAGAAATCACACTGTAACACACAGGGCTGAAAATGGGTTAAGCAAGTTCACTTCTTTGCTTTGGGACAGATATGTTTGTATTTTGAGCCAGCCACTGCCTATCCATGCCTCAGTTTATTCTTGGTTATTAGAAAGGGAATAATAACACTAAAAAGAAGCAAGTGAGAATAGGGGTTATGAAATAGCTGAGGTCCTTTGATGTAAAGATTTCCTTTTTAAGTGCCTCTAACTTGTACCATCTTGAAAAGTAGTTGGGGTGGGTACTGGACTACCGCTTAGTCTCTCGGGTTTATGATATATTAGAGAGGAAAGCATGTCGCTGACAGGCAAATGGAATTTTAAAGATTTGTTAGAACATAAGTTACATTTATAGAATTTACAAATGTATAGAATAAATAGATAAAATCCTGTAATTCAAGATAATTATTCACAATAACTGGCGTATGTTGTAAGATAGTGGATGCTGATGTGTTTCATTCTATTAATCTGCCTCAAAATTTATAGTGCCTCCCATGAGAGACCAAATACAGTCTCATATATTTGCTATTTTTTATAAATAGCAAATAGAACGTATGAGGATGAAGGAGAGATGTGAAGGAGTTGGAAGGAGAGTGGACAGATGTTATTTTCCAGTAGTGAATTTTGTGTGTCAGTTCTTAAAAAATAAAAAATCCTACCAAAATGTGGATGGGGTTGAGAGTGTGTAGGTAGATTGGGAAAACAGTGAAGGAAGAGGGCATAGGTAACTTCTTTTGTTTTTTCTTTTCTGAGTTGCTGAAGCATAACACATTATTAGTTTGAGTATGAGCAATGTTATGAAAAGCCTGGACTGCAAATGACAGACCAAAATTGACAGTATACAGAGTAGAAGGGGTATCTAAATTGGTGTTCTGAGATCAGTGTTGGCTCTGGATTTACTTACTTCCTTGTTACAGATCATTAATGTTGTTAAACAACACTTTAATTAGATTTTTCGAACATAAGATGTGAAGTGATGGGAAATTGAGGAAAAATTAATAGAATGTGCAGGGAAGAACAACACAAGATTCAATCTGATAAAATGCAGGATACAAATGCCTCCCTCTCCTAGTGATGAAGAGAAACCTTGAAAGGGAAAACATTAAAAGAGTAAAAAAGTAACACCAGCCATGCTTATGGAAGATTGTTAACATTATAAAGTCAGGCATCCAAAAGCTAGGATATAACAATGGTAAGGTGTCATGCAGTTCCCTCGTCCGTGTACATTATGACTTGGTAATAATATGGTCAAAGGATTCCTCCCGCCCTCAGTATGGTTTGTATTCAGTGTACAGAAGGAATGAGTAGATTTTTCAGTGTTTTGTTTTCATTCTTCTCTGGGAAGACCCAGGTCCTATTTAGATTTTACTTGAGCAGTGTTCTTGATTTCCTCAAAGGCTTGCTCTCTTGCACTGTCATTGCAACATCGTAAGTTGGGGAGTGTTGAATAAACACGATGTGTAGTATTGTGGATTACCTTCTGGTCTAAAACATGGAATGTAATACTATAGTAAGGTAACCAGTATAGTTTTGAACTGTGTAAAATGTACCATCAAAATACTGTTCCCTTTCTTTGGTAGTAAGATGCAAAGTACCACATTTGATATTCCATCTTCACAAAGATAGATACATTGGATAGAATCCAAAGAAGAATCTCAGGACGCTTAACAGGTTGAATGATTTTGGATTTATGAGAAGAATAAAAGAACAGAACTAAGTATATATAGTTTGCTAAGTCATAAGTAGGAGTGCAAGATGATAGCTGTGTACAAATATTTTGAGAGTGATGCTAACAGGAAATACTGTCATACAAGGGGGCTGTAAGTAAAAGGAATCATATGATGATATGACGGGGGGAACTTAGGGTAAGTATTTGGTAAAATCTGCAGATAATTAATAAGAAACTGGAGAGGATTGCAAGGGCAAAATTCTGAAATCCCTCTGAAGTTTGAAAACTAAATTGGAGAGCTCATTCTATGTTTTAGGGGTAACAAATGTACTTCAAGTTCATTAGCCTGGTTATTTGTTTTTTCTGTTTCTGTTTTCTGACTGAGTACATAATGCATTGTGCTAGCCAAGTTATGTGTATTGAGTTCTTCCCAGTAAGTCAGTCCCTTCATGACATAATTTTAGAAGGCAACACGTAAAGAGAAAGGGGAACCCATACAATGGTTACCCTTGCTAAAGCTGAAGCCGCTTTGAAAAGCTCTTATCAAATTTACCAGTGCAGTGGGCTGTTACTGTAGCTGCAAACAAAAGACATGTACTTTACTTCTGTTACCTGCCATTATGGCTACTTAAATCTTAGGCTACTTTTCTTGTTAGGTAAATATACAGAAGATTTCTGCAGTAGAAAATATATAGGAAGAGGGATGGTTCTTAGTACATGCCAAGAGTCAGAAGTTACCATTATATAATGTGCATTTCTGTAACTCCCTGAGTTGAAATGCTTCCATTGCATCTTTCACAATGATTTACAGGTATTTCAGGTTTTAGCTGTATCTTTCTGCCCTCACCTCCAGATACTCTGTCAAAAGCAAGGCAAAAGAAGAGTCGTTCAGTATTCCTCCAGTACCTGTTACTGTCTGACTCTTACAGCTTCTTTTGGGTTAGCAGACAGTAAATAGCTTCTCTTTCTTTCAAGAGCCAGAATCATCAGCTTTCATTCTCTGACAGAGATTGTTCATTTATTTTATTTCTTTGTTGATATATTGTCCTTTTCTGAAATGAGGCAAGTCAGAGACCGAAAAGTGCTTCAGCTTTTGGGAGGCCCTTTTTTGGCAGCCAAAGGTAGTAGCACCAGCAATAGTCTCCAGCCTGTTTGATGAGGGAGTTAAATCTGGATGTCTTGTTGGAAGGGCCTTGCATCACCACCAGAGAACTCCTCCTCAGCTATTTCTGCGAAAATTCGTCTGTCCTCCTAAGCTTTTGGGACTGTCATGTTTTAGACTGTACTTGTTGGTCAGCAAATGTTTGAGTAATGCTAGAATGAATTTCATTGCTGCTTTTCTTCCTTACCTAAACCACCTTTCTTCCTTCTCACTCCCAGTCAAAATACAGAGTCCTTTAAAGCCTGAAAAAAAAATATATTGTGTTCCAAAGCATACAGCTCACAGGTTAGGGCCACTTAGAGGGCGGGGCAGGGGACACAAAATGACATAAAAAAGGGCTAGATGGACTTCAGATCTACTATATCCAATATCCTGTTTCCAGCAGGGAAAAAGAAGCAGCAAGGTAAGTATATTGTGTGCTGGAATATTTTTCTTGCTTTCAGCAGAGACTTCCTGAGTTGAAGTTTGCTTACCAGTTAACTTTTCTTCCTTCGAATGAATTTCCCCTCCTTTTCCTACCACTCATCTTCTCACCATTTTCTGTTACTGTACAGGCTCATGCCAAATATTTAAAACTTAATAGAATATGCTCCATGATACTCAGTAAGATTATGAGTCTATACTGCAGTAACAGTAAGATTGTTGCAGCAGTCTTGGGTGTCAAATTTTAAACAAATGTCCAAAGTAACTGAAGCTCTTCAGGGTTCTTGAGCATCTTCCATTTTCCTAATCAGGTTTAGTTTTATTGCTGTACATAGTGAGGGCTTAAGGAATCAAGACACTAGACATTTCAGGTGCACTGGATTTTGTTCTCTTCTATAGGCAGGCCAGGGATTGAGCTTTGGACTTACTGCTGTGGTATATCGTATCTTGATGTAAACCATGTAATACATACAGGGTCATTCAAATCTTGCAAAACAGTTGTTGCTGCTGAGTTTCTTCAGACCTCAGTCTTGTTGTGAGTAGCTCTTTATGACCAAGGTTAACTGATCTCTTGCACCTCAGGAAATGTGGGCCTTTCTCTTATTTTGTTCATCTCCACACCTGAGAGAGAGTGAAAAATGGAGAAAGGGATGAATAGGACAGAGCGAATAAAGATCACATTTTTCAGCCAAACCTGTGGGGTTTGAAAGTTTTTGAATCTTTAATTGGTGAATCAAATTCCTTTTCCTCTGAGCCTATTTGGGCACACTAAAAGTGAACAGAGAATTGGAGCTCATTCAGACATTTTCTTTGCCAGGAAAAAAAGATCTGCAAAACAAGCAAGCAACAAGCCCATGTATTGAGTTCTAAGCTGATCATCTATCAGCATGTCCTTTTAAACCATTTGGGCTTGACTTTTAAAGAAAGCAACCTTTTGCCGGAAGTAAAATGTTGGTCTCATAGGTTTGTGCTGCTGTCTCTGGGGGAGTTGGAAATACCTTTTTTTCTCTTGAAGTTTCTTCTTGAGCTGGAGCAGAAGTGAATTTTTCAGTCTCTAGAATGGAGAACCAGTTTGCTGGATTTATTTTCTCAGTGCTATTCTTACTTCTTTTCTCTCTCTCATCTCCTTCAACTGTGCCATCTGACACAGAAAGTAAAACATAACCCAAACCCATAAATAGTATTTCTCTATTTGGGGATCATCCAAGGTACTCAGCTATAAGGTGAAAAAAGTTAAAAAAATACATTTTAAACTGTATTTTCTGTTGTGTATTTTTGGGCTGCGCTTACCTGTCACAAGACTATAGAAGAGAGACCATCAAACTCCAGCATTACATGAGCAAATTGATTTGTAAATATAACTGATAGTACAAAATGTCTGACAAGACAGTGAATTTATATTTAAAGAAACCTGGCTAAGAGATCTAAGTAAACTTTCTTTCAGGGCTCTACTACTGATCATCAAAAGACATCTATTAAAACACAAGGAAACAGATTAAAAACATCCTTAAAATTTGGAAAGCAGGCACATTACTGGTAGATGAGCTATGTGCTCCTGCACTCTGGAAATTTGGAATACTAAAAATGTAGAGGACGGAGGAAAACAGGATGAAGTATATTTTGGTCTGATACTTTTGGGAAAACAGTACACGTTAAACCAACAGCTCTTGACACTTCCTGATCTAATAAACACAACAAAACAAAGACCTCTTCTCCCCCACCCCCACTTGCTATTATGAAGAAATCTACCAGTTGGTGTTGCATGTACATGTACATCTTCTACTCCTGCATATATGTGTTTAATCTTTGTATTCACAGGCATAGAATGTCAAGCAAACCAAGCATCAGCTACCTCTGAAGAGTGCACAGTTGCATGGGGCGTCTGCAATGTAAGGAAAACTGTTTTATTGCGGAGCTTGTGTGGTGATGCTATCCCCTTTTTTCATGACTCAGGATAATAAATGTTTCAGATAATCCACAAGAAAAAAGAACTTTAAATACCGTATGTTTACTAGAGTGTAGAAAGGAGAGAGAAGGGGGGGAAGAAAGAGTGAAAGTTGGAGAGGTGTAATAGGGAGGACACAGAAGAGAAGGGAGGAAGATAGGCCTTTACCCCCCCCCCCTTTTTTTTTTTTTTTTTGAAGAATAGATCTTTCATCCTGAGTGTGATTTTCCTGATCAAGGTTCTGCCTAGGAGCTATGCCTTTTTTTTCCTAGTAATAGGATTACTTGTATGTCAGCATGCTTGCATTGTTATTGTGCAGGCTGATTCAAGGAATCAATATGGGGTAACTAGGTGATTTGCTTCCCCTTTTAGAGGAAGATCAAATCGGTTCTAGTGTATAATCTCCAGCTCTTTAGTTTGTTTCCATATGTGCTCTTTTGTATGTGGTCCCACTAGCATGTGAATTCAAACTTGCATACATCTTAGCTAGACTGGGTCTGAGTTGGAAGATAAAATTTTCCAAAATGGAGTAACTACCTGTGCCTCAGTCCCATTCTCACTATGCTGTGGGATCGAGTTACAGCGTGATAATGCTGGAACAGGATTATAAATGTTGCAATTCTGTTTGTAGAGGACAAGAGCAGGTTTTTTAACCATGTCAGAATATTTTAGTGTCAAAGTTACAGCTTTGTGTGCAAGAGTTACCACAGCTGGAACCTTGTTTTTAAGTAGCCGTATGGGATATGGAAAAGGGAGTCCTTATTAAACACGTAATAGAGATTTTTTTTTTTTTCTTTCTAATTTTGCAAGTTCCTTTTTATTCAGGCTTTGGTTTGTCCAGAAGACTGGCAGAAAGCTTCAGCGTGTATACATACATATCATCCCTGCTACTCACTGTGAAATCCTCTTTCATGTCTTTCTGATTATGCTTCTTATCAGCATCTGCTCTGCCAATTTTAGCAGCTGCTAAATTCTGCGTTCTCTCCTTCATCAGAAGTCAGTCACTTGCCACTGCATGCACTGTGGAACAGGCTTCCTGCTGCCATTTCACTAATGTTCCTTTCCTCTCTGAAAATGTGCATCAGTTCCTTGGTGTTTACCAGTGAGCTGGCTGATTAGTCCTCCCTACCTTTGCCTGCAAACACTTCCTACTTTTCTTACCATGATGCTTTCAGTTGTAGTTTTCACATGGAGATGCATTCATGTGTTCTGAACTGATGTGATCTAAACTTTCTCTTCCAGCATGCTTTCCACTTCCACTGCATCTCTCGCTGGCTCAAAACTCGTCAAGTATGTCCGCTGGACAACAGGGAATGGGAGTTCCAAAAGTAGGTATCCTGGACAGATTTCAAGATGAAAAATCAATTGTCCTTCTGTTAATAGAAATTATCAATGTCAGATATGTGAGTAATCTCTCTCATTTGTGGGTCTGAGGGCATAGATACTGTTGGGAAAGGTTTTTTCTCCACCTTGCTCTATAGGGACCTTAGTCACCTGGTGCTAAATGAGCTCTGAAGGAAGCCCAGATAGCTGTGGAGTAAGTGGAAGTTGTTAAAAAGTAGTGATCTCTGTTGACATTCTCTCTAAAGAATGGAGAGCAGAAGAGAAATGGAATTAACTGAAAGTGGAGCCTCAGGTGAATACTATAATGCCGCATGAGCAATTTGGGTTTAGAAAATGACCTGAATTTAGCTGCTTGTGTTTCAGAGCATTTCTACTGAGGTGCCAGACGTCTTATTGGGTCCCTCTGTATCTTGATGATTTGTTTTATAACTCTAATAGGCTCAGAGTTAATACAGCCGGTAACCTAGCATTTGGAAAGCAAATGTCCATGTAGCCATTACCACAGCCTTGGCCCATTTATTCATAATTTCTGCATTCTTTATTTTGTTTTGTGTTCTTCAAAGGTTTGTTGTTAAAATAATAGGAGATGCATGGATGGGTTTTTGAGGGGTAATTGTACATTGACAGTAGTTAGGAAGTTTGCCTGTCACTTGCTTCATTCTGCACCATTAATCTTTTCTTAACTGTAGATATCCCTTCCCACTCCCTTTTTAAAAAAAACCCAACACATTAATTGTAACCAGAGTCCAGATTAAAACAAAGCAAAGCAGGTATTATAACTGTATGGGATTGTCTTTGGGATCTTGTTGACAATCAGTTGTTGTGTAAATTGTCATTGACATGACAACTTGAGTACCATAGTTTTGCTATTAAGGTGGTTTAATGAACACTTAATGAAAACTAAGCCTATGTTGCCTGGCTAGTGACTAATGCTGCATGGGCAGCATGATGAGAAATGGAGACATGAATGAATATCTTCTTATGGGTGCTCAGTAATATGTCTGGAGCTATGACAGTCTTTGGCCTTGCTTTCATGCAGGGTATATTTGAAGTGGGTTATGATACTGGGGGTCTCTTGCATGTTATATCGTGGATTGCTCAGTCTCTCTTCTAACTAGTATCTGGATGGACTTTTGGGGGAAGTAAAATGTGGGGAATGTCCTAAGGTTTCCGTAACATAGCATTTCACCTTCATCTGGTTTACGTGTTAATTACATTGTGGTAGAATGAGAATAAATCTGCCAAAATCAGCACTAGTATGAAACGTTATTTTTTAAAAAGCGTTAATGTATTATATATTTGCAGGTATGGACACTAGAGAGATGGTCACCACGCTTCTTGTTATGTCGTCAGCCTCAGTTGTTCTTGTCACTATGGGTTTGTTTTAGCAACTTGAAAAATCAGTAATGTATACAATTCTTCTTCAATCTTAATTTCTCCCTATTGTACACCATTGAATAAAATCTTGCTGGAGCTTCCTGTCAGTTTTTTGTCTTGTGTTCAGGAGTGGGCAGTCACAGAATCACAGAATCACTACGGTTGGAAAAGACCTGTAAGATCATCAAGTCCAACCTAAAAAAAAAAAAAAAAAAAAAACCAACAAAAAAAGAACCCACCACACAACAACAACAAGCCACAACACACCAAAAACCAACCCACCCAACACCATGCCCATCAAGCTACATCCCACAATGCCACATCCACACGCTCCTTGAACACCTCCAGGGAGGGTGACTCTACCACCTCCCTGGGCAGCCTATTCCAATGTTTCACTACTCTCTCAGTAAAGAACTTTTTCCTAATATCTAGCCTGAACCTCCCCTGGTGCAACTTGAGGCCATTTCCTCTAGTCCTGTCACTAGTCACTTGGGAGAAGAGACCAACACCCACCTCTCTGCAACCTCCTTTCAAGTAATTGTAGAGAGCGATAAGGCCTCCTCTGATCCTCCTCTTCTCCAGGCTAAACAACCCCAGCTCCCTCAGCCGCTCCTCATAAGACTTGTGTTCCAGACCCCTCACCAGCTTCGTCGCCCTTCTCTGGACACGCTCCAGCACCTCAATGTCTTTCTTGTAGTGAGGGGCCCAAAACTGAACACAGTATTTGAGGTGCGGCCTTACCAGAGCCGAGTACAGGGGCACGATCACCTCCCTGCTCCTGCTGGCCACACTATTTCTGATACAAGCCAGGATGCCGTTGGCCTTCTTGGCCACCTGGGCACACTGCTGGCTCATATTCAGCCGGCTGTCGATCAACACCCCCAGGTCCTTTTCTGCGGGGGAGCTTTCCAGCCACTCGTCCCCAAGCCTGTAGCGTTGCCTGGGGTTGTTGTGGCCGAAGTGTAGAACCCGGCACTTGGCCTTATTGAACTTCATCCGGTTGGCCTCAGCCCATCGATCCAGCCTGTCCAGATCCCTCTGCAGAGCCTTCCTACTCTCAAGCAGATCAACACTCCCTCCCAACTTGGTGTCATCTGCAAACTTGCTGAGGGTGCACTCTATCCCCTCATCCAGATCATCAACAAAGACATTAAACAAGACCGGTCCCAAAACTGAGCCCTGGGGGACTCTGCTTGTGACCGGCCGCCAGCTGGATTTCACCCCGTTCACTACAACTCTCTGGGCTCGGCCATCCAGCCAGTTTTTTACCCAGCGAAGAGTGTACCTGTCTAAACCACGGGCCGCCAGTCAGTGAATGAGGGAGGAGAATTATCTGTAAATTGAGGACTTAAACTAGGCAACTCTTAAGCTGGGCAGCTCTTGTCGTCACACCTAGTTTTTAACTGTGGGTTTGGTCTTAGTCCCACGCAATTGAGAACCACACCTCTGGCTCACCGAGGTCAGCATTAAGCTCCATCATGTAGCGCAATGAGTGCAGGACTTGGCCTGGCTAAGTGTAATTTATGCAAATAGCATTTCATGTGGACATGATTTCTTGCAGCTGAGTTGAAATGATGATCTATACAATTAGGGGTTGTGTCATTATTACAAACTACTCTTTCTTGCCTCTGCTCCTGAGTTTGACTAGACCAGCACCCCTGCAGAGGAAAATTTCACTAACTGTTCCCAGTTCCATCTATTTAGCTTGGGGGACATTAACTGAATGTTAGTTTTTATCAGCGCTCATAAAGCACTTTCATGCGGCAGGTGAAAGTAAACTCAGGAAATTCACGTGCTAGATTGGCTGGAAAGCTAAAAGTAAGCAGTATATGAATGAATTAATTCTTGCTTGGCTCTCTACTGGCATTTTCCCAGTTCAAGCCAAGCTGTAGTTCTTAGTGGCCAAAAATTGTTACTCTGAAAGTTACCTAATGTTTTGCTTGGCATCTCCTGTGCCAAATGGCCTGGTATCCTCCTCACTGCATCAAATTTTGGCCCCTATGTTGACAGCCTGGGCTGCTGGGAACTCAAACAAGGTCAAAGAAATTCTTCCTGCTACAAGAGGCTGTGTCCCTTCATGTCAGCAGCGGTAGATACAGTAAATTTCTTTCATTGGTTGTTCATGATGCCACCTTTGCATCAACACTTTTTTGCTACTTACTGAGGATGGGAAATTTGATAGCTGATGTTAAACATTAGTGTACTATAGCGATAGGGAATAAAGATGGTCATTGACAGACCCGAAACTTGCAGGTTTTTCAGTAATTGCTGAGGCTTTCTTTAATCTGCAGCAAGCAAATGTCAGGATTATTTTCTCAGCTGGTGTCAGTGCTCTGAAATGATACGGTTTGCTGTTTTCCACCCTGAAGAAGAACAAAGGAACAACTAGAATCAGGGGAGTTCATAGCTGGACAGTTTATTTACCAGGTTTAGTTGGCAGAAAGCTCATCCTGAATTTGCAAGGTAGTTTTGGTGATGGGGGCAGGAATGGAACAGAAGAGGAGGGGGAAGATGATCTCAACAGTGGTCAAAGCATTCATCCAGACAGTAGGATGTCCAGGTTAAATGGATATCCCTGAAATTTGAACTCCCATTTGATGTCCTGTCCAGCTGAGTAAAATGTCAGATGTCCCTGTTTATGATAGTCCATGGACTGTAAAGCAGCAATTGCTTACAGACCCAGGAAAGAAAATCCTTTTTCGGCTGCTGTTCCCCTGCCGTGAAGGGCCCGAGCTCTGTGACAACCCACAGCAGCCCCATTTTCTGTAGCGCACGTTAAGGGTTGTGGTTGGGGGGAGGAAGAGAAGCTTCAGCAAGCAACCTAAGAGAGAAGCTGCGAGGCACAGGGAGCATCAAGTGAAGGTAAGAGGGATCTATTTTATCCAAAGGCATAGAGTCCCCTTTCCCTGGGGCATGGTTGTTTGCTCAGGCTGGCATCTCTCTGTCCTGACTTTTATGGTTCAGCCTCTATCTCCGCTGGACATGGTGGTGGTGGTAGGGGGAAAACCCATTTGTTCCCACCGCCTTTTTCTTTTTTCCTGAAGCAACAATCGTTTTCGGCTACAGCTTCCCCTTCTTGCAAAATACATAGAGCTTTTTGGGTGTGGAAGGAGGAATTGGACACATTTCTAAGCATCCCAGGGGGAAGGTAGGTGTGCAGGGGAGAAATGATGACCATGTCAGTGCCATTTGCCCATCATATAAATGGATGATGTGTCTGAGCTGTGGACCCAAAAATAAAATCAGGAGGACATGACAGTTAAAACTGCAGAGAGTAGCATACGCTGCAGCTGCCTGGCTTAGAGAAAAACAAATTGCTGGTAGACCTGCTGCTGAGCGGAAGGCAATTTTGACATTTCTGATGCTTTCCACAAGTTTGTCAGCCAAGGCGAGCTGCATCGCTGAGCAGGCCTTGGTGGAGAGCGCTCTGGGCAGGCCAAAATGACCGGACAGCAGCTTCCTCCTCTTCCTTTCGGAAAGGAGGCAGTGAGCTCCAGGTGCTGCGTGACATCGGCTGTGCCTCATGCGCCAGATCCCTTGCTGCTCTTGCATTAAAATGCCAGAATCGGGATGACGTGGCACCAAGATGGCATGTTGGGCTGTGAGGAAGTAGGAGGGGATGGACAGGAGTTTCCCCCTCAAAATTACGCTATGGGCTGTACACTAAAAAAATGGCAGGCCTTCAGGAGTCTTCTGGTTGAAAGGTGTTTGTTGTCTGAGAGAAATGGCTGACGCCTTGACCAGTTTACCAGGCTTGTAGTGACACACCACGGAGTAACCTTCATGATTGTGTCCTCCTGCCTCAGTCGGATAGGGAGGGAGTATCTGTGGAGGTGCAGATGTATAGGTTGGAATGACGAAGCCTTGCAACTGCTTTGGGTGGTCTCATGCACATAGGCCTTGCGGGGAAGCCCTGAGAGCTGCTCCCACTGCTGTGCCGTCAGGTGCGATGGTGAAACCTCACCCACACATGCGAAGATACACCTTTGAGAGGGGAGGCAGGAGTAACTGTCTGCATCTGCATGTGCAGGCAAGCAAAGGTGACAGTTTCCGTCAGCCATCTCCCAATAGCTCCTAATGAAGAAGTTAATGGCATTCCAAAGTGGTCTGGGGCCACAAAATGCTTGGCAAAGCTGATGTGAAGATGAACCAAGCAGCACCGGTGCCGTGTGAGCCCGTGCAGGCAGAGCTGAGCTTCCAGAACGGGAGTACCCACGTAGGGAGATCTGCACTGTTTCTGGAAAATTCCCTCCTCCAAAGGCATCAGGGCAGAGGACGGCAGCAACACCACTTCCTTGACTGACACCACTGTGGGTTTCATTCCCTCAGCTAAAAAGGAGCAGGGGAGAAGAACGGGCAGGAAGATAAGGCAAAGAGATGGGCAGAGACAGGGACCAAGACTAAGGCGCTGCCTGTGCTTCTCCAAGACACTGCTCCCATCAGCAGGCAGGCGAGGAGATGTTCTGGCAGGTGGGGACTACCCTCGGTGGAGAGCACAAGCTCTTCTCCTCAGCAGCATGGGAACGCTCCCATGGTGTTCTTGGGCAGCAGGAATGTGGTGCCGTCATGGGACAGCAGAGAGGCACTTGCAAGGTGCAGAGCTGATGTCCAGGAGTGGTGCTCGGCCAGCCCACTGCCAGTCCTTCCCCTGGCCACCCATGAACGCCAGTGCTTCTGCCCTACAGCAGCTGCTTTGCCACCCAGCGAAGGGACGAGCCCCTTGGCAGTGAATGATGAGGCTTTGGGTGGGCGCAATGGGCACTGGCGCCCCAGGTTGCTCACCACAGCCTGGTGAAAGCCACCACTGCCTGGAGACCAACCCCCAGGCTATGGCTGGAGAGAAGGGGGAGGAGATGGAACTGCTGAGGCTATTTTCCTACCACAGGTTCCCAGGGGGCTGGAGAGGAGAAGGACGTGGAGGTGCATCCCTTCCCTTGAAGGTGTGGAGAAGCATCCCTTGTCTCCCTGCTTTGCTCACCCTGATCTCCTCTCCACAAAACCTGTGGGAAAAGCAAGCTCTTCTTGCCTACTTTTGCTTTTCCCCAAGCTTGCTCCACCGATATTACTGCCAACTTTAATCAGCTGTGAGGGAACATGCCATTCCCACCACCACACGCTCTATACATTACTTTGTTTTCTTCCCCAATGCAGCAGGCTTTGCAGCAAGCCTGTACTGCTCACCGCAGGGCGTCTCGGGCACGCAGACAGCTTCCACGCACCCCTTGACCCCTCCCCATTCCCCGCTGCTCACTCTGGTCTGCTCTCTGCTCTCCTCTTTCACTTTCCCCCTCTCTGATCCAGTTCCCATGGAGATCCTGCAGCCTGAGGGAGGGGGTCAGTGGGATGATTTTTGGCTTACCTGGGCTGAAGTTACATCCAGTCCCAGAAGTCAAGCTACAAGTTGCTGGAAGGTCTGTTTTGTCTCTCTGTCACTTGAGTCCTTCACAACAACAGGGCATTGGCCTGTTGTCTCACTTTTTTCAGCTGCTTTCCAGCCTCTCCCCATCGGACATAGAAGGGTATGCTGCCCGAAGTTCAGCCCGGCGGTGGTGCAGCTCGCTGGGCCTTCACATCGTGCCATTGCCAGCAACAGTTCTGGCTGCAAAAGAGAAAAAAAAAGGACATTTGAGGTTGCAATTTAAAAATCTGTGAAAATTAGCACCAGCTGAAAAGGACCTGGGGGTGTTGATTGACAGCCGGCTGAATATGAGCCAGCAGTGTGCCCAGGTGGCCAAGAAGGCCAATGGCATCCTGACCTGTATCAGAAATGGTGTGGCCAGCAGGACTAGGGAAATGATTGTCCCCCTGTACACGGTACTGGTGAGGCCGCACCTCGAATACTGTGTTCAGTTTTGGGCCCCTCACTACAAGAAGGACATTGAGGTGCTGGAGCGTGTCCAGAGAAGGGCGACGAAGCTGGTGAGGGGTCTGGAGCACAAGTCTTATGAGGAGCGGCTGAGGGAGCTGGGGTTGTTCAGTCTGGAGAAGAGGCGGCTGAGGGGAGACCTTATCGCTCTCTACAACTACCTGAAAGGAGGTTGCAGAGAGGTGGGTGTTGGTCTCTTCTCCCAAGTGACTAGTGACAGGACTAGAGGAAATGGCCTCAAGTTGCGCCAGGGGAGGTTCAGGCTGGATATTAGGAAAAAGTTCTTTACTGAGAGAGTAGTGAAACATTGGAATAGGCTGCCCAGGGAGGTGGTAGAGTCACCCTCCCTGGAGGTATTCAAGGAGCGTGTGGATGTGGCATTGTGGGATGTAGCTTGATGGACATGGTGCTGTGTGGTGTTGGGTGGGTTGTGGCTTGTTGTTGTGTGGTGTGGTTTTTTTTTTTTTTTGTTTCCAGGTTGTACTTGATGATCTTACAGGTCTTTTCCAACCGTAGTGATTCTGTGATTCTGTGGAAAGGCCAGATCCAGGTGTGGGGACACACCACTGCCTGCCACCTTGCTGAATTTACCTGCTCCACTGCAGCAGCCTGGAGTTTGCCTGTTTGCTGCCTTTTCTTTCCATATGACTGTGAACATGGCTCAGTCACCCGGTTTCTTGGTCCTTGCATGAAAGGTGAGTCCCGGCCTCACTGCCCCAGCACATAAGTCAGGAGGAGGGCACAGCAGTTGCCTCTGGAAACGTACCAGAACTACCAGCACGGTAGGTATTAAAACTCAAGATGGGACTGCAAAGCAGTATGACCCTGGTGCATCAGGATTTTCTGTCCATGGGGCACCAGGTAGGTATTACCAGTTGATCTGCTGTCACAGGCAGATGATCCTAGATGGCAGCATGCTGGCAGTGCCTTGGAGAACATGTCCTCTTCTTCTGGTTGTGCTGTTCTTCCTTGGTCACTCTCATATCCTCTTCGTCTTCCTGTGCTAGGTCTCAAGTGGATGCTTATGTGCTGGGGAAGGGCATTAAGGGAGGTTTTCTTCTCTGGAGATACAGCATGCTTAGTATCCTTTTCATCCCCCTTCCTTTTCCATGTCCTAGAAGACATCAGCTACAATGCAAATCAAAAGGGGCATTCATCTCCCGTCTGCTTGCTGAGAGATGTGGCGTGCTGTTGGAGCAGTCTCTTCATCCCAGTTGTATTGGATGCATTGAAATGATTAATTTTGACATTTTAGATATGAACATTACAATTTTTTAATGAAAAACATGGGTTTGGATGTTTTGTGTACTTCCCCCCCACACCCCGAATGTCAGTATTGTGGATTTTTTGAAGGGTGTGTGTTTGCTAAAATTCATCCCAGAGATGCAGCCTTTTCTGTAAAACGTGAGTTTGGTTTTGTACGGTTTCTGTGTGTAAGTCATTATGCTTGTCACAAAACCCTTTCGCTCATGTTCGGTTATGGGGGTGAGAGCTGGCTCCAGGTGCCAAGGCTCTCGCATCCCGCCACTCCACACAGAGCGAGTGCCCATCCATCTCCCTGCTCAGCTAAGCAGAGACCGAACATTTAAAATACTCATAAATCACTCACCTCTGAACCGTTCAGAGATGAAAGTCTATGACGAAAGACAACAGCTCTGTGAGGATCATCCCTGAGCCTCTGGTTTCTCCAGAAACCTTCCAACAAGATAAACCACTCCCTAAAGGGATTGCTGTGAGGAACAACCCAGACTTGTCCTCCCAGGCAGATATTTTGGGTGTCTCCCAGTGCCACTGTGCACCTTTCCTGCAGGGCAATGAGATGGCAAAGAAGTGTTACTCTCAGGTAGGAGGCAGAATGAGATACCCCATCCTTTTTCAGGCATTTTAGGACAGATTTCACTTTATCCATGTGGGATCTTCTTGAGAGAGTTGAGATAAATGTGAATCCCAATGGGTCTACTGGACACCACTTCCAGGAGGGTAAAATTCAGAAAGGCCTGTGCTGTATTTGCTTCAGGAGGTTTTTAACTATTTCCCAGACCTTGTCCCCATCCCCCCTGGTGTCACCCACGAGCATCAGCCTCTTTTCAGACAGCCACCAGCTCTTGATAAACCCAAAAAACGGTCTCCTTTTTTTGGTCCAGATGCAACCCATCTTTAAAATCTGAGACTGGCACCCACAGGTTCTCCTTTTGCTGATGGAGACATGGAGCCCATCCTTATTCCATTCCCATGTTACATACAACATCTTTCTCAAAAATTGTTTTTACTGTTTCTGCAACCACTGTGCTCATGCGACATTTCTGTCCTGCGTTGTGACCGCCTCCACCACCTCACGGACATGGCTTGGCCTGCTTACAGCTGGAGACCTCCAAGGCAGAGGATGGCATCCATGAGGGACACAGCAAATCCTCAAAAACACAAGCAGCTGCAGCATTTGTGCTGAAAATTGATGTTAGAGCCCCGGCCATTGCTCATTTTGCAGCTGTTTCCTCAGCCCGATACTGTAGGTTGCGTTGGCAGAACGGAGCTATGGGTGATGACAGTGGCCTCTTTTATACCTGGGGCTGTGGCCGCTGTTGATGAACTGTCTGCTGAAGCACCAAAAGCAGCTCCTGGAAGATGAGGCAGCCTCATTTCCTTTCTTCTTTCCCACTTGTCTCTTCTGGGGTCAGTACACCATTTTTGGCTTATTCCCTTGCCCTCTTTGAATTGTCTATAAACGTAGTATCTTCATTAGCATTTAATCAGCACGATACAGGGTCATCTCTGAGCAGCAGCCCACGAAGATGCCACGCTTCAGACGGGAGGCACCTGTGGTTGGTCGTATCTGCTAGGGTGGCACACGCTCATCGGAGCTTTGCACGGAGGGCAGATGTTCCTGGGGCAAAGACAATGATCTCAACCCAGCTCCTTTCTGCTGCCCATAAATCACATTAGAGTTTATCAAAGCCCTGAACTGTCAGCGTTACCTAGATGTAAATGCTGTAATTATCCTAAGTAAAATTAACAGTTTATCAGACTTCCTGTGTTGAATCTTTTTATTACAGGCCCTTTTTTTCATCACAGATTTGATTTGCCATAGACTTTATGTGACCCTGGATTATAAATCTCCGGCTTTCAAACACTACCTGACATCATGAGCTGTTGCAGCTACTAACTGGCAGCTGCGCAGAGGCTTATTTTGCTGAGGAGAAGGCTTTTTTCTTCGCTGTCCTGACATTTGCCGCTCCCTTTCAAAAAGGTTTGCCCATACAATGAGTGATGCCGGATCCGTAGCAAGTCCTATGGGATCCAGGCGTGGATGCAACCCTACACAGCTAAAGAAACAATCCCGTGTCAAGCAGGATGTCAGGTGGTGGGTGTGGGGAGAGGAAAGGGCTTGAGCCTTCCTCATCCCCAGCAAAGCAGAAGGCAGCAGTGTCACACAGTGTAGGCAAAGATGATCTCTTCAGCCCACCATCCCCACCAGCGACTGCCATTGCAGATGCCTCCATGTTAGGTGAGGCTGCTGATGGTGGCTGCCGAGGTAGGCACTTCAGAAAGGAGCCTGCACAAAGCTGTGCTAGCATCAAAAAGTTATTTATAACACAGTCAAAGCTTTCTAATGATCATATCATGCTGCAGAGTTCAAGTCATGTGAAACAATCTTTCTTTTTTTTCCCCTATCAGAACGGACACCGCTGAGCAAAATTACTCCAGTAACAGACAAGCACTTGGCAAAGCCCAGCGCTGCATTTTCCACTGCCCACCTCCCTGCAGCAAAGCCAGCGGACAGTCTGCGCAGGCATTTCACCGTAAGTTACAAGTGGCAGACTAAAAAAAAAAAGGGGCTGTACTTTGAACACACAAAAAAAATGAGCCTTTTCTCACACACATCTTTGCACAGCATTAGGAGACAAGCAACGTTATTGCTTTTGTCCCAGCAGAGCCTGGAGCAGCAGGTTCGTCTCAGATGTTTTTCCTGCCTCTGACTCTCAGCCTGTTCGGTGCCTTTTCACTAGCTCCACGCCTCCTGAAGGTGATTCAGAAAATGAAACATGACAAAACAAAACTCATTTTAATAGCTTGTCTTGGCCAAGGCCAACTACAAATATAGCTGTGTTATTATCATGAGCTGGAACGCAAAGCTATTTACTTCATTAGCAGGAATGACAACAAAATAACAGCCCATGGTGTTGGCAAGGGTAGAGCCAGAACTAAAATATTGCGTACAAAATAGAAAAAGACCTGGAATAATCTCCTTATTATGGATCTAAAATAATTTTTCTTGGACAAAATAGGCTCAGAAATCTCCAACGGCTTGTGAGAGGCTCCTTGAAAAGCAGGGTTTTACCTACCGTCTGACTGTGCAACCCTCTGACATCCCGAGGAGATGCTTCCAGACAAGAGCTGGGGGCTGAACACTGGCACTTCACTGACAAGTGAATGCTTAAAGGCTGGAGACTGAAGAAGGACAGAGCTAAGACTATTAACCAAAGAGGTTTTACATTTTGGACTGACTACAGTTCTGGAACCAGGACTGGCATCGAATTTGTATTTCCATTCCCGGCCACTGAAAAAGCAGAGCTGAAGAGCTGCAGGTGGAGTAAAGTAAGAATAGGCTGAGTTCCTTATCATGGAACTAACATAACCAGGTTGTTTTTTGGTTTGTTTTATTCTTTTTTATTAAAAGGCTCTCCATACAATTTTGAAAAATATCTTTTCACTGATGATGGATAACTTCTTTCAAGGAGGAGATTTCATTCCCCAGCTGGACCTGGAGCAGTTCCCCCTAGCAATGCGGACATGGAGGGGTTGCCTTCCCTTGAGAGAACAGTTCATCAGAAGTACAAAACATGAGGATAAAAAGTAGGAAGATCTGCAGTAAAATCTGCTTATCTTTGAAAGAGGAACAGAGTGTTTATCTGGTTGTAACAACATAATGTCCTTTGGTTTTGTTCCAAATTTTCAGTCTATCTTGGACTATCTTTTGCATCTTAAGTAGATCAAGCTGTTCCTAAATCCCCCATGAACATACCTGAAAGCTACGCGTGCTGTACCTTGAGCGTCTAAAATGTCATCTTCGTCCTCCTCAGTCCACCGGAGAAATCTCTTAAAACAGCCCTTCAAACAGCCTTACAAGCAAGGAACCCGTCCCTTCGTGGGATTTCGATTTTCTCTCCCTGTGCTGAACACTCTGTTCATCTGCCCTGCACCGCACCTCCCTGTCTCCCCAGCCATGCCTCTGCTTGCTTCCCACGCGCTTGCAGGCACTGCCGGAAGAGCCCCTGCACCTGCCTGCCCTGGAGAGCCAGGAGGTGGCTATGGGAGGTGAGCACCAAAGATCTCCGACAGCTTCAGGGACCGGCACAGAGAGCATCCCAACAGGCACCATGGTCTGCCAGGCTGCGCCACCAACCCTCCGACACAGCGCGCCTGGGAAAATTGCACGCTCTCAGCGTGACAGGTCCTCCTACCCCATTCAAAACTCCTGTGAGCAAGGAACATGGCTGCATGTTCTTCCTCCAAGCCGTGTATGTTCATGCCAACTTTAGAAGGAGATATAAAAGCTGGCAGAGCTACTCTAGCTTCCTTCTTTCCTCAAATTATTTCCATCACTATTTTTCCCCACACCACTGCTTTGGGTACAGCTGCAGCATAAGCCATATGGAGCCTTGGAGAAGACAAAGTAATGTACGTCTCCTGGAAAGGATGAGCTTTGAGATATTTAGTCCATGGGCATGGTTGCATGCGGAATGTTGTTCAAAGGATCAGTAGGAAGAGAAATACAGACAAAGAATCCTGGCTCTGACTTTTTGAAAAGGCTGTGTGCAGCAGGGAGAGCTGAAAATCTCAGCAGCGCCTGCGCTCTCTGTCTGACTCTGTGGCCTTTCCAGAATGTCGGGCTCATCCTCCTCCTTGGCTTTCTCATCGGTGGGCCTGGGAAAGCAATGTGAACATTGGCAGCATGGGGTTAGAAACGATTATTCAGAGTCTACAGCACTCAGGATTGGAAAAGTGCGGTGCAAGCACTTTTATTATTTAGGTGCTAAAAACGTACGGTAATTATTCAGTGCTGATGTGTTTGGGTTGCTTTCTAAGTTTGGTTTAAAAAAACCCAAACACCACGAATCAGTTGTCAGTAAAGCTGTCTTGAAAAGATGAGCTAAGGTAGGGACGTTTCTGTAGTGATTCACAGCAAGATCAGAAGTAATTTATCGGTGGCTTCCCATCCTGGGTTGTCTGTCCTGAGCAGCCACTTCCTCTCCCGCTGGGTGGCCTCCAGGCAGCCGCTGCCACTGGTGCCAGCATCCAGCATCCCCGTGCACAACCCCGCTACTCACTTGTCTTCTGCCAGTCGCAGTACATGGGTCCCTCTGCGTACCTCTGTGTGTGCGTCCTTTTTCCTTCCCAGAGTGTAGTCTTTGCGGGTTTTTTTCATGGATTACCCAGAATGTAAGAGAGATTTATGCTGGGGCTAAAATGTAAGGTCTTCTTTCAACAAGTCGTACTGTTTGGATACAAGGAAAACCAAAAATCAATTTGCTTTACACTACATTCCTGTCCCCTCCTTCTGCTCACATACAGAAACACAGACTAAATCAATTGCAAGAACATCAGGCACCAGAGGGGTAGAGGAAAAAAATTCCAGAGCCTTGTAGTACAACCATAACAGTGTTTCATGTTCTCCGGGGTCTTCACTCGCAGGGACTCTGCATCAAGGTTTTAGTCACACAGAATTTAATGCCAACTTTTATTCTGCTCATTCTGTACCAGGGACATGTGTTTGACCTTTGCAAAAAAAAACCGCTCTAAGGCTTTGATGCACCAGTACTCTTTGAGTCTCAGGTGGGAGCAGAGCCCCAAAATTATTTCTCTCTTTGGTTTGCTACAAAATGAAGAGCTTTTTCTTCTTTTTTTCTCTCCAGTGCTGGATTAACAGATAGGCAGTATCCATCTGTGCCAAGGTCCAAGATCCTGGAGCAAGGTGATGAAATCAAAACCTCAGCTCCAGGAACTGAGATTAGTTCTTCTAGAAATTGAAATTCCAGTCTTTCATCATACTGAGAAGAAATTTGAAAACATCACCTAGAAGATGTTGACTGGAGTCTATGGAGATGCTGGAGCTGTAGCTCAAACAAGAGATGCGCTGCAGTATGCATCTCAACTGGTACCCAATGACAAGGCTTACTTGTACAAGAACTCCCTGTTTTATGGCTGGAGAAGAGCATGGCAGGCCCAGCCTTTCACCAGCCCATAAATCTGGCTGCCAGGGTGGGAGTTTTGGTAGAGGTCTCTCTTACTGCCAGAGGTGTGGGAGACTCACAGCCTGATGCGAGGTTTGACATTGTACCATTTGAGGATGGTGGACTCCCCACCGCTGAATTCCCAATGGGGGTATTTGGGATCACCTTTGGAGATGATTTGGAGGCTACAGCAAATTGCAGTGCAGCTTGCTGCCAGCACAGGGGAGTGAGCCCCGCAAACGTGCCATACCGTGCCTAAGGGGCTCATGCTGCAGCCTCTTTCGGGGGCTGGTTACCGTATAGGAAGTCCTTTATAGGAAGACTCGGCAATCTTCAAGACCACCTGCTTAGTGCCTCCCATCAGGAGCACTACGATCACTGCAACCTCTACCTGTTCATTTCTGGGGGTGAATTTTTCAGGATCAGTGACTGAGGTGGCGGTGCAGGGAGCAAAATGCTCTGATAAAGCTTTCCAGGTGCCTGTGGGCAAAACGTCTGGCTTGGAAAACAAATCCACCATCATTTTAGGCAACCAAATGTCTTCAAATACATGATGCTAAAAGTTGTCAGTAGAAGATCTTCTCTATAGGATTATCTTCCTCTTAGAGCATGTTGGAGCCTGAACTTGTCAGTCCTTCGGGCCCGTGGAGGTTCGCTAGGGAAAGGCAGCCCCAGGGCAGTCATTTTCTCAGCTTTGAGTCTAGTTTACTTGTTTTGCTATCAGTGTGTGTTCCTTCTTGCATGGAAAGATTTCCCTGCCATCACTCAGACACTTGCAACCCGCATACCAGGCTGGCAGATGATTCAGGCTTTTCTGTAATAAAGGAAATCACTTTGGATCCTGCTGCTTTAAATTATTCAATTCCTCTTACTATCTTCTTTTCTTTTCTTTTTTTTTCCTTGAGCAAGTGAGAGTAATTTGCCTGTTCTTGCAAGATCTGTTTTGCCTACTCCTTCCCCAGGACTGAAACACTGCTGCTGGGACCAGGAGGTGACTAAGGGCTTTGCTACAGCACAAATACCAAGCAGAGCACTTTGCGAAGTTGCGTGTCTTATAGCGGGAAATGGTAAATATGATGAAACAAGTTTCAGGGCTCGGCGTTTCAGCAGCCAACACCAATTACTCCCAGTCTGGGATGAATCACCCTGGAGCTGCTGCAACCTCAGGCAGCTGCAGCAGAGCGGGGAGCAAGCTGCTCTGCCACCGCCAGAGCCCTCCCACCGCCTTCACCATGGCCTTTCCCATCTTCTGCTGATGTTTTATCCAGCAGCAGCAGAGTGGGTACTGCAGAACCGCAAGCATCCAGTGTGATGCCCAGAGCCTGTCTGGCACAGTGGGACATCATCAAGGACTTACTAGATGGTACCAGCTCAATAGGAGAGATAATCTCTAGCTGGGAGGTCTTATGGGGTGGTCTCTAGACTAGCTCCGGGTCTCCCTGAGCCCGTGCAATTTTGTGACAGCAGTATCTGCCGCTGTTGGATACTGCCGTTCTCTAGAGAGAATTCAACGACTCTAAAAGGGTTCAATGATCCTAAAAGCAATAAACTCCCAACCAGAGTAAAAAGGGCTGTGGGGTCAGCCTTGCTCAGAAAAGCACTGAAACAGGGATCACAGGGAAGGGGTGAGCTTGAGAGGCGGCTCAAAATCCTGGCAAGTTCTGCAACCTGTTCACGTGCTGCCCATATCACTGGCTGCCGGATGGTGCTTGGGTTTAAAATGAGCACGGGGTGTTTCGGAGGAGCTGAGCCTAGATATTTGCTCAGGGACCAGAGTGCAGCATCCCATTTCATCCCTGCTTTGTCCTGATACCAGAATTGACCCCAAAACTGAGATGTCTCCAGGCAGTAAGGGGCCAAACATGCTCATCGTTGAGGTCTCCCACTGGCAAGGTTCTGCAAACTATTTCCCTGCTTGGCACATGCACTGCTAAACAGTGTGAATGAGAGATGTGTCTTCCTCTGCTCCGCACAACAACCCTCTGGCCCCCCAGGACTGTTTTGTGCCTTGCTGTGCCATGAAAGCTGGGACTAGTAACAGCCCAGAGCCTGCCCCATCCAGAGCCATCGCCATCCGCTCCTGAACATCCTGCTCGCAATACTCTGGGACCTACTTGTAGCTCCAGAAAACAAACATCTGAGTAGCTGCTGCAGGGCGAGCTTGTGTCTCAGCCCAATTAAATGGTGGTTTGGGGTTGGGCCAGTAATAGTTTGAAACTGGGTCCTTCAGCAAAGATGGGTGACCAGAAGATGGTTGCTTTTATAGTTGGTGACAGGCTGTTTATAAGAAGAAAGAAAAAAACCTCAACGAAGTGATAATTCATTGTTTTGTCCTGAATTCAATTGCTGCTCTTTCAACTCCCTAAGATGAAAATGCAGTAATATAGGGATTTTTCAAACTGACTCCTTTACTTCATAGTAGAGGATAAAGGCAATGCTGAACCAAGGTACTGACCTCTGCCACGAAATCATGGGCCGGGGGGGTAAGTCCAGTATGGGACCCTGGACTGCAATGAGTTCAATACTTCTCATATTTACAGTCCTTCAGACATCCCAAATCTCTGGGAGCTCACAAAACGCTGTGTCCACTTACTTAGAACTTTTGTTATAGGTATATATATATATGGAAACGATGCTCCGAGCTCAACTGATGAGGAGCAGGGGCTGGCTTTGGGGTGCGATGACATCTAAACCTGCACACAGGCATTTTCCATGTGAAATGCTACATTTAAGCTTATGCTTTTCCCCTGTTGTTAGTTCCTAAACAGCCTTCAGGCCCTTTGCTTAGGAGCAGGACAGTGCAAGTCAGCCATACAGCAACAGCCTGAGAGAGTTTTTTTCTCTTTTTTTTCTGTCCTGGACGCTGAATGAAGCAGCTCTTTTGTGAACAGCAGTTGTTTACATTCTTCCTAACAAAAGTTGGGATTTCCTCTGATGCTAATAATCTTGTCACTAATGCGTACAGCCAGCCAGAGCGCTTGGAATAGTTTTTTAATAATGCTGGGCCCAACTTGTGCGTGAGCGTTGCTGGTAAGAACAGCCTCCCGAAAGTCAAAATGGTGCCACCAGAACAGGGAGGCGACTTTTCATCACTGCCATCTTCAGCAAGGGCAAATACCATGCAAACCTTGGGCCAAGGGCTAGACCTCACTTTCAGGTTTTCAAAGCACCCACCATTACCCTTCAACTTGATGATGCACATCGGGGCCCCGATGTGCAGGGGGTGATCAGCTGAAGCACCTCGGACCAGTCCTAGTTATCCCGGGCATCCAGCCAGGTTTTCCACATTTGTATTTGTGCTGTCTAGTAACTTAAGGCTATGTTTTTCTCTTTGTTTGAGCAGTTCTGTGCCATCTCAGTATTTAATTTCTTTTCTCTCCAAGGGGCAGTGCTTGGCCTTGGTATCAAACATGTGGCAAGGTGAGAAGACTGACATTTTTCCGTGTTCCCATTTGTAGGTGGGGGTTAGCCTGACGAGGTAACAGCCATTGGGACTGGCTTCTGCTGGGTATTTGCTGGTGTAGATAGGAAAGAGGCTTCCTTCAAGGAGCCAGTCTTGGCAGCCACCGCCCTGCAGTGAAGCATCGCCCTATGGGATCACAGTTGGTGCTTGGAGGATAAGGCCGCCTTAGGGCAGGCTGCGATTGCCAGCAAGCTCAGCATCATGGAGCGAAGCTGCCTGCAAAGGGTTGGCTGTGACTGAAAATGGCGAACGACACAGACCCCTTTTTTTAACCCCAGCGTATCCTTCAGAAAAACCTACTTGGTAGCGTGACCCTCTGCTCCCTCATGGCTCTGCCCCATACTGGGAGAGGAGATGAGCATCGTGGCGAGCATCCTGGCTCCTGGGGCGCTGGGTCAAACCTGTCCCTTCATCCCTTGTCCTAGCCCTCTTCCCAGCACTACACCAAGGGCTAGATGAAAAAGAAAGGTCCTTTCCAGAGGGACTCAAGCAAACAGATTCCCAATGTTTTGGTTCTGTCCATAAGACTGAAAGGTTTATCAAAACCTGCTGTTGAAGTACCTAGGAAGCCCTCTGCTTTTTAAGCATCTTTATTTAAGAATGCCGCTACATTTTAGAAGAACAAATCCAAGAGCACCATGCCATGCTCTATAATTAAAAATGTTAGGAAATCTGAAAGGAAAAAGTAGTTTATTTTGACTGTCTAGAACAAATGAATGCTAGTAATCAAACTACATTAAAACACAACTGAAAACATAGTCCTTATTTTCTTTATTTGAAAGAGTTCTGAGCAGAGTTCAGTTTTTCTTTCCAATCATCTCTTGATTTCACATCTGTACTTTTTTCTTAATAGTCACCTAGTAGCTCTTATTAAACTACATGTTGAGAAATAAGATTTCCTCACTGATAATCTCAAACCTACAGAGCAAACCACAAGTTTCCAATGAAACAGCTCTTCCCATGTCAGCACCTGGATGCATAAGTTTGAAATGCAACGAAGGTAGAGAGAGATATTTCAATGCCTTTGAAAGCAAACACCTCCCTAAAATATTACTATTAAATGCAGAAGTACTACCATTTGTCAAAGTGAACAGCTCTTCACCTCCTAAGATGTGCTGAAAAGAAGGAGATACTTGGGGGATAGTGCCAGGGAACTGCTGTGGCTGGGGGGGGGGTCAGAGCAGCTGGAGCAACATGCAGAAGGCAAGGAATAAAAAGTCTCTCTGCCAAACAGAGGCAGAAACCCTGGTGGGGGGCACTCCAAGAAGGATGCAGATGCAAGTTGGGATCCTTGGTTAAAACAATCATCAGATCAGAAGAACTACAATCTGGTAAGTAAAAGCATTAATTCCGTAGTTGGGAGGAGCGACTGCTGGGGTCTGAAATGTCCCTCTGTGATGAACAAGCATCTGCAGGTAAGAAAGGTGGGTGAAGTTACCACTCTGAGGCTTCACCTTCATTGCTTCTCCTTTCCATCTGTCCCTAGTTGATCTGGGAGCACCAAGAGGGGATCCCCCTGGGCCACCCACCAGTCCACTCCAGGCCAAAATTGCCTTTATACTGCAGAACCTGAAGCGCTCCCGGCCTGTCCTGCCTGGCTCCTGCCAGTTCCCCAGGAACCAGGGCAGGGGAGCACCTGGGCAGCCCTGCTGCTCCTCTCACTGCTGCAGGACACCCTGGCTGGGTCATAATGAGTGATTTGGTGGGTTTTGCACCCAAACCAGGGGGAGAAATAAAGATTTTTCTCTTTCTTTCTGATGTTCACAATGCACTGTAACAATGACACAAAATGGATATAAAAATGACAAAAAGCCTCTTTTAATCATTAAACAATAAATTAATGCAACAGTGAACCACAAAGGTTTCTGAAAGTTTTTCTTCACAGTGTATCATTTCCCTCTTGAATTCAAAACCACCCACTAGCAATGTGATCTAAAATCCTTGAAAACATAAAAGCTCCAGAAGCGTTTCTGATTGAAATAGGTGGACAACAAACAGACTGTAAAGCTGCACACAGTCGCCATAGCGACGGGGCTTCCAAAAGGATGCAGGGGTGCCTCAGCCTTCGAGAGCATCACCAGCGTCCACAGTGCCAGGAGAAGCACGAGCATCCCAACAGGGGGGTCAGGGTTGTCCTTCGCAGGAGCTGTTTTGGGGCAGGCGGGAGGTTGTGCAGACAGGGTCCTCCCTGCTGGCCCCCTTGCTGAAGGAGTTATTGGGCAGATGTGAGGATTTTGGAACTTGGGAGGGGACCTTCAGAAACATGGCCTTAGCACAGCCACTGAGTTGCCTGGGCTTAATGCAAGCTCTGGGGAAGGAAGGTGACCTCGATGTCTTCACCAGCCAAAATTTCTATTTGAGAGTGAGCCCAGAAGAACTCTAAAAAACATATTAAAAATCTGGCAGAGGCCAGAACAAACCCGCTTGGCTCCACACAATCTTCCCTGTCATGCACCGATAAAAAAAAGAGCATTGGACACCCCTGACTCCAGCACGGGGTACCGTTCACAGAGGACTTCATCTCACATTGTAATAATAAGATGAGTAAGGAAAAGTGTTGCTCTGCTACTCAATAAATAGCAAATACTACTGATAGATAATGTCAATAAATTCAAAGTGCCTAATACTTTTTTTATTATTGGTCTTCAGTGAAAATACTGCTGCTGCGTGGGCAGCTAACAAAGGGAATGAGATGCAAGACTGGAAGAAAGAAGTGGTTAGAGACCACCTGGATAAGATATATGTTTTCAATGTCATTGTGCAGGAGGAATTTCACCCAGCACTGACTGACATCATTACCTCAGCACAGTAGGTAGTTAATTTGGAGAATCTGTGACAGACACTTCAGGGCACCCCAAGATTAAAAAAGGGCAAAGGAGTTCCTACCAACAGCAAAGGGAAGACAAGAGGAGCCAAGGGAATCACAGACCTGTCAGCTTAACTTTAACTCTCTGCAACAAATAATCAATTTATTTGTAAACATCCGGGAGATGGCAACAAGATGAGAAGCAGCCAACTTGGATTTGTCAAGATCAAGCCATGCCAAACCAAACCGCTTTCCTCCTAAAGCAGACTAGCAGCAGGCTCTGGGGCAAAAGGAGAAGCTCCAGATGTGCCACAGCTCGGCTCCAGCCAGGCTTTGGCACACTCTCATGTAATGCTCTCTTAAACCAGGCAGAGAAACTCACTGGATCAAACCAGTAGAGGACAGGTGGCAAAACCCTGTGCTATTCTGTTCCTTAGCAGTAATTCATTTTCAAAATGAAAGGCTGTACAGAGTGAGGGTGAGCCAGGATCCAGCCTGGGTACAGACCCGTACATAGCTTTCATAAATTTATCTGCCTGAAAGAAGAAAGATTAGGTTTGCTAAACCTGCAGATGACCCCCAAGCTGTGTCAGGCTGCAAGTGACACAGATAACTCTCCCTAAAAATAATATAAAAGGAGCTTTATAAAATAAAATAAGACATTCAAATTTTGGGTATGCTTACTAATAGCATCTTGGAATGACTGAATATACATACAGATGAGATCAGTCAAAATCCTTAGCTACACATCTCCCTAAATCAGGAAATTGCTTTCTACCAGAGCACTGCGCAGAGCTCACCTCCTGATTTGTGCTGTCTCTGCAAAAGGGGAACCAGAGCATCTTTTATTTTTCATTTTCATTTTTTATTTTTAAGGCCCCCATTTCGCCTCAGGCGCACTATAATTCACATGGGCGACAAAGAAATGTGAAAAGCCTTCACCATGTTGCCAGAAAGCCTGGAGCCTCCATGAACTGGGAATTCAAATACATTTTTACCCTTTCTTGGACTGGAGGTTGTGGGATGAAAATAGGCCCAAATTAGAGTTGATTCTGAGAAAACTTTAACGGTCAAATACTGATTAATATAACAGTATTTTGTAGTTTTAGGTCAGAAGCCATGAGAGTAAGTAAAAAATTCCCCCAAAGTTAGCTCCCCAATTCTTTTGCACTAAAAAGTTCACAGTACTTCAACAACTGCTGGCAACACTGGAGGAGGAATTAGCATGAGGAAAACGTACTCAGGAGAAAGCGTGTTTAGCAGGGTGTTTTTCTGAAAGCCGATTTCTGCTGACAGTGTGTTACACTTACTTTACTTCTGCTGTGAGACTGGCATCTGCCTTACTGACAAGGCTTCCTCTCATACATGCCTAGATTTTATAATATATAGAAATATATATATATAAGGTATGATCAGGTAAAATGAAGGGTCACGTGCTGATGGGACAACTTGTGAGGGACCTGGATGACAGATACCACCCAAAACACCAGGGTTCACAACTGGCCTGCCAGCTGTACAGCCCAAACCAGATCTAAACAGAAGTTACACCTGTACAAATGATAAAAATGCAGGAAACGTGGTTC
Organism: Gavia stellata; assembly: GCF_030936135.1. Lineage (NCBI taxonomy): Eukaryota > Metazoa > Chordata > Aves > Gaviiformes > Gaviidae > Gavia > Gavia stellata. The sequence goes on along the minus strand of NC_082597.1, from coordinate 56,668,525 downwards.
TTTTTGTATTATCCATTCCCCAAAATAAAAACACCAACATCACCTCTCTGCCTTGCACTGGATAACCCATGCAGAGGAAGACGAACTGGACTTGAGCGAAGGCTCTCACCAGGCTGGGCAGGCTACAGCCTGCTCCGGGACCAAGTCTGGCTCCAGGCTGTGCGCCCAGAGGAAGACTTCAGTGCTCTGCTTGGCATAACGAAGAAATACAGACATGAATTAAAAACCCCAAGGAATGATGCAGATTAAATTACATTGTTTATTTTTACCTTAGTTTTAATGAACTGATTCCCTCACTTCTTGTTTTTCCCATTTTCTGTTGGTATGAATGGGTGAACGGATGCGTTGGTGAGAAAAATACCCTTGGAGGACTACTAAAATTAAGCTGTAAATGAATTAGGGTGGCAATCTTCGGAGTTTATAACAAGATTATTCAGAAAGTAGCTGGGTTTGTCCTGACCATTCCCTCTGCTTTAGCAGTGGAGGAAAACTGGGCCATTTGTGAAATGGGGAATATACAGACAATAAATGTTAATACGTTTAAAAATAAGCTTAAGGTTTAAGGAAGATGTGTTAAAGGAAAGTTACTGTGGGGATACCTATCACATTACTTCCCCAAACAGAGCTAAGACAAGATTACTGCATGACCTGGGTCATGTAGCTTGGCAAAAAATCAGAAAAAGAATGGACAGCTACATCCCCCTTCGAAGTGGGGGAGATATATCTTTCAAAGAGGGGATAAATATCCTTATATCCTTCAAAGACCTATGTTCACCAGGGGGGTCACTGCATCTGCTGGGAAGCTCACTGGGGTTTTATCCTGAAAAGACTCTGCCTCCTCCTTGAAGTCTCCCTAGACAAGATTAAATCTAAGTAATTCCTTCAGTGGCAACTTCACAAATCACTTTGATAGACGGATGTATAATCTGATGACCGATCATTTGAATCTATTGATTTATTGATTTGATCTTAATCATGGTCTTGGTGTGATCACTCCATTGGTCTGCCTTTAATCAGCTTAGTAAAATTAATTAATTAGTTTATCGATATCCTTGCTCAGGTGTGCCTTCATCCACTCATCCTTTTTAATCACCTCTGCAGGGAATATCCAAGGTAGGTTTACCTTATTGAACAGTAACGGAGGTCACAAACCTGAGGGCAGTGGTAAATTTAGGTAAGGCATATGTAGGCAGCTCAGCTCCACAGTTCTCCAGCCAACACCTCGCACACCCTGTGAATAAAGTAATCTCCAAGCACGTTTGCTCTCCAGCATCTCCCAAAGACACCCTGCGGCACTGCTGAAGGAGGGGCAGGGAGGACTTCATCTCAGAAGCAGCAAAACTTTTTGAGGACATCTTTCTCCATGCTGCACCACTGAGGAGGAGAGGACAGGGCATCCTCAGCTGCACACTGGATGATTTATCCTCCCTCAGCCTTCACTCACAAGCACGCAGAGCTCTGACTCTTCTAAAGTCCTTGGGGAAAGAGCTGCGACCAAAGTAAACTGAAAGAGAAGGTGAGATTTTGAACTGCAAGATTTTTAATAACACATTGCTGGGATCATAAGCATCCCATTCTGTTCTTTATTTTTTGCATTATCGTAGGGCTTGGATACCAGGAGAGATCACAACCCCTGTGGGGTAGGTACCACATGAAGAGCAAGTCTTGATGGAATTTTATGTGAGATGGATGGGTGGTGGAAGGAAAGCGGCAGCTGAAATCCCACAAAAAGGCTCTCCGTTGGGTATTTGCACCAAGACGGTTAGAAATTTTGAGCAGAAGGGCTGAGACTTCACATTTGGCGTAGGATGAGAGTGAACGGAGAGAGAAGGAACCAGGCTGGTGCCCGTGGAGTCACTCACCATCAGAGCACACACTCCCACTGCTCCCAACATCCAGGCGACTCTTCTTTCAGGGTTGATGCTTTTAAATTCAGGTCGACTGCATAACCACAACTGAATCAACAGCAAAACCTATTACAGAGGCCATCGCACCACGAGTGAGTATGGGATGAGGCTTTCCTGACCAATCAGTTAGTTAATCTTGTCCTTTACGGATATTGCTATCTGTTAGATTTGTGAGGAGGTCGGAAGACATCGCCTGAACTGGCTTAGAAAATTATAAACAAGCATTTTTTTGTTTTTTACTGCAGAAGCTGTTAGAGGCCTGGTTTGAAGCCAATTTAAGTCAATGGCAGGATGTAATTGGGCTTTGTTTCCAGGCTTGGCGGCAGCCTCTTTTAAAATCAGTCCTCTGCTTACAATCAAGACTTGTCCCTGTCAGATTTTAATCACTTCTTCCTAGGTTAGACACCAGGATGGGTGGATGACGGTCACTGCTGCAGTCACATACTGCTCGTGCGTTCCTGGCATTCGAAGCCAGGCTGCTTCACTGTTTCCACTGCCGACTGTTCGCAAATGCAGGAGAGGAGCTGGGAATGAGCAGAGTGATGCGGAGTCAGGGAGGGGTTTGGTGGCTGCGTTGGAGCTAGTCACCACTGACTTCCATTTCCAGACCATGAGGAAGGACTCAAGCCATTTTAGGCATTTTCTTGGACTTCCTCTCCGGGTTTTAATTGAAATACCCAGGAGGGACGGAGGAATCCACAGGCCCGTTTTGCACCGATGCAGGGTACTTGCACAGGAACACAGACGCACTTGCCCTTCATATCGCAGTGCCAGGCCACCGTTGTTAGCCTTTGGCTTGGCTCCTTTGCATGGGAACAGGGAATCTTCCACACGTGTCTCACCTTCTGGGAGCTGGTGCACTCCGCTGCGAATAGAGAAACGCTCACCTCAATGAAAATAATTTTCAAATATTTTTCTTGCAGGGGCTAAATGTGCCAGGATGGCTTGAATATTCTAAACAAAACACATTTAATTTCCATACCCCGAGGTATAGAAATATATTTATATATACCTATTTATCTGTGGCAGTGCCACAGATAGGAAGACACATGAACCAACAAACTGCAGAATCACAAGAGGCCTCGGGCACCTCTGTTTCTTTTCAGGACGAATTCAGATGTCTACATCCAGCAGAGCAACGAGAAAAAAGGCCTGCGTAGCTGCCGAGACAACCGGCACATGCAGCTGCCAGACTTTTTGCTACGCTACTGACTCCGGTGTTTTAAGTTTTGCATCTCCACACACCCAGCAGCATGGTCCTTTTTGCCAGAGCAGCTGTTTGAGACATCACCACCAAGATGCTCCTAGAGAGGTAGGCAGCAGGCACACCAGGAGCATGTCCAGTGTGGCCAAGCACAGTCCCCTCTGTCTGTTCCCAAACACGGGGCTGATGCTCACCGTGAAGGGCAGCAGCAGTGGAAGCAGGGGGTTGTTGGTATTGCAAGGATTTGTTGTGGGGTTGATGTTGCAACACTTTTTTCTCCTGCTAAGACAACTAATTTTTCTCTGCCCAAGGGCGCTCAGTGCCCTGGTCACCCAGGGAAGCTTCTCCTGGGGCTTGGTGCTTGGCCCTGGAGCACCACACAGAATGGCCATGGCCAATCCCCTCTGTACGGGGCCCAAACGCTTGCACAGAACATTTACTCATCACATATACGGTGGTGAAAGAACTAAACTTTGTCATTTGGTGATGCCGATTGTGCATCTCACAATTTGCCTTTGGCTTTCTTGAAGTCAGTTCTTAAATAGCAACAAATTTGCAGTCATATACATACTGACAAAAGACAAGTAACATCAACCTTGAAATTGTTACTTTTCTGATCACTAGAAAAGCTCTCTATGTTCCCCCAAAAGTCACCTAAATGTTTCTTCAGCTCTAATGAAAGATAAACTTGCTGCCAAAATACCATGCCAACCACGACTTTCACTTCTCATCAGGGTCTGCCAGCATATGAAAGTTTTTCAATTTTTGAAAGTCCAGCTGTCTCAAAAGTTTTCAGCTTTACTCCCAGGTGTTTGCATCCTTATTGCAGTGCCTGAACCGGACTGGGCAACCGGCCCTCCCCTGATATCCCACCAACAGGCTGTTTGTGTCCACCTCTGTGCATTTAATCTGGGGTGCGCTGTGGCATCCCTCTCCCATGCCTGTCTGGAGATCAAAGGGAAGGTGTCTGAGATGGCAAAAGAGGTTGGAGTAAGTATCACAAATGAGCTCATAAACCAGCCCGGCTCTGCAGAAACAATCTTTCCAGGGCTTCACGTGAGAGCACCAGGAGGAAAAGCATGCTGCCGGGGGCCGCTACATCTTCTGCCCTCTTGCTGCTCTCTTGGTGGCTTTTAATAGCATAGCACGATCAGGGGCTGAGGCTGCCTTCTCCAAGGCTCACAGCTCTCACGTACCGGGTGGTCAGAGGATGAGAACAGAAAGCCCAGGGCTGCCTGATGTTGGTATCCCTTGCCAGAAAAGACCAAGAGAAAAAAAAACTCACGAGCATTGAAACGTGAGGGTTCGCGAGGGAACTTCTGGGAAGAGAAGAGATAAGCCCATATAAATCAGGAAGGAGAAGGTAAGGAATTGAGGATTAACCCTATTGTTTTACACAGAGTTGTCACATTAGAATCAATTGGCTTTGGGTGTTTGTGGTTAATTATTGACTTTTATCTGCGTGTAGAAGGAAAGCACTCATGAAGGCACTGCGTTTTCTAGCATGCCAAAAAGCCAAGAAAGTACAAGATCTTTTTTGAGAAAAGCAGAAAAAGAAAAAAAAAAACCAACCAAACCTATATTTCCCGTGGAAATTTTTTCTTCCATGTCAACTGTAAAAACAGCTCAGATAGATTGTGTTGATTAACTAAGTGTACTACCCCGTGAACCACAGGGTCCCATTAGCTCTGTCAGAAGGCCAATAGTTTCTGTACTGAAAACCTCTCAATTCAGTGTATTTCTCTGCCACAGAGAAAATTCCTGCCTGACCCCATCAAAGGTATCACTTTATATCTTGAAGCATGAAAACTAATAAATCAGAAAAAAAAGTTACTTTTTCCCTCTTTGCATTTTGATTACAGACATCAAACAACACATCGCAGTTCAGCATATAGAAGAATGTTGTAGCACATTAAAAAAGTCTGAATTAAGGAACACTATGCAAAAAAAACAGCAAAGGAAGGGGAGGTATAACAGAAATAATTGTATTTTGTTCTTTACAAGCATGTGTGGACAGTGGATTTGTGTCTGTAGGACAATTCAGGAAACAAATTAAAAGATAAGTTTTGGGTTTAAGCTCAGCAGATTTCAAAGCACATTGTTTATACCTTCTGCAGTGCAATAAAGCTTATCAAGAACTTTCCCATTGGATACCACAGTCAAAAGAAGTAAGAGGAATGTGAACAGTGTGCTTCCTCCGGGTCGTTACAATAACTGTAATTCTTTCAGCACAGATTTCCCATGTTAGCTTGAGCTCCATCGCACAATGATCATTTTTAGCAGTGATCATTGTAAATGCAGTGCTGAGCTGACCGAAATTGTTCAGAAATTTGCCACCCTTTCACCCTCCACAAGCTCAAAGCATGTGGCAAGTTCAAGGGCTCTTAATTAAAAATACTATATTTTCACTCTAGAACCTCTTGCTTGTGTCCCTGTAATACTCTGGGATAAATCAACTGCTGATGTAAACGCATTAATTTCAGTGTAATTTTATTTAGAAAATATGAGAGTATTACATTTTTGTTTAATGATTTGGATATGCTTTCTGTAAGGGGGGAGTAGCATAAATTCCCTGTTCAGAAGGGAAAGCTGGGCCTGGGAAGTGAAAGGCAGCGATTTGGCCAGCCCTTGGTAAAGCTGGGGGAGCACGCAAGCCTCTCGCTCCTATTCCACATTTGTGCTTTCAACGTGAACCGGAATACGAAAACAATGTATGAAGATACATACATTTCAGAGCATGAGATTCGGCTCTAGATCACCAGATCTCAAAGCTGCGGCGTTTCCTAGGCAGAGTGTACCTCTGCCCCTCTCTTAAATTGAGGGGTCAATTTTTGTCATCTTTTTCTATTTTGTTCTTGCAATTGGAGACTGCATGGCATGTTTGTTAGGACTATAATGTTGCATTCACTAATGAAATAAAGTGGGTTTTCTGGAGAACTTCTTTTAAGCAAAACCATGTGTTCCAGGGAGGAAACATTCTTCTGGTAAACAGCTGAGCCCTTAACATTTAGCAACATAACTCTGTGTTTGCAGCTATTGAAAACTGTGACCGAGGAAGCCTGCGTTTCTGTGGCTGAGGACTGAAAGCATTTTGCTTGCTGTCAGAAAGCCAGCCCTTTCTTTTATGTATACACTAGATGCAAGAACCAGCTATTGGATGGTTGCTTCTTATGGTTTTAATAAAATTTGTCTCGTATCAAAACGCTGCTGGGTTTTAATGTTGATGCCGTGCTGAGCGATGTTCTCTGCTCCAGCACAGCTGGCTCTTGCTTTCCAGAAATATAGCTGCGCCCTGGCATTACTTGCAAAAATTGCAGCCTTAAATCATTTCCTTATCCCTCTGACCTGTGCCAGGAAGGACCCTCCACACGCGGATCTCCCCGCTGGTATGGAGAAGGGGGTCATTCCTCCTTTGCTTCCTGGGAGCAGTGCTGTGCGGGCAGAGAGCTGCGGCAGCGGGAGGCAGCTGGGGAACAAGAGAAATTACCTGCCAGACATGGGCAGTGGCCCTGGGAAGCTCAAGGAAAAAAAGATAATACCGCTGGAAAGTGCAGGCAGAAACAGGGCTGAGAAGATGGGAGTGCCCTGTCCCTGGCTCCTGCCCCCCGTCCCACAAGCCCCCCTCTTTCGGAGACGGTTGCGTGGCCTCAGGCCTGCGGGGCAAATCCTGCCGAAGAGGAGCGGGGAACTTTTATTTAGTATTAAGTGATTTCCCAAACTGCTTTAGGGAGAGGAGGAGGTTGGTCGGTAACTTTGAGATCACACGCCGCTTTGCCGTCCAGCAGCTGGAAGGGGAAGGCCACAGCCCGGGCTCCCTCCGAGCTGAGGGAGATGATTATTCCTCTGCCTGCTCCTCATGCTGAAGCTAGGATGCTGAGCTCTGGGCGTCCCGTTGACCCTTGCAGTACGAGGGGATCTTATCTTGTTCCTTGTAGCCCTCAGAACAGCTGGGCATGCTTAGAAATTTCAGTAACTACCAGCTAAGGCCAAACGAGATCCCATGATAAAAGTTCAAGGCCCTGCATTCCTCTTCTTATTGCTTTCCTGAGCAGATTCTCATTTTAATTGGACTTATGGTACTTTCATCCAGTTATCTCAAAGCATGTAATGACTGCTGTAATTACTGGCAATAATGAGCTAATTAATTCTTCCAGGTATTATTTTCAAGGCATAACTACTACTATCCTTGCTGTAAGAATGGGGAAACTGAGGCAAGGAGGAGAAGTAGTTGGGTAAATAGGTTTGGTTTACTTTTAATAGGATAATCCTTTCCTGGTTTTATTTGTATAGGTTTATGTATTTGCTTCTTAGTATTCTTTGTGTTCTATTATTGTTTTCCAGTAACTTTGTGTGTTTTAATTTTGGCAGATAGCATTTAGCAATAGTTGGTTGTATGTATGTACTAAGGTTCATTTAAGAAAACAGAAGTGTTTTTAGAAAAATTAACATGCTGCAGGGATTTTTTATATATATATATATTGGATTTATCTTAACCCTATTTTCCTGGGTTTTCCTTTTTCTTCCTCCTTCTTTTGTTTTAGATGACCTTCTTTTTCAGAAAAAGAACACAAGTAGCATTCTTTCCTATTTATTTTCCATATGCTTCAGTTTGCATTTAAGCCTCTAATATGGAAAGCTAACTGAATATGACTTTCTAATATGTAAAGAACTAAGATATTCTACTGGTTATGAAGCTTGTAAGGCAGAGGTATGGTTTTACTAACATAACGGTTGATTTTTTATATCTGTAGTTCATATTCAGAAGATACATACTGGTTTGGTAGCATTTACCACAAAGTATGTGTTTTGCACAGTCCAGGTACGCTTCCCTGAACTTGTTTGAAGGATAGATAGACAGGTAGCCAGAGCAGAGGGGAAGATGCACCAAAAAAAAAGACTTTATTTTGTTTGTCAGATTTTTCTGGTACTTAACAAAACTAACTGATCCATACTATACTCTCTAGAGTATAGTATAATATTATATATATATATATATATAAAATAACTACCCAGTTTTTTAACTTTTATCTCTCAGCAAGCACATGTGCTTCGTTTTACTATGGCGAGTAGTACAGCGCGATTTCAGCGCAACTATGTGCTATATAAAACTAAGCACACATGCAACTATTGGTAGGATCAAGACTCTGGATAGGAACTAGTGTCACAAAACTCTTATTTGAAACATCTGCTTTGCTCCAAACTTGTTGTTTAGTAAGGGCCTGACTTTTAAAAGCATTTAGGTGTTTATGTGCACCTTGGTGTCTTTATAAAGCTGGCAATAATTCCGTATTGAACTATGGATTAAGGGCCTCTAGAGAGTCTGAAAACCTTATATAGACTTATTTCAGTCAACTTTTAATTCTAAGGAGACTTAAAAAGTCATAATTAGTCTCAGCTGTGTTAAAAAAGTGCTTCACAAGCAAGGGAAACAGTCAATCTGACAAAATAAATAAATTGAGGCAATACAAGACTTCTATAACTGCAATATTTTTGGGAATTTAGTAGCAATAAGAGGCAAAAAACCTGTGAGAACCATAACATTTCTAAGGTGATGCTGTTAGGTTTGACGCTGTTAAACCCAACAGCTTTAGTTCTGAGACTATTTTCCAGACTATTTTCCTATCGCTTATTTGTCCTTGCAAGGCTCCCTCCACCTCTCTTTTAAAACAAACAGATTTGCACGCTGCCTATGGCTCCAAGACTTTTCCGGAAGGCCAATACATGTACAATCTTTAAGCACTTTTGGAATGTTTTGAGCATAACTCTATTTGTGTTTTCCCTTTTGTGCCGGGGGAGACAACAACAATCTTGCTGGAAATGAAGCCCAAACAAGGGAAGCTGAAGTGTGGGAGTATGTGAGGGAGCCAGTGGATAACCGTTACAGGGCTGTGAATCTCCGCTCATGCCTTCTCTCATCGCCTGTGGTATTTATTCTGGTGTTTAGGCTAGGCTCTTCCCAAATACCTGCTTTGGTTCTTACACGCAGGATTGCGGAGAGCTCAGCCCTGAAGGTGGGTAGTGAGAGAAGACCTTGCGAATGAAACTGCTTTTTCCATTAAAAACACACGCAGCCCCGCGTTTCCCTTCCGCTCCTATCCCGTGATGGTGTACGACCTGAAAGAGCTCAAATGCACCAAAGGGAAAACCCTAGATGGGGTATTTCCTCACTGATGAGCCCTTGAAGATTTGAGGAAAACTCTTGGCAGGTCAGTAATCCCCACCAAGCTCTGAAACGGCTCAGGGGCCTTGAAGGCTTAGGAATGACCATGGAAATACTACCTGTCCCTACGTAGCCCAAGAGTCAGCCCACGCCCAGCCTCAGAAGAGCGGGTGCACTTTCAGGATGCTGCTGTACTACCTAATGCCTCCTTCCCCAGCACACACGGGGTTTTTTGGCATAAAGTGTAGGTTTATTTACTCTTTGGCATAAAGTAGGTTTTTTGTGGTTTATTTATTTTTTGTAACGCCAATGGAAACCTGCGTCAGCTCTCGCATCCCCGAGTGAAGCAGTACGTGGAGTGTCTCTAGATCTCGTACATTCACCGCCCGCCGGGCCTGGGGGGTCTGTCTGCGCGGCCGCTGCCCTGCTGCCAACGGATGGGGACGCTGCTCCCCACCGCCGCTTCTCCCAGGCCGAGGGGGCTGTACCCCCGCCCGGGCGCCGCGCCGCCCCGGGGCCTGCCTGCCGTCCCGGGCTGCCATGTCTGTGGCGCAGCAAGGCCCGGGACCAGCGGGAGGAACGCCCCGCCCGCCGGCACCGCGGGGAACCGACCGGGCGCCGACACCCCTGAAGCAGGGCCGCGGCGGGAGAAACTCGCTCCGCCCGCCGTTCCTCAGCCCACCGGGCCGGGCAGCGGGTACCGGGGAGTGCGGCGGGGCGGCCGCCTCCCTGCCTGCCCTACCCCGCAGGTTGCGACCAGCCTCCCCCGGGCCGCCGCCGTGCGCTTTTCGGCCGACAGAAAAAAACGTGAGGGGAGGAGGAAGAAGGAGTTTTGGGGTTTTTTGGGTTTTTTAAAATCAAAACCCCTTCGCCTTTAAGGGGCGGAGTCAGGGGAGTTTGCGGAAGAACTCGGCGAGAGGCGGGCGCTGATTGGGCGCGCGCAGTCTCGTGACGACGCCTGGGCGGTTCCACTCCCCTACCCACCCCCGCGGCACGCAAGCCCCCCGCGTTCCATTGTGTGCGCCAGCGCCGCCGGGCCCCGCCCCCAGGCATGGCCCCGCCCCTTTTTCTCTTGGCTCATTTCCGGCCGCCGCCGCCGCCGTTCGCTTCCCTCCGAGGACTCGGGAGAGTGAAGAAACAACAGCCGCCATTTTGTTTGTGTGTGAGCGACTGAGGGAGGGAGCGAGAGGTCGAGCCGTACGGGCCGAGCCAGGGGGAGGGCAGCGCAGAGAGACCCAGGGGCCCGGCTAGGGGACGGGGAGAGAAGCGAGGAGCTGAGACGCCCCCCCCCCTCCCCCGCGCCAGCCTGCCCGTCCTCTTTCTCTCCTCTCTCTCTCCTTTTCTCTTTTCTCTTTTTCCCCAACTTCTTTCTCTCCCCCGCTCCCCTCCGGCCCCGCTTCTGCCCGCTCCGCCACACACGCCACAGGAGCGGCCTCAGCCGGGCCGCCGCCGAGCGCCAGGCAGGGGCAGTAGGGAGCCTGCTTTCGGCCCCCGCGCTGCCTGCGCCGTCCCGCCCCACCCCCCCGCCGGGGAGCGCCGAGGACCCCCTCCCCCTCCCGGCCATTTAACCCACCCCGGGGCGAGTCCCCAGCCATCCCGCGGCGTCATTTTTCTTCTATTATTTTAATTTTACCCCCCCATCGGAGGGGTCGCTGACCGGCCTCCCCCTCCCCCCCGACTACCAACCTCTCTCCTTCCTTCCCCACCCTCAGAGAGGCGAAGGAGTCCCCGCCGCGCCCGAGCAGCGGCCGAGGTTTTTCTCCCTCGCTTTCCGCGCCCCGCATAGCCCGTCAGTCCGCGGGAGCGGAGACGGGCAGCCCCCTCCCTGCCCGGCGCCAGCGCTCGCAACCATCCTCGGCCGCCCGGGAGGGGGGAAGGTAGGCAGGGGGGGGAGGGGCCGGCTTCTTCCTCCTCCTCCTCCTGCCGCTGCTGTGGGATCGGCCTTGCCTGCGCCGGAGGGGGGGGGCAGCCTGTTAGTGAGAGCGAGAGAAAGAGGAAGGGGAAAGAAGAGAAGGCGGGGGGGCAGAGAGGGTGTTGAAACCCGCCCCCCACCTTCCCATCCCGCGATCGGTGCTGCCTCCATCAGGACAACAACCCCTCCTCCTTCCCTGCACAACAAGATGTGAAGCGGAGACTCCTGGGACTTATTCTCACCCTCCTCATCCTTACAGCTCCCCTTTCTGCAGCCATTAGCGACGGGCGAGGAAGAAGCGAGTGGAGCTGGGGACCCCGCGCAGGCCTTGCCTCTCTCCCTGCCGCCTCCCCCCCAGCCCTGTCGCTGGCGGTGGGTATTTTTTTGCAGGGTGGTGTTGGAGGGGGAAGGAGCCGCTGCTAGAGGACGGTGATCTTTTTTTCTTTTTTCCTCCTCCTTTCCCCTCCTTCGCCCGCCTCCTTGTGGCGATGAGGAGGAGGAGGACGGCGCCGAGGAGGAAGAGGCTGATGGCGGCAGTGAGGAGGCAGCAGGAGGAGGAGACCCCCCGAAGGATGAAGATGATGATGGTGGCAGCGGCGAGGAGGCACCAGCAGCACAACAGCCGGGATTAATTTTATTGAAAAACCCCACCAGCCTTTTTTTTTTTTTTTTTTTTGGCGGGGGCTTTACCTGCTCTTCCTATCTTCGTTCAGCCCTTTCCCCTGGGGGAAGAGGCCTCTTCCCGCCCCCCCCACCCCCCCGCCAGCTCCCACCTTCTCCGCTGCCGCCCTCCCGGAGCCCGAGGGGCAGAAAAAGGGGAACTTGGCCCCCCCCTCCTCCGCCAGATCCTCCTCGCTCGTTCTCGACGTTATTGTTGGTCTTCAGCTGACTCTGGGCCCGAGAAGAAGGTGAAGGTTTTGGGGTTCACCCCCCCGTCTCTCTGCTCTGAGTGATTGTCTAAAAAAGAATTAAAAATGGCCGAGAATGTGGTGGAGCCAGGCCCGCCTTCAGCCAAGCGGCCTAAACTCTCCTCACCGGCGCTCTCCGTGTCCGCCAGCGACGGCACAGGTCAGTCTCGGGGGCCCAGGCCCTCCCCGTCTCTCGGTGCCGCAATTACTACCCTTTTTTCTCCCTCTTCTGCCTAAATCTCCTCCTTTTTGCTACTGTTAACTCGTGCCTGCCTTCGTCCTTTCTGTCTATCTCCCGTTTTCGCTCCGTTTGAACCTATTGGCGTTAATGGCATAGGAAGGGTGTTCGCATGTTTCTGCCCTTCTGTTTTTTTGGAAGTGATTGAAAGCGAAGCTGTTTAGTTTATTGTGCTTTTGATCAACTGCAGATAAGACTTAGCAGTTTGTCATTTTCGTGTCTTTCACAATAGCACTTTTACTGAGCTCCGTGCTAAGCATATGCCTTTAATGCCAGTTGCAGAAATATGAAATAGTGCTAAAGATGATGCTTTTGTACACTTTATTGTTGAATTATGTGTGTACATTCGTACATGCAAATGTGTGTCTTGTTTCGTATTTTATTTTGCATATACAAGGGGGTTTTTACAACTCGTTTAGAAACAAGATTTATTTCTTTGCTTTTTTTTTTTACATGCAGTCTGCTTATTTGATTTACTTTTTACAATCCTTCTTGCTCCTCCTTGCATAAGGATATCTAAAAACTGCTTTTCTGATTCAAATAGGCCATCGACTTTAGGAAAAAACAGCTAAAACCAAAATCCAGATCCCAAGCTTGGGGTGTAAGGTTTATCGAGACTCTTACCTTCTCAGAAATGAAATGTTGTTTCTCCTTATTTGCATTAAGAGTCAATATGGAGTGCAGTTCATCTTGCATCTCCCATTTCTTTGCTGCGAGACGAAAATGTCTGAAATTCCCCTGTAGGCTTAAGGGCTGTGAAGATAAAGGGTCTTCTCTGCAGTCCTGCAAAGGTCTTCGGTGATGCTGCAAAGGCAAGCTAGAGGTTGGAAATCTTAGGTGTCCCAATCCCTAGGAAATATGAACTGGTTGTACTGGGAGCGGGGAGGGAGTAACAAAGGGCTGTTCAGCTTTTTGATGCTTCTTGTGAAGCAGATGAGTATATGGTGTCATTTTGCTATGAGAGTACTTGGCTACCTGTCCCGCAGGAGTTTCTTTGAACTCACTTTAGATCTTCTTAGCCTATGGGATGTGGAGGAGGCCTCCTCCTGCCAGAGCTTAGAGAGTGGTGGCATTTCTGATGCCACCGGTGATCTTATTCAATGCAGTTACAGCTGGCAAGAAAAAGGAGGAGTTGGGTTTTTAAAAACAAAAAACCAAAAAAACCCCAAACCCTCCTCATTTGACAGTAGACAGAAGGTTTCAGTAGCCAGTTTTTGGTTGAGCAGTGGATGTGATTCTACTTGGAATCATCTTCAAAATTTTGATTTTTTTGCCTTCTCTATTCTTGGTGAATGACATCTTAGTTTTGAAAAGTTTCTGTGTAACTTTTGGAGTGTAATAGATACAGGCAATATTATGTTGTGTCTGGAGGACATGACTGTTCCTAATATCAACAGGTCTCTATTAAGAGAGTAGAAGAGGTTGGAGAAGCTGCTCTTTAGCTAGAGCTAGTTGTTGGTATTTTGTGCTAGACTTGGAAACCAGTACTTAATTCAGTAGTAACCATTTTTAATTTTTCTTGATGGTGGTTATCTTGCTCTGTTTAGAGAGGTGAAATAAAAATATATTTTGAGAGAAGTCCTGATACTTGAAAATAAGAAAGTTAAAGGCGTTTTTTGATTCAGATAAACACAGGTTTTTAAGACATTTGTGATCAAATAAGGTTTGGAAAATTTGTGAATGTATTTCAGTTTAACAGGTGCAGATTTTCACAGAATACTTAGTCTATTTTAATTCTTAGTTTACTGAGCAGTTTAATAAAAACTTTTTACAGTTATGGTGAAACACTAGGGATTGTTGGACAGTTTCAGTAGTGCACAAATGGCATATTTTTTCTCAAAGATATTGAGATTGTCATCACCTGATAGCTACGCAGAGGTTTGTAGTGGTGCAAATGCTTTACATTTGCTATGTGAAAACCGTTAAAGGTTTCTTACTCCTCTGGAGCCTTTTGTTGACAGATAATTACCTGGATTTGGGACAATACCACTTTCTGTGGTTTTTAACATATCATGTCTGTTTCTCTAATTAAATAAAATCAGACCTCTTAACCAATAAGCGTGTTTTGCAGGTTATACTTTTCATTTGCTGCTTGAGAGACTACAATTTTTTTTGGTCCTGCTTTTGCTGTTTTGGGAAACTGCTTTGAAGTTTACATTTTTAACCTATCTGCTCCTTAAATTTGCTTTAAAATAGTGCAAGCAGCTTTCATTAAGTACATTACACTTACAGAATCTGTTGTATTGTCCCCACTCCTTAGTTAATTATAGAAAATAAATAACATGGTGCTTGTGTACTTACTCAAGCACTCTTTTTAAAACTGTTAGATTCACAGCATCATTAGAGAGAGGGAGAAAGGTAAGAAACTTGCACTGTTGATGAAACTTTTTCCAGCACATGTGCATAGTGGATCTTTCAATGTGTTTCTTTTGCTGTTAACTTTTTGACTCATTTCTTAATCTGAAATACTGTTTTAGCTTGTTAGATACCTAAAAACAATGACTGACTATAGTTAACTTATTCCCAAACTTGCAGATGTTAAGTGTATTTATATTGAAGACTGAATTGAGTCTCTAATTCACTCATGTTTTCACTGTAGACCTGGATGATACTGATATTCTGGGCTTGGAATGTACTAAATTCAGATGTTGGTGGTTTTCTTCTAAAAAGAAGTCGGCAAAGATTGTCCTAATACACTTGATTTATCGGCAGCAGACAAATATAACTGCATTTCCCACTGTTGTTGCAGTGCTGCATCTCCTTCTGTCTTAAAAGTCTTAAGTGTTTTGTGTGTTCCCTGCTCAGAATTTGCTTTGCCATAGAACATACTGTATTAGTGTAGTTTTGAGTTGCTTTATTAATGACAATTCCTTCTTTAGGAGATAAGAATAACGTAAACTTACAGGGAAATGGAAATGTTTGTAGCACATTTTGTAATAAATGTTTTGAAGTAATTTAGAAAGTCTTGGTATTGTCATTGTAGTGTAGTATATTGGAATTTTTGAATGGTCTCATTTTTTTCTTAAATGTTGGGTAATTCTAGAATAGCTTCAGGAGCAGGACGGTGTGGATACCCTTAAATTGCCAGAGGTTCTCTACAATTTTTTTTCTATTTAATTTTCTTGCAAAGAAGAATGGTAATTATACATATACATATATTTTGTCCAGACCTTAAGTTTTCTGAGGGCCATTACAATGGGGTCACCTTTTGTTGGTACAGTATCCTTAGAATGGGATGTGAGTTTGTAACACTGGATGCTACCCAGCTCTTCTACGCTAGCATGGTTACATTGACCTACCTACTTTGCCAGCGTAGCTCATTTTTCTCACCTCTCCTTACTGGTAGATACACTGTTTTGATATGTTGCACCTAGTCTAACAAGACTTTCTTGAACATTGTATTAGCAAACTGGTGTACACCAATCTATTCCCTTCCCCCGAATAATTTGAGTGCATCCTCAAAAGTTATCTCCTTGAGTAAATGATTCTTTTATTTGGCCTTTTTATTTGTGAACGCCTTAGTTTTTCCTGCAGTAACGCAGGTGCACTGAAATTGCCACGTACAGATTTCTGCGGTATATTCAGGAAGGGAGAGTTTAATCATGTTTTACAGCCCCCTGCCTTAGAAATAACCTGTTTTCTGTGAACTAAGAAAGCTTTTTTCAGGCTCTGCACTCAGAACTGCTGTGTTTTGTCAAGGAATAAATATGGAGTATACTCTCCGCTGCAGCGTGGTTGTATGGTATCATGTCTTTGGGTTCCTAGATCCAAAAATAGGATTTTAAGTGCTTAGTGTTTCTGGCTTGCTGTAACATTGGAAGTCAGTTTTCTACAATTAGTTGGCATGTGTGTTATATCAGAGATCAGTGTACGTACTTGTGGTATGTGCCTTAATATCCTTCAGTTTACTATATCCAAAAGTCACGTTTTTCTGAGTAATAGCACATCTCCAGTCTCCCTTTCAGTACCCACCTTTTGTAAAGTTTGTATGTTCCCTTTTTTCAGGAACTGCTTCTGACCTTTAAAACTTTACTCTCCCTTGCATCAAAGGTCTAAGACTTGTAATGAAACTTCTCGCCCGGACTATTGCAGTTTTGACTGATACTCATCTTTCATTTGTTCCAAATGTATCAGGATGTTTCTTTGCTCGAAATGAATCATATTAATCTTGTCTCACTGCCTTTTCCAGAGGCATATGCAATATGCACGGTTTTCAATTCTGTTTTCAGACAGCTGTGTGTTTTTTCCTAGTGTGTGTATATACTACTTTTAAAATTAAATACTTTTCACAAATCTGTTTTTTGGCTAATGTTTAAGACCAAGTCATTAGCTACATTTAACTTACAGCCATCAATTAAATATTTTCATCCCTTCTTGTTGAGAGCCACATTTTTTTTTGCTGTTTTTTTTTCCACGTATTAGTTGTTATGAGATGAGACATGCCTTAAAATACGGTTTGATGGATGGCATATACTGTAAATTGAGTATTGCAGTGGTGAATGCTTGTGTGGCAAAAATGGGCATCTTTGCCTTGTAGCTAAGTAGGTTCTTAAAGTAACTGCATTAGGAATAAATGTAAATTAAGGTAATTTAAGTCTGCAAGATTTTCTTTAAAAAGTAAACCAATCATTCATATGGTGGTTAGTAACTTTTTAAAGAAAATCTTGCAAAATTTTGAACCTCATAGATTTCCAAACTGCTGTATCTCTGCGCTTTTTTGCCCCTTTCTCCAAGTGGATTGTGTGTGCATCTCTGACATAGGTATGTACTTTTCTGAGCAGCGTTAGAAAGGTACCTAATTTTTTTAAAAAGAAATATCCACTATAACACAAGGACTGTACATATTGTGATACAAAACTGAATCTTGAGCACTTACAAATAAAAGAAACCTTTAAGACTAGAAAACCAGTTTACGTTTGTAATTTTTAAATACAGATTCACAAATTTGATATTGCAGGGAAAACCTTTGTTGCTGAACTTGGGAATTTAAATCCTAGATTAAAAAAAAAACCAAACTAATTTTTGCATCTTGTCCCTCACGGTCCTACAGCAGGGTTTGGATTTAGTCTAGAGGGTCCCTAGTTCAGGTTATTGGTCAGTTGTGTGTTTGCAGAAAACCAAAGTTTCATTTGGTAAGGGTCTAGCAGACTCTAGGGTTTAGTGTATGTTTTTAGGGCATGTGGGTTTCGTAAGGTATTTGGGGATAAACACTGAATTTCTACTGTAGGAATTCTGGTTTCTTGTACCTTTACAGCATGAAGAAAATTACTTTATTATTAGATTTTGATTGTGTATGATTTAGTGTGTATTTCTTGTATCTTCTCTGTAGGCTGCTTGATTATCTCCAGTGTGTCACCTCAGGGTCGTGTCTTAGCTGCTTTAGCAGGAGCAGCTTTTCAGTGCTTGTTCCAACAATGTAATGATACTACTTTAACCTTTCTCATCACCCGAACTAGTGCCCCCTCTGAGAGGGCTTGGCCAAAAGTAATTTAGATTTATTATTTGGCAAATGGAGTAATTTTACTGTGTAGATTTCACTGACAGATAAACAATGCACACCTGTCTCCAAGGATTTGGCTTTTCTGTCTTTACTTAAACTGTAGCAGCAGGCTGAAGTAAAATACATCTGTCTCTTCATATGGTTGTATGCACTGACAAAAAAACTTCTGTGGTTACACTGAATTTATAGAACTTCAAGTAGAACTTGAACTAGGGCAATTCACAGAAATCCTCTCCCTGAGCATAAGTGATATATCTGACAACGTGACTTCATTCTCTTCCCAAATAGCAACAAGTTTCCTTAAAATGGATTGGCATATGAATGTATTTAAAGTTCTCTTAAAAACTTCATGTGCTATATTCTTCTTCAAGCACAGATTTCTTCCAAAACTTTTTGAAGAAAATCAGAAAAAGGAGTGTTGAATTCTGACTAACTCAAATCATAGTAACTTGTGGTTTAGTTGATGATGTCAGGTGTGTTTACAGGAACAGCAAGGAAATGAAATCGTGGTCCAAACTAGGGTTTCCATAAAAAAGTGCAAGGTGGGTACAAGACCTTCAAAACCAGCACAGGTTTATTTTCTATTATTGGTGGTTGTGAAATGTGCCAGAGAAAGATTTTGCTTTTTTCCATTCGATGATGTGAAACACCTCTGTACTGCACCTTTTGTTGCATCTCTTACAGACATGTAAGTAAAGTTTTGAACCATATCTGTTTGCTTGCAGAATCATGGTTTACCATTTCTTGCTTTGTAGAACTCCCAAATACAAGTGAATAGATAATCACTCTTACCGTGTTAATGAATTAAAATAATCTTATTCCCAGTTTTTTCTCTTTTAGAATTCTAATAAAAAAAAAAAACTCTGGCAAAATGCTGGTGTATGACTTGCTCAGTACAAATTCTACTGAAGCTAAACTGCCTTTTACGTATTTCTGAACATAATTTCAGGAGCTCTGGGGAATTACTTGTTCAAGATAAAGAAGTCTATCTGCTGACTTCTGTTTTTTGTTTATTTTTATATTTTTTTTATACATAAATTCAGCATTACTTTTTGGTTTTACTTGGGAGTAATGTTGAATGAACTCAAGTCAGTAATACTCAGAAAACTGGCTTGACTTTTTGGTAATTGTATATGCAGATTGCATCATTTCAAAGTCGTCGTTAACTTGACAATGAAGTGAACTTTACTTTTTTTTTGAAACTGATTTGTAATCACTTCTATAATGAAACTGATTCAGTGTGTTTGTGCACATTCAGATGTTCCCTTCCTATCTGCATGTACCCATTTTCTGCCCACCAGCATAGCAGACCAGCAAGACATCTCTAACTATCCAGTCTTGTGTGCACAGTGGTCCGCAATTTATCAGATTCCCAACTGAAATGACATTCTTACTATTTAACAATACCACATACCAACAGTAGGTAACTTACGGTGGTCTTATGGGAATTTCAGTGGCATACACACGATAGCCTTGGGAAGAAGAATACTAATTTAGAGACTTTTCACTGAAGTTAAAGGTAGTCCAGTGAAATTTATGCAAATAGCAACATGTTCACAAGGAAATTATTAACTGTGTGACTTCAGCATTTTGGAATTAAAATGTCAAAACTTCATCTTATTTGGGTCATCAATGATGGCAAGACTAGTACCTTTGCATTGTGTTAGGTAAAAGCGTGAACAGGCAGGTACACAAACAACAGTGTCTGCAAAATTCCCCATTAAGTGATGTTAAAACATTAAACGTACCCTATCTTGATTCTTGCACCCAGTCTTTTCCATATGATTACATCACTTCTGTTTCCCTAGAATGGCTACAATTCCGTATTCCGGAATCATAACCATTGAATTTTCACTATGGTTTTCAGTGGTAAACACCCGCTATCATCTGTGTCTCTAAATACTGATTTTTGAAGAACTTTGGATATCATTACAAAAATGCAAAGTTTGTTATACATACAGTTTTCTTCTGAAGTTGCAAAAAACATGCATCAACCAGAATCTATTAAAATTGGCATTTTTGTTGATATTAGTTTGGTACAAGTAAGACTTAAACTTGTACATTATTGAGACTTTGCAAAATTCAGACTTTTTTCCTTAAGCAAGGGTTGATGTTTTTGATGCCAGTATTTGAACAGGGATTAGGATAGCTTGAAAAAAATGAAATTAGTGAGGTCTTAAAATAGTCGTTGATAGATGTCGAGTGATAAGTTGTTGCTTCTTTAGAATGATTTTTTTTTTACACTTGTAAAATGTTTATACTTGGTTGTTACAACTAGTAATAATGTGTGTTCTAGATGGTGAATTGGACTTTTTCATCAACAAACACTTGGGGTTTTTAAAAAAAAACAACTGTGCTTGAAGTTGTGCACTACCATGACATGCTAACATACTTTGTGCCTTTGTTGTCTTCCAGGAGTTTTGAGTATGTCTTTTCTAGATGTGTTTTCTGCTAGTATTGTTTCAAGTCTTACTTTAAATTATCAAATTTCTTGATGTGGTGAGCAAATTCAGGTCTTCGCTGGATTAGCAGGGAAGGAAGGAGGCAGTGCTTCCCCAGTTTCTTGCGGGGAAGAGAATTAATAGCAAAGTCTAATGCTGAAGACTTGGTTACCCAAATAGCGCAATACAGAGTAAGAATTCTGAGTTGCTGTTGCATCAGCAATATTGAAGACCTCTGCATCATACTTCCACTTTGGGGGTGAGTTATGGTTAGGGTTTATATAGAGACTGATGACTTAGGATTTTGGAAGCAGTAGTTGCAATGATGAATCTAGACCTTAGTATTTTAGGCTGATGTTGAATTTTTGTCCCTTAGTCTTGCATCAAATTAGTAGATTGATTTAAATTAACTCTACATTTTAAGGTAGGAAAAATGGTTTGGCAGAGTTTGTGTTACCATTGGGTAATTGTGGCTTCACAGAGGATCTACATGAAAAGCCTTCTCCTTAATGGGCTTTAATGGTAAAAATAAATCTGATCTCCAAAATGCCGTGTAGCAAAATTCTCTAACATCCACCTGGTAGGAATCTTAGTGTTTTTGCCTCTTTCTTAGATGTGGGGTTTTTTCCCTGATAAAGCTGTCTGAACATGACTAGCTTAATTTTCCTGCCATTGCAGAGGCCTTGGGAATTCATGACTTTACTAGCACTTTGTTTCAAGTCTGTGCTTCACCTTTGCTTCTGCATTTTCATGTATACCTGAGAATTGTCTTGTGAGAATGTGTCTCCTTATCTTGTTCTGCCTTTTTTATTTTTATGTTTTGGGTTCAGGCTTTTTTTAAGAGCATTTCAGACAATACATTTTAAGGCCTGTAATGCTGGTGCTTGACTGCAAGCTTGAACAGCAGGTTTCTCTGAAATATTGGTTGTATCCTCTGGGCACTTTCTCTGTTACATCTAGACCCTGTTTGATTCCTGGATAGCTTTCCTGTCGCCATGCAGGGAAGATACTGACCTCAGCAGCTTATTGTTACTCTTTATCTGAAAGTGTAGCAAAGGTATCATGTTTTCTGTGTAGTCCAACTTCATCTGTGGCTCCCGTCAACCCTGTCACATGCATGCTTTGTATTCAGTGTCCTGTATTAAGCCTTGTCCACTTGTTTCATTGTGAACCTAATGACTGTGATATAATTTGATCCACTGATATGTTTCTGGAGCCCAGAAGCATTTGTGTGAAAAGGTGACTGTTCAGCAGCTTTCTAATTTGATATGTCTGTGTTCAGAATATAATATAATAAATGGGATGCAGGGACAGGAACTGTAAAGTCTCTTACCTCTGTAAGATCAGCAACGAGGTAAGCACTGGAGTAAGTTGTTGTCTTACATGTCTGGCATGCAGGGTTCTTCAGGCGTCACTGTTCACGCATGATGCTGTTTCTTCAGATATACCAACTCTTCTTTGAGACTGAATGCTTGAACGTCTTGAGTCTGAGGGTACAGTACACGTGAGAGTAAAGTGTTCTTGCTATTTTGTAGCATGTAGGCAAGTTCTTAGAAAGCTAGTATTATTCACTGCAGCCTATTTGCTAGAACCAGATAATCTCCATATTGATAGAAATGCCTGTTTTGTTCTGAAAGGTGAATAGAGGTCTGTTGTCTTAATCCAGAAATGAGAAAACAACTGAATCATGACTGTAGGCTAGAAAGCATGCAAAAGAAACTAGCATATGCCACTTGAACCCATATGTTGATCTTTTTGCTAAGTAGTTAGTATGGATATATTTTCCTTGTGTTACAGGAATTGTCAGAAATCTCTACCTTGCCTTGCATGCTTTGAGAGCTGTTACATCACTGGTTTGAAAATTGATCACTTGATAAGGCGCTGATGTCTTATTGACTTAAGGATTTTGATTGCACACTCTGAATCTGTACTAGTTTAAAGTCCATTTTGGTGCCAGGTGGGTTTCCAACCCAGGCGGGCAGTTTCCATGCACCTTGCAGGTCAGACACTGTCAAAGGCAGACTTAGAAGCAGGGTCCAAAACTAAGAAAATAATCCATAGTATGCAACACAATTTAGCACACTGATTTTTTGAAGTTGCTTTGTCATAGTTTAGGTGCAGTTCATGTTACTTAATCCAGTTTAACTGGACTGCCATTGAAAGAAATGGACTTACTCCATCTACTGTCTTTTCTGACCCACTTTCTCACTGCAGATCTTATGTAGTCAGGGCAAGTCAGGCCAGTTTCTTGACTCTACAAAAAAATACTTGGTTGAGTGTTCAGTAGTGGTACAGTTCCTAAAAGGAATTATTATATGTCTTTGCATGTTGAGACTACCTCAGGTTGACTTTCTGATTACCTTGTTGTTTTGTGGAGGTACTTCCTTCTCTTTCCTTTGATTCTTAGGTGGCCATAGCAATTTATTCCATATCTTTTTGTTACACTAATAATACCATAAATAACATAATGTGGAATCACTCTGTACACTCTATTGAGATCAAGATTTAGCTCTACCACTTACTGCCTGCATATAACTGGATGTTTTTGAGCTCTTAGGCCAGATACTCTCTGTTCTGTTACATCCGAATTTTCCTGTGTCTGACTATCCCCTAAGATCTCTAGGGATTATGAATCAGATAGACAAACCTTTGCAGCACTAATCTGCCTCCTTCGCCTTCCCACAAGGTTAATTTTGTTAGTAAGAAATCATCTTGTGTATTCTTAATGAAACAGATTGCAAGGCTAGCAGTGGATTCAGTGTACTGGAAAGTCAATCACTTCTCTGAATGTTTGTCACCATTGTCTTAAGCTATGCCTTTGGCTCTTGTGTGAGTGTATGTGCCATTATTTTCATGTACTCCGAGAGCTGTCTGGCCCAGCCTTGTCAGTTTTTGGATTGGTCATAGGTAGAACTCTCTACCTTGAGCTTTAGGATAAACATTACAAGTAAAAGACTGAAATGGATTGCAACTGTTGCTAGACATACACAAAGTCTTACTGAGCTTTATGGTCTTTTGAGACTGGTCGGGTTTCAGTCCTGTATCTGCCTCTTGGCAGTTGACTAAACATGTAATTTTCATAGTTGACCAGACAACTGAAAGTTTTTCTAGTTTTGTTATCTACTGGCTGAAGAAGACTTTGAAGTTTTCTTTTTGGGAGAGACTTATAAAAAGAGCAAACTCACGCCAGAATATTGCATTGTTGGTATTTACTACTTATGATTTTGGCTTGTAACTGATAGTATTCTTTTATGATGAATCTTCTGTTGTATATTCTCTAGGATTAAAAATTCTAACAAGTTAGTCTTATATGGAAAGAACTAATCCGATTGGGATTATCTCACAACCATTTAGTTTCCTGTCTTTTTTAATGTAGCTGTTGATTTGTTGTGTTTTGAGATGTTAATAAAAAGAATTAAAAACATTTTGAGTTTTTTAGGACACTTCTTGTTTGTGGGTGGCACTGACTGACCAGGCCAAGGAGCTCAGGTAGCTTGTACCTGGATACTCCAGTTGGATACGACTGAGTAAGCCTTAAAGCTGGAATCCTCTTCTCATTTATGAGGAGGGAGAATTTCAAAAAGAATGAGGTCTTCAGAGAAGCAGATTAATATTTTCTTGTGAAGAAAGATGAGCAAATCTTTATATCCAAAACCAAGAATTTCACTGCTCCTTTGCAGTGTTATATCTGAAATAATCTAAATGGGTCTGAGAAAATATTCTGTGATGGTTTGAAAAATGAATTAGTTCTTCATATTTAGACATCTGCTGATCACTTTCCAGGTGGTTTTGTGAAAGGCTTAATATACAGTGGTCTGATCTCAAAAAAGGTGAAGTGGGGATTTTTGTTTTGGGACTCGCCTTCTCTGGAAGTTGTGTCTGTTCAAGAGCAGAAGTTCTTTCCCCAGCTACAACCAGTCACAAAACTGGCCTTTGAGCTGTGGGGGCATCTTTGCCTCAATAGCTGTTTCCCAGTTTGCAGATGGGAGGTTGCTGTGTGCTGCCATTATGGTTATGTTGTAGGTGCAGGGTTTGTGCTGGCTCATGTTCTTCCCAGACACTTAACTTTCATTTTCAGTTTTGTTTCTTTATCATTAAGGAGAAGTTTTTTCTGGGCAGCAGACTAACTTGTGAATTACTGATCATATTTTTTTACTCCTTCCTTACTCATGGGCTGTTTGTCAGGTTATTAGCCAGAGTGTTTTCTAGATGTAGTGCTTCAACATTTGCTTCTTAAAGGTGTCCTAACAGGCATCTTAAGATCTCGAGATGCCTGTTGAAGCTATTTTACACTGTCATGTGGTTTTTTTGATTGCTTTCTCCATTTCCTTCATCTCCCCTTGAATTTGAGTGTCTCTTCCACTGTGACTCTTCCATGTTCATCAATGCTTAATTCTTAAGCTAACCACTGAGCATTGTAAATATGGCGGGGGTGGGGGGCTGTTTTGAGATAAGTCTACTGACACAAAACTCTAAATTCATCATTTTAAATGGAAAACTTGGACAAAGCTTTATTCTTCTGATTCTTTCCTTCACTTCTCAATCTTCAAAAATACCAGTCATGCTGAAGAATACCAGTGATGCAAATGAAAGATCAGTCTTTAGTATGTGTTGCAAAGCATAACTTTTAGCATGAGATTTAAGTTAATGAAGAATGGGCTAACTGATTTTAATAGTTTAAAACATAGTTCTTTAATGGAAAAATTTTCATTCTGTCTCTGGTGCTTTGCAGTAATGAAGAATATATAAATGGAGTTATAAAATCTCCTCTGTTGTGGTATACCTGCATTCTTGCCAACCTCATAGCATATTTTCAGAATTCTTAAGTCATGATCTTACCTGTGATAACAGTTGTGAAGTCGTAGAAACTGTTAGTACTGGAGTTTGGCAGTTTGGGTATGGTATCATGTGAAACATTTTGAACAGATTCCTAGTGCTGATGAGCTTTTCTGACTTACGTGCTCTTTAGTTGTAGTCTTTTTGCATTAATGTTTGGACCAAGTATCTTGCCAGCCTCTCTAGAATTCAGGGTAATTGACATTTCCTTTAAAATGCAGTTGCAGTTGCTGAGATAATGAGTAGTGGTTTAGGTCATTGTCTAGATCTGAAGTTTTTGAAAATGCAGTGCAATACCTCTTACAGAGTATCCATGAAATGACCTTTCTGGCAGAAGTGGTGCTGAAATGTTCCAATAGTTAAGATTAAAAAAACCCTCCTTTACTAGGTATTGTTAGATTCCAAATATTAAGCTTTACAGCCTAGTTGTGCATGGCTACGTCATACAGTGTCTCAGCTTTTAGCCATAAACTTGCTAGGTTATTTTTGCTTTAACTACCATAGATTAAATATACAGATCAAGGTGCATGCTACTTCTGCAGACATAAGAACTTTTTGTTTTCTTGAGCAAACTGATTCTGGGTACTCTGTAATATTCTGGTATCTACATTTCCCAAATAGTAATCTTTCTCCACTTGATTACCTTGGGGATTGCTTTTCATGGGCTCTTGAGATGTGAATTTTATTTTTTTGATCCTAATGTTTTTGCACAGCTACATGGCCAGGAGGGTTATTTTGTTTTCTGACTGTGTTCATTGTGCGAAGACACTGACTGTCCAGTGAAGTTTGGAATTTTGCAATTCTGTGCTGGGAATGACTGGACGTGGAAGACTTAAAAAAACCATCCCCAAAAAACCTCTATTTATTATTTTTATTATTTTATAAATTGTAAACATTTTTTGGAAACCATACTAGTTATGTCTGTTCCAAAAGTAACAAGTGTTCAGTGAAAGTTAAAAATTAAAGACGGTGCTTTCCCATCAACCTTTTAATTCTTTGTAATAATTGTTATCTAATTCCATTGGTTAACTCTGTGGGATTGTTGTAATACAGGTTTTTTTTCTCTCCTTGCCTGTCAAATTTCTCAAGTTGAGAGATCATAGTCTGAGATACCCATGATCTTTCAACACAAACTGTTGTAGGAGGGAGAAGTAGAATGTTCTTCTCTAGTTTAGACTGTGTAAGGTTTAGAAATTACTTCTGTCATGTCTAATTGGATAGTTTTCAGTAATGACTGATACGGGAATTTTGCTGGAACATAGAAAGCAAAGTTTTGCTAGTTACTTGAAATAAAAAATAGAAACTAATGAACAAAATTTTTCTTCAAGATATTATTGATTGCTCTGACCTCATAAAATTTGTTTTGTTTTTCAGATTTTGGATCACTCTTTGATCTGGAACATGACTTGCCAGATGAACTGATCAGCTCCACAGAATTGGGACTCACCAATGGTGGTGACATTAATCAGCTGCAGACCAGCCTTGGCCTGGCACAAGATGCTGCCTCTAAACACAAGCAGCTGTCTGAACTTTTACGGGCTGGTAGCTCCCCAAATCTCAATATGGGGGTTGGTGGCCCTGGCCAGAGCATGGCTAGTCAAACCCAACAAAATAGTCCTGGAATGGGAATGTTAAACAGCATGGTGAAAAGCCCCATGGCACAGGGTGGGTTGACTTCTCCCAATATGGCAATGGGTGCAAGTGGACCAAACCAGGGTCCTTCAGCCCAATCCACAGCAGGAATGATGCCAACAGTAAACAGTCCAGTTAATCAGCCTGGCATGGGAATGAACACAGGGATGAATCCTGGCATGAATCCTGGCATGTTGGCAGCAGGCAACGGACAGGGGATGATGCAGGGGCAAGTCATGAACGGTTCAATTGGAGCAGGCAGAGGGCGACCTAATATGCCGTACCCAAACCCAGGAATGGGTAGCGCTGGTAACTTGCTGGCTGAGACACTGCAACAAGGCTCTCCGCAGATGGGAGGACAGGCTGGACTGAGGGGGCCACAGCCTGGAGCCATGAATAAGGTAAGACAAGCTAAACTTGACTTTATTACCTTCCTTCTTCTTGTTGACTTTGTTTTGTAAGATTTATTTCTCTGCAGTATGGGTTCTATAGAATAGGACTTTTTTCTTTTAAGAGTCCTGGATCATGTGGTAAATAGTTTATATGCTGCTAAAGCGGAATTTGTGGCAGTCATGGGAGGCAAAAATGGAGTCTTGCACAACAAAAGACTATTGCTAGATTAAAAAGCCTATTTTAGAAATCTTGTGGCAGTATAGGTTATCAACAACACTGAAAAGTAACTTGATTGTATTTTATTGTGTTTTATCCTTTGTCCACAAATATTTTTCCCATCTAGTGTGATGCTGATATTGTGAGTGTGGTGGGAATCTATCAGGACCTTTTAGATGTTGTGATGCTTTTTTCTGTGTGTTGTCTGAGATGAACTGAGTGTTTATGCTGTAGCAGGTGCTAAGAGGCACATACAAGTTGGAATGGACTGATACACTGCGTGTGTTAAGACATACATTGGCCTTGTTAAGAAATAGGTATATGAGTTAATTGTGGAGAATGAATGCTTGCATAAACACCTGAAGACAAAGGTTGGGTTCTTAAAAGACTGTTAATCCAACTCAGTTCTAGTTTTAAAATTTACAAAGGCTTTATCTATAGGAGAGTAAACAAGAAAGCTGAAAAAATATTTTTTTTATACTGGTGAGGGAAATAGATGTGCTTTTGTAATTTAGGAGATTAGAAGAAAGTTGTTGTCATCATTCACTGAAAAGATGAGAGAAGATCTAGTGTTTCAAATGACAAGGAGATGTCTAAATTTAATTTTTGTCATGCACAAATTTTTAGAGTAGGGAGCCACTTCAGTATTTTTCCTCAAATTTTTAGTGTTTTGATCAAAAGCCTACAAAACATTTAAATGTTTCAGTTCACTTTTGGTGGGTATTTTGTGTTTCTTGGCTAATGAGGGGAACATTTTTCCAAGGTGCTTTGCAATACCTGAGTAGAACTATCTTAGAATGCCTAAAGTCAGTCCACTTGGAAGGCTTGGAATGATAAGTAACATAGTCTATAAATGTATTTGAAATATAAATTAAAATTATGCTGGGTATTAATGGTTTTGCTATGCTTTAATGTAATAAGTAAAATGATTTTAGTGTCTCGTGAATGTTATTAATTATGAAGTTCTTTGATCTTAGCTGTTTGCTTAAGCTTAGTGTGCTGCTAACAATGGTTCTGATACATATATCAATAAAATATGTAACTACTTAGAAGTATTTTTGTATTGGAATTATATAATGTCTCATTCATTAATCCTTGACTGAAAAAAAATCTTTAGAAAGCTGTATTCAGAGGTCAAAAATTGATGTATTGGGGGTATTTGGGTGAAATGCAACTTCTTAATCCTTACTTATCAGAGCTAAAGTAGGGTTATGCACTATAATAAACTTCTTTATCTAGGATAAGTAAAGAAAGGACAGAAAATAAAGCTTTTGGCTGATGTAGTCCAAAATTAAATTGTCTTTGATTGCTTAAATTCCAAAATGTTCTGTACATCTAAAGTAAGAACATTTTGTGCTTTGGGAATATTCAGGCCAAATACATGATAACTTCTGGGTTGTATTTCATAGTACCAGACTGGTTAAAAATAGAGTTCTTGAATTGCTGATAAAAAACCCTTGAGATTTTTAGTGTAAGTATGGTGGGTATAGCCCTCATAAAGGAGTTGAGGCTGCCGGATGAGAAAGAACAGTCTGAAATGGAGTCTGAAATTCCAGAATGTCTTCAATTGGTTTGGTGTTGGCAGGGAGCCTGTGTTTCACTTCATGCAGTGGAGTTAGCAAAATCTGACAACAGTAATGTCTGACCATTTTATCTCTCCGCCCATCTGCTTTTGTTTCTCCCACCTACACATCTTCAAAAAGTAGATGAAAACAGAGGATCCTAAGCAGTTGTTTTTAAAAGCCAGTTTTTTAAATTGGTAAATTGAGTACTGTCTGGCTGTTAATGTGGGAGTTTGTGTAATAACTTCTGTAGGTTTCCTTCATCACTGCAAAAAATGTGCATTATCCAGGAGCTGTCCTTCAGTAGGAGCAAAAAATAGACCAGACACTTCAGTTGTGTTCAAGTTCATCATGTTAGCTTGCCAAAATCAGCCCCTTTAGGTGATGGGAGGGTTGCCTCTGTGAGTTATCTCTCAGTGAAACGGAGGTGTGTTGTCTGCAATGGTTTGTACAGAGGAATAGCTTAGGTTTCTTGTGATGTTAACTAGTTGGGAGGGAGGATGTTACGTTCTTCTAACAGTAAAGATGAGCTCCAAGTGGCTAGTCAATTTGGAAAGCAAAATTAGTTACGTTTCTTGCTTTGTTCTGTTGTCCTGTGGAGTGACTGAAGTGTTTTCTTCCTCTCCTCCCAAAACATTGGATAGCAATAGAGTGGAACACTTACTTTACACATTAGCCATGTACTTCCCAACTTTTCTAGTTGTGCATGTTACTTTTTAGGACTTGAAATCCCGAATGTCAATGTAAATTATTGATTTGGGGTCACCTGGTATACATAAATGTGTACTGTCGTAATCTACCACTTATATCCTGTGGTCTAATGCTGTAGTTCTATGTATGATGTAAGCAGTCACTGACATACAAAGAAGCAATTCTGTCTGCATGCCATCTCTGTGCCAGTTGCATGACAGGCTGTGTTGAGAAATTAATCCAGGCTTGAAACTCATATGGTCATTTAAAAAAAAAAAGTTTTAATTGTTTTTCTGGTCCAATTTATACTCATCAGTTGGAATTCTCGTGCTGATATTAGGGAGGGGACATACTACAGGAGTCGATATTGCCAGTTGGAGGAGGGTGTGGACCCTGCTTTGGTGACAGTACCAGCTTAAAAATGCCTGTGAAAGTCTAGCCTGAAAGGAACCGTTAGAAGTTTGGAGGGGAAAGGAATTGTAACAAGTTTTGCTTTTTTGAATAGCTCTTTGTTTTTTATGTGCTTGGTTGTGTGCAAGTTAGGAGGACAACAGATGTTCCCATTACTCTTAAAATGGAGTTTTGTAAATTGTAATGTTTTGATTCTTTCAGTATTTAAGCATTTTTCAGGGTTTTTGTTTCACAGCTTTGATGAATTGAAAAGCAAACAGCAAATTCAAGCTCTATAATAAGTTAAGAACAAATTAATGTTTTGTGTTTTGAATCATTCTTTATTTTGAATTATATCTAGTTAAAACTTTCAGTTTGTTGTTCACTGGGTTCTGTTGAGAGTGCCTAGTTACAGTCTTATTGTCCAGCCTCTTATTAGGGGAGGGTGGGTATTGTGCATAGAAGTTGGTGTGTGCATTTCTGTGATAGCAGTGCTCTATCACAAAGTGACTAAGTTCACCTGGCCTTCAGGTCATTTAGATTTCATCTCCCACTGATTCAATAAATGTTCTGTTACTCAGATAATGAAATGGATGTGAAGGCAGTTCAGATTAGTAAATTCAGATTAGTTCAGATTAGATCACTACTACCTCTGCTATGTATTTCACTCACATGTGAAATTACTTGAAATGTTTGGAGTTCCAGTAGTAATTCTTTGTCATTTGGCTTACTGTTTGAGTATGTACAGGGTTCTCTCCTATTATAATGGATACACTTGGTTTTATCAGTTTAAGCTCTGTTAAGAAGAATCGACGGCAATATTTTACAAAGACAAATGTAATTCTTCAGAATCTCTGTAACTTCCTTTAAGTAAAACAATATGAAATTTCAGAATAATAAAATTCTGTTCAAAGTTGCAGAGAGATTGAAGATGATGTTACCCTCAAATTGTAAAATTAGATAAAGAAAATAAAAGCACCGTATGTTCCTTAGTGTTAGCATATTCAGTGTCACATTTTAGGTAGAAGGTCAGTGTTCTCGGTTGCCTTATTATTTGGTTCAACAGGGAAATGTATCCATACTGTTTAGACTCTGTGACCAAGCATACCCTATGATCAAGTTCAGTAATCCATTAAAAGTGTAGTTGTGTGTTCTGGTCTTTTGCTTTTCCTTCTTTGGTGAACCAAGGTGAAAAAATGGGTAATTGCTCGCTTTCCTAGAGTAAGGGAGGAATGTTTGTTTGAGAGAGAAATACGGCAGTAAAGACTTGTCATTGAGTCTAAGTTTCTGGGGTGGATAGGGGAGTTTCTTCCACAGATGGCAGTGAAATAAGGCTAGTGTCTTGCAGTACGTATTTTCAAACATTATGCAGTCAAGTGCAAAGAATAATGATTGATAATAGTCCTTGGAAAGAATGCAGCGGATACCGCTGGCAAAACTTTGTTTTTAGGTTATGTCCGTAATTATATCCAGTAATGTTCTACCAGTCAGTAGAATGGCACTAGAAAGTGATGTATAATCAATTCTTGTTTTTAAAGAGCCAGCTGGAATTTACTAAAACTAACTTTCCTGGTTTGGGTAAGTTAATTAACTTCCACTTATGAACATGTGGATATGGAAAGATACTGGATACCGTCAGTATGG
This sequence comes from Gavia stellata, assembly GCF_030936135.1. Classification (NCBI taxonomy): domain Eukaryota; kingdom Metazoa; phylum Chordata; class Aves; order Gaviiformes; family Gaviidae; genus Gavia; species Gavia stellata. The sequence continues at coordinate 56,636,892 of NC_082597.1, read as the reverse complement.
TCTTAAACTAGTGCATGCACTGCAGTTACCCTGGTAGAGATACATAGTTGATACTGCAAATGTTGGATTATTTGGAAGAATGTTATTAAAATTTTAATTCTACTTCTTTACTTCTCCCTCCTTACATTTATCTTTGCATATCTTAAAACTGGTCATTGTTCAATACTATTGCTGATACCTAGTTGTCTTTCAAATACTAGACTATCAGTGAAGCAGTTGCTTTTATAGAGAAACAGTAGAATATTTGTAATGTCTATGTGCATAGCTCTAACAGCTATTCCTCCTCAATTTGTACTCTGTGGCATCAACAGTAAAACTAGAAGCAGGGTTAGTTACTTGACCTTCTTCCAAACTGAAGATGCATGTGTTTCATGGCATTAGAACAAAACTTTGGGGAATTTCCTCCACTTCTGTAGTTGTTCTTCTTAGATGGGGGGAGCGTCTGAACAGCCCTATCAGATGCTTCTCGTGCTTGTGAACTGGGATATTTCTTGAAGTCGTGCCATCCATGCCATTTACATGGTGAGAGGTGCACATCTTCCATCATTCTGGTAATGACAGCCCCTGCTTCTGTTGGAGGCAGGAAAGTTGAGTGGTTTTCCACTGTGTATGTAGAAGGTACAACCATTTGATATTACTTTTGCTGTCTATTAGCCATGCATCATATTCTTTTGCTATTTTCCTTGTTTCCTCCTTTTCTCCTTTATTGTGGTGTGGATTTTTGTCTGCTCTTCCTTGTGTGCGAATCTTGCATATGTGATGAAGGTAAGTTGAGGCTGTGAGGTAAGGAGGGGAAGAAAAACAACAGATGGGATGGATAAGAAGACAAAAGGGAAGACCAGTGAAAGGACGTAGTGGCCAGGAAGGAGTGAATAGAGGTTGCACTTGCTGACTTGTAGCTATGATACAGCCATGTATGTTTTTGCATGATATTGCAGATGAAGCCTTGTACTTGTCTCATGCAGTGGTAGTAACACCACCTTTCTTTGGCTGGTTCTTCTGCACTTCATTGTTTATCCAGCCCTCACTCACAATAGATCATTAATATGATGGTGAACTACATGTCAGTCTTCCTGATTGTTTCCTACTGATAAAATTCTACAGGATTATTTTTATCGTCCTTCTGTAGTCATGAGGTCGTCCATTTCTTCCTGTTTGATGTTTTCTCATTCATATTTCTCAACATGTCACAGCAAATGACATGAACATGCTTCTGTTTCTTGTACCAGGGTCACAAGGCCACCTTGTGCCAGGTGAAGAATCTCCCGAATGACCTTTTTCTTGACTCAGTCTAGAGTTGCATGCAGGTTGTTGGTGTCAGGTTAGTGGGTCTGTGACAGCAGGACCTGGGGGCATTGCTGTGAGGTTCAGCTGTGGATCTGGCAGGCATCAGTCTCTCCTGGACCAAGTGATGGCTGCTGATTTGTTCCAGGACACCTTGAGGCATTTGGTTTTTAGTATCCTTCGTAGGTGTTGCTTGAGTGTGTGGCTTTCGGAGTTAGTTTGGCATGCTTGCCCTCTGACCTGGCCTGTGTTTCTCTGGTCTTTGCCTCTTCTGTAGGCTGAAACAGGGAATTGAGCATTACCCCTGTTGGGAGCAGCTGGGCTGAGCTGGGCATGTAGTCTTCTGCTGCCTGGTCCCTGGGTACAGCAGGGTGGAAGAAGTCCTCTTGGTGAGGTGGATGATGGCTCTCAGCCATCAGAGGGAGAGTGGAGCCCTGTGTTTCTGCCATGGAGACAGCCTTGTTTGAGGTGGCTGGTTTTCCACCCCAAATAGTGCCAATGGCTCATGCTTGAGAAAACATCAGAGATATTTGTGCTGGGCCAACTTCATTAGTACGTTTGAAAAAGCCAAATGCTTCACATAAAGTTTGTGTCCAGCTGTGTTGCTGATACAAAGGTTGACTGGCATGGTCAAACCTCGTCCCTGAGTTTCATCAGAAAGGTTCCGTTTTGGGTGACACAGCAAAGGTACTGTTTTAAGTCTAGGTTTGGGTTTCTCCCCCTGCAGTCAGGACAGAGCTGGCTTATCAGGCCACAGTTATTCTGAATCCTTTGGTATCAATGTGTGAAGTCCCCAGTTGTCAGAGTTGGGCATCTTGATTTCTCCCTGTGACACCAGGGTGTGAAAATGTGCCTTCAGCCTTCAATTCTGAATTGTTTGGTTAGTTTTTTTAAGGCCAAAAGCAGCATAAGTTGCAGAAGATATATGGGGGAGTGTTAGTGATGGCCAACATAGTCTTTGCTTCAGCGTACTGTTGGGCGTCAGCTAACTTTGGGAGCTATGATTGTTAATGAACTTAAACTTTGCTTAGAAATTTCTGGTTTTGGGGATGTACCTGCTTTCAAAACCCTTTCTGGAGCCAAAGGGATCAGGCTACCTTACAGGAAAACATACCTTGTTTTCTTAAGGAAATAATTCCCACTGTCAGTCCTTCACTAAGTCTTGAACCTGTTGGTCAATTTGAGGCAGCAACGACAATGGGGAAGAGTCCTGGAAGTGTTTGCTGGTTCCTTATGTTTTTCTTCTCCTTTTCCCTTTACTCAACTTGCACATAAGATCTTACTAGTCTTCTGAGTGAGAGTCAGGAAAGGTTTGAGTCTTACCTGTTCTGTTTTTGGCAGCACCTGCCTCATCGGTCACCATACATGTATTCGTCGCAGTTGAGACACAGCAGGCATGGTGCCAAAGGAGATAAAGGAAAGGAAGCTTTTTTAGTTCTGCCTGATCATTGCATAGTTTGTTTATCTGTCATGTGTAGAGATTCTTTCACTGCTGTCTAATGAACTACTGCTGTGTGATTATGGTTATTGCTTGGGGAGGGGGGCGCTGTTCTCAAGGGAATTCCCTTGTACATATCAGATGTCTAAAGTGGCAGGTTCTTCAGTGAGTTTTGTGTTCCTTTTCCTGTAGCTTGGGTATGATCCTGCTTTATTTTGTAAATGCAAACTGAAGGCTGTTATAATGGATTGGCAGATGTTAAAACCTGAAAAAAGAAAAATGTTTGTGTAATTGCAGGTAATCTCTGGGCATGTAGGTTACTTCTCTGTGCAGGCTGGAGAAGCTTGGTAAGCAGCAGAAGCAAGGTGTTTCTACTAGGGGAGGATGCTTGAGAATGAATGTAGGAATGATTGGAAACAAACCTACCATAGGGGCTTGTATGCACTTTTTTGGATGCAGGAAAATGCCAGGACTTGAACTGAAAAGCATCAAGGAGACTGAACATTGTCTAGTCAAATGCTAATGTGAGTTGAAACAATACAGCTTGTTGAAGTATTTCTGTGCCATGAGTTCTGGCTCCTCTAGGATCCTGCCTGAGTAGTGGTGAGAACTTGGTAATCTTAACAAAGATCTCCAGTTTTCCTGGTCCTCTATGGCTAGTTGTTTTGGTCTTAGAAGGCCAAATTTTCCATAAAAAATAGATGGGAATGCAAGGAAGGGGGCGGGGGGGGGAAGTCAGAGGACAAACAAATTCATTGGCCAGATTGATCCTAACTGTTCTTTAGATTCTGGGGCATTCTGAGGCAACAAATTGTATATTCTGGTATGCTAACACTTTTGAATATGCAAATAGGTGATGCATATTGCAGAAAGAAGCATATAGCTTGTATGAAATACGAATCTACTGCCCCTGTGGATGAATGGTTCAATAGCTTTGTTTTGTTTGCAGAGTTCCTTCCTACCATCTCCTTTGACCTCTAGTACTGCTCACTGCAAACAAGTTACTATGCCTGTGTGATTATGTGTGGTGTTGGCTATGCCTATGGTGTATTCTTAAATTGAAGCTGGTTGTGTACTGAAAACGCAGACATGCGTTGTTACGGCTGTTTGGAGAGGAGCTATGGGAGTGCTGACAGTTGAGTAGGAGGTATTTGGGATAAACCCTGCTGATATGAATGGAAGGTGGTATTTGTCTCCATTTGGAGTCTGCACAGATGCAGGGAGCAGAAAAATTCTTCCAGACTTCTGAGTTCTCTAGTCCATGGTACAAATTTGTGGTTGGGAAGGCTGAAATGATTAATCTGTTGAACAAATCTTTTATAAAGAAATAATTGGGTCAGTTCTGAGCAGACTGACCTCAAAGGTTGTTAAGTTGGCCTCACTGTGTTTATAGGAACTGTCTGGTTGAGGAGTTAATGTTGTGTGATGGGTAAATCCATGCACTTCTGTGCATGTGGATCAGTATTGCATTGCAGCTGGTTCATGGCTGATCACTCTTGCTTTTCTGAAGTATTCATTTGTGTTTTACATCGCAAACTTAAGCTACCTTACTTGAAAATCTTACCATTTTAATTCCTAGATGGGAATGATGAGCAATCCCAACCCTTATGGCCAGCCATATAGTCAGAATACTGGGCAGCAGATTGGAGCCAGTGGACTTGGGCCTCAGATGCAGAATAAAGCTGGACTGCAGAATAGCTTACCACAGTTTCCAATGGACAAGAAGCCAGTTCCTGGGGCAGGAATGCCTAACATGGTAAGCAGAATGAAAGGTGTCTCCAGAAAATGTCGTAGCAGACCAAAGTGGAGCAATATGCTCTGGTGTTGCCATGTTAGAAGTTTTTGCAGGTGTCATACCCGCTGTGAATGCGCACTCTGGATCCACGCATAATGCCATAATGCACTTGCTTCAACTCCTGAAAAGGCTGATACGAAGGAGAGGGCTGATTGGTGCTTTCTGTGTTGATAAGCTGCACCTCCACTCTTCGCTCTTCAAACCCAGTTAGCAGAGAAAATAAAGTGGAGCTCAATTGAAAAGAGCTTTGCCACCTGTTTGGACACCTCTGCTCTCCTTTCCCATCCCTTCTCTTGTGGTTGGTGTATTGAGCCCCTTCTCTTCAGTGTAGCTTTGTCTTGAGGATTGTTTTCCTGCTTGTACTCACTGATACTTTTGGGAGGGAGAAGTATCTTTTCTCAGACAGGTATTACGTATGGTAGGGCTTAGAACCCCCACTCCAGAACCCCAGGACCCACACAACAGTCCTGATGCTGGAGGTTCCCTGGCAGCTGTTGCTGTAGTAGCCCTGTGGCTTCTCCCTGCTGCCTTTTTTCCCCCTCCCCCCCCCCCCCCCCCCCCCTTATTGCAGCAAGCTTGTGTTCACTGCAGAGTATATAACTCTATTGAAGTTGAACTGCTACCCAGCTGAACCTAGGAATGAAAAGTTGCTGGTATTTTGGTTGTCGTTTAGAATGGCAGGCTGCAAACAAAGCAGTTACGGTCATATTGGAATATATACAAACCCTGAGGGGACTGAGTAATTGGTGAAGTCCCTTTATAAAATGAAAAGTTAATACTAGTATTGAAGAGCTATGGGAGAACTGGGGTTTAGGAATGCAGGTAGCGGAGCTCTAAAAATCTGGAGATCTCCAGAAACATCCTCTAAAACCCTCTGTGAAGAGTCTGTTAGAAACTGAAGGCTGTTGAACTGAAGTGATACAAGCAACATGGTCCCTGAGCCTCTCTTCTTTGCTGAGTACTCCTCAAGTATCACCTGGAAGAAATATAAAGAAGTCTGAAGAAATAAACAGAAGTACAGAAGAAGTACTAGATGTTGCCATACTTGACTTTAGTTCTGTGGCATGTATTATCCTGAAGTTGTGCTTCATCTCTAGCAGAGACTAGAAGGTGCTTGTTTTGAATGCCAACATGCAAGTTTCACAATGGAAAGAGGTTCCCAGAACTTCCCCTTCATTCCACTTTTCTAGGAACAGTCAATTTGAGGCACCTTATACTGAAATAGAGGGAGAACTCTCTTCACTCTAAAAGGTGCTTTTTTCTGTTAATGCAAGAATTGTGGATGCAACTATCTAGCCTCCAAAATGAGGAGGAGATTTGAGGTTTAAGTGCTATTAATATTTTCTGGCTGGTCTAGCACCGCAGATTAACCTGTGAGCATATGCAAAGTTCTGCTGGTCTTTGGTAAGGCAAGAGCTAGGACTAGGAGAGTGGAATGGGGAAGAAATTGTGGGTGGCGAGAGAATTACTGCCAGGACTGTTGCTAAGGGATATATTTAATGAGTCATTCAGAACTACAGATAAGTGGGCTATTCCCTTAATCACAGAATGTAGTAGTTGTTTCTCTTCTTTGTTTTTTTTCTGTTGTTATTGTTTACTTACTAAATGGATTATTCTCAAAAATAGATTTATCTCTGGGAATTTTCTTTCCACCTTCTCCAGGGCCAGCAGCAGGCTCCCCAAGTTCAGCAAGCTGGGATGGGGCCAGCAGCTTCTCAAGGAATGGGGTCTGGAGCACCAACAGCAGATCCAGAAAAACGCAAACTCATTCAGCAGCAACTGGTTCTCCTTTTACATGCTCACAAGTGTCAGCGGCGAGAACAGGCCAACGGAGAAGTGCGACAGTGCAACCTCCCTCATTGCCGAACCATGAAGAATGTCCTGAACCACATGACACATTGTCAGGCTGGCAAGTCTTGCCAGGGTAAGTGGAGGAGTGGTTGTACAGATGCAGTCAATGTTTGCAGGACGAGAAGGGCTCTTAGAGATGGACAACTAGTGGGTGGCTTGGGAAGTAGATTTTTTTTAAACCTATCTGTCCCCTTAAGAATGAAAATCATAAACAACTTCTGAGCCTTTAAAGTTTAGACAAGTTAGAGGGGACAAGATAGCACAAAGAGACGAGTGATGATATTTTGCTTAACTTGGTAACTCACTGTAAGATCTTTTGGATGCTGCCTTCTGATAAGGATGGACACAAAGCAGGAATCTGCAAGTGGGAGTCTACCTGTCTCCCTTAAATGGAAGAGGCAAATCTTGAGCAATAGCTAGCTGGGAGTTAAGCTGCTACTGGCACTGGTGAACTCTTAGCCTATCCTAGTAGCCAAGGAAAATGTATGCTACCTCTTTGGTAGCCTGGACTCATCTGGATTGTGCCAGTTGCTGGCATCTCGATTGCTTGGTACAGTCTGCCTGATGTTTATGGTGTTATCCTTTGAGTCAGGGAGATATAGGCTTGGGTGTATAACATAGAGCTTTCAAGTAAGCTTTAGTTGAGCCAATAATACTTGAAGAAATCTAGCTACATTTTCAGGGCTAGTTAGTGCTGAACTATTTCAAGTAATACTTTACTGATCTATGTTGATATAGATGTGTGCCCTGAGAGAATTAGTTGCTCCCTACCCAGTCTGTGTTGACCATGTGGAGGTACCAGCAGCAGTTTGTAAAAGTTTTTCATTCCCCTCCCTTTCTCAGTGGCGCATTGCGCGTCTTCCCGACAAATCATCTCGCACTGGAAAAATTGTACGAGACATGACTGTCCTGTGTGTTTGCCACTCAAAAATGCTGGGGACAAAAGAAATCAACAATGTAAGTCTACTGGGGAATTCTGTGTATTGGATAAACCATAAAATGCATGTTGGGAGTTAAACTTTCTTGCACCCAGGTGATAGTGGTGATGTTCTTGAACCTGCAAACATGTAATATGATTTTCTTCTTGCTTTATAGTCAGAGTATTTTTCTGTCTCTTGATAGCTAGTGTTTATGGAAGCTTTCTAACTTTATTGGATATTCGTAGCAGGAGAGTGGTAAAGGTGAACAAGTCATAGGTCTCAACCAAATGATTGGCTTTTCACTACTACCTCTTCCAGCTGGCCAGGTTCTGGAGACAGATGCGCACACACACAGAGAATTGTGTCATTTCAGCCCTGATGATACTTGGTTCTGTCTTTATCCTTTGTTTAGATCAGATGTCTCTTCCCCCTTCTCTTTTTGGCAGGAAGACCAAGGGGACACAATCTTTGCAAGATTGCTGTATGCAGTCTTCTGCCTTTAGCTTCTGTGACATGGTGTGCCTCTGTTTTCAGTTGGAAGCAAACAGATGTGTTCTAAATGCTTAGAGTGGGATTTCCTCTCAGCAGCTCAAAGTGAAAACAGCATGTTGTTGGAATGGCTGGTTGGGTCAAAACTTGCCTCCCTGTTTCATGACATGTTTTCCAGACCTGGCCTCTTCTCTGCATGCTCCTAGAAGGAGATTTTTTAGTTCTGAACAAGCAGTGCACTCTTCATGTTCTTTCCCTGGTTTTGGGGACCTCTTTGGCTACCTCCTGCTGCCCTTATTAACTTGGTATGTCTCTTCCAGCACTGCTGGGCGGAGCTGCAGTAGGACTTGCAAATACTGGCTCCGTGGGTGTGGGGCAGCAGACAACGCCCAGCATAAACACTACCAGTCAGATAGACCCGAGCTCCATCGAGAGAGCCTACGCAGCCCTTGGACTGACCTATCAAGGGAACCAGATGCAGACACAACCTCAGGCTCAAGTGAAGAATCAGCAACAAGGACAGTCACCCCAGGGTCTGCGCCCTATGAATCCTATGAGTAAGTTATCTGTTAGTGTTAAAATACAAACTACAGGCAACTTTCCGTGTTATAGCTAATGCAAATTTTCTTAACCTGCTAGCTTAATACTGCTAGTTAATTTGCAAAAGGTATGGCTCTGCAATATTTTAGACTTGAGATAGCAGGCTGCTCAGTGGAACAGAAACATTAGAGGGCCCAGATGCTTTCTCTTGGAAAACAAGTTCTCTGGGAAAAGTATTTTCTTTGGAAAAATGATTTTTTTTTTTTTTGAGAACCAGTTTTCCGAAGCATTTTATTTAATGTTATTTTGTAGCTTTATAATTTTACTGTAATGGAAGTTTTGGGCTTTTTAGGAGTTTTTAATTGGAAATGCATGCATTGAAATGACTGTATTCAAGTGTACTTCCTTGTCACTCAGACTGCAGCATTTTACAGTTGTATGTCAGATATTTAATGTTTGTTTTAGAAATGAAAAGTAGTAAATAACAGACTTTCTTTCTGAATCCTGTCGTGGACTCGCGTAACTAAATTGTCTGGGTGGCTTATTGCAAAATCATGAAAGACTACATAAGAATTTTAGTTTGAAGTGCAATTAATTCTAACCTGGCTATCGCTGGTGTCAAATGAAGTAACCTTTAACCATCAAATCTAATTTTGATAGTTTGAGATTACATTACAGAAATCTTTCTCAGCCCCAGGACTTTGCTTGAGTTGCTTAAGTAGAGGTAGTTTTTTTTAATGGAAAGAGGAAAGATGAGCTGGTAAAGATTTATCACAAGCTTAATGGGATTGCAGTGATCCTGCCTGTATGCCCCATGACAAGCTCAGGATGACTGCACAGGAATGCCTTGGGGAAGGACCTGAGAGATTGCAGAGGAAATGCAGGTCATGCAGAGAGGGAATTAGAAAGGCAAAAGCCCAGCTAGAGCTCAATCTGGCCACGGTCATAAGGGATAACAAAAAATGTTTTTTACAAATACATTAACAACAAAAAGAGAGCCAAGGAGAATCTCCATCCCTTACTGGATGCAGGAAGGAACATTGTCACCAAGGATGAGGAAAAGGCTGAGGTACTTAATGCCTTCTTTGCCTCAGTCTTTAACAGCCACACCAGGTATCCTCAGGGAATCCAGCTCCCTGAGCTGGAAGACAAGGATGGAGAGCAAAATAAACTCCCTGTGATCCAGGAGGAAGCAGTTAACGACCTGCTAGGCCACCTGGACACTCACAAGTCTATGGGGCCTGATGGCATCCACCCAGAGGGTACTGAGGGAGCTGGCAGAGGAGCTTGCCAAGCCACTCTCCATCATTTATCAACGGTCCTGGTTAACAGGGGAGGTCCCGGACGACTGGAAGCTTGCCAATGTGATGCCCATCTACAAGAAGGGCCGGAAGGAGGATCCGGGGAACTACAGGCCTGTCAGCCTGACCTCGGTGCTGGGGAAGATTATGGAGGGGTTCATCTTGAGGGCACTCACAGGGCACATGCAGGACAACCAAGGGATCAGGCCCAGCCAGCACAGGTTCATGAAAGGCAGGTCCTGCTTGACCAACCTGATCTCCTTCTATGACCAGGTGACCCACCTAGTAGATGAGGGAAAGGCTGTCAGTGTTGTCTACCTGGACTTTAGTAAAGCCTTCGACACTGCCTCCCATAGTATTCTCCTGGAGAAGCTGGTGAATCGTGGCTTAGACAGGTGCACTCTTCGCTGGGTAAAAAACTGGCTGGACGGCCGAGCCCAGAGAGTTGTGGTGAATGGAGTTGAATCCAGTTGGCGGCCGGTCACAAGTGGAGTCCCCCAGGGCTCAGTTTTGGGGCCGGTCTTGTTTAATATCTTTATCAATGATCTGGATGAGGGGATGGAGTGCTCCCTCAGCAAGTTTGCAGGTGACACCAAGTTGGGCGGGAGTGTTGATCTGCTTGAGGGTGGGAAGGCTCTGCAGAGGGATCTGGACAGGCTGGATCGATGGGCTGAGGCCAACCGGATGAAATTCAATAAGGCCAAGTGCCGGGTTCTACACTTCGGCCACAACAACCCCAGGCAACGCTACAGGCTTGGGGAGGAGTGGCTGGAAAGCTCCCCCCGCAGAAAAGGACCTGGGGGTGTTGATTGACAGCCGGCTGAATATGAGCCAGCAGTGTGCCCAGGTGGCCAAGAAGGCCAATGGCATCCTGGCCTGTATCAGAAATAGTGTGGCCAGCAGGAGTAGGGAGGTGATTGTGCCCCTGTACTCGGCTCTGGTGAGGCCGCACCTCGAATCCTGTGTTCAGTTTTGGGCCCCTCACTACAAGAAGGACATTGAGGTGCTGGAGCGTGTCCAGAGAAGGGTGACAAAGCTGGTGAGGGGTCTGGAGCACAAGTCTTGTGAGGAGCGGCTGAGGGAACTGGGGTTGTTCAGTCTGGAGAAGAGGAGGCTGAGGGGAGACCTTATCGCTCTCCACAATTACCTGAAAGGGGGTTGCAGAGAGGTGGGTGTTGGTCTCTTCTCCCAAGTGACTAGTGACAGGACTAGAGGAAATGGCCTCAAGTTGTCCCAGGGGAGGTTTATGCTGGATATTAGGAAAAATTTCTTTACTGAGAGAGTGGTGAAACACTGGAATAAGCTCCCCAGGGAAGTGGTGGAGTCACCCTCACTGGAGGCGTTAAGGAACGTGTGGACAAGGCATTGTGGGACATGGTTTAGTGGGCATGGTGGTGTTGGGTTGATGGGTGGACTTGATGATCTTACAGGTCTTTTCCAACCTTAGTGATTCTGTGAAAGTAGCAGTTGGTTGCAGGTTGCAGTTTGATGTGCTGTTTCTGCACCAAAGGACGTGCTACTACTGGATTACTCAGGAAGAGGCTGTTGAGTAGAGTAGACTTGTTAATGAGATGACTGGTCCTCAGGTTGCATGCAACTTGTGTACTGCTGAAACTGCCTTCCACTGTGTAAAGCTTTTTTAAAAAAAGGAGAGGGGGGCAAGGTCCCAAGAGCTTAGTCTTAAAACAATTAGATTAAAATAATATTGCTGTGCATTAGTGTTTTACAAATAGATTCTAGAAGCTCCAAAATGTTATAGTAAGGGCCTTGAAAGGTTGAAAGGAACGTTATCCTTTTTTCTGGAGCAAAATGGTTCTCTTTTTATTTTTTTATTTACAGACACAGTGTTTGGCCTGTGCATTCTTTTTGGGCACTCCTTGTAGCACTGATAAGAAAATCCAATGAGATGATGGGATTGAAAAGCTTTGGAGAGCAAAGAACTGAAGCTTAATGTAGAAAGGACAAGCATGGAGAGTGTAGACTTTTGAGTGTTGTTTCACTTTTAGGAGTGGGTAGCTAAGGAGGGAATTACAACAGGTGAGATCGGAATTAATCAGGTCATGGCCTACATGACAACAGGGCTAGTTTAGGAGAAACAGCAGGATTTGGTGAGGACTGCGATGTGAAAATATGCAGTCCTAAGTAGGTCAAACAAATGGTTGGTTTTAGCAGTTGGAAAGGGAGGATTAAGGCAAAGGTTGATAATTGTCTTCTACACCATCTTGCTCTCAGATGGCAAAGTGAATCCAGGAAGGAGAAAAAAGTGACTAAGGGAAGGGAGGCTGGAGGCAGCTTTATGAAAAGACTGTTAAACACTTGGTTGTGGTATTAGAGGTGTATATTAGGCTCAATGTACTTAATTTCAGTGGATTTCTCTTGTACCTGGTGTCTAATTTTGCTTGAAATACATATTCTGGAGGTTTCAGATGTCCTATATACGTGTGAAGGTTTGTAATGCCTTTCAGGCTACTCTCAGCTTCACTGTGTGATCTATTCAGAAGCTCCAGACAGAAATATGCTGCATTTTTCTTCACTGTTTGAGTCTTAACTGTAGTACGTGAAGAAAATAGGCAATTCTTTTATGGTGATTGATAGCTGCTGTGATTCGGCAAAGCAGATTTTGGTACGTAACAAATTACTAGAGGTTTTTTCTGCAAAGGATTGTCAGATTTCCCTTCTTAGTACAAACATTGGAGTTAGTTGCAGGATCCTTAAGTATGGAGTGGGTGACAGGGGACCTTGTTAGATGTAGGTGGTAGCTGATGTTCTACGTTTTTGAAGCCTTTGTGAATATATATCTTAAAAACCCAACTGCTTCTAAACAAAAAACCAGAAGTGGTTGGTCATGCTGAATCTTTAGTTAGAGAGTCACAGAAAAGGACTCTGGTACATAATGTTTGCAGCAAATTGAAATTGCTTGTTTGTTGAGAAGGTCAGGAAGATGTGCAGAAGAGTAATGCGGTGTGATGCTTCACTTGGAGGTCACCAGTGTTGTGCCTCAGACTTCTTCTAAGTTTGTAAAAGGAAGAAGGTAAAGAGAGCAATGGATAATTAAACTCCCTTCACAAAAGTCAAAGCACTTCAAAGTCTAGATCCTTGTTATTGCTGAGCAGTTACTAATTTTGCACAGTAATTAGGCATTTAAGAATACTTATTTTTCTGTTTTTAGGTGCAAATCCAATGGGAGTGAATGGAGGAGTAGGGGTTCAAACCCCTAATCTGCTGCCTGACTCAATGTTACATTCAACAATTAATTCCCAAAAGTAAGTTGAATTATTCTTTGCACCACAGTGATTTTGTTCAGCTGCAAATGCTGATGACTACCCATAACAAATGAGGTGGTGGGGAAGGGGGTGTACATAAGGATGTTGCATGCTCATACTGGGAGGGACTAACTGATGCTTGCTGCTAAAGGGCAGTTGGAAAAGAAGCCTCATAGTTGTGATGTCTTTGTTCTTATCCTTTCTAGAGGTCTTGGTGTCCATTTTAACTTTGTCACTACTTGAAAACTGACTTTTTTTTTTAGGCCACAGAGGTTACAGACATTATCTGATTTAGTATCTGGGCAGATCTGAAGCTCCAGTGCCTTTACTGATCAGGGTGGCAAACCACAAACCTGCCATTGAGCTGCAGTGGGAGTAATGGGCAAGTTATGCACTGAGGTGTAAAAGCGATCCTTGTCCTTGATAATCTATGGCACTTCTTGCATAAACAGTGGGGTAAATGCCATTGATGGCTATCTCTCCCTTTGGATTTTGTAGCATTTGTTCCAGTTCTCCAAATCCTTGGGTAGGACAGCATGTACTCTTTCATGGCGTTGTTTTGGTGTCTGTGCAGCTATTTCTGCAGAGTTTGTCCATTGATTAGGGAATGGCTGAACTAGCACTTTGTCCTAACATTATTCTAAAAGAGGCTATGACTGTAAGATGACTAAGCTTGGGCTAGACTTTCGCCCTCAATTCTTGCTCTGTTTTTGAAGCCCTATGATGAGTGAAAGCGCCAACGTTGCTAGTTTGGGAGCCATGCCAACAGCTCAACCATCCAATACCGGAATTCGAAAGCAGTGGCATGAAGACATTACTCAGGATCTCCGAAACCACCTTGTTCATAAATTGTGAGTAGCTAATATCAAACCAATCTCTTGTTAGGTGAGGTGCTGCCTCTGAGGGGTATATGTGGGGCAGGAGGAGGCCCAGCTTCCAAAACCAGGGGACCAGAGAGTGCGTTTTGTCAGGGTCTGAGAAGGGAAAGCAGAAGCACGAAAGGTGGAGCTGCATCTGCTGGGTTGGGCCTGTTGTATTGGAAGCGTCCCACCCTGTACTCAAGCCATCTACACAGGGGCAGTGTCCCCCGGGAGCAGTAGCGGTGCCGCAGTCTGTTGGAAGATTTGCTTGCTGCCTTGGGATCACTGGGGTTGGTGCTGATGTGTCCCGGTCTGGGGACACCCTAATCACTTCCGTGCTTTTTTTCCCCTCCCGCCTCCAGAGTCCAAGCCATATTTCCTACTCCTGACCCTGCAGCACTGAAGGATCGGCGTATGGAGAACCTGGTGGCATATGCTCGGAAAGTGGAAGGGGATATGTATGAATCGGCAAACAGCAGGGTGAGATGCCCTCCTCTGTCATCCAGTTGTGTGTGTCTCTGCCTTGATCCCATAGTGGTTGGGGAGGAAGAGGAGTGAAAGCACAGATGAGAGTCCCAGGCTGAGGAAGCATGTGTTGTGGGGCTGCTGGCTAGGGTCTAGGAACCAGCCAGCTGCAGGCTTCTGCCTGCATGGGCCAGGAGTCGGGGTGTGCTGTGCTTGAGACCTCTGGGGCTTCCCTGAAGGCAGCATAAAGCTCTTCACTGTGATTCTCCCAAAGAAGTGTTGGACACGAGAAGAGAAATGTCCAGTGTTGGCCTAATGGTTGCCAGCAATGCCCTGAGCAGTTTTTGCACTCCAGTCTGCCCAGCAGCCCCTGCAAAGGGAGAGCCACCCCTGCCCAAGCCAAAATGTGTGTGTGGAAGACTGTTTTCCGAGCTTGGATCACTGGGACCTGTTGCCTTTACTTAACACGTGTTTGTCATCTCCTTTCCTGACTTGTGTTGCTCCTCCACAGGCAGAGTACTATCACTTGCTAGCGGAGAAGATCTATAAGATTCAGAAGGAGCTGGAGGAGAAACGAAGAACGAGGCTGCAGAAGCAAAACATGATCCCAAATGCTCCGGGCATGCCACAGGCTCCCATGAATCAAGGGCCCAACATGGGACAGCCTCAGCCAGGGATGTCTGCAAGTAAGAACAATTGAGTTACTGACCACCTGGTACAGGGGAATTGTGTAATGTCATTGTGGTCAGGCTGGTGACCGTTTTGCCCTTGTTGTTTCACAGTTACCTGGCTTGCTTAGAGTTAAACAAACTTCTCCTCTTTGGTCAGAAGCACCTGCAAAATCTTTGCTTTGCTTGTGCTAGTTAATGGCCATAGATTGTCTAAAAACATTTAGTCTTGTGAACAAATTGACATATTATAAACCTTTATGCTTACTTTAAGGGTGGAGGCAATGGAGATTAAGTTGCATCCTTCATGTTGTAGAACTTCAGTCTCGTTAGATTCACCTCTAGAATTATTTGATTTAAAGATAACCAGTTACTATAAGAGAAATATATTTTCATAATATTTGTGTGGTGTTTAAAATGATCGTCCCTATTACTGTTGTTGCTATACACAGAGTATGATGATTGGAGTGCTTAGGTATTTATGCCTTTGAAAGTTTAGATAGTGCTTGTTATGTGCCACGTTTATTTTTTTGGACAAATGGCCTTTCCAGCATGCAATGAAAACCAGATTTCACATTTTCCCCCATGCAGCTATTGTCTATTTTGCAGTAGTTCTGTTACTTGAATTGACCTTCCTCATGCTAAGCAAATTATTCTTATTCTTGGATTCACTTATAACCATGCATTTGTGTATTAGAATAAAATTTACTTTGGAGAGGAGTCAATGATCAAAACTGTCACACTGCTAAAAAGTGTAATGTCTCTTTACAACATTAGGAAGGGATGAAGCGCTGTAGGCTGTCAGCTATCTAGTATGTTTTTATTTGAGTAACAGATAAAAACAGGTAACGCTAGTTATTGTGGATAATATTATTAGTTAGAAAGTGGTGAGAGGCATCTGCTGACATTGTAATCTTGTATTTCTGGTTAAGTCCTGTAAATAATTGAAATACAGGATTTTAAACTGTACATTTCTAAACAGAATTGCATCCCTTACTCTGATTTAACTGTAAAAGAGAACTAATATTTTATTAACCATTTGAGCCAAAATCTGCTTTAAGATTTTTTTTTGTCTGTGATTCTAGACTGACAGTTCTGGAGACTGAAATAGTCTTTCTTAAAACTAAGTGCAACAGTTCTGCAAACATACTTTCTAGAGCACACACCACACCACCCTGTCTCTTTCCTGAGAGAGCTTCCTTTTCAGAAGAAAAGGATTTTTTCCTTCATGCATTCAGTCCTGCATGTTCTTAGATACTTTATGGTTAAGAATTTAGTTCTTAAGACACCTCATGGGAACAGATTGTAACTGTGACTGACACTGTAATAAGTTGTCTAAGAAAATAGGGTCAAAATTTGAATTAGTCAACTGAGGAGACAAAAAACTTCCTGGTTTTTTTGTGACACTGCAGAAAGATCCAGTAATTCCAGGCATATGCTACAAGAATCTTAATCTGATTCCTTTTTTCCTGCTTAAATTTGAATGTATCTTGGTAAATCTAGTTCTGGGTCTTTTTATGTTTGAAGTCAAAACAGGATTTACCGATATGCATTACCAAGATCCAAGAAAGATTCTTAAAGGTTGATGCTGTGAATTTATTTGCTGTAATGTCTGTAGAAAGTTGATCTTCAGCAGTAGGTGTGATGCGTTTGGTTATTTATCATGTACTCCAGTAGTTCTCAGACTTCAGAGCTTTGATAAATACTCTGCTGAACCATACAGTTTTCATAGTGTTTTAAATCTAGAGCTGCAGTAGCAGCGTAGAGTGGTCTGTGGAAGTTCTTGTGGTCTGGAATGTTTGTGAGCTGCTGAGTTTGTTGTTGTGCCTTGATAACATACTTCCGATTTGTCCTAAATTTCTGAAAGCTAACTCTAAGTCAGAGAATATTTCTGTCAATGAGACATGCTTATATTTTCAAGGAAGTTTCTGGTTTTGCTTCACACTTGGAGGACTCTTGGAGAGTGATCAGAGTTACTGAACTGTGTCCATACTTTTACACATGGGTTTTAGTATGTAGTTCTCCACTAAAATGTTTGGTGGATAAAAACTGGTGGTCTCCTAAATGCCATAATCTTATTCCAATATCTTTTTTTCCAGATGGTCCTCTTCCTGACCCAACCCTGATACGTGCCAATGTGCCAAACCAGATGATGAATCGCATGCAGGCACAGCCAGGTAAATACTTGAAGAAAATTCGCTACTGTGATTTTTTTTAAAGGAATCTTAGAATTGGGCAGCTCTTGCTGTAGTGTCATAGCCCTTGTTTCACCTTCAGTTTTCCCATTTGATTAAGAGAACAGCTATCTATATTGTATAATACTTACATAACTATATATATTATATATAGAAAAAACTATATATCTCTCTAATAGCGTTTAATGATCTTGTGAATTTAAGAGCTGCACATTAGCTGCTTGCTTTGTTAAATAAAGACCTTGATGCTTTTGGAACTTGTGATCATGTGAACATAAGATGGTGAGGTCAGTCAAACACCGTAGGCCTAGCCAGCTTAGAAGAGGACATGTTGGTGGCAGAGGGAAGATGGTGAGAATTATTGCTCAGAGGGAAGGGGCAGAAGCTTTGTTACATATTCAGGAAGTATTATAGCCAACATATTAAGTATTTAAGGAAGTGAAGATACAGTCTGGGATTTGATAAGTGAATTTCTAATACATAATTAAGCTAATGCAACTTCCTGTAGAAAGTTGATCAGCAGTAGATGTGACACTTCTGGTTATTTATCATGTACACCAGTAGTTCTCAAACTTCAGAGCTTTGATAACAGTTAGTGGAAACAAGTCTTTCGGGGGTGGGGGGGAACACGACACACACGGACGGACGCGACCTAGTCTGTATTCTGAAGGAGTATGGTAGCTTGGACATCTCATATTTAAAATAGTTCCATGTAACTGGTTGATAGAAGGAAGTATTTCCTTTATAAAGGATTGCATGCCTGAAAACTGGTTGCTAGAAAACAAGATTAGGAAGAAACTAACAGCATTTCTTCTGTTGAGTGGTGCCCAGAGGAGAATTCAGGCTTTTGTTTATAAGTCGTTTTTTGGCACAAATGCGTAGGAATGAATCAGTTTGGCCAGATGAACATGCAGCTGTCACCGATGGGACCCCGGCAAACCCCTCCTCTTCAGCACCCTGGACAGCTAAGCCAGGCTGGGGCCATGAACCAGGTCAGTGTTCATTTTGTCCAGGGTATTGAGCTCACAGGTTTGCTTCTGTTGGCTGTGGTTTCCGTAAAATAAATAAATAAATTTTTAAAATCAAGCATTATTTTTTCATTCTCTTGACCCTTTGGTGTTCCTCCTTTTGCATCTCCACTGAAAAATTTGTCTGGTCTATGGTAAGCCTTTAGATCTTGGTGGTAAAAATTGCCTAAAAATTAAGTTGAAGTGGCTTTTTGTGCTGTTGCATCCTTAAAACAAGAAACAAAGATAAATCTTAAGTCACAGTCCCAATCTGAAATCAATATCCTTTTCCTTAGCTTACAAGGGAAATCATCATAATTTCTGTCTTTGAGAGGAGCTATAAGCAGACTTTACATATTGTATCCTACAAATAAGCAGCAAGCATCAATTTCTGCAACAAGATAAATGTTTTTGTGGAATGTTATGGAGGTGTATGCAAGTTGTGTGAAATGAGTTCCTTTCTTTTCCAGCAGATGGGATTTCCTTCACGTATGCAGCAGCCAGGAGTTGGCCAGCCTTCTGGTCAGAATCAGTTTCTACAACAGACCCAGTTCCCTGCTTCTTCCCCCGGAATGAACACGGCGAGCATGCCTATGACTCAGCCTGGCAATCAGACACCAGTTTCTCAAGTAAGTTTCTGACTTCTGGAAGTGGTGTCAGTGGGCTCCGTTATATAGTGGTTTCGTTGTTCAGTTTTGTTTTCTGAAGATGCTTTTGGAATTATAGTCAACGGAATTAATTTATTGAGATTCCTGATGCATTTTCCTGATGTAGCACTGGGAATGGCAAGGGTGAAACATTGTTGGCTTGTTCTCAGGCTTAAGTTTAAGTGTGACAGAGGAATTTTTTTAAGTTTGATTTTATGGAGCAAAGAAGAAATTGTTACTCAGCATGCAGTAGTTAAGAATTTCTTGCTTAACAGCGAGGCAGCAGAGCCTGAGAAATTAAGAGATCGTGGATGAATAAGTCAAAGACATGTTTGTCGAGGACCAATGTGTGTTACTGGCTTTGGGGAATAGGAGGGTTATTACTACTAAAGATCTGAACTTACAGTCTAGCAGTTTCCTTTCTGTCCTTTCCCTCTCCCTTTTCAGCAAGAACCTTTCAGGCCAGGAAGAAGTAGGGAACGTCAGTTTGCTTCTCGTTGATGCTTCTTCCTAGTTTGCAGGCAAGATTATTGTGGAGTGACAGCTTTTTTCCTTGACCAATTTTTTTGTAATCTTGTAATGGTACAGTTAGAGCTGTACTTATTTCTGATGATAAATTCAGTTTCTAGTCTTGGGGGTGGGGGCACACCAAGTATATTTGAGTGGAATTTTTCACTGTGGTGCATTGTCCCATATTCAGGATGTACAAATCTGCAGTTTTAAAACGAAATGTTTTGCAAACTGGGAGTGTAGGTGTGCCTTTCTTTAAACATATCTACAAGTATAAGTTATTCTATTGAAACTTCTCTTTTAGAGCTGAATAAACTTTAAAACAGCTTTATGTTCGTGTGGAGCAAAGTAAATTGAGTACACAATTTCTCCTTTTGAAATAGTGTTTAAAAAAAACCAAAACCAACAGGTAGTTTTTCACGCTTCTAAAAGTATGCCAGTAACTGTGGGAAAGCAGCCATTTGATAGTAATTCCTCTCCTTTTCTGTTTCAAGTCATTCCATACGTGTACTTGTTTTCCCACAGGCACAAATGACCAGTACTTCCTGTCCTGTGAATTCTCCTGCAATGGCTCCAGGTTCTCAAGGGAGCCATATTCACTGCCCACCTCTTCCACAGCCTCCCATGCACCGAAATTCTCCTTCTCCAGTACCTAGTCGAACCCCAACACCTCACCACACGCCCCCAGGCTTGGGTTCGCAGCAACAGCAGGCAGCAGCAGCTGCCACTACTGCCCCCACACCTACTCCTCAGGCAATGCCACCTGGACCGCAGTCGCAGACTATGCACCCCCCTCAAAGGCAGACTCCAACGCCTCCACAGGCACAGCTGCCTCCACAAGTCCAGCCTCCAGTTCCAGTTACCCCTTCTGCAGAGCAACAGCAGCAGCCCTTGTCACAGCAGAGCACGACTGCATCTGTTCCAACACCAACAGCACCACTGCAGCCTCAGCACCCCACAACACCTGTAAGGAAATACTTCAATTGTGCTTTCCCTGTGAATGTTTAAGTGCAAGGTTTGATTATCAGTTGGTATTTATTTTTGTGCGAGTCTGTGATAATGGAGGTAGCTCCTGGCACGTTTAATATCAAAATAGGTTTTATTGCATTTGAGAAGTAACCTTTTTGCATCAAGATAAGTCTATAGATCTTCTGTTGTTTCCAGAGAGGGAGTATTTTTCAGAATTCTAGTGCATGTTTTGAAAGGCACTGTGAAACATGGATGAGGTCTTTAGTTATGTCTACATATGTATACTGGTGGTGTACAATAGGGAAACAGTATGAATTATCTATATGCTAGGTCTTCCAGTGCATATTTCTGTTGCATGTTTTTCTGTAACTGTAGTTGTGTAGCAGTATGTTCATCAGGTGAAGCAAGGGAAGGGCTAGAGCGCATTTAAACTTGGTGGAAATGTAGTATAGGTAAAAGGTAGATTAGAGAAAAAAACAAGTTCATTAGAAGCCTGTTTGTAATGTGTGTTTTGTTCCCTCAGCTTTCACAGCCAGCTGTAAGCATTGACGGGCAGGTATCCAACCCCCCATCCACCAGCAGCACAGAGGTGAACTCTCAGCAGACTGTTCCAGAGCAGCAGCAGCCACCCTTGCAGGAAGTAAAAATGGATATTAAAACAGACGAAGGGGAACCAGAACAAACAGAGCTGCAAATAGAGGAGAAACCTGAGGTGAGATTGTCAGCTGGTTGTTGGGTAGAGTATCTTTACCTAGTGCTGCTAGATACTTTGTCTCCATGCAAGCCATTCCTTCCAGAGTTCAATGAGAGCTGTAGGTGCTACCTGCCGGTGCTGTCTTGATTGCTGTCTTCCTCTACTCCTTCCTAAAGAAGGGTCTCTGTTTTGTGGTGAAACGATGGTAGAAGCCAGTGCCCCCAGGAAGGACCATGGTAATATGGTTTTAGCTGTAAGGCTTTTTGGTAAATGCCAGTGTAAGAGGGCACTCAGGTCAGTCCTTTGGATGTTATTGGCAGCTGTTAAATGTTAGAATAGCAGATACATACATGATGGGCTGCTTTACCAGGCTCTGACAACTTGTCACTGAGGACAGCTAAGAGTGTGGCTGCCAGCATCACCCTGGCAGCCCCAGTGTAGAAGAGACTGTCAGACCTGCCTGAAGAACTGTATGAGTACCTACCTGTGTGTCTGCTTGCAGCTCAGAACTGGTTAGCAGCTCATCATTGCTACTACTGCAGTGTTTAAAGATGCGTTCTAGCACATCTGCTCAAGTTTTAGGCAAGTTTTGACTGCGAAGTAGATACCTTTAATCCTAGGGAAGAGTGGTGGGCAGGATGGCAGATAGGTTTAAAGGATGGAAATGTGGATGGGTGACTTCACAGGAGACTAAGTAACAGGCTCCAAACTACTTTCCAGATTAAAGTAGAACCAGTCGTGGAGGAATGTAAACCAGACCCAATGGAACAAGAAGACAAGAAATCTGAAGTGAAGACTGAAATACCAGAGGGGGAAGAAAGGCCTACTACTCCAGCTACTCAGTCTTCTCCAGCAGCTGGGCAGTCTAAGAAAAAAAGTAAGCAGGAACACTGTTGTCTGAAATTCACTGCATCTCCCTAGAGAAATCTTCAGGGGGGGAAAAAACCTGAGCTTTCTTCATTGGTACTAAGTAGACTTATATGGATTGGTCTTTGTGGCTTTTGGACAAAAGTGTCTTAATAAAACATCTGCTTGTAATTGGCTTTGTGCAAGTTCTTTAAGGCTTTAGTATTAGATGTTAAGCCTTGGTAAAATTGTCACTACAACAGAGATTTGAAATATTCCTCAGTTACAGATTTTCTAGACAAGTTTTTTCTTGGGACCTCAGAGAGGGGCCATATTTGGAATGTGAACCAGCTCTATTAAATTTAGTGGTGTCTTCCTATGATAACAAGATTCTCTTTAATATTTTGGCCATCTCCTTGTGTCCAGGTGATCATTTTAATATCCTGCTCAGAACTCAGTGTTGCAGAGGATAAACAAGCCATGCTAAGTACCTTAAACCTGTAGTCTTTTTCCACAGACCTCACATTTTCCAGCAGGTTTCTTCCTTACAGCTGTTTCTGCTATCTTTCTAATGATGATTGTTTTTCAAAAGTTTTCAAGCCAGAAGAGTTGCGGCAGGCACTTATGCCAACACTGGAGGCACTTTATCGTCAGGATCCAGAGTCTCTTCCATTTCGACAGCCTGTGGATCCTCAACTATTAGGAATTCCTGTGAGTGTCTTAGCAAGATACTTTCCTGGCTTTAATTCAGAACTACTGTTTTATGACATACCTGTTTGAGAACAGCTTAAGTCTGTCTTGTTAACATTTTTATATTGATGCATTTGAAAAGATTTAGCTTAGGCAGTGGAACATACAATGTCTGACTTAAGAAAGTTTGTTTGGTTCTGTGTTCCTTTTGATAAATAAGCAGGTATACCATACATTGAGGTGGTTACAACAAATCCCCAGTCATGTGTGAGCTTTTTATGGATGTTGCTTCATGTTGTGATGCTTCTATTGCTGAATTCCATAGGTGTTTCTCATCACATATAGAACTTGGCTGAATATGTGGTAAGTTAAGCAGATCAAGACCACTTGGAAAAAAAAAAAATCCATCAAGGATTATTAATCTGTTAAAAGCAAGGAGGAGACTATTCAGCTTCTAGTTTTTGTTTACGTCGAATTTTCTGCTTGTTTTGGAATTGTCTTCACGTTACTATCCTGCGTTCTAATCTCTCTGGGTTGACAACACAAGTTTACTATTTATACACAAATGGATATACATAGAAGTCCTACTTAGGTGCTTTGGGCAACATTTTTTGCCTGGAAGGTTTTTTGTTTGGGTTTGGTTTGGGGGTTTTTAGTGTAGATACTGCAAAAATTTAAGGCCTGCTGTATTATAAGCAGGCATAAATGTTGCTAATATTCTTTAACAAGCTCAATTGGCTGTCATACTCTAAGGACTTTTGTAGAAGTGGTTCTATAACTGCTGGGGGGGATTGGAAAAAGGCATTCTTTAGAGGAAACATATCTTTTATCATCTCAGTTATTTCTTTTTGTTTATTAGGTTATCTGGTCTACTAAAAACAGTTGCTTTGTATTAATGCTCTTGTGTATATCCTCAGATCACAGTGGCTGCAAAAACATTGCCATTTCATACTTTTTGTAATATCTGTTTTGCTGACTAAAATTAAGAGTGGCTTTATTTCATCAGGAGGGGGAGAGCAATAGAGCCTGAGAAATAAAGGAATAATGAAAAGGAAGCACTGGGGAGTGATACGGTATTGCTCAGAGATTTCATTACATGTCACAAGCAGTTTGACAGTCAAGTCAGGGAAGAACCTGTTTTTCTTGATGTACCGCAGAAGAATTTATATGCTAAGAATGCACATGCTGTTGTGTCGCAACATAGTTCTGTAGTAGTGTTTTGATACGCTGTGTGTTCTTGCAGGATTATTTTGACATAGTGAAGAACCCCATGGACCTTTCTACTATCAAGAGGAAGCTAGACACAGGACAGTATCAGGAACCGTGGCAATATGTAGATGACATCTGGCTTATGTTCAATAATGCCTGGCTGTATAACCGCAAAACATCCCGGGTATATAAGTACTGTTCCAAACTGGCAGAGGTGTTTGAGCAAGAAATTGACCCCGTTATGCAGAGCCTTGGTTATTGCTGTGGAAGAAAGGTAAGACAATAAATACTTTCAGTCTGCTGCTTGCTTCCTGGTATTGAAGATGGGAAAAATACAGCAGTTGCAGTTGTTAGCAGTTACGGTGTGTCAAAAATTTTGAAAATATACCAGGATTTAGCAATCTTGAGTCATCTGATTTTGAGGTTTTTATGGATCTTCTAATTCTATCCAGTGCTTAAATCATCTATTTGTAGATAAGCCATGGGGGGGGAAGTAAGTAACTGAAGGCTTATTTTGATTAGGGTGAACCCATTTGCCATTGTAAATTAAACAGATGTGGTTTTGTTACGATGGAAGAAGTGCTCTCTATTTCACTGTATATTGAGACTGTGTATTTCCATTGTCTTGTTTTGATATGCTTTCCATCTTTGGAGAAGAGCTAACTTGAGAATAACAGACCGCTGAATGTTTTTCATGACTCTAGCACTTCATGCACTTGCTGTACTGTGAGATCTGTGTACAGAATAAAGTGGAAAGGATCATTGTTTGGGTCAAGCTTGCTTCCCATGGAGAGCAAGTGAAAACACGTATGAGTACTAAGACAACCTGTTCCTCTTTGCAGTTGGAGTTCTCGCCACAGACTTTATGTTGCTATGGCAAACAGCTATGCACAATCCCTCGAGATGCCACTTACTACAGTTACCAGAACAGGTAAGGAAAACTCAATTGGTGTGGTTTTGTGCATGCTGCAATCAATCTGTTAAAAGGCGTGCATGTATTTACGTATACACCCTCTTTACATGTGTACACCTTTGTGTTTTAAGATAAAAATTTGCTGGAAGTGCTCTTGAATAGTTTATGTTAATAATTAAATATGTTAATAGTTGTTGTGTGTTAATGATTTCTTTCTGCAAAAGTTCACGCAGTTTTTGCTCTTCCTCTGTTGTTTGGAGAAACATGTTTTACTAAATTTTTATCCTGCAGTTAATTAGATCTTCAGTTATCTACAAATCTATATATACAAGTCTTTTGTCTTTTGCTTCCTACCATACAGCAGTATTTTTCATGCAGAACACTGAGTAAACTATGCAGCAAGTATATTAATGCTCGTAATACATATTGTACTTGGCAAGTCTTTGTTTTTCTCATGATGTTAACACTGAAGGGCAAACTTATTTTTGTGGTGCAAAGCTTCATTGGAAGATTTGTGTATTCAAATCTTCAGTAGATTGACGCTTGCTTTTTCTCCCCAAGTTTCCTTAAGGGAGTTGTCTTGCAGTAGCTGTCAGCAGCTGTGTAAAGTGCTGTCACTTCTACAGCTCTTTTAAATATTTTTTTTTTTTTTGTGCTTGGCCTTTATTAAAGGATTTAAACCTATTTGGCTTCTGAAAGAAGGTTTCTTGCTAGGTGTTTCTTTGCCAATTGGGGAAACGAGGCAGGAAGAAGCAGGGAAATACATGCTATAACACTCCCTTATCCCCTGGCCTGTCACCAGAACGCATCTGTTACAGCAGAGGGCTGGTTGCCTGCAAACCATATCACCCTCATCAATTTAGTTCCTGCTTTTCATTCTTTCCAACACCTTAAACAAACAAAAAAAACCCCAAAACATCAAAAGCACTAAGGCTTTTACCTGAAAGCCAAGAAGATTTTGCAAGAATTGTAGTTTTCTTAAGCACCTGGTCAGGTGAAAGCAACCAAAGAGCTACAGGAGTTATATCTTAACCTTCTTAGGCTTCATAAAGGTTTATAGCAGTGAGTGGAGGTTTTTAGGAGTGAAGAAGTAGAAAATAAGCTTACAGTATCCCATAATAACTATCGTAGTTTTAGACTTATGATATGAAAAGCTCTACACTATATAAGGCAGTGTCTTCTGCTTACATTTATCTGTGAGCAAGCACTAGATGGACCAAAAGATTATTATTCAAAAATCTGACATGTTTTACATGTTTTCAAACATTAGAAGGGAATGTTTGCACTATAAGTTGTGCACACATGTAACTTGTAAATTACATTACGTACACACATGCATTATATATCTATAGACTGAAATGTACAATTCCAGAAGTACTGTCCTCTGCATTACCTCAGATGAAAATAGGGAGAGAGGGTTAAGAGACCTGGTTTTTTTAGTTTAACAGCTGCTATAGTGTTGGTTTGTGTGGCTTTATTACAAACTTGTTTAAATTTTCTTTTATTTTTAGATGTCTTGTGCACTCAATTAACATGCCTTAGTAATGGAGAGGCCACAGTTTTAGAACAGTTTTGAGGGCTGGGGTAGAATTTTGAATTAATCACTTTTATTCAAGTGTAAATGCAGACTTTCTTTGTAGTGCTTGCTGTATACCTGGACTGTTCTACACCCAAACTGGGCTATGGCAGAATCATACCAGTGTAGGGCATTATGTGTGTAGTTAATGTCAGGTACTTGGTTAACATACAGTTTGACAGTTCTATAATTAATGTCTGTAAGATTTTTGAGGACAGATTTTATTGTTCTTTAAGCTTCTGATGTTTAGCTTTCCCTTTCAACTGGAGGAGAATCCTGTGGCCTTTCAGCATTTATACATTTAAGATGGAAGACTGTCCCTCTTCCATTGATCTCCTGCACATCCTCCTGCCAACAGAACTGCTGTGCTGATGTACAAGTCAGAGTAGCAGTTCTTCTTCCCTTCTGCTCTTTCCCCTTTCTCATTTTAATTCTTTGCCATACATGGCATGGATTATTAAAATGAAGAGGGTATGGGTATGCTAGAATGGAATACATTTGTTTAATTTGCTTTAATCTTTTGCTGCTTGTGAACCCATTTGAGAGATTTAATGCTAATCTGTGCTTTGCCTTGGCTTTCTGCTTTGTGTTGTCTTGTCCTGCTTCTATGTTTTTGGTTTTGTCCTGCAAACCCCCATTTCTTTGTTTGTTCGTGTATGTGTTATTTTTTTATTTCTCCTTTGTGCTTGTCATTGTCTGCACTTGGCTTTGATTGCGCAAAAAACCCCAAAAACCAAAAAAACAAACACCAAAAAAACCAAACCAACCAAACACAATGTGGGGCCCATAAATCTGCATCATTGAATATCCTTGTCGCCGTTGATGACCTGCTCCCTGCTCCTGTCCCTTCCTTGGCCTGCTGTGATTGGTGGCTCCGTTGCTTGGCTTGGGCTGTGTTGTGTGGACGGAGCAGTTCACCCAAATATGGCCTTCTTGCTGACAGGTATCATTTCTGTGAGAAGTGCTTCAACGAAATCCAAGGGGAGAGCGTTTCTTTGGGAGATGACCCATCACAACCTCAAACGTGAGTTACTTGTGTTTGCTTTGGCTGCGCGTTCATAAGCTGTTTCATGGTCTATAGTGCTTTCTCAAAGGGAAGGAGTTTAGGTAAGCCTTTCTGTTTGTAGGCTAGTAGAGGGTGGACCAGATATTCTTCATAAAAGCCTGGACTTGTGCGTTAGTTGTTTTTTTTCTTTAAAATATGGACTGACTGAACTATAGTGCACTTAGTGCTTAAAATTGCAACTATACCAATAAAGGGGAAAGAGGAGAATAGCTTTTTTCTGAAAAACTGTGAAACTATTCTACTGCAGAAAAATAATCATGCCTGCAGGCAGGTAGGTGACAGACATAGTTTGAAACAGTCAACCTTACCATTCTGTTTACAGACAGGCTATGCTATTAAACTTGTATTCAACTTCAGATTGTTTTTCATCCAAATCAGAAGCAGGCAACCTCCTTTTGCCGTACAAATATTTTACTGTTGGAATGCCATCTGCTTATGAGAAATACTGTGTAGCTGTTGAGGAGATGATGGTAAAAGCCGTGCATGGATGTAGTTGCCTTTTCCATGCTGGTGGGAAACTGTTGGAACAGTCTTTCATTCTGCTGTACCTTCCTCACACCTCCCCAAAAAAATTTTGAAACGGAATTCTGGGAGACTAAGGAAACCTTTGAGGAACAGATGAGTGCCAAGCAGTTATTACTCTTTGAGCTGTTGAAGAAAGCTCTTTGGGGCGAGGGCATTGCAGGAACACTGCAGCTAGAAGCAAGTGAGGAATTTGGGAAAGTCTGAAGCAGGGGGGGTAGAGTTGTCACAGCTGGTAATTGGACAAACTGAGTTAACTTTCACTGGAAGTAGAAGTTGTCTTTAGCAGCATGTTACCAAATCCTGGTTGCACTGATGGATGTATCTAGAACAGTAGTGAAAGAATCCATTGGGGCTTGGGAAGATGTAAGAGTACATCTGCCTTTCTGGAAGGAAAAAGGAAGAAAGAGTGTTCGTATACTAGTCAGTACAATGGGCCATGTCACTGTGGATAGTATGGATTACTACTGTACTAGAAGCAAAGACACAAAGTTTAATCAATATTGTCCAGTTTTGTTAATGACATGTGGAATACGAAGTACTTATATAGATACTTGCTTCTCTCATATATACATGTAAATCTGTGCATAAGTAAACATCAGATATATTCAGGTTTATATATAAATTTTTGTTTAGCTGCTGAGAGAGTATGATCTTTCTCGTACATATAAGTTGGAATGGTTTGCCACAAACCTTTGAGTCAAGGTAGAAGGCTGCATAAAGTCCTTTTGATTTTTACACTAGATTTGAAAACACAGATGCTGGATAAAAATAATTTTTTTTTCAATAATGAAAACAATCAAAAGCTCTTTGAACGCAAGCAATGGTAAGGATGTACTTCCAGCTCCTGGTATTCTTTTTCATAGCTGTTTTAAATGCTTGGTTGTTGTGTAGTGAAAATGGAGGCTATAGGCTGCACATGAAGAGCAAGTACACTTTTGAACGTTCTCTCACCTGCTTACAGGCTTTCTCCTAGGAACTCATTTTACTGGGGCATAGAGATCCTGCTCCCTTCCTGTCTTCCCACGATCTATAGTTAAAATGAACAAAAGCAAAAATTATTAGTAATATATATGTTAGGTCCTGTTTACAGTTCTATTCACCATATTGTAACAATAGTTTGAAGTTGAACCTTCCTCATTAATCTGCTAAGGAGATTGAAGTATTCTGCAGGTGGGACTATTCAGAATAAACACTGAAATAAAAGGATAGGAAGGTTAATGCACTTCATGCAAGTTGGATTGGGTCTCTGTCATAGCTTCTCAGAGAGGAGTGTACTGATCATCTCACATTTTACAGTACCCTCTTCAGGGTAAATTCTCAGAGATCTGGGTATTCTTGTATGATTGTTCTTGACTATTTTGAACCAGATTGGTGTAAAAGATATCTGGGACCTCACTGTCAAAAAGACGGAATTTCTAGCCTTGCAAATGCTGTAGGGAAGGTAAAGATAGTATAGAGTAATGGCTGGGCTGGGGTTGCATGGTTTGGAAGCTGAAATTTATCCTTTGAAGTTAATCTAGGAGGAGGTCTAGGGGAATCTGAAATAAGATAACGTACCTTTCTCAGTCATCAAAGATAACTGGAATTCTCTGCCTTCAGAATTTCGGAGAGGCATATCAAATAGTACTTTCACTATGAAATACTGATCAGACTGGTCCAAAACTTGAATGTCAGCAAGTTTTACCATTTATCCTGTAGTAAAATTGAATAAGGGAGCAATGTGGTTCTGTACAAGGTATTGTCTCATAGAAAAGAATGTTTTCCATGGGCAGAGTCAAGGGTGGCATATACTTTAGTTGTCTGTCGCTTCGTGAAATACAACTCCTTTCCTTGCAAAGTGTCAATGAGTGTTTAAAACAATCTGCTTGCAAGTTTTGTCTTGGTGTGTGAATGTGTGTGATACAGCATAAAGGTATGTTGTCTTGTGTTAAAACTGAGTTTTATTGCCTGTTTCTCCATAGCACGATAAACAAAGAACAGTTTTCAAAAAGGAAAAATGATACACTGGACCCTGAACTGTAAGTAATGCTGTCACACTTCGAATGATCCTCATTTCATTAAAACTGTTTTGTAAAATACATGTTATTCATTCACCATCAGCTTTGTTTTTCATTGTGTTCCAAATTTCATGTACCTCTGTTAGCCAGCAGGTGCTGCTCAGTAAGCAGCATATCTGGCATTCTGTCCTGAGAACCCAAACCACCACAGCTGTACTTGAGAACTATGTAACACTGTATGTATAGGCCAAAATTAGTGCATTTTGTTGTCTTGAATGTGGCTTCAACAGAAGGATGAATGCAGATAACTCTGCTTTGAAACCCTGCTGTGACAAATGCTCAAGTCTCGGAACTGGTTTGGGTCATTTGGCAGTAGATCTTTTGGTGCTTTTGGCTTTTCTAGTTGTCATATTTTACAGGCAGCTGTAGTAGAAGGAAAAGTTGTTAAATTTCTATCAGCTGGTTCTTCTACAGTGCTCTGGAAGCAGAACCATAGACATTCAATAAAGTTAAGATGATGGTGACTCAGCTGCTTTACTTTATATTCCTGATGGGTTTTTTTTGAAGCCCCTCTACATGTTCCTGCATTATACACCTATGCTGCTACTCTGCAAACATTACCTTCATTCTGAAATAAATGATCAAAAAGGATATGTATTCCCACACCATCCTTCTAAGGGCATAAGTGTCAGCCAGTTCTTCTGGTTTACAAGGGCTGTGGGAAGGAGAGAATAGTAACTTGATTGATAACTTTTCTTTCCCTTTGTTATAGTGAAGATGCAGCCTAATGCTAGGATACAAGCCTAACTTAGAGTATCATACCATATGCCCTACGCAAATGACAGCTATTCATTCAAAGTCTCAGACTCTTATAAATAGACATGTTCAAAAGGAGTCAGATTGTCCTGATACATGAAGCAACCTTAGGTATTTTGGAGAATTATATTCACCATCATCTGTGAAGTAGACCATATCACTTACCTCAGCTGTCCTTAAGTCTCTGCTAGGCTTCTGAAAGTGACTTTGACATTGCTTCTGTTTTCTTCCTTCCCACCTTTCTGCAGTATATATGCAATGTACCTCAGGCTTCAAGCATAGTGGGGCAACTAACAGCCAACTATTTCTCCTGGTTCTTCACTTCTGAGTCCTGTGAATCCATTTTCTTCTCTTCATTATAGCAACAAGCAGTTTACAGATTTTATCCTTAGAACGGCTTCACTTTAAAAAATGAGTGAAGTGGATGGCAGTAAGGCAAGCAAATGGTAATAATAATGTGTCCCTGGATAGTCTACCTGACTTGAGCTGACAGATTCTTAATTCATTCTGGAGGCTGTTCTCAGCATAGATGTGCCCTCTATGTTAAATAGGCTCAAGAGCCTAAATGCTAGAACTCCTCTAATAAAATCTTACAAAGTATATAATCAAGTAATGATACTACTGACCTTGCTTCCCTTCCCCCTTTTTTCTGTCTACAGATTCGTTGAATGTATAGAATGTGGAAGAAAAATGCACCAGATCTGTGTTCTTCATAACGAGATAATCTGGCCTTCTGGGTGAGGAATTTTTCCTTCTTGAGTAGAGAGTATATGATAGATTTACTAGAGTTAGTGCATAAACTTCCTTATATTGGTTATATTTAAGAGTGTCTCATGAAAGAAGTTGCATTCCCACCTGAAAATTTTACAGAATATATAGGGTAACATTAAATCGAGGCATCACACCTTACTGTGTTGTGTGTGAAGTTGTTTCCAATCTTAAATGTTTCTAACATTCCTGTGTACGGAAGAGGGCCTTTCAGCCTTATGTTTCAGCCTTTTATGTTTAAAGGTACTAGTCCTTCATGAAAAGATGTGTTTAGTTCTGGTAACAGTTTCATACTGGTCTATTTTCTGTACAAATCATATTGTTTTGTCATCTTAAAAAAAAAAATCTGTAACCACTAAAGAATTTAACAGGTGAATTCACTTTTTTGAGCTCAGTGGTCAAATTAAATCTGAAAAACAATCTAGTCTTATTTAGATACTCCATAGTTCTTGATCAAAATACTATTTTTCTTCTGATTGCTTAAAAAGCTGATAATTTATATGTAGATAAAACTCTGTAACAGTTTTAAGTGTTCCCTTTCTTGGCAAGAAAGCTATGACTTCTACCATTCTGTCGTCTCATCCACGTTGCTTGTAGAAGAGAGTAGACATCCTGTAACTGAGGAATAATCTGCCTATCATTTCATGCTACAGTGTACTTGGGTGTTTAGAAAAAAAAAATCAACCCTTTGCTTTCTGTGTTGTGGTATCTCATTTTCGTCAGAGACAGCAATTTGAGACTATTTGTTCCAAGAATACTTTAAGACAATATTGTTAGGCCTGCCAGTGGAGACCCTGTTTCCTAGGCTTGCAGGTGATGACATGGTGACTGACAGGAGATGTGCCCCCTGGAGCTTAGATCCTCCTCTGCAGCTCTGAAACAGTTGGGCCGTTTCTGCTGGCATTGTTCTTTTTGCTGTCTTTTATTTCAAATTTCAGTTAAGGTATTTTCCAGACCAAATAAGATCTGGTGAAAGATTTTGCTCTAATGATAAGATGCTAAGGAACTTTACAGTCTGACTTGGGGTGGTTTTTCACTTTCTCCTATTTTTCCTTCAGCTTTGTCTGTGATGGCTGCCTAAAGAAAACAGGACGAACCAGGAAGGAGAACAAATTCTCTGCTAAAAGTAAGATTCTGACACTTGCACCGACAAATAATTTAAGAATGGGACGAGGTGGCTTTTATGCTCATTTTGCATTTATTTCAATTTTTTTGAGTTAAAGGAGGATACTTTTGATCGGTTCTGAACCTCAATGCTGTGATGTTCAGAATCGTTGCATTCACAGGTGTTGTCATTGGTTAATAGCCTGTAGAGGGTAAACATACTGTTTTAGAGCACTGCTGATGCAAGATATACATCCTTTTATATCAATTTTAGTATTAATAGCATTGGGAAATAGTTGCTGTGTGACTGCAGTCTGACTTAAATTTATGATAACATGTTCGAGTCACCGTGACTACTGCTGCTCTTAAAAGCTTTGATGGAGGTGAAGGTTGCATCAGCTGGTGACAAAACTCTCTGTAGACATTTCCTCTTGATCAAGGCAGCTGATTTGAAGGCAGTGTAGGAGGAAATTTATGCTATCATTGTCCATCTGTTCTATAGACAAACTAAGTCTTTCAGAAGCTTCTTAGGTTGGTGTACTTCCTACAAATAGTGAGTATTTACATTTCTGCTAAAAAAAAAAAAATCCCCAGCCAACCAATAGCATCAAGATTCTGACAAGTATTAACTGTAGTGTTGAGCAGTTACTTTTTAAGGTCCTCCTTTGGAAAAAGAGGAAGGAGGATATCGAAGACTGTAAATTGTCTTGAAATTCAGGGGATGGCTTACAGTTCAGTCACAAGAAGTGTTCTCTTCAGCTGTTCTTATGAAATGGAAAGCAAACCAGTCAATGAATGGTTTCAACAGCCGAGTCTTTTTCCAAAATCTCCAAAATCAAAAATTCCTAGATTCACCAGGAATACAGGAAGAATACAAGGGTTCTTTTACATCTTTTATCTGGCAACCTGTATGTATTTCGTACTTAACGTAGTATAGTGGTGCTTTACTGAAAGGTGTCAAATTGGAAGAATGAAAAGCAGATACATAACTCTACCAGAAATAATGGATAGCAATGCAGTAACTTCTGTTACCCCAGAAGTCTTAAACTCCCTTTCGGCTTTAGGTTTTGTGTCAGCTAACGTTATGCTTGTACTTCTTTTTGCATGAAAATTGTTAGAAAATGAGAAACTTCTAAACTAATCTACATTACCTGCAGATACAGGTGTATTTAGTTGTTCTTTGCATTATTGAAATACATTCTTTTGGTAAGTGGAGAGGCTAACTTGGCTAGTGTAGCTTTATAGACGGAATGTACTTCCAAATGCAATGTCTGCTCTTGAAGCTATGTCTGAGAGCAGTGTTTTGTAATCCAGTTTAAGTAAGTAATAGCTTCTATGCAGGAGGAGCCTTAATTGTGATTGACTTCAAAGACAGATAGAAATTGGATTGAAATACAGATTCTTTCTTAATTTAAATAATGTATAAATGATGAACGTCCCTGCAGATGAAAAGCAGCTCACCCCATCTAGAAGTGTTACTGTTTAAAGATAAAGCTTTAATTTATGATAACATAGTGCATGCATCAAGAGTCACTTTTCATTTAACATCTGAATAGAGAAATCACATTTGAACAGTTCAGTTTTGTATATAAATAGAGCTGTATTTTTCTCCTGCAGGGTTACCGGCTACAAGACTTGGTACCTTCTTGGAGAACAGAGTCAATGATTTCCTAAGACGACAGAATCACCCTGAGGCAGGAGAGGTTACAGTTAGGGTGGTACACGCATCTGACAAAACTGTCGAAGTAAAACCAGGAATGAAAGCAAGGTATGTTCTTTCCATTTCTAATTTTGCTTTCTTTTGGGGGAGGTGGAAGCCATTTGAATTTACTTACATGCTACTATTTTGAAAAAATAGACTGTCGTATTCAAAACCTCACCACTGACCAGTTCTTGACAAACAGATGTTACAGCAGCATATTAATTAGTTGCGATGAGTGTCATCCTTTTCATAGTAAAAAGTGGATGCTTTGTATTTTGAGTAGTCTGTAAGCAATTAACTATAAAATTGCACTAAAATTACACTTACAGTAGCCCTCACTATGGCTGCCTTTACTTAGTGACATGTATTCTCCAATATGTGAATATATTCGGTATTCTTTACGCTGTGTAATCTGCAGGTTTGTGGACAGCGGAGAGATGGCTGAGTCTTTCCCTTATCGAACAAAAGCGCTTTTTGCCTTTGAAGAGATTGATGGCGTAGACTTGTGCTTCTTTGGGATGCATGTTCAGGAGTATGGCTCAGACTGTCCTCCACCCAATCAAAGGTGAGGAGCTGCATGAAAGTTTATTTTATTTTGGTAGTCTCAGTTGGGTGAAGCTTCTGAAGTTCTGTATAGAGCTTCCGTGCTGCATATGTGAACTCTTAGTGCTGTTAGCTTGTAGAAACAAAGTAGCTTCTGTAGGGAATATGTCAGTTAAGAGTCGCTTCTTACTGGGGATGCTGGCTGGCAGACAGTGTTGCCTTAAGGATCAGTTGTCAGTATTCTCAATGAAGGGATTGGATAGTTTTAGAGAGATGAGGCTAGGATATCAAAAGAAAGCTGAGTTCCTAGAGGTAAATTAGGATCAGAGGCTTTGAAGATTGCTGTTGTATTGGTTGCTTCAAATGTATAAAATAACATGAGTAAACTTGTAGAACTACTTTGAAATCTCTGCTTCTCATCATACCTTTTGGGTTTTTTTAGGCGAGTGTATATATCTTACCTTGACAGTGTTCATTTCTTCCGCCCTAAATGCTTGAGGACTGCTGTCTATCATGAAATACTAATTGGATATCTAGAATATGTCAAGAAACTAGGGTAAGTCTTTTTTAATGTTTTCTTCTGTGCAGTATTTGTGGTAGGTAGTTCTTACTGCAAATGAAATTACTACATCCTATTGTGCAGAATATGGTGCCTAAATATCAACTGGTGATAGACTAACTTGGCAACAACTGTGTATAGTTGAAAAGGAGAAAAGACAAAAAGGGATTGTAGGCTTTTCAGGAGAGGGTTATGCTTCAGATATTTTTAGGTTTCCAAACTTACGTAAAACTTTATGTTTAAGTAGAAAAAGTGAGCCTTTTTATCTGGACCACAAAATTTTGCTGGGCTTATTGGTAGTGCAGTCCCTTTGTAATGCGATGCTTTAATCAGGTCATTCCTTTGGGCTGGCAAGTAAGTTTTTAACCATGTTTATAAGGAGAAAGGTAAGTGCATTCTCTCTGTACTGATTAACTCTGTAACAGCTGTGTAAGGCCACTAAGAAACCTCTTCTAGAATGAGTAGTTGAAATTGTGAGAAACTGAAAAGTCAGAAGAAAGAGGAGAGTATACTTGGGACAGCACAAAAGAGAACACAGAACAGCTGAAGAAATGCGAAAGGTAGAAATTAAATTACCGTGATTACTGAAATAGAAAAGGCAGTGAAGTAAACATCAGTCTATTGTCAAAGGTATCTGATGTAGATTGGCAGTTATTCATGAAAAAATTGTTAGGGACTATGTTTAGAGTAGTTGCATGAGAAAAATTAGGGGAGTCGGAATGGAGGTGGGTGGTACTGTCTTCAGTGCCTTCAAAGGCATACATTAGGCTTCTTTCTGCTTTTTTTATTGCGTATTTTCTAACCCGTGAGTCTGTAAAATTGCTGCATAGAGCCCGGACCTCAGTTTTACTTAATGCTATTTTCTGTGCTAATGGGTAACATCAGGTTCTCATTTTGGGAAAACAATATTGGTCACGCAGTATCATCTCTCCCTTCTCAGGAAGACGGAATGACAACTGGCTGCAGTTCCCAGGGTTTGGGTAGGGTTCTGCAGAGCCGTTTCTTAACACGGCAAGGATGGCTATTTTTCTCTAACTTGAGATCTGATTATTCCTCTTACTGGAGTTCTTTTCAAAAACTAACAGAAAAGAACTGAGGAAGATGTGATCTTTGTAGTATTATAGTCTCTGCAGCTGCTTCTATTTGGATGTCATCTGTCTTCATAGTACTTAGATAGTACACCCAATAGCCTAGGGGTTGACAGTGACTGTTTAGTCCCAGATAAAATTGTGAAACCTTTTTAAAGGATCCTTAAAGTTAAAACAACAACAACAACAAAACCAACAAAAACAAAACCCAAAACAAAAAACAGAGGATTTACAGGAGAAAAGTGAATTGTGTGTTTAAGTAAATGTTTTTAAAATGTTTCTAGGTAATGGATGACTGCACTGTCTCAAGGAAAAAGAATTCTGGCTTTTACTACTGAAATACCTAGTCTCTATCTTTCTCTTATTAGTTAACAGGGAGGTGGCAATTGTGGGTCCATATCAGGCTTTGATTTTTATCTAGGCTGGAAAATATGCAGACTTTATATAAACTATTCCACATATAGCACTGAACTTTTAAAAATTAGTGAAAAGATGGTAATGCTGTCACATGCATGAAACCGGAATGAACATTAGAATTAAAATCTTGGGGAGCTATAATTATTGTCCATCTGGTAACACCAGCCAACTTTGTAGTGGCTCCATCTCGTGGCAGAGAGGACAGCAAGCTCTATTATTCGTCAGAGCCCACATGTACTTTTTTGTCTAATGATGCTAGGTATACTACTGGACATATCTGGGCATGTCCGCCTAGTGAAGGAGATGACTACATCTTCCATTGCCATCCTCCTGACCAAAAGATACCCAAACCCAAACGACTGCAAGAGTGGTACAAAAAAATGCTGGACAAATCTGTGTCGGAGCGCATTGTCCATGATTACAAGGTTTGTTAAGTTTATGTTGGGGGGGGTGTATGGGGGGGTGCAGGGGCAGGGGGGAGTGTTGACCAGTCTTGTCTTCATTTCTTCCTTGCCTTGTGCATTGTGCCTGATTCTTGAAGTTTACTGTATTAGCTTTAAGTGAGCTGAGCACTAAAAGTTTAGAGTTAAAATATATCCTCTTCAAAGCATGTAGCTTCTGAAACCATTCTAGCAAGAGATTTGAAAAGATTCCTTAGAACAAACTAAATTCTTGCGAAATACTGTGAAATAGAGCAAATCTCATTTCACTAATACAAAGAAAATATATGGACTCTTTAGTCTTCCTGTGCTAAATAAAATTGCAGGGTTAGGCTGCTGATGCAGTTAGAAGTATGTAAAATCTTTGGAATTATCAGGACTTCAGCTAGTGTGGATAATATAGTGATTATATTGTTGCATTTGGTAAGTATGCTTATTGAAGTCTAGCACATGGTAATGATTTATTTCTTCGGAGTGGGAATATTTGAAATGTATTTGATGAATTCTCTGAAACTGATGCAGTGTTAAATCTGCATTTAGAATGTGCTCTCATAAAATGGATTGAAATATTAAGCTCTCCTTTGTTTATCTGCTGTTGCCTTTTTTTATCACTTATTGAAAAGGTTGCCTTTACTTATGTGACTTGTAATAGTGGTAACCAAGTGTTTTGCTCTCTTTCAGGATATATTTAAGCAGGCAACAGAAGATCGTCTAACAAGTGCGAAAGAGCTACCTTACTTCGAAGGAGATTTCTGGCCTAATGTTCTAGAGGAGAGCATTAAGGAACTAGAGCAAGAGGAAGAAGAACGGAAGAGAGAAGAAAACACTAGTAATGAAAGCACGGATGTAAGAATGCTTCTGCTATTTCATGATCTAATGTAAAAGTTGTGATTATGTATGGCTAATTAAAAAAAAGGGGGGGGGCTAGGCACTTTGGTTAGCTGGCTTTTTCACCTTTCTAGCTTCACTGTAATACAAATTTCAGTTTTACATTTTATAAATTAGAGCTGTTAAAATACCACTGAGCTACATTTGTACGAGCTCAGTAGCTGTTCATATGTCTATAAACCTAAGTAATTACCGAAGTCAAAGATTGAAAGAGCTGCTAGTTGAATATTTTGCTGCTGAAATCCAATTGTTATCAATGTTCATGCTGCAGCCTCAGCCTAACTTGGAAGCTTTTTCCTTAAGCTTTAACTTTTGGACAGTGGGTAACTCTTTTCTTTCCAACTTAGATGTTATAATACAGAACATTCTGAGAAAGTAAGGGTGATTTAGTAGTTCGCTCAGTACAGGTTTTTTTGTAGAAAGCTGAAGCACAAAATACTGCTGAAATGTTTTGGGGCTACTTAAACTAGAGAAATTTCTTGCTGGTATCTTGTACAACTTCTTTTTTT
The DNA here is from genome assembly GCF_030936135.1 of Gavia stellata. NCBI lineage: Eukaryota > Metazoa > Chordata > Aves > Gaviiformes > Gaviidae > Gavia > Gavia stellata. The sequence goes on along the minus strand of NC_082597.1, from coordinate 56,598,340 downwards.
GAGAATGTGCAACAATTGTGCTTTCACATTCCACAAAGAACAAAAAAAGGTATGCCTCTTAATTCAACAATAAATTTGAAAATGAACAGATGTGGAATTTATTCATCTGCCCATCCTTGGATCTTCTGAGCTTTATGGAAGAGGTGGTGAACCTAGGATAAAGTTAGTAGTTTTGCTCATACAGTAGTACTTGTTAGTTAACTCTGTTTAAACACTGCTGTTTTGTCATCTTATTAGATATTAGATTTTTGTTGGGGTTTAGAATTAATCTTTTTCCTAGAAGACCTTTTGGATCAAAAAAATTAGGTTTAACATTACAATTAGGACTTGCGGTGGTTCTGTGCTGTTCTTTGCAACACCTCCTTTCAAGGACTTCAAATAAACTAAGTGCAAGAGTAACCTGGGAATTAGGCAACTTGATATCAAATTTGCATTAACTAACATCTTACAAACCTTTAAGTAACACTTAAGTTTTCTACTTGGCATAGCTGCAAGTTCCCATCTCTCTAATATATCAGAAACTAGTTGTGAAGAATCTGACCTAGCTCTGTGTGTGAGGTTGGTCAACACTTACTTGATCCTCCACAGCAGTTTGGCCCCAAAATCCTGTGATGGGGGAAGCTTGCAGCATATTACTATTTAAACTTTACTATTAAAAATAATTTCAATTCTTTATTGATCCCATGTTTTGCTTCTTGAAAATGAGGCAACAATAAACTGTACTCTCAAGTGAAATGATAGTCATTCATGTTCACTGGAAATTTCCATCCTGACAAAGTTATTACAAGCTTAGGAAAAATGCTTACTTGGATAAGAATTGCTTTGATCCTTGATCATCATACACTGTAGTGTTTTGAGAGGCCCTGTGAGAAGCACAGAGAGGAATAAATTGTTCATTGCTAATTGATTATAATTGAAGTCAAACTGACCCGTTTTGTTCGACTGTTGCAGGATATGGCAGGAGGAAGGTGCATACTAGAAATTGCACTACTAATGCCTTTTGGACTCAGAACAACTTCATATCAAAATCAGTTTAATGCAGTCTATTAAAAAATAAAAATAAATCTGTCAGGTGTAACAAACTAAATCTAGGTGAATTAAGTCTTTCTTGGTTAGTGCAATATCAGTTGTACTTTTCAGTTATTTTTAGTTTTGAATTGCATTGAGAAGCCATCTGCTGAACGCCTTTGTGTGATTATCCAAGAGGTTCTTCAGTGTTCAACTATAGCAGACAAACAGGTTTCGGTAAATAACACTTCTCTCGCACCTCCTGAGCATTTATGCTTTTAGTGTTTTTTAGAATTATGTATTGCTGATCTTGATATCTTCTGGAGTGATTCTAACGGAATTAATTTAATGTTTCAGGGGGCCCTTATAAGTGTCTTCAGAGTAAATTATTGTGAAGTGTGTTTTGTCTTGCAGTTATAGAAGATACGAAAGTCATAAAATGCTGATGCGGTGTAGCTTAGATATCTGACATAAAATGCCTTTAAAATTAATAGGTGAGCAAGGGAGACAGCAAAAATGCCAAAAAGAAGAACAACAAGAAGACAAGTAAGAACAAGAGCAGCTTGAGCCGTGGCAATAAGAAAAAGCCTGGCATGCCCAATGTGTCCAATGACCTCTCCCAAAAGCTGTATGCCACTATGGAGAAGCATAAGGAGGTAAGAGTTGGTAGAATGAGAAATATGTATTTTACTTAAGTACAGAGGTGTACAAAGCTTTGATACTTCAGACTTGTGCCCTATGAATTATAAAGGTTTGGCGGGAGAATTGAGTGACACAGCAGACAAGTATCAGTAAGTCTGGGCGCTCCTTGCTGTGAGGGCAGTGGGGATAAATAGAACTGCTGTCATACAGAACTTCCTAACAGTCCAGATTGTCACAACAGTTTTACTGTTACTGTTCTGTCCATTGTTCCTTACCTAATGCTTCTGAAGAAGGTGAACCTGCAGGACACTCAGAGTTTTGAAATTTCCCGGTCTTCACAAACACACCACCTTGGCAGCACATCATTCAAGTGTTAGTTGGTCCTGGAATTGTACACTCTGTGTAATGAAGTTTGGCAACCAAAACATCTTGATAAGTGCTGGCATTAAGTCTTTTCACTTTTCAGGTATTCTTTGTCATCCGTCTCATTGCTGGCCCTGCAGCTAACTCGCTGCCTCCCATCGTTGAGCCTGACCCACTCATTCCGTGTGACTTGATGGATGGGCGTGATGCTTTCCTAACCCTTGCTAGAGACAAGCACCTGGAGTTCTCCTCACTACGAAGGGCTCAGTGGTCAACAATGTGCATGCTGGTGGAACTGCATACCCAGAGCCAAGACCGCTTTGTTTACACCTGCAATGAGTGCAAGCATCATGTGGAGACCAGATGGCACTGCACTGTTTGTGAGGTATGCTTGGTGAAGTTTTCCCTACTTGTGTCCCCGTATCTCTGTGCCCAGGGTGCTTTTTACCTGAACTAATTTCTCAGTATTAACTGATGGAAAAAGATCTGTACAGCTCATCCTCTGGCAGTTCAGAAAGAATGGCGAGGAAATGTTTTCCATAACAAGCGATTCTACTAATCTGCTACTTGGTGTGATTTTTGTCTTCTACTTTACTTTTTTTTTTTCCACTTCAAGCTGTGGAGAACGGAAGTAGAATTGTATTTCCTGTAGTTGATTTAAGGTGCTGCTGCTTAAGCAGTTGGGAATTGTAGCAATTGCTTGAGCTGTAATGGTAGGATCAGCTGATTTTTTTCTGAAGAGCAATGCATCCTTCCTTCTTCCAGAGTCAGAAGTGTTGTGCTGCAGTGTTTCTGTAAATAGGGCTCTCCATTGGTTTACTGGCATAGAGGTTTTGCTATGCTAGAAGTCAGATTCCTGTACTTGAGTGACTCTTCCACTACCCTGCTGTCTCTCTGTAGAATGCTGCAAACAGCATTTTTGTCTTCAGAACTGTTTGCAATTCTCAGTGTGTTTGAAGATCAAGTCCAGTGGTCTGGGTCAATGCTGTGCCCTCCAGAAGCTGGACTAACCTTGAATCTGGCTTGTAACTTAATTTTTTAGCCTACTAGAAGTAAATGACTGTCTCAGATTCAGATCTGAAAAGCTTTGATTAAAATTTGATGCTCCCATTTCCTCATATATACCAGAAAATAAATTCTAAATTTCCTATGTATTAATGAATCCTGAGGACTTGGATCTCTTTCTTAAAGATCAATTATTGAGCCCAAACTCGTGTGCTGTTGCTTTCCCAGAATGTAAATGCTGTTCTGTTCTTCTGTCTGCACACTCTGCTGTTCAACTCGCCTGAAAACTGAAAATGCAGCTTTAATTCTCCTTTTTTCTTTGAAAATTGATACCTCTTCTGCCACTCTTGCCCTCTTCTTTTGAAGTAGCAGCAGATGGGCAGCTATTTGTTCCTTGCCTTTTTCTTCTCTTTCCTATCAGGAAAGAAAGGGATTTTTCTGGCCCAGCTGAATAATGTGTGACTTATTAGCTCAGAGCAAACTTGTTTTTCAAGCTATATATATTTGTGTAGATTTCAGACACCCTTATACCCACACACTTTCCCTGGCTATAATTTGGATTTATTCCTTGTCTAGTACTTCAACATGGTGTGAAAGATGGGATTTTTCCCTAGAGCAACAATTTGCCTGGAACAGACTGGGGGTAATTTGTTGATGTGGCATGACATCATTTATTTATTGTATGGAATTTCAGGAACACTGATAACTTTCCCTTTGTTGTCTTTCCAGGATTATGACCTGTGCATCACCTGCTATAACACTAAGAACCATGACCACAAGATGGAAAAATTAGGCCTTGGTCTAGATGATGAGAGCAACAACCAGCAGACTGCAACTACCCAGAGCCCTGGTGATTCCCGCCGCCTGAGCATTCAGCGCTGTATCCAGTCTCTGGTCCATGCCTGCCAGTGTCGTAATGCCAACTGCTCACTGCCATCCTGTCAGAAGATGAAACGGGTTGTCCAACACACCAAAGGCTGCAAACGCAAAACCAACGGAGGATGCCCCATCTGCAAGCAACTCATTGCTCTCTGCTGCTACCATGCAAAGCACTGCCAGGAGAACAAGTGCCCAGTGCCCTTCTGCCTCAACATTAAACACAAGCTCCGTCAACAGCAACTTCAGCACCGCCTGCAACAGGCACAGATGCTCCGAAGGAGGATGGCAAGTATGCAGCGGACCGGTGTGGTAGGCCAGCAGCAAGGATTACCCTCGCCGACGCCAGCCACCCCAACAACTCCAACAGGCCAGCAGCCCCCAACACCGCAAACCCCACAACCCCAGCCTCCACCCCAGCCTGCCTCGCAGCCTCAACCTGCACCTCCCAACAGTATGCCGCCCTACACCATGCCAAGAACTCAGCCCCCCAGTGCTGTGTCCCAGGGCAAGGCAGGTGGCCAGGTGACTCCTCCAACTCCACCCCAGCCACCTCAACCACCAGTTCAGGGTCCTCCTCCAGCAGCAGTGGAAATGGCCATGCAGATCCAGCGGGCAGCGGAGACGCAGCGTCAGATGGCGCAGGTTCAGATCTTCCAAAGGCCAATTCAGCACCAGATGCCCCAGATGCCGCCTATGGGAATGAACCCTCCACAGATAGGCAGAGGTCCTGGTGGTCATATAGATCAAGGTATGGGGCCGGCAGGAATCCAGCAGCAGCCACCGTGGGTGCAGGGGGCCTTACCCCAAGCTCAACTGCAGCCAGGAATGCAGAGGCCATCCATGATGTCAGTAGCCCAGCCAGGTCAGCCGATGAATATGGCACCTCAGCCAGGGATGGGTCAGGTACCTGGCACTGCTCAGCCCAAACAACCACCTCTGCCCCAGGCAGCCTTACAAAACCTGCTGCGGACTCTCAGGTCTCCCAGCTCACCCATGCAGCAGCAGCAGGTGCTTAACATCCTTCACTCCAATCCTCAGCTGCTGGCTGCTTTCATCAAGCAGCGGGCTGCCAAGTATGCAGGGTCCCAGAATCCCCAGGGGATGACAGGTCAGCCTGGCATCCCCCAGGGTCAGCCGGGGCTCCAGACGCAGCAGGCCATGCAAGGGCAGCAAGGAGGGGTGCACCCCAACCCAGCCATGCAGAACATGAACCCCATGCAAGCGGGAGTGCAGAGGCCCAGCATGCCCCAGCAGCCACCACAGCAGCAGCCGCAGCAGGCCATGGCTGGGATAAATCCTCAGGCGCAGCAGATGAATATGAATCACTCGGGGATGGCTCCCCAGTTCCGAGACCTCCTGATGAGACGGCACCAGATGATTGAGCAGCAGCGTCACCAGCAGCAACAGCAGCAGCAGGGAGCAGGACCAGCACTGGGGCCAGGGATGGCCAACCACAACCAGTTCCAGCAGCCCCAGGGCGTCGGGTATCCCCAACAGCAACAGCAGCAGCAACAGCAGCAGCGAATGCAGCATCACATGCAGCAGATGCAGCAAGGAAACATGGGACAAATAAGCCAGCTTCCACAGGCGATGAGTGCAGAGACAGGAGCCAGTTTGCAGCAGGCTTTCCAGCAGAGGCTACTTCAGCAGCAGATGGGGTCCCCAGCTCAGCCCAATCCAATGAGCCCCCAACAGCACATGCTCCCCAATCAGGCCCAGTCCCCACACCTCCAGGGCCAGCAGCTCCCTTCATCGCTCACCAATCAAGTGCGTTCTCCGCAGCCTGTACCCTCACCGCGGCCCCAGTCCCAGCCCCCCCATTCCAGCCCGTCCCCCCGGATGCAACCTCAGCCTTCTCCACACCATGTCTCCCCGCAGACCAGCTCCCCACATCCAGGACTGGTAGCTGCCCAGGCTAACCCCATGGATCAAGGGCACTTTGCCAGCCCGGATCAGAGTGCAATGCTTTCCCAGCTTGCTAGCAATCCTGGCATGGCAGGCCTCCATGGTACAAGCGCCACGGAACTGGGGCTCAGCTCCGAGAACTCGGACTTGAATTCAAACCTTTCACAGAGTACACTAGACATACACTAGACACACTGTAGCATTTTGGGAGCAAAAAAAAAAATTAAAAAAAAAGAAAAAAAACTTATTTTCTCAAGACTTTTTGTACTGAAGACAAATTTTTTTGAAACTTTCTTAGCTAAAACAACATTTTTCCCTGGAACACATCTGAACTCTGCAGCAGTAGTTTGTGGTTTTAAAAACAAACCAACAACAAACCTGAGGGACAGTAGAGTACAAAGAATATATTTTTGTTATGGCTGGAATCATCACCAGTCCTTTTTCTTGGGTTTTTTTTCCTTGTGTGCGTTGGGGAGGTCAGGGGAAGTGGGTGGTCTTTTGGCTGTTCACCAAAGGATGCCCTACTCATGCCTCCAATAGGTTTTATTTTTTTTTAAATTAATGAAAATATGTAATATTGATAGTTATTATTTACTGAGGCAGATGGTAAACATTTTCCCTATTCTGTTTTTTCTTCATGTCACTGCAAAAAAAAAAAACCACAACAAAAACAAAACAAAAAAACCCCACAGGAGAACCTTTTCCTAAAACTGGAGGACAAAAGGGGTTAATGTTGCTTTAAAAATACATTACATATATAAATATATATATATAAATAAATACCAATCTTTTCCTCTTTGGTTGGAAATATGTCAATTCTTTGAAAAATGTAAAAATATTAAATAACTCAGTCCCCTCCTGAAGTCTACTTTTGTCCTCCAAGAATTTTCTATACAAGAGTCTGAGCTAAAAAAAAAACTTCAAGTATTAAAATAATTTGTACATGTAGAGAGAAAACAACATTTTTGCAAATACACAGGGGCAGCTGCCAAATGGATGTAGTATATATATTGTGGTTTCTGTTTTCTTGAAAGAATTTTTTTCGTTATTTTTACATCTAACAAAGGAAAAGAAAATAAAAAAGAGGGTAAGAAACAATTCCAATGGGATGATTTTAACCTGAGAAAAAGTCCCTGGGGTTTCTTCTTGATGCTTGCTTTCTCTCTCCTGTGCCCCTTTCCCACCCTCTTCCACTTTCTGTAAAACTTGAAAATAGAAAGCAAAAAACCCTCAAATGTTGTAAATCATGCAATTAAAGTTGATTACTTATAAATATGAACTTTCGATCACTGTATAGACTGTTAAAAATTGATTTCTTATTACCTATTGTTAAATAAACTGTGTGAGACAGACAGCTTGTTTTTAATGTTTCCCTTCTCTCCCACATGTGTTGCTTGTTCTTAAAATGGTGGGGGTAGCAGACTATATGCTACTTCAAATGTTTGCTATTTAGATGTCGGAGAGCTATTTAATGTATATGACTGTTTTAAAATGCAAAAATCTAATAAGGGACATGGAGTAATAATTAGTCTTCTAAATGGACACTTTTGGTACAACTCTGCATTCGCGTTTGTTCCTGGCATGTATCTTACCAAAGAAACGAGGTCTGACCTCAACAGTTGTGCCAGTCAGCTGTACCCCACCCTGCTCACACAGCCTGGGAGCAGCTGATCTTCAAAGGACCTATTTTGCATTTTGAAATGAGAACTATTGTTTGCATATGTGATATTAAAAGATCCTATTTCACTTTGAATATATTGTACCCCTTTTGGCACTGAAGCGTGAGCATGAGGTAAGCTCGTGTGGATGCCCCATAGACGCTGCACTGAGACGACATGTGGGTGCCCCATCGCCCTGTGTTGCATCTGGTGATCTGCCAGATGTAGGGCATGTGTGGTCAGTTACTGTATATTATATATATATTTTGGGGATTTCCTGAAGAGAAATGCTTCAACTGTGGAGCGTGTGTGTAGTAAACCCAGTTGTGTGCTGCCGATAGCTGCATACACATGGAGTTAAATCTCATCATGTAAGAACATGTGTGCTGGCTGGACACCACCTATGCGGCTGGTCCATTGAGGGCTTCCCAAAATACCACCTTATTCTGTGCCTGTATCTACAGTGCTGGCTGACTAGGGAATTACACACCTGGGAGACCCAGATGTGACCAGAGCACAGCTGCATAACACCAGGTGTGTTGTATGTCCATGGATCCTAGACAAATAACAATATGAGCAAGCTGCCCTCAGGAAACTGCTGGTGGAAGGTGATGGAGGGGGGGAACCTGGACAGATGGGAGCCTCAGCCAAGTGCCAAACAAAAGTAATGGTGTATTGTGAAGTGAACAGATGTTAGAAAATGGGAGTAAAATGCTTGATATTTGGGTATAAACACAAGTAGGACAATGAATCTTGTATTTAAAAAAAGGCATGTTTGGTAGCAAGGCTTAAGCAAGATGGTGGAAAGTTCCTGGAAGGCTTAAGGAAGCCAGCGCTGTGCTTTGGTATTCTCCCTTGGGTAATTCTCATACCGATCACCACTGTGTGGCGCAGCGCAGCTCTGCACCAAGCCCACAATGACCTCGTCTGCTTTGGGAGGGACTGCTGTTGACCTACTCTAAAGGAGAGCAGAAAACAACAAGCCACATGTTGAATGCCAGGGCAGCAGACTAGGGTGGTTTAGATCTGCATTCTCCATGCCCATCACGGCAAGCTTTCCTCTTCCCACCACCCAAGCAAAGCCCAGGTTTACTTTCAGTCTTGGGGCTTCTCGGGCTGGAGGGTAAGTGAAATTCCTTCTGACCCCATACTGGCTAGTGAAGTGTAAAGTGCACCCAGCTTTGTGACTTGTATGCTTGTCGTGCATCCCAGCTTACAGGCATGAATGAAAGCTGTTCACTATGTTAGCACAAAAAACTTGTTTTGAATTTGTTCCGGCCTGCATGGGAGAATCTTGTCCATGCTGAAGTGGGGAAGATTCGAGACCCTTGCAAAGCAGCTTTGATTCAAAGAGCTACAGCTCTTCCAACTCTGAATGCCAACAAGCAACTTGCTTAAAAGATGCCACGAGACATTTTATGGGACAGCAGAGCTGCTCTGTCCCTCTTTGTAGATGCTGACTCTGAGCCAAGTTGAAACATTTTATTGAGGTGGTGTGGGTGATAGAGGGTCTTGAATTTTCATGGGGTTTCTTTCCCTTACATCCCTTTGCCTCTGCTTTCCTTGATTCTACTGGAGAACGAGAACCTAGCAGTTGGGGAAATACTATGGCTGACTGGGGAAGTGGTAGGACTTCAGGACGGCAACAAAATTCACGTCATCTGTATCACTGCCGTGTGCTCTTGCCGATCAGTTGTATCCAAGTTAGAGTAGGTTGTTTCACTTATTGGACCAGCAAAAACAACTCACACCCAACATTTTAGCAGTCCAGTCAGATTTATTGTCTAGTTACAATGATGCTAATGCTTACAGTCAAATAATACATGGTTCAGTGATGTAAACTTCTAATGTCTGCCCCTTTGAGTCCTAGGGTCAATGACTGAAGTTGTAGGTGGGGAGGGCTTACAGTCACATGGAGGAGTATAATCATGGTTTCTCCCTCAGTCTTGGGGTCACCTGTTTGTAAAAAATACTCTACACCTTGCTCTTCTCTGGTTCATTGTTCCACATTATGTACGAGTTTACTGTTTGTGGACTGGTTTACGTATATTGCATACTCGTTCTTTGTTATCCCTAAATCTGGTTTTCATAGATTCATAGAATCATTTAGGTTTTTACCCAGCTCCCAGTTACTGTGACTTAGCTACTGGTGAATTGCTTGTAGCTGGGTTTGCAGTATTGTTCTGTGACTGTATGTGTCTGCACTGCTTTTTTTTCTTTCCCCCCTCAAATTCTACACAGAGCCACTTGTTAGTACAGAACCACAGAATGGCTGAGGTGGGCAGGCACCTCTGGAGATCATCTAGTCCACCTCCCTGCTCAAAGCAGGGTCACCTAAAGCACGTTGCACACAGCCTTGTCCAGATGAATATCTCCAGGATGGAAGTGCCACAGCCTCTCTGTGTACTCCCCCCAGATATCTATACACATGGATAAAATCCCCCTGAGCCTTCTCTTCTCCAGGCTGAACAGTCCCAGCTCTCTCAGCCTCTCCTTGTGTGACAGATGCTGCAGTTGTCTCATCATCTTCCTGGCTGTTTGCTAGACTCACTCCACAATGTCCATGTCTTTCTTGTACTGGGCATCCCAGACTTGAACACAGCATTGCAGATGTGTCTCACCAGTGCTGAAGGGATCACCTTCCTCCACCTGCTGGCAATGCTCTTCGTAATGCAGCTGAGGAGGCTGTTAGCTGCCTCTGCCACAAGGGCACGTTGTTGGCATATTCAACTTGCCACCAGGACCCCCAGGTCCTTTTCTGCCAAGCTGCCTTCCAGCATGTGTTGGTGCATGGGGTTGTTCCTCCCAGGTTGAAGATTTCACATTTCCCTTTGTTGAACTTCATGAAGTTCCTGTCAGCCCATTCCTTCAGCCTGTTGAGGTCCCTCTGGATGGCAGCACAACCCTTTGGTGTATCTGCCGCTCCTCCCTGTTTTGTACCATCTGTGAACTTCTGAAGATGCACTCTGCCCCATCATTTGGGTCACTAATGAAGATGTCGTTAAACAGTATTAGCTCTAGTACCCAGCCCTGGGTTACATCACTAGTGACTTGCATCCTCTGAACTTCGTGCCACTGATCCAAACCCATCAATCCACCTTGCTATCTATTTATCTAGCCCGTACTTCCTCAGTTTGTGAGGAAGTTGTCAGAGATGGTGTCAAAAGCCTTAAGTAAATTCAAGATGAACAACATTCACTGCTCTCCTCTCATTCACCAAGACAGTCATAGAATTGTAGAAGGCTGTTGGGTTGCTTAAGCATGATGTCCCCTTCATAAATCCATGGCAACTACTCCTGTTCACCTTCTTGTCCTTAGTGTGTTTGGAAATGGTTTCTGGGAAGCTTTGCTCTGTCACCTTCCCAGGGATTGAGGTGAGGCTGACTGGCCTGTAGTTCCCAAGATTCTCTTCCTTCGAGACAGGAGTCTCATTCTTCCACTCCTCAGCAACTTCCTCCGCTCACCATGTCCTTTCAAAGATAATAGAGAGTGGTCTTGAAATGACATCAGGAAGCTCCTTCAGCACTTGGGTGTGCAACCGTCAAGTCCCATGGACTTCAGCATGTCTAGTTTGTTTAAATGTTCTCTAACCTGATTCTACTTCACTGAGTCTCCCTTGCTCCACATATTCCCTCTGGTGTCAGGGAGCTGGGATTGCTGAAAGCAGGGAACTTCAGAGAGGCACCCAGATGTGCTGATTTCCCAGAAAAGTTATGAGAGCTTTCCCCAGGAAGCTGTCCTCCCAGCACATCCTTGTTTTCATCCATACACATGGGCTGGGCCCCCGTCTGCTGTGTATCAAGATCTCTCCTGTCCACATCACACTGCAACCTTTGCTTGCCAGGCTAGTCCATCACTTCTTCATTTGATTCTCAGTTCTCCTGTCCCTCACCTGTTGTCCCTAGTTTAAAGCTCTTCTTCACAGGTTGGGCAGCCTTTGTTTGCTTAGCAAAGATGTTTTTGCCCCCTTGGTCAGGTGGATCCCATCTCTTCCTGGCAGTCCTTGATCCTTGAAGAGGTCACATGGTCATAAAAGCTGAATCCCTATTGACACTAGCTGCACAACCAGTTGTTGACCTGCAGGCTACATCTGTTCCCTCTCAAGTACCTTCCCCCTACCAGCAGAAGACCACTCAGCCCCCATACTTATGCCCATTGCATCCAAAGCCATGAAGTCACACTTGATATGCTCTGGGTCTCCCCTAGCAGTATTGTCGATGCCCACATGGAAGAGCAGCAGCAGGAGTAACAGTGTGAGGGCTGGACAAGCCTTGGCAGCCTTTCCATAACATCCCAGATCTGAGAACCCAGCAAGCAGCACATTTCCTTAGGCAGGTTGGTAGATGGGGACCTCCGTCCCCTGCAGCAGGGAGTCTCTCACTACCAGCACCCACCGCTTCCGCATGGTGCTGCTGCATGGCTCAGGCCCAGGCAGTTCAGACGTTTCACTGGACACAGCTCCCAGCCTCACATCTGCTGTGAGGGCACTGAACTATTTCTGTTGTTGTCCTGTACATGTGCAGGTGGAGCAGGAGACATCCTCCTGGTGCCACAAGTCACAAGCTTCCGGCCTTCATCATCGTGGGAGTCTCTGATTCCCAACCCAATGAGCACAGACTCTGCCTTCGGTACAGGTGGGGGGTTCAGGCTCTTGAAACTGCAGGGTCTCCAAGAAGATCCTGTTCTGCTCCAGCCTCAGCCAAAGCAAGAAGCCTCAAACACTCCCTGCAGCACAAGACTTGCAAAGCTGTATCCTCCCACAGGAGAGCTCAGTCTGGGTGGAGGCTCTGACATTACAGGGAGAGCTGTTCCAGGGGCTGCAGCAGACCATGCCACGTGGCACGTCACCACCATTGCTGAGCACGGGGACCCTGACCCTCTCTGTGCATCCCGCTGTGCAAACCCCTGTGTCTCTTAGCTGCTCTCCAGGAGCTGCACTCTAGGCCCAGCAGTTACATAGACTTCTCCCTAGTACCTGCTATCTATTACTTACAATAATACATACGCAGTAAGTGTCGCACCAGGTAATTGTACAAAAACTAAAACAATGTTGGGAACAGTCATCTGGTCATTAGACAATTGCTGTAACAGCAAAACGAGCTACAACACAGTTCCTGGCAGGCCAAGACAAGTCCAGACAAAGCCTTACAGGGCCTGAGTTACTCACATAAGGCAGAGCTTGTGGCCGCTTACAAGCGGTGGCAGCACCACAAGGCTGAGGTACACAATGTGACAGTGACAGCCATTCCAGTTTCTGCTTCCTTTTCCAGTGCTTCTTCCAGTGTTTGATACACACACAGTTCCTCTGCAAGAAACTCCACCTCCTGTTTCCGAGATGGTCTTTTTACACACACCATGTCCTTGATTGTGCTGCTTCCAGTTCCAACCAAACTCAAGGACTCTGGCCCAGCCTCTCTGGAGAGTCTGGAGCGGGACCTGTATTGAAAGACAGCAGCGGTCGGAAGCATCTACTCCTAATGAGTAGATCCTTAAAATAAGCTTTTCTTTGAAGAACAGCCATACGTTGCCCTGGATGGGGAATGTTTGTTTCTACAAACCCTCTTAGCGGCTGCCTTTGTACAACACAACCCTTGGGTAACTGTCAGTTTGCACAAGGAGCCATTTCCTCCCTTGGCTTGTCAAAACAGATCACGTGCTATAGATTCTGGCCTGGGACAGAGCCTAGGCTGGCCCCTGAAAGTGTGAGAGCACAACAGGCTCCATCTGCAGTGGTTTCATAGCATTTATTTCTCCATCACGACTGAAAAGCCACAGAGCTACTCCGTCAGCCTCGGCAGGCATGTTGTGTGCATTGGCATCTGCCTGCCCAACTGCGATCTGGCACTTCATTTAGAAAAATGGGGGTTTGATGATTTGCTTGAGTTGCCTTAGTTGCACTCCCTTAGAACAGGGTCTTGCCTGTAACTCCCCAGCAAGGATCCTGCACACAGTGGATGTTTGAAAGGAAAACCTGTTCTGTAACCGGTGCTGTGGGTAGCCTATGGGCAATCAGCCATGGCTCCAGTCAATGCTTGTAGGAAGTGTGGTGGATTTACGGCGGGTGGAGGAATTACTATTGGCACCATCTCCCATAGCCATCTTTGAAGCCCTTCATAGCTCCTGGTGAAGTTGGCAGGGCTCAGACTGTTGTTTTCCCCAGGTGTGCTGGGTGATGGCAGGCTCTGGCATATCTTGGGAGCACAGAGCTAAGTGGGATGCAACCACGAGCTCTGCCAGTGGGTGTTCTGCTTCTCCCCGTGCCCGCACAGTCCCCAGGACAATAGCAGGAATGGGAAGGCAGTGACAGTGGCATTACAAGAAGAACGCTCTTTGCCAACCCCGCTCCTCTGGCTGAAAGGGCATAGCTTCTGCTGCCCAGAAAAGCATGGAGTCCTTCACTTAGGTTTGTTTCCTTCTTCACTTCTGCTTTTCATTGTCTTTGTTGCCCCACACCATTGCTGTAGCCTTTCTAAAATGGGGAAAGAATGGAGGTACGGCTGCATACCCTGTGGAGGAAAAGTTGGAGCAGCATGGGACTCTGGGGCTGGTAAAGCAGGGTCTCAGATGTAGGGGCATCCCTGGGCTGGTATAGAAAGGATCTCCAAGGGCTGGAAGGCAGGACTTGGGTGTTAAATTTCGGCTGGGAAATGAGGCCTGGTAAGCCAGGGCCCAGCCCTCTGCACTACTGCCGGGGATAGAGGCCACAGGGATAGGGTCTGTGGGGCAGGAGTGGGGACTGCAACCACAGCACTGGAAGCCTGGGCCCCATTTTCTGCTCATAGCAACCCCAACTCCCTAAGCTGAAGGTCCATCAGGCATTTTCCTGAACAGCAGCGGTCGGGGAATCCATGTTCTTCCTATGCAAATGTGTTCTACTGTTCTGGCAGCAGGTTGGTAACTTCAAGTTTCTCTAAAGAAGACCCTTGGGGCAGGTATTTTAGTCCACCTCTTTTTTTAGGCCACCTACTGTAACCCATGCTGTTCCTTTCCTGGGCTGTGGACCATGTGCTGTGCCTTGCCTGAAAAGGTATTACAGGGGCACGTGGAGGATGTGAGGGAGGAAAAGGGTCCCCATCTCTACACAACTCATGTAGCCTGCTTGGTTCATGGAGCAGCACATTTTCTTTTCTGTTGTAAGAAGATCTGAAAGCTTCCTCTGAGGGAAGGAGAGCTGACAACGGGTCGTAGGAGAGGCACTAGCTACCCACTGTGGTGCTAGATCAGTACTATGCAGTAGCAAAGGATTTCATTTGCTTTGATCACAGCTGCAGTGGAGATTACATCTCTGTCCAGCAAAAGATCAGGACTTGCTTTTATTTGGTATCCCAAACAGCTTCCAGTCTGTGGTCTACACTGAGTCATGTAGACCCAGGGGCAAGACAAGTTTCTGTCCTTGCTTAGCGTTGCCACTGAAACCCACAGCACACACTGCCCAGCCCAGCTGGCATTCTGTAACCTGCCAGACGAGGTTAGCTAGCTCACTTGAGCTCATCTAGAGTCACTAGGAGCCACCCTGCAGCTTCAACTGCCCCGTACAAGGTGGAAGACAGCCATTAAAGCAGCAGATGAGACTGGTATGAATGTCCAGAATCATGCTCGAGCAGCAGGACTCCATCACTGCCCTTCTGGCAGTGGTCTGCAGATGGTGATATTGGTGTAGGAGACAGGGGCCCCAAAGCAGCCAGCCCAGAGATGCCACTTCTCAAAATGACTGGGTTGGGGTGGAGTGGATGCTGGGCGATTGGGGAGGGGAAATGAATCTGAATATAAATGGCCCCCCAGTGACTCAAAGCAGGTACCTATGGCACCCTTGTTCTCCTGTGTCTGTTTTGAAGGGCAATTCAGGAATCTGGTCTCTACATCCACCCAGTGATGATCATCTGTGTAATAAAACAAGTGTCTTTGGTTTAAATCCAGATTCTTCCTTGGATCATTTATTGCTGTGCCATGACGGAGGCTTCTAGGTCGCTCTTTGGCACTTGTGATACTTCTTGTCTGCTTTAGGAAAGCAGTGGCTTCTCTCCACCTTTTATCTCCATCTCCTTCTGGGATTGTCTGTGCACGTCCTGGGTCAATGGAAATGCATGGCTTCCACTAAAAGAGCCACATTTTTCTGCGAGACCCAATTTCTTACAAATGTCTTGTTTATCTTGCCATGCAACGTTTCATTTTCTCATGGTGTGGCTTTGTGCTGCACGTTGCACTGAGTTGCAGCTCAGCGTTCCCAAACATACGTAAATATCCAAAATAAATTTGGAAGATCAGGTACATGGTGGGAAGACCCTGACTCTCTTGCTGCAATATGGAGCATGAGATGTGTGTGAGCCGTCTGAGAAAATGGCTCCTTCCTGCTCATGCCATGGCCTCTGCACGGCTTCAGCAGATGCGCCCTCCTCTTGCCTTCGTTTCCAACTGCACTGGGGTACACCAGGCCCTGCGCAGTTGTACATAGTCAGGCAAGCACCTATATAGCCTTATGGAAGCTTTTAATGTGTTTGTACTACTGGGGTATGGGTGGGTGGGTGTGACAGGGGGGTGCGACTAATGCATTTCCCTTCCCTGTTAGACTCGGGCAGTTTCTTATTACAGAAGCTCATAGCTGGTTCTCCTGCAGTTCAGCTGGCTCCAAGGAACCAAGGGGAGAACAAGACTTACTATTCCAAAGCAAATCTTTGTCCAGCACAGGGATAGGGTGGGGAGTTAAAATGAGAAGGCTTATCTCCAGGATGATTTTGTGGGGGTTTCCTCCCTCCTTTTTCCACCAATAAGGTGTGAGGATTGGAGTGTGGCACTGAAATGAGCTCTCAGTACAATGTCTCCCTGGTGCGTGGAGGTTTGGGATATCTCACCAGGTCTGTCAATTGAAAGCTAGGACAGCCTGAGATGTGACCTGGGTCTAACAGCACTCATGCTGCCATGGCTTGTAACGGCATTCACTGGATGGGTTAGAGCTGCAAGAAGTTAGAACCCAAAAATAATGAGTTTAAAAAAAATAAAGACCTCAGGTGCTCTTCTGTTTGCTCGCTCTTTTCTCAGTCTGAGCTTGTACTGAAGGATTTCAAGCCTTTTTCTGTCACTTGAGCCAAATTCCACGGTGTCTCCGCACAACATGAGAGAAGCCCCTTAACGGTGACTTGGGAAAGCGTATATAAAGGGGTTTCCACTGGTAAACCGCATATAATGTGCCAGGCCATATGGATGTTTTAATGTCTTGTCTTCTGCTATTAGCTGGACTTCCTGGTCCTTGGGGCCACCCCTTCTGCTGGGGAAGGTGACCTGGCAGGGCATGGCAGTGCCCCACATCTTCCCAGGCTTGCAGAGAAATCAAAACAGGCAGCACAGCTCAGCACTCCAAAGTCAGATTTTTCTGGGGACCAATATGAGGTAAGTACTTAAAACTGAGGTTTATCTCCCAGTTAACTCTTTTCTCCCCTTCTCAGAACAGCCTTAGAACTGGGCATAGTTGTTTTTTTTAAATCTGGACACAATTTTTGTTTTATTGTTGTTTGTATGTAGACCTGTGTGGAGTGGCAGACCTAGTGTAGTAGTAAAATAGCAAGAAAGGGCAGGCTAACTTACTACCTGTGCCCTTAACGGGGGTGCTTTTTGGGTCTGGGGTTGGATTATTTGTTCACCACACAAACCGTTTAATCGCTCTGTCTATTGCACAGTGTGATTTAATGACAAGTTGCTTGGAAATAGGTAAGAAGATCACTGTAACACTGAGGATGATCTGACAAGGGTTTTCCGTGAGTTCTGCAGCCCATGACAGAGAACTAGAAAACAGCAATGGCTGACATCTGCCTCTGGGTAGGCTGTTACCCGTTCTTACGGAGTGTAGGATGCGCCTTTGCTGGAAACACAACAGACACGCTGGCTGCGTTGCACTTGCGGCGTAAGATTCTGCCTGAGCATCACGAATCAATACAGGGGATATTTAAGAAAAACTAGTAATAATTGTGTGCACTGAGGGACCCTCCCCGCCTCAGAGGCGGTGCCCGCCGTCGGCTGTGCCGCGCGCCCTCCTCGGCCGTTAGTTCCTGAGGGAGCGGCGCCTCCCGCCCCCC
This sequence comes from Gavia stellata, assembly GCF_030936135.1. Classification (NCBI taxonomy): domain Eukaryota; kingdom Metazoa; phylum Chordata; class Aves; order Gaviiformes; family Gaviidae; genus Gavia; species Gavia stellata. The sequence continues at coordinate 56,580,813 of NC_082597.1, read as the reverse complement.
TCCCCGGGCAGGGCCGAGCGCCGTCGGCCGCCGATGTCCCGCCCCGCGCCGGGAAACGCGCCGCCCTTAAGATTGTTAAGACGTTTTTCCGGTGGGCGTTGTGGAGCCGGTGCTTCCTTCGGTAAGCTGCAGCAGCGTCGGTCGCCATGAGCCCTGAGATACTCGGCCTGCTGTCAGACTCGGCCTGCTGTCAGAAGGCTCTGTCCTGTCAGGGGGCAGCCAGAAGCATTGGCATGGAGAAGTCACTCAGGATCTCCGAAACCACCTTGTTCATAAATTGTGAGTACTAATATCAAGCTAATCTCTTGTTAGGTGAGGTGCTGCCTCTGAGGGGTATATGTGGGGCAGGAGGAGGCCCGGCTTCCAAAACCAGGGGACCAGAGAGTGCGTTTTGTCAGGGTCTGAGAAGGGAAAGCAGAAGCACGAAAGGTGGAGCTGCATCTGCTGGGTTGGGCCTGTTGTATTGGAAGCGTCCCACCCTGTACTCAAGCCATCTACACAGGGGCAGTGTCCCCCGGGAGCAGTAGCGGTGCCGCAGTCTGTTGGAAGATTTGCTTGCTGCCTTGGGATCACTGGGGTTGGTGCTGATGTGTCCCGGTCTGGGGACACCCTAATCACCTGCGTGCTTTTTTTCCCCTCCTGCCCCCAGAGTCCAAGCCATATTTCCTACTCCTGACCCTGCAGCACTGAAGGATCGGCGTATGGAGAACCTGGTGGCATATGCTCGGAAAGTGGAAGGGGATATGTACGAATCGGCAAACAGCAGGGTGAGATGCCCTCCTCTGTCATCCAGTTGTGTGTGTCTCTGCCCTGATCCCATAGTGGTTGGGGAGGAAGAGGAGTGAAAGCACAGATGAGAGTCCCAGGCTGAGGAAGCATGTGTTGTGGGGCTGCTGGCTAGGGTCTAGGAACCAGCCAGCTGCAGGCTTCTGCCTGCATGGGCCAGGAGTCGGGGTGTGCTGTGCTTGAGACCTCTGGGGCTTCCCTGAAGGCAGCATAAAGCTCTTCACTGTGATTCTCCCAAAGAAGTGTTGGACACGAGAAGAGAAATGTCCAGTGTTGGCCTAATGGTTGCCAGCAATGCCCTGAGCAGTTTTTGCACTCCAGTCTGCCCAGCAGCCCCTGCAAAGGGAGAGCCACCCCTGCCCAAGCCAAAATGTGTGTGTGTAAGACTGTTTTCCGAGCTTGGATCACTGGGACCTGTTGCCTTTACTTAACACGTGTTTGTCATCTCCTTTCCTGACTTGTGTTGCTCCTCCACAGGCAGAGTACTATCACTTGCTAGCGGAGAAGATCTATAAGATTCAGAAGGAGCTGGAGGAGAAACGAAGAACGAGGCTGCAGAAGCAAAACATGATCCCAAATGCTCCGGGCATGCCACAGGCTCCCATGAATCAAGGGCCCAACATGGGACAGCCTCAGCCAGGGATGTCTGCAAGTAAGAACAATTGAGTTACTGACTACCTGGTACAGGGGAATCCTGTACTGTTATTGTCATTGTGGTCAGGCTGGTGACCGTTTCCTTCTTTTCATTTCACAGTTACCTTTGTAAAATTAGTCTGCCAAAAGTTAAGGAGAATACATGGGGGGGTTTTATTTCTTCTGTTTGCTTGTTGGTTTGCTGAGCTGTTCTACCTTACTTTACTCTTTCAAAGACAGTATCGTGAACGTATGACCGAGGGTTACAAGTCTATAAACATTTTTTCTTCAAAATGGCTGCCTTCCCCAGGGCTGATGATGCAAATTAAACCCTTGCAATGTTTTGTGTTTTCTTATAGAATCAGCATAGGACGTGAGGGGGGAAAAGCATTGGTAAAGCCGTGTGCCACTTCCCACTGCACTCAAGAATTTGGAAGCTGGCCCTGTAACCAAAATGGCTGCCACTTGGTGCTGGAAGTGGAACTAGACCCATGGACTGCCAGGATTCTCATGAGCTCTCTGAAAAGACAGAGTATAAAACTAAAAGAGGAGGCTCTGGAGGAGCAGCAGATGAATTCATGAAGCCTGGGGACCTGGAGCATGAGCTCCCCACCCCAGAGCACAGGTAAGGGAACAGTCCCAGCAGACAAGCATAAAGAGCTAGTGTGCCCGTGCTCCTAAAGGAAGTTGTGGTGTTGAGGGACAGAACTGGTCCTGAAGTACAAAAAACTTCTCCAGTTGCACAACTTGGAGCTGAGTGCCTGTGTCTAGCTCTGAGAAGGCAGCCTGGCTTCTGCCCTGCAGGAGTAATCCCTGGCATTGCATGCTGGACTCCTTCTGTGTTCTGGACCTGACAGCAGCCTTTTTGTAATGATCTTTCTAAAATTTTTTATTTCAGATGGCATCAAACCAGAGACCAGGCCCAGAGCAGCAGTAGGGAAGGAGATAGGAAAAGTGAGGTCTAATCTAAGTTTTGGGGTTTGGTTTCTTGAGATTGTCAGTCCCATTATATTCCTAAAGGAAGGAGCTGGCTTTACAAAGATATTGCAATTAATGTTACATAACAAAGTTTCTGTTATTAAAGCAAATATAAGCATTCCTTAATCAATTTGAGTTTGATTTAAATAAAAATGAAATTATTTAAATACTGTTATTTATTGAAAAGGTTTATTCAGAACAGCAACGATAAATGAACAGCCATGGGATGGGGACTGCCTTTAAGCCTGTTCTGTGTCAAGACAGAACTCATTTTTGCTTAAGCTCTCAAGAAGCCTTGAGCTAGCCTGTCTGTAACCTAAGGGAGCAGTGCTGCTTGTCCAGCTCTGGGAAGGAAGCAGGGGATGCACACCAGCAATAGCTCATGTGTTACATGAAAGATTATGTAGTAGAAAGATTTAATGAACCTTTAATTTTGTATCCGTGTCTTTTCTGGAGCAGCTTTGTCTTTGTTGTCTGTCGTGCAGTGCACCGTCTAGCAGTATTTGCAAGGGAATAACCGCCTTTATAATTTATTTAATTATCAACTACATTATTTAAACGCTTTAAAAGCAATTTTCTGTTTTCTTAACAGTGCTGGAGGATTGTTTGGAAAACCTGAACCTGGAGGATCCCTGACACTATAGAAATCTGCTGATCAAGCTGCACGCAGTAGGCTTTGCAAGCTCCCTGCCAGTGTCCCTCTGTAATTAGGCTGTGACCCCAATCGCTACCCAGGATTCTCAGCATGGTTCACACTGATAGCGATACTCCTTTGCGTTTAGAGCAACAGGCTGTAGCCTCGTGTGAGAGCCGGTGGATTGCCTGGAAGAGCAATCCACGTGCATCCATAACATTGGTAAGCCTTTGGAATGAACCTTTTCCATGCTGCCTTACTTTCGCCTGCAGCTAAGGCCGTACTGTATGCACGAGAGAGGAACTGTGTGTGTGCTTCACACGTTATTCATTTAGCTACTCACTGCAAAGTCTGTACAGAGTAGGAACGTTCAGTACAGGGGTTTTTTTTCGTTTTTTTTTTATAATGTCAACACAGTGAAGGTGATAACAGAATAAAAGGGGTAGAATGGGAAATAGTTTGCTAACTCCAGGGGATTTACCTTGTGTGTAAAAGAGAAACAGTGCCAGAGATTTACAGAGGGACACTTGCTTCTTGGCTGCTCTTGACAGTGAGCTGCTATGAGGGGTGTTGCTACCAGCACCGCTAAGACCACACTACTTTTCCATGGGGGGGAAAAAAGCCGAAAGGGAGAGAAGCGTTTGTACTATAAAGAAGCTATGCTATTAATGCGTAAGAATTTTAAAACCAACTGCATAGCAAAGTAAGCACTTCAAGGCCTCTTTCGCATAGGTAATACTTTCTTTGCCAAATAAAGTATCTATTTATGCATGAAATCTCTGAGACTGATGATTTGAGGACACAGGGAGCAGCAGCAGCAGCATTAACTTGTGCGGGTTGTTTACTGTGTGATTCTTGGACACAGCAGGGCAGGGTGGGAGTGAAAGAGTGAGTTCTCGGCACCCTGCTTGGCTGGCAGCGCTTACCTGCATCCACTGACAGTTAGTTCCCCAGCCCCGGTGACACACTGGTTACGGCAGTGGTGTGGGACAGGGACGAAGGCAGTGCTAGTGTGGCATCAGGTACCTACTAAAGGCATTCCTCTCCTCTAAAACCAAATCCTTACCCACTTACCAAGGTTTCTAGGAAGCCGTGTGCCTACTTGGTTACGTTTCAGACACGCAACTCCAGCTGTGCATCGCTGTGGGGCTCACGTTGTTTCAGGGACGCTACGTTGGCACCCACACACTGATGGTTCCTGGGCATCAAACCCGTCTGTGGGGCTGAAGTTTGGGGGGTTGTTGGTTTTTTTTTCATTTGTTCTGTGTTGCTTTGTTTACATAAACTTCTGGGACTGAGAGGGCTAATCCAGAACTACGAGAACGGGTGAGGTGGGCCGGGCCCGCCAGCACTCGCCGGCGCCGTGCCCGCGGAGGCGGGAGCGGTGCCCGGCCTCGCCTCTGTCTCTGGGTGGGACAGCCGTGAGGCGCCATGGCCGTGTCTCACCGCCGCCGTGGCGGAAAAAGAACTACAGCTCCCGTCGTGCCCCGCGGGGAGAGCAGCGAGAACAAGCTCTTTGCTGATTGGCTTTCTTTTCCCGGCTCCCGCCAATCAGATGCCCCGCTGAGGGGGGACGTGCTCCCCGCGCGTGAGGCGGGCTAGCGGCGTCCTGGGAGCCATGGAGCAGGATCGGGGCGAGGTGAGCGACGACGGGCCGGGCTGGGGGTTGTTCCGGGGCCGGAGAGAGGCCGTCCGCTCCTACAGTCGCAGAGCTGCCCGCAGGGTGCTAGGGAAAGCCTTGGGACACCGGGCTGGGCCGCCCCGTGCCCTGAGGGAGGACGCGAGGCCCGGGCTGTGTTAGCGGGTAACGGCTGCAGTGTGGCACTGGGGTAACGGCTGCCCGCGGCCGGGAGGGGGTGAGGAGCGCGTGAGGAGCGCCGGGCCGCCGCCTCATGGCCGTCGTGTTGTTGTGGTTGCCGGCGTGGCCGTCCGCCCCGCCCCTGCGCTGCCGGGGGCCGGGCTGGTGCTGGAGGGGATGATGGGTCTGACCCGGGCGGCGTGGGCCTCTGCGTCTCCCTCGCCTCTCTGACCAAGCTGCGGGTGGTGCTGTCCCCGCTTGTCGGCCCTGGGAACTTGTAACATGTCCGCGAGTTTCGTTCGCCTTTGGTGGAAGAGTAACGATCCAAAGATGCTTGCTTCTTAAGAGCCCCAGAAAGGGGCAAGAAAGAGATTGATGTGCTTTTTTTTTTTTTGAGGCGTTCAAGCCTTTTAGACATCAGGAATGCTGTGTGAGGATGTGGACCTGCAGGAGAGCAGCTCTGTCTTCAGGGAACAGCCTGGGTGCCTTGGGTCTGTTTGGTGTGAAAACCAGGGAGGATGTGGGGAGACAGCAGTGAGGGAAGTCTGATCTTCCTGTTCATGTGTCTATAATACCCAGGAGCCAGGGATCAGAGAGAATTTAGCACTGGAAGGCAATGGACTTGCTGCTGATCTTTTGTTGTTGCCCGCTTGGACGAACAGTTGTATCCTGGTGCCTCATGTGGCTGTTCCAGTCTACCTTTCTGTTCCATCACTCCCTGTGCTGATGCTGACTTCTTGCTGCTCTTTCATGAGTTACTAACACCTTTTCCCAGCTTCTTTTGTGCTTATTTAGAGTCATGCTCAAGATTCTTCTAGTCTGAGAAACAGTCACTGGATTTCTGTGTTCATTCTTCAGTCGCTGCCTCTCTGCTCTCTTGCTGTAACAGCAAGTATGAAGAGCAAGTGAAGAGGCTTAGTTGTGGAGACATCTGGTTTTAGGGAAGAACTTTTAACAAAAGTTAATCTGTTGTCCTGCTGATGCAGCTTCTGAATTGAGGTCAGCTATGGACTATGCAGTTTCCAAAGAACGTGAACTTTCTCCAGGGTTGAGTTTGTCCTGCTGACATCCAGACTGTACTGGTCTTGTGAGCTATGGTGGCCAGAGTGTGCAGCTTTGTACTCTGCGCAGGAAGTTTGCAGTGACTTTAATGTTGATGGTGTTTGCACTGCTGTGCTGTTGTTTCGAGAGACAGTGCCTGGAAGCACACAGTCTCCTCTGTCTTTGTCAGCATGGCAGTGTAGTTCCCTGTCTTCTTTCCATGTTCCTCAAACTTTTTTCTATGTAGCTGCAGCTCTCGGGCTGTTTGTTTGCTCTTAGGAAGCAGGATGCAGCCTGTGAAATGCCTGTAAAGGGTCCTGCTGCAGGGGATTTAGCTTCCCTACTAGAGATTCAGACTCCTGCCTTTGGGGTCAAGTGGACTCCTCGTTCACCCCGAGGCCTCTCCCTGGTCCAGGAGGCCCCTCAGCAGTGAAGGCAGACTTGTTGTGGGGTGTGGTGTAAAATCTCTTTTTTAAAGCAGACTGGCTCTTCTTTCAGTTGGTGTCTACTTTCTGCCACAAGACTTCATCTTTGGAGCGGATGGAGGAGGAAGGTGATGATGAGGAGGAGGATGATGAATTGGACATCTTTGGGGGTTATGACAGCTTCCGGGGCTACAACAGCAGCATGGGCAGCGACAGCAGCTCCTGTCTGGATGAGTCTAGTGATGATGAGGCAGCAAACCGAGAAGCTGGAGAGCTTCCGACCTCTCCTATGCACCAGCTGTCCACAGGCCGGCTCACAGAGGATAGCGGCTCCGAGCCAGGTACTGCTCTGTCTGCCTAAAGCACATGCGTGATGCAAAGAACAAGGGCTGGGGGAAGCTGGAGGGCACGTGACTGCATCTTGAGTATGCTTTGGAAGTAGCACTGTATTGAGACTGCATTTTTCTGGGCTATGTGGGGGAGCTGCTATATGTAATGAGGGTTACCTGGGCTCAGCTTTGTCCTTGTAGTGCATCAGCCCTGCTAACTGCTCACATTTTTGTGCCTTCCTTCTCTCAGCTGTGTGCGAGATGTGTGGGATTGTGGGCACCAGGGAGGCTTTCTTCTCCAAGACCAAACGTTTCTGCAGCGTCTCCTGCTCCAGAAGCTACTCCTCAAACTCCAAGAAGGCCAGCATCCTGGCCAGACTGCAGGTGAGTCAAACCCCTTCCTCCTTCCCTGGGGATGGAGCAGGATGTGCCTGTATGCAGGGGTGGGTGATTGCTCTCTAGTTAAAAGATCAGACTGCCATTACCAGTGGCTTGTTCTTCCTGCCTGGAGTCCCCAGAGAACGCATGCCAGCTGAAAGGTGGTGCTCTCTAGAAGGAGGGACACATTGATATTTTACCTGCTGTTTTTTCTTGTTCCTGTGAGCATTAGTAAAAATTGTAGTAACCCTGAAAACCGTCCCAAGGAAGAGATGCATGCCCTGCTGACCAGTTGCAGGGACTGGCTTCCTCTCCTGTGCCACTAATGTTCCTAATGTTACTTCTTTTGTAGGGGAAGCCACCAACGAAGAAAGCTAAAGTCCTGCACAAGGCAGCCTGGTCGGCTAAGATCGGGGCCTTCCTCCATTCGCAGGGCACGGGACAGCTGGCAGATGGGACACTGACGGGCCAGGATGGTGAGTGTAGGAGGTGTGAGGAGGTGCAGCTATTGGAGCCACAGAAATGGGGACACCTGGAGGGCTGTAAGCTCTACAGTCTGCTTTTTCTCCCCTCTGGTACACTGCCTTGTACTGAAACAATGTGTGCGGATCATGTCGACACAGGCTGGCAGGACACAGGGTATGTCTCTCTCCCTGCTGGTGCTGATGGAGCCCTGGTGGGTTCCTGCATATCCGCTATTACAGCCCCATCCTCCCTCCTGGTGCAACTTGACCTGGAGCGTAAGCTCTGTAGTCACAGTCCCACAAGGTGCTGACTTCTGCTGGCAAAGTTGACTTAAAGGTGTCCTGCTGCTCCCAGCCATTTGCTGCCTAGTTGCCTGTGGAGTTATATTTAACCTGAGTCACTCACTGATCAACTTGAGGAACAACCAGTCACTGCAAGCTTGCTGTGTTAGGGTAAAACTGAGCCCCAGGGGTTGGCAGCAGGAATTGAACCCTGAGCAGACTGCTGCTGGAGCAGAGCTGTAACCTTGGATCAGGAGTGACTGTGGGATTAATATCCCAGTGCTTCACTCTCATTTTCCTAGCACCCTCTGGAGAAGCAAGCGCTGCTGATATGACCCTGCAGTGTTGCTGCTGAGAGGCAAAGCTGCTAAGCGCTTTAGTGCTGACAGGATGCAGTCTCCACTCTCCTTGGGGTGCTTGAGCCCTGGGCTGGATTTGACCCCTTCTTTTGCCCCCCCCCCCAAAAGCAAGTGGCAGCAAGGATTGATTAATATTGTGCCTTTTGCGGGGGCTGGTCTCCAGGCACTTGTAGGATCTAGTTCCCCATCAGGGAAAATGCACTGGAATGCAGAGTCCCTGTGTGCTGGGGCAGAAGGCTCTGTCCCAGAGCAGGCCACAGTGTGGCTGCAAGCTGTAGTCCAGAGGTAACTGAGCACTCTGTGCCTTTTCTGTAATCTCATCTGATTTTCTTCTCTCATGTCTACTTATAGCGCTTGTCCTGGGCTTTGACTGGGGAAAGTACCTGCAGGAGCACGGCTTCAAGGCAGCTCCTGTCAGCTGCTTCAAACACGTGAGTCCTTCTTTGCTGTGCCTCGCAGTGTACATGGGACATGTCATATGCCTGGGGCTCTCCTGTACTCCTGTGACAAGTGGTGGGGAGAGACCTGCGGAGCTGGTTATTAAGCCCCAGCTGATGCAAGGGAAGAAGTTGGAGCTTCTCACAGCCAGGAATGGGAGTCCCACAGAGGGACCAGGAGTCTGGGGGGAGAAAGCAGAGGGCTACTTGGTAGAAGCACTGCTGGTGGTGATGGCCCAGTGCTGGCTGGGGACAGAACTAGTTCTGACTTGGGGGGGGGGATAGCGGAAAGCTCCCGGTTGCCTTTGCGGTTTGTGTGGGTGAGCACAGCCCAGGGTGATGTGCGGGGAGGAACTCAGCTTATGTGGGCCTGGCAGCAGCTGCCCCTCCTGCATGTCGGGTTCCTATCATATTGATTTGCAACCCTTGTGGGCCAAGTAGCTGAGGCAGATACGTGGAAGAATGGCAGTTCTTAGGTATTATAGCAGCCCCAGTCTCTCTGTGTATTAAGACTCACTTGTTATGTTCCTTTTGAGTTGTGATCTGTGATAATACTAACAAAATTTTAATTTTTCTTGAGGATAGGTCAGGAAGACATGGCAGTTTGATGGTTAGGGATTTTGATAACATAGAGGAATGGCAGCAGCTACTTTGGGGTAATATGACAGCTGGCAGTGAAATAGTTAAGTGTTGCTATACAATGTTCTGCCTTTGGGATCCTCTGTGAACACCCCAATGAGATGTTGGGACAGTTTGGTTGCATTTTGAGCTGTTGGCACATATCGGAAGGGTAAGGCACGCAAACCTGGGCCTAAGGTGAAAGTGTAGCTGCCTAAAACATACCTCTGAAAGCTAGAACAAGGGCCTGAGCCCTGCTCTGTCAATGTCCCTCTCCCAATGTGGCTGCCTCAATCCTTCAGGTGCCGCTCTTTGATCAGTGGGATGATGTGGTGAAAGGTATGAAAGTGGAAGTGCTGAACAGTGATGCTGTCCTCCCCAGCCGTGTGTACTGGATTGCGTCTGTCATCCAGACTGTAGGTATGTCTCCAATGTAATTCCTGACAGCTGGGGATGGCTAACCTCTGAGGGAAGCTTTAGAGAGCCGAGTGTAGCTGGTCAAGCAAAACTCTTTGGAGCTCTGCAACTGCTGAGAGATTTTGGAATAGGAAATACCATGATGTGGGAGGAAACCAGCATCTGGTTCATGTTCTGGTTGCTAGCCTCTTTGCGAGGACAGTTCTGCCTCCAGAATGGCTGGAGAGGCTCTGATAACCTATGCAGAGCTCTGAAGGCCGTGCTGTAGGGACTAAGCCTGTGGTGCCCAACAGGGAGAGGAGAAATTCTTGGCCTCTAATCCCTTTCTCTGTCTGCTCTGTCCTGGCAGGGTACAGGGCCCTTCTGCGATATGAGGGCTTTGAGAATGATGCTGGCCACGACTTCTGGTGCAATTTGGGCACAGTGGATATTCACCCCATTGGCTGGTGTGCCATCAACAGCAAAATCCTGGTACCACCACAAAGTGAGTGTGGGGTGAGAAGGGTCAGCACATGCTTGGGCAGGGAGGAACCTTGGTTTATGCCTAGTACGGTGGGACAGGTGCTCCCACGGCATGTGTGACCATAGGTCCATGTGCACTGAGTTACAAGGAACAGTTAGTTCTTTGGGAAGCTGGAGACTGCTTGGACTGCTCCCTCTACATCTCCCTGTTGTTGACCCTGGGGTGCTGGATGCAGAGCTGGTGTCAGACCTATGGACAGAAGCTAATGCAGGTGGCTGTTCTCCTTCTCACCCACGCAGTGGCTAGGCTTAACCTTTGGGGGAACTTTTTGGTCCTACATCCTGGACAGTGTCTCTGGGGAGCGTAGTGGCTCCAGTCCCTGCTCAGCTAGCAGTTTGGAGAGGGCTGCCAGTTCAGCAGAATTCTGGCAAGCTGAGATTTGCTTGGTATGGCTCACGTGTTTATGCCCTAATACCACTTCCACATCTAGATCAGTGGAGTTGCATGTCTGCTTGGCCCAGTCCATTCTGTAATGGTGATCCCTTGCAGCCAGTTGTGGGCCAAGCTTACAGAACACGGTCTGCCTGAGAGCACAGAATCACAGAATCAGTACGGTTGGAAAAGACCTGTAAGATCATCGAGTCCAACCTGGGAACCAGGTACAGAATCCGAATGTGAAGAAGGCCTTTTAATGCAAATGGACTGTCAGAGAGGAAGAAAGGTGGTGCTGTAATTCCTTCGGTCATAAAGATGTGCTTTTCCCCTGTGCGTATGTAGCTATCCATGCCAAGTACACTGACTGGAGAAGTTACCTCATGAAAAAACTGGTGGGAGCCAGGACCATCCCAGTGGATTTCCACATCAAGGTAAATGTAGGAGGCTGTCATTTTATGTGTGGAAATGAAGCCAAAGCCAAGAAATATGCGCGCAACGCATCTCTTCTGGTTCTGATCTGTGCAACTTGTATGTGCCTCCTTGAAACCTGGGCAGGGCAGGGGCAATGAGTGCTTCCCCATGCTCCTAAGATACCTGTCATGATGCTGTGGGTAATGACATCGCCTCCATGCCCTGTCAGCACAACCGTTTCTCCTTTGGGTCATAGATGGGCTTTAAAAGCTTTTGTCATGTAATCTGCTGGAAAATACTGGGGATGAGGTTTGCCCTTTTGCTGAAGGCAGAGACCAATACAGCTCCAGCCTGGCCTTTCCCTGCCCTGTTTCAGTGCCAGGGAACAGCTCTGAGAGTCAAAAACCTTTGCCTTCAGTGTTGGTAGCACAGCAGCCTGTGGGGAGCGAGAGGGGCACCGGGTCCTTCAAAGTGCATGGAAGCGGTTGTGCTGTAGCCTTGGCAGCTTTATAGCTCTTGTTTCGTGTAGCCTGCGCTGAGGTTAGACCTTGTTGGGGAGAAGAGGCTCTTTTGTGGCTGGCAGCTTTGGGAACTGCTGGTAAGGAAGATGGTCCCAGAGACAGCAGGCAGGAAGGCAGGTGATGGGTTTTTCTGTGTGCAAGGTAATTGGTGACACTGAGCTGGAGATCTTGATGTAGTTGGTGTTTCCCTTGTTGCTTCTCAGAAAGTTGAGAGGATGTTCATAGCTGCTTGTTCCTGGGCCACAGCTTGTAGCTGAGAGCTCACACCATGGAAGGGAAGTGGTAGAGGGAGACATGTTGGCAAGACATGTTGGCAGTATCTTTCTCCTCTCAGCATCTCCACTTCCACCTAATGAACAAGAGGTGGAAGAGGAAGACCTTACCTTAAAAGTTCTTCTGGATTCAGGTGTAGGTTGGTTTGGGTGTCTGAATCTGTTTTGAGCTGTGGCTCCTAGTTGCTGCACAGTATTCTGGGATCACAATGCCAAAATGTCAGGTGTTTTATAAACACCTTTGGGTATTTGTGGATGAGTAAGACGAGGCTGTATCAGCAAACTGAAGGTCTCAAAAAAAATCAGTTAGAAAGCAGCCAGTGACTCTGTGTGCCTGCACCTTTGGGTCAGTCTGCAGAGTAACTCTGGCATTGGAGGTGGAGTTGGAAGATAGATCATCGTGTTGCTCAACCTCTGATCAGAGTATAAAGGTGAAAATTAGGGCCTGACCTCTTAAAGTCAACTGAAAATCCTGTTGCCCTTTGGGAAGCTACACCTCTAACTGCTTCCAGCTGTGAAACCCTTTATGGTCTCTTTCATGACTGAAAACAGCACACAATTCCTCACTCAGTTCCTGGTGAACAGAAGTGACATCTGTTTCGCACACTCAGAATATTCACACAAGGTGCTAGCTGAGCACAGCTGCTGGACCAGGGTGGGGGTAGCTGTTACGGGGCCACAGGACAGGGGAGACTTAGGGTGCGTGTGTCCAACCGTGCTGTTGTGTGTGGGGCTGGCAGCTCCCTGTCCCCCTGGTGAACCTGCTCCCATGCATCCCTTCCCAGAGGCATCTCCCAGTCAGCTTTGGGCAGTGCAGGGGATTGGCAGCATGTCTGTGGGGAAAGCTGTTCTCTGAAATGTTTGGGGAAGGAAAACACCAAATGCGATTGATGATTGATCTCACCTCCTTTGTTGGTTGTTGCCAGATGGCAGAGAGCATGAAGTACCCATTCCGGCAGGGCATGCGGGTGGAGGTGGTGGATAAGAACCATGTGTCCCGGACACGCATGGCAGTGGTGGACACAGTGATCGGGGGCAGACTGAGACTCCTCTATGAGGATGGCGACAGCGATGATGACTTCTGGTGCCACATGTGGAGTCCCCTCATCCATCCTGTGGGCTGGTCACGGAGAGTGGGCCACAGCATGAAGAAGACAGGTAGGGATCAGGCCACCACAAGCATCTTCTGATTTGCTATGAACTGTCTGGACCCTGCTGTTGACACCAGTCTTGACATGCTGGGAGCCAGACAGTTGCCTCAGGACCTGATGGATAAGGTCTATGCAGTCATGTGTCTGCTGCTTTTTCCCCTGGATAGATAAAAGCCCAGGACAGGGAGCCTGTAGGGTTTCTTACCTGAAGCAGGTAGTCTATCCCCACCATGTGAGAATGCAGAGTCTGCAACATCACAGGTATCTCTAGTCTTTTTGAGGAAATTCATGCTGGCTTCTGTAAGACTGGATGTTGTCAGGTTGTATTTTTCTGGACTTTACAGAGAGGAATTCTTGATCAGCTTAGACTAGCAGAAAAAAAGCAAGATTCAAGCCCTGCTGATTCTTTTGGTTGTGTCTCCCTTCCTTGCTCCCTCTCCCTGCTGATTACAGCTGCACGTAGAGGTGTTATCACTAGTGCTCAGGAAGCTCAGCCATCTCCATGAGAAGTGTAGAGGGACTGACCTGTTCTTTTTATTACTTTTCTCATGGTCTCTGATCTAGGTCTTTTATAGCAGCTGAGCTCTCACCAGGGAATTAATAGCTAGTGTGTTCTCTTACTGCAGTTGCTGCAGGTTTCTTACGTCTCTTTGTTTCTTCCATTCCTCACAGAAGAAAAACGCAGTGACATGGCAAACCATCCCACCTTCCGGAAGATTTACTGTGATGCTGTCCCCTATCTGTTTAAGAAGGTAGGACAAGTCTGCCTTTCTGTGTTGGCCACAGCAAAGGAAGCAATGATACCACTTCCTTATTTGGGTATATATGCTGCTGTGTGGATTGTTGAGGATGGCTCATTTGTCCCTCTTACAGCTATAGGGCAGTAAGGTGTTTGGGGTGTCAAGGCTGTGGTTGGGCAGGGGCAGGTCAAAATAGAAGGATGGAAGAGCTAAAAGACAACGACAGATTGAGGGACTCAATTGAAGGGTGAGCAGTTGCTTGGAGCTTTGGGTTGGATAGGGAAAATGATTGCATGGGACACCAGTTCCGACAAGGAACTGGATCATACTGGTAAGGACTTAAATGAGAAGGAGGCTTGCTTTGCTGTGGAGCAGCGGCTGAGTGCTGGGCCTGGCTCCCTGACTGACCAGAGCCTTGGCAGGAGGTTACTGACACAAACACAGCATTGGTTCGGCTGCCTCTTTGTATTTCTTGTAATATTTCTTCTTTTCCCTCCCAACTTGGGTTGAGCCAAGTAAAGAAGCTCTAATCCTGTTTGCACTTTGTGCGTTTGGTGTTGGGATGGGACTGTCCCATACCCCTGACAGCACATGGTATACCAGAGTCTCTGTTAGGTACGAGCTGTCTATGCTGAAGGTGGATGGTTCGAGGAAGGCATGAAACTGGAGGCCATTGACCCCCTGAATCTGGGCAACATTTGTGTGGCCACTGTTTGCAAGGTAAGTTCAGTGGGCAGAGAAGGGGGTCTACTGTGTTTAGCTGAGATAACCCAGCCTCTCCTCAGGTCTTTGCAAATGAATAAGACCAGGTAGGATTTTGCATGAGGGAGAGCAGAGGACCGTCAAGAGAGGTAGGCAGTGGTGTGTGGAGGGAATTGAGGTGTTACTTCAGAGGACTGAGAAGCTGATGAGACCAGCAGTTGTCCATGTGTGCCAAAGTGGACAGCATGAAGATGAGCATGCTTGGTCTGCAAGCTAACTGTCCAGTGTGTGTGACTGGCAGCCACCCTTCCTTCACCCTTGGTCATGCAGTAGGGAAGATTTGTTCTCCAGTTCTTGGAGTGCATAAAGAGAGGCCTCTGTAGTTCTGCCTTGAGGAGAGAAAGGAGAGGAGAAGAGTTGTGGGGTGACCTCTGTGTGGGGGTTGGTGTGTATTTGTATGGGCAGCATTCATTGGTGTAGGAAGCTGAGGATGGAGGGATCTCCTACAGTTTCTCTTGATGTAGTGAGCTCTACTCCTGTGCTAGTGTTGGGAAGTAAATTGCTTGGCCAGGTTTCTTCGGTGAGATGTGTTGCATGTCCTAAAACATAGCATCGACTTGGGCTTTTCCTGCTCCCTCAAAAAGCTGTTTGCTCTCGTAGAACCTAAGCAGAAAACTTTGACACTTGGGTTTTGGCAGGGGGATGCTAGGAAAGCTCTTTTTACCTGTCAAATGTTCCCTTCAGCCATTGTTTGGAAATGTGAAGAGGTTGGGGCAGACATGCCTATCGCATTTGGTAGGCACCAATTACCAGTGAGTGACAGGATGGGATAAGTGTTGTTGCTGTAGGAAGTGGCAAGTCTGAAGGTGGTGCCCTTCTCTTCTGCCCAGTAACAAATTCATGACCTGGCTGGTGTCAAGGGTCTCTGGGCTGCCAATAAAATCTGTTTCTGAGAGAGAACAGAGCTCCTGACTGTTTATAGCTGAGTCCTTTTCACAAGGCTATTAGTGTTGGTCCCAGTCCTGCAGGAATTGCTGCTTTGGGGATTAGCTTGTGTTGACTAACATATCAGGAGAAGCTACTGCATGCCCTGGAACATATAACACTGCATTTTACTATCTAGTGGCAATTGTGATCCATCTGTGGGGACTCTTGGGGGGATCCTTTGAGAGCTGAGGTTTTAGAGCAGGCGAAGCTCTACAGTAATGCCCTTTACTCCCATCTCAGGTCCTCTTGGACGGGTATCTCATGATAAGCATTGATGGAGCCACATCTGCTGATGGCTCTGACTGGTTTTGCTATCATGCCTCCTCGCATGCCATCTTCCCTGTCAACTTCTGTCAGAAGAATAGCATCGATCTGACCCCTCCAAAAGGTGAGATTTGGACTCTGCCCTGGGGTACAAAACCTGCATGCAGAACCTGCTGGGCGGTGCTTCTCTGAGAGGTGTCAGGTACAGATGAATCAAAACCACAAGGTCCCAATTTGCCTGTTTTTCAGGGAGATAGGGCTGGTTCAGAAAGCCAGTCCATTTGAGCTCTGCCCACATACCAAGTCTTGGTACTTTGTGGAAGGAAGTAACATCTCCAGAGGGCATTAATGGCATGGTGGTTAGCCTCTAGCAGATGAGTGGGAGAGGTGTACGATACCCAAACTGAACAGAGTCGAAAGTTTAGAGGACAAGGAGAGTGGGATGGGATAAGTAGAGCCATTGCTGCATGACTTAGTACTTAAGTGGCAGGAGTCACCTCTATTCTTCTTGTATGAATAAATCTGAGACCAATATTTCTGTAAAATCCTGAGAGGCAATCACTCTAGGGGTGTTTTTACTGCCTCATCTGGCCATACCCAAAAAGGCCTGCTCTGAATTTCTGTGTTGCAGCACTTTTGTGCAGTGCTATTATGTCTTCCTTTGATGTTCCTGCTGGTGAGAGAAAGATTGGTCTCAGTGGTGTGTTTTGAACATACTTCTTCCTGCCTGCTGCTTCTCCTCACCTTTCTCTGTGGTCTAGATATATGGCTGACATGGATGTTCAGAGTTTCAGCTTGCACTTTTCTGTATTTGCCCACTGGAATGGGGTGCTGAACTGCCATGGAATCCGTGCACTAGATTTATGTCCAAGATCAGGGTGTACGTTCTGGTTCATGAAACTGCTTTGCAACCACTTGCTATGCCTCCTTCCTGCCTATTCTGCCTTTTCCCCCAGCTGGTCTGCCCAGTGACTGCCTTTTCCCCCTCTTACCATTTCTTTGTGCTGCAGGGCAAGATGCAAAGACCTTCAACTGGGAAAGTTACCTGGAAAAGACTAAATCAAGACCTGTTCCAGCACGGCTTTTCAACACAGTGAGTGCTGCCAGGAAGAAGAGATGTGTAGGGATGCTTGCGGTCAGCAAGGAGGAGCTCTGGCTGTCACAGAATGGTTTAGGTGGAAGGGACCTCTGGAGGTCATCTTGTCCAACACCCCTTCAAGCAGCTATAGCAGGCTGCCCAGGACCATATCCAGACAGCTTTTGAATATCTCCATGGATGGACACTTTACAACCTTTCTGGGCAACCTGTGCCAGTGCTCAGTTGCCCTCACAGTAAAAAGTGTTTCCTGATGTTCAGAGGGAACCTCCTGTGTTTTGGTTTGTGCCAATTGCCTCAGGTCTTATCCCTGGGCACCACTGAGAAGAGTCTGGCTCCATCTTTGCACCCTCCCTTCAGGCATTTATAGGCATTGATAAGATCCCCCTGAGCCTTCTCTTCTCCAGGCTGAACAGTCCCAGCGCTCTCATCCTCTCCTTGTATACAAGATGCTCCAGTCCCCTGATGATCTTTGTGGCCCTTTGCTGGAATCTCTCTAGTATGTCCATGTCTCCCTTGTACTGTGGACCCCAGACCTAGACACAGCACTCCAGGTGTGGCCTCACCAGTGTTGAGTAGAGGGGAAGGATCACCTCCCTTTATCGGCTGGGAGCATTCCTCCTAATGCAGCCCAGGTTACCATTAGCCTTCTTTGTCCCAGGGGCACATTGCTGGCTCATGTTCAACTTGGTGTCCACCAGGACCCCTAGGTCCTTTTCTGCCAAGCTGCTTTCCAGCCAGTCAGCCCCCAGCATGTGCTGGTGCCTGTGGTTGTTCCTCCCTTGGTGCAGGACTTTACATTTCCTGTTGTTGAACTGCATGAGGTTCCTGTCAGACCGTCTCTCCAGCTTGTCAATGTCCCTCTGGATGGCAGCACAACCCTCTAGTATATCAGTCTCTCCTCCCAGTTTTGTATCATCAGCAAACTTGCTGAGTTTGACATGACACTCTTGTCATGTCATCCAGATAATTAATGAAGGATTGGATATACAGGATTGGATCCAGTAATGACCCCTGGGGTACCCTGCTAATTACTGGCCTTCAACTAGACTTCATGCCACTAATCACCATCCTCTGGGCCCAGCCACTCAGCCAGTTTTCAGTCCATCTCACTGTCTCCTCACCGAGGCCATATTTCCATCAGCTTCTCTGTGAAGATCTTATGGGAGACAGTATCAAAAGCCTTCCTGAAGTCAGGGTAGACAATATCCAGTGTCTCTATTGGGCTGCTCTTTGCTGCCAGTCAGCAATTCTAAGGAGACCCCAAGGCATGGAAGTGTGTGCTTTCCAAGTAAAGACCCTGTTTGGCTGGTCGGGACCAGCAGTGTCACGCCTTTGTGGATATAAGGATATCTCAGTCCTTCTGAGTGTGACCTGTGATTTTCTAGTGTTTCCAGGAGCTCCAGGCTCCTGGTGTGTTCTGCACTGCTTATTGCCTGTGGACATGTGGCTGGTACTTGGGTGGAGGAGGTCTGCTTTGCATCAGCAAAACTGCTGCAGCACTTAGGCCTGTGTTGGTCTTTCTGATTTCCCGGGGCTATCTCAGGTTAATGGGTTTGAGCGGGTGTTCCTTAACTGCTGCCTGCTGTTCCCCCTAGGTCAGGACACAGCTGGCCTTGGATCTGTTCATGTGTGCCCCCTTCTGGTATGCGACTTGTTGGTTCTGTTGCGTGACTGTGGGCTTGTTCTCTCTCTGCTTGCTTTAAGCTGGAGTCAAGCCTGTTCTAGGGTGCTGGTGACCAGATGTGTATTTGGACTGGGTGCAATGGCCTTGGGTTTTCTTTTTTCATTTTTTCTGCACCCAGGACTGCCCAAACCATGGCTTCAAGGCAGGCATGAAGGTGGAAGCAGTGGACCTGATGGAGCCCCGGCTCATCTGCGTGGCCACAGTGAAGCGTGTAGTCCACCGTCTCCTTAGCATCCATTTTGATGGCTGGGACAACGAGTATGACCAGTGGGTGGACTGCGAGTCTCCAGACATTTATCCTGTGGGGTGGTGCGAGCTGACAGGCTACCAGCTTCAACCACCCGTTGTTCCAGGTGAGTGAAGATTTTGCTGTGGTTTCTAACGCTAGAGGCAAAGGTTTCCTTCCTCCTGCTTTGTGAGTGGCTCCACCTTTTTTGGGGCCTTGTAGGGAGGAGAAAATTGCCTCCTTGATTTGCACTGGCTACCATAAGTCTTTCTCTGCTGCTACACATTCTAGCAGCTGGCAGAGGGAGGAGTCTGTGGTGGGGAGAAAACAGCCTGAGATTTGAGGTTGGCTCTGTTTTCCCTCTGTTCCCCCACCTGCACGCCAACAGATAATTGCCCCTTATGAAGTTGGGTAGAGTTCCAGGTGGTCCTATCCATGCACAGCTCCCTTTTACTAAGCGTACCTACAACCTCAGCCAGGTAGCAGGGGGAGCTCAGCCCCTGCTTCCTTTTCTCATCAATTCTCTGACTCTGTCTGTAAAAGGTAAGAGCATCCCTCTCGAGTTTATTCCTTCCCTTGTCACAGGGAGGCCACCGCCTCACCTTTGCAGATTTTTTTCTTTCTTGTCCCAAGCTACGAATCTTGTTTCTTTACTGCCCCTGCCAAATCTCTACTGGGCCTCTCTCCCCTATGCTGCCCTAGCCTGCCACCCTGGGCCCTCGCCTGGAAGCACAGACAGCAACTGCGCTAGAGCCTTGCTTTCCCCTCAGCTGGTTGTCTTGGGAAGAGGGCGTTGGCTCGGGGGGACGGGTATATCTTGTTTCTCGCTTATGTCACTTCATCCCAGTTACCTACTGGTTATGGGACTTGGCTTTCGTTTCCCTCTCGTCTCCATGACAGAGCCCACAACTCCAGTGAAGGCCAAGGAGGTGCCCAAGAAGAAGAAGAAACCCTATGGAAAGAAGAGTGAGTGATGTTTGATTAGTGCCCTCCCGCTCGCTCGCAGGCTGGGCCCAGTTAGAGGAACCCTGTCCATGTCCTGTCAGAGCAGGAGAGAGAGGCCTTGTCTTGCTGTGAATGCCCTCAGTCAGCTGTGGGTTTGACAACACAGCTTCATCCTTCTTAACTGCCCCCATTACCTAAGAGAGCAGAGACCTGTGTTGGGAAGGATCTGTTTTGCAGTCTGTTTTCTGTTGGCCGAGGTATAGATGGCGCTTGCTTCCAGGCGTGAGGTTGTGCTGCTTTCCCCACTGTGTCCGTGGTCAAAGGGAGATTGTTTGCTGCAGCTGGAGGGTAGCTGGAGAGCAACCCTGCCTGCTTTGTGCTGAGGGAAAGAAGGCCTTAAAATAGTCGAAGAGGCCAGTAGTGGGGCTGGACCATGTTATTGTTTCATCTTGTCATTGTTGTCGTCATTGTTGCAGTAGCTGTGGCAAATCTTGGGTAGACAGGCAAGAAATTCCTTCCTGGGGGGTGGAGAGGAAAAGACATCTAAAGAATATAAAGGCGTTCAACCTAAATAAAGACGTCAGCTAAAAAATGAAAACATTAATGCTACAATGTCCATGCCTTGCAGCCAACATGCCCATTGCCTAGGACTAGACCCAGACAGGTAAGCAAAGCTGACTCCAGACTGATTCCAACAGGACCTGCTCCTTGGAAGTTAAGCACATGCTGAAGTGCCTTGCCTTTAATGAAGGAGAACACGGAGGAGCATATTTTGAGATGATGACTATAGAGTTTTTTTCCAGTAGGCTATTTCTGTCGAGTAACCAGTTGGCAGCTAATGACCATGTAGCTTGCTGGTCAGTTGTGCTGGTCCCTGGCCTGTGGTTTCTCAGTGGAGCAGGGTTGCTAATTTTCCAGGGAAAAGAAACACACTTTTTCCCATGCTCTGTTATCTCTTTGTTAAGGAAAAAAGTTACCTGCCAAAACCCGCAACGTCAAGCAGACTGTCAAGAAGTCTTCTGCCCCAAGGACGAAGCGAGAAGCAAAAGCTGCCAGCAAGGCTTTGCCAGAGCCAGCACCTGATGAGAGTAAGGGAGTGAGTTACTCTACCCAGCAGCCCCATGCAGCTCTCTTGCATACGCCCTGCATGCCGCTGGCCCTTGTGAGGCCTGTGCTGCCCCTTGGCCATTAAGTCATGGGTGCCCCCAGGCAGAGAAAGGCAGCATGTGACAAATGTCCTTCCCCACTCCTCCAGAGACAGAGAGAGCAGAAGAAAGCCTTTGCCTGCTTTCCCTGGGAAGGTTTGCCTCCTGAGGAGGTTTGGTGACACCAGTACAGCTGGATATGTTGATACTGCTGATGCCTGCTGAGGGCCTGGCTGCCCTACTGAGCAATCTGGTTGTGTGAGGTCTGTTAGGGAGGGGAATCAAGATGGATGTGTCAGAAGTGTGCTGTCACATCCCAGTCCCCATAAGGGCTGTTACAGCATGTGAACACAGCCCATCGTGCTGAGCACCAAGAGATGTGGTGATCAAAAGAGCATCTGGCAGCTGGGTCACCTGCCAACCCTAGTGGATGTTGGGCAAGAGGGTGGGTGAGGTGCTTTGTGCACGTGAGGATGGACTCTCATGAAGGTCCCCATTGCTCACAAAGGTTTAGTTTCCCCTCTGTGGACCCAGGCAGGTAGAGAATGGACCACACTGGCTTGTCCTCCCTTGGCCCTAGGAGAAGTTGTTCTTGGGAGCAGGCAGCTGAATGCTGCCAGGGTTTAGTCCGGTCCTGATTGCTGCTGTGACCATGGATAGATTTGTGCCGGCAAGACAGGGCTGCCTGTGGTAAGGGACCCTCAAGAAGTGGGCTGGAAGCCTGGGGCATTTTGAGTATCTGCATGAACAGAGTGGTTTTGTGGTGCTGCAGGTAGAGTGAGGCAGCATGGGTTGATTTTACTTACTTATTTTTCCCTCTCTCTTTCTGTCTCTTGCTAGTCATTGCTGTGCAGGTGAAAGAAGAAACCATCGACCCCTCAGTTGCAGAGTTTGGAGCCCCAGAGCTTCCCGTTCCCATCAGCAGCATAAAGCAGGAGGTCACAGACTGATCCTGGAGTATCTCCCAGCTGCCCACAGCAGCCTACGCTTCACCTTGTGACTCTTTGGGGAAAGTCCTGGCAAAGGGAAGTGGAAGACTAAAAGGGTCTTGCCTTTTTGAGGCAGACCACCCTGCAACATCACAACTCTGCTTTCCTGGTGTGCAAGAAAATTTCCCCCAGACTTGTAATTTTAAGCCCTGGGAAACACACTCCAGAAAGGCCGCAGGCATGCTGAGGAGCATGACCAGGGTGGCTGCTGGGGTTGTACGTGCCTGGCTCTGAAGGCATCTTTCTGAGCAGGAGCTCCCAACAGGGAAAGAGGCAGCCAGAGCACGAAGG
Source organism: Gavia stellata (assembly GCF_030936135.1). Classification (NCBI taxonomy): domain Eukaryota; kingdom Metazoa; phylum Chordata; class Aves; order Gaviiformes; family Gaviidae; genus Gavia; species Gavia stellata. Next base: position 56,558,909 of record NC_082597.1, on the reverse strand, counting down.
GGCAGTTTGGGTTCTCAGCCGTGGCTGGACGTGGTGAGCTGCAGTCTGAGGTGATGTGTGCACGTCATATGCGTCAGGAAATCAGCTGCCCTTGTAGGACATTGATGCTGTGCTCCCTGGTCTAGACCTTGCAACCCCTGAGAAAGTCAGGACAGGAGGAGTGGAAAGAGGGGAGGGGGGAAACACAAAACCAAAAAGGGGATGATGATGCCTCTTGAGGGAGCAAGAGACCTTTTTGAGTGTCATCATTTCTTGCTTTTGAACCCAGAACTGCAGAGGACATGGTGCACAGTTTGAATTTTTAATTTTTTAGCAGTCCTACTATAAATTTGTTCTATGATCTGTACTCTAAAGCCCTGTGAATTAAACTTGAGGAAGAGGCCAAAGGCTTGTGTATTGTTTTCCAGGTCACCAAAACACCGGGGTTAGCCAAGATGGGGAGGAGAAAAGGGCTGTAAGTGGGTGGGCATAAGTAAACAGTGTTTTGTGCTGTTTGGGGATTTTTTATTTTTGAGGCATGCAGTAGGCTTTTTCTGTGCACTTGCCCCTGTCTATTTGCCAGTTCTGCTGAATATCACAAGAATGCAATAGATAACTTAAGGTGGGGAATGCCATTTCCCATTTCAGAGCAAAACTGTAACATTCCTCTCTTTTGCCAGACTGGCCATCAAAATTCGGGACAGAAATCAGAAAGGTCAGTGTGGCAACAGTGCTGAAAACCAGTTTAAATCTCCTGTAGCAAGTTCCCGTGAACTTTCTGCAGGTGAGGAAGCGCCCTGCCTGTTGGTGCCACTGCGGGGCCCGGCCGGCTGTAGGGCAAGTGCCTTGTCAAACCCTACAGGGAAATGGTGGCTGCCCAGGACACCGCCTTGGCCATGAGATGGCTGCCCTGGCCACGCTCCCCTCAAGTTTCCAGGCGAGAGTTCCTGCTTTGCACAGTGGTTCATGACAGAAAAAAAAAATGTGGGCAAGCTTACCGTTCTAGAAAGCCCCGGATAGAGACTGGGATTAGTTAACACAGTTTTCCTCTTTTTCCCTCTGAAGAGGCAAATGGAGCCTTTAACTGGAGAGGGAAGAAAAGGACGTGGGGGAGCAATGAAACACAAGTGGAAAAAGTGTGGAGGGACTTTGTCAAACCAGGTGCAAGAGCTGTGCCATCTCAGCCCATCCCTGACTGACCCATGGGAGGTTCCTGGGCTCCTGGGGAAACCATGATGGGGTGACGGTGGTGAGGGTGTGGGATTTTTATCAAAGGCATGTAACGGGGCTTCCCTGCCCACCTGCCTGTGCCTACTTGCCTGTCCTCTCAGCTCTGCCTATCACCAGCTTGCAATAGATGTCTTAATGTGGGAGGATCCTGTTTCAGGGCAAAGCCGTTGCATTTTATCTCTTACCCTCCCTCTTGGGCTGCCCCCTTTCCTCAGCCTTGTCAAACAACTGGGCTTGTAGGGCCACCTGTCTTTATAAGATGCTAATTTCCAAATGCCTTTGGCTTTCTTCCTCCTGTTTTTTGCTGTAACAGTTCCATGCCCCATGTGGTCATTTAACAGCTAGAAGTGTCTACCTTTTAAAGCCTTCCCAATTTGAACACAATTCTGACTTTAAAAAGAACTATCGCCTTGTGTTCCCCCTGGGGTTGGGGAGGGTGTCCCAACCTGGGCTGCCATGTGGAATAGGTTGAGTATGTCATTTATGAATGGGATGTGGGAACCATCGATCAAATTTTGCAGGAAATAAACAGATTGAAAGCTTTCTATGTTTTAATTCTGAAGAGCTGCTGGCAATTCAGGCAATGTTTTCACTGATGATAATTTTTAAGTTTTCTGTTCGAAGATTTGAGCCAGTGCAGGATCTTGGTTGGTGCTGTTTGCAGTCCCGCTCAGGGCTCTTTAATCATTTCTGAAGCTGTGAAAGCACAGCGCTCTTAAAAACAAAACAACCTTTGTGGATTCCAGCTTTTCTGCATGGCTGAAGTGAACCTTGGGAAGAAAAAGCAAGTATTTGGCTTTGTTGTTCAAGTCATCAAAGCTCGTTGCAAACACTGTGGAAGCTTTTTGCACTAGTTCTTTCTAGGGTAATGTGCCTCTGTGTCCTGCAAAAACAAACCCCGTATCTTTGGCAAATTGGCATTGCTCTGGTGGCACCAGGCTCTCTCCTTTGCACCTTGTGCAATATCCATGGTGCCATGATGGGGACAAATCCAGCAAAACTGCTCTCACCAGACTGTAGGTACGGCCCTGTTGTATCCTGCACGTTTCCTAAGCTCTGCTCTTCTTGAAGCCTCTGGCTGGTGATTTTCCCCATCTCTTTTTCTTGCTGGGCTTGCTTGAAGCCTTGGTCTTGTCAGGACTGGGTCCCCCAGCCCCCCAGCCGGGGCAGGTTTGGAAAGTGGGGGAAAGCTTTACCTTCAGCCCCCAGGCTTCTGCAGGGGACCCACAGGTGGCCCCTACGCGGAGGTTGAGTTTGTCAATCCACCTGGAAATATGGCAGGAGATCAGGGAAAGGAACAGGATGGGGCAAAGGGAGGGGTGAAACTCTGTGCCTGTGAGTGGGTGCGGGTCCCCTCAAAGCCAGGCCAGGTTGCTCAGGGCCTTGCCTGGGGGAGCTGTGAATATCTGAGTATCTGCCCACCCTAGCTTGTGGCTGCTTTCCCTACACCAGGAAGGCTCAGGCTACTTCCATCCTTGCACATAGGCATGTGCTCCATCTCACCACGGTGGGAGAAGATGTGAAATGGTCAGCATGCCATGGGTTCATGCCTCTGGCACAGCAGGGTCCAGCTGTCCCCCAGGTTGTCCCCTGGGGCTGTGCCCCCCCCCTCACAGCACCCACCTGCGCAGGGGAAGGAGCTGGCAGTCGCAGTGGAAAGGCACGTCCCTCAAGTTGAGGATCTCCAGCCCTGTGAAGTTGCTCATGTCGGGGATGTTGCTCATTTTGTTGCTCTCCAGGTAGAGGCTTCTGATCTTGGGACCGAGGCCAGCAAAAGCCCTGGGGGAAATCTGCAATGAAGGAAGAGTGAGTCAGGGGGATCCTGATGGGGGGGGGGGGGGGGGGGGCAAATCTCTGCCCCTGCACTGCTAATCAGCTTGGGGGCCTGAGAGCCTGTCCTGAACCTGGCAGGCCCATGAAAGAGCTGCACATGTGCTTGGGGACTGTTAATTAACCAGATCCAGTCACATTTTGGGACTCACTAGACCCTGCTCAGTCTTCCTGGAAAGAAGGTAACACACAGGAGGTCTTAGAGCGATCTCTGGGTGCTGTTAACAGTAGATGGTCCTTATGAGAGTGGTGCTGACACCGCTTTCTTTAAAGGATGGAGGAATTCAGGGTAATAACAGTGAAAAGTCCCACAGGACAGCTTGTAGTAAGAGCAGGAGAGATATGGTCAGGGCTGGGGAAGGGGGTGGTTTGGGGAATGGTCTGGACCCCACTGAAACTGGATGTCTTTAAGAACCAGGGTAAGTGAGCCTGTCCTGGGGAAGCTGGGGGACAGGCTGGAGCGAGACAACACTCCAGCTAAGCCCAAGGAAGCCTCTCCTCTAGGCCAGGCTATGGAGCATCTCCTGAAGCCTTGGGAGTTTGGGACATCTGTTCAGATGCCCCTGTGGGGGCCACCAGCCCTGGGTGCTGGAACGAGATGGGACCTATGGCTGTTGCCCTGCACTACCCCCACCCCTCGGGGGTCCCCAACCATGCGCACCCACTCCAGGCCCATGTTGTCCAGGTAGAGGTGCTGCAGGCTGGAGGCCACCGGCAGGAAGGCACTGTCCCCCACGCGCTTGATGGGGTTTTGGGACAGCTTCAGCTCGCTCAGGGCAGGCAGCCCCCACAGGGCCGCTGTGGGCACCTCCGCCAGGCAGTTTCCCTCCAGGTGCAGCTTCTCCAGCATCTTGGCAGGAGCCAGGGCAGCGGGGGCGATGCGCCTGATGGCATTCCCGGTGAGGTAGAGCCAGCGCAGCCCCCTGGCCCCGGCCAGGTCACCCTTCACCAGCTCCCCAATGGTGTTGTGCTGCAGGTGGAGGGAGATAAGGTTGGGCAGGAGCTGGAAGGCAACCGCGGGCAGGCGGGTGAAGGCGTTGCGGTCCAGGTCGAGGTAGGCCAGCCGTGGGGCCCCCTTAAAGGCAGCAGGTGCCAAGGTAGAGAGGCGGTTGTCGGTGAGGTAGAGGTAGACCAAGCTCTCCAGACCCCGCAGCGCCCCAGGGCGCAGCACCCCAATGCTGCAGCTCTGCAGGTGGAGGGACACCAGCTCCTTCAGGCCAGGGAAGGCACCCGGCGGCACTGTCCCAAAGGTGTTTCGGCGCAGGTCGAGGAGGTGAGTGTCCCCGGGGAAGCCCTGGGGAATCTCCCGCAGGTCCCTGTTCTCGCAGGACCCGTGCCGGAAATCGGGGGAGCAGGTGCACTCCTGGGGGCACTGCCTGCTGCCAGCCGTGCTCGGCTGCTCTGATGGCACAGCAGGGCTGGGGGGCTGCTGGGGGTGGCCGCATCTCATCTCAGGGGCCCTCAGGGAGTCAAGGGGCCGGCCGCGCAGGGCAGGGGGTGCGGCACAGGCCCCCTCCACCTGCACCCGCGCCCTCGCCAGCCAGTCGTGGAAGGGGCGCAGGAGGCAGGAGCAGAGCAGGGGGTTCCCAGCCAGGCTAACCCTCGCCAGCGCCCCAGCCCCAGCCAGGGGTGGCAGCCCCCGCAGCTGGTTTTTGCGGAGGTCCAGTGTGCGCAGCTCAGGGCTGCGGGCAAAGGCATTGGGAGCCATGTCTTGGAGAGCAGCATGGTCCAGGGAAAGGTGCTTCAGGGAGGCCATGGCCAGGGCCTCCTCGGCCATGTAGGTGATGGGGTTATAGCCCAGGTCCAGCCGAGTAACCCCGTCCAGCCTGGCCAGGGACTCGCCAGGTAGAGCCTGCAGCTCATTGTGGTCCAGGCTCAGCCTGCGCAGGGCAGGCAGGGCAGCAAAGGCCTCACTGCCCAGCACGTGGAGGGCGTTGTGGGACAGCCGGAGCCACCTGAGGACCTGCAGACCCTGGAAGACCATGTCCGGGAGGTAGACCAAGGCATTCGCCCTCAGGTCGAGGACAGTAAGGGATCCCAGATGGCCAAAAGCACCTGGCTGGATCTCCTCAATGCGATTCCCCTCCAGGATGAGCTGCTGGAGGGAGGACAGCCCATCCAGGGACTCCTGATAGAGGAGGGCTATGCCATTGGAGGCCAGGTTCAGGTAGACCAGCCTCCCCAGCCCCCGGAAAGCTCCTTCCTCCAGCCTCTCCACCTTGCAGCGCCGCAGGTCCAAGTGCGTGAGGTATGGAGTGGCGAGGAAGGCTCCCACCGAGATGACTGTGAAGCTGTTGCCCCAAAGGTCCAGTTTTTTGGTGAGCTGTCGGTCACACAAATAAATGCTGAGTTACTCCAGGGCTTACATCCACACCTCCTCTTCCCCCCATCTCCCGCCGGCCCCTTTACCCACCTGTGGGATGGTGCCGGGGATGGCCGTCAGGTTCCCGTTGAGGCAGAGGACATGGGCGCGGAGGTTGTCGCAGACACAGGATGTGGGACAGCGGGCAGCAGCCATCCCCCGCAGGGCCAGGGCCACCATGAGCAGGAGGAGTCCCCAGGACAGCCTCATGGCAGCGAGGACCTGCGGCCAGGGAGAGATGGCAGTGAGGCCAGGAGAGCGGCCAGGCTCCCATGCATTCCCAAACAGCATCGCCTACCAGCACCCAGTGCTATGGGGGCTGTTGCTGTGACCTAATGGGGCAGGTCTCACCGTCTCTTGCTCTCGTACTGTGATTTTACCAGTTATAAACGAGGAAGAGAGTTGAAGAAGGAGAAAAGAAATATTTAGCATGAAAAGTGAAGGTCACAGATAGCAGGTCTGCACTTGGAAAGAGCTTTTTACCCTGGTTATCTAAACTCCCTGAGGAAGGTTTGGGAGGACTTGGGAGGGGCTCAACAGTAGCCCGGGGTCACTTGTGGGGAACTGGCTTGGAGCAGACACCTCCTTCTTTTTCTTCTTATATCACTAGCATAAAATTGTCTTGGTCTGTACAGAGTATCAATATTCCTCCTACAACTGAGGCTTGATTTTTGGTAAGACAAGCAGGTATAGCTATCCACAGGCTGTGATCACGCTGGCTTTCTGAGCTGCCACCTTTCTTTAAATAGCAAATGTCCCATCTCCACCACCCTGGCCACCTCCCACCTCACCGCTCTGCACCTCCCACCCTGCACGCTCCCTCCACACACACCACCCCCCACCCTGCCAAGCTATTCATAGCAGTTTTTGGAATAGATCTCCACTGTTCAGCTGCAGGAAGGACAAGTTGGTTTTGGCCAGGTAGGAGTGAGTCCCTGGGGTGGAGGTGCCGGAGAGGGGCCAAGGGTGGGACGAGCACAGAGGGGGTGGTGGAGCTGCAGATATGGCCAATACACCCCCAGCTAAACTCTGGGAAGCAGCAGCAGTGGGGTCTGCAAGGCTCAAACCCGCGGTGCCCATCCCCTTGTCCACTGTGGCTCATCATCCCCCATGGTCCTACGCCCGCTCTCTGCCATCCTGCCGCCGCCACAGCCAGCCCTGCCTCAGCCCCACACACACTGGGGTCACCTCCCCCCCCACCCCCAGCCACCAGCAAGTGCCACCAAACGATGCTCCCAGCTCAGCCCCCCATCCTGCGCCTGGGCACCACTACATGCCAGGCACCATCCTGCCACCCCCTCCCAGACACCCGGGGGCTGGGGGGTACCTGCTCCTCCGGAGGCAGCACAAAAAAGAGGGGAAAGTGTCCCCTGCCCCGTCCAGTGGCTGCCACACTCCTGCACTGGTGTTTGCTCTCCTCGCGGACGCAAGAGCTGAATGGGCCCCGTTGTGTTGCTTTCCCAGCAGCGCTCGCCAGACGGATCCAGGAACGCGGGAGGAGGAGAAGGAGGAGGGGGGGAGGAAGGGTAGAGCACCCCTGGAGAGAGGGCAGTGACCCAGACATCGCCTCCCCCTCACCTCGCAGGGGGCTGGGAGCACCGGCGCTGGGGAGCCAAAGGCTGGCGTGTCGCAGAGCCAGCCTGGCCAGAGCCCGTCTGGGATTTGCACTCACTGTTTCCCGGGCTCTGCCTTTCTTTCCTTTCCTGCCTGTGTAAGTCACAGCGGCTACAGAGCTGCAGTGCAAAAAGGTGACATCCAGCCAAAATTGCCGACAGCAGCAGTAAGCCTGAGCAAAACGGAAGAGGCAGCTGGGAAGCCGGGCTGCGAGGCTGTGCCACATTTACAGGTCCAACACCACCCCCGCCGCCCCACCACCCCCTCCCACAAGTTCTCCTAATTTTTCTTCTCTGCTTGTTTTCCTCCCCAACTGTCATTTCCCTTTTTCAGCTCTGCATTTCGCTCTCCCAGGGAACACTAGCAGATCTGCAGCGCAACGAAAACCTGGAAGGTTTGATACTAATGTCTCTCTCTCCCCGCCCCTTCAAGTCCTTCCCCTATTCAGCAATCATCTCAGCTACCAGAACCAGTATGTCCCAACCTGATGCCACTTATGAGCGATGGACATGCTGGCCAGGGTCTGCGAGCCTCCCCACAGCTGGATGGCCAAAGCCTCCTCAGACACAGCCTCAGGCTGGCAGCCCCTCTGTCCTCGCAAGCTCCCAGGGGTGCTTAGTGCTCCTGCAACATGGAACGAGCGCCTAACCGCACCGATGCGGGGTGGGGGGGCAGCTCAGAGGCACTGGCTCTGATGCTCGACCTCGCTCTGCTGTGCAAGGAGGACCTTGGGGGCTGTAGGTCTAGAGGGGATGAGCCTGTCCCATGCTGGCAGGAGTCGCCCTGGGGTGCTTGCTGCGTGCACCAGACCACCAAGACCTGTTTCAGGTTTGTGGCTGGCTGATCCCCCTACATCTGGTGCCAAGTTTGGGGCAAGCTGAGGAGCAGCCCCAAAAATGAAGCAGCCGGGAGGCAGGTGTTTGCATTCGCTCCCAACAGATGATCTCCACCTCTGCCCTCCACTTTCTCCTGTCTCCTGCAGCCATTCTCCCTGCACACAACAGGAGGAAGCCCCCGGCTCAGGCTCGACTCCCTCATGGGCTGCACTGCAGCCGGGAGGAGGAAAGCACCTACAGCTCTGCGCTGAGCTGGCCCAAGTCATGTTCAAGGATGGGTGATGATGCTCCCATTAGGATACTGCATGCTGGGGAGGGGGTGTGTGGGGTGTGACATAGTGGCATCAAGATGTGGGGAGGTGGGCTGATTGTTATAAAATATCTTAGAACACAAAACCAAAAAGAAGTGAAAAGAATGTAAAGGGCACATGGTATTAGACAAAAGAAGTGGAAAGAATGTAAATATACACATACAGCATTAGACATTTAAAGATAGAAACTGTCTCCTCTAGTCATCAGTAAAGATTAACACAAGGACGAACTCTAGGAAAATAAAAGAGAGGGCCAAAATAGTATCCTGAGGTGAACTTAGCTAATTAGAATAGAAAAATCCTAGCCCATTTTTATGTGTATTATATGTAAATAAGTTAGAGCATGTGCAAATGTTTTATGTTGTTTAGAGTCAGCAATTTTTACAACCAACCATTATGAAGTATGCTAATTAATTGTGTGATACAAGCTGTGCTATTAAGACAAGGAGGTGTGCTGGCTGTGTTAGATGCCTAGCACTCGTATCTGCAGATTTGTAATAAACTGGATATCTCAACTCTGTGTGTAGTGATTGGCTTTTTGCGCACCAGGTGAAGAACCCGGATTTGGGACAACAGGATGGGCACTGGGAAATGCCTGCGACCCAGAGGGTTTTGTCCCACCTGCTAGTCTTGAGCAGGGGGTTCCTGGGGATCCCTGCTCCCGGCACAGGGCCAGCAACCCTAAAGCCAAGCGATATTTGCGCCTCAGCACAGCCCCATGCCCTCTGCCTGGGCCCAAGCACTGCTGTGATCCCCGAAGCAGGGGTGAGCTGATGCTGGGCTGGGGGGGTGAGCCAGCAGCAACCCCATGGCTCTGCTGGCAGCAGGAGGAAAGCAGGGCTTTGCTTGGGAACGTGAGTGGGGCCTCGAGGACAGCCAGGTGAAGATGGGCCCTCATGCCCCCCGAGCTGCTCCCACTCTGTCTAGCAGTGCTTCGTCAGCTGCCCCAACGCCAGCCTGTCCTCACTGCCCACTGGCATCCACCCTGTGCCACCACCGAGCTGGCCATGCAGCATCACCTCTTTCCTGCACTGAGGGCTGGCTTCTTCTCGGATCTGCCAGACATCACTGCCTTCCGCCTGGGGTGCAGCAGGGTGGAGGAGGTCCAGCCTGGGGCTTCTGGGGACCTGGGGGACCGTGACCACCTCCACCTGAACTACCACCCCCCACCCCGCTGCTGGCCACCCTGCACTTCAGCGCAACCCTATCCGCCAGCTGACATGGAACCACCCACCACAGCCACCACCACCCCCACCGCCTCCCCAACCCCTGCATGGCTGACTGCACGGGCAGTGACACCTCCCTGCTGTTGGCCTGGGCTCTGACAGGGGACCACAGGGAGGTCGAGGTGCGGTACCAGGTGCCAAGCACAGACTAACACGTCTGCCCTTTCCCCAGCCTCCCCACAGGCTTGTAGTTTGTTCATTTACCTAGCAATGATCTTGCCCTCTTTGGCATCTACTGAGGCTACAGGGAGGCAGCCAGACTTGGGTCTCTCTGGTGGGGCACGGGACATGAGGGCAGCACACTTGAACTTCCACTTGGTGAGGTTTAAGCCACCTCTGCCAGGCCAGATACTTTTGCTTTCCTTTAAAGAAAATGTTTCACCTTTGCCCGCAAGGAGCCCAGTCCCATTACTACCACTACAGGGATTCAGGGCTCATAGATGCCCCCAAAACTGCCCCATGGGGACAGAGCTCTTCGCCCCACTGCTTTGCTGGACTAATAAGTTCAAATTAAAGATATTTCCAACAACTGTGATGCTTTTGGGGTGAGACTGTTGCACAAAACAGGCTGAAGCAGCCCTGGAATGACCCCACATTCCTCCAGGGCATCACTGGGAAACAGTCATCCTCTAGGAGCAACTTCTAATGGAAACTGGAGTTAGCAATTCCCATCCTCCTTTTCTTTTTTTTTCCCCCTAACCCTGAGGCATAAGCCAATTTTAAGGGAATTCTGACTCCATGTCCTACCTAGAAGCGAATCCATCTTCTGCAGAGACTGTCACTTCTACCTTCCCACACCCCTTTTTCTTATAGACATCTAATCTTGACACCAACTACCAGGTCCAGGAAATGTTTGCTCTTGAAAGAAACTTGGGTATCAACATCTCACACTTTGCTACTATGGCTTGGCTACTGAAAGCTTTCTGCACAGGTTCTCCCCACGACCTGGCCCACAGGCCTTCGTGCAAGCAGTGGCATCCCTCTGATGTTTGCAGGCTCTGTCTGACAGCCTTGCACACACAACATGCTCCATGGGACCCATTGCAGATGTCCTCCTGTAGAGATTAACCCCTTGGCTTGGTCTCCACATCTCTGTTCTGCATCACTTTCTCCACTACCCTCCTGCAGGGCAGAGGGGCCTGAACAGCAGCAAGACGCCAGGGAGCTCCAAGGAAGGCTATGCTAGTTTCAAGACTTACAGAAAATACAGGTTCTTTTATGACTTGATTTTGCCCTCAAGCTCCTGGCAAAACTTAACAGATTTGCTTTTGCAACAGACAGCTAAAGGAATGGGACGGGATGAGGTGATGGAGGCAGGGCTGGGCCTGCAGTGATTGAAGCTCCTTCTGTAGGTGCAGGTACCTTCACTTCAGTTTACCAATTTGGACACAGAAGTTCCAGCTTCAGTCACAGAACCTGGGAGAAAATGCATTTTGCTCTTAGCCTTAGGGCAGCCTTTTTTTAATGAGGAGACACTGCTCTTACACGAAGGCAAGAACCTCCCCTGCCAGAGCAATGACAGACACTGCTTTCCTGAGCCTGCTGGATCAAAGCCACACAAAACTGCCCACAGCCACCCCAATTTCACCAGTGGTTACCTTGAACAGGCCCACAATCCAGAGGAATTTAAGCAGAGTGCATGCAAGTAAGCCTTGCACGTACCACACACTTTATTTCAATCCAGTGCCCCAAGCCTTTTTTTCTCTCCCTGCTGCCAGCACACCCTGTGAGTTAACACCAGCTTTTCCTCCATTCAGGCCAAGCATGTGCACCCTGCTAGCTGTGGTACACATTGCCTCTCACAACAAAGGGACAGCTAACTCCATTTCCTTGACTTCTTCCTGGCACTGGCCCTATTTATACTGCATGTTGATTGTAAGGTTGGGTAAGGGAAGATAAGATAGTCTCCTTCAACTGAGAACAGAGAGTGAAGGAACAACTCTTTGCTACCTGAAGACAAAGAGATGTGTTGAGTCTCAGAGGCTTGAAAGAAAAGGGAGTAGGACCAGCCTGTGAGCTTGTGGGCTCAGGAGTGGTACAGGTAGGTGCCACAAACATGTGTAGACACATCAACAATCCTCCATACAGAGATTTAGGGGCATCGGCTGCTACTCCTTCAGCACAAGAAAAAAGCACAGCCCTACCCGAGAATGATCAGTACAGCCCTAATTCTTCATACTCTTACATGTGAACAGCGCACACAGTCCCAGTGTTTTGTCAAAGGGAAGAGAAAGGGAACGCATATTCCACAGGGATTTGATGGATTGTATTCATTTCCAAACCAAGCCTATTTAATTAGGAAGAGAAGGGAAAGGGACAGGGAAAGGGTGGGAAGAGGGAACAACACAGGCGATGGCAAAAAAAATTTACAATAAAAATATGCTTGCTCCCTTAAGCAACAGCCACCAGGGTCAGCCACACTACACAAATATTCCAAGCCACAGCAGCCAGAGAGTAGTATATGAAAATACAAATCAGCCACACGCTGCCTTTGACAAATGGACTTGAAAAAAGAAACAAAAGGGAGCACACCTTGCCCCTCTGACCCAGCAGCAGCAGAAGGGGGTCAAGCACTTCCTTGGCCTGGAGAATCAGGGGTGGCAACAGCAGAGCCTCCCCTCCTGCACAGTGCTGAATGCTATCAGGCAGGAGTCAGTCCAATAAAATAAAATGCACAACTGGGTTGATCCTGATGAGAGCGCTTCTGGGCCCCACGTTAGTCTTGGCACACCCTTGCCAATGCGACTGAAGTGGCGGACTCCTTTTTAATTCATGCAGAGCTCAGAGCAGCACTGATTTATTCTTGCAGGGCAGGTGCTTATGCTAATCAGGGAGTCACTTCATGAGGAGTAGAAAAAAAAATTCAGCAGGATTTGTCCAAGTTTATAAAAGCAGAAGGAAGGACAGGCCCCCTGTAGGGGGGAAAAAAAAAAAAAAAAAGAAAAAAGAAGGGACAGCATGTCTGTATGGGCTCTGGGATCCTCTCCCACCACCCAGCTCTGAGTTCTCTGCTGACAACAGTTCTATGAGGGAAGGGCACAGCAGCACGTCTCTTGTCTCTTACAGCTGGTGGAGGGTTTGTAAGAGCATGTGGCGAGCAAATGAACAGGAGTCAAGAGCACGGTTTGGTCTGTGGAAAGAAGAGAGAGAGATTTAAAATACTAAATTTAAGAACGGCTTTGTATGTGACTTTGAATGAGCAAATAAACACTATTTCAAACGCACTGAGCTTGCATGTCCAAAAGTCTACGTCTTTTCCCCTGGGTCATCTCTTCTGAAACCATTCCCTGATCTCTGCACAGATCACGGCTTGAGCTCTCTCCTGTTGTTGAGTCCGAGGCAGGAAGACAATGGCCAAGAATCAGAACATTTATTTCCACAGGTGAAAAAAATCAGCAGCAGATCGCTGATCTCTGCAGCCTGGTGTCTCAGTTCAAGTAGAAGGAAGTGGGTGGGGGTGGAAGCTCCTTTCCCTCCCAGCAATGGAATTTTCCATATAGATTAACTGTTTAGGGCCCCAAAACACAGAAGACAAGCCTACTCGTACTCAAATCTTTTCTCACCCAGTCATCTGCTATCTTTGACCTGATGGTGACTTTGGTCTCAGGCCTTAAGTCTTTCAAAGAGGCCCTCCCCACCCCTGAGGTCAAGTAACAACTGACTGGCTTTGCTGGGCCACCTTTTGGGAGGCCTTACAAATAGCCCATAGAACCTACAGACCATTGGCTGAAAGCGCTTGGCACAGAGATTGCAATAGCAAAATCTACCTCACACAGAATAACCTGCTCCTTAAAACTGGATGATGGAACTATAGTCACATCAGGGTTAACATGGGGCTAAATCTCCCTAACATTCCCATCACCTCCCAGTAATGTATATTTCTGTTTCCACAGGCTAGCTGTTCTCTAAGCATCACTGAAATTTCTAACAGTCTGTATCCATCCATTAGGGAACTTCCTCCAAAAAATTTTAATTCAACATTTTCCACTGTTCTGAGAATGGAAATCATTAATTTTACCTCTCTCCTACTTCAACACAGCAAAACACCCTTAATAGCAGCGAGGTCTACTCAATTTGGGAAAGAAGGGGGAGCTGAAATAAAGATGGGTGTTATCTAGGTAGAAGCAAAAAATTAGTCTCTGGATTTATAGTACATGGGTAATAGCTGCAGAGGTTGTTTGGTATAGAGCTCCATGGATGCTACAGTTTAACAGAACCACATCCCGGAGATGAGTTAATCCCTTTTATCCCCCCAAGAGCCATTCAGTGACCCACACTGAACAGACAGGACAATTACAACTTGCAGTTTATCTTCAAAGGGGCTGGGTGAGGTATTTCAGTCATCATCTTTGGAAGATGCAGGCTTGTTTGCAATAAGCAGGTTGATTTTGTCTAGGCAGCTCCCCATTTTTGGAAATAGAGAACCTGAACTGCTGATGTTGATCACAGCCACCCTCCCTCACAGCCTCCACTCCTAACACCAAGCCTCCTCTCACACTAAGAGCCTCCTTACTTGCTGTGGAGTTAAACTGCCTGCCACTCTGTGCTACAGACTGTTGAAAAACCCCAAACAAATAAAAAACCCAACCCTTACAAAAAACCCACCACCACCTCCAGCAAGTCACAAGCAGGCAGCCAGACATCCACATACTTTCAAGGTTTCCACCCAGAAAATTATGGAAAAGCACATGTGGATTCACAGCACCCTCTTGTGTCCAAAAAAAGAAAATAACGACTGACAGCAGCAGGGTAAGACTGATGCTGCTTACAGTCCATAACCATAATTTTATTGTTATTTTTTAATGGAGAACATGACCTACATCACAAATTGTCACAAAAGAAAGGAGGAGAATGACTACTCCAGAAGTAAGCCCCTTGCAGCAAAAGGCAGCAGAGCTCTAGCCTAGGCAGCTACAAGAACTTTACAGCTCTAGAAGCCCAAATGAGCTAACTGCAATCCTAAAGGAAAAACCTAGAAAATATCACAAAAATGCATACGAGTTTGCTGCAAATGAAGGACTCATGAGTTTGACAGAATGGAAGTAGATTTGTTGCAGAAACAGAGCTTTGCAGATTACTAGGTTAACCAGTTAGAGGTTTCATTTAAGGTTAGGACGTGATTTTGTTCTGACTGAATTCCAAGGAAAGACAAGGGGTATAGGTTAATCGAGAAGCTGTTTTAACTGGATTTTGTGGTTCTTGAACTGCTCTTGTTCTCTCCAGGCAACTGTAGAGGATTTAATAGCTGTTCTCCTTGTTCCCTTAGGAAAAGCATTTTAAGCAAATACATGTATTTATAAAACGCAAAGGTATATTGCTTGTATATAGCGTTGACTTCATTATGCTGCACAGGACGTAAGTTCCCCTATGCTAATATCACACCCTGCAACAGAGGGGTTTGCAAATCAGGGAAAGCATCAGGTCCAAGAATTTCACAGCACCAGGGACACTCTGCAGGCTTGGCATTAACACCCTTACATACTGAAAGCAGGCAGACACATCTGCCTTCTACTGTGAGAGGCTCTTGATTCTCACACAATTTACACAGGACCGCTGAACAATCTCACACTTTCAGAAAGAGACTTTCCCCTCTTGTAGTGAAATGCTAGCTATGGATTCAATGGAATTTTTGTTGATGGATTCAGTAAGACCAGAATTTTACTCTTATTTTATCACATACAGCATCATCTACAGATGAAAAACATTTATTGGTATTTCGCAGGCCTGGAGCTTGGGAAAGGCCTACATACACACATACAGAGAGAGGGGGACAAGTGTCTTTTGTGAGCAAGTTTGTTTAGAAGGACACGTCAAGTTATGATACTACTCTAGGCACTGGAACATGACATAAGCAATTAGAAGGGTCAAATGCCCTGAACCGAAGTCCTCCTTTCTGTATTCCCAGCTTCAAGTGATTTAAATCCTCTATTTGGAGGGCTGGGGCTGATAGACACTAAGTGGTACTTGTTTTGATCAATCTGGGTCTCTGCATAAGCACTGCCTGATGAAGTAAGCCATCATTTTCTTCACCCTTTTATTTTAGGGCTGGTATTGGATCCTGACACTGGACATATCTACTTGATCAACAACCAAGATCACAGGCGCAAGCAGCAGTGTAGGAAACAGCAGAATCCAGTGATCTGTCTGGACAACTTCACATGACAAATCCTGATACTTCTTGCTTAAACCGATAATGATTGAGTTGGAGGTGTATTTGTTCAGTTGGTAAAGCATATGGTCATTGGCTTGTAACTGCCTAATTCTTAGCCTGACCAAGCCAAAGAGAGGAGACAGCAGACAAACTGTTCGACCAGAAGGGCCTCTAGGTTAGCATTTGCACACGTGTAAACAAGCTAGTCACACAGTTTCATTTTCCAAAACTGACCTTTGCATGGCTGGGTTCTGGACACATACCACTCCTACACATCAGCTTTGACAGTTTCAGCCACACCAATGCTCGGAAAACAATTCTTCGCCCCTATCACAACTGGTCTGCTTCCAATCCCAGTAGAACTAAGAAAAGACTGACTACCAATATTTGACCGCACCCCTATCATCCATGTTTCATACTGACCACAAGTATTTGATGCCTCTGCCTTTCATCAGCAAGAGGTCCTAACCATCTGCATATTACCCATACCATGAAAATCAGGAAGGCTTAAGCCTCATTCTGGAACCTGTTAAAAAGCTGCTTTCAACCTACAATGGCACATGGTCCGTGCTGGGCTAAACAGATGAGCTCCAAATGGATTTCAGACCTCTGCTGATTTTGCCTAAAGTGACAATTTTGGACTGTTTCTCCTCTTCACTGATGAAGAATAGTATTTAATCCTACCTCTCCTGAGGGAAGGTCTATTTGGTGTGGGTTTTTTAAGTCTCATCAATGCTGAAGTTCACACTGATTTAATCCAGAAGATATATGGCTTCCACAGCTATTTCATTTACTATGCTTTAAGACATTAAAGAAACTAAAGCTGGTGGGGGCAGGGGTTGATTCTATACCTGTACTAGAAGTAACATTAAATAGAGGTAGGCAGTAGAAGCAGCTTCTGTAACATTTATGCTCCAATTTAGTTCTCAGAAAAATCACTAACCTTTTTGCTGTCACAGTAGGAAGTTTCATTTAGAAACAAATTCAGTCTTTGTGTTTTGCAGTGTTTTGATCTGCTTGTGTTCAGTGTTACACAGCATGACAATTCAAGTAAAGCTCTGCTGACCCTCATTCTTAGAAGGGTGCTTTGGAGGGCACAGTTAGATCCAGTGTACTCATAGTTCACTCAAGGAGTGGCTAGAAACCCAATGGGCTTCCTTAAGCTCAAAACACCTCTTCTGTAACTGGTATGAGCAGTCTCTGCTTCAGAGACATTTAGTTGCAAAGCCAGCTTTCCACTACATCTTCTTTAGGATCAAGATTTTTTTTACTCTAAACCTTGCATACTAGAGTAAGCAAGATAAAAGTAGAGGTCCATTAGACTATTAATCCTTAATTTCAGAACAGATATTTAGTGGGCTTTAACAGAACAGCTTGCATGTAGCTATTAACCCTCAGTTTCACTAGCTCCCATGAAGACAACTGCATGGCAAGTACAATACTCACTTTGTGACAAAAGCTGAGAGAACCGGGGCCAGGGATTTGGGGAAATAATCCTGCTGGATCATATGGTTCAAGGTCATAAGAATACCATAGAGGCTTGGGACAGCTTTGATCTTCTCTTCACTCTGAGAAAAGGACAAGAAGATGAAGTCAGACATCAGACAATCACTATTTTATCTAATCCACTGTAGTTCACAGAGGCAATGAATTATCTGTTGAATTAAGTGCTCCCATACACTGTAGGAGAGAAAGCTGGCCACTAGATTAAGTGCAATGTTCTTCAAGACAAAGGTAGCCAATTCTATAGCCTCCCAGCACCAGCATCTGAAATAAAGCAGCATCAAGAACATTCTAGTACTAATCAATTGACAGCAGTAGTAATGGGGAAAGGGAAGCAATGAACTTGCAAGTGGAACAGCCAAATCTTCTCAGAGGCCCTGTGTCAAAGTGTTCTCTTAAGGAATTCCACCAGATTTCAATTCATAAAGAATTCACTTGCCTTAATTACATAATTTTTTCTTGTATTATTCTGTAGTTCGTTTTTATAACATCTTCAGTTCTTCAGCAGGCCTCCTCCAGAATTTGATGCAGTATTCCCAGAACTGGTCTCACAATTACATACAAGATAAAGGTAAGAGTCATGCCCCTGCTTACGTGATGCATAAGTTATTCTTGCTCTTAACGTGATGCTAACCTACGTGTCCCAACTCTTACATTGTTTTCATTTATTTCTCCACTGCCATTTCAACTAAAGCCTTTCATTCTGTAGACAGGATCTAGACCTGTGTTCCCAGGTGTATGATCTTGGAGTTCATGGTGCTAAGAATATCTGTTGCTCATGTGTTTCCAGCTATGTGGGATAGAAAATGATGGAAGCTGCTCCATCTCCACATATGCCTAATTCATGAACAGTTCTCTATAGCACAGATGACAATCAGCTGGCTGATCCTCAAGGGCTTTATTATCAATGCCACTTCCTGGCTTGAAAGAGTTCTTCGGGAGCACAAGTCTGTGCTTTGCACCTCATGCATATTTGCTATTTTCTGTATGGGTAAGAGGTAGGTGGTAGTCCCCGAAACAAGCATTCTGCAGAACAAAAAGCCATCTCTGGTTCTGTTGACCTGTCTGAGAAGTGGGAAACTCAGTGTTGGTCCAATGTCCAACAAACACAGGGAAAGACTAAACTGTTTTTTAGGAAATTAAGATGTATCCAAGCCTGTCAACAGCTGTCTGTACCCCGAGCTGGATATTACCAGAAGGAAATCCATAAACCTAACTAAGAGCAGACTGCTATAACATAGATTATGGCTATTCTGTGGTTTAGAATTGTCTTGGTCCAAGTTTCCATTCTCAGCTTCTAGATCTTGTGGCAGTGAGAAAAACATTAATCCTTGTAGCACAAGTAAGCAAAGGTGCTTCTTAAGCTTGCAGACAGAAACTCTCCCCAGTCATCTCACTGAAACTAAAGCTACAAGTATTCTAATGCAATTCGCAGGTTTCTTATTGACTCTCCATCTTTTCTCACAAGAAAGTTTATTCCCTGAAACGACATATTTAACACCAGTATTTGGCAAAGATACTCTGGAGCATGAAGTTCAATGCTACTGATCTAGCATGAGTAGTTGGATATATGTTTTTGAGCCACGCTACTAAGAGATGCCCTAAAGGACCACATTAACTAATAATAGTGTAGATTAGACTCCTGGACAGGGCTTTTTATAGACACCATAGTCCAGCAGCAGCACTATTTTCTTACCTGAAGAAGTCATCCTACCTTTAGGGGATGACCGAGAATGCAGAGCATATTAAGCTGTAGAGCTGACACCTCCTTCATCCTAATGCAACCTTGCAATTTGCAATTCCTGCTGGACCTGCAGACTTCCATTGTCCCTGGGCATCAAGCATGCACAGGCACCCAGCTGCTTCCATGGCAACATAATTACCCAAAACCCTGCCAGCCTGGTCTTCAACAGCCTAAACAGACCATAATTTAACTCTTTCCTGCCTCCTCACCTTAAGTAGTCCCATGTGGATCAAGAGGCTTGTGATGAATGCATCCGAATTAAACGTGGCAGAAGTGAAGGCTTTTCTCATCAAGGCATCTAAAAAGAAATAAGTGCATCATATTGAACAATACAGAAAGGGATGCTGTTACAGATTTTATGATCAAGACTGATCATACAGGACCTCAGGGAATATCAGCTGTTAAAATGAGTTTTGGGAGGTAATATCTTTTAAGATTCCAGTTGTCTCCACAGGGACTAGGTATAACCTCTGAAACACCGAGACAGATAAAACCCACTCCTTAGGCATAAGGCCTGATATAAAGGAAAAGAAAAAACCCAACAAATAACAAACAATAAAAAAAAGCAAAACCACCACAAAATTTGCACACTGCCAAGCTTCAGATGTAATTTGACCTCAGTCCTACACATCACTTATGCTCTACTCAATGCATTTGGACATCCATGCTATGTGCATACACACATACAAATATGAACAGATAAAGTAGAGCAGCAAGAGTCAGAGCCTTAAAATTTTGAAGGCCAGCAAGAATTCACCTTTCATTTGAAACTGAAACGAATGAGAACACAATGAGAAAACTTGTTCAGCTGTTTTCCGGGTTCCCTCAGGACCAATATTCTGGAAGCACAAGATATGCTAAATTCAGAATGACTCTCTACTTTCACTCCACACCACAGCATGGCACAGCTTGGTACTTTGTTATCCCGGGTTTCCTGCTGCCAGGGACAAAACAGTTCAACCGCCTGGCCCACAGGGGCCTTCCACCACACCGCACTGGTGTCTTTGACACTGAGGCAGGTCACACTATGAAGTAAAGAAAGGCCCAGTCACCTGTTGTTTCATGCACTGCTGTTTTCACTGGGCCTTCATCTTTGAAAACCGAGGATATCCTTAGGAGAGTTGTAACTACTTTCTCTACATCAGCTGTATCTGTCTGAAAGACAAGGAAGAAAAAAAAAAATCAGGGGCCATTCAGTTCACTCTCACTAGCTACGAAAAGATGGATCTCTGCTAGGGCTGTGACAAGAATCACAGCCTTCAGCTGACAGTTTTGCCATGGCCGTATCACAAGGCCTAAGCAACACTCTGAAACAAAGTTACTCTATGTAGAAGCTCTGGTGCCAGTATAAGCATTAACTGCATCATCTGCTTCCATAAGGTTCCTTGGGATCACTGGAGAGAAGATACAAATCTAGGTCTCAAGAGAGAAAGTTATCTCTGGGGATTAAACGATTCTGAGAGAGAATCACAGAAGACCACCAGCTCACCTACCTGCTGAGCTATCAGCACAGAGCACTTTGGTCCTAGTCGCAGCAGCTTCTCGGGTGATGGGAAAGCAAGGAACGTGGCAACGTCCACAGGAGGAGATTGCACTGGAGTTGAATCCTGAAACAGGCAGAATCCATCTCAGGTTTACTTTTGGAAGTAAATAAATTGGTTAAGCAGCAAAGGCACATAGGGCAGGTCAGGACACAGGTTGGGATTTGTTCTATTTGAAAACTATTTGAGGCTGGAATGAGCCCAGAGTTGGAACAGCCAGAATACGCTAGCATGACTGCATGGCATTGCATGTGCAAGGTTCCCACCATTTTCTGGACATGGGAAGACTTTTTCTACCCGTGTTTGTTATAATTGCTACTCAGCCTTTCCCTCCATGCATGTGTGCACATGCACACTTTAACAAAACATGTTTCCAAGTCATCCATTTTCTTAATTTCCTGCATGTTATCTCCCTGACTATTATTACAGTGCCAGCTCGTGCAGGAATGTGAACTCCTGCCAGCACTCCAAGTTCAGATGCACTCCAGATCTCATTTCCTCTTTTACTCTCCTCCAGCTGAGGAAACAGGAATGCATCTGGAAGTAAGCTTACCTGTGAATCAATTACCTTCTTAGGAGTCAGTGACTCCTGTTCTCCCTGTCCTCTCTCCTTCAGCTGTTGCTGTTCTTCTTCCTCCTCCTCTTCTTCAGTTTCATCCTCCTCCTCCTCCTCTTCATCCTCCTCCTCCTCCCCTTCATCATCACTAAGGTTTGAGAGTTACATGTTACATTAATTACACCCTTGCAAATCCTGTACACTGGAACACAAACATTTTTTCAAGAACAAAAAGGAGCCTCCCCTCAAGTCTTCCTGCAAGAAGTATATCTCTATCTACAACAGATTAAGAGGACACCCAGGCTTCAGTCACCCAGGTGACAATGGCAAGTAAAGAGCAAGGAATGCAATCAATAACTAACAGTAAGGTAAGTCCATCGATGAAAACAAGACACAAGGCTTATCCTGCTTATGGAATCCCTTGATTGTGCTCCACACTGCACACACAGACCAACATCCACCTGCAATGTTACAGTTCTTTGTTTTAAAACAGATAGGTGAATGCAAGTGTTGATGAAAATTGTTGGAAAACTTCCGATTTAAACTCTGGTACCCTGCCTACCTCAAAGAACCCAGGACAGCTGCCATATTGAAGCCTTCAAGGATCTCCTGGAGTTGCTCACATCCTTCTTCTCCCAGACAGTTACCTAGGTTGATAGGGGAAAGGGACTAGACTTAACAGATGCGCACAAGTTTGTTCTTGAGGATTTCACTATAGATTCTTGTCTATCCTGTATTTCTCAAATTGAACAGTTATCAGTCATTTCTACAAAACACCTTAGAGGCAACAATGCAACCTTCAGTTATCAAAAACAAACAGTTAAACAAATTTCAGCAGCATTACACAATGGTTGGAGACAAACAAACTCCCTAATTTTTCAGAGTGTCTTTCAGAGACTTCCTGCTAGTTCTATAAACAGCTCCTGTTCTAAGCGATTTTAAACCAAGGACACACAGCACAGTACCACTGAAATGCAATGACCCAAGGTATGAACAGCAAAAGCCAACCCTGGTCAAAGTTCTCCCACTCTTCTACAGAGATGTGCACAGAGGGTTGTTGGTTTTTTTTGCAAGTATGAAATATTTGAGATCACAATGAACAATTTAAAAAGTTTTACTGAAAACAGGTACAGGTATAGTTTAATCTTTCCACTTCACAAGATGTACTGAAACTGCTTAACTTTAACAATTAACTGAGTTCGTGGCTTAAGAAAACTTTCCTGTCCCGAGGTCATTCAAGTTCAGCTACTCTCAGAATACCATTTTTTTAAATGCTGACAATTGCAAGACTAAGATGTGTAATACTGTCAACTTTCTTCCTAGTGGCTTCTAGATGGGAGCAGACAAGACATAGTTTGATCTAGCAAACTTACATACCATTGAGATCCAACTTCTCCAACTCTGCCTTATCTTCAATAGCTTCAGCAACAGTCAGAGCAGCATCTCGTTTGATCTCACAGAAGGACAAATTCAGTTCCTAAGAAGCAGAAGAACATTTGTTTGCAGAATTCCTATTAACATCTATCATCTCCATAACCTTCATGTGCTCACAAGTGTTCTGGAAAGAATCTCACCTAAAAAGGCTCTTAGCAAAAATAAGTATTTTTAATTGGAAATAAAACCTGACACATAGTTCTACTTCACATACCTAAAGGGGGTATTTTGAAACATACTATTGTTAAGAGCAACACTACCGAAGGTAACCACTTCACTAGAATAGCCACAGAGACCAGACCATTCTGACTGCTCACCTAAAAGGTAGTAGACATTTCAGTCCTTAGCAATCAGCTGACTGGAGATCTTCACTTATTCAAGGGTCACAAGAGCATTCCAGAATTCACACAACAGTAAGTCTTACTGAAGAAGGGTAGCTAATATACTAAATGGACTGCACATTTCCTTTTGAACACTTAGGTTGCAAGTTAAGGCCTTCAAAAGACAAAGCAAGTGGTACTACTTCTGATAAACACAGCCAGCAGAGAAACAGTGAGGACAGACTAGTAAGAGTACAGTTATTCAACAGCCAGGCACCATCCCCCACCATTCCACGTTGTGCTCAATCAATCCTTTCCTGAGAAGAGATTTAATATTAACAGCAAAAGAGAAGCAGTCCTTGAACAGAATGAATCAGCTACAATTGCTTCATGCTACCCTCCCTTAACCACTTCTGCTCTAGAAAAAAGGATTTAACTTCTGGCTGTTCATCCCAATACCCCCATTAGAATCCTTACTTAAGGTTTTGTGGGATATTCAGACATAAGTTCCAGTAGAACCAGCAGAAGCCTGAGCAAGAGATCTCACACCACAAAGCACCTACTTCTTTCTGTACCAGGTTCATATACGTAAATAAATAT
Source organism: Gavia stellata (assembly GCF_030936135.1). Classification (NCBI taxonomy): domain Eukaryota; kingdom Metazoa; phylum Chordata; class Aves; order Gaviiformes; family Gaviidae; genus Gavia; species Gavia stellata. The sequence goes on along the minus strand of NC_082597.1, from coordinate 56,535,672 downwards.
TAGCACTCAGCTGAATTTTTGTCTTTGACTGTAAGCTTGCAAGATTAGGAATTAGGTGTTCAGCATCTGTCCCGGTGCAGTTGTGACCCATGGCAGGTGTTTCTAGAGATCCTAGTTTACTTACATTACTGCCTGGACTTAGGCCTGTCTAGAATGTTGTCAAATGCAAGTCCTGTGCAAATACTGATGTAGGAGGCTGTGGTATTGCCAAAAACTAAAAATATTTGAATCTTTGATATATGCCCTAACAAAGAAAAAGCATTAACTGTATGAACTCCAAAATGCTGAAGAGATCACAAGCGGTTCATGAAGAGGAATGTCTCAGTCCCCGCTCACGACCCTCTGAGATGTTCTAAAAGCAGATACTTCCATTATCAGATTTCTTCAATAGCACTTGCTGAGTTGAACCGACAGCTTCAAAAACATCAGGCATAGTCTAAACAGATCAATGGTACATCTCCGTGTAGAATAGCCTTAGCCAGATGTGGCGATGCCACTAATCAACAATACAGCTTACTGCTTTCGAGTTGTGAGAGCAGAGCCTGCACTGAAGTGAATCCCACTTTAAAATAATCAGTAGTGGTAGGAGAATGGACAGAAAAACAGGAAATGGGAAACTAGGCATTTTCAAAAGAGATTCAAAGCTGAACAGCAAGAATACAATACCTTTAATTTATGAAGCCCTTCTTTAACAGCATCAGCAATAGCAACAGCACCCTTCGAACGCACCAGGCAGTCTCCAAAGTTGATCACTTCAATCTGCCGAAGTGCCTTCAGAGTCTGCAAGACAGCACAAATTCGAAAGTACAGACATGCAAGTAGATGAACGTCCTGGAAGGTCATGCTTCCCACTGCAGTGTGGCATGTGGCTCCACCACCCCAGAGGTGCTAATGCTAACTATATATGAGGAGTCTGGGAGGCAGAAGACAAACCCAAAGCAACTGCTTAGAACAACTCACCTCTGCCATGGCCACAGCTCCTTTCTCTGTGAAGGTGTTGTCATTCAAGTTTATAACCTTAAGCAGTGGGTTGATAGCAAAGGCCTGGGCCAGTGCTGTGATGCCAGGATGGTTAATTCCATTCTGTGGCATATGGACCTCTTCTAGAGTCCCAATGATCTGGGAAAAGATGCAGATGAAAAAAAGCTGTTAGGAGACATACTTCAACTCAAGAGTATAGTGCTCCACTCTAAGATTTGCTTAAAATTGTTTTACTCCAACTCAGAACGCCACTAGTTCTTCTACATAGAACTATTCACCAGCAACTACCTAACAATATGCACCATAGAAGTCACTTTTAGCAGGAATGGGAATTAGGTGGCCCCAACCACAATGAATTCTCTTCCTCCAACAAAAGTGCAAGTTAGCCAGTGACAGCTAGAGGAAGCTAGGCAGCATTTAGAGCCCTCACAGGATGATCCTAGTGAGAACACTAGGTTGCTTTTGCCTGGTGATTGAACAACTAGGCAAAGTAGTACTCAAGAGGTCAGCTGGTACACCTACTCCACTACCACATAACCTCCATTAGCACAGAGGGAGGAGAAGCAATAGGACTACTATTAAATTACTGGGGAGATGCCTATTTCTCCCTCAAGTAACTACTTTACACAGCCACTAATTATGTGGATGGAAACTTAGGTCACAGAAACATTCAGTCATCAATTCTAATTGCACTTGTTGAAGACTCGAGTTTCAGCAACAAACAACATCACGACCTTCATGAACCAACAACCAGCCACTGCCTCCAAGCTGAGGCAAGCTCTGTGCGCATTATCTTTAACATTAGCACTTAAGCACACCTTGCTCCAATTTGCTGTCAAGAAGCTCTGGTTTGGTACTTACCCCAAAGGCTTCAGCCAAGGCAGTGGCACCATCATTCTCTAGACGGTTTCTGCCAGCCACAAATATTTTCAAAGCAAGCGGCTTGCCCTGGGCACTTGATTTCCTGTGACACTCTTTCAGAGCGGCTGCCAATATCTAAAGATAAAACAAGCAGTTTATACTACCTCAGCATCTCATTCTGAAGGAATCCAAATGTGTTTTTTATATCCAGCTCTCAAGAAATACTTTGGTCACCACTGAAATGTACCGGCTTCTACAGTAGGCTATACAATAAAACTGTCTGTAACCACAAATGCTTGCACACTACAGACAAGAAGTGATGATTTTGCAACACTAGAACACATTGACCCCATTAAGAACATTTGATTCTTAAACAGGCAAACATACAAGGGTCTTAGTGATAACAACAGTTAGTCACAGTTTTCTGCTTCATCCAACAGGCATCCTTCAGTGCTAGGCATGGCAATACTGTTCTCTCAAATTCAAGGCTACTAGCTCCCTTGACATGGAATCTAATGTTTAGGATAGAACTGTTCTCCTATCCTGGAAGAACAGATGAGCTTTTCATACTTCAGAAATTTATCCATGAAAACATGTAGAGGGAAGAGATCTTGAGCCTGGAGAAATGGGCCAATAAGATCTCATTAAGTTTAAAGGGAAATGTGAAGTCCTGGAAATGGGGAGGAATAACCCCATGTACCAGCATAAGCTGGGGGTCAAGGGGGGGCAAAATAGCTTGGCAGAGAAGAACCTGGGGGTCCTAGTGGGTAAGAAGTTGACTATGAGCTAGCAATATACGCTTGCACCAAAGAAAGTCTACTGGGCTGCCTTGGGAAAAGCACTGTCAGCAGGTCAGGGGAAGTGATTCTTCTCCTCTACTCAGCCCTGTGAAATGCATCCGAGTACTGCATCCAGTTCCAGGCTCCTACATGGACATAATGGGTTGAGTCCAGCAAAGACTCCCAAGGATGATTAAGGAATTTGAGAATTTCACATACTGGGAGAGTGCTAAGAGCTGGGATTATTAAGGCTGGAGAAGACAAGGCTCTGGGGGAGATCTTATCCATGTGTAAGAACAGCCAAAATTACAGGATGGGGGGAGAAGGCAGTGGCAGACACAAATGCACACAAACTGATGCAGAGAAAATTCCATTTAAACACAAAACCCCCTTTTTTACTGTAAGGGTTGTTAAACACTGAGATAGACTATCCAGAGAGCCTGCGAAGTCTCCGTCCTTTGAGATATTCAAAACCTGACTAGACACAGCCCTGAGCAACCTGGTCTAGTTGCCCTGAGCAGGGGAGTTGAACTAGATGATCCCTTCCAACCTCAACCACTCTGTGATTTTATGTAGGGCAGTCTGAAGCCAAGTCCTGGCTCTGACCTCACTCCCAAAAAGGAGACAACTCTTACCTTGCCACCACCAATGCCCATGCCACAGTTATTGAGCTTGAGTTCCTGTAGGGTATAGCATGCAGGACTCTTCAGCAGTGTCTCAAAGCCACGCACACCATCTGGCCCAAAGGCATTGTCACTCAGGTCCAGCTCCACCAGCTGGGCTCCAGCAGTGATGAGTGCATCCCCCAAAGAGATCTGTAAGGAAACAGATGGCAGTGGGTGGGAGGGAGGGAGTGGATTGACTTTTAAGTGACAGCATCACTGCAGTGGATAGGTATGACAGTGATGCTGCAAAAAATTTCCACTTTGAAGACATTCGGCAAAGCTGCATGGGGAAATAAAACTTCACAGCTAAAGCCAGAGAAGAAGTTGTGCAAATTAAGCTAAAGATAACCATAAGGCAGTTACCAAGAAGTTATCCCATCCCTTTAGGTCAAATACACATTTTTCAAAGAGAGTTTCCCCTTTTACACTGCTAAAAGAAATATTGTTTTCATTCTGTTGAGTTTATCATGTTCTTGCTTCACAGGACTCAAAGAGGTAGGGAGCTCTGTAATGCTCTTGGAAGAAATGGCCATATGCTTTTATTTGGAAAGCTTAGTTCCCATTCTATGTATTGGATCATGAGGACGTTTTCCCCAGTGACAAACCTCTTCACTAGCATGGACTTGCATTTGGCCTTTTATCAACTCTTCACTTCATACAGAAGGAGCAAAAAAGAATCACCTATTCTGAGACACTTAGTGTTAACAGCATAGAGAAATATCAGCTCTGTGCTAAAACACATACTCCCACAAAAAGCATGACAGGCGAGAAAAGAAATTATGAGAGTCAGAAGTCTCAGATCTAGTTTTTACTTACCAAAGCAGGAGGGATCTCAGACCTCAGTCTCCCTGTGAACATGTCACTCCAATGACACCTCTAAAATAAGAAACATACAGATAGAAACCATTGCAAATATTTAGGACAACACAGTCGTACAGAGGTTTACACATACAAGCTGCATTACATCACGGGGGACAGCTTAATACTGTCTGCTTTCCCTTGGGCTTGTTATTTGATTGTACTAGAGAGCTATGACAACTAACTTTACAATTACTTCACTTGCAAGGACATAAAGCCACTGAAACGCACATTGTAAATAACACAAGAATTCTTGCTTGCATTCAAGCTGGAATTCTTTTCTGCTGAGAAAATTACCACAGGAAAAAGCAGCAGAAAACTAAAGGATACATTAGGAATCCAGATTTCACTAAGATATGGAGCTCAACAATCTGAACTTGCTTGAAAAGCCACACCTGGGTGACTAACGTGAATCAATGTTTCATACTCCTCTCCTGAAAGGATGGCACTTCTAGCAGCACAGCATCATCCTAATGTTAGGCTAGAACAGTAGTAGGGAAACATAGCTTGGACACAGAAAAACCTCCTGGTGCATTTCCTCCATTGTTTCTCCCCTATTCAGGTATTCTCTGAAGACTCATTCTTCAGAAGATCTGATCATTCTCCAGAAGATATGACCCAGCTTTTCCATTAGAATTAAAGTTTTGTTGCCACAGTTCTTTGTTTATAGATACTGCCTCTGCAGAGAGGCTCTTTCTTGTACAGCTTCCCAGCTTTAAGATTGGAAGCCTTCTGAACAGGAACAGTTAGGAATGCAGAAAATGTTCCCATTATCCCAAAGTCCACAAGTTCTGCCGTATTTTCATATGGTTGTTCTTCCTACTGAAAGAACCACCAAGCAAGGTTTGGGGCTAACTCAAGGCAGGCTACTGCAGGAAGAGCATAGATAGGCCTTCAGTATTTCTACATTACTCCTTCCCCTTCACCACCACCCCCTTGAGGATCTCACCTTGAGCTCCGATTTCTTCTCCAAGGCTTTGGCAATGACCTTTGCTGCCTCCACACCTACTGTGTTGCCTTCCAGGCGCAATGCTTCTAGGGCATCAAATTCTTCAATCTGCTTTATCACTTCTTCAGCTGCAAAAACCAGATAGTCTAGTTGGCCTTTCAACTACCAACTTACATACCACAATAACACTCTGATGCAGCAATACTTGCTCAACTCCACCCTTAGCGAAAACAGCTGAACAACATTGTCTGAAAGAATCCTGAAACAGCAATGGGAACAGAGCTAAAGTGTCAGATCACTAAAGAGAACATTCTCTATTCCCCACACTGCCTTTTCATAATTTATTTCTAGTTCTATTCTCTGATAGCTATTCTCCTATTTGCAAAAGTAAGTTTCCTTACTTCCTAAGATTCCTCTGCCATTCAGCACATGGTTTAGGAGCTAGAGTGCATATGCCTACAGAGATGCAAGGACTAAGCTAACAGTTGATGGGAATTGGTGCCACATCAACAGGAAGAAGTTCCCACTAGCTGGCAAAAGTAGATGCCTGTTTAGCAAATACGTCACGGTGGAACAACTCAACTCTGAGTAATCCTATGCAAGACACAGGAGCACGCTGCAGACTCTCTCCTGTCAATGGACACTTGTTACCATTCCCAAGCTCCAAAGCCTCTCCCCATAGTTCAGTGGCTTTGCACTACCAAAACAGCGTATAAAAAAGCATCACCTTTGGAACAGTAAAAAAGGTACGCACTATAGCAAATAACCTCTCTGAAGAACATGCTGTTTCTTAGTGTGGCAGAAATGTTGAGCTAAGAACATATACATATTCTCCAGATATTTACTACATTAGCAGCTACTGCAAGACATTTTTAGTTGGGAAACACACATACACCAGCAAGAGAGATATTCCAGAAAAAAAAAACAAGAGTCTAACAAATTGGTCAGAATTTGGAAAGAAACTGGACTATTGCAGCAGTCTAACACATGAGCCCATTCCTCTGTGCAGGTGTCTGAAGCATCTACTTGGTTCCAAGAGCTGTTATCCACTTGCTTACTGTTTTTAAAGGGAGCACTGACTTCTAGAGCACAGTGACTGTCAAAAGCACTTGGAGAGAACTCCAAGAAAACAAGAATTACACACCAGGGAGCCAAACCCCAGTTCCACCAGCTGTAGCAGTGCCAGGGCACCAGGTCAAAGCAGGGTACAAGAAGGGTAAGAAATGTCTCTATCAGAAGCAGCTGTAGGTGAAAGACCCTTCCATCACAGCTAATATTATGACAGCTTGTCCATGCAGGATTAGCAGGAGGTTTACCTCAAAACTTTAGAATTTCAGGCAGACACTTCCCAAACACACGGGTATTTTTTTCTTACCATCTTCAGCTGTATTGAGCTTAAGGCTCTGGCCTTTGAAGCTCAACTGTCCGCCACCCACTTTGGTATTGGCAAGTGACTCCACAAGTTTAGTGATGTCTTCCGATGCCATTTTTCTGCTTTTCCAAAGGTTAAGAGCTGTCAATGAAAAGAAATTGTCAACATAAAAAAGCAAACTACAATACATAATCTGTATGAATAATCATATTTATTTGAACACTAACATGTTTTTTGTTCCTGAGACATCTAATTGAGTTTTCAATGTCATTAGTGTTTTCACCATAGCTCACTTATGACAGCTAGGCTAGATTAATATTCCAAAGCCAACCAGTCAGATGGAGTTGATTCTTCCAATACTGACAAGACTTGGGTTTTGATGGAGATGTTACACTTCATAAATAACCAGTACCTAAAACTACAGATTAAGGCCACATTAAGACATTACTCTTTGCGCAACACTTACAATTAAGACATAACATCCCTCTCTCGCCAAACCCCAACCTTTAATTATACATGCTGTATATTTCCCCTGTTCTCCAAAGCAAGTTAGAATGAACACAACTGGTTTTTTCCAGTGATATCCCCAGTAGTGCCCTTGTCAGCGCAGTTCTAGAACAACCGAGTTGCTGAAAACATCACATGTGTTGCATACAAAACACTCTCTCAGGTTTGTGGGTTCTCTTTCCTTTCAGATGTCCCACACAGATTCATCACACACATTAAACAGGATGATCTTACACTGGTGATGGATTAGCGAACATTTTGCCTTGAGGCACAAGTTTGAAGCTAACCATGCCTAGTACCATCTGCATACCATTATTTAATTAATATCAATCACTGTGTGAAGTAGCTGGCCACCATTCATTCAGCAGGATAAACAGAGCATGTTTCTTATCCCAGCAGAGGTGCTGGGATAACAGACAACACACACCTAGTGCTTAGAAGCAACACACTTATGAAACAGACTTCTGGTGTCAGAAGGGATGAAGGTTCATTCCTACAACAGAAAACTGGTTCCCTTCCATTCTTGTGTGACTTAGAAGTGGTCCCACATTCTTGCAGCTCTCTGACCTCAACAGCGCTGGTTTTAAAACACCCCCTAAACAGAAGTTGTATATACATACTTTCCTCCTGATACCTAGCTGTGAAGCCTTCAGCTTCCCCAAAGTACAGCTTCTCTTCAGCTTTCATTAACTTTAGTATTGCTTTTGGACACAGGGGAAGAAAAATAATCTCCAAGGTTGATCATCATCACTTTTCTAGGATGACTGTCCTCTCAAGTAGGTGCTGCCAGTAGAAAGATGGTCACATAACTTACTCCGCTCCTACCAGGCCACACAGACACCAGACTGATAAGACATTCCCAATCTCTGACAATCCAACACCAAGAAGGAAGAAAGAGAGGACATCCTCCAACCCGTGAAGGCTTTACCAGACAGGAACAAAAGTCAGGAACAAAGAAGTCAGTCTGTTCACCTAGTTCAATTATTAACTTTACTTTTAAATACCTCATCACCCTGCTGTTTAAAAAATTAGTTCTATTCTACTATGATGCTCTTCTATACTCTACAGCGGTACTCACTCCCTTTGCTTCTCTTTCCCTTAAATCTCCTTTTACTTTCTTCACCTTACACACAGGCTACTTCCTAATTTCAACACATGACTTCATCATCGCATCTTGAAGTATGTTTTATTGCAAACATGCCAGCCACACCCAATTGTCAACCTACCAGAGGTCTCTTCACTGCTAGTTCTTCTGCAGGGAAAGCTTTTAAAAAAATACAATCGAAGAGTTAGTACGCTTGGCAAATAAAAACAAGATCTGGAAATGCCTGAAGAGAGGTTTCCTCATTACTTAAAGACTGTATGAAGCAGTACACTTCCTGATGGTCAAAAAAGCTAGTTCAGCCGAATGCTTTATTTACAACAGTTTGTCCACGCCAACAGACAACACACCGGCTACCCGCTGTGCCACCCTTAGGAGGAGCCTGCTCTGCTCTCCCGGCAAGGGAGGGCCCAGCACCCGGCTCCCGGGAGCGCTGGGTGACAGCCCAAGGTTACCCTCCAGCCAGCCCCTGACAGCCTCCCCGCGCGGCTTTCCCCCGATCACGGCTGAGGGCTCCTCTCTTTCCCCGAGGAAGCTGCCGAGCGCCGGCCACGCCGCCACCTGCGCTCCGCGGCGGCCCCTGTGAAACCCGCCCCGCTCCGGCCCCACATAACGGGCCCCGCCGCCCCGGCAGACGGCGCCGATGCCCCCTCTCCCGCCCCACGCGCGGGCGGCCCCCGCCGTGCCGCCCGGCGCGCGGGGAGAGCAGGGGCGTGAAGGGGACTCCCGTGGCCGGGCACACGTGACCTGCATCCACGAGGGGGTACCCTCGCCTCCGCGTGGGAGGGGCGCGCGTGGGAGCGGGGCGGCGCTCCCGCTCCCCCCGCGCGAGGAGCCGGAGCGGCGGCGGCGGGGGTTAGTCTGCGGGATCGCCTCACCTCACGCACACCCCCCTCCCCCTCCCACCAACGGTGACGGCGGCTACCGCCTCGCCTCGCCTCTCCTCACCTCACCTCCGCGCCGCGCGGGATCCGGCGCCGCCGTCCGCCCCTGGCTGCCGGGGGAGGCGATCGAGTGGCGCCGGCTCAAGCCCTCACGCCGCCGCCGGGGACGATGGGGGAGGGGCAGGCGGGGGAGGCGGAGGATTTGAAAGCCGGCAGTTTTGCTCTCCCCTCTGGGATTGGCTGCGCGGCGTGACGTCACAGAGGCGCCCCCCCGCCCCGCGCCGGGTGCTGACGGCCGGCGTGCCGCAGCCGGCGGGCCTCGCCGCGCGTAGGCGGGGCTACGGGGCCCGCGCGGCGCCGCCAGTCGCGGGGCACGCCGGGACGTGTAGTCCGGGAGAGGGTACCCGGCATGCCTCGCGCGAAGTCAGCCGGTGGGGAGGCGGCCTGAGCCTGGGCCTGGGCCGGGCCTTCTCCCGCACGCGTCCCGTGGTGCGAGTGAGGTCGTGTGACACCGGCACTTGTCCCTGCCCTCGGCCACTTCCCCTCCCGCCTCTCCAGAGCGCGGGCTCCGAGGCGCGGCAGCCGCGCCGCCGGTCTCGGAGGGCTGAGTGGATCTGTGGTGTGCACCCGAGCCCCTTTCACAACAGGCGTTCTGGGAAGGTGTGGCCGGAGGAGCTCTGAGCTGCACTGCAGACCTCCCACATACCCACAGATAAGACACGAGTGCCTTTTTCTGTGAACCCTCTTTTAGATAATGTCTCTGCCGATCTCATCGTTGTACTTACGTGTTCTTGTCAAACCTTTCTGCTGAGAAAAGCTTTTCATCGAGGAGTGCACAGTCATTCCTACTTAAGCATGCAAAAAGCATCCATTTGCTTGACGGCTTCATGTGTACATTGTGTGTGACATTTTCCTCTTGAGTATAGAAATAAAAGTACACCTAAAAGTAAACCTGCGTGCTACTGTAGTATGTTTGCACAGGTCCTTTTAACCCAATCCCTTATCTCTGAGTTGCAACCTACAGGCACTGACATAGGTACCATTTCAGCTGGGAGACACAGGTACCTGGTGAGATCAGTATCAAGGTGGGTAATAGGCTGGATTTATTCTGCCATTGGGTCACAAAATATTACAAGAGGCATTTCTCCTCTCACAATTCTCCCAACTGTGGTTTTCAGAAACAGTATCATATGCTTATACGTACCCAAGAAAATAATGACAGAAATTGGCAATGCTGGGGGACCTGGGAGACTGCATTGAGGTTGAAGGGCATGGTAGACCTTCTTCGTTCTGGGGGAATACAGAAAGCAATTAAGTTTCTTTATGGAACATGACAGCTGAAAGAATAAAAGCCATAAAGCAGTACAGCAACCAAACAGAAAAATTGAGCAAAAGCTAACTCACAAATAGTAAGAGGAGTTTCTCTTGCAACTGAAGAAAATTAAGAAGCTGAGGCACTGACTAGATTACAGGTGTATGTGAGAAGCATAAAGCCACCAGAAAATGTAGACCAGATGAAGGAATAAATTAGTGTGATCTCGAGGAGTTTGAACTTGGAAAATATAAGCAAGGAATTTGGCACTTGTGATTAGTTCCTCACAATCTTTAGCAATAAACAGGATCATATCAAACACATCTGATTCCCTTCTCTGTTGTTCTCCCAAATATTGGGTAATTACCTGGGAGAATAAAGACTTTAACTGTGGATGTAGCTATACTGGAATGAAGGTGTACTGTGTCATCATAGCATAGATCCATTGATTCATTCTCCCTGAAAGAATGGCTTTATGAATCAAAGTAATTTTTACGACACTGTAACTAGTTCGTAGCAGGGATTGGCGGTGTTTTGGCTTTGCTGACTATCTGCACACAAGACCTCGATAACCATGCTTGCGAATTGTGAAAAACTTCATGTTAACCACTAAGGAAAGACGTTATTTCAAGAGAGGAGCAGTACATGCTGGATCATGACCTTCCAGGACACCTCTCAGTCTTACAGGCAACGGAAATTGGGCTGGAGGGAAGTATAACATACATTCAATTGGGAAATGCAGTCTTGAAAATGAATGTTCTTGAATTAAAAATTAGTGCTTATTCCACTATAACTCTTGATTGTATGTAGATTTTGGGTTGGTTCCTCTTTCTCCTCAGCTCCTCCTAAGCCCTCTTCTTCCCCTCCAGCTGTGATGTCTTGCCTTTCAGAGGTGCTACAGGGTTGGAAGCATCCTGGGCTCTGTGACTCATTTGATGCTTAATGGCTCCATGACACTGCCCTCCCAATGCGATCTGGCATGTCAGGTCTCCCCGTGTTTACTTTCCCCCACCAGGCCTCCTCCACCTTTCTCCTGCCCAAAACCACCCCTGGGCAGGGATTGTCCTTTCATGTACATTTTGCCCAGCAACTTCTACAGCAGAGGCCCAGCTTGGTTAGACTCTACTCGTTGTCATGGTGTCATTGCCTAAAAATAAGAGGTAACAAATCTGCTGAAGCGATAATAAAAATAAACATTGTATTATCCATCAATAACAGCAATCTTTGGATCATAATAAGTATCTAAAAAAGAGTGCATTGTGATTAAATATTGTGCAGAGCGTAAGACAGTGTTCTCCAGTGTCGTATGGTACATGATACAATTCACAGCCTATATTTCCTAAATTATCAGTTTATTGTGTTGACAGAGCTGTCAGAAGCCAATCGTACTCAATATAATAAAGTCTTTCCTTTTCTGATCAACATGTTTCAAATATTAAACAAGTTTAGTACACTTCAGATAATACCTTCTACCTGCCTCTGAATCTTGTTGGAGTTGCTTAGCTGCAAAGCACAAAGTGACACTCTTATGGGTCACTGTAAATAGAGAAGTGAGACACTGAGGAGTAAACATGTCACTGACTACATTGGAAAAGAGGTGATAATTCAAACCAGTGTCAGTCTGGAAATGATGATCTGATGGTAGACAGAATCCTTTAGGGAGAGGAAAAGCTATCCTACCAGGGAGGCTGGACTGGGAGCTGAGCATAAAACTAATTTCAGAGGGTTATCTGAAGTTAATGGTAGTGTAGCTGGGGAGGGAGGGATGAACCCCCCGCCTAAGGCAGTGTGTGTATCTCTGCCTTCACAACCATTTCCCTCGACAGAATAATGTATGCTGCTGGGCCCCTGCTTCCCGCCGGCAGCTCCGTTCCTGGGGCTCTGCCAGCATGGGCTGCTGTGGAGATTCAGTCCACTTTCTGGAAATATTGAGGGAGTTGGGATGAAAACAAGCCAAACATTTGGTTCCCAAAAAGTGCCCGAACTCATATGTGTGTACATAAATAGAAAAATATATATGCATATACATATATATTATAGGTCATATATGTATATTGTATAATACACAATAGTATATTATATAATAATATGTTATATACACACACACTGCGTATTCCTTTCCACCCAAAGATTTATGTTTTCAGAAGATCTTATTTACAGGGAACCCCCTCAGCAGTCTGGGGTGGAATAAGTAAGGTCTGGCTGGAATAGATAATTGCTCTGCCACAAGCAATCGCTCTGGCCCCTTTCCAGCAAACATATACGGGTGAGCAAAAGGGTCACTGTTTCATGTATGTGATAATCCCATGGGGGGGTCTCGTACTTCAGTTCATTGCTGCGCTTCGAATGCATGCAACCACTCTGCAGAGGCAGCTTTCCTTTCTTTTGGGGTATATTTTATATGTCGGCAAAGACAACCAGGAAGAAGAAAAATGTTGCATTAAAATAAGAACGGAGCCTCGACCGCTGAAGCGCTTTTGGCTTTTATTATTGTTATTTTTTTTTAAGCCTAATTCACCTTAAAGAATCTCAAAATCAACCACAAGGGAAAGATCTGTGAATTTTTGTAATGGAAAGCGGTAGCCTCTAGGGCCCAGAGGATGTGCAGGGAGGCATTTTCTCTTGCTGGTGCAGCCGAGAGCGAGCGAGCCAGCGAGACCTGGAAATGAAAGTAAAGAGATCAGGAGGCACATGGAGGGAGCTGCAGGGGCAGCCGATCCAGAAGCAGAATGCTGCCTTCTATAATTAAATAGCACTTACTCTATTATTACTTCTAGTAATAATACATTAATAATATCTCTAGTAATACAATACCATTTATCAAGGAAAGTTTATACATAGTGTGGGGGGGAAAATCCAAGGAGAGGTGAGTCCTTTATTATTATTTTGGGGGGATTATTTTTGTCTTAAACCAATTCTGTATGTGTGTGTGTTTGTGTATGTAGAAGGGGGTGGACTTGAGAAACAAGAAAATGTGGATGTCGCTTCATTAGAAAGTAAAGGTTTCAGATAGTAACTGCATGGATGAAACGTTGTGTAATTGCAAATTTAAAAAAAAAAGTGGAGAAAAATAATATGGGCGAGATTTTGAAGCTGACCCCCTCTTCCGCCAAAAATGTGGGGTTTGCAAAAAATAATTGTCAGAGATCCTAATCCCACCCCCTGGAAAAAATGTAGTAGTCTAAAAGTGAATAGCTGTGGCAAAAGTCCCTCGGTTTATATGAAAAACTTAGTATTAATTGTGTTTGTGCCTGTTTGTGGTTTGTAGGTTTGAGAGCTGTGTTCAGATCCGTATTTAGGCTGCAGTTTCCCCCTCTTATTTGGTATAAACCCCATGAAGCAGCAGAGAAGCCCTTGTGGAATAGCTTTTCAGATGCACCTTCCATAGGGGCTTGTAAAGTTTATCAAATAAGAAGGTTGTGGCATTTTTTTTTTTCTTTTTTTTTCCAAATTCGTCAATGCTTTAGACAGTTTCCGGGTGGCAGGGGAGGTTATATTTTTTTTTTTCCCCCCTTGAAGTCGCCTCCCAGGCTCTGGAGAAGTGTGATTTTTATTTAAGCGGATGCGGGGTGGGGAAGGAGGAAGAGTATGTTTTGATTTGTTTTCCTTTTCCCGGGGAAGCCTGGATATCTCCTGCCGCGGGAGACCCCTTCCAGCAGGACCAGGGTGGGGGGGATGCCGAGGTGCCGGCGCCTGGCCCCTCTCCGCCCTGGCCGGCCGAAGTGGCATCTCTGCCCGCGGCGGCTGCTACGCAAGGCCGGGGATCGGCGGCCTAGTGCTGGGGGTGGGGGGAGGAGGTGAGCAGGGGCTCGCGCTCCACCCCTGTGGGAACTGGCCCCGGATTTAATTTTTAAAGCGAGGCAGGGGAGGGCAAGCTGGCTGGGCTCGAAACCAAGAGCAAGTGGCCGAGGGACGGGCAGCATCACGCCACTGCCCCCTCCTCATGCCCCAGCCGCAATGCAGGGCCCCTCGGGCAGGGCCTGGAGGGCTGGGGCAGGAGGAAGGGTGGCCCACAGTATGTGGGGATGTTACGTGTGGGGTGGCTGCAGTATACAGAGTGTTATGTGTGGGGTGTGAGGCTGGAGGGAGAGGAAAATGGGGTGATGGGGGCAGGGTGGTCTCTTGAGGGTTTGGCCGCTATCTCCATCCCCTTCCTGGGGAAACATCTGGTTGATGCTTTTATTTTCAGCTGGGTATGAGGGGGTCATTGCTGCCTCACCCTGCATTTCCTGGAGGTATTGCTGAGTGAAGCTGGTGGCACCCCAATGCCAGCCGCCCCGATGGTGCCGTGGGACAGGAGCGGGACTAGTGGGGTGCTGGGGTGTGGGAAAGTGACCACAGAGGTACCTTGGGGTGGCCGGCGCATGGAGGGACACAGTTGTCAGATCCAGTGGGCACAGCATGGTGGTGGGGACCCTGAAAGCTGTCAGCTGTGAGAAGTGTTCAAACCCAGGGAGTGGGGCATGGCGGAGAGCAGCCACAGGAGCGAGTGGGAGCCTGTGTTTGTAGTGGGCTGTGCGGCTTGTCCTCTGCTGGATGTGAGTCCAGTTACCTGTTCTGCTGCACCACCGACGTGGCCAAACTGCAGCCAGTGAAAGACTCCATGTTTGCAGATTAGCTCATCCTGAGCCTTTTGCCTGGAGGAGAGCACACAGACCCTGGGGCTGAGCTCCTGTCTCAGCTCTACAACCTGCCCCTTGCATCTTGGTGCACTTATTTCTGGCTGAAATTTTACAGTCAAAGCCTTGAAGTCAGTCAAGTGTGAACTCATTGACATCCCAGAAATGCAGTATGAAAAACTTTGCCCAAATTCAGCTTTGGCCAGGTTGGGAGTAATACCCAGCCCTTGATAAGGTAAATTCAAGTCTTTCCATTCATCTCATAGTGTCTTGCAGAATGAATCTACCCAGTTTGTGATTGAGTCACCCTGTTTACTGGCTCATGCTTTCTTCCGAAGGCAAGAAAACCGTTTTGCCTATGTGCAGCATTTTATTTCTGTCTGGCAAATAGTTTGTAACTCATTGACAAACTATGAATAAAGTCCTCTCTAGGTGCTGGACCAGAGAAGATAAACATCTCTGGACTGAAAGGATAAGAGCTTTGTAGTGGAGATATAAATACCCTGGATTCGAATTCTGCTGGTTATTTGAGCAGACAAGTCTGGACAGACAGATTTGGTGGGGGAAAAAAAAAGAACACTTAGGAACACTGCTTCATGAGATGTTTTCCGTTGTGTTTCTAAAAATATTTAAAAGACCAAGAAAACAAAAGCTGAACAGGCTCTGGGCTTAAAAATAATTGTACATCAGCCATGGTATGGTGCGCAGCAGAACTGAAGAGTTGCAGGTATGGGTGGCTCACTGTGTGTTGCGTTTGCCAGTGTAACGGGTGTGTGGCTTGGTCCGAGGGTCGAATGAGACATGGTGAAGAGGTTGGGGTGACGAGGGGAGACAGAAGTGACCTGAGTTTGCCGGGGAGGTGGCAGGGGAGGAGGCGTAAGGAGCAAAAGGAGGAGTCCGAATGCTAGCCTCCAGCAGCGATGGGGCAGGCAGGATGGGGGAGAGGTCTGCCATGTATGGAGGAGGGTGCTGGTGTGGAGTCAGATCAAAGGGAAAGGTGGTTGTTCCTGAGAGATGTGAAAGAAGTTGTTAGGGCAGCAGCATGTGGTGTGCATTTTGAAGGTGTTGCCATGAGGACATGAGTCTTATGTGCAAAGTTGTGACATAAGCGTGAAGACATAACAGAGCTTTAGCAGAGGAAGCTGGTCACCCACTTGCAAGGAGAGAGGAATGTGGGGCGGTATCAGGGAGCAACAGTTCAGAGGGGAGATCAGGCCTGTGGTGTATGTCTAAAGAAGGCAATGGAGGGTCTTGGGTTGGAGAACATTCACTGTGGAAGATGAGGGTAGTACTGCAGAGATTAAACAGCATGCAGGGCACAGAGGGATTTTTTTAATGAGGGTTTTGTAGCAAGGATCAAAACTGTAGCTGAGTGTTGTGGAACTTACAAAGATGCAGTAGGTTGGTCAGCCATCCACATGAAGCAAGGATGGAGAAACGCATGTTGGATGTGCTGGCAGTAGTGGTGAGGAGAGAAGAAACAGAAGGGGAACTTGAGGATGCAATAGGAAGGAGACATTCTGGAGCCTTTCCCTGTAGTCCTTTGGCTCCACTCCAGCTGTTGGTCCCTAATGTTTGAATGCCCTTCTCTGTGGGCAAGCAACAGTAACCAGTTCTCATTGTAACACATGCCCACATCTTGCTGTGTAGGATGTTTTAGCAGTGGGGTCAGGGTAGCCATGAGAGCAGGTACTGATTTCTTCTTCGCTCCTTGCAGTAGTGTTTCAAGAGCTGAGCTCAGAAGCAGAGTTGAAGCACGCTGTGTGTATCAGAAGCTTTTCAAGGTGATGGTCTGTTATGTGGATAGACACAATTGTGAAGGTGTGCCACAGCATTTTTGGAGTGCAGCCATTGACTTTGGGATGACCAGCCAGTGTTCAGCTGCTCTCCCCACAGTTGCCAACAGTCTCCCTTTTCATCAGATCTGTGGGCTGCCGCTTCACTTCCCTAACTTTTGTTCTCTCCAGTGTGGCTCATGTCAGGCAGCAACAAGAGCAGGGCTGCTCCTCCAGGGAGGACAAGCTGGGAGCCAAAGGTGATGACAGCCACCGGCAGTGCCCTCATTAACTAGGGTACACCATATCTAAACAGGGCAGACAGAACAAGATGCTGATGTACCCCTACAAGTAGGGGTACATCCACAGCCCCAGAGACTGTTAATTTGGTCTAGGGTCTACCCAGCAAGTGCAGCAGGAGGTGCCAGAGGTGGTGCCAGACTGGAGACAAGCTGCCTAACAGTGTAGGTCCAAGGTTTGTCCAGGAGATATGACTGAGGACAGGTGCACCTACAGTATGGCTCAGATGAGGCAGTATGCCTGGATCTAAGCGTAAGTGGAGGTCCTCGACCATGGGCAGAGGGTGCATGGGCAGGGGTCTGAGGTGAGGCTGTTCGGGACATTTAAAGCCTGTTAGTGGACTCAGGGGCCACACAGCTAGAAATTCCTCCTTCCTCCCTGTCCTTTCCCCCATCAGCCTTTGCGAGGGTCCCCTTGACTTTTTAACTCCTCTTCTCCCCCCCAGTTTACCTCTTGTCATTTCCTGTGGTGGCTTTTTTCCCACCCTTGTCTCTGATGGCCCTCACAGTTCTCCCCTACAGTGCTCTGGGGTTGTTCTCTCCTCTTTCATGGCTTTCACTGCTGTGTGTGTGTAAATGGTTCCTACTGCTTCTCTTCATCTTGACTGTTCTCTCTTACTTCTTCTTGTCTTTGCAGAATTTCATGCAAGGAGAAATGTAAAATAAATGGACTCTGTCTCTTTTGCTACCCCTCAAGCCTGTCTGCCTGTAGCATTAGTGATCATATTAACCTCACAGTCTCCTTGTTAAATTTCCTTTTTTCTTTCTGATTGCTTATTATCCAGGTTATTTATAAATCATTCCAGGCCTTCTGTTGGTGTTGTACTGAAGTCTACCTGCTCTTCTCCATCATTTCTGTTAAAAGCCTTTATATAGATGCTGATAATCACTCGCCTTGTCTGTTGGCTTTCCCTTGCTTGCTGCACTGCCCATCCCGTTCCAAATGCAGCTGCTTAAATCTTCTACCTGCTGCTCAGACCAGATTGCTCTCAGATTTAATGTTTGATGACTTAGAAACTGCACAGGGTCACTTTCAAGCTCTTGCTTCCTTCTGCTAACACTTCTTTCTGGTCTTTCTCTCACTGCTGCCTTTCCCCCTTCCCCCAAGTCTCCTTCTTGGTAAAGGGCAGGTATCAATTCCTCTACATTTTGCATGGTGGAGAGCGCAATCAATAAGGGCTTGCTGAGTTGTCAGGATTGATTTTCACGTACTTTAAAGGTCCCTTCACCCTGTTCCAGACTGAATGTGCCATAGATACCGTAAGATGACTTAGAATGATAGGGATGGTCTTAATATAAGAGGGAGCTGAGTGATAATGCTCTCCAAGGTGTTGTAGCGTAGAGTTAGAGAAACGACTTTTATTTTTCTCATAATCTCTTCAGAGGCGATCCCAGGCTGGGAGGGCACAGTGTCTTCAGCTCCATCTCATCTCAGTGTTTCTGCTTGCTGCCTTTGTCAGGTTACCATTTCTCAGGTGCTGAGCATTGTTTGTGATCACAGCTGGTTGACGACAAGGCTGGGAAATTTGCTGTCAACTCTGTTTTGCCATAAAGTGCCATCCCTTCTTCCCTTCTTTAGTCTTTTCTTGTGTGGCAGACCTGTGTACCTTAGGGAGAGGTCAGAGAGGAGCCATTCCAAAATTTGCTCCCAAACTGCAGGGGATGATGTTCATGTATCTAATGCTGTGATTCAAGCCCATTTTAGTTGAGAAAAGGGACATTACTCCAAAATGGCTCTATCATACTACTTATTTGTCTGTGCTTACAGAGACCCAGACTGGATTTAGTCAAACCCAGGCAAGTTACTGTGCCCATTTATGTCCCTGACTAAGTGGGAATAATTCCTGAGCCTTCTTCATGCACTGCCCACCCCAATTTAAAACACTGCAGGATGGGGCCCTGTCCCGTCTCCAAAGGAGTATTCCCGTCTCTGCTGCTCTTGCCTGCTGATTTTAGGCACCAAATTCCCATTGCATAGATTAATTGCTGTCCTTTTATGTGGACCATGGCAAGCAATTCCATATCCTTCCTTCGCATCTCTCTTTGTGATGTGCTTCCATACACCTACATAGATTACTTGTTTCGTATGTCGTGCAGTAAACCAGTTTAAATCTGTCCCAGATAAGTAGTGGTTAGACTTGCTTATCATGGGAGGGTCTCAGCACAAATTCCTGAAATGACTGCTAGTGCAAGGGAGATGTTCATTTTTATTTTTTTATTATTTCCTAGAAGGCAGTCATGATAACAGTTGGTTCCCATTGCTTTGTTTACTGGCAGCCTAAGTAGAGAGCTCAAACTGAAGTAATTCCTCTTTGCCCATGTAGCCTGGTGGTGGCATGTGAGAAAAAGCAGATACTTGGTAGTGAGCTGCTTGCTGTCCTGTGTCTGCTGGGTGGATAAATCATGGACTTCGGTGTTCAGGGCATCTGGTCTGGAACATTTTGTTAATAGTAAATTCAGGCACACACAAAATACTGTGCTGCTTAATTGCCAGCAAGACCTATAATGACTCATTTTGTGATGTTTTTTTTTCTTCTTCCTCTGCAGCAACTATAATGGAGAGACAGAAGAGAAAACAAGAAATAGAGAAAGGACTTCAGTTCATTCAGTAAGTGGACAACCTCATTGTTTTGTGTGGCTTCGGAGGTGGTTGTCTTCCTATCGAAGATTGCGGGAACTGAGTTCTTCCTGTTTACCACTTTGGGGCTGCTGCGTGGGAAAGATGTATTGGTCCTGAGGATTTTCACTGTGATTCTTCAGGGTGCTTCTTGTTCTGCCATCTCTCTAAACTTGAAATTGTATAATTTTAATTTCCTTGGGTTTTGCCCTCCATTGCAGTTCCAGGATGATCTTTATAGTCAACATAATGCAAATAGTACTTGGACCTTCTACTTTATCTTCAGCGTGAAGATCTCAAAGTGCTCTCTCAAAAAGGTTATCCCACCTTTCTTAGGAAGGGAGATAGTGTTTCTATTTTGTAGAAGGGTAATTGTAGCAGGGTACAATTGACTTGCCAGGTGCCCCATATAGTGCCTATAGCAGAAATAGATGACCTGGGCTCTTTTACAGTTGCCAACCTGGTAGATGCCTCAGGTCACTCTTCTGTAAATATCATGTGGCCTTCTAGAGCTTGAGGAGATTGCTCATGTGGTAGCTACAAGTCCAAGTGCTTCCTTATAAAGTACAGTAGTGTTTTTTCCCTCTAATGTTTGAATTAGCAAAGGCCTCGGACTCAGCTCCAGGTTCCATGGTGAGTAAGGAAGCAGCAAGATTGTAATCAGATTGTTTTGGGTTTTTTTTAAGGTCTGCTTTGACTCCTGCAGTTACTATGGCTGAAATCTTTGCATCTACAATAGGAAAAAAAGCCAAATCTTCCATGTTAACTTATTTATATCCTGTGGTATTGCAATGATATTTTTGCCCCAGACTGAGACTAAATGAGACTGATAACCCAGTTTCAGAGAGGCAATTGTGAGGTTTATTTACTAGAAAGAAAATAATTTAGAAATATGGGGTGTTGTTCATGCTTCTGGAGCGTATCTTAAACTTGGAACCAGGGGCAGTGTCATTTGTTGGCTTGTTTTGATGTGAAAGAGGGGTAGTCCAATTTTATAAGCAGCATGAATGTTTCTTACAAAGCCAAGGCATTTCCTGTAGTTAATTTTAAGGAGCAGACGATGATTAGATTAAATGAAATCTAAAAAAAGTTTATTCTCTGACCAATAAGATCATGTATACGATGTATTTCAAAGGTGAGTAGGGCCATGAAAGGTGCTAAGGATTTCTCTAGAGCCTGTTGTTTTCTCCTTGAAGAGAAAAAATAAATACATGTGGACCAAACCTGGATTTACCTGGGTGGTCTGATTTGAAGAAAGGAACCTTTCATCGAAGTCTCAGTGCTGTTGTGGGGTAGGTGTTATCCACACGAGCACTGACAGTTTTGTGGCACAGCCTGGCAGACTTGGCCAAGACAGCTGGAGTTAAGTAGCCTCCTGAACCTGCATTTTCTCCTTTCCTTTTGTGGTGTAGGCCTAAAGGTGTGTGGCTAAGTTAATGCAGAGGAAAGTGATTGCATTTATCACTGTATGTCTTTGGTCACACAGAGGATTTGAGGAGGTCTTGGGGTGCCAGTCTGGTGCCTCTCATTAGAGCCAGATGCACTTAAAATACGCTTGTATTCTCCATGACAATCTCTCATGGGACTTTCTCAAAGATTTTTTTTTTTTTAGGTGGCTAGCTGAAAGCATATTACAGAGGATCATGTTTGCACAGAAAATAGCTAAGAATAAGATTCCTCTAGTCTCAAATCCCTTTGGGACCTGACCATCTCTTGACAACCACTGTGGCCATCACAGAGCACAGTGCCCCTAATTGTGTTCTCTTTGACCCAGCTCTCTTTAAAGTGATAAATTGTTCAGCAACTCACTGAGATCATCAACACAGGACCAGAAAGATGGTTTCTTTGTCAGACAAAAGCCTGTGTATGGATGCCTGTTTGATCAGAGTTTTTTCTTCTTTTCAGGTCCACATTACCCCTAAGCCAAGAAGATTATGAGGTAATAAAGAATTTGTTTCCTGAAGTTGGGAATTCTTTGGTTAGCAAGATTTGTTCTGTTGCACAGCCATTAGTTTACATACCAAAAGTGGGATGGTCTGTCACAATTTGTCTGTAATTTAAAGCTTTAAGGTTCTGACAATGACAGTTTTCAGGAAAAGAAGATACATGAGTGTTTAAGAAGGAAGAAGATTTGACTGGATTACTCTCCTCTACCAAAAGACTGATGTTTTACAGGAGGTTGGGGAGGCAGGAGAATCTTAGTGGGCAGGGAAGTTGCTAAAATATGTGGAAAGGAATGGGAAATTGGAAAACCTCTCCTGTCTCTGAATATCCACTTCAGACTATTTGCTCTCTCCCTGCTGCCCAGGCCTTTTTGCAAAAGCTGGTGAGAAACCTGTTTGCAGAGGGCAACGATTTGTTTCGAGAGAAGGATTTCAAGCTTTCGCTGGTACAGTATGTAGAAGGGCTGAACGTGGCGGATTACGCAGCCTCCGACGAGGTGACCATCCCAAAGGAACTCCTGTGCAAGCTGCATGTCAACCGAGCTGCATGCTACTTTGCCATGGTGAGCGCCTTCCCAAGTCATCCCCAGGGGCCGGGGAGGACATCATGGTTGCAGTGCTGTGCAATTGGAAAAGTTGTCAAGAGGCATTTCAATTGATTTTGTCTGCTCCCTTCTCCAACACTGGAGGAGACAATGACACACAGAAAACTGATATCCCCACTATCACACTGTGTCTTGTGAGAGGGAGGATGTGAAGAAGAGGGGGCCAGGCCTAAGGTACTGAGAGTGCAGTTCTGGTCCACGTTGGTGAGGCGTTAGTACAATCTGGAGATTGGAAAGAGCCAGTGCTTTCCAGTACTGACTGAGTATTTCTCTGCAATACTGTTTGAGTATTGCTCTGGAGGCTCCTGCCTCCTCAAATGAGGTGCTGGAAGGCAGTGAGAAGGCTTTGGGTCTTGATGGAACTTGCAGCACACACAGGGAAAAGGATTCTGTGATACTCGGGCTCTAAAAGGCTGCGTGCTTCCGTTTTCCTAAGGGATCTAACAGCTTTCCTTTATGGCACCACCCCAGAGCAGGTCTATCCTGTTCATAATGAGGCTGAGTCCCATGAAAAAAATTAGCAAGCAGTCACATAATTATAGACTGTCAAATGTCACATACCCAAAGTAGAGGGGGAGACAAAGTAGAAGGGGAGACAAGATAAGGTTGCTCAAGCAGCCTAATTCTGGCATTCACTGACTTTGAAGTGTTTTGAGTTTTGCAAGACACAACAAAATGTTCTATTACTGTAGATTTTGTGTGTTTGTACGCTGGTCTGTGTATAAAGTAATACATGTATTTCCAACTGCCTTTTATATTCCTGTTTTCTGCTGAGAGATAAAACATTTGCATTCACGCAGAAGGAGGGGTTAGTCTGCTGTGCCTCAGCTAACTTGAGGTGGTCTCTTCCATGCAGGGCTTGTATGAGAAGGCACTGGAAGACAGCGAGAAGGCTTTAAGTCTTGACAAGGAGAACATCCGAGCGCTCTTCCGGAAAGCCCGCTCCTTAAATGAACTTGGAAGACACAAAGAAGCATATGAGTGCAATAGCCGATGCTTGCTGTCCCTCCCACATGTAAGTTTTTGACATACAACTCACCGTGATTTCTGTGGTTCACCACATTCCTCCTCCGTAACATGCTTAGTGTGAGGCCAGAGGATAGTGGAAGAGGAAGCTTGGCTATTGCTAGGAACATGGCATATGTTCAGAAATTCTGTCTCTCTGACTCGAAGAAGATGTTTGACCTCACATGTTTCTTCAGTCCAAGTCACCCTCTACAGACAGTGCCAGCCAGAGACAGCGGTTAGTGACAGCAGGTTTGGTGGCATATTTGTGAGGAGCAAAACCCTACCCTAACACAATGTGAACTAAGGTCATGAGATTGTTTTAATTAGCTGGTTTTATATGTCTAATGGGAGTAACTAGGAGCATGGGACAAATGGGAACTGGAGCGCCAGAAAGAAAACATGTATACTTTTCTTATTTTAGATAAAAATGTTTCACGTTTTACTTACTGATTGCTAAGGCAAGCTGATAAAGCTTTTTACTTCTTGTCGGACCTGCGAAGGTGTCCTTGACATCACATGTCATAGTTATTTTTATGTTCACAGGTGTGTAAATTTTTGCATTCAGGGGGGACTATCTGCATATAGTAGGCCTTAGATATTTTCCTGACAGTGCTTTTGGTGAGTGTCCTTTTAGGCCAAATATTGAACAGGAAACCAGACCGTGATTAGAAAGATTGTAGTGAGCATTGGTTGTCTTTGCTAAATATGGTTCTGATCCATCACAGTAATGCTATTACAAGAAAAATGCATCTACTTCAGCAGGAGAAGTTAACTTTCCTTTATTATTAGTGTTACAGAAGCAATCTTTAAAAGTCTTATTAGCAGTTTGTTATTCCTTTGTATAGCTTGTAAATTCTAGTTTCTTTGACTTGCCAGGACAGGGTGACCAAAACACATTAAAGGTATGTTAGGGGAGTTCCAAAGAACTGTTTTTTAAACAAACCCTTTTATAAACAAAACCGTCTAGTATATGTGTTCATGTAAAGCCATATCTGGTTATATTTCACATTGCCGTTAGGCCACTTAATTAAATTTATTTTTTAACCATATACTTATGTTTACCCATCTCCCATTATTATCATTACAATCATCATGGTCTACAAACACTTTATCAAACTTCTCTGTGGCGGGAAAGTTCGCCTTACAAACTCCATATCGAGTGATCTGTATTCCATATTCTAAACAATTCAGTCTTGTAAATTAACATACCCGATTGTCTTATTACCTGATTAACAGAAATTATAAGCCTTCTCTGCATCAAAGTCAAGTTATGCTATTCATCATCTCACTCTTGTTTCCATTACACTAGCTGCTAAGCCTCTTGAGCACACGGGTACTTTTAGCTTGCATTGCTGTAACAGCTGAGAACTTTGTTGTGGTCAAAGCAGAGCATGTATTAAAACTTCAGGGGATGAAAGATCTGCCACTCAGTTGACTCGCTGTCTAGCAGGGTTAACTTGTTTCTGGGTACAAATACTCAGTGCTGATTGTTTGCAGAGGTTCCCAGCATGGTGAGGTTGATACTCCTCTGTGGTATGCTTTTTTTGGTATGGCATGGGTTTTTTTAGGGTGTTGGAGGAAAGCATATTGCATGCCCTTGTTGAGCACCCCCTCATTTAGGTGGGAGGTAGAAGGACCTGAGAATGGCATTTGGCTGAGGGAAGGGAAAGCTAAAGGAAGATCTTGGGGGTGACAAAGAGCAAATAACCCCCTACCCCCAAACCTCAGGCCTGCTGACAAAAAGGACAATAATTAACTACGTGTTGTTGGGAAGGGAAGTGGAGGCAGTCTAGAGAGAAATACATTCTTGATCTTGTCCAGGAATCTGAGAAGACATCTTGGAGTTACTTTGGCTTGTAGTTGGATAGGGTAAACCTGGTACGTATGAGTATGAGATCAATGAAAAGAAATTATGTCAGAGGTCTCCACAGGGAGCAAGAAAATGGCAGACTTCAGAAGACACCTGAGAGAGTATTGGGAAAGGCAGAATCACCAGAGGCAAACAGAGCAATGAAAATGTGATTGGTGTTAGATCTGAGAGGTGGAAGAGAGTGAGGAAGGAGCAGTGACCATGAGATTTGACCAAGAAGAGGTCTCTGGAGGGTGTGGGAACAGTTTCAGGAGAACGTACATCTTGAAGGGGTGTAAGGTAGAGAGAGAAGAGGAAATGGGCAAGATAGATTTTGTCTTTACTGAGTTCAGAGAAGATGGTGACAAGACCAATATTGAGGGTGTGCGGGAGCAAGTACAGTCAAAATGCGGCACTCCAAATTGAAAGGAAAAGTTACTGATACTGTGGGCTGGAAGAACCAGAGGCTAGCGAGGGGTTGCAAGGGAAAGGATGAACCTGCAGTGAGAAGGAGGTTGGAAAGACCAGCATCGCAAGTAGAGAGAAGAGAGCAAGCTTCAAGGTTGGAGATGAGGGAGATGTTGGGACATTAAGGAGGGATATCACAATAGGTTGGGCAGATATTTTTTTCTTCTTTGAAGAAACTGTTAAAGTACTCCAATATTTTTGCAAACAGGGAGAGAGAGGAAAGCAGAAGGAAAGAGTTGCTGGTGATAAATAAGTGAAGAATGTTGTGGCAGGTTGTTAGCCCAGGCAGAACTGGAGAGGATGGAGCAGGGGAATGGAGCATGGCCCAGAACTTTGTCTAAAGCCCACGATGGTGTGTGAGTGGGCCTGGGCAGTGAGCAGGGAGGATGGTTAATGGCATGCAGCAGGTGAGAGCAGAAGGATCTGCTTGACTAAGCTGAGGCTGTTTAACCAGAGCCAGAGATGGTGAAAATGCCTTGTAGCTAGTAATTTGGAAACTGAGACTTGGTTTCAGCTTTAAAAACAAACAAGCAAGCAAAACAGGCTAGTGAATACTGTCTGCATATCAAAACTGATTATTAGCTCTGTGGCTGGCGGAGAGGGAAAGTATACAGACTGTGCATGCAGGAAGGCATGCAGGCTCCTTCTTCCCAGACGTGGGGACCTTGTGGAAGCTGTATCAGCCCCCAGCATGGGGGCTGCTAGCAGCCAGCCTTGGCAGCTCCTTCAGCCATCTTGCCAGCAGGACTCGTGAACCCTGCTTTCGGAGGGTGGGTGCTTTCTTAGAAGCAGACACTTGATTCTGATTTTCTGCAGCATCGAAAGAGTGTTGGGGGAGGTCCTGGTGCAAACTCAGTATCTCAGCAGGACTGAATGACAAGAGCACTTAGGTCTGCAGGGACTCTCCTAGGGCTGCTCTGGTAATTGTCCGCCAGCTGCTGTCTACAAGCAAGGCTTCCTGGCACAGCCCATTGTGGGTAACTGCATTCCTGTTTATTTCGTTGTGTGTGCTGCAAAGGCAAAACTGAAAGTGTCCTGCCAATGGTTTTTGTCCCCAGGATGAAAGCGTCACACAGCTGGGACAGGAGCTTGCCCAGAAGCTGGGACTGAGGGTTCGAAAAGCATACAAAAGACCTCAGGTATGACTTCTTTTTTCTTGGAGACTATTCTTTGTCTCTTTCAGATTTACTTTTGCAGAAGTGGTAGGTGCTGCTCTGCAGTTATAGACACATGAACACTACCCTGTGATCCCTCTAGCAGGCCACCGGCTACCCTCCTTGTCCTGACCCTCTGACTCACTTTGCCTTGATCCATTTCTAACCCCATTGCTGCTCTGCTTCTACTGCCAGGATGTTTCCTGTGTCCCTAGCTAGGCTGGGCAAAGCTGGTCTGGTGCTGCAGGAGAGACTTCCAATGCACTGGGAGCCTGTGTTTTCGGGAGGAGAGGGACATATGGCCTGATCCCAAAGGAAGTTGTGCATCACAGATCTTTCCCTGTTATGGGATGAGAAGGGTGTGATCCTCTGCTGCATCAGGGGCATGTCTGGTTTTGTAGTGCAATGGGTCATGAGGGGTTCTTGCCCCATATCTAGGCATACATCTAGCGTTTCTTCATTGTGGGGGAAAGGCTTGTGCTTTGGGAAAATGACGAGTACACATCTGGTCAGATGCTAGGAAAGGTGGCAGCAAAAAGCAAGTTGTGGGTCCAATAAATTGACCCCAGTGTCTGAATCCGTAACTGGGTCTACAAGAAGGTGCTGCCATAACTGGAATACTGTTGGTACTTAAATGTATACCCTGGGATAGAGCTAGAGGGCGTTAGGCCACTGTTAGCACTCTTGGGTAAAGATGCCTTGGTCAGGTAAAATCCCAGAATGCATTTTCAGGAGTAGGGAACATTAGTTAGTAGTCGAGGCTTACGTTCAAGTCCTTAGCAGTGGTGTGTTAAAAAAGCCAGCATGTTCCACCTCCAGAGGGGCACCTTTGCAGTATGCGGTGAAGTGATTAGTGGGCATCCAGTTTGCAGAGAGCTTTTGGGGTTAATTTAGCTGTAGCATCTTAGTCCTCTCCCTGACCAACCTCACATGTGTGATTGACCTACCCTCGAAAAAAAACTTGACATTGTAGCAGCTCTCAACACTCTGAAAGGATTCTCTCTCAAATAAAGGGAAGTTTTACACAGAAGTATTTTTTGTATCTGCTCACTGTGTTGGCCTTGCCGCCTTTTTGCTGATGTCTCATGTTACTCAGCTGTGATGGGCTTAAACCACCTGTATGTTAGAAAAATAAAACCTCCAAAATGCATTTTATTATTTGAAATTTAGTGATTGGTATTTTGATAACCTTGCTGTCTGTTGTGTTGACTTCCAGCTTTCATTCCAGTGCTGTAATGCCTTCCTGAAGCAGTAATTTTTTTAATGAAAAGTCAAAAACTTCTGTTCCTCAGGGAAGATTTTGCTTCCTGATTGTGCATTGGATGTTGGGTGTTTTGGGATGGCTTTTATTTATGGGCAGTGCCTGGAAGGAGACCGTATATATAACCCAACTTTACCTAGTTTACAAGGATTCATGGGCTGTCTCTGTCTTAAGACCTCTTTCTTCCTTGCAGCAGGAATTGGAAACATTCTCGCTACTCAGTAATGGCACGTCAATCAATTTGTCAAACCAGGTAGAGTTGCATCTTATGGTTCTTACTGTTCATGGATTGTGCTACTAGAATACTTTGCAGTTTTATTTACATGCAAATTTATAACTGTCTTTTAGGCTGTAAATATATTAAGGAATGTTGCCAAGGAAATTAATTTCTTTTAAAATATTTCTAGTGACAACATTTTTGATGTCAGTAATTGGATCACTGAAGATGGTTATTTTTCTTAGTTATTGTGAAAGTTTGCTTTCTGTTGCATTTTAATTAAGTTTCAGTTTTCAAGTTTTTACATAGTTAGGGCAACGCTAAGTCAGAAAGTGCAACTGGTGAAGAAACATACAAAATTAAATCATTTCATGTACTGAGCAAGGTACATACACAGTTTATGTATTCTTTGTATTGTCCTGTCACCTGGGAGATCCAGCTTGGGCATAGCACTGTACAAATACTAAGCTAAAATGTAAGAAATTGCTGGTTTCCTTGTTCCACCACTGGCGAAAAACAACCCCAAACACTTGATATTTTTACAGGCTATTTGGTACTTCACACTACTCCTTAAAGCAAACAAACTACAAAACCATGAAAATTGTCATTTTGTACAACAAGATGGGATACTAAAGAATTAGTTTACCTCCCACCTTCAGTGACTTGCCTCCACATCTTTCTAGGACAGCCAGTCGCTTTTCTTTAATAGTTGTGCCTAGTTTTTAATTTGAAAATCTTTCTTTTAGCAAGATACGAAAATAGTGCAAAAACTGCAAGTTGCAAAACCTACTGCAGTAGATGCAGTATCTCAAGAGTAATGCTTTACTTGTGCCTTTTTAAGCTTAAGCTGAAGGCATACATACTTACCTCGGTTTATGTTTCTGTAAAACATGGGCTTATTTTATTACTTGCCTGGAGCTCCGAGTCAGCAGTTGTCTTGGCGGAAACCTTTTCCTGTTTTAAGTTTGCTGTAAAAGTTTGTGGTTGTTAGATTGCAAAATATGTGAACTAAGAAAAGGAACGTTGTGTACAATCAGGCTAATCAGATCTCACACTGCATGGGGCTGGCCGATTGATGTGTCCTGGGACTTGGGACAGAGTGTTCTCATCCACACATGAAAAACCCCATTCTATGTACAGATTTGCTCACATGGTTGGATATTGTGCAGGGCTGGTATTCCTTTGCAGCAACAGGGTTTGTCCGCTGCTGGAGGTAAAAATGAATAGGCTCTTTGGACTAATGGCTTCTTAAAGTTCGTTGGTTTTATTACTCTTGCACTGAAAGAGGCCATAAAGGAAAAGAAAGGGATAGATCTGTTTAGGAGTAGTAAAGAGTCTCATCTGTGAAGTGTGAGTATCTTTTTAAAGATGAATTTCTGGTGATACTTTTCTCTTCCTTTTCCTATACCCTCTTTGCAGACCACTTCCAATGGATTGGGTTCGATAGATGACATTGAAACAGGTAAAGACATCTCTCTGATTTTTGTGGCTTCGGTAAGGTATCTGACCAGGCTGGCAGGCCTGAGAGATTCATCGTCTTCATTTGTGTCTCTTCTGCATGCTCCTGGCTCTGGTAACTAGGAGGAGGAAAAGGTGGTGGGAAGCAGGAGTGTTTTTCCTGCAGAAAAACTTTTTGTCCAGGCCCAGTGAGGAACACGTCTGGGAATTAAAATGGTCTGCTCAGGTACACGGCTCTCTCCAGTTGTGCTTTGTTAAAGCTGGGCTTGGCAAAGCTTCTGAAACTCTGCTCCCAGCCAAAACAGTCCAGATAAAGTGAAGTTAAGTTTGTAGGTGGCTATTTGTGCTCTGAGCGCATAAGGTCCACCAAGATGTTGAGGTAGAGGAAATGAAAACAGAGGGAGTTGGGAGGGACCCAGGAAGAGCTGTGTTCAGGGTTAGGCACCCAGGAGGAGCAGAAGGAGGGCTACGGGCTTGCTTTTCTCATGCTGGGAAACATATGACCTTAACTCTGCCCCTGTAGAAAGGCTTGCTACATGCTTTGCCCTTTGATGTGTGCTGGAGCATTGAACTCGTGCTTCTGAGCACATCAGTCTTTGT
Source organism: Gavia stellata (assembly GCF_030936135.1). Taxonomy (NCBI): domain Eukaryota; kingdom Metazoa; phylum Chordata; class Aves; order Gaviiformes; family Gaviidae; genus Gavia; species Gavia stellata. The sequence continues at coordinate 56,505,529 of NC_082597.1, read as the reverse complement.
TCCTTTGAAAGGTAGCTGTTTGTGAAGGTAAGTGTGAAGACTTATCACTGCAAGTAGCAATTGCTCTTTTTATAGAATTTCACCCTAATTCCATTATTAGGGTGCTTTGGTGTCTATTTTGGAAAACATACTAGTTCTCTGTTGAATGCTATGTGCAATCATGAGACCCAGTTCTGTGAATTAACGAGAGGTTTTTTACATTACCTTGCTGTGCTAAAATGAACTGGACTCCTACTGCAGAGTAAGGAGTGACTGCATCCAGTAAGCTCTTTATCTAATCAGGATTTGGTGTAAGAGCAGCATGCAGTTCAGGCAGAGAGAACCTTTATTGCTAGGAAATCTTTTCCAAAGCACTGAAATTACATGTTATCCCATTGACCTGAGAGTGGTGTGCCACCAGGAGGGCTGTGGGTGCTGGGTACCTCAAGAGTTTCAGATTCAAAGCTTTTTTAGCAAGGTTTTTGTTGTTGTTGTTTTGTTTTTAAGATGCAAACTCCTGAAGCCCCTTCTCCCATGCTTTGCTTGAAGTCATCTGATTAACTCAGCCCTGCCCTGCACAGATCATGGCTCAGATCTGGCTCAGCATGGCCTTTGGCCAGCTAACGCACTAGGGAACCACTGCTGTTTTGGGAAGCAGAGCTAGGAACAGCTTTTAAAACCACTGTACTTGCCCCTCTGGGACAGGCAGGTGTATGGCTAGAGAAGCTACCAGGTTGGGGGCATGGTGTGAGAGACTTGGTTCGGGGAAGTGGATGGACAAGACCGACATTGAGTTTATAATAATAATACGTGGGGCTTAGTGTCATGGCAGTGATAGAAATCAGAGGGAGGCAGGTGTGTGCCTGTGATCTGCTCATCAAAGAAGGCTGTTTTTTTTTTTAAGATGGAGCAAACATTAGGTGAATGCAGGAGGTGCATGAGCTTTCTAGAAGGAGAGTACATGAGATGTGGGTATGGTGGCTGGTGAGTGATGTTAGCAGATGGGGTGTCCTGAGGAAAGCAGGAATGGGAAAGGAGAGATAGGGGAAAAGATTGGACAGAGGGGAATGGGAGGAAGTGGCTGAAGGAATGACAGGGTTTGGGTGGTCAGGGAGAGGGGAGCAGACATCTCCCCTCTGCCCCTTGCAAGTAGTGGAACCTGTTGGTCCTTCCTCTTCTCCTTGCCCTTCTTGTGCACTGAGCTGTGAGGGGTCCCATATTGTTCTCTGCCTTTTGGTCATGCGTTCGGCTTTTCAGGGTTTTGGGCCTCTCAGGGTGTGTGAGGGCCTCTTTTCTCTGCTTCCCAGACTGAGTGGGAACTGAAGGGCCTCGTTCATTCCTCAGAGAAGGTCTGAACTTCTGGATCCTTTGGGGCCCTGTCATTGTGAATCCTTTTGCTCCTCCCTGCACATGTCCCCGTCCCTTCCAGCATGTCCTGAACTTCTTGTTGGCCCCTGGAGGGATCTTGACAGTACTCCAGATTTAAACATCTGAAAAAAGGAAAGGGACAAGCCGTCCCTTTGTACTGAAGGAAATCTGGCTGAGCTACCAGTGATGAGGCCAGCACTGAGGGAAGCCGGATGGCTGGCTCCTGAGTGTATCTGGGGGGCCCACACCAAAGTGAGATGAGCTGAGAGAAGTCATCGCAAAAGGGGCATGGGGTTGGAGCCAAGCCTGATCTGAGGGGCAGCTGCAAAACTAAGGACGTTTACAGCCTTCCTTTGAGCCACTGCCTGTGGGGAATGTGTCCAGCTGCAGCACTGAAAACTTGTGTTGGATCCCATAAGGTGCAGCGTGTTCTTTACTTCAATTGCATGCATGAGGTTGTGGAGAGGGACCTGTGTCCGTCCCTTGCCGCTTTCCCCTGCTTTCCCTGCCTTTTGTCACGGCTTGGCCTCTGGTGTCTTGCACAGCGACCTCAGCTGTGGTCCATCCACATGGACCACTCACAAGAAATGCCGGAGGAAGGGTTGCAGGGGGTGGTGGTGTGCTCCTGGTGGGGTTAGAGCTAAGGGGCCTGCGTGTGTGTGTGCGGTTGTTTTGTTCAAGACTTGGGGGTTTGCAGGAATTGCTGATCTGCTGAGCTCTCTCTAAGGGTATCAACACAGTCCTTGGTCAGTGAACGTGCATTGTAGAGGATAGCAACATGGCTCAATCACTCAGTCCCAGTTAGAAAGGGATGGCTGAGTTCTTGTGGGGGCTGAGTGAGCAGAGCTTGTACAGACAGGATGCAGCATCTCTTGCTGGATTAAGATTTGTGTCTCAGAAGCTTGTCTAGTTTCTTTCCCATTCTTATCAGTCTTTCTGAAAAGCTATTGTCTCTCTTTCCAAACTTTGCCTTGCTTATAGCTTTAGTTCATTGTAGCTACAGTACAGCCACTGCTACGTGGATGGAGAAGGTAGCATCTTTGTCTCATTTCTTTTCTTTTATTCCAGCACATCTGCACAGGGGCAGAATTAAGGTAGTTTGAGTGCTTGGTTTGAGAACTGCAAATGTAACGCTGTATTTCCCAAATGTCTAACATTTGAACTTTTTTTTTAACCTTTACTTTTTTTTGAGAATAAAACTCTCTTATGTGAAGAATATGTGCTTGTAACCTTAACTTCACTTGACAGACGTTTATATCGCATGATGGGAACATCTTACCTTTTCAGTAACGTACTGGAGAGGCAAGGAAGCCTTAGGGAAAATTGCTGCCTCTCTCCTGCCCTGACCCTGGCTCACACAAGTTCCCAAGGGGATATTTGCTGCTGAGGTGTTGAGGGGGAGTGTGGGCAGCAACTTTCCACCTGCAGACACCAGGAAGCACTCAAGAGCAGGGAATTTACTTGGGTAAAGACAGCTGAGTGAGTCTGATGGGTTTTTTTGGGGAAACGTTGTTAGCACAACCTGGTCTGAGTACCCGATCTCTGACTCTCTTCCCAGCAGGACCTTGTGTTTTTTATCTTCTGCCATTTAGGATACCTGAGGTTTCAGAGAGGGTGTGTGAGTAAGCAAGCTTTCAGCTCTGATATTGAAGCTCCATTGGAGTAGAGAAGGCAGTGGTCTCTGCCAAATGCATTAGTGAGGAACATTAAAGAAAACACCAGGTCGTGGGTTATAGAGAAATTGGATTATGTGCCCCTGGCCTTCAGCCCTGGCCACAGTGAATTCAGTAGCTGCTCAGCCACAGGTTTTGTGCTGTTTCTGTTCACTGTACGTGCTTGCCAAATCCTGACAGTCAGTCGGGGCATTGGCCCTTAAAAGCGTATTTCAGCTGTCGGTGAGCCATTGGAGACTGGGAACAAAAATGAAGGGGCAAGGACTCTTCAGACCAGAGCCCCTGCTCTTGGAAAATTGGCATACTTGTTTTTTGTGATTTGATGGAATTGTACAATATTGGTTTTGCCAGCTGTGCTGTGCTTGCCCCTGCAAGAGGCTCTCCTGGGTGACTGGCTCTGTTTCTTCCTCATCACAGACTGCTCTATGGACCTGCAGTGCCTCCCAGCTCCTGTGGCCACCTCCATCCCTGTGAGTGAGGGGCTGGCCCCCTTGCCCTCTGACTCGGATGCAAAGGGCTTGCCTACCTCGCTCCCTGCTGCCAGCTTGCTCCCAAATCCAGACTGCGTGTCCCTGCCAGTGCCTGAGAGCATGGAGGACTTCACGGATGGGGACATTATTGGGGAAGAACTGGACTCCCTCCTGGACTCCCTCGCCGAAGGATCACCATACCCTCTAGTAAGAGTGGGCGCTGCATGGGTCCCCTGCTTCTTGTTCCAAATAGGTCCTTGGAGCATGCGGATATGTGTGCTGCCACTCTCTCTCTTTCTGTCACTCTTTCCTCCTAGCTCTTCCTCTGGCAAAGCTCATTTATTCCTTCCTTTATTTCTGCAATCGGCTTGTGAGTATCTGAAGAGCCCACCTCCAAGCCTGCTTTGCTGTGTGGAACTTTATGGAACTGCCCCTCAAAAGTACCCAAGATAGCCTTCCCCCGCCATCACCTTCCCCTGGCCTCTGGTGTCCATGGAGTTGAAGCAGGTCTGAGGATAGAAATGAGTGTGCTGAAGCAGGAATGATGGATGCATTTTATACAGTGGGCATGCTCTAATCGCCTTGTATTTTGTGCAGGCTGCATTCAGCCTAAGCTCTTTGAACAGGTCTGGGAGCTGTAGAGTCAATACGTATGCATACTTATGTTGGATTTTAGTTGCCAGTGTTGCTGATGTTATGAGTGCCAACTTGGGTCTGGAAGCAATATAATCATATTCATGCAGGACGCCCCTTGAGCCAAAAAGCTCTGATGAGAGGTGCCACAAGTAATGGTCGCTAGCCTGACCTCGGCACTGTGTGTAGCCAGCTGCACTGTTTCTTGATCTGAGCTGCTTTAAGTGCCCAGTGCAGGGCCCCTGCCTTGCAGATTGATGAGCTCAGGTAGCCCAACACCTCCTCAGGGACCTCAGTCCAGACTGTGCGTGGTGTAGGTAGATTGGAAGGTCTGTGGGAAGTCTGCAGGCAGATGGAGCTGACACGTATCATTTTGCTTCTGATAATACAGCACTCACTTGAGTGGGAGCCTGTTGCTCTCTGTGTTCACTCATTCTCTGCTCCTTGTTCCTAATGTGCTGTTTATTCTCCCCCTTCCTGATTTCCCCAAAGTCTCTGGTCCAGGGCACCATTCCTCCCAACCTGCCAACAGAGATGCCTCAGCTGATCCCTGTGTTTCCTGGAGGAACTCCGCTGCTGCCCCCAGTCGTGACAGCCAGCATCCCTGTCTCCACCCCACTGCCACCTGCATCCTTTGGCCTGGTGATGGATCCCACCAAGCAGCTCTCCTCCTCTGTCCTGGATGCCTTCGAGGCCCCGCCGGGGGGAAGTGGTGGTTCCACCTTAGATTCGCTGGATTCCCTGGATCTGCTCCCCTACACAGACTCACGGCTTGATGCCCTGGACTCCTTTGGGCCAAGCAGAGGGTCACTGGATGCCTTGGATTCCTTTGCCATTGGTAGGTGCAGGGCTGATGGGACTTTGTGCTGCTTTCCCTGTGAATGCATGCTAAAATTATTTCCTTCAGCGCTGAGGATGTCTGTCGTATAGTTCTGTCTGCCACTGTTGCAGAACAGGAGTATATATGTAGAAGAGGGCAGGGAGTTGTCTTGGACAAAGCAATTGAATATGCCTAGCTCAGGAATAATGAGAAGGGCTATAGGTGTGTTATCCCAGATAACCAGTAAGTGCATGGTGTGAAATCTCAGAGGAGAAAGGAACACAAAGGTGTATAATGATGAGCGATGAGATCTAAACCTGACTTGGTGTCCTGGACACCTCACTTAGCAGAATTTGCTAGACTGTAACATGATTCCTTCGCCCTCCCCAATGACTCTTTGATATTTTGAACCAAATGAGAAAAACCCTGGTGAGTGTTTTAGATGATGTAGGACCTTGTTGCGCTGGGCAGAATGGTAGAGGCCAAGGTGGGTCTCTCCCATCTCTGGATTCAGGGCAGTGAATGTCCTGTTGCATGGGGCACTGCACTCTGATGTCACAAGGAGCAAAGCTGTGGAGGCTGATGGACAAAGACTAGGTCCCCTCCTGTCCCAGTAGGGAAGGCAGGCTTCTTCTTGGCTAGCTTGTCCCCAGTATTGCAGTATGTTGGCAGTGAAAGTATTTTGAGAAGAGCAGAGATTGTCCAGTCAGCACTTCAATGCTCATACTCACCTTAGCATTGGGCTACCTTGGAGTTGCCACCTTGGGAATGCCAGCACTCAGCAGCATAGAGTTGGGTTCGGTAGGGTTTGGGGAACAAGAAGGCCTTTCCTGGAGTTTTTCCAAGACTTAGGCAGGTGGTTTGGGGAAAAAGTACTAAAATGTTATGAAATAAATAAAGCAAATGGATTTAATAAGCATTTGTTTGACTTCTTGTGAGCAGAACTGCCTCTGAAAGTGAAATGATTGTTTTTGTTTTGTGGGGCTTTTTTCCCCTTCTTTTGCCTGGAAGAAACTAACCCTCAGGAACTGCGACACCCACCTGGCAGCCAAAAACCATCCCCTGTGGTGAGTGAGCCGCTCCCCCATGCTGATGTCCCAAGGTGCTCTGGAGCCAAGGTAGTAGTGACTTGGGTGATGTAGGTCATTTGGGCCCCTCTTCTCAACCTGCCCCGGTGAGTGTTGCTTCCCATGTTGTGGCAAGGCAGATAAAGATTTCCCCAGAGTCAGTAGGAAGACATTTGTTCCATCTTTTTGTCTGCAACTCTGTGTATTGCCAAGCTAAACATGGTGTGACCCAGGTTGTAGGCTCAACAAGGGATCATGGAGGCCAGTGTCCCACTATATCTGGCAGCCACATAACACTGAAGGATGGGGTGGAGTAAGCCAGCTTTGTCTTAAAACTAGTGAGGTTCTTTGCTCCTCTCTGCCCCTGTCAAGGGGCTTTTCCAGATACACTGTTCTGCCCCTGTCCCATGTCTCCAGACCTGGAGGAAAGAGTAAGGCTTATCTATGGTTAGCAAGCTTGGAACAAGAATTATTCTTAAGTTCCTGTCATCCTGCTATCCCTATTACTTCAATGCAGAGCAAAGTCTCTGTCCTCAGATTAATCTGCTCCCTGAAGACTCGCTGATAAGTGGTTTGGTTTTTTCCCAGGTTGGGATAGGGTTGATTTGAGAGTCTTCAGATGCAGAATTGGTCATGATGGAAGGAATGGGAAGGAGTGAGGGGGGCATTTTGTTATATGGCTCATGATAGAAAACTGAGGTCCCTTACCAAGAGAGAAGGAGGCCTGTCTTTGAAGTGAACATACCACACTGTTTGTTATCTTTGAAAAAGTTGCATGGAGCTCTTTTGGAAATGTCATTTCAGATGTAAACATTCTGATGAGAGATAAAATGAGAAAAGTTTTTGAGAGACTGGAATGGGGCAGGGGATTAGAGAGGTTTCTTACCCATATGGTTGCAGAGCTGAGAAGAGAGGTACGTGTATTCTCACTCAGGTCAGCCTTGGTGGAGTGAGTCACCCAGCTGGGCCCAAGGTCACCGAGCACCTGCTGTCCCAGCCGGAACCAGTAATGCCCAACACAGCCCTGCTGGTGAAGAACCCCCTGGCATCTACTCACATCTTCAAACAAGCCTGTCATATCTGCTACCCCAAAACAGGTGATGCATTTCCTCTGCCACTCAGAGCACTGACCCAGGCTAGGGTTTGCCTTTCCCCATGCTGATGGGGTTATTCTCTCCTGCAGGGCCCAAGGCTGGCGATTACACCTATCGGGAAGGCTTGGAGCACAAGTGCAAGCGGGACATCCTGCTGGGGAGGCTGAAGAACTCGGAAGACAAGACGTGGAAGAGGATCCGTCCTCGCCCGACCAAAACCAACTTTGTAGGATCCTATTACCTGTGCAAAGGTGATCTGGAGGGGACAGGGCTGTCAGTGGCTGGGAAGGGGCTGTACGGTGCATGCCAGGGGAGATTGGGAGACGACTTCCAGTTGGTATCACCTGCTGTCTTTGGGGTCTTCCTGTCCCATCAGCCCGTGGACTGGGAGGCTCAGTACGATGAAAGGCAATCAGCTCCCATGCTGTGGAGAGCAGGCAGCTTTTAAAGCAGTGGATCAGAAGAGTTGCAAAGGCATAGTGAGGTGCTGTGCACAGCCAAGCACTCAGAGCTGTCCTGTTGACATGGGCTTTGCTGAGAACCTGCCTCATGTACACGTGCCTGCATTAGTTCCACTCCACCCAGCAGCCCCATGGCAGGGCTGTGGTTCTGCATGGGGAAAAGCTCTCTCTGCCTGCTCCTTTGCTCCAGCCCATCTCTCCATATGTGCAGGCAATGTGACTGGACTGGTCCCTGAGGCAGTGTCATTACAAAGTACCTGATGAGGTGGGGAGATTGCAAAAGCCAAGATAACAGGGCTCCTTAGTGCTGAGCCACTAGGAGAACTTAATCTGGATTGGTTTTAAAACGGGTTGGTTAAATCCTGGTCTGTCCCTGGCCAGGCACTGAATTAAAGCAGGCCTCCATTTTGAGACTGTTTCCACAACAGATGGCATTACTTGAGATTGTGGCCAGTCAGTAGTTTGCATTAACTTTCCTGAATGTCTTGGTATAGACAGACTTGGGGGGAGATTTCTTTTTTCTTTAACTCTGTGTTTTCTTGCTTTCAGCTCCTTGTGAGGTGTGGGCAGTGGGAGGAGACGAGAGAGAGTTTAGTTTCTGACTGGGCCGCCCTCCCTGTGTGGTGGTGTGTGCTGTTTGTTGCTTTGTAGATATGCTTAACAAGCAGGACTGTAAGTACGGGGATAACTGCACCTTCGCGTACCACCAGGAAGAGATCGACGTGTGGACGGAGGAGAGGAAGGGGACCCTCAACCGTGACCTCCTCTTTGACCCGCTAGGTGGGATCAAGCAGAGCAGCCTCACCATTGCCAAGCTCCTCAAGGAACATCAGGGCATCTTCACCTTCCTCTGTGAGGTACAGAGCTGGCGGGAGGGAGCAGGCACCCTTCATCATCTCCTCAGTATGTATTGGGACCATTGATACGTTGATAGTTGCCATCTTGGAAACATGGTGGGATGACTGGCACAATTGGAGTGCTGCAATGGATGGCTATAAACTCTTCAGAGGCAAGGAAGGAGAGGCGGTGGCGTAGCTCTGTATGTTAGGGAGTGTTTTGACTGCCTAGAGCTTAATGATGTTGACAATAGGGTTGAGTATTTATGGGTAAGAATCAGGGGGAAGGCCAACAAGGCAGATATCATGGTGGGAGTCTGTTATAGACCACCCAAACAGGATGAAGAGGCAGATGAAATATTCTATAAGCAGCTGGGAGAAGTCTCACAATCGCTAGCCCTTTTTCTCATGGGGGACTTCAACTTACCATATGTCCACTGGAAATAAAATACAGCGGAGAGGAAACAGTCTAGGAGGTTCCTGGACTGTGTGGAAGATAACTTCCTGGCACAGCTGGTGAGTGAGCCAACTAGGGAAGGCACCCCGCTGGACCTGTCATTTGCGAACAGAGAAGGACTTGTGGGTGATGTGATGGTTGGAGGCCATCTTGGGCATAGCGATCACAAAATGATAGAGTTTTCGATCCTTGGAGAAGTAAGGAGGGGGGGTCAGCAGAACTGATGCCTTGGTCTTCTGGAGGGCAGTCTCTCTTTAGGAGACTGGTTGACAGAGTCCCTTGGGAGGCAGTTCTGAAGGGCAAAGGCATCCAGCAAGGGTGGACATTATTCAAGAAGGAAATCTTAAAGGTGCAGAAACAGGCTGTCCCCATGTGCTGAAAGGCAAACTGGTGGGGAAGAAGACCTGCCTGGCTGAATGCAGAGCTTTGGCTGGAACTCAGGAAAAAAAGGAGAGTTTATCACCTTTCGAAGAAGGGGCAGGTAACTGAAGAGGAGTACAAGGATGTTGTGAGCTTATGTAGGGAGAAAATTAGAAGAGCCAAAGCCCAACTAGAACTTAATCTGGCTACTGCCATAAAAGACAATAAAAATGTTTCTGTAAATACATTGGCAACAAAAGGAGGGCTAAGGAGAATCTCCATCCTTTATTGGATGTGGGGTGGAACTAGTAACAAAGGATGAGGAGAAGGCTGAGGTACTTAATGCCTTCTTTGCCTCAGTCTTTAACAGTAAGACCATTTTTCTCCGAGTACCCAACCCCCTGAGCTGGAAGACAGGGACAGGGAGCAGAATGAAGCCCCCATAATCCAAGGGGAAATGGTTAGCAACCTGCTACACCACTTAGACACCCATAAGTCTATGGGGCCAGATGGGATCCACCCAAGAGCACTGACGGAGCTGGCGGAAGTGCTCACCAAGCCACTTTCAATCATTTATCAGCAGTCCTGGCTAACCGGGGACGTCCCAGTTGACTGGAGGTTAGTAAATGGGATGTCCATCTACAAGAAGGGCTGGAAGGAGGATCTGGGGAACTGCAGGCCTGTCAGTCTGACCTCGGTGCCGGGGAAGGTTATGGAGCAGATCATCTTGAGTGCCATCATGCGGCACATACAGGACAACCAGGTGATCAGGCCCAGTCAGCATGGGTTTATGAAAGGCAGGTCCTGCCTGACTAACCTGATCTCCTTCTATGACAAAGTGACCCACTTAGTGGAAAATGGAAAGGCTGTGGATGTTGTCTAGCTAGACTTTAGTAAAGCCTTTGACATTGTTTCCCCCAGCATTCTCCTGGAGAAACTGGCTGCTTATAGCTTGGTTGGGTGTACTCTTCGCTGGGTAAAAAACTGGCTGGATGGCCGAGCCAAAAGAGTTGTGGTGAATGGAGTTAAATCCAGATGGCAGCTGGTCACAAGTGGTGTTCTCCAGGGTTCAGTATTGGGGCCAGTTCTGTTTAATATGTTTATCAATGATCTGGACAAGGGGATCGAGTGCACCCTCAGTAAGTTTGCAGACAACACCAAGTTGGGCGGGAGTGTTGATCTGCTTGAGGGTAGGAAGGCTCTGCAGAGGGAGCTGGACAGGCTGGATCGATGGGCCGAGGCCAATTGTATGCAGTTCAACAAGGCCAAGCACCCAGTCCTACGCTTGGGTCACAACAACCCCATGCAATGCTACAGGCTTGGGGATGAGTGGCTGGAAAGCTGCCTGGTGGAAAAGGACCTGGGGGTATTGCTTGACAGCCGGCTGAATATGAGCCGGCAGTGTGCCCAGGTGGCCAAGAAGGCCAATGGCATCCTGGCTTGCATCAGAAAAAGTGTGGCCAGCAGGACTAGGGAAATTATTGTGCCCCTGTACTCGGCACTGGTGAGGCCGCACCTTGAATCCTGTGTTCAGTTTTGGGCCCCTCACTGCAAGAAAGGCACTGAGGTGCTGGAGCGTGTCCAGAGAAGAGCAACAAAGCTGTGAGGGGTCTGGAGCACAAGTCTTATGAGGAGCGGCTGAGGGAACTGGGTTTGTTTAGCCTGGAAAAAAGGAGGCTGAGGGGAGACCTCATCACTCTCTACAATTACCTGAAAGGAGGTTGTAACGAGGTGGGTGTTGGTCTCTTTTCCCAAGTGACTAGCGACAGGACAAGAGGAAATGGCCTCAAGTTGTGCCAGTGGAGGTTTAGATTGGATATTAGGAAAAATTTCTTCACCGAAAGGGTTGTCAAGCATTGGAACAAGCTGCGCAGGGAAGTGGTTGAGTCACCATCCCTGGAGGTATTTAAAAGACGTGTAGATGTGGTGCTTAGGAACGTGGTTTAGTGGTGGACTTGGCACTGTTAGATTAATTGGTTGGACTTGATCTTAAAGGTTTTTTCCAACCTAAACAATTCTATGATTCTATGATTCTCTATGTCTCAGTCAGTGCCCTGCTCCCAGAAGGGCAGTGAGCAGTGGATACAGCTGTGTAGGAGAAAGGAGAGGTAGTTTTCCTCCTTAGCCCTGCAGCTGAACCAGGTGCACACAGCCTCATGGGATCACCTGTCTCTTCCTCTATCTTGAGATGTTGCTTTGAATTGTAATTTAGCCCCAGCTACTTTAGAAATCAGAACCCCGTAATGCAACAAATTCCCACTTGATGTCTGTGCTGAGCCACTGAGTCGGTCAGTTAAGGATTGGCTCGTACCATCTTGATACTCTGCAGCAGAGTGTTTCCTACACTGACAGTGTGGTACATGTAAAGGGACATGTTCTTTGCTATGAACTGGCTGTTCTTTTATTTCTCCTCATCGTTTCCCCCTTGTTCTTGATCTGTTGACTAACTGGGAAAGAATATGTGGCTCTGACCAAAATTTTTCCAACCACAATGGAAAATACTGTTGAGAATAAGCCAAAAAATGTTGTCCGGAAGCTTTTCAAAAAACTCGCTTGCTTTATTTTAAAGCCCTACCACAAAATTTTCACCAGGCTGCTTCTAACTTTGAACATTAGAATAGGCTGGCTCTGGTTCTTCTTCCCCTTCCAAGTGAAGTGGCTCTGGTTCACTGCTCTCTAAGATTTTTCCAGCATGCTAATTCTTCTCTTCTCAGATTTGCTTTGACAGCAAACCCCGGATCATCAGCAAAGGGACCAAGGACACACCATCTGTCTGCTCCAACCTTTCTGCCAAACACAGTTTCCATGACAACAAGTGAGTGAACATTTTTTGTTCTGATGGGAGCAATCTCTCACAAGTCCAGCCAGTTTAACTCCAGGGCCCTGGTCTCTCTCTTTCTTTCCTCCCCATGGGTTCCAGTCATAGGGCAGCTCAAAGCATGATAAATAGCATTGTGTGCTTCAGCCTGCGTGTTTTCTCCTGGTGCTGAGGGATTTCGGGCATCAGCAAAGCCCTTTGGAGTCAGCCTAAGTTTTCCATTGACTTAATTTGCCTTTCAGTTTGGCCTTTACATAAAGGTCAAACCAAAGATCCTCTAGCTCAGGATCCTGCCTCTGACTGGCTGGTAATGAATGTTTAGGAAAAAAAGTATAAGAAACATGTCAAGTACACAGTAATACAACCCCTTCTGGTTCCTGGCAACCTGAGACTTAGGGGCTTGCTGAGCCAGAGGAGTTGGTATCTCTGCTGCATATTTTTAAATGTTTCTGATCTCTGAACTTAAGTGGAGTATCACCCATGGTCCAAGGATAGTGAAAATACCTACCTAGGGTTGATAAGGTGGAAGGGCAGGGTTTGGTTTTCCCAGTGGGAGTCTGCCTCTCCCAGAGCTGATTTTCTGTGTCCTTTACCTGACCAGTCAAATGTCTTTAAAGTCACGTGTAAGGAGGAGGGAGTGAAGGTTTGATCCTCTGGTGCTTCATATTTCTCTGGCCTGGCTGCAGGTGTCTGGTCCACATCGTGCGTTCCACCTCCCTGAAATACTCCAAGATCCGCCAGTTCCAGGAGCACTTCCAGTTCGATGTGTGCCGCCATGAGGTGCGTTATGGCTGCCTGCGTGAGGACAGCTGCCACTTCGCTCATAGTTTCATCGAGCTCAAGGTCTGGCTGCTGCAGCAATATTCAGGTGAATGTGACTTGGTGCAGGGCTGGTGATGTGGACACACGAGTTTCCTCCAGTGCGTACCCGGGGCCAGTTGAGAGGGCAAGAGGATAATTTGGGAGTGCTGAGAAGTTGCCACTCACTTGTGTATATACTTACTGTGTCTCCTCAGGGACACAGAAAAGAGGGCCAAGGTGTTCTGTGATATGAATCAGAATCATAGAATAGTTTGGGTTAGAAGGGTGGTTTGGTCCTTGTCCTTTTACAGGTGCTACTGTAAATTGCAGACCAGGAAGCCTTTCCCTTGGGACCCGTTGCATAAGTTGAAATTATTATTAAGTAGGGCTGAATCCCCAGAGGTGTTTTGGTGCTTAAATCCTGTGCAAGACCCTAAATAGCATTTGGGCCCCTGAGTGAGCGTCTTTTGCAGTAAGAATGACAGCATGCACAGGTGACAAAGCAGTTCTGTAAAGGAAGACTGTGCATCTCCAGTTTCTCTAAACAAATTCACCAACAGTGGGAAATGACAAGATACTTGGTGTTTCCCAAAATGGCTTTGATGAACCTCTGAAGAGCCTGTTGCAGAAGTTATATTCAGGTCATTAATAAAATGATACTGCCACATCTGGCACTTTCAGTCCTCTCTCTGATGTGCTGGAGGGTTTCTCTTACTGCTCTCCTGTTAACCGAGTAGATGCTGGTCCACCCATAATGCTACCTGGATCTTTTTTCACCACAGGGTCTTGTTTAGTGCAGGACCCAACCTGGTAATGGGAGTACTTCAGAGAGGAAACATGGATGTTTCTCACCATTCTTTGATGTAATTGAGGGCAACTTCTTTAATTTACTATTCCAGTGCCTGTCACTGTAGTTCAATGCAGTCCTCAGCCCTGGTGTGGCTCATGAGGGACAGTGATGAACAAGAAACACACCGTGGAAAATGCCATCTTCTATTCTTCCTGTTTGGCCTCACTTACTTGTGGCCACAGGAAATGAAAAAATTACAACACTAGAGTTTCTAAGACAGCATGTTGCCCATGAGCCATAGGCCACCACTGGTGCCCTGCATGTTTATGATACTGCCTGTAGTACTCTGGGTACTCTAATATTCAAGCACCTTGCTCTTTTCCCCACCCCATGGTTGTTGGGGGTTTTTTTTGGTGGTGGGGGTTTTTTTTCTGAAAAAGTTTTTTTTGCTGCCTCCTTCCCTCCCTCCCTATTCATTCCTCTTCAGCCTGTAGAAGAAATGGTTAGATTGATTTTTGTTTCTTGCTGCCTTTACTTGAAGAAGTGATTTCCAAAGGGGAAGCTGAGGAGATGAAACAAGCCATGAGTTTAGCTGCAGATGTGGTCAGTAGGCCTTGTGCTTATTCCCATCTTTTCCAACAATGGGAGAGCCATCATCTGTTTGTTTTTTTCTGCAGGGCTGTATATATGAGCCTGCTTCCTTGTGAGTTTGCCTTCCTGGAGTGGTAGTTTATTACCTCTCTTAAGTGTAGCCCTCATTATGGAAACAGAGATGAAAGGTAGTTGTTGCCATACTCTGGGAATGCTTTAGCTTTGGAGCAGCGAGTTTGATTTAGGCACCATTTGCTCTGCAAGAATAGGAAGGGGGCATAATTCATAGCAGCTTGCATTTGAAACCAGTGGGCTGTTGCACTTCACAGCCATTTGAGCTTTTACAGGGCTTGTGGCTTTGTTCATGGGGATAAGGGTTGTGTTAGTGGAGTAAAGGTTCCCAAGATCTGAAAATGTGGACAGGCAGGACTGTTTTCTTATTCACTGTGGCTTTTCACAGACATATCTTGCTATCTGCTTCCATCAGTGGAAATCACAGAGTCTGTGTCCTCACTAATGATGTTGCAAAAGATGCTGAAATGTTATAAGTAATCAACACATGGGCCTTGTCATTCCCTGATCATCTCTTCAGGTCAGTTCATGCTATGTAGAGCTGGTGTACTGGAAAACATCCTTTCATATTTGGGAGGGTTTTTTTTCCCAACCACCACGTTTCTGGACCATATTGTTGAGTTAGTTCAGATTTCTGGGAACTGGGAGAAGGCAGTCACTTACTAAGGACTTAATTTGACATTCAGTCTTTTGACAAGAGCTGTATATGCATCTCCTGTTCGTTCTGCACTCTAAGGATCACAGTGCAGGTGTGCAGAATAGAGAAGATGCGATCTGCTTTGGCCCTTTCTCTGCAAGGTCCAGTGCAGCATGTTAACTTTTTGCTGTGATTTTCCCAGCTTTGTAGTTTTTGTCCCCAAAGTACAGATCAGCATTGTGTCCAGCCCTGGAATACTTGAACATGGAAAAGGGAGTTGCGGTTTTTCTAACTCTACACAGTTTCTTCTGGGATTCATGGTTAAGAAGGAGAAAATCCACAAACAGCTCTGATCTGGGAGTAGTACCAGCTATGCAGCAGTTGCCATTTTGGAGGCCTGAGCAAATGTTCTTGAAGAATGGTGAAATTTCCTGAATGCTTTTCATTCTGTCCAAGCGCTGTACAAACAGCAGCATCATTGCCTGGCAGGGACCTGGACAGCTGAAATCACAGATGGGAAAACTGAGGTCAGGAATGCTATGACTTACCCACGTTACACACAGCCTAAGCTGAGATGAAAACTTGTGTTTGCTGGCCCTTAAGTTCTGGAACATGCTAGCTCCTGGATCAAAGATTGTGTCCATGTGGCATGCCTGGGGAACACCTCACTTCAACAATAAAAGCTGTAGGCAAAAGCAAAGCAAGCAATTTTGCAACCTCTCTGTGCTCAGGGTACTGCATCAAGGCCATCGTCAGCACCCCACTTGTTGCAGTCAGCTGGCTGTTGTAAGACACTTGCTTCAGTTTGTTTTGGCAGCTATCTCAGGTCTTTATAGCACTTAAATAGCATGGCTTTTTTGTAACAGAGTCCTCACATTGACCAGACAGTTTCTACTCTTACATACTTTTCTCTTGCTGATTAATGCTCTGAGAATCGTAGCGCCCATCTAGCTGGTTGGTGTTGGCAGGGGCTGTTCCCTCACCACTCGAGTTGGTCAGGAGCTAATTTCTTAGATAAGGTCTGACCAACCCTTTTTCTTGTTGTCTGATGTTGCATTTCTGATTCCTGAAACCTTGTAGATCTCTCCTTGCAGGTTACATACTGGCAGCTGTTCCTTGGTTGGTTTTGCACTGTTGGTCTTTCCTTACTACCTTGGTTGCACTTGGTGTTTGTCTGTGTTGAATGTCAACTTTTCTCTTCACCTATTGATTGATGAACACCCCCCATGACTTGAAGCGTGTAACAGACTAATTAATCCCAGCAGGGATGAGATGCTAGATGTCTCAGTGGGATATCTGTGATCTTCCAAGCTAGTGGCAAAAACTCCAATATACAGTAGATCGACAATAACAAAGCATTGTCTTCAGGGCCTTGGGTAGGATATGTTGATATGGTGTTGAGGGACAGCTTTGGTCAAGGTCTTGACCCCTAGTCAAGAATCAGCATCTTGGAGGCAGCATCTGGGTCCTTTGTACACAACCTGAGTAGAACGCCAGGTCTGAATGAACCCAGGAAGCCAAACTCTGCTCTTTTATTTGGCATGAGTGGGAGTGCTGGAGAGAGGAACTTCCCTAGCCTGTGCTTGAACACATTCTGTGGTGGTGTCGCGTCCTGTCACAATCTATGTCCTGACATTACTAGTGGGACTGTTGGGAGCTGTCAGCCACACAGGGGTTCCTAAGCCCCAATGCAGGAAGTCCTGCAACACCTCCCTCCCTCTCTGCTGTTGGCCAAAGCAGGGTAGCTCAGTTCTGTCTCCTTTTGTTCCCAGGAATGACCCACGAAGATATCGTGCAGGAATCTAAGAAGTACTGGCAGCAGATGGAGGCGCATGCCAGCAAACCAGCCAACAGCATGGTAAGTCAGGTGCATCTAGGGCTTACAGCCTGGTTTTGCTCCCAGCTGTTCCAGCACTTTTTCTGTCTTTTCCTCCCACTGCTGTGCCTGACAGGTCCCAGGCAGACCAGGCTGGCCATTGAGGAGGACAGCTGAGAGCTTTCCTGTTTGCAGCGCTAGTGATGAGCTTTGTGCCTTGTTTTGCATCATGGTATCTGCTCTGTTCAGTGGTGGGGTGAAGCCTCCAGAGCAGGGAGGGCAATGTGCAGAGAATGGTGCTGTGTGCGACACCTTGTTAGTGAAACCAGGGACAATGACCATGCAGATTGGGGATCAAAAGGGTCCTGCTGCCCTTTAGTGGCCAAGGGATGATACAGCAGTTTCAAGGACTCTGAAAGAAATGACTGATGACCCACAGGACTGCTGTAAATGCAGGAGTGGGTGGAACTTGCAGCTCAGGTGGTGTTGAGGCTGGGCACAGATCTTAGTGGTGCTTTGCCAGGAGGAGGCTGTGAGCTTTGCCTCTCTTTGTGCAACTAGCCTCTCTGTGGGAGAAGGTGCTTCTGGCTGCACCCTCCAGCACTTCCAAGAGCTTTCTCTGGTCAGGTGTGTTATGAGCAAAGGGCAGCTCTTTGTTTGCTTTCTTCCAACCTGCTGGCTATGGGTGATGCTGCCTTATCCTTTTTTTTTTCCCAAAAGGGTGTTCTGTAGTGTAGGAGCAGAGTCCACCCAGTGAGGATGATTCCCAGTCTAGCGCTGAGATTGAACTAAAGCAGTTTTGCCTTTAGAACAGGGAGCTTTTTGTTCTTTAATTACTTTCAGAAGATATGTCTGATGAGATGAGAAACTTCATGCCTCCTAGCAAGTTCTCAGGCGTAGGAGCAATTATCTTCCCTGCAAAATGGTGGGGAAGGTGTTGTGAATCCTTTTTGTTCCCACTTGACAGTTTGCTTTCCCCTTGTGGAGGCCTGAGCTTACCACCCCTTAGCCTGTGCCTTACTGTCAGAGCAAGGGTGCTTCACCTTTGTCTGGGAGCTGTCATGCAGGAGTCCCTCTGCAGAGACCAGCACTGAGTGCAGCCTGTGAGCGCCCTGCGGAGGAGTTGTTTTGTAGGAAAGGGATCTGAGTCACTCATGTGGTGTGTAGCAGCTTTTTTTGGCTAGGTTACAGGCCAGCAGAAGTGTTCTGAAGGCTGTAGGGCACTGATGCTGGGGAAAAGCAGGTCTGATGGGCGTGGGTTAGCCCAACAGGAAAGATGCGCATGACTGCACCGATGCTTGCAATGGGCTCTGTGTCCACCTGTTTACTGGTTATGCTGCATGAGGTGGAGTCATCTTTGAGGAGATGCTCAGCAACATACCTGTGTGGCCCATTCTGCTGTTGTGGTCTGAAATGGTTAGGCGAGAGGAATGGGAAGCAGCAGTCCAGAGTAACCTACAGCCTGTATTATGAGAAGTGAGCCTGGATGATCTGAACAGTCCCTGCAGACAGAGCTGGCTATGATCTCTCTCTACTTGGTGTGGGGACAGAGGCAGCTGCCTGCATCTCCACAGTGGAGGAAACTAAGTATGAGTTTGCAGCAGTTTGTGACAGTAGTTGGATTTATATCAGCAATCCCTGCCCCATGGAGAGTGAAGTCTAGTGACTGGTTCTGTCCTGCCCGCCGTGGATGTGCTTGCATTTTCCAGAAGGCTCTGTCTTGCCATTCTGTGTGCATAATCTGGGGATAAAAAAAGATAGATGGACAGCTGTTTTCCTGTAAGCCTTGCAGCTTCAAATTCACCTTTGTCTGGAGTTGCTGCTGTTGGAAGAACAAGTTATTCAGCGGGCATGGTCAGAGCATGTCCTCTAAAGCACATGTGATCTGGATGCTGAGCGAGGGTTTCGTTTCTGGCTGTTGGGGCTTGCAGGGGGCAGAGGATCAGGAAGAGAAGTGCCAGCGCCTGCTACATCAGCTGTTGGAATGGGCAGAGAGCTACAGTTTCTGTGCCCTGTGGGCAGTGTGAGGGCTGATGGCCAAAGGCAAAGTCTGGTTGTGCCCCACAAATGCCTGTCACAGAGCTGGACTGCACCCTTCACCCTTCCAGGGCATCAGCTTGTGCGAAGGTGAAGCAGCAGTCTTACTGGTACAGTCAGAAAGTGCCTACCAGCGGCACCATCAGTTGTTTGTAGGGATTGGCAGCCTGGCATGGGCACTGTGCAGGAAGACAGAGTCAAGTCAGTCAGACGCATGTGTTTGCAATAGCAAACCATGGCTTTGGCATCAGCACGTACTCAGCCAGAGGGCTGTGCTCCGGGACGAGACACTGGCTTGCCGCCGAAGACCCTGGCGGGGCAGGACTAACGTATCTGTTGAGAGATGTTTATTCTTGCCATTATTTTCTCCCATCCAAGCAGGCTAACGTGACTCAGAGTTTTCTCAGCGTCCTTCCAGCTTTTGAAGTTGGCTGCATGGCAAAGACAGCTTCCCAGGAGTGCTGTAAAAGCAGACCCCTCCTTCCTACCATCCTGTATGATCCATGCTCACCCTGGACCCCTCTGGTCAGTGGAAGCAAAGTCACTCCCAGGAATTTTGCTGCAGTTTTGTCACAGCTGCCAGTTGGACTCAGTTAGTGGCTGGGGATATCCAGTTGTGGAGAAAAGGGGCAGGCAGAGTACAGGGACCCAGCAGCTGTGATGATGCAGGTCAGGAGACTTAGCAAGAAGTGGAAGATGAAGATACACTGCTTGCTAAACACCTGCCAGGGGGTCTCGCACTTGGCCCCACAAATTTGGCCCCATAGAGGCTGCTGTAGGCGTAAACCCAGTGGCCGCAGATTGAAGAGGCAGTCAGCAGGAGAGACTGTTGTAGGTAACTGGGTGTCCTCCCCTTGCATCCATAGGAATTGAGGGGTTTTAGCACTCGTTTTTTCTGCATTTTGAGGGCTATTGCTTTTACTCCACTAGCCAGCTGCAGAACCCCCATAAAAACTGGCCTCAGAATTAGCAATTTAATCATGGAGAGGAGAGGAAAGTCTCTAAGAAGGGTTACTTGCACCTAAGTACAGCTCACTCGGTTAGGTGGCTGAGTAACCTGGGCTCCTCATATAGTCCCCCGAGGTATGTGGCTCCTCCAGAGAGCATTTCAGTACTGCTGAGACGGTCTCCTGAAGTTGGGAGACACGAGTGGTCGTGTTGGGGCTGTTGCTTTCTGCAAAACCTAAAGTGGAGAGCTGTCGTGCCAAAGACTTTTATTTATTTGGTTGCCATGGTGCATAGCTAAGACTATATTGTCTGGCTTCACAGCAAGGGGTGGTGCCACAGCCCGAGGCACTTTTGCCTGGCTTCGTCTGCTAGAGCCTCATGTGATACTAATTTCCACACTGGTGGTTATCAGCAGCCTGCCAGGTATGTGTCTTGCCTTTACAAATACAGTCATGTAGCAGCAGCAGCAGCTTTGATTTTTCACTTGGCTCCTAATCCCCTGGGAGCATACATGCCCACTGGATTGACCAGCAGTTTGCATGACTCTGATGAAGAAATGCATGGGGCTGCTTTTGGTTAAGAATTTGTGGAAAAAGAGCCTAGATTGCCAGAATTACCTGAGAAACATTTTCTTTATCTCTGATCTATTTTGCCTTCTGGAACCACTCAATTTTTATTTTTGCTAGGTCAGTAGATTTGAGCCAAGCTTCCTGGCTGTGCTGAGAGATCTGTCACCTGGAGGATTATATGACAGATAGCATGGCGCTGGTAAAAGGGAATATGCCAGTGGTGCCATTTTCTTACCTTAGGCCTGTAGGTTTGGTGGGTCAGTGGTGAGCTGTAGTGTAACTTCCTTTGGAGACCAAGTGGAGATTAAAACTACTGTTCAAAGGCCACATGTCTGAGAGAGAGGCACTTTACTGCCTTCTATGATATCCCAGGTCTCAACCCTGCTTATCCTGCAGCCGGCTGCTTTGATGTGTTCTTGGTGGTCACCAGCACTGGTGAAAGCTGACAGATGAACGAGTCATGTGCTGGATGCCACCAGAAAGGCCGTCTTGCAGGTGAGTAGGCCAGAATCACCGCTGCTTTTCAAGAGAGATGATGGTTCTCTGGAAGTGTCCTTTTGCTGGGACATCCAGAGCAGCGATGGCCTCTTGTAGTCAGCACAGGCAAAGGTCAGCTCTCCGGTCAGCTTTTCACAGCGATGGAGGACCTTTTATATGTCAGCTGTGCTCCTCTGAAAGACTAGGTCTGGAGGAGGCAGAGTGGTAGTCGACAGCTTATGTGGTGTTTCCTGGGAGATGCTTTGATTCTCCACCGCCTGTGCTTGCTGTTTTCCCTTTGCCAAGGGATGCACATAGGGTCCATGCTACTGCTAATCAATTGCTGGCAGAAGCCTGCTCCTCGGGGATATGGTTTGCCTGTCTGCTCATTGTTAGATGCTCAGGGTTAGAAGTCAAGGCATGGCAGCTGGGATGGGCTGCTTATGTGGTTAGCAGTCAGAGAGCTGTTTTAGTGGTACATGACCTTTGTGCTTCACGGCTGGCTTGATGACCAGCGTATTCTCTTGTACCCTCACATACTGCCGTGCTCAGGGCCACTAGCGTCCAGTCAGGTTTGCTCTTTGGTTTGGGAATAAACTGAGACACCAGCCTCATGTATTCCAGTGGTGATACAGAATGCAAATGGCTTTCCAGGGATTTGCTCAGAAAACACGAGGCAGTGGTGATATGGGACTGGCCCCTTTTTTTTTCTCCACGATCTGTTAGTCATAATCCCAAAACAGCCTTCTCATGGGGACAGGTAGAAGGCCAACCAAGTGAAGTGGCTGAGAGGATATGAAATATATGCATTGATGGTTGTATCTCTGTCCAGAGATCATGATTAACTGCCTGTGAAACCCCGTGCAAAGGAACTGTGAGAGATGGAAACCTGCTCAGAAATGGCTTGGAAAGGGTATCAACAAGAGGACCCAGCTCTGACTTCAGTGTGTCAAATGCTAGACATGACATGAACCTCTTGGTCCAAAAGCAGGAGTGATGGGTCCTGTGCTGTGGCACAGTCTGGCTTCCTCCCAACGGGGCTCCCTCAGCTGTGCAAGTGAGCTCTCTCCATGGGTAGCGAGGGGGACGTGGATTGCCCTCCCTGCAAGGAAGAGGGGATTAAGCGCTGGGGCAGGTCTCACAGAGCTCGTCTGTACACGGAGATAGGCTGCAGGGGTTTCACAGCCAAGCCTGGTCAGTGCTTGAAGCTGCCAGGACAGCTGTGCTTTTGGCCAGACGTCAAAGCCTGTCAAATCATGCTGAAGCAAGTGGTGGTTTTGCTGCTGTCTGGTATCTCAACAGGCCACCAGCTAACGCTGGCAAAGGAGAGCTGGGCTGTCTCTGATTTAATCTGGCTTGTCACTGGCACACGGGCATGTGGGGAGCCACCAGCATCTCTGTGGCAGTTTGGGGGGTGCGTTTTGGCTCTGTTCGCCTGAGGTTGTGGTTCTCTTCCCCAGGCTTCTCCCCGGGCTCCCACGTCAAGCACCTTTGACCTCCAGATGAAATTTGTGTGTGGACAGTGCTGGAGGAACGGGCAGCTGGTGGAGCCAGATAAAGACCTCAAGTACTGTAGTGCCAAAGCCCGCCACTGGTGAGCAATGCAACCTTCTCTTTCCCCTACCCCTCCTCAAGGGCAGGAATTTCTCCTCTTACCTTCTCCAGGGCTTCATTTGGCTTCTTTGGAAGAGACTATAAGGTTTCCTAGCAGCCTCTCACTGCTCAGGGTGTTTGTCACTATAACAAGCATTGCAGATAGCTGTTTTCCAGTTTCCAGCTCTCTTCTTTACTGTTTGTATTTGCTGCCAGCATTGTGCAGACTGTTACTCCTGGTGCCTGCAGTCCAGCTCCCACAATTCCCTTTTTTCCCAGTTGCTATAATTTCTTCTTAGTAAGGTCATTAATTATAGTTCTCATCTGCACTTATGTATACTCCTAGCTGTTTGCAGATGTCTGTCAGGTCACTATCAGCAAGGATTCAAGGTATTCTGATTCCTTTTAAATTAATTTTCTTGGCTCTTTCACTGCTTTGGTTGCTCTTCTCTGATGCATGTCTTACCTGTTTGCACCTCCTGGTTCCTTGGGGCCCGTGAGGATGTTCAGTGTGATAGAATCATAGAATAGTTTGGATTGGAAGGGACCTTTAAAGGTCATCTACTCCAATGCCCCCTGCAATGAGCAGGGACATGTTCAACTAGATCAGGTTGCTCAGAGCCCCATCCAGCCTGACCTTGAATGTTTCCAGGGATGGGGGCATCTATCACCTCTCTGGGTTGTTCCAGTGATTCAACACTCTCATTGTAAAAATTTTCTTCCTTGTATCTAGCCTGAATCTACCCTCTTTTAGTTTAAAACCGTTACCCCTTGTCCTATCGCTACAGGCCCTACTAAAAAGTTTGTCCCCATCTTTCTTATAAGCCCCCTGGAAGAGGAATATCAGCTGGGAAGACACCCTTGGGTCATGGAAACTGTGGCCCATCTCACCCAAGCAGCCTGGCAGGATAGGATGGAAGGGTTTATAGGACTTCACTTCCCATAACACAAGCTGCAAAGGCACAGTCCAGCAACCTATTGCAAATGTAAGACCTTTGTTGAAAAAGAGTTAGAAGCAGCAGTTGCTGGAGGAAGTGAGCAGGTGAGGATCACTTCCTGGAACAGGAAGGATAACTCCTCTTTGTGCAGCTGCTGAATAGAGCTGGGGGTTTTGTGCAGGGTATCTCCTGGTGATTGCTTGCTGGAGCTGCAGGAGAATTAATACTTCCTGTTCATAAGACAGTGCTTGTAATGACTTGCATTTCTACTGCACCTTTCAAGCAGAAAATATTCCCAAATGTTTTTCATGGATCTGATTGCACAAGAACTGGCTGTGTCAAAGGGTGGAATGCAGCTGTTTAGTAATTCATGGTGATGCCATGTGAGACTTGGGGGAGACTTTTGTGGCTTTATGAGAAGAGGTACCCCAAGAAATATGTGATAAATAGAGGGAGAAATCCTCCTAAACACCCTTCTTGTGGCTTCTCTGTCACAGATGGGCGTGTCTAGGAGTGGCCAGATAGTGCAGGGACAAGCTGGACAGGAGGATTTGGTCATCTCTCAATATTTAATGGTCTCTGAGGAAAACAAAATCTTGTTCTGGTCTTCCTTTTGCCTCTCATGATTTATTCTCTCTTCTTCAGTTGGACGAAGGAACGTCGCGTCCTGCTGGTGATGTCCAAAGCAAAGAAGAAGTGGGTGTCTGTCCGACCACTGCCTTCCATCCGCAACTTCCCACAGCAATATGATGTAAGCCCCATGCCCGGCATGGCCAGGTGCCCCTTCCCCTTCCCTCCCACCATGGTGCAGTGCTTTGAGGGCTGGTCCCTTGTAGACCTGGCAGGGAGGCAGGCACATGTTGGCTGGGGTAGGAGGCAAGGACAGGCTGATGGCAGCAAGATCTCAAACACATCCTGCAAAAAGGTGGAACAGAAAAAGGATCAGCACCCGTTTAAACCACCCTGCACATGTATGCAAGTTTCTGATGTTGCTGTTAATGCAGTCACCGACTGAAGAAGTGGCTGGCACAGGGTTTGGAAATGAGATTTAAGTCTCCATTTAGGTCAGGGTTTCTCAATATGGGTGAGAGGTGAGACACAGCACTTGGGAGAAGCCTATCCCTGCTTTTGCTGTGGCTGTGCTGCTGTAGATTGTGAAACTTGCTCGCAATGTGTTTTGAAAGCAAAACTAAAAACTCAGCTGAAAAGCCACAGGCTGTGAGGAAAACTACAGATACCCAACCCCAGCCCTGAATATAACAATTGATAGTTTCTCTCTCCTTTGCTTTCCCCCTGAAAGGAGAAAGCTCCTCTCCTTTTACCCTATGGGATCTGCTACCCTTAGTCCATGGGCAGGCACAAGGCCATGTGTGAGGCCTTGAATGCTTTTCAGTTGCAGGCCAGTTGCTAGAAGCTGGAGTGGGGGAGCAAAAGTTATTTACAGCTGCTGCAGTAGGAGACGAGGCCAGCAGGTGAGTCGTAGATCATGCAGCAAAGCAGTTTGCCATACGAGTGTGTGCATTGCCTGAGCTGCCACCCAGCTCCAGCCAGAGAGGAACAGTGTTGTCTCTTCCACCCAGTTTGTGTGGGCCAGCTGGTCTCCACACTGCTGTCCTCTGGTGACAGGACTGGTGGAGAAGAGAAAATCATTGAATATGATGCTTGGAAAGCTTCTCATTTTCTCTAGCAATGATGCTGTTGGTAGCTGTAAGGTAAAGTTTTGCGTGCTAGTTCAGTCTAAGCAACCCATAAGGCTGCTCTTCACCCACTTTGGGAACCAGCAACTTCACCAGCAGGAGACACTGTTGGGTCGATCCAGGTTGCTCCCTGCTGTTGCTCCCTCCTCAGGGCCAGCGCCAAGCATACCTGCACCAGGTTGCCTATGGAAATGGCAACGAGAGAAGCCAGGTGCTGAACTGAGCTGTCTGTGTGTTTATAGGGAAGTCTTTACCTTCCAAGTCATCAGGAGCTTGAGGAAAAGAAGCATGCATTAATGATGTATGAAGTGTCCTGTTTGTGACCTCTCCTATGTGCAGTTTAATGCCCCGCCTGGTTATTTGGACCCACTTACCCCTCTAGCAAGGAGTGTTTGTGCAGATGCTAAATTTTGCTGTCTGTCTTTTAACAGTTGTGTATCCATGCACAAAATGGCAGGAAATGCCAGTATGTGGGCAACTGCTCCTTTGCCCACAGCCCTGAGGAGAGAGACATGTGGACCTTCATGAAGGAAAATAAAAGTAAGTGGGGGAAACATGGGCCAGAGAGTTTGGGGAGAGGGAAGACGACATTTGGGCAGTGGATGCAGGGTCTGTTAAGACGTACTCATGACAACAGAGACAGGACTGGACAGAGCTGGTACCATGAGTTTAGCTGGGATTATGGGGCAGGTCTGTCAACAGTACTTTAAAGCTGCTCTTTTCTTAAGCGTGCATGTATATCTTGAGTCCCTTGCTCTGGAACTAGTGCACATTGGTCCCATGTCTTGCATTGCTCCATTGCTGCCCTCCCTTTCTGCAGCTCTTTGAATCTACCCTGTGCTGTCCCTCCAGTTGCCTGTACTGTCCCAGGCCTGGCTCCATATGGAGCTCTGCCAAAGCACCAGTCCTGACCTGTAGTTGCTCCTGTATCTTTCTTGTCTGTCTTGTATCTGCCTTGGCTTTCTTGCCCATTTCTGCTCGTATTCCTTGCTCCTGGGCTGCGGCACTCCCTGCTCATGGCATTGTATTCAAAGGGGTGGTTTTGAGATCCTGAATGAGAACATCATTGGGTGGTGCCTTTGTGGAGGAGCTTGTCTGGAATTAATTATGCAGGCTCCCAACTTACCTTTTGGGGGATAGTCGGGGGGTTGCCCGTGTCCTGGGTGGCCAGCTCTCTGGCAGCAATCCTTGTTTATTCAGACCAACAGCAAGCTGGGAAAAAAGACTCTTTTTGCAAGGTCCAGTTGTTCAGGTGCTCACCTAGCTCTATTGGGTGATGCTGGAAAGCTTGAAGGGTTTCAGGCCTGCCCTGAGTTTGTTCAGTATTTATACTTGGATGGAGGGTCTTTCTCATTGCTGGGCCAAACACTGTTATTTGTTACAGTTCAAGTAATTTCATTGCTGAGGCCTTTAAAGCACATCAGACCAGTCTGGGTGTGTTTGCTCAAGCACAAAGGTGAATCTTCAAATGACAGCATTTTTTCAGTTTGGGGGAATTTGCATTCATTATCCCCAATTGCCTTGAGTTCCTCAATTACACATTTAGCGAGTAGTAAATCACTAACGCATCGCACTTACAGCATCGCATCGGTGTCTGCAAACATTTATGTTTCCATAGCCTCTCTCAGGAGCTGATCTTGGAAAGGCAGATGTGCAGTCAAAGCTTGCAGCCAAAATTTCCCTTCCCACTAGTATCCTGAGTGGGTTTTAAACTAAAAGCACCAAGAGATGTCATCTGCACTCCTCCGGGCAGGTTTTGAACTTGGGACAAGCTATCATTAGGTCTTCCTCCCCTCCCCAGTGCTTCCTGTGGCCAGCTTGCTTAAGGGCCCTCCTCCCTCTCTAGTGAAGGTGAAGCATAGTCTTAGAGGGAAGGGACAGATCCAAATCCAGCCCCTGCCTTTGCTGTGGCTGGAGTGAGATGTCTGCTGAGCTCAAGCCAAATCAGGCCTGATGGAGAATCACCTCATGGGGTGAAGTCCATGGAGATCTTGGGGCACCTTCCCTCCTTCCTGAATGCTTTGTGTAGCTGTTGTCACAGTTGCCCCTTGACTCATAGAAGACACCTCCCCATGCCAGGTGTTGTGGTGTGTGAATTTGGTTCCTCTCCCCAGGGCTTTCATCTGAGGAGGTGACATCAGGCCTCCCAAGCACAGGCCTTCAGTCTGACGGCAGCTTCTGCTGTGCAGGAGAGGGGAGGGAAGGGCGGCCCTAGCATTTGTCCTTTTCTCATAGTTTGTGCACGGTGTGGGAGGTTGTCGTGAGTGACTTCACGGGTCGCCTTTGTGCAGTACTAGATATGCAGCAGACCTATGACATGTGGCTAAAGAAACATAATCCTGGGAAGCCTGGAGAGGGGACACCACTCACCTCACGAGAAGGGGAGAAACAGATCCAGATGCCCACCGACTACGCTGACATCATGGTAATCAGCTGATCTCTTGTCCTTCATCCCTCCTCCTCCTCCTTAGTGCTGATAGCCTGCCCTCTCCTGTGGTCCAGGTGTGAGCTAGCCAGGACTGTGTTGCTCTTGTGGGAAAGAGCCTGTGCTCTTTGTGTAGGTTAAATGGACAGCTTGAAGCAGCACAGCAAGGGTGGCACAGATGAGGCAGGAAGGGATTGACCCAGGGTCAGCAAGGCTCTGCAATGGCTTTTCTGTTAATGCTTGAGTCAGTAGGAGTCTACCTTAGCTTCCCATCTGTATGGGCTCAGCCTCTCCCCAGGGATCCTGCATGCTCTTGGAAAAGCTGGCAAAGCCATTGCTGGCCCGTTGGAAAAAAGGGAGAAGGTTGGAGAAAAGCTGGGTCTGGAGCACAGAGGCCTGGGAAAACTAGAGGCAGATGTGTCTCCTTAGTCCAGGGGTGGTGGCTGGTGTAAGAGTTTGTGCTCCTGAAGAGTCCTTCATTGCCTGTGCACCCGGGGGCTGTGCAGTCAGACCCCGTCTGGGCCATCAGCAGAGGCAGGGGGACTGTGTCAGTGAACTGAGCCGTCCTGTTCTCTGAGCCCATTCGAGCCGTAGGTAGACCTCAACAAAGCATCTCCTCTGCTCCCCCTTAGTGGCAGCATGATGCCTTGAAGATGACATGGCAGCGAAGTGTGGGAGGTTGTAGACTGAGCAGAGCTTCCAGGGTGCTCTGGAAGGAGAGGGGGAGAGGCAGTGCCAGCACAGGGAAGGCCGATGGGTGTGACTGTTAACGCACTGACTGGCCCTTTGCCCTGTCTGCACTGGTTAGATGGGCTACCACTGCTGGCTCTGTGGCAAGAACAGCAACAGCAAGAAGCAATGGCAGCAGCATATCCAGTCGGAGAAGCACAAGGAGAAGGTCTTCACCTCAGACAGTGACTCCAGCTGCTGGAGCTACCGCTTCCCCATGGGCGAGTTCCGGCTCTGCGAAAGGTACCGTTGCCTCATCTCCCTCCTGTGCTGCTGCTGCAGGGACGGGGCAACAGGCCCAGGGCCTCCATTATCCCTCCTCCTCCTCCTTCACCACCACCTCCTCCTCCTCTCATGGAGTCCCCGGGGACTTCCGCTTGGAGGAGGAGTGGGATGAACTGACAGGTTTGGGTGATGGTGAGGCTACTTTTGGATCCCAGAGGTGCTCAGCCACACTACTGAGCGGTAAAAATACATTTCTGAGCACATGTCTTTAGAAAATGAGAGCGAGCTTCATATCTGCACCTGTGCCCTCCTTAGCCAGGATCCTCTTAGCTCTCGGGCTGCTAAACAGTCTGCTCGGCCCGATGCTTGGGGGAATCCCAGGTGCTTTATTAAACGGTTTGAACATCTCACACCCTCTGAATGAGCGCCTTGAGGTCTCTTCAGGAGGCTTGCAATGGTTAGAAATGCCATTTTGGTTAGAGAGAAGGCTGTCTCTCATGGCTGTTACCTGGCATTTCCTCTCCTGTGTGGTGGTTTCTCCTCATCCCTGCTGGTCCACTTCCAGTTCACGTCGTTTTGTTCTGTTGACTAAATCCCCTCACAGACATTGCTCTGTTCGCTGCTCTGTTCCTGTGCCCAGCCTCCATGTTGCCTTCCCCAGCTGCCCGTGGGTTTGTAGGAGAAAGGAGACTTCACAGCATGTTTCAGTGGGCCCCAATTGAGTATCCCAGACAGGGAACTCAAAACCCTGTCCTGGGGGCGCCCTTCTGATCGCACTCCTTGTGCCGGCAGGTTCCAGAAGAGCAAGGCCTGCCCCGAAGGAGAGGAGTGTCGCTATGCCCACGGCCAAGACGAGCTGACGGAGTGGCTAGACCGGAGGGAGGTGCTGAAACAGAAACTGGCCAAAGCCCGCAAGGACATGCTGCTCTGCCCCAGGGATGACGACTTTGGGAAATACAACTTCCTATTGCGGGATGGCGTATAGTAAGGGTTGGGGGGGAAGCCTGTCGGCTGGAGAAACATGGGGCGGGTTTTCCAAGAGTGGCAGTAGCAGGGAGAGCGAGATCTGTGTCTCGCAAAGAGAACTTTTTCTTTTCTTTCGTTTTAAGATTATGAGACGATGATTTATTAGTGGTGAATGAAATCGTGAATTTGATTCTCCTTGGCCAGCGAACACCATGCTCACTGAGTTTGTGATACGTCTTCTCTCTCTTCTTTCCCCCAAATTCTCCTTCCTCTCCATCTTTTTGTTTTTGCTGTCCTTCATTCAAAGAAATTAATCCAGTCTGTACTGGGCTGCGAATTGGAGAATCTCTCCTTGTGTCATTCTCCTGCCCTTCAATTCAGAGTGTGGCTGCAGAGGTCTGGAGGACAAAGCTGAGAGAAAGGGCCAGACATCTGGTGAAAAGGTGACCATGAAGTTCATGTGCTCCTTTTCTCAGTGCTGCAGAGCAAGCCCCACTTACGCTGCTGCAGCCGGCCTGCTCTCCTGGGAGTTCAGTACCAGAAGAATTAGGAATTGAGGTGCAAAGAAGGAAAACTATTAGACCTGGCTTAAAACATCTAGGCTTAAGCTCCTGCTATCTATATTGCTCTGAGGCATCGCTTAAGCTCCTGCTGTCTATATTGCTCTGAGGCATCAACTGGCGCTGAGGAGGGTAACAGCCATCTGGTATAAAGAGTATAGCTAAAAGCAGCAAAGTAATAAAACTGCTTGCAGCAGCCGGAACTGTATTGTAAGTGACTTCAGACTGTTGCAGTACTGACTGTACCCAGAAAGCAAATTGGTGACTCCTCATTAGATGTCTTTCTCAGTGTGCAACAGGTATTCAGCGTGGGTAGTTTTGGTTTGGTTTTTTGGCTGGTGTGACTGGTGCAAGTAAGACTGAAGCCATCTAGAAGGTGTAGTGGAGACTGTGACACACCCTGTGTCACCATACTCCACGCAGCAGTATCAGTCAGGAAGAAGGCTGTAACCAAAAGGAGCCTGTGTTTCTGTGTTGCCTTGTGTCCTGAAGAAGAGGGAGGCAATGGGGTTCCCTTCTTGCTCTTTAAATGGCGTGTGTTACTGGTTATTTAGAGCTGTGTTTTTTCCTGCACTGCCAGAAGAACTGGCTGGGGACCCATTTAAAAAGACACCGTCGAGCAGCATGGGCGGTGCTTTGCTGATGGGAATTCAGCTGGAAGGGTGCTTACCAGCACCGCAGGTCCAGCCCCCTCCTCCTCGGAGCTGGGGCAGGGAGCTTGCGGACACACAGTGGAGCCAGGATGTGAACCAGGGCAGGGACCACGGTGGAGGGTGAGCAGCACAGTAGAACCCAGCCTGCTACTGTCCTGCCTGATGTGTGCCATGATGGGGGAACCGGTGATGCTGAGCTCTGGGCCAGGATTTTTGCCTTTTATAGTGGCAGCGGTGAGAGGCAGTACTGCTCTGTATGCCAGCCTTGTCCTTTCTGGCGATCTCATCCTGTAAGCAGTAAACATGTGTCCTGTCCTCAGCTTCCCTCTCCTTCTCTCTTCTGCAGTCCAGCTGCGCTCTGCAGGTTTGCATGCATGGATGGCACCATCCACTCAAACATGAACATGTCTCCCTCCCAGCCTTCGTGGGGGATGTCTTTTTCATACAGAATCTCCCAGGACAGCAAGCTCAGAGCCCTTGGGGCTGGTAGTGCTGTGTCCATGGTAAATACAATCTGGCCGTGAACTGCTTGGTGCTTTGGCATTGCTGGGTCCCCCTTTTCCCTCCCTGCTCCCATATACTTTGGGTTCCCAGCTTCAAGAGAGACGGGATGTGGAAATACAGGAGATGTGGAAATGCAGGAGATGCTGTAGGGGCAGCCGGCACCTTTCTAAACCAGCCTCCAGGTAGGTACATCAGCTCCACTGGGGTAGTTACGGCCCAGGAGCAGAGTGTGCTGCATGCTGGTCTTGGGTCTTTCCAGAGATACTATGTGCTCTAAGGAAGCTGAATGTGCCTCTGAGCTTGTTTCCCCTTCTTTAAAATGTGGATGGTGGTCACTTGTTTGGTATGAGCTTCCCTTCCTAGCTGTACAGCACCTTGAGATCTGGCCTGGAAGGGGCTAGGACCGTAACATCTGATGATACACAGGTGGCTTATTGGGAGAAGAGGGAAGTGGTTATTTCCATCTCTGCTCATGTGTGGGGAGAAGGACAAGATGGGGAAGGATCCATAGTGCTGTGGGGAAAGAGAGTGACCAAAACAGTATCAGACATGGCATTTTTTGAGTGGCCAGGTGCTGTATTTTCTCCTTTGCCCTTCGCTGTAGCTGTCGAGAACATACCTTCTCCTGGTACTCCTTGTGCTGAACTGGTCAACTTTATAAACAGAGAGAGACAGGGGAGGAGGTAGGCATCAGCTCCTGGGTTATCTTGTTCTGCTCTTCTTGGGCAGACACCAAGGAAGCGAATCTGGATTGGGGAACGTTGGAATGCGTTTTTATTTTTGAAACAAATCTGCATCTCTAGTGTGACTCTAGCGTTCGCTGCGCCGTGATTTCTCATATGATAACTTGTTTAGGTTACAGAGTGGATCGCTGTCCCCTCTCCCTGTCTCTGTGATGAGAGCCAAGCTGCTCAGCGGGGCTTCAGAGGGAGGGAGTGGGGACGAGGTGAGGAGAGGGTGAGCGTGCGTGAGGTGAGGGAGGCCCACCGTCACGTGGGTTGTGTCGAGTATCTCTTTTTGTTTTCCCTGATATGATAACCTGGTCTGTGGTGTTGCAGTACTTTGTCACCAGACTTGTTTCAGTGTGTATATATGTGACCCCTCCCATGAAGCATATATACACAGGTATTAAATATATTGCTCTATATAATATTATATGTGTGTGGTATCAAAGGAATCTTTTAAATGAGGGTAAAGGAAAAGGACTCAAGCCAGGAAACGCAGCATCTCCAGTTTAAATATGAAGCCTTTATTTGGGTTAGGGAAAGGGAAATAACAGAGGGGAGGGTTTTATATAGATCGGTATAAATTTTGAGATGGGACAGGTTTCCCTGTTCACATTTTTGAAACCCCCTAGGATGTCCTCACAGTCCCATCTCAGTGAAAGAGTATTATAACTAGCTAACTAGTGAGTAAAGTTTTAATAAGGCTTTGCTTATATTGTTTAAAGAGACATTGTGAAAGGCAGGAAGCTTCACACTTGACTCCCAGGCCTGCTTTATCAAGCCAAGAGGGTCTTCTTCAGCACGTTATGTACTTCCAGCAGAACTGCTCAGTGCTCATGGCCCTACAACACATAAACCACAAGAATTAGGGCTGCTTTAGTGGTGTGTTCACGAGACCCTGTGATAACTCTCTCTTTTCTTCATTCATGTGAGGGAAAAAGAAAATTTTGCAGCGCAGAACCAAATCTGACAGTTATTAACAAAAGAAGTGATGTTTGAATTGTATAACATTAGAAGAAAATCTCCTATCCTGTAAAATAACCGCAGACACACTCACACAGAGTAGAGACTTTGATTCAGATCAACTTCTTAAATGCTGAAGGACTTACTGAAAATCTTTTCCCAAATCCTTTGCTAGGGGCAGGGATTTAAGTGATGCTGGTGTTGGAGTTCACCTGACCTTTACAGGGGGAAGTAAAAAACCCAAAAAATACCCTACTTAGCTTGTATGAAACTGTATGTCAAAAATGGATGGATTTTAGCAGGTGAAATGAAAAGATAGCAAGGGGATGCTGCAGTTCTGAGCTGGGTAGTAATGATTTCAAGTTCTTTAATATGTCTTTGTATTAATATAATTTAAGAATACCACGCTTTACTATTAAAAACAAACTTAGTATCTTTCATAAGGTTTAGTATCAGGATAATAATGTAGATGTTTTAACAACATTTTTGGTTTTGTTCTTAAATAAAAAAAAACCCTAAACTTGCTTCTTTTAGCCTTTTTAATAGAAAATAAAAGTGTGCACTTTAAACCCTCTCCTGATCCAGTGTGTGTTTGCATTTTTCAAACAGCCCGCAAAAGCTTTTTATCTTGGTTTCAGGTTTCCTTACTGCAAGGAGGGAAGCAAAGGGAGGACTGCATGCATTGGATTGCTTTCGCTTTCTCCCATCCTTAAGTATAATCTACTGCTCTTCTTGCTGAGTGGAAAATTGCCTATGTGCGTATTAACAGATTCTGCAGTTCTTCATCAGACGCACAGTTCTAGTGAACTTTAAGTGTGTTTAAGATTTTTTTTTTTCTTTCCCCCAAGCACCAAGAATCTACACGTTCTGCATTAACACATAGTTTCAGGTGTTTGGGTAACCTGTGTTTTGAAACCTCCAGTAATCAGGTCTTGTAATCACCTTCATCTAGAGGTTGTTCCGCTGTGTAGGCTGCTCTGTTCAACTGGGTCAGCCAGTTCTTTTTCTTGCCAGCGTGCACCCTGCCAGGAAAAAATGCCCTTGGCCCTACCCACCAAGTCGCATGCAGTTTGGGCCATGAGAAGCGTCTGTGCAAATACCCCCTGATGAGGATGCTGTGTGGTGAAGATCGCACCTGGGGGAAGAGGTCAGTGTGAAAACATTTATTAATAAAACTGTTTTCTTTATTTTTCAAATCCATCATGATGCAGATTAATCTGGATTCTTGATGAAGCCAAAACTGGAGATGCGGCAAAGACAAGGGAGTCCCATGGAGACACCCTGCTACTGCTGTTTAAACTGGTAGAGTGACCAGAAGGTTATAACCAGTGAGACTTGAGGAGAGAAGACTTGTTATGCATCTCCCCGATGAGCCTGGATACAGATACAAGGACTCATGCCCTTCTGGTCACAGGAGGAGAGGTCTGAATAAAAGCTTGTCGTGCAGAGGGAGTGAGGAGACCAGTGCACTCTTAAGGTGCATCTATTTAGTATATACAACGTGAGAGGCATTAGTTTTACCTTCCAAAGATTACTGAGGCCATGCTGGCAAGAGTGAGGGTAGCTTTTCCAGTACAATGGGGACCAAAACTGCCAAATTGCAAGGCAGACAAAGGATGAGGAGAAAAACGACAGTGTTTTCCTTGCAGGTTTGAGCCTCAGCTGTAAAGCCCTCCTCACCAGTGTTTCTTCATTGAAGAAAGTAAACTTGTATTTTGAAGAGGCAGGGAAAGGTGTGGTGACTTCAGTATTCAGATCCTCCTAGGAACTTCAGCAGATACAAAGACAAGGGGGAGAGCCCTAGGTCAGTCAGGGAGGATCCAGGTCAGATGGAGAATTGAGAGTAGCAGGGGTAGAGATCCGTGAGAAGTGGGAGGAAGGCTTCCTCCTAAAGACCTTTAATGCCATCACACAGCAGCCTTGCAAAGCATGCAAGTTGCAGATGGGAGGGAGGAAGGCTTCCTCCTAAAGACCTTTAATGCCATCACACAGCAGCCTTGCAAAGCATGCAAGCTGCAGATGGGATTCCTAAGCAATTCTGTGACTGAGGCCGTCTGCCCACACTATAGGAAAACATTTTGGGGCAGTGACAGCAGGTGATGCAAATGCTGCCATCACTCTTAATTGTGTTTGCTGCAGCCGTTGCAACCAAGAATAGTGCCGTGTTGCATTGTGTCCTGTGCAAGGAGAGCTGTAACCTGCAGGGGTGTGCTGGTCACTGGCGGGGGTGGAGGGCACAGAAGAGGTAACACTGTAGGACACTTGGGGGGAAAAACATTGGGCCGAAAGCAATATCCTAAATAGTAAAAGAGGCCTGGATGGGAGTGACTGGTGGGGGGGAAGTGGAGGAGGAAAGGCTGCTGGAGCACCGGCTGGAGCAGACAGCCATTTGGTGTGGGGCGGAGGAAGGTGCTGAACAGGCTTGGTTGGGAGCCTATGGGGTGGCTCTGGGCAGAGGTCCTGTGGACAGCTAGCTCTTGGGGCTTCCTGGAAAGCCGTGTGCACAGCTCAGGAGATCTGTGCTATGTCTCATCCAGCCTCACCCCTTCCTCCCCAGGATGGGAGGGGATGGGACAGGGCCCATCCATTCCCAATAACCTCTCTACCTTCCTAGCTAGATTCTCGCCTCCCTCTTCTCTGCGGTTCCCCCTCCGGGCAGGAGCAGCAGATCCTGGTGCCCCCAGGGCAGGGGTGGTGGTTCCTGAAAGCAGATGCAGGTGCAGCAAGGATGAGAGCAGGGATCAGATGAGATGACAGCTCTAGCTGACTCCTCCCCCACTGCAACAGTCCTGGCCCTGACAGCTCCCAACACTGCCCCTTTAAGGGGTGCTCCTCTCTGCAGTTTAGCTTATGGATGGCAGCGCCCCAGAAAACTCCTACTTTTTCCTGAGAGCCTCAGGAGGCACAGACATAGCAGAGAGTCCCAGGAAATAGGGTTATTTGTTACCACCTGTATTAATCCTCCCAAAAATGACATTTACCCACAGCTGGGATGGAAATCTCTAAACTCACATGCCAGAGTAGATTTCGCTTGCTTGGAACTGGAAAAATACTCAGCGCTGGAGGTGCTCTTTGGTGTATTTCCCTTGTTCTCCGTGGATTTCCTCTGTCTGCCTTAGCTGTGGGCTTTTGGTAGTGCTGGGGCCCTCCAGGCAGATGGTCTGGAAGGATGAAGAGCTGCATAGTTTCTCTAATTGAATACCAAGGCATGCTCCCCTGCCTGTACCCCAGCAAAGCTAAAGCACAGAGGGAGAGTCCTGCTTCTGCAGGAGTGAGATGGCCTCAGTTTTTCTCAGCCAAATGGCTTGAGGGTAACTGCAACACCGCTGGACGTTGCCCCTGGGACCTGTGGTGGGGATTCGATATAGAAGCAGTGTTTCAAAAGAAGCTCTCAGCAGGCTGTATCTTCTCCTGTTCAAGACCATTCATATCTTGGCTTTTGGGGATCAGCGGGAGCCAAACTGCCCAGGCTTCTTGGAGGTTCAGTTGTATTCTTTCAGCTCACATGCCTTCCCCAGGCTCAGCTGACTCCTGTATCCATCCATCAGGCTCTGACCTCTTGGGCCATGATGCTGCAGGATCCCTGCTCCTGCTGGGGGCCATGTCATTCCTGGGAGATGTGAGTGAGCCGAGGAAGGGATGACCGAGGGACAGCCAAGGTCCTTAGAGCCAGCCTCTTCATTTTGAGAAGGAAGCAGCCGGAGGAGCATGTCTCTTCCTTGCTGTCCCACCCAACGGTCTCCCACGGATGCTGGCAGAGGCTCAGCAATCACTGTCCTTGGATTTCCCCATCCTGCTTTAAACACCTTGGTTTATTGCTGCTCTTGGCACCTCCTGGGCTCTGCCTCCTGCCAAGGCTTGTTCGGAGAGCACCCAAAGCTAGCTTTGCCCAAGCTCCCAGAGTGTTTCCAGAGCAGGGAAATGCACAAAGGCAGCTAGATGTCCTTCCTGCTCAGGGCAGCACAACTTCTGGTGATCCCAAGAGTCTTTCTCATGTTTTCTCCCTGCCTAGCACCTAGTTTTCTGGCAAATGGCACCTCACAGGGGAAGGCCACGTGTGGAGGAGCAGAGCTGTGGTGCGCCCGGCTGCCACGTGAGCACCCCGGGAAGGGGGAGATGTCTTGGCGAGGCGGGGAGTGGGGAAGCAAAGCTCATTAGCTTTTTGGCACTCATTTTGGGGAATGAGTTTTTAGAAATCCTTTTGCCTCAGGCGGGAGGCGCAGGCAGTTCCTTCCGCTGAGCTGCACCACTTGCTCAGGGATCCCAGCACTGCTCTTCCACATAAGGAGACAGGCACGCATGTACACATATGTTTGCACGTGTATGTATGCGATACCCTGCCCAGGGAAGGGGCAGCCCCTTCAGAGGTAGGAAGGGGGCTCAGTGCAAGGCCTTATCAAGCCTACATGTCTGTGCCCCACGTTGATACCATCAAAAGTACCTAAAGGGTTGCACGCCTGTGTTTCAGGTACCAGGCAGAGTCTTTAGCCAACGCAGAGCCGCAGTCCCACTTTTACCACCCTCAGCTGTCCACCCTCCCACACTGGCTTCATCGCTCCTTCTCCCACCTCCTTTTCTGTTAAAGTAATCTGCTGTGGATGCAGACACCTGTGGTCTGGCCACAACCTTCCCTGCTGCTGCTGTTCTGGGTGTCCTTGCAGCTCCGTAGATGTCTGTCACTCATAGCAGCAGCACCCCGACCCCGTAGAAGACAAGGTGCTGGGGTGCGGGGCAAGCCTCCTTTCAAAAAGGCCACAGTGAAACTCAGCCTGCTGGTCCCTGCCAAGGTGAAAAAAATTCCCAATCAAGCCCAATGTGCTATGCAAATAAATAGTTAAATCTAGAAGCTGTCAGTGGAATGTGCATTTGCCTTAGGAGCAAATACAAAAACAAAAAAAATTATGGATGTCTGCAAAAAGGCAGTGACTGACCTCTGGCAAAGGGTTTGCTTGGATAAAAGAAGAAAGACAAAACCACTTACCAAGCTGGGTTTGGTACAAGAACCAGACCCCGTGGGTGGGTCTGGAGCCTCCACACAGACCATGAGGCGTAGGTCTGATCTGTGGGACCTGCAGCAGAAGACATCCCCCTGTGAGGTGATACGGAAATTTCTGAATAATGGCTGTGCTGCTAAGGTGAATGGTCTTGGGTGACTGAAAAAAAGAAAACTGTTTCAAGAGCAGCAGGATTTGTAAAGCTTCTAGAGATTTCTACAGGCTTTTGTCCTCATTTCCAGATACACTTCAGGGGAGTAACCTACCTTGTCTGTCACCACAAAGTCCCCTCAGTACTGCTGGCTTCTGCCTGTCCCCTCACTATTGCCTGCCAGGGGCAGCATGTGCTTTGGGGGGTTGGCTGCCAATGCACATGCCCCAGATCAAACAGAACAAGTAACAGCAGGTTTTCTCTCTGAGGAGGCATTAATTTGACTCTCTTCTTCCTAGCTTATCTTTCAAATAGAAAAAGATATTTAAATATATTTACCTCTTTGCCAAGGTGGGTAGCATGTTCTGGGGAGGGAGAGGGGGATGCATGGATGGATGCATGGATGGATGGATAATACTGTTGTGTAAGCTTTGTGTCCATAGAAAATCAGACAAAAATGGTTTTTATTTTCTAAGAGGACACATTCCATTAGATTGTCAAGCCAAGCTTTCATCTCATCAGAGGAAGCTGAAATAACAGCAATTAGTAATAATAACCAATAATGCCTTTCTTTGGTCAAATGTCTGCTGGTGGCTTCCCCACGAGCTGTGCTTTCAGATACATGTAAGAAACAACTAAGTTCCCTTCTGTAATGGTGGCCCCAGAAATTGGTGTGCAGCCAGGTGCCACCATCAAGTACAAGACCCACAGCAACAATCTGCAGGAGTTTCTGATCGAGGAGGCACCCAGGCATGCCACCATCTCTTGTTTGGGGGCTGAGAGTGGCTGCAAGACACTGGCAGGAGGGGAGGCAGTGGAGGCAGCTCCAGAAGCACCGCAGACGTGGCCCTGTGAAGGAGTTGAGGGAGCACTCCTGGGGCTGATGGCAAGATGGCTACTTGGAGAGATGTATGAAGAGCACCCTTGCCCAGCTTCTTGTATTGAACAGGGTTGTATCAGAGGTCTGAATGTCCAAAATGATTCTTTGGGGTATCAAACTGCCGGGAAGGCTGTACCTACTGATAACACAGTATTCTCCTGGAGAAGCTGGCAGCTCGTGGCTTAGACAGGTGCACTCTTTGCTGGGTAAAAAACTGGCTGGACGGCCGAGCCCAGAGAGTTGTGGTGAATGGAGTTAAATCCAGTTGTCAGCCGGTCACAAGTGGAGTCTCCCAGGGCTCAGTTTTGGGGCCGGTCTTGTTTAATATATTTATCGATGATCTGGATGAGGGGATTGAGTGCACCCTCAGCAAGTTTGCAGATGACACCAAGTTGGGTGGGAGTGTTGATCTGCTTGAGGGTCGGAAGGCTCTGCAGAGGGATCTAGACAGGCTGGATCGATGGGCCCAGGTCAACTGTATGCAGTTCAACAAGGCCAAGTGCCGGGTCCTAGACTTGGGTCACAACAACCCCATGCAACGCTACAGGCTTGGGGACAAGTGGCTGGAAAGCTGCCCCGCAGAAAAGGACCTGGGGGTGCTGATCAACAGCCAGCTGAATATCAGCCAGCAGTGTGCCCAGGTGGCCAAGAAAGCCAGCAGCATCCTGGCCTGTATCAGAAATAGTGTGGCCAGGAGGAGCAGGGAGGTGATCGTGCCCCTGTACTCGGCACTGGTGAGGCCGCACCTCAAATACTGTGTTCAGTTTTGGGCCCCTCACTACAAGAAGGACATTGAGGTGCTGGAGTGTGTCCAGAGAAGGGCAATGAAGCTGGTGAGGGGTCTGGAGCACAAGTCTTGTGAGGAGCGGCTGAGGGAAGTGGGGTTGTTTAGCCTGGAGAAGAGGAGGCTGAGGGGACACCTTATCGCTCTCTACAATTACCTGAAAGGGGGTTGCAGAGAGGTGGGTGTTGGTCTCTTCTCCCATGTAACTAGCGACAGGACTAGAGGAAATGGCCTCAAGTTGTGCCAGGGGACGTTTAGGCTAGATATTAGGAAAAATACTGAGAGAGTGGTGAAGCATTGGAACAGGCTGCCCAGGCAAGTGGTGGAGTCACCCTCAGCGGAGGCATTCAAGGAACGTGTGGACGTGGCATTGTGGGACATGTTTTAGTGGGCATGGTGGTGTTGGGTTGATGGTTGGACTTGATGATCTTACAGGTCTTTTCCAACCTTAATTATTCTGTGATTCTTTGAGCACCCGAGAAGCAGTACTCTGCAGTTCCGGGTGTGCTTTGGGCCTGATGGCAGACCTCTGTAGAGAGATCCCTCTAAAGACAGACAGGCATAGAATGAGGGGTTTTAACAGAGACATTTAATGCTCTGTTACCAGCAGAAGTACCTGAGCACTGCAGAGAGGCAAAGGAGTCGAAGCGGGGGGGAAGCAAAGGACAAGAATTTGGTTGTACTTAAAAAAAAGGCAACTCTTTGGAATGAAGATTTAAAAGGAGGGACAGCATAGTCCAAGGCAAACGTTGAAGTACCCCCACTCCTCTCCTCGGGCCTGTGTGCAGCCGTGGCACTATTGAACGCGGTCCTCGGGCAAATGTGCTGAGGGGCCAAGCGAGCACTGCTGGGCAGTGTGGGTAGCTGCACTGGGGGACCTACAGAAAAGACACTGAAGGTAGCCCTGGCCTCTGCCACTTAAATTGGTGTTCCTGGAGTTTGGCCCTCTCCATCATGTTAGGTGACCCCTTCTGTGTGCCACCCACTTAAGGCCAGTGTAAGTTGACTATGGCTTGTTGAGTCTGTCAGAAAATGTGCTGTTAAGGGCTGACTGGGCTTCTGAGTGATGGAGGAGAGCTGCTGAGACCTCCACTAACATGGGATTACAATAATAACAAAAAACAATCTGATCTGATAACAGTGTAGCCAGCACAAATGATGCAATCTGTGACCATGCCTGCAGCTTTCCAGAGCCAACATTTCAACTCCATTTGCTAAAGCAGCTCAAGTGCTCTCCGTGGCAGGGATGCAAGGGCAGACAGACACTCCCCACTGCTATGACTCTACTCCATAGTATGGTTTCTGCTTCCCCGGGGCTCGAAGTCAGGGCAGTGTTGATGCATCCTGCTATTGATGTCACTCAAGCTCTTCTCCTGGGAGCGAGCTCATTTTCCAGGGATTATGAATCAAGAAGGACACACAGCATTAACAGGAGGCTTTGTGGAGATGGAAAACACAAGATGAGATATGCATTCTCAGATCTCTAGACAAAAACTTATAGATGTCCATTGCAGGCTAATAATTCAAAATGCTAGGTGACTAGATGATCTTTAAGGTCCCTTCCAACCCAAACAATTCTATGATTCTATGAATTTCTTCTCAATGAACTTCTTCATTTTCTGAAGCCACAAATATCAGTGAATTGCTGCAGCAGCTGCTGTAAAGTCCTTGGGTCCCTCCAGACATGCAGTAGGATGTTTGTCCAGCTTTCTGGACAAGTTTGAGTCTGGGGCAAAACCAGGAGGTCCACCTGCACTTGGCATTGGGCAGCTACCACGTTCCCAGTCACCTTACCTTGCCATCATTTGATGAGAAGCAGACGTAGGCATATATGACGGTAGCTGTCCCAAACATTAGTGATACCTGGCAGGATTGAGTGACCCCACTCTGCTTGCTTTGACCAGCCAAAATGGACTGGAAGATTTCAGGAAAGGACATCGACCTCCTGGCTGGCAGGCTGTGCTCCAGGAGGGAGAGATGCAATCGTTTCTCTTGCTCCCAGCAGCCAGAATGCACTGACTCTCTGCGGGGTCTGTCTGCTCCAGCTTTGCATGGGTGGAGGACACCATAATGGCCTAGGGTTAGTAGGGGACTATTCTCCCTGAATGGCTTCACCACCGGTGGTTATCACTGGCTGTTTTCTTGTGTTCTCTCTGGGGAATGGTGGGAGCAAATCACAAGGAAAATCCCAAGAGGTTGTAATGTAGTTGTATCATAATTAAGAATTCTGCCAAAGCATCTACTGTGTGATTTCTGAGCCTGATTAGATTGGAACTAGATCACGAAACTTCCCCAGCTAACCTGAAATTCCCAAGCACCCAATCTGGCTAGGTAATTCTTTCATTTTGGTTTCCATTGGGTTAAATCAAATGCATTTCCTTATGGGGCCAAACACCATGCTTCCGGGAGCAAGCAAAACCCTATCACTTTTTAAGATTCTAAATGCTGGGCCAGTGAAATGCTTCACGTTAGGCACAAGAAAAGTCCTAATGACTTTACCCAGGCCGCTTCCATGCTTAGAGCCACACATGGTTTTCCTGGGCTGTCCCCGATAGCTGAGGCTCACAGACCAGTGTAGGAATAGCTGGTTCCTGTCAACTCACATGAGCACTGTAAGGCTGAGCTGGGCAAAATGAACAGGAGCAAACTGAGAAGTAAAGGACATTCTGTTCTAATTATCACACCCAGCAAAAAAGAAGACCCTGGCATGTGTAAGATGCTCCTTCCCAAGCCAGATCCTGATAAAGAAGATCAGACCTTTATCCTTTTGTCTCCAATCCATCCCTCCTTGCTAAAAACTTCACTAACAGGAAAGGAGGGGCTTTGCATGCTCAAGATCTTACTTAACCAGCTGTTATCAGAGTATTTGCAGGGTGCATGAACTCTCTTGCCTTACATCACTGCTCTGAGAGGAGGCTGTTGGCTTTCTGATAAAACTCTGTGCCACTTATGAAGGCAAATTCTGCATTTTGAGGATGATGCACGCTTGATAAAAAAGGTGCCTTATGCTGTTATCAATATTGACTTAGGAGGGTCACGCAGTAAGTGTTGCATCATACATAAATATTGTCACTATCTGCATCTCAGGGAGCTGAAAAGTTAGCAGGCAGACGCAGACAGTGTGCGTATCTATCTCCACAGGGCAGCCTGCGCAGCTCGGAGCTCCCCAGAGCCTCCTGAGAGCCCTTCAGAGGATCCCTTTGCTTTTGTGTTTGTAGTCAACACGTGTACCCGACAGCGTGCGTGCTTGCTTTTTTTTTTTCCCCCGCAATGTGTATATTTGTTATAACACCTTGGGAAGGAAAAGGGTGCTGCCTTTGCAAAGTTAGATAACCGGCCCAGTTCTTTGCTGCCGGATTGGCTGGGAGAGGCCCTGTAAAACCACGCTGGCCAGCTGCCCGACCCAGCCCTTCGAGGCTGCAAGCTATTTCCACAATTGGCCACTTCAGAGTGGGAGAGGGGGAGGTGAAGACAGCTGGGCAAACTGCATCTCTGCCAGGCTGATTCCCTTCCTCCTTGTTTTTTTCTCAGCTGGAGTAGTTTGGCAAGCCTGCTTGGGGTGCCTCTGAGCCCTTCTTGCAACGCCCAGGCGAGTGGGGTGTAGCGTTGGCAGCCAGGCACCTGGCCCTCCCTTAGCTGTGCTAGCACGGTCCCAGGACAGGACATGTCAAGCTGCAACAGCCCCGGGGGCCCCGCTGCCCTGGACTTTCCGGAAGTCCTGAAGTCCCTGCTGGAGTACTCCTTACCCTGGACCAACAAGATGACAGGTAGGACTGAGGGAACGCATGCTGGGGTTTCTGTTTTGATTTCTCCTTCCCCTCCTTAAGTTGCAAGGAGAGAATGGGGCAGAAGATCTTGTTTGCTGCAAGCCCTTCAAGGGTGTGTTTCCCCCAAGTGTCCAAGTCAGATGGGGAGTTCTGGCACCAACAGTGTTTTGCAGCTAGGAGGAAAAACGGCAGCAATGGATTGATTACAAAATCAGCCAAGAGTGCTGAGCTCCTGATCCTTTTAATCTCTGTGCTCAGCTACTTCTTGGAAACCCTCAAAGCTTTGTGCAGAGAAGGCTTGAGCACAAATCTCCATGCTCACGTAGGAGTGACTTCCAGGACTGCCATCCAGGTTGTCGCATGGTTAACAGCTGCTGAGCCTCCAGATACTGTCTATTCCCAGACGTAGACTGTCCAGGGACCCTGGCCCATGTGGGGCAGGCTGACTCTGTGCAAACTTTGTGTTTGATGCTGCAGTTGTTTATCAGTGGAAAGCTGGGGTAGGGAACACAGCAAATGTTGTGTTTTCTTTGCAGGAGCACTTCTGTACTCCTAGGCTTTCCTGCTCTCTGTGCAGCATCCTAGAAAACAAATGGAAAGGACCCAGGAGGTTATTTAGTCTGGGCTTCTGCTTTGCTGAACATTTCTCTCTTGCTGGACTGACCACTTCTCTATTGCTGGGCATGCTCCAAGTGCCCATCGCACAATGCGGGGACTCTCTGGTTTTCCACAGGATACCACACACCCTTGGCAAGCTGCTTTTTGGTTGTGTTTTAATGTTAGCTGTGGAGTGCTGGGGAGGTGTGTGGGAACACCTCGGCTCAACAAGCTCATGTCTAGGCATGAGTGAGTTGAACTCACAGAAACAAACATGCGCTGAGCTCGCTCTTCTGTAGGGAGTTGCTACCAGGACATGCAGATGGCTCTGCAGTCTTGAGGGGCAGCATGATCCAGGAGGATCAAAGCCAGATGCACAATGGGGAGAGGGACCACCCTGCTCTTGCTCTGGGGTCAATGAGAGAAAAGGCTGCTGCTGCAGCAGTAAAGCATTCATCGCAGGAAAGGCAGCTGCCTACACACCTGGAATACAGCAAGCCCTGTGGCACCTGCACAGCTCCCTGTGGGAAAGGGGTTAATAGGGCAAGGGGAGCTGCTGTACCCCCTAAGGGGCTCATTTTGTCACATTGCTCTGCTGCTACCACCTGTGAGCTGGCTCTCTCCTTTGCTGAGACTTTCCCCACTAATGGGTGTGTTTACATATCACACAGTATGAAGCTGCATGTGGGATGAGGGCATGTTTTCCTAGCTGACTGATACCCAGGTAGAAAGCGGACCTGGCTGGGAGGAGGCAGTAACGGCCAAGGGAGGCTCACCTGGCGCAGAGCCTTGCAGTGGCTAAGCTGAGGTTTGGCTGCCTCTCTGGGATCTCTGGT
The DNA here is from genome assembly GCF_030936135.1 of Gavia stellata. Classification (NCBI taxonomy): domain Eukaryota; kingdom Metazoa; phylum Chordata; class Aves; order Gaviiformes; family Gaviidae; genus Gavia; species Gavia stellata. Next base: position 56,460,768 of record NC_082597.1, on the reverse strand, counting down.
CTCCACAGCCAAGTGGATTGAATTAATCCAAGGGAGGAGTGCTGGCAAGTTTTATCTGTTTGGCAAGAGTTGGAGTGGGGGGTAGAGGGGAGATCAATGATTTGGAGACGGAATAATTTAGTCTTAACTTGATTGGGCTTATTTGGCAGCTGAGGGTGCTGTCTTGTGGCAGCTTTCCTCCTCAGCCCCAGGACCACCCTGCCTCTCAGCATCACCTCCCGTAACCCTTAGAATTGTCCTTATTATGCCACTTCTCTCCCCAGGCCAGTGTTTCTGTCATGGTCCTCTTCTCACAGAGCTCAGTTCTCTCCTTCTGGGTCTCTATAACTACATACCACTCGTCTGGATTTGCTGGGTCTCAGACCTCTGTCTGAAATGTGTTCTGCTATTCAAACCTCCCAGTGGGGCTTGATGTATGTGTCTCCCCCCCAGTCTGTGCCTAGCACTGGGCTGCTTCTTGCTTGCTGCCCTGCAGCATCAGAGCTGGGCTGTTCCACATCATCTGGCCCTGACAAGACTCCCAGCAGTAACAGCCAAGGCCGCTGCATTCCTCTCCTCACATCTCATTGTCCTCCTCTCTTCCTTCTCATCTGCAGAGCAAAAGAGAAATTGTAAAAATCCAGGCAGATGCCATCTTAACCAAGAAGGTTCAGCTGATGGTGCAGTGTCCACTTTCTGCTGGCAGTGGCTTGAACCCCTAATCCCCAGAGGCAGTGAGGAAAAGCTCTCAGAGCAACCGCCCTCCTAGCTGGCAGGGCAGGGCTGATGCCCAAGCAGGGTGCTGTGAGAGGGAACCCACAGGAATGCTCCCCAGGAATCCCCTCCCACCTTCCGGCGAGCAGTTAACAATACAGGCTAAACCCTCTCCAAGCAAAGTCACAACCCAGTGGGGGCGCAGAACAAACCTTAGCGCAGTGGAGCTCAGGTGGAAATGTGCTGGAGGAAGAACATGGTCTATCTAAAAGGAAAAGCCCTGGAGTAAACGCCACTGAATGGGTTTAATAACCTCCATTCATATGGACGTTACCCAGCAAAGCAGTTGCCATTGAGATCCGCAGGGGGGATGCGCACAGAGCCTGTTCCTTGAAAGAATGCTGTACAGTACTGAGACAGCGTCATCCCCGGGGGCCTCCAACGTGAACAACAGTGGAACAAAGCGACTGTGAGAGCCGTAACTGAACAGGAAGCCTGTGGCCTGCCCCATTTCGGCTACATCCCCCTCACCCTGTTCCTAGATGTTGCCTCTTCCTGGCCTCACTAGGTTGTGTTTTTTATCTACCACCTACTACTAGCTGTTTCTCAGGCAAAAACATTGCTGTGAGCCTGCTGCCCTTTGCCAAGCTGTGTGTGCCACTTCTGTCATGTGTGGTCTGACATCTGTGTTTCATTGCCCTGTGTGAAGCGGCATCCTCCTTTCACGCATGTGCTGTTTCCTTCTGCCTGAGCTTGGCAAGGTGGAGGGAGTCCACGATGGGCAAAGCAGCAGCCCTGGAGCATGCTGGGCAGCAGAGCATGACCTGTTCTGCCTGCTTCTTGCAGCTGGATTTATCAGCATTAATAAACTATGCATTAACCTGCACTGTTCCAGCCTGTATTAATGAGGTGGCCCTTTCGAGCTCCCTGTCAGGCAGCACGCGCACAGGAGTTGCATCAGGAGTCCCACCCCTGTCCCCTGCAAACGAGGCAGCCGATTCAGCCTCCCAGCCTAATCAAGGGAAGCAGCTGGAAGGTAGAGCAGCTCCCTGTCTGCCCAGGTTGGATGGGTCCTTGTTGCAGTAAGGCAACAGGGGAGAGCACCTACCTCACAGGACTTCCAATCCGTTCCTTTTCCTGGGGCATGTGGGAAAGATTTCAGACCTGATTTTGTGTCACAAAGACCATCAGGGTTTATGAGCAAGGGTCAGGTCAAATTGTGCCTTGCCACCGAAATGAAATGTCTGAGGTTTGTGGAGGGGCAGCTGAACCAAGCACATGCCCAAGTGTCTACCTGGGAAGAAGAGGTCCCTTTTCTGCTGGCACTTAGGGGGACATCTCTGCCCTGGCACCTGTGGCTCTACTGGGTGCAGATGGGGCCATTCCAAGGAGGTTGCACAGCCTTTCCGCGCTCGCAGCGCTATGCAGTAGGTTTGCTGCGGCCGGCCCTTCTGCGGCAAGAGGCAGCAACTGCTGACAGGAGAAGCCTGTGGCTGTAGCGTCTGTCACTTCTGTGAGCTTATTCATTCTGCAGGAGAAGCTCCTCAGTATCCACCTGTGCTCTTGGGGATGAACTTGGCAATATTTGCTCTTTGTGGGTTCAGAAGCTTAAATCCGAGCATGGCATCCCTGCTACTGGAAGAGGAGGACTGGCTAGGGAATCACAAGGAATTGCTTGTGATCATGAAAACTTGGAGAGACCCCCCTCTCCAGCCGCCCAGCCATGCCAGCAGCCACAGTGGAGTCCTTCTCGCTGCTGACCTTATATAGGGCATGCCGCTGCAGCTACGGCTGGCATGATGTAGGACAAAGGAAGATTAAATCCAGGTCATGTGGGACAGGTGATCTCGGGATCCTAAACGAGGATTTAAGGCCCGGCTGGAGCGCTGGTACCGGCGGCGGTTCGGGAGCAGCGGGCTCCCGCCTTGCTCCCCGGCAGCCGCCGCGGTTACACGACCTCCGAGCTCGGGCCCAGCGGGCTCCCTGGCTGCCCTGGCGGTCGAGCCCAGCCGGACCAAGGCCGGGGCCGGGGCCGAGGCAGCAGAGAGCAGCCTGCGGCTGAGAAGGGGCTTGTAAGCGCCGCGCAGCACGGGCCGCCTACACGACCCCCTCAGCCGGTAACGGTCGCCTCCGTGAGCGGCGGCGGAGGGCCCCCTGCGCAGGCGTAGAGACGGCGCGGCCCTCCCTGCCCAGGAGGCGAGCGGCGGGCGCGCGCCCCGCGGCAGGCGCTGCTGCTCATCCGCCGCCCACGCGCGCGCTTCCTCCCCCCGGCCCCGCGCCTTCAGGAGCAGCTGGCTGTGACGCAGCACCCGGAGGAGGTGTAGGGGGCGGGGTACGGCATGCTAATGAGCCGCTGGAGCCTGCCCCTGCACGTGCCCCGGCGGGCGGGGGGCGCGTGCCCGCGCCGGCCGCGGGAGGGCGGGGAGGGCGGGGCCTGCCCTCGCGGGGCCGCCCCCCGAGCGGCGCAGGCCAATCCGCGGGGCGGAGAGGGCGGGGAGGGTCGCGACCGCCTGGGTGGGCGAGGCCCCGGCCCTCATGAATACTGAAGCACGCGCGAGGCGTCAGCTGCCCGCGCATGCGCCGTCGGCTTCTTGCGCGCCGTCCGCTCCGTGGTCGTCGTTGCCGTCGGGTCCCGGGGAGCTGTCGCAGCCTCACGCCGGGCGCTGCGGCCGCTGGCGACCGTTGACAGCCCGCCCGCCAGCTCGCGGGGAGTATGCCCGGCCGCGCCGCGCACCAGGAGGCGGCGGCGGCGGCAGCGGCGGGAGGACCAGAGCCCACTGCAGCCGGGGAGAGCGCGGGGGCCGCCGCGCAGCAGGAGCAGCGGGGCCTGGCGGGCGCCTTCCCACTGGTGCTGAAGAAGCTGATGGAGAACCCGCCGCGGGAGGCGCGCCTGGGTGAGCGCGGGAGCGCGCGTGGTGACGGCGGGAGCGCGCGCCACCCTCCAGCTCCCCCCCCCCCCCCCCCCCCCGTCTTCCCGCCCCGTGCCTCGGAGGGCGGGACCCGCCGGCTCTCGGTGGGACTCCCTGCGGTGCGCGGGGGGAGCACCCGCGGGAGAGGCCGCGCGCCCGGAGCTGGCGTCCTCCCCCCGTACGCCCCGCGCCCCTTCCCTCCGCCCGGCTGTGCCAAGTGCCGGCAGCACGGGATCCCAGCCCGCCGGGCTTGGCAGGAAGGGCTCGGCCTCACGGGGCGGCCGCCGGGCCCGCTGGCCTGGAGCCGGGCCGACTCCCCGCCTCAGAGGCGCAGGGCAGCGGTGGCCGCCCCGTGGGCTGGGTCTCCCCGGCGAGCCGGTGCGACTGGAAAATTCAGCTGCTTCGGTCGTCCTTTCGGGTGTATTTAGGTGTCTGCGCTGGGCAAAATAAAATGCTTCGGGTACGAGGGATTAGGTGGAAGTCAGGACGTGACACGCTGGTTTTATTCCCTTAGCTGTCTGAAGCCTCCGCTACCTTCAGACACACAGCTGGAAGCAGCAATGAAAAGGTTTCGAGTCTTTCTTGACCTTAATTGCTGAGAAGTTGTACGTTGACACGCATAAACAGCAGATCGCTTCAGGTTAGGTTTGGTGATAATCCATAAGGGTATAACTGATTGCCTGCGCGTGCAGTCCTGTATAGGCTGGAGCTGTCTCTCTCCCACTGGTTATGCAGACAGCAGCTGTGTAAATAACAGTGCTGGTGCTTATAGTTTTCATTGCTGGTAGCACACTTTTTTTTTTTAGTTTTTTCTCTTCACCTGGCAGTATGTTTTTGCCTTTCTGAGTATCAGTTTGATTTGGAGGAAGGCTCAGATTTATTTGCACCACTGTAATGCCCAGTGTACTGGTGTATAATAAAATAAGTCCTTCCATTTAGGAATTTTGAGGATGAGAATCATTTTTGGAAAATCAAACAATACTCAGGGTAGACCGCAGTGCAAGCAAGGTTGGCAAGATCGTTCCTAGTGAGTATCCTAGCTAAGATCTGCTTACTTTGTGTGTCTGACATTGCACAATACTGTGTAAATTTATCCATCTTGTGATTCTGGCAAATATTTTTTCTCCTTTCTGTTAAAAAAAAAAAAGTCAGCCTCTGATAAAGGTTTTAGTTATGTTGCTATGGTGCAGGATGCTGCAGTACGTAGAACCTTGAATCTACAACATTATGGGAGTCCTTAAGATATTTCTTCACCCAATCCTTTTTAAAAGGGATAGTGCTAGCAGGAGCAATTGAAGTTCATGTGTGGAAACGATGATGGTAGCTGACTGCAATATGGTGACTTTGTCTTAGGGGTGGTTTTCTTGTCCAGAATCATGTGATTTGGCCTATGGAGATTAAAATTTTAAAATTAATGCGATTTTGAGGTAGTGCATTTTTCTAAAATTAGAAACATTTGATACTTCTCCTTTTACTAGATGACCCTATTGCAGCTTGGGAAGGTGTTCAGCTTGATTCTCTAAAGCTTGCTAGTGAGTCCGTTGCATCTTGATTACCCCTCTTCATTCATGCTGTGATGAAATTCAGATTGTTCTCAGTCTTAAAATTTCTCCATAGATTTCCTTGTACTGTTCCACTTTGTGGAACTTGTTGCTTTCTGTTTATTTTGATCTCTGATGCTGTTTTTGTTTGTATATTTGCAAGACAAAAGAAAGAATGCCTTCTGTGTTAGCAGGTACTTACTCCTAATTTTACAAAAGACTTGTCAGTAGAATTGTGACTCAACTGACTTCAGAGGATCCTTGTTTATTTTCTGTTCCTTTACAGTATAAAGACACAGCCAAATTGTTAAATAATTACTAATTTACTTAATACAGTGGTGTGTTTCCAGCAAGCTTTCTGAGAAAAGACCCTATGCCTTTTGTCTGGAATGCCTGTTGACAAAAATACAATTTTCTGTCTTTATTCTGTGAGAAACGGTCTCAACTAGCTGCAGTGTCCTTTTATAGTCTCCACAAGCTACCTATGGGTTTTCCAACTGCCGTAGGTAATTTGACTACCCAGTAAGCAAGCAGGCTTTCTAATCCTTCTGAGCAACAGAGGAGGACATCCAGTTTCAACTGAATGCCATCATCTTGAATGCCCTGCCCATATACCAAGTATATCTGACCGGCCTTGCTGTATATTGTCGTCATATAAATCGTGGGGGTCGAATAAATAAAAATAATAATCTTTTTATAAAAGGTCCTGTGGGGTAAGGGAAGACAGTTAATATTCTGGAGCAGGAGTGTAGGTCTGTCCTATTATTAATGAGCTGCTGCATAGTCTCCAAAGGGTGCCTTAATCACCAGTTGTGTGCTGCTGTGGCAGGAGAAGTGCCTCAACAAACATCACAGTAATTGGTATTGGGAATACAGGACCCTATAACCTGTCTTGTTCCATTGTCACAAGTGGGACTAAAGATTTATGGAGCAATCAGCCTTAGTCTGTATAGTGTTTTCAGTATAATTTGACAGTATTTTTTGATGAATGAGGGGAACTTTGTCAAAGAAGTGTTTGTTCTGTTTGTGGCTGGGATATCACTTGACAGTTGTGGCCAAAATGTCTTTTGGTCTGGGTTTGGTTGGTTTGTTGGGGTTTTTTTTTGAGGAAAAAACAGGATGTGGAATAAAGCTTTTTCCAGGCTTCTGCTTTTGGCTAAAGCAGCAGTATTTCCAACAGTTCAAGAACTGAAATGCTCTGCCTAAATTACTTAGCATAAATGAGTGACCTCTCTGTTAACAGCAGATGTATAGCCTAGTTAATAGGTCACAGTAGCAGAATGAGGGGGCTAAATTGGACATGAGCTATCAGCTGCAGAAGTACAGTCCAGATTTATCAGGGTGACCTTGAATCACTGCAAATGGAGCCTCTTAGGATACTGCAGCTCTGCTGTCAGGTAATAACCTGTTTATACTATAAATATCTTCAGAGAATTAAAGTTTCAGGTCCCTGTGCTGGGGCAGGTGGAAACTTACCCCTCAAGATGCAGGAAGTTAATTAGTGTTTCATTAGATACTGTGCACCCACCAGGATGTTGTGCAGCAGAAATAAAGATTAAATTAAATGAAAGAAAGCCAGTGGGAAAATATCAATGCAAAAATGATCATACAACAGTTTTATCTTTTTACATATCATGTTTGAAATACATGGGCACCCAATATCCATGTTAACTTCTGCTATTTTAATTTGCTTCAGATATTGCTGTTAGAAGTGAGGGGAAAGAGAGAGATAGCATAGCTAAACAAAGACAGCACTGGGGGCCCAGTGCTTGTCCAGTTGTCAACGTGTAGCGAAAGGAAAAAAATTCAGGTGGTCTTCTCATGTGAGGAAAGGATCTAATCCGGTGTGAGCCAGGGACGATAGCGAGAGGAAGTTGAAGGGACCACAGTCTTTTCAAGTTACTGAAGTACAGCAGGATGATGGTGCACATCTAAAAGGCATTAAAAGATCTGAGAAGAGTGGCATATGCCAGCAGTATAGTCTTTTTGGCATCTACTGTCTGAAAAATATTTTTAAGTCTTATGTTTAGTCAACTAATCACTTAAGGTTTCTTTTTCCCTCTGTTGGAGATGTTGTATTAGATGTTGCAAAACAAAAGCACTGCTGGCTTGCGTTAAAACGGGCATAACTTATAATGGGATACTATTGTTTTCAAGAGTAAAGAATGATTTTTTTTTTTTTTATTTTTAGTTGACATTTTGACTCAACAGTCACAAGTTTTTTTTTATCATGTTGATTAAAAAAATAAAGTGATTTACAAAGGATTCATTATTGTCACTTGCATTTGTTTTGGTGATGTCTTTACTAGGATATTGTCCACAACCCTCAATGCAAATCTGGGTTTGGTTGTGCAGGGCACTACGCAAAACTTATGGAAATACACAATACCTGATTCACAAGTTGGATGTAAAATGGCGGTTCCAGTTTGGTGGGGTGGGCTTCAGTAGTAGAGTGAAATCGTCCTTATATGTGAAGTAGAGTAGTCACTGTTTCTTTTCTAGCTTCAAGTAGGAGCTGTTTAGAAACATTCAGGTTATTTGGATCATGGTTGTTAACCTGCACGTTTGCTTTGCCCAACTGAAGTGTAGGAAAGTTGCAAAATTCCTCTGCAAAAAGGAGTTTATAGCAGAGATAGGAGTGGCAAGATGGCAGTTCAGAGGCAGCAGTGTGAGTGGCGAGGGGGAAGGCCAAAAGCTGCAGGGTGATGTTAACAAAGCTCAGGTCCAGGAGCCGCTGGTCTGAATTTAACATGTTCTTTAGGTACTTGCTCTTAGTCCCAAGTCAGTGGCCGGTGAATATTTTCTTGTCTGTTTAGTTTAAAATCGGTATTTTCTTTTGTATAAAATGTTCAGAGTATGGTAGGTTAAAATGATAATTTACTTTGTATGGCAGCACTGTTCTTTAAGCCATAAAAAGCTCTTTCAGTCTCAGTTCCACACCAGCTAAGGCAACAGCGGAAGGAATGCCAATTCTATCAGAATAGGGTTTATATAAATAGGCTTTTCTGATTTAGAGCAGAGTTTCAGCCCCACTCCCACCCCCGATAAAGAAAAATACTCCTTTAGCATATTGTAGCCAGTCTAGAAAACCCTAATGCCGAAGATTTGTGCATTTTGTCAGACTAACCTGTGTAAATACTGGAGATCAAAACTGGTCCAGTGTATGTCCCTGGAGTCTTTGTTCCATTGAACTGAATATTTGTCAGCTTCCATGGTAAGAACCAATTTGCAGTTAGTTAGAGTACAACTGGTGACCGTTCCTTTTGACGGCAGCGCTGGCTCAATGGTGGCAGTGCTAGCACTGCTTCTGCAATGCCTCCTCCAGTGCTGGTAGAACTGCATGGCTACACGGAGAACGGGATCAGGAAAATGACTTGGTGATTTTTTTTTTTTCTTTTCTGCCAGCTTATTTTTATCTCTCAAATTATGTAATTATTCCATAACTTGAGTTTTCTGCTTGGATTCTGTCCCAGACAATTGTTAAGATTCGGTAGCTATGGGGAACATAGAAACAGCCATTTTTCTGTAATATGTGCACTGTAGCATAGTAAACGGAGAAAATTTCACCAGTCTTTTGTGGCTTAGGGGTGGGATGTGGGCGTATGCCTTATGAGACATCTCCCCAAAGAGTGAAAATTGTATGTAGGTACTCTGAGCTATCTATGGTGAACAGCATTTGGAGCTATTGCTTTATGTGGACATGCTGAGTCATTTTGGAAATCCTTCTAAAATACTGAGCAATAGACATCCAGGTCTCTGGTGTCCTGTGGATCTTGTGACTAACTTTCAAATGTAATCAGAAAAACCATATTCCTTTCTTGTTTGTATCTAGATTTTTCTTCTACAACTCCTTTCTTTGTGCGTAAAATAAACTACTCTGCTTCCTCGGAGTTTTCTTACTGGCTTCCCACATAATCCTACTTATGGACACCCGCTTTTGCTGTCTTCCAAGATGAGCCTGTGAAAACCAGGCTATTTTGCAGTCACTAGTTAATAAGCTAATTGCAGTATTATATCCCACTTTGGTAAGTTATCATAGCAAAGATGCTGCTTTTCAAGGCTACTCAAATGTCTGTGGTCCAGCTATCACAGGGAGTCAGAGCACTCCATACTGAGTTACATATGAACACATGAATGTTGCCTTTCAACATCTGGTTTTTCAGATCATGTCATGAGGCAGAACTGTAGCTTACTGAATGCCCTTTCATTGGGATTTTGTTAGACTCTTAAACTTTGAGTCTCTCCTGTGTTGCAGCTTGTACAGTGACCTACTTGTATCTTTCAGATAAAGAGAAGGAGAAGATAAAGCTTGAGGAAGATGAGGCAGCAGCTGCTAGCACTATGGCAGTCTCAGCTTCCCTTATGCCACCCATTTGGGACAAAACTATTCCTTACGATGGCGAGTCTTTCCACCTGGAGTACATGGATCTGGATGAGTTCCTGCTGGAGAATGGAATTCCTTCCAGCCCTACTCACCTGGATTTGAACCAGAATCCACTCTTGCCTGTGGCTGAGCTGGAAGGAAAGGAGTCTGCCAGTGCTTCCACTGGTTCTCCTGCATCATCCTCTTCCACTGCAGTTTACCAGCAATCTGAAGCAGCTTCCAGCACAGGTAGATGGATTAATATGGGGCTCTGAGGGACTTTCGTTGTTCTTGTATTAAAAGGTGCCTTTTTAGAGTGTCAGTGTTAGCTGTGGCAGGTTAAGTAGCACAAACATGCTCAATGTAGAGCCTTAGTCCATGTGTCAATTCCTGAAGATGCTGCCTCTCCTCTTCTTCCTGTCTCCTGCTCCTGGAAAAAATGAGTGTCTCTCAGTGTGCAGTCTGTTTCTCTTTTGAAATTAGAAGAGCTGAAATACCAACATAAAGTATTTTGCTTTCTTGGTATTGCTAATTGAAAAGCTGGACATGTTGAGAAAATAGTTTCTCGGGTTATTTTACAACAGATTTGATAGTTTGTGACAAGTCATTTGTGCTACCTTGGTGGCTTGGTCTGCTTGGGTGAACTTATGCTAACTTAATGTACCTCAAATAACAATGCTTAATAGAAAAACAATGAAGCAATCTTTTCATACTAGCCTGTGAAATGTGAAAACAGACACTTGGAAAAGGTGTGTTAATGATGCAGTTTGATGTTCTGTGGTGCTTTGAAGTGGTAATGGAAGAACAAAGAAACAAAACTGTACTTAAATGGTACTAGGAAACTTCTACTCTTCATTTGTAGTACGGAGTTCTTTTCTGTTAAAGAATTTAGCAGCTCAATTTGCTCTAGATTTGGAGTTTAAACATGATAGCCATTAAACTTCCACAGTACTGTTTTATGAGCAGACTTCACAGAAAGCATTTTCCTCAGGGCCTTTTCTGTGACTCTGCAAGAGAAAGGCAAAATGTGGAACTCCTTCAGTAAGACATAGGGTGTGGCTTTTTTCCTAGGTGGTATATGAAAAAACTTATCGATCACTACGTCAGATTGCACTGATATTTGCAATTCATGTGTATGAAGTTTGTAAACAATGGATAAATATGACAAAATTCAAGTGGACACTGTCAGTGTCAGACAGTCTGTTGGGACATTTGTTTCCATATGGCAAGGAAGTAGAATACTCTTGTATTTGTAAAAAAACCCCACCTTTTAGTCCTTTGTTTAGAAATAAAATTGTCTGACCTTTGAAGGACCCAGGGACCAGGGTCTTTGGGCAGGCTTGTTTCCATAAGGCTTTCTATGGCACAAAACTCAGGCTGGTACAAGTTTCTCACTTCTTACTGCTGTGGAAGGCGCTTCTTAAGTGCGCAAAGCATGTAGTTTTTGCCAAGGAAGTGTTAAGTCTTGTTCTGCATCTAGCTACTCGTGTCTGTTAGTCTGGCATATGTTCCTAGAGTTTGTATTACAAACTGGACTGTGTAGCTTCTCTCTGTACCAGCAGCTGTACAGCTCCAAGCACACCTTAGGGAAATGTAAAATAATACTATTAAACACTGCCCGCAGTAGGGCAATAAATAGAGATACCCAGGTTGCTTCTTCTCTTCATCCTGCTGAATGTATTGTAACTTCTCCTGTTGTTGCCAGAGTCCCCACCACAAAATGAGAGAAATACTCCAAGCCCCATTGATCCTGACTGCGTAGAAGTTGAAGTGAATTTTAACCCCGACCCTGCTGATTTAGTGTTGTCCAGTGTGCCTGGTGGTGAGCTCTTCAATCCTCGCAAGCACAAGTTTACTGAAGAGGACCTGAAACCACAACCAATGATTAAAAAAGCCAAGAAGGTTTTTGTCCCAGATGAGCAAAAGGTAACAGATTCATTCCTGCAAACTTCTCTAGGCCTTGATCAAAGTTTCTGACTCTTTGCCTAAACGTTTTGACATATAAAGCTAATGCGCTATACCTACGTGATTTGGCAGAAGCACTGCCAAGAACAGAATTGGCAAGTCAGCTGCTGTTCCTGCTGTTTTGCTGGTTTGGTGTCATGAGATAATTACCGGGCAGGCGCAGCTTACCACGCTATACACAGAAATTAAACGTAGAAGAACTGTCAAGTCACATCCTCATCAACTGCACTTTTGAAGGCCATTGTATATATTTGCCCAGCATTATGTCTGATCTGGCTTTAAGCAGCCCAGACAACAGAACAGGTTGTTTTCTGTGGAAGCTCATTCCTGAATTGAAACAAGTAAAGGGAGTATTTCAGTTGGACAGCTTCATAGTAGCCAAGGCTCTTAATCTCCCTAGTTCTAGCAGTGCACTTGGCTTATCCTAAAACCAGACTCATTTAAGGGTGAAATATTACAGTACTGTGTTGCCTGCATTTTGGTGTCTGAGCCCTGCAAGCCAATGAAGCAGATTCTTCAATATAGCAGTCAGTGTAAATGTCGTCATATAATAAAGAAGTGTCTCTTTGATACAGTTGTCAGGTTGACATCTTTTTTTGTCCTTGCTGCAGGATGAAAAATATTGGACAAGGCGAAAGAAGAACAATGTGGCAGCAAAGCGTTCCCGTGATGCTCGGCGATTAAAGGAGAATCAGATCACAATTCGGGCAGCCTTTCTTGAGAAAGAGAATACGGCCCTGAGGACGGAGGTTGCAGAGCTGCGCAAGGAAGTGGGACGATGCAAGAACATTGTTTCTAAATACGAGACCAGATACGGACCCTTGTAAGCACACCCCTTTTTCTTGTTAGGGCTCCTTGTTTTAGCCTCTTTAGACTTCTCTGCCTTCCGTAGAGACTCCCAGAAATAAAGTTTGTGGAGGCTTTGCCATCTTGCATCTACACAAAAAAACCCCAAACCCTGTTTATGTTGGCACAACTTGTTCAGGCCCTTTCCTGATCATTATGTTGCCCAAAATCTTAGTGTCCATATTTACAACTTTTTGTTTTTAACACTGATAGACCATTTTCTGGTGTCATACAGTAGAACAGATTCACCTGTCTGGAGGAATAGATGTGGATTCCTCCTGACTGGACAGGGCTTTTGCAATCTGTTCTAATCTCCATTTTAAGTGGAGAAAGAGCCTAGGAGACTCTCGTTGCTTTTTTTCTTCTTAAACTCCTGCTCTTTTCTCACTCTCCACAACGCCCTCCCAGTCAAATTGTAAAACATCATTTTAAGATATAAGTAGATGTTGCTGGGCAGCATCATGAAATTATTTCCTCTCCCATTCGGAGGCATTAGAAAGTAGTTGTTATATAGAACTCTGTTCCTGCTGAAGAGGAATAGGGGAACCTTTAGGACAGGAAGACCAGAAAATATTTGATATCTTGTAAAAACTGAGATATCTCGAGGTTGATGCACAAGTGTTACGCAGACCAGAGTCAGTGCAGTGTTGATAAAAATACGGCTCAAACATCTTGATAGGCTCTAATCCTGGATAACTTCCAAAAACGACGGAGAGAGAACAGTAGGGGTTCTCTTACTTTACAGATACAGACAAATAATTTGCTGTGGGTTTTAGGCTGTATTTCTACCACCTCCCCTCCTTTTTTTCCTTAGAGGGACTTCTCTCTTGAACTGCTGATAAAGCAGCATGTTACACTTAACAGAGAAGTAGGGGAGATTTAGAAAAAGAGGTCTGGCTCGTTAGCCTGAACCTTGAAACCCATCTGTTAAGGAATTTCCAGTACCTTATGCTTTGGAAGAAGGTTTTGTGTTTGGTTGGGGTTTTTTGGGTTTTTTTCTTTTTTTTTTTTTTTAAAGAAAGAGACAGACAAGCCACTGTTACTTTACTGTATCTTACCTGTTGTACAAGAGCTTGAGAAAGAGTTTTGGTCCTTTGCCTCATGAACACTCTATGGAACAAGCTGCACCCACTTTAAACATGAACGGTTTACCTCACTATCTCCTGTGTAGCAGCATATCTGGTCTCTCCATGCCTGCTGGTTCTCCCTCCAGCATGTTTCCTGTTACAAAATTAGCACACAAGACTTGCCCTCTTGGAAGTAATCCATTCTCAGCACCAAGCGCTGCTTCAACAGTACGTGGTGTTAAAAGAAAAATGTTATGTGTGATGTTGGAACCTTCTACATGACCTACAACTGCAAGAACCAGAAGCTTTAACAGAAGTATATGTCTAGAAGTCCTCTTAACAACAGAAGCTATCTTAAGATAGTGGCTGTGTCAGAACTCTTAGGCTACACTTCTTGGGCTAATATAAATATTAGGGAGTAAATGTGGGATAGAAGATGTTTAGGCTAGTTGTCAGTTCCCCTATTGAAATCTGAAAAGTATATTAAAAAAGCATTGGGGTTTATTTTCTATACTAAAGACTTTTTGCCTAGCTTGTCATTAAAACATAACGTGGAAATTGGTATGAGTTTAGAACAATTGTGTGTTGACTTCTTAAGGAAGTGGAGAAGCAGGCTAATCCAGAACGCTTAAAGTAAATGTATGCTTTGAACTATCTCCCCCTCTGTTATGCTCTTAATATGCTCTTAATTTGACTAGAGTGGCTCTTCATGCAGTGTTGGTCTAATTTCTTTCAAACATACTCAAAATTGTCACCCTTTCAGCAGGGGTTTTTCTTTCACAGGGTGGTGTGTGGTGGTGATGGTGGGAAGTATGTCATAAATAAATTGTCACACTTAACACTTTGCTTTGTTTAAAGTGACTTATCTGATTCCGAGTGATGCAACTTTAAAGACTTTTAAAAACAAAGAAACTAAAAAGCACACATGAATCGCCAGTCTTCAGAGTGAGCAGTGAAATCTATGAGGTGTCCCAACACAAACAACTGACGATGACCCTGCCTGCCTGCTTGCCTGCAAGTACCCCATCTGAACTACCCAGGGCTGGGCATGATGAAAAGTGCAAAGTCTCCTTAATTCTGTATATGGCTTTCTTATCTGTCTTTCTCACTGTAACTATGAACTACAGTAAGCTTACTTATTGGGGTTTTGTCAAGACACTCAAAGTTCATGTCTCAAAGTCTGTTGACAGCCTGTGTGAATAGTGACTCTTTGTTTTGGCAATTGAGTGGAAGAAAATAGGGAGTTTTAAATGGAAATGTCTGTATATATTAAGAACTGCTATATTTTAAGACTCTTTTTCCCTGCAGTAGAATGAATTTTATTTAATACTGCAGCTCACTACTGGTACAGTGTAGCATCTTGTGGAGTACTGTGAGTGCAGAATTAAAGACACCAGGAAAACAGCAGTCTGTGACGTGTGAGACTTCCAGTGCAGAAAAGTACAGCAGATGTATTGAAACAATCCAGAAAGCACCACAGTGTGCCATACAAAGAGTAGTAATAAACCTCTCTCAAATGACACATGTAACAGTAAAACACTTCGGTTACTTTCCTGCTCCACAGCTACACTGCTGTAACCTGCCTTTTCCTTTGTTTCTTTTATGAGGCTTACTTTCTTTTATGGTATCTTGCTGAAACAAGATCTCTTCTTCTGTTAACGATTTAGCAATTATGAAAAAGGTGCTAGTTGGAGCTGCCAATCCCCATGTCTTTTGGCAGTCTGAAACTACCAAATGGATATTAGCTCCAGCAAAACAATGGCTATTAGCTGCCATATTACAATTTTCTGTCTCTTGACTACATGAGAACTGCAGTGGCGAAAGAGCACTTTTGTTCATCTGTTTTATAAAACAGAAACAGCCAATGATTTCCCACAGTTACAACGGGCAGCTTAAGTATCGAGACCCTTTTGCTGGTGTGAGAGAGTGGATGAAAGCTTGGACACATGGTGGGGATGTTTATTGTGTGTAGAAGATAGAGGAAGTAGGTGGAAGTTCCTTTGTAAGTTTCATCAGCGTAACAAGAATCTACTCTTACATTGAGGAAGCTTAAGAGCTAAATTTGTGTGGGAAGAAAGAGAGTACTTAATTTCTGAGAAAGTAGTACAGGGCCATGCTTGTAGCCAAAATGTAAACTTGTAAGACAGTAGTGTATTCATGCCTGGAGGTTGATAGACAGCATACACCTCAAGAAAAATAATCTTGAAAGCTTTCAGCAGCACAAGTGCTGAAATTACGAGGCACAACTAGTTACCAGCAAAGCTTGACACTATCATGTTGAACAAGTATTCTGACTTTGCATTTACCCAAGAGATTCCACCCCTAATTTCAGAGCAGAAATGCAAAGAGAAAAAGGTGCAATGAAGCAGCTAATGTTGTAAACTTCATTTAAAAAAAAATAAAAATTTCAAAACCCAGAATTCATAACCAGGTTTTTGAAGGCATGACCTTTGTAAAGAGCATACACATTAAATGCAGTTATTGACCTGTTGTTTTTAATGGACTATATTCTGCAGTAAAGAAAGTGCTTTTAACTTTTTACTTGGTTACTAAAGTATACTTATGAGTGTATTATTATAACTTGGGATTCTAAAGCTCTGAGATAATCTTGGGGTATTCTCTTCAAATAGATGAATAGTTTAGCTTCATGTTGCTGGAATGTCAGCATGTATCTCTATCTATATCAAGTATTTCTGACTTGGACTGATTTTTTGGTATGTGCTGTTTTTTGTTGTTGTTTTATTTGAGTGATGAAGGCCAAACCATGGATTTCTTTAAAAAAACCAACAAAAACAAACAACTGTGATGGCATGTAAACATAGCAACTCTAAATTTTCAGTTAGCTTTGAATGGCTGTTCTTGAAAGTCTGTCGCGAATGAGTGGTTTACGCCGCTTAAAGAATCACCGTCAAGGGTATGGGCAAAAGTGATTTTAATAGAAGTTTATAAAAATGGGACTTAACAGAATTTGATGGCAAGGTTCACTCTATTACTTACTAAAACATACAAAGGAGAATAAAATTAAAATCAAATCGGAATGATTCATACAGAGGGAGAGAGTGGAGAAAGAAAAGGGGTAAAGAGTAGGGAAGACCCTCCTGTTGAGTCACAAGGTTGCTTTCTAAACTCCTTCTCAGAGAGGAGTCTAGGTGTGGCTAGGTCCAGTCCTAGTCCCAGACTTGGTCAACGGGTTTTATCTGAAGGATTATGTGTATTTAGCAGCAATTTGAGGTTCATTCAGTTTGAGGTAAATCGTAAAATTTTAGCAACACTTAATCATGGAGTAGTTTAAGTATTTACAAAGCGAGCTAATCACAACAATAGCTTGATTACAGATTGATTCACACATGCATGCACACAGACATAAAGATATAGATATGTACAGAGGTACCTGTTAAAAATTCCCCTCGAGTTCCGTGAAAATACTTCAAATGTTTCAGCATTTCTCAACGGGCCAGCGTTGAGCCTCAGGGAGGAGAGGCTTCTAGCCCAGATTCCATCGCTGTCTCAGCAGGGTCCTCCAAAACTCTGAGAGGAGGGAGATGCTGGTCGCAGCCCACTGCAGGCCAGGAGAGCTCCAAGGGCTTCACTTGGGACCACTGTTTGTAGGTTTGCAAGATGATTGGCTTTAGTCATTAGTAAAATGATGGAATTTTGGTAACAGTGGTGCACTTGGGTTATGATCCTGATAAGGAGTGTTCCAGGGCTGTCAGGGAACGATGGGTCATCCCATTCTTGCTCTCATTACCCGCCTCAGTCAGGTAACAGGAGTGCCTGGTACAGTCAGTGCTGTTCCCTGCCTTAACCATGCAAGAGTTCATGGTACAGTCAAGGGATGCTTACTTAGCTGCCCAACTTGCTACACAAAGGCCAGGGCCCAGCTGGGATTCCTGAGATTGTAGAGTGGTCTGTGGGGGAGGGGGAAGGAATGCACCACCACAAAGTCATGCTTCCTGTTTAAATCACAAAGCTAAAGGGTATTGTGACTGGGAAAGGAGTTGCTTGTCCTTCATTTGGGTCTTGCTGTCTTACTGCTTTAGGAATACCTTTTAAATACTTAGTATGTTGTATACAGCATTTGGTTTCGCAGTATGTCATGCTATTTTAACAGCAAAATATTCAGTCAGTGAGAATACCATGTGCAATTCTGTTAGCTTTTTCTGTAGTATTAAAAGCTTACACAATGGAAGCTAACAGTGAATGTTCATTCGATCTTTCAGAGAAAGACTGTTGGCAAACTGCTTCCCTAACAGTGCAAACAGTGCAAATTTGCACATTCTGTGATTCATTTGTCTATGGGTTGCAAAACTGGAAAACCACACTTTAGGGTGAGTGTGGCTTAACTTTTGCAGTTGGAGAATTTTTTGTTTTGTTAAGAAGCAACATCTTCAAAGATAGTTGAGAAAGTAACTATTTAAAGGACTGTAGGTATTGCCAGACAAAAAGTTATGGGCAATGCTGAATTCCTTTCTCAGTTTTTGCAGTCTGAGGAAGTTAAGCTTACTGCTTCAGAGCTCTCTGCTCCTCTCAGAATGATTAACTATATAATCTTGTTTCTTTGACTAGGATGACAATCCTATGCGTAAGTGATAACTTCAGTACTTTTTCATCGTGGTCATAAGACCAGTATTCTTTTAGCTCAGCTTGAATCTTAAAGGATGCTGAATTGACACTGTTAGAGTCTGAAGTTATCTAACCTTGGAACGTGCTCTGTAGAGGCCATAAGCGTGCCTGATGCCAACGTACCCCATTCCAGCAATAAAGGGACCATCTCCAAGGGGAGAGAATAAAGGGAGTGCACCTTTCGGCATCACTGCAGGGATTGCCAGTAAAGGGAGTGGGTTTTGACACAGCTGTACATTCATTAGGAAGTGGATTGGCACCAAGCGGCCATTTCACAGTACGAACTTTGAAAATATATAAACTGTTGATGAGATTTGTGGGCAATGAGTGTTGTCTTATTCTACAGAAGAAACAGACTATGAATAAGTGATGCGCAACATTTAATACAGTATTGCTTTCATACATGGTCTTCTAATCTACGTAGTTGTATTTCCTTATAATAATGCATTTTTTTATTTAAAAATTCCCTAGAAGCATAATCTTTCACCTGTTGCCAAGATCTGCTCCCACCGAAGCCAGTAACAAAGATGTCATTAACCTCCACAGGAGAAAGTCTTCACTCTCACATGGTTATCATAAAGTTTTAGCAAGCACTGGAGTCAGGGGTGTCTTTGCTTTACTCTGTAGCATTCTGTGCTGGGATCAGGTGGCTGTATCTTAGATTGCAGGTGTAATGTTGGTAAAATGGTCCTAGCATTTGTTCATTTACACAGTTAGTGATAGTTTTGATATTCAGATAATCTGAATTCTGCTTTTTTCTTCCCTCCCCCCCCTCCTGCCCCGCATGGACAGGGTGGAAAAAGTAGTGTACTATAAACTTGTGCTAGGAGAAGAAATGTTTTTTTAAAAAAAAAAAAGTTAAATGTGGCTTTTTGGAGTTCTTCTAGTAACATTTTATTTCTTTTCTGACAATCCTCCATTTCCCTGCTGTGCTGTTTGAAAGCCCAAGGTGGTGTAGCTGTAGAAATCACTTTCAGCATTATCTGCAGGACTGCTACTACTTGTACCAAACTAATTTCAAGTTGGGAGGTGCAGTGGAAGGCCAGCAGCTTTGGGAATACGGTAATAAAACCACTTGTGTGGAGAAATATTTTTGTGTAGATAGCAGAAGTAATGGACTTGCACAGCAGAGAATATTGCTGCTTCAGCCTTTTAAGCCTCCTCAGCATAACAGGGCTTTGTTCCTTGTGATCAGATACCTTCCTGTTTAATGAGAGTGGAGGTATATCGGACCTTTGTAAAATCCAGATAGGCTTTTGTTCACCCTTATGGTTTTAGCTGCTAAGCATAAGATGAGAAATGCAAATTTGTCTTAATGCATAAATCTCGTATTTTTGGCAATCCACATCTAAATCCATGAATAGCAACATCACTTGTTAATGCTAGTGTTTTGCCTTTGCAGCACTACAAGATACTAGCTGCCTTTCTAGATTTTCAGATAATTACTGTGATCTATATATCTGCCACTGTAACATGGTGAAGATAGATAAACTCACAATGTAAGACTGGGAAAAAGGTAGAAAGCACAGGCTTAACTAAACTTCTGTGGAGATGCTAACATAACACTAATTGAGAAAGTACAATCATTTAATTAATGATAATGCAAATTTGTCATATAGAATGTAATTTGTTAGTTTGATAGTGTGCTGTCCCCTAGTGAGTCACTTTTGGAATGCGAGCTTCCTAAAGTTCAGGCAGCTACAGGAGAAGGGGAATCCTTTGAGGGAAATACATGTATAGATAAACATACAGATACTTGCCAAGGAGAGGAAAGAATGAAAGCAGGAAGAGAAGAGTAATGCAAGAGTATGACCTGAGCCAGATTGCTAAAACTGAAGCCTCACTGTTTACAATTTTAGGACAATTTGGATCCCCTCAATTAGCATCATACAGAAGATATGTACTTGTTTAGGTTTTGGGGATCTTCTTTTCTTGATCTTATTTCCACAGTCCAGAAGAAAGTGAAAGGAATATACAGATAGGGAGGAACGTTACTGCAGAAAGGCATGAAAAAAGAATAGCTATTGCTTTAACTAAGTGCACTGTTGCACTGGGACTTGACCTGTCGATGTGAACTGATAGTGCTGTGTTGTGAGGAAATTACCATACAAGGCCCCAATATTTTAAGGCCTCAGTTCTGCTGTCATTTCTGCATGGGATGAGCCCTAGTATCTGTAGAGAGAACCATGTGAATTTCACAGGATCTGTTCTTGAATGTGAAGCTCTGCCCAGGCAGTCGGATGCAGAATTGTGTCCTTAACACATGATCAGTCGTAGTTATAAGGCTGTTGATAGTGTAATTTGGGTGCCTGTTACATAGCCAAAACCCTTGTTACTTCATTTTCCCAACTAAGGCATGAGCAAAAGCCCTTTGCTGTACAACATCTGTAAAAAAATTTACTTCACATATGTCTAGTAAATTAAGGCATGTGATTTTGGTCTGTGGGTCTCAACAAACTTTGCTCGTGTACCTGCCTGAATGTTTTCTTAGATCTGCAGCTATGTCTCAGTGAGAAGGTATGGTGGGATTTGTTTTCCTGAGGGTGCACAATAGCAGCTCTCATCTGTCATTCTGTGGGTGACCGCTTGCTACTGGCCAGGATCATGGACGGATGCATCCTCTGCACTTTTATGTGAAGTTGTCTGAAATATGGTGATTAACATGATTATTGGAATACTGTATTTTGTATAACTTAGAACATGTAAATACACTTTTAAAACTAACCTGTTCTATGAAGTAATAAGTGCTTCCATTGTAATATCTGAATATTGTTAATGCTTCATGTAGCTTGATTTGGGATTATTTTTTTTTCTAGAACTACAGAAATCAAAACAAAGATTGATGTTGTGTGGAATTCTAGTTTAGTTGTGATGCCTTCTATCAGCAAAAAATGTTTTAAAAAATAACAATGAGCTACTTAAGCAGAGAAACTGAGAATTTGAAGGAATTGATTCTCTTCCAGTCTTTAACAGTAGTCACTGATGACATTCATAATTGTACTCTTCCCATCCTATTAGCTGGACAGTTGATTTGTTGTTTTTGAGTAGCATTTGGAAAGTGGCAATATTAAATGATTCGTAAAACTTAGTGATGGAGGAAGATTAAAGTTGTTTTTTTAACTATTCTCTCTTTTGGCTCAAACAGATCTGTCTCCACTCTTCAGCCAGACTGCAGCAAGTTGCAATGAAACAGTGAGTGACTGTTAACTGAAGCTCATTTGTAACCTAGATAGTCTACATCTTTATTAATTCTATTATGTACATAGATGACATAGGTATCCTGTTGTGGTGTGGAGAGAGAGAAAGTGATTAATGACTTGAGGTTTTGCTGAGTACGTGTTCACTGGATGCTGCACAGCTGGAACTTTCATCAGCTTTCGTGACCTTTTCTATCTTGTGTTAAAAAAAAACCAAAGTGGAGTGAGAATCATGAGCAGTCTGCTAGGAAATACGAACACTTGGGTTTTGAGGAGGAGTTGAGATTGATCCATCAGCCTTCATCTAAAGAGATTAGCCTGTGATGACACTTTGTCCAGCCATAACGTAACTTCTTTAATGCCGTACTGGAGCAGTCTCCTCTCTGGTAACAGCTGCATCTGCAGTGTTCCATAAATGACAAAGCCACAACATCTTTTGTAGTGGGCAGAGATGGTGGCATCTCTTTTTTTTTTTTTGTTTCTTCTCCCCCCTCCCCTCTCAGTGTCTCTAGGCTGTAAAATAGCTATGAAACAGCTAGGCATATGTGCCAGTTACTCAGAAAACTCTGTTCCTGTAAAGCTTTTTCAGAGACATACAGTTTTTCACCAAATAGTTGGAGGGAACTCCTGTCTGCTATATTTGGCCTGAAATTCTGTTGCCTCTTGGATAAAAGTATTTTTTTGGCTTCAGATGTGACACTGATCTGTCCCATTCATTCAGTGGGATGGATGATAAATCTGCACAGTATTTATATAAGATAGAAATCTGATCTTAGTTTTACTGTGTGTTAAGTTGTTTAATCTCTTGGATGTCTACTCCTTGAGGTTGTCTATATAATTCCTGTAAATGTAGCTGCTTTTTGAAGCAGTCCAATCAAGTGCATTTGAGATTATCCTGACTGAAAGATTCTATAGAAATGAAAGAGATAATAAAGATTGTAAAGCGGCTGGGTAAAACTGTATTGCCATAAATGGTTTTAATTTATAGATTAATCCTTTGTCCCAAACTGCTTATTTTGTACATAAACCTACACACTCCTGGCAGCTGATGGGTGAAAATAAAGGTGCTTAAACAGCAATCTAATGAGGAAAGGGCATTTCACTGTTTCAGAGTTGGTATTATTTTGTATTTCCATTTATTACACTTTTTAAAATGTATAAACCACAGATTTGAATTCTTGAAGTCTTCAGCTTGGATTTTGTGAGTAGTTTAAATCCTCTCACCTCTCTGCTCGTAACTGGTTTTTAAGAAAAAGAAAAGCTTTTGTTTAAAATGTAAAATTTTGACTGTATTAAATTCTGTTAGTACCCTTCCTTTTTAAGAAATAAAATGTATATTCCACTACGCTGAGATCCAGTAATTTTGTTCTCTAGATAGCATACTGTGTGCTGTACACATCAACTGCCGGCATTAGACCTGCAATTTGCATTGAAGTTGGTAGACATGAAAGCAGCTGATCACCTTTTAGGATTAGGCTCTTGCTGTCCATTTCCCATGTGTTAGGTGTGCTGGTAACAGGTATACAATTCCCCACTTTTATTTTCTGGATTAATTGATTTCAAAAACTTGGCAAGGTTTTGCATTTGTCCTGTAGTGACTCTAGGTTGAGCTCTTTCAGGTAGGAGGAGAAATCCTGACAACTAGTAGTCGGCCACAGACACTCGGACCTTGTTTTGTCTGTTACTTTGGGACTGACAACATCCCCAAAATAATCAGAATTTAGTTTCTTTTGTGGGAAGAGGTAAAGTTTAGAGTAAATAAGTTTTGACCATGAGGACAGCTTTCGGCATGCCTTTCCATTTTTTGACCTAAACCTTGGTTAGTTGGTTGGGGTTTTTTGTTGTGTTGTTTTTTTTTTCCCAAGAGCTAGTAGGTGAAGATCAACCTGGTAAGAAATGTGCATGTTCTCTGTATTCACTGCATCTGACTGGAAAGGACAGCTTCCAGACAAGGCTGTGTTCACTTTCTTTTGCTTCTTGCAGTCCATGATATTTCTACCTGAGACACATGCTTTCAAGGAAAATGAGATCACTGGTGGTTTAGTTTAGCTGGAGTATTTTAGCATATCTAGAAACTGCAGTAAGGCAGACTTTGTTGGTTCTTTGCTTTTGTAAAAGGTATCTTGTATGATTAGTGATGGGGGGTGGTAGCAAGGAAATAAAACTCTAAATAGGAGGAAGGGGGGAAGGTAGGATTTCTCATCCAATTCTGCAGGTAGGGCGCTCATCTAGATGGACACTCAATGACCATTTCCTGACATTTGAGGAAGAGGTATCTAGTCCAGGTGCTAGAAGAGCTATGAAGACTGGGTTGGCATCTCATCTGGTCATTCAGCAGTATAATTTTGAAACGTATATATGAAGATGACTACCTGCAACCTACCATAGTGGATAAAGAAAGAAATTCATATGGTTTTGCAGAAGGAAGAATTTTAGTGTCAATTAGTTGTTTTTCTCTGGCTAGCTTCCAGAGCCGTGGCATGATTAGTGACCCAGGCAATTTGTGTATGAAAGCTAAAAACCTACCTATTTAGAGGGAGGGGCCTGACCTGTACCATGTACTGAAGGCCAGGGACTTGACATGGCCAAAACAAGGAATTGCAGTAGAAACTGAGTGGATACAAGGATGTGTTGGATGTAACCTTCTGGTGTTATGTGGCCTTAACATAGACTCCGTGGAGGATATTTGGTATCTTTTTCCTGTTGTGATGGCAGCTGGCAGCAGCAGAAAGGTTTATTATATAGTGCCTTCTTTTCAGGGAGCTTGTATGTTCTCTTGGGTGAGTGGGGAGCAAGTTTATAAATGTGCTAACTCTGCATATTATATTACTAGTTCCCTTCAGGAAATTTTGCAGCCATTAGTGATCTGAAAGATGGCAATGGAAAAAATGGCAACCTCTTTCTTGTGTGGTGGTGAGATCTGCTGACCTCAGGACTTCAAATGCATTTATATTCATTTTTGCTCCTCCTGGATACACCAGATCCGCGAAAGAGTAGGGAAAGGATCTGGCTCCTGTTTGGTTTGTAGTGCTCTGTAGCCACAACTGGAATGCTTTGGTTGAGCAATGTGCAAGAGCTGCATCCACCAAGCTCTTCTGGGTTTTTGCTTGCTGTTGGTTGTGGTTGTTGGCTAGACATGGCCATTGAGAAAACATTTTAAGTGTCTTATGTGTCTTTCAAGTGGTACAATACTCTTACAGCTCAGAATACTGTTGGGCTTTGAGAAGCTAAATCTGTGGGGTGACCAGGTTGCAAAAGTGGTTCAACTTCCATTTGCCCCTGAATTCCCCTTCAGGCATCCCATGGCATCGTAGCCCTGTGTGACTGTTCAAGCAAGAAGGAATGGAGGTGACTGAAGAGCAGGGTGACACCTTCTCTGCTGACATGCAAAGTTGGGACACAGCCTGCTGTTGTGCCTGGGGAAGCAGCAAGACCTGCAATAGCGTGGGAGTCCCAGCTCACGCATGTGGGTGAAACCTTGCTGGAGACCCTGTGTGTATACCAGACCCACCAGCCAGTGTAGCTTCTGACTACAGTATGACACTGGAGCCCCTTGCCTGCCCTGGAAGAGGCAGAGGGGCTGGAGATGCCATTGTGTAGAGGCCTTGGAGCAAGAGTCTGTGTTCCGCCCTGCCCCAGTTGTCCAGCCTGTGATGCTGGGAGGAGAGGTGGGAAGGGAGATCAGTGCTGCATGTGAGACCTGAGCAGGCTTCTGAGGAGAGAGAGGGCAGTGGAAGGAAACTGGGAGCAAACTGACTGTGAGGGAGTCAAGCCAGAAGTTAGTGGTTTAGGTAATTGCAGAAGAGCAACATGGGACCAGCCTTCCTCCCCTCCGGAAAGGGGAAGTGGCAGAAGAGGCTGGCTTGGGACGTAGCTAGACAGAGTAGAGAGGAAAGGTGCTGGCAGTATTCCAGACGTGGCAAGAGATGAGTTCAAGTAGCTTTTCCCTCTTGTGCTTGAGCACAAGTTTATGGTCAAAACTGGCTCTTGAATGCTTTTATCCTGAAATCTGCTTCCAGCTTGTGAGAGCAGGCTCAGCACCCCAGGCCTGGTTGAGCCCCGGAGCAGCAAGCCTTTGAGCCAGATCCATGTCCATGTTCCGTGGTGGCAGCATGGCAGCAATAGGCCACCCACCTGCACTGCCCCGCTCCAGACTTCGTGCTCAGGTGCACCCGATCCCGTGGTGCTTCTCAGCCTACTCATGCTTGAGAAGGTTGCCTGTGGCTCCCAAACAGCAGCTGCTTCAGCCAGCTTCAGTCTTTGTCATCAGTCAGCCAATGCATTCATTTGATCTTGCTGGCTGCTTGTTTGCTCCTAAGGCTTTATATGCTATCTATAAATGTAAAATACATAATTTGAGGAGAAGTAGCCTCCTCATATTCTCCTAGATTCACATACTGCCTCAATCCAGCAAGCAATGGGTGCTCCAGTGTCCTGCTCCTCCTTGGGACACTGTTGCAGCCCAGGAAAAGGTGCCGTTTCCAAATCCTTCTCATCCTGAAGGTAAGGCTGGCCTCACCAAGCTACAAGACTGCAGGCCTACTGCAGGACATGAGGTTGGTTTGGGGACTTGCTGCACATCCCTCCTCCGCAACTCAGAGCTGTCATGTATGCTCACTGCCTTGTGCAGTGCAAGCCCCGTCAGAACCTGTGAGATCAGGGATGTTTGCAGAGCTGAGGACACGTGGCCTACAAGTAACTTCACCACAAGGAGATCTCACTACTCTTTGCACTACCAAGGCCTGCTGACCCAAAATGGCTCCTGAGAAGGAATGAATATCGTATTATTGTGGTGTGCTGCCATTTGGGGGGGGCAGCCTTCTCCTCGGGCAGAAAGACAGCCTCCATCACAGCCTAGCTAGGGGCTGCCAAGCCTGGAGAGGGTCCCCGGGTCTTGCTGCTTGGCAGAGGAGGGATCACGGTGGCCAAGGCACCAGCCTGCACCCTCAGGTTAGGGCTACGCTGCCAGAAGTGTGGCAGGCTGGACCAACCGCTCTCTTCCCCCACCCCAAACTTGCCGGTGGCTGGGGAGCGGATGCCTGGCTGGAGCGCTCATTTGAGCAGTGCTGCTGGACGGTTCGGCTGTTTGCAGTCCCTAAATTTTTTGAGGAAAGATTATTTTGTGTTTATGCTGCCTTTGCGTGCTGGGGGATCGAAACAACTACGGGCGTGGTAAAAAGCTGTGGCTGCAGGAGCCGGGGACCAGCTCTCCTGCCTGTGCGGCCATGTCACGGTTGTGCGTTTGCTCGCTGCAGCTCAGAGGGGCAGATCGCTCCCCCCTGCCCGGAGCCACCGGCGTCTTGAGGCGTCAGGGTGCGTGCGCACGGCAGGCAGGGCGGCTCACGGGCAAAGGGAGGCGTTTCAAACTCCTCGCGTTTCCCTCCCCTGTTAATCCTAGCCGCAAGACCTAAACCCACCTGTGGGGAAACGCGCGGTGGCTCACAAGCGGGGCGCTGCCGGCGCCCACTCGGCATGACCCAGCTTCACGCTGGAAGGAGGCAGCAGGCAGGCTGGCACAGGCAGCACCGCGCCGCCGGGCGAGCTCGGCCGCTGCCCGTGCAGCCCCAGCGGGGCTTCTGCCAGCCCGGCGAGCCGCCAGCGGGAAGCGAACGCTGCTCCCCGCCACCCCCGGCAGCCTCCGTGGCGCCCCAAGCGGCCGTTGGGCCGCGCCCTTCCAACGGCCGCCGCGAGGTGGCGCTGCGGCAGCAGGGACCGCACCGACCTGCCCGGGCCCGGGCGGGCAGCCGGCGGCAGCGCCCGTGGCCTCTGCCGCCCGTGGCCTCTGCCGCCCGTGGCCTCTGCCGCCCGCCCCTCGGCCCGGGCAGCGAAGCTCTGCCTCATCCCGTGGCCACGGGAGCCGGCACCCCTCCTCTGGCCCGGCGCTAGGCACAGCTCCCTCCTGGTCCCTGCAGCCCGATAGCAAACTAGGCGACATCTGCGGTGGGGGGAGAACGGCGAGGATCAGCCGAGCGGGACACAGTGGTGGCCTGGGAGTAGCCGCTGAGAGGTGGGAGGCTGGAAGAGGCAGCCCTGACCCTCCTGCTGAGGGACCTGCTGTCCTCTGACAGCTCTCCACCGCCTCCTGCACTGACCCCACCGTAGCCCTAATCAAGTCTCCCACTTCAGGACAGTTCTGCCTGGGCTGTGCCCAGCTGCCCCTGGCACTGAGGACTCAGCAGGCAAAAATAGCTGGCACCCTACCCGCAAGCCTGAGGATCTTATCAGGGTAATGTGGGCTCCACCCCACATGGAAATGTAGGCCTGGGACTTTGACTCCTGTCCTTCTGACCTGCGCACACTGTAGTGTAATGCCCGAGTCCAGACACGTAGGGACCATCCAGGGAACGTCCTGACCGCCTCATCCTGAAGGCATCCCCTCACTTGCCATGGTGACACTCCACAGAAGCCTAAAGATACTAACACAGCAGAGGGAGCAAGTGGGAGAGAGCAAAGGTGTCTCTAGCATCCCCAAGCTCCTACAACAGGGAAAACGCAGACAAGGAGTCCCATAAGTGCACTGCTTCCTGCAATGAACAACAGCTCCAGCTCCCCAGGTCGCCCCAGCACACCAAGCCTGAAGGAAATGCCTTCCTGGCCCTAGAGCTGGCTTTGTCTTGAGCCTGTGAGCAAGGCAAACCAACACATCCAAAGCATGACTAAGAGCAGCAGGAGTAGCCCTGTTCCTCCTCCCTGCCTCACCCCAACCCTGTGGCTAGCCTTGGCCAGAGAGGTTACAGAGATGAAGGAAATGAAACAATTTCCTAAAAACCCAGAAGGAAAAGAGATGACCTCTTCCTTGCCTCTTTAAGGATCCGGGAGGACCCTGAAGGAGAAGATTAATAACATGTAACCTAAAAAGGATGCAACACATTGAGGTTTCAGCTCTGTACCAGTCCCTCTGGGGATCAGCTTGGGGACATGAGTGCAAGCTTTATTTCAGATATTTGTATGGCTCCCTCCTGTCCTGCCATGCAGTGACTACCAGCCAGCTCCATCTCTTACCAAATCAGGCCTCTTCTGCCCACCTTCCAGCCTGACAGGCTGTCGCAGACGTTTATACCGTGGCTGGCTAGGAATTTCTTTCTAATTTTAAGTCAAAATGTATTTCTGATCCACATGAGCTTCTGGGAGTATGAATTAGACTTTTGCTCTAGCATGGATTTATGATGTATGGATTCTGTCCCCCCACCCCTCCTATTTTGGATTAAACAAGCTGCACACTCACAATGGCCACTTACAAGCCTGCTCTGTACCTTCTGCAGGTCAGCTCCATCCTTTCTGAGGAGGGATGTCTAGAGCAGCAGCTACAATGTCACGTGAAGTGGTGCCTCATACTTATTAGTCTCTTCAGACAATTCTTTAATGGGCATATCATTGAACTGAGTGTCTTTATTCAAAGACAAGTTGCAGCACATGGGCAGCGTCTACCCACTGCCTGTCTTCCATCGCTCCAGCTTGAGGGGCACCTGTCTTACAGCATTCTGGGGCAAAACACTGCCGGTTTTGACAACTCCCCTTTCCCTGTGACCAGTATCGCCTCTCTCTTAGCCAGCTCCTCACCCGCCTTGCCTCTACCCTGCCGGTCTCCGTGCCGGCAGCGTTCAGTGGGAGATGAGACATTACGCAGTCCCCTCCTCCACACCATCTGTCTCTTGCCCTCGCTCTGAGGGACAAGGTGGTCCTGGGGTATCACATCTCCACATGAGAAGGTAGGGGTTTTTTCCCCCTCAAGTTCCCTTCTGCTCTGCTCCAAGGAATTGCGATAACCCTGTGGCTCGAGGAGGAGGGAATGACCTTTCTAAAGTTACAGGGAGAGGCTGGGGGAAGGAAAAGGCCACCACTGCCCCGCTGGCAAGGGCTGTGAGAGATGAAGGAGAGGATGTCGGGGGGCTGTTGATGGGCAAGGAGGGCTGGACTTGGATGTGTCCTCCAGGTACCACCAGCCCCGTGATGAGGTGCTGCGTGTCTCTCTGTGGCAGTACAAACCTTTGCTCAGGACTGGCTGGGCAGAGCCCGGCAGTACCAGTTGCCTCCGTGGGGCCGGTCTGGACAACCATACAGCCTGGCTGGGGCTGCAGGGAAGAGCTGGAGGAGGAGGGAAGGGGGAGATTTAAAAATAGTCCCTGTCTCATTTTTGCAGCTGTCATTCATGGTGCGTAAGCGAGCCTGAGGCCTCCCAGCTCCGGTACACACTATGCCTTACATAATGGGAGACACGCGGGCATCGCTTCGGGCCGGGAACAGGCAGGGACATGACATTTACGCTGCCCTGCCAAAGCCGATGAGCAGCTCCCAGGTTCCTGGGCCCTGGAAACAGCCTCTGGGCTGGGGAAAGCAGCTCTCGTGCCTGGCAGGGGCAACCCAGCCACAGCCACGGGCTGGGGAGGAGGTGAGGGAGAGCGGGGTGCAGCCCAAAGGTGAAGGCTGGTCACTGGGTAGGGGCTGCTGGAAGAAAGCAGGCAGGAGCTGCCAAGCCGCTGCAGTACTTCTGGAGCAAATGGCTGTGGGAAGGGGCCGGGGGCTGCGGGGAAAGCTGGGGGAAAAGCCACAGTAGGTGCCAAGGGGTAACTGTTTGCCTGAGGGGAAGATGTGGCTGCAGGTGGTAGAGTAGGAGGGGTCCAGAGATGGCACCAGGAAGTGGGGAGGAAAAGGGTGCAGAGCAGCTCCCCAGGAGGCTTAGAAACTGGGAAGGGGAGAGTGGGAGGCGTGGGAGGATGGATCTGGGGGAGGAGGAGAGGGGCAGGCAGTGCAGGGAGGGACTGTGCTGAGGGGAGCTGGCAGGGGAGTCGGGGGAGTGGATGGAGAGCGTTTGAGAGGAAGGACAGTGCTGGGACTGGTGGGGGCTGGGGAAATGGAGGATGATTCGGGTGCCTGAGGGAAAGGTGAAGGTCCATTGGAGCTATCAGGACTGCCTATCCTTGTCTGCCTCCTCGGTTCTACAGGCCAAACGCTGCAAAGGGCAAAAGAGCGCTCCACAGCCACTCCCCACCTCATTCCCCCCTCCGATGTTGGCCACGCTTGGACTCTGGTGCTGCTCCCACATGCCTTTTCCCTACCTCCCCGAGCTACCCCAGCTCTGAAAACTGCTGACTCAGGGAAATTCCAGAGACAAGGGGCCGCGCATGTGGCAGCAGGTCAGGATGACAGAGCTGGGCAGCAGTGGGGAGGCCACCACTCTGCGCCTGCGAGCCTCAGCCTCCCAGCCTATCTCATCTAGAAACACTTCCACCCCTCCCACCTTCTGGCCAGGAACTGAGCCATATGTCTCCTCACTGTAGGATCCTCTCTTCTTCCAAAGATCACTGGCTTTCATGCTTTATACACCAGCAGCCAGACTGCCTCCGGTAAGGCATGAGTCATTGTGGTGCGGTTATTTAAAGTGTGTCTTCTGAGTGCTAGCCACGTGCCTGTGCTGTGCAGGCTGAGAAGGAAAGCGCAGTCGGACCCCAGAGCTTACACGTGGAGGGCTGGATGCTGAAAGAAACACTGAGCCCTGGTCAGCTTCTCCCAGAGCAAAGGGAAACCTTGGCATTTCTCAGCAGCACCCCCCTCAGCGGGGAGAACAACGCAGCTCAGCCCAGGCTCAAACAATGCTGAGCTATTTCCATAACCACAAACCAACTGTGCTTCACAGGAGGTGACTGTGTTGTCACCTGGGGGTTCAGTAGGCCTGGGGCTGGTTTGGCTATCCGCTGCATGAGAGGCATGACCCGGAGCTGCCAGGATGGCGCTGGAATGGTGCTTGGGTTCTCCTGGTGCTGGAGCAGGAGCCGGAGTCCAACCCTGAAACTTCAGGCAGCTACAGACTTCTAACAGCTGTTAGGGAAATGGATGTCTTAGCTAGTAAATATTTATGGCATATTCTAACTACTCCCTGCTGTTTTCCATTAGGACTGACATCCCAGAGCAATGAGTAAGTCCCAGTGTATGTCCTTCCTGGCTCCACATCACTCAGCCGGACCTGCTGCGGGGCTGCTGGCCTATGAATAAGTCCAGGCTTGGGGAAGCTCATTCTCTCCCCGCATCCCGCTGGCACTGACTGAGGTCCCAAGCACGCAGCGTGCTTAGGCTAAGCACCGCCACAGCCATCCCATCCTGCCCCACTGGGGAGAGGTAGTAACAACCGCCAGCCCTTCACCTTGTGCCCTGGCAGGAGGTTTAAGATATTGCTGCTGGCCAAGCTGAGGCGTGTATGGATAAGGAGGCGTTTCTAGTGTATGGATAAGGAGGCGTTCCTGCTGAGTGTGATGTCTGCATTGGCAGTCAGCGGCAAGGAGCTGAAAAAGCGGAGCAGAGTTTTGCAGGGGGACCACATGCAGGCCAGCTAGATGGAAGATCTCAGCTGTATTTCCTCACAAAAGTGATATTCTCCGGCCCAGGGCAGGGGAAGTACCTGCCATCTCCCAATCTGGGGCAGCAAAAGCGCAGGGCTGCTCTCACTGGTTGCAGGGTACCAAGATGCATCCACAACTTTCCCTTCCTTTGGGCCAGGCCTCCTGGGACCAAAACAGCCTTTCCCCAGAGCCTGGCTGCTTCTTGCGCATTAACCTCTCAGGGAGGGTCTTTTCACAGGGGTGCAATGCCACCTTGAGCCCACACAGGATCACTTTTCTTTCCTGTAACATACGTCATTTAGCTTCAAAGTGTCACAAAAGGTATCAGGGAAGGTATTTGTGCTAATTGCTCATTAAGCACTTCCGGAAAAAAAATCAGGCTCATCCTTTCCAAGACAGCAACAGCAGGAGAGAAATGTGCCAGGTATGGGAGCTGTTGTCCTCTCCATGCCCAGCTCCTTCCTGCCTCCCTTTTCTGGCCTGTTGGAGGGCTGCTGTCTCTCTTCCATCTCTCCCTTTGCGTTACTCCTTGATTTTCCCTCGTTCCATCTCCTTTGCTTTCTACGCTTAATTTTTCTCTTGTCTAGACTTTGATCTTCACATTTCTTTTGCTCTGTCCTCTTCCTTGTCCTTTTCCCTCTCTCCCCACTGCCTCATCTCCCTCCCCCTTCATTCACCAGTCAGTGGTGGCCATGAGCCAAAGCAGTGCCGGAGCTGTCAATAAAAGAGCTCTCCAACTCCTACAAACCATATTACAACCCCAAACACCATTTGTACCCGAGACTGTGGGCTCCAAGCCCATCTGCAGCTCAAACCTCTCACAGCTAAGCCCTCCTCCTACGCAGCTCCACTACACTAGACCTCCACTACTTGTTGCTACAGCTGTAAAACAAGGGACTGACACAGCAGGGGAGGGATCGTAGCTGCTAAAACCATGTGTTTCATGCACCAGCTCTCCTGTTAATCTACGTCAGGCCCATAGAGGCTGATGTTTATTGCATGTCTTCTCTCTGCTGCCTGAAGTCCATGTGCTGCAGGCACCTGCACACCTTGGGACCTTCCCTGCAGTGATGGGATGCACTCAGGGCTATGTAGAGTCCACTTTGAGCCTGGCCCCCCCTAGCTAACAAGCACCAAGCTGTTCTCTCTGGTCTCTCCCTTCACTATGAAGTAACTTCTTCATCATCTTCTTCATTAGAGGATCTGGAGAGGGGTCAGGACAGTGAGCAACAGTTGCAAAACGGTATAGGGCTTGAAGAAGTATTTGCATGAGGAACAGCAGGGCTTTGGGATTTTGCTTCCCATTGATGATAGAATTATCCTCATCTTGAGCAAGGCCACACTGAGCTACAAGCCTCTTTGCAAGCTGAGACATCTTGGGCTTACCTGGTATTAGGCCAGAAAAAATTACAGTTGCAGGAAATGGCATCGACCACTTGGGAGCCAGGGCCATGCTGTGTGGATGGGTCTGAACCGCTGCCTGGGCTGGGTGGTGGGTAGCCTGGAGCTGCTTTCAGGTGGGATGATAACCTGATGCCTTGACAATGATGTCTGGTGAATTAAGTCCTGTGGTATTTTTGTAATAGCAGAGTTGTGAATCCCAGCTTCCCAGCTAAATTGCACTTGAGTAATGCTCTCATGACTTGACGATCTCCCCAACATTTTAATTAGTCATTTCTGTCTTCCCTACTGTGACATGGTATAAAATTATTGTTATTAGCACAAAATGGCTGCCCTGACACTCACTGTCACACAGCCCTTTTCAAGATGGGGCTGTATTTCAGCAGAAATGGGTGGTCTTGAAGGTGTCTTTGGAGCCATTGGGGGGAAAAAAATCATCAACATAGTGGACACAGACTCAAGAGCAGACCTTTTGACGACTTTTCTTCGCAGCCCACTTGGGGGCTGACGTCCAAGGGCCTGTAATGCTCCCACTGAAGTCAACTTTTGTTACTGAGTGCAACAGAAGCAGAAGCAGGTCCTGGGGAAGGACATCAATGACAAGAGCATGGGACAGAGAAGATTCAGAGGGTTCAT
This sequence comes from Gavia stellata, assembly GCF_030936135.1. Classification (NCBI taxonomy): domain Eukaryota; kingdom Metazoa; phylum Chordata; class Aves; order Gaviiformes; family Gaviidae; genus Gavia; species Gavia stellata. Next base: position 56,427,193 of record NC_082597.1, on the reverse strand, counting down.
GTACCCTGACTCCTCTGCGTGCATAGGCAAGCAGAGCTGCATCGATACTGCTGTTTTATACCGAGCTCTGCAGGAACAGTTTGTACTCGTAGATAACACAGCGTGGTGATCACAAAGACCTGCCTCCCTTTTGGCTTGAGCAAAACTCAGTGTTTCCATTAGTAAGCGAACTGAGTGATGGCATTAGGTAGTTTGACATAATCCTGTTTGCCTACAAAGAATATAAACTCCAGCTTCTGTAAGCACAGCAGGAGTCAAACTGCATCAACAGCTTCTTTGGTCATTGCTCTAAGCCTCTTTTTAACCAGTTCTTCAACCTGCTTGGAAAAATCTCCTCAAGCTCTTGCTGCGTGTCACGTCGCACGTTCTTCGCTGCGCTGCCTGTACACTTCTACAGTTTCCACTGCCACTCTTCAGCCTCTCCTCCCTTCCAGCTTCCCTCCAAAGGTTTGCTTTGGGGTCAGTAGTTCCCAAGTGCCTTAGGCCATCTGTGGTAGCCACACAGTGCAGGAATTCGGTAAGACAAAGCTGTCTTTCATCAGACAATGGCATTTATGCCCCTCTATCATCATATTGCATCAACATGCATGATGTGTCAATGCCCCATTGTCACTTTGCTTCTGATTTAAACACCTCTGGGGTTTAATGAATTTTCCTCCTGCTGTAAACCAGTGGTCAGGGGCATGGTCACCCTTTAATCCTGGCATAATTTTGGACATCCTGGGAAGGGTGGCAGAGCCAAATGCAGCTGCAGCATCCTTCAAAGGCTGAAGGGTGTTTTGGAGACTTCCACAAAGCAAGAATCCACCTTGCAAAACCCATCATCCCAGCTGGTCAGCAGAAACTGGTCTCAACCAGCTGTTCATAACGAGCTCCCCTCATCTCCAGCCACGCTTCTGCAATCCTCACATCTGCCACCTGCTCTGTCATTAGCTCTTGGGCCATAGCCAAAGACTGTGGCAACACCTGAACTACTAATTGGGTTATTGCAGCAGCACTAACAGAGCTGGGATGCCTCTGCCGGCCAAGCCAACTCTGCTCCAAGATGCGCCAGCATGCAGCCAGCGCTCTCGCTGTGCTTGAAACCCCCTGCACTACAATGCAGCGACGAGCTCCTGCAGCTATGTGCCCTGCAGATATTTTTGCAAATGCTCTTCGGCTGCATCGAGGGCAGCCATTGCCAGCCAGGCAGGGCATGTGTGGGAAGTGGAGAAGACCAGGAGGAGCTGTGGTGGGGGAAAAAAGGGAATCAGTTGATCACAGGTGAATGGCACAGGGGGGATGGGTCCAGCAGGAGGCAAAGGTACTACAGGGAGAGATATAGCGGCTCACTGGTGGCAGAACTCTCCCTTGCAGCCTGCTGCTGGCTGCTGTTTGCTCCCAGGATCAGACCACAGCATTTAGGGAAAATAATCCATTGGAGCAAGGAAGATAGAGAGGCAAGTGAGAGGAGAAGGCTGGGGCTCTAGAGAAGGATGCTTCCCAAGTTCCCGAGGTGGATGAGTTCCCACCTGGGGAATACCAGCACCCATGGTGGCATTAGCTTGTCTCGCAGTCAGAGAGCTGGGAAACCCTTCCACGCTCCTGGGGTCTTCCTATAGCCTCTGCAGCAGGTGCGTGTAATGGCAAACATTATAGAGATGCATTTGCAGCCATCCACCTTCCTTTCTAGTCTGCTTGGTGAAGAGCATCCACAAGGGAGAGCAGACAGACTCAGCTATGGCCCAGCATGTGTTTAACTCCCTGAGGCCCAACCTGCTTTGCTTGGCAGGTGTGAAGAGGGCAGCATTCATGCAGCACAAGCAAATGCTTTGGCAGGACAGGCTCCAGGCAGGAGTGACGCTGGCTGTGCCCTAGGGCAGGAGGCTTTTGAGGGGCTGAGAGGTGAAGAGCCATGGCCCTGCAGCCTGCTTTGCCAGTGGCAGAGCCTGGAAAGCCAGCCACTGCCACCACAAGATAAGATAGATCCTGCCAAGAGACAATTACCTCCAGGAGGAAACATGGCTCCCTCCAGGAGCAGCAGTTACTAATTCCACCACCAATATCTTCAGGTGAAGAAGAGGGTGGCCAACAGCCTCGCGAGGCACAGGAGGAGAGGAAGAGCTCTCTGTGCATTTGGCTGGCAGGGCAATGGCACAGCCTGCAATGGAGACCCTTTTCTGTCTGCAGACCTTGCAGGGAGAGGGGGCAAAATTAAAGACAGTGAAGTAAATGGGAGTCCCCTTGCTAATCGTACCTTCCTCAACAGAGTTGCATCACAGAAAAATACCGGGGGACGTTTTGGGGGGTTTTTGTGAGATCATAGCCAGCTCCCTGTACCCAATTCTATCAAGGTAACACTAGATAAAATCAATCAGTGGGCTTTTTTCAACGAGGCAGCGACCGCCCCCATTTTACCTTCTACGCTGTGTAAGCCAAAAGGCACCTTCAACCTTTCACTGGAAATTTTGCCGCACCACTGAGGCGACATGGGCTTCTCCATTGGGGTGCTGTGGTCTTGCTTTTGTGGCTTCCTCAGGTAATGGGCAGCTCCCACCAGCTCTTGCAGTCCTACATGGGGAGAGCAGCTCTGGGGAAGACACATGCAACTCTGCAGGACACTCCAGGTATGTTAAAGGAAGATGTCCAGCCCCAACCGGTTCTGGACTATGAAGGTCTACTGGCCAGGCAAGGGAAGGGTCAGCACACAGTTACTAACACAGACGTCCACTTCCTAGTGATGCTTTGCAGATTAGCGTTGTGGTCCTCAGACAACATCATTCAAACAGTTCATCCCACTTTCCAGGGAAGCTCACTAATGGAGGGCAGAAATCAATCGGGTGTTGCTGGAAGACCCACGGGTCCCCACAGCAGCTCTTAGCAGTTATTCCATGCGCTCAGAGGAATCAGCGCTTTGGTCTCAGGCACCCCACAATATAAAACACTGGGGCCAAGGTTGGATGGACTCAGGTCCTTTTGTAGTATTTTAAGGTGCACACTGGGAAGCCTGGAGGGTTTTTTTTAAAAATATAAAGTAGGAAAATCTCCTCAGCTGTGATGTTGTCTGTGTGCTGAATATCTGTATGACTAAGAGATGCGGTCAGTGGCTTTCTCCTGCAATAAATACTGGTCTAATATGACTGTGATTGAGTACGTGCTGGTTAGATGCTGTATTATTCTCTGGTTGCTATGGAGCTATTGTAGTTCCCACTATCACCTCTGTCACCATTGACTTTGGGAAGGTTTCTACTTATGTGCACTGGTTGGTCAAAAAAATTCCAGGAACAAGTATCTCCAGGGAGGAAAATAATATTTTTCAAAGAGCACTGTGCCTTTGGAGAAGAGAATAACTCCAAGATTAAAAAAAAGTCTTATCAGAATAAAATAATCTTTCTTAGTATCAACCAGTTAGTCTCAGTGACCAAGTTTCTAGTTTGAAGGACCAAGTGAGGTCTCTCTCGCGTGGTTTTATGCAGTTGATCTCTGCTGTGATTTATAATCTGGAATATAGCAAAGTTTCTTTGCTTGTATTTCCAAAAATCAGCTATTTGTGGTTCCCTGTGCTGATGTGTTAGCACTTACTCTGTAGGTTATAGCATCCAACAGCTACTGCTTACGCAGCAAGACAGCTCTCCTCAGCAGTGCTGGGCATCTTCGGCTCTGCCTCGGGGCATCACAGCCCACCTGTGCCCTTTCTGCATTTATTTTGTTGGATCCTATTTTTGTCTGGGTTTTTCAAGTCTTTTCCCTTCCTCGGTGGATGGCTGGCACTCCTCCAGCATGTCTCCATCCCGTCCCTCTGCATCATCTCCTTTCCCATTCAGGGCAGTTCACAGCACTGGCAGGGTCAGCGTAAGGCAGCAGGAGAAACCAACGGGTGCCAGCCCCGGTGCTCCCCGCAAGCGCGGTGAAACCATGACCTGTCCCCGAGCCTCAGCGTCTCCACGTCTGTGCTCAAGGCACTGACAGCTCTGTGACTGAAGGGCGCTCTGTGAGAGCTGGCCATGTCCCCAGAGGGGAACCACCATGTCAGGACCAGTCCAGATAGGAGAGTTAGAGGATGATTGTGTGTGAGAATGTGACAAGCAGGGAGCCAGGCGGGGACGGGGAGGTTACGCTGGGCTGTGATGGCCGGGAAGGAGGCCTACGCAGCTGCAGCCCATGTTGGGTCACCAGGAACACACCCCGTTTCACTGGGTGGTGAAGGGAAGAGGGGAGTTCCAGCCTCCCTCACCTCCCTGTGACGTTTGCACCTGTGTGTAAGCACCTCGGATGTCCCCAGGGTGCTGTCCTTCCCTCTGCTCCTCAGTCCTTCCCTGGCTCATGTTTGTGGTCTTCCAGACATCTCTGCTGCTCCTTTCCCCCACGTTCTCCGCTGTGCTGCCAGTCTGTCCCCCCAGGGGTGCAAACACCAGTGCTCCCCCAGCAAATGAGGTCTCTTCGGTTCCTCCCTGGTTTTCTGCGTGCCCATGGCCCCTCACTTGCCCTGTGCATCGTGAGAGTGCCACCGCTTCAGCAGGCAGCAGGCTCTGCGGGTGACACCGGTTCATCCTCCTGGCTGCAGCTGGGCGCTGCACAGCAATGCTGGGCAGAAGCAGGGACGGAGGGCGACCTTGGCAGATTTTGGAAACGTGCCCAGCGCCTGCTGTGACGTCACTCAGGCCTCTGCGGGAGCCCGGAACAGCACGTGTTGATGCCGAACCTGACCACAGGAAGATCAGGAAATGCAAAAGCGCCTGTTGCTGGACTTGGCCCTCTGTGAATTCGCCAAGCTCTGGGGGCAAAGGGAGGCCCATGGAAGAAGTGTGTCCTGCTGCAGCAACATTGCCTGTTGCCCTCCCTACACATCACCTTGCGTGGATTATTTTGGGTTTGTTTTTTTTCCTAATGAAAGCCCCAGCTACGCCTTCTGCAAGCAGTTTCTGGCTGATTCATTTGAAGGAAAACTTTGTCCTTGGAGGAAACACCCTGCCAAGTGGGAGGGACATGCTCCCTCCTGGAGATCTGCTTCCTTCAGCAGTCAGGCTGCACTGGCAGTGCAGCAGGCTGTGCAAGGCCAACAAAAATAAGCAAAAAACCCCCTCAACTACATCTCAGCAACCATGGAATAATACTTGCCTCCTCAGCATTTGGTGAAGAGGGAGCAAGTTACCCCATGCCTCCACCTGCATCACTCCCTGCCCCTCCTCAAGGCACAGTGGCAAAATTTGACCTTGAACCTCCTTCGTAGAGATCTCCTTTTCCTAACCCACTGCCATGCCTCTGAGGGCTTCTTGGGGAAAAAAAAATCACGTGTCACTCCCCAGCACATGCACTTACCATGCTGGAGTCACTTTTGCCGCTGGCAATGGCCACACACAAATTGGCCGTCACGCAAATTGGCCCTTCACTGACCGGTACGACTCAAAAGCACCATGCGTGCCTGCTGGGGCTTAGCCTTCACTGAGATGTCTTGGGGCCGGGAGGGGAAAAACTCCTCTCTTTAGCAGCTTTATAAAAAGCAGACTGGGTTTCTGGAGGTGACAACACAGGCAGCAGCAGGGGGACAGGGGAAGAACAGCTCTGTAAGGGCCAGGGCGAGCATGTTCCCGGCCATGTTTGAATTGGAGCCTGGCCATAGAAACTGAAGGAAAAAGCACAAGGTTTGGGAGGTGGCTAACCTTGGCCACAGCCTGCCTCTGGGCTGGTGCCTGCGTTCCAGCAGAGGACGGACACGGGGCGGGAAGACCTGGCCGTCCCTCTGCAACCATGGTGTCAGCCTCACCCCTCGTATCCGTCGGGGCCACAGGCAGCGCCCAGGGCCGCAGCCACATGAGCGGGGAGCAGGTGGTGTTGGCAAGGAGCACTCCTTGGGGCCGCCAAGGACTCGGCAGGTCCCAGCCCCCCACCAGCAGTGTTTTTCCACCTCTTGGTCCTGGCACATTGGCAGGTGCAGGGGCACAGGGAGGCACCCGCTGTTGGCAGCGCCTGCGCAATGTGTTATTCAATCCCAGTAATACCAAATCTCCGGGAGGCTTTAGGGCAGTGGGAGACACTCTCCTGCTGGAGCAAACTCAGGCTGTTTTCCTGGACCTGTATTTAAAACACAGTCCAGGGCACGGCTGCCTTACAGAGGGCTTTTCACGCTTGCATAGGCTTTCCTCTGGTCGACAGCCCCCTCCGTCTCCCAGAGCAGCCTGATCCATGTCAGAAACTGCTGCTGTCACAAACTGAAAAGCCCAGGGCCAAAGCATGACATTTTCTACCCAAGCTGTCTCCTCCTTTCAGGTGGGAACCCGCCCACTAAGTGACTCAAGTTGCAAGTCTCCTTCGTAATAACGGAGTCCCCTGTGATGAATGTCTGAACACCCCCACGCCCCTCACTTCAGAGGTTTCGGGAGACAAGTCCCATCTTGTTGCCGTGCCTTGCTGGAGCACCCTATTGGGGACCGACTCCATCACTGCCCAAACACACAGCAAATATTCCCACCCCCACCCTCTCCTGAAGGCTGAGGGAGGGCAGATCCCTGTCCCTGCGCACTGCTTCCAGGTGAGTGTTTCACCTCCCCACACCCTTCAGGCTCCCTGAGACAGCACAAGGGCAAATACCCCATGAGGAACGAGGCTCTACTAAGACTTTTCCCTAATCCCTACCCAGGCTGTGCAGCTATCAGCTGTAAACTAACTCCAGGCCCTACCGCTCAGCGTACCTGTGCCCAAAAAGGGAAAGGCTCCATGCCTCCCTGCGTCACAGCCAAGCAAATGTAGGGCAAGGATCAGGAAGGCACATACTCGCCGTCAATTTTCCATTTCCAGAAATGTGTCTAAGGGCAAGCATTTGTGCATGCTTTAGATAAATGATTATAAGGTGTTTGAGACACAAAGGGCAAAAAATAGTTTTGCTGCTTAGCAGAGTGTGACAGTCACGTGGCGTGCAGCAGGCACGAGCAGCAGCCCAGCTCCCAGGCCTTGCAAAGCCAAGGGCAAAGCAGCACGAGTTCTTCCAGGAAGAAATTCAGGCTAGAGGGGCTGAGGGGGCATGGGTAAGGATGCTAGCAGGAGCCAGTACAAGCTCCACATTTGGTTTCCTCAAGTACATTCAGAGCAGCTCCCTTCAACTGCTTTTCAAGGAGGTGGCGCAGGAAGCTGCAAGCCATCCCTCGAGCAGGAGGTAGCGGGAGTGCAGTGGGGCTGGGGAAGCGGGGTTACACAGCCATGGGGCACACGTGGGGTGGGACAGGCATTTCAGCATCTTCCTCAGTACAGAGGGGCCATCTCATTCTGCTAAAAAGCAGCAGCTCCCTCCAACAGAAATTCTGATTAAATCCAAGCAATGAGAGGTTAGAAAGAAAAGAGAAACAAAATCAGACCTTCATCATCACTGCTTGTTCTCATATCCAGCCTCAAGCCCACTCTCCTATGAGAAGCCACCTTGCATGAACATTCACAGCAGGAAGGGCATGGCCTGCACACACACCTTGAGGCTTCCTTTGCTTAGCAAGTACCCCAGATGCCCCAAGATAAACCCAAACTGGTTTGTCTAGAGAGGAGACAAACCAGCCCACCAACAGCACCCCCTCTGCAGAAACCACTGCCTGGGAAAGCTTCATCTACCCCCTACAATGACAGCAGACAGATCCCAGCCCGGCCCCACAGCCGATGGCCTTGGCAAGCCAGGTATTTTACGAACTCTGCTGATTGACTGAAAGCCCCAAGAGGCACCATGCGCCTAAGGCAAAGCATCCTGCTCCCTCCTCCCCCCTGCCAGGGAGCTGACTCAGCAGGCCAGGCACACCCCCCCCCCCCCCTTTTTCCTACACCACTGCTATTTTTGGCAGTGCAAGAGGTCAGGGAGACAGCCACCCTTGTTGCATGCACAAGCCTGGGCATCACCGGACTTATTCCTAACCCAACGAAACCTCCACCGAGCAGACCGCAAATTGTAACCTCGCCTGTGAGAGGAAGATGCCAAGCGCCAGTTCATCTGAAGGCAGCCAGGGAGGGAAGGTGGCCATATCCCTCCTCACGCAGGAACAGGCACAGCAGAGGTATTCTCTCCCCACCGAGCACACACCACACGACAACTGGTTATTATATCATGCTTTTAATACAAACTTAAAAAAATCTGGAACAATAGAAACTGTACAGATTTGATCAACCTTTTTGTTTTTTTTTTAACTAAATCTCTAGACACACCAATGTCCCGTTCCAAAATATTGCACAACATTCTGAATACAAAACTCTGATTGTATTCCTCCTTCGCTAAAGAAAAAGAAAAAAAAGACAGCAACCCCCTGGGGTTCCCCCTCTAAGTAGCCCCCTTCTCAGAAAGAAACCCAAACAGAGCACACATGGAAACCCTCTGCTCAGAGACATACAGACTTCTATCCTCTTTCACTCATTGTTTCCCACAGGGCAGCTGTCGATTCACTCCTCAGAGAGGGGTGGGAGGGAAAGGAGGGAGGCTGAGTGGGGAAAAAGGAATCTTCACCACTTCTTTTTTTTTTTAAAGTTTTTTTCCTGAAAAAATATTTTTTTCTCTCCTCTTTTTAAGAAAAAATCTTGAAAAGAAAAAAATTACAGTTTTTTTACGTTAGAAATATACATATATTATATATACCTCTTACATTTTACAAATGTAGCAAATTATTCAATACAAACAGACATCAACAAAAAGAACACAAACCCATAAAAAATAAAAGTTAAAAAAAAATTTCTCTCTTCTCTTCCTAAGAAACCAGGTAAATTAGTGCAGGTTTTTAAAAAATAAAATTGAAGCTGAACACCTACATCCAAGACTAGAAAAGACCTGAAAAGGCCATTAGTTTCCATTGCTGCCTGACAGTGGAGGAACGTTTCTGAAGCACGCTTTTTTCCTTTTAAGATACAAAGAGGTTGGTCCCTCCTCTTTTCCTCCTTCCGCTCACACCACTATTTTTAAAGCAGGTATAATACGTGTGGCAGGGCAAAGCGGCATCAAAGCTTCACACTCATAAGCAGGTGGCCAGGGGGCATGCCCACCTCTCCCCTCCCTCCCTGTGCCGGAGGAGAACACTATGTCCCACCACAGCAGCTCACAGGTGGCTTTGCCAGATGTGGGCACAGTGAAGGACAACTGGATCAGGTCCTGTGATTGTGGGCTGAGCACCCCTCAGTCCAGCATGGCAAGTGGGCAAGCACTCGGCAGCACACTCCCACGGAGAAGGACAGGATGGCAGTGGTAACATCAGTTAAGTGGGTGGTCAAAAAAAAAAAAAAAGAAAGAAAAAGGGAAACCCAACAGCTTGGCCATTCCTCAGCAACTTGTCCTAGTCTGGAAACCTGCAGGGTTGAGGCTGCAAGTGCCGGTTTGGGGGAAGCTAGCTGGGCTCCATGCTCCTTGCCCACCCGCCGCATTGGTCATAGCCTGATGGCAAGCAGCCTGCTTGCAAACCCGCACTGGGTGGGAGGTCAGGACCGTGCCTCCCCCAGTCCCCCAGCAAGGGGAAGGGTGCGATGGAAACTCTCCTTCAAGAGCTCCGGGCAGTGGCAGTCTCCCTGGGACAGCCCGTTACCTCTGCAAAGGCTCACTGGCAACACAAGAGGGCTGGAGTGCCTTCATCTCAGCTCGAGGGAAGGGAGTGGGAAAAGCATGAGGTCAAGCCCATCTCCCCTGAAACAGCGATGTCTTGAAAGAGCACATTGGTTCAACAGATACAGGAGAAGCAGGTTTCAGAAGGTGCTCCAGAGACATCATTGAAAGAAAGCCAAACCTCACGTTTGGGAGGCAGCAAAAAGCTTATTTTTCTTTTAAACTGAGAACTTCAAAGACTGGAGTCTCATCATCTCCATCTCTCTCCTCTTTGCACGCTTCCATACTCCCACAACAGCCTCCAAGGAGACCTCCTTCCCACCTAGAGAGCCTCCATCCTGCCTGGGCAAGAAGGAACCCCTTCCTTCGGCTTCGTGTGAAGGTGGGTTTTGGAGTCCCTGACACAGACACAACCTAGCTGAAAAGCCACTACCACCCGACTGCAGCACATCATCCCAGGGAAAGCTGCAGGGGTGTTCCCAGATCCCAGACCTGCAGTGGGGAGGCACCATACATTCACATGCAGCGATGGCTGCTCGCCTTCGGAGCACCCATCCCCGCTTTGCTCTAAGCCTGCCACCATCCACACTGACATGATCTGGCTGGAATGATGAGTTTATGCCAGGTGCTTCCCTTCCGCACCTCATCAGCCACCTCCTCATGCTCCTCCAGAAGGGCAGGGGAGGGGGTTTAGTCATGCATACACCTGGCTGAAAGCACAAACCCTTTGCTACCAATCAAGAGAGCAGCTTCAATAACATAGCCCTTTCTCTTCCTCAAAAGTAGTGCTGCCTCTCTAGCTAAAAAAGAAAGAATTCCCTCTCTGAGACAAGAAGATGAATTCACAGCAGGGCATGAGAACGCAGACCCAGGAGGCTGCCCCAGTTGACTGCTGGTGGATGCTGGCCCCTGCTGCTGGGGAGAACATCTGGGAAGCAGTGGCAGGATCCAAGTGGGGCCACCTGGCTCTGCACCACCTCCCCCAGCCACAGGGACAGGCGCATGGTGTTTCTACACCACAGGGCTGTCGCCCAGATTGACTGGGCAGCCCTGAGAGGACACAGAAAGGCCCCCTCGCTCACACACAGAAGGGGATGATAACCAGAGTCACTCAGTTCAAAGTGCTGTCCCCCTGCAGCCATGGCTGGAAGTGCAGATGAGGAAGGGGAGCAGAAGCCATTTCACAGTTACGCTCTACCCTCCCTGCTACATGCTGGGAGGTGGTCAAGAAGAGTCAGTGCTTTTCAGCACACAGACAGAACAGCTGACACCAGCCTGGGCTGGAGAGTCTGGAGCAACAACAGCACAACAGTCTATGCCCGTGGGCACAGTAGATGCTCTCCGTCTACACGCAGAGCCGTAGCAGAAAAAGCAAGCCCACCCACCCATTTCTGGCTAGCACGCAACAAGAGTGTGTGTGTCTCTACCAACACTGACTCATCCTCTCCCCGTCCCTCCTCCAGCGAGGTGGTATGAAGAAGACATCCCTACACCCAGGTGAAAGGACCCTGTGTCCAATGCTGGGCGGGGGGGGTGCAGGGAATCAGAAGTATTGTGACCTATGTTTGCACCAGTCCTGGGCTGGGGTGGGAGAAGGGGAAACACAAACCAAAAAAATCCTAAGACTCATTTAAGGAGTAAAAAAGTGAGTAGGAAAAAAGCATAGGGACTGAGTTAAAAAAACAAGTCAGTGCTTCAGGAGCGTTGCCAGCACAGCGCAACAACACTGGGCTCTCTCTTTTCCCAAGAAGCTATATTTATAAGATTTGAGTATTTTCTGTATATTTCTATTTTTCTTTTCTCTCCCTCTTTTTTGTTTATTTTGTTCTTGTTTCCCCCCCGCCTCCCTCCCTGCCCCAAAATACTCTCCTTCCTTGTGGTCAGTTGGCCAGGACAACAGGCTGGAACGACTGGCTGGGATACTGCATGGCATTCAGGTTGTAGCTGAGTCCTTCCACAAAGGGAGACTTCTCCAGAAAGAGGCTGTTGGTGCTGCCACCGAAGACCTGAGCCATATCAAAGGTACCACCTGTGCCGGTGTTGAACTGCGATGCCGGTGGAATGCTGCTGGCCTGGCTCTCACTGGCAACACCATCAAAGAAGAGACTGCTGGCTCCCGGCGACCCGCCGCTGTAAACAAACTCCTTGGCGTTGGGGGAGAGCTGTGACTGTGGGGCTTGGCTCCCAGTGCTCCCGACGAAGTTCAGAGAGTGCATAGACAGGGAGAGGCCCTTGTGCTTCAGCAGGTTGGTGGTGGGAGACCTGACCATCCTTGGCTGCTGCCCAGCCCCTGCTCCACCACCCCCTCCTCCGGCTCCTCCACCCTTCTTCATCTTCGTAGAGCCGAACTTTGTGGCAGCAAAGGTGGCAGTGGTGAAAGTGATGGGCTGGGCAGAGCGAGGGATGAAGGTGGGGCTAGGTGACTGGCCGAAGGAGGGGGACGGAGAGTTGGACAGCGAGTTGTCCTGGCTGCCAATGGGGACAAATACCTGGGCATCGGGGTTGAAGCTGCTCTTGATTTCTTTGTCCAGCTCCACGGCACTGCAGCCCTCGCTGTCATCTAGGTAGAGGACCTTAACAGAGCCTTTCTCGCCGATCTGGTAGGAAACCTCAAAAGGATCAATCCAGACACTCAGCTCTTCTGGCACGTTGGCACGCACATCCTCCACAGCCAGCCCGCTCCGCTTGGCCGCCAGCTCCACCACCGGATCCACCGTCTCCCCTATATGAACGCAGCGATAGCCAGATCCCTTCAGAGGCTTCTCTGGGTACCAGTGACCCTCATATTTCTTCTTCAGCAGGCGCTCTAGCTCCTCACCAAACAGGTCTGCCCGCCTCCGAGGAAGCTTGTTGTACAGGTATGAGATGATGAAGTTAAGAGCAACTTTGATCTCCAGATGCATACTCCCTTCGCAGCAAGCAAGTCAAGGCAGTGTATTAAAAGAGACAAAACAACACACACATAGACAAGATTTGGCTCCAAACAGACCTAGGGAAAGAGAGAAAAGGATGAAGACAAGAGAACACAACAACTCTCCACCTGTTGAGATAAACAGCCATGCTTTTTCATTAACAAAAGCAGAATGAGCAGCTTGCACAAACGCTGACAAGCAGTGATGCTCTGTAGAAGAATCACCCCAAATCTACTGGACCTCAAAACAGAGAGATGCTGGTAGGGGGGAGTCCCTCTGCTCCTCTAAGGAAGAAATAAGGGTGTAGCTACTACCCGCACACAGGCACGTACATTATACTTACCTCACTGCCAAATAGCGCTGCTGAAACCCATCAGGCCAACTGTCTGCTCTGGCAGCGCCATTTCAGCACATCTAACACACCCCTCTATGCCCTGGCACTCAGGTGCTTCCAGCACAGCTCACCTGCACCAGCCTCTCCAGAATATAAGCGCACCACCTGAACAGCCTCGTGACTTGCTCAGCAGCTTGTGCAGAGACCTACTCGCGCTCAGGATGGCAGGGCCAGCCTCTCATCCAGGAGGCCAGGCGGTCATGCCGGGTGCCGCATCCTGCTGGCACAAGCGCAGAAGGGACAAGAAGGAACAAGGGAGGGTGCTGAGGCACCAGCTGCCAGCCCGTGTTTACTATCCCCTTGACTGGCAGGCACGTATCTTATTAAGCGTACCCAGTTAAGGCTCTGCCTAGCTACAAGTCTAGAATCCCCGTTTAATTCATCTGAGGCAGAGAGCGAGGCAGGAAACATGCACGGGGTCACAAAACACACATGTGCCAACAGCCTGTCTAATACAGTTCACATCGCTTATCCCTGCGCAGAGGGAAGATGAGCTCTGCCAGGATCAGGTACCCGCTTAATAAAAACTGAAATTGCTTGCCAAAGACTGAAGTAATCCTCCTTCCCTCCCTCCCTTCCTCGTGAGGAAGTCTCTGAAATGGAGAGAACCCACAAAAGCACAACGCAAAACCACAACACCCAACTATCCCATTATACACAGATTTGCAAATTATGTTAGCCTGGGTACAAAAAACCCCCAGGTAGGTCAGCACGGTGCTCCGTCACCCATCCAAAGAAAACGAATCCCACAGATATTTTAAGAAGCAGCACACTTCCAGTAGCCTCCACGCCTCTCCAGGGGCAAGCAGAATATCCAGTTTTTAATTGGCAGCTTAGTCAGAGGCCGCTCTGTCTTCAACTGCCCTCACCTTGCTCAAACAGACACACTGCGTTCAACCATCTTCCTAAAATGGGCTTTGGGGACACTCTCACACAGCACTCAAGCCAATGTTTACAACTTGTGCCAATTATCTGGGGGTGGGGATGGAGTACAAACATACTGTGTCAGCATTCCCCTGAAAAACCGGGAATCCCAGCAGCACAACCAGGTATCCACGCTGGCCTAGGTCAGGAGGAAGAAAACACGGCCAGACTCGTTTGCTTGGTGTAGTTTAGGGGACAAGAAGGACAAAATAAATTTTAAAGAAACCCTCAAGTATTTTGAGGCTTTATTACAGAAAAAGGGGGTGCAGATTCTATGCTGCTTCTGTACTAGTCTGAGTTCAGAGAGGCTTGGATTCAGGATGATCGTAACCAGAAGCAGATCCCACACCTCAAGTCTGCCAATAAGGTGGTCAGTTCTGGAAGGAATCCCCTTCAGGTTTGACTCAGCAACATGAAAAAACACAGGAATGAGGGGATGGAAGAGGGAGAGAAGTCTTGCCTTTAAAACCTGCTTTAAGGAATTACTGTAGTGTAACAACTTTTGGTAGGTCACCAAGACCTGCCCAAGTTCAAATAAGAACAGATGAACACCAAAGAAATAAGCAACCAGAGTTTTTCAGAGAACAGAAAGGAGAAGCCATTTTCATTAGGCAAGAGTCTCAGCACAGAGACAGAGCCTTTTTAAGAGGAAACAGCACAAAGCAAACCCCTGAAAGAGCACACCTAATGTTAACAAGAGCTTATATGGCCCATACCACCTCAAGGGGGGATTATATGGAGCCCTCTTGCTCCTTTGGCTTTGAGGTACCCAAGGGAAAGGACAGCTTGGGATCCCAAGCAAATTAAGCAGGAAGAGAACAGCCAGTTTGTAAATCTTTTAATCTCATGTGATAAATTCTAATCCACATCCAAAGTCTATTAAGAAAACAGAAATTACAGATTGGGAAAGGAGCAAAGGCCAAAATTTGTTACCACTCTGTTTGCAACACAAATGCCTCAATATACTTTGAGAAGTCCATGTCCTCATCAACCTTCTGCAGAAGACATTGAAGAGATACAATTATAAATCATTGCCTCCTTTTTTCTCTTCTTTAAAAAGTACTCCATCTTCCTAAAGAGGGAATACTCTGTACATTGATTATGAAAAAGATGAGTTAATTAGCCTAATAATAACAACAGCTGCCAAGGTAGCTGCATATAGCCGATACTTGCAAAAGGCACAAGAAGTCAGAGACACCACTGACTCCTCAAGTTGTTGACATGGTAAGATGTGCTCCAGTAGGACCCCCTCAACCTCTTTCTACTGCACCAAAATGTGATAACACAGTAATAAAAGGAAAAAAAAAACACCAAAAAACCCCACAGCTGAAGCAGCATGGCTCCGAGACAAGAAACAACTAAACATCAATTGTAAAAGGTATTCTCTATAAAGAAAGGCTTGACCACATTACCAGCATTTCCAGAGTAAAAGCTTACTGTACCATGGGCAGACCATCAAGGTGCTGGCAGGGACCAAAGGGCTGTTCCTCTGCTCTGCGGAGGGGAGGTAGGAGCCCCCTCAGACCCCCTGATTATCAGCACACCGACCATGCTGAAGGAGAGAGGCCAAATTACCACTTGCATCACAGGAGAGCAAATACAGAAATGACGCCCTCTCCTCCTCACTATGCAAACACGGCGGGTGACCTTGCGAGTATCCCTCCAAGCTCCTGAGCGAGGTCTGGCCCCCGGGAACCGGCTGGCTGCCGCCTCACCAGCGGCATTTCCAGTGACTTTAGAAGACAGCTGCCACGACGACCTGTGGTCCCACAGCCGGCCACACCCGCCCGGAACAAGGGCCCCCTTTCCAGCCTCCCCCCCCCTCAATCCCACCCACGGGCGGCGGAGGAACTCCCCCCACTTGAGGCGAGCGTCCCTGCGGGGACGCACCCGAGGCAAGCGGCCGGCCGCCCCCTCCCCGGGAGGACGGCCATTGCTGGTGACCCGGCCGGACAGCCTCCCTCTCCCCACACCTCGCCGCTGCGGAGCACCCTGGGAGTTGTAGTCCTCGCCCCCCACCCCCCCGCGACCTACTTCGCCCCCGGACTACGCCTCCCGTCGCGCCCCGCGGCCGGCCCGGCCCGGCGCTTTGCTCGGCGGGGCAGGACACAGAATTTTCCACAGCACATGCGCCCTGGCGCCCCGCCCGCCCCGGCGCTGCCCACCTCGGGGAACACGCCCCGCGGCCCGGCGCTCGGGACGGCCGGGCAGCCGCCCCCTTCTTCCCTTCCCCTCCTTCTCGGCAGGGACGGGGAGGCGCGTCCCCACCCTAAGGCAGCCTCCCACCGCCCCACGGCTGCGGGACGGAGCCCAGGAGGCCACAAGCCCCGTGTCGTAGCCCCGTCCCGCCTGTCCCCGTGCCCCCGGTGGTGCACGCGGGGTCGCAAACAAGGTCCCCAAAAGGGCTCTTTGACGGAGGGAGGAAAGGTGCCCCCCCCCCCCCCCCCAAGGGCGAGCTCCTGGCCCCCCATACCCGGCGGGGCACCGCGGCGGCCCCCGAGGCCTAGAGGACCGGGGTGCGGGGGTACAGCACCGACGCCCCGACACCTTCCCCCGAAGGAAACCCAGGCCTGACCTTCCCCCGTAGCGGCATATCCCCTCCCTAGGGGCGGCCGTGCCCGCGAAGGGCACCTCGGCCGGGTCCCCCCCGCCTTCACGACGGAGGCAGAGGGCCCCTCCGCCGGGAGAGGGGACGGCGGCGCACAGCCCAGCCCCAGCAGCGCCTTTGTTGTCGCCGGGCTTCTCCCCGCCGGAGCCCGCGGTGACTGGATCCGCCGTGCGGGAAGGGAGACACCCCGGCGACACCCTCCCTCCCCCGGCACCCCCGGGCCCAGCCTGCTCTTTTCGGGGCTGCTGGGGCTGAGCCGCACCCCGCCCCCGTCCCCCCATCAGGCTGGCGGCGACCGAACAAAATGGTGAACTGGGGCATTGCAAAGCGTCGCTGACCCAATGACTTTCACACTCCCCCTCCCTTGAAGCCCCACGAATCCTCCCCGGGGGCCAGCAGCCGCAGGGTCGCTCCACGGACGGATAAATTACCTCCCCCGGGCAGGGAGGGGGACGATGAGCCCCCTCAGGCCGAGCCCACAAAGGGAAGGCGGGCTAGGGGGACCCGGCCCGAGAAGGGCTCGGGGAGGAGGGAAGCACCCCCGGCCCCACTTACTTCGTCCTCGGCTCCAGGGCCGGCGGCTGTCGGCGGGCGGGGGCCGTGGGCGCTGCCGGCAGAGCCCGGGCGGTGCGTGCGGGTCTCTGCCCCGTCCCGTCCCCTCCCTCGCCTTATCCCCAGCGGTGCGGTTCCTCCGCGGGGCGGGCCCGGGAGCTGCGGCGCGGGCCGGAGGTGGTGCGGACCAGCCCGGAGGTGGGGGTGCGGATGCCGGTGCCTGTGTCGCCGCCGCCGCCGCCTCGCCTCTCCTCGCCCCGCCACCCCGGAGCCGCCCGCGCCCTGGCCCCGAGTGAGCCAACTCACGGCAAACTTTCACCCTTAGCAACCCCGCGCAGGGATCCGCGCTCCCGCCCAGCGTGATGCGGCCGCGGAGGACGGGCCGGGACTACTTCCCCCTCCCCTCGGCTCCCGCTCAGCCCCCGGGACTGGGTCTGCTTTAATTCCCCTTTTTCTCCCTCCGCTGCCGGTGCAGCAGCCGCGGCGGCCGCGTGGAACCGGGGACCGTCCCGAGTCTGGGCGCCAGGGGAGGGAAGGGGCAGGGGGTTTAGCGGGGATGAGGATTGACCTGAGGATTTCCCCAAGCAGCTTAGCCTGAGGCGGGGGGCCACTGCGAGGTGATGGAGCGGGAGCGGGGAGGGACGGAACCGGCTGGCATTCTCCTCGCATCCGCACACGACGAGTGCTTGGCAGCAGCTGCCACAGCAGGCCAGGGGGCCTGGTGCTATCAGGCCCCGGCTCCGTGGCAGGACTGGCCCCGAGGTGAGGGGGCCCCTGAGGGATTTGGGCTCCCGAGGGGACAAGCCCCCTGCACAACCCCAGCGAACTCTTCCAGAACTCCCGTGCTGGAATCGCGAAGACGTGCTAACGGCGCAGGCAGGAGAGTTTGGGGGTGAGGCGCCCAGAAGGGTGTGAAGAGAACAGGCAACCCTGGCTCCTTCCCTCACTGCAAGTCCCTCGGGACCCTCAGCCCTGTGACACGGGGGGCAGGCACGGGCGGGGAGGCTGCAAGCCCATCTCCTCAGGGGACAACGGGGCAAGGCCAAGTGAGGCCGGCCGGTGTCACTCCCGGAGCAGGCACAACCACCCCTACCTACGGCCCCGTTCCCCAAGGCAGGGAAGGCGCCTCAGCCCCGCCGGCACCGCGCTCTCCGCCCGGCGGCGCACAACTTGCGGACTACTTTGTTGCCGCACGCCTGCGCGCCTCCGCCTTCACCACAGGCCCGTCCCGACCGCGGCAGAGGCGAGGGACCTGCAAGGTGCGCGAGTGGCGGCCGTGCTAAAAATAACTGCGGCGTGTTAGCAACAGCCTTCCCATTGGCTGGCCGGGCCCGGCGGCGCCTTCGAATTGGTGCGCTGCTTCAGCCAGTGAGCCGAGAGGGGTGTGCGCGGGAGGGGGGCGGCCCCGGGGCCCGGCCCCGCCCCGCCCGGCGCGGGGGCTGCCGGGAGTTGTAGTTGCCAGGGAGGGCACGGCCTGCCCCGGCTTGGCCGCCCCCATCCCGCACCGCGGGGTGTTCGAGGGCTCCGGCCGGGCCAGGAGGGCCGTCACGCAAGCCGGCGCCGCGTGTGGTGCGAGGCGGGGGTTGCGTCCTGCCCTGGGGAAGGCCAGCCGTGGAGATGACCGTCCCCAGAGTCCCCCTGGCACCTGCCTGCTAGCAAGGTGAAGACACTCACCTAGCACCACGTGGCTTTTATTCTGCAGATAAAACTCAACAATGAAGAAAAAAGAAGTGCACTTACTTTGGGGTAGGAGGGGATACCCAGGGGTGGTAACCAACAGTCCCCTAAAGCAGCCACGCATGGAGAAGCGTTACAGGGGTGGCTGTATTTTTCTCATGTACAGTACCACCACAGGTGTTTAAAGGGTGCCAGTTGCCAGCGCACTCGGCTCCGCGCTCTTGTGTTTTAAACCAGACCTATTACTAGTTCTGAGGAAAATGAAGAAAATCCCTACAGGCACCCACCGGTCATGTGTTTTACGGTCCAAGACCATTACCTTGGACAGACACCTCTTGCAAAGGGTTCTCACTGTCCACACATAAGGCAGCTTGGGATCTGAGTAAAGCTCCAAACAAGGGGAAGGGACATCAAGAACGGCGCTTCCAGGCTCTCCCAGACACGTCAGGCATCTTCCTCAGAGCAGACACAAGCAGACCACGGAGGGAGAACTGGTCTTGGTGACCAAAGCGCTACCGCAGTTCCTGTCACAGCAGAGGCAGCTTGCCTGGGCCTGGGCTGGGCCCATGAAACGTCCTGTTTGTCTTGGTTCTGAAGAATTCCTGTGTGGGAATGTGGAGTCACGTTCCATCTTGGAATCAGATCTTCTCAACAACATAGTTATGTTTGAGTGTTTAATTTATCACCTGTTTTCAAAAGGGACACAGACAGATGATTCCCGAGCTGCTCTGTGTCGCTCTGGTTAAATAATTCTCTGTAGCAACTGTCTCCCAAGCGCAAAAATACAAAGTTCCTCTCTTGTCCTGTTTCCACAAAGATCATCAGCATCCTTCTGGGTTTCGTTTGTCCTCCCTCACTCAGGAACCCTGTACATTAGGTACTGCCTTTGCCACTGAAGAGGACTTCTTTTGAAGCCAGCCAATGCCGTGCATTAAGAAATTTGTTAACGTTCTCCTTCCTAGCCACAGTGCTACAGCAGCCATCCTTGCTCATTTTCCCACTGATTAAAGAGAAAAGCCAACAACTTTTGAAGTTTTTTTTCTGCAGGGAAAGGGGGAGGAAGAGAAGGGGAAAATTTATGACAGCTATTATGAGCAGCCTTATTTTCATCCCTCCTAGTTTAAAAGGAATTTAGTTACAAAAGAACACTTTTTTTTCCCTAATACTCCCTTACTTTGCTGGAAACATAATGGTGCTGTCAGCCAGAGATCAGGAAATTAAAATGACTGTGCTATTTTTAGCATCATTAAGAAAAAAAGGCAATTACATTTCTAAAATTCTATTGTTGTTTTAATAAGGTGTTACTAAGAGGGTGTTACACATTAGGGCTCTTTAAAATACTTGTCCCTTGACCGTGCTCCTTTAATTATTGCATCGCCCTGGTACACATGCAGGCAGAGGAATTCTGTCACAGTATCCGCTCACGCATTCTCAGCCATTTGGCTATTACGTCAAAGCAAACCTACTGAATCACGTGCAGGTGGGGAGGGAAGGAATTGCCAGGCTGCCGGGACAGAGCTCATTTTGCTGGGTTATTTAATGCCAAGGAAGGGCAGTCAGGTTATAATTGTGCATAATTAACACTGCCATACCCTGAATCCTCTTTACATTCAAGTCACATGACAACCTCAAGGAAACTAAAAATTCTTTCCTGCTATTGAAACACGCAAACAACATCTCCAGCTGATCCCTGTAATGAGAAAATAACAGCTCCTGTGCAGGTGAGGTTTCAGAAGCAGGATTTTTTTCTATGCAACTCCTGCATGGAAAGCTCACAGGCAGACTCGAGGCCTTTACCTACCTTTGGGGTTTTTTAAAGAAAGGTAATGCTTTGGGCTCAAGGGCTTTGTCAAGACAAGGTCTAGATGATTCAAAGGACTGGAGGTGTGTTACGGAGCTATTTGCTGAGCTCAGCTGCAGCTGTGGCTGGTAGCTGGTCTGAAGAGGCGTGTAACAGGGAACATCTACATTTCAGAACAGTGATGCCTTGTTAGTACTGGCAACAGAAAGGCCAATTGCTTCATAAGCCAAGAGCTCCCATGTTCCCCCCCCATGTAAATATTTGGAATAAAGGGATTTTTTTACTCATTACATAATATCCTTTTGATTAAAAAAGAAAAAAAGCAATAACCCTACCTATAAAAGTAATGGCAGGAAGACACATTTATCTCCATGCAATTAGGATTTGCAGGCAGCACCATGGGGGTTCAGCTGCCACAGACCTGCAGCCGTCTGTCCCTTCCACCCTTCCTTGCAGTTGTCATGCAAGTGCTTCACAGCTGGTAGCCAGGGAGCCCCTAAATCAGGCTGCTTAAAACTCCAAGGTGTGATGAAGCCCCTCCAGAGCTTGGCAGGCACACAGTAGCAGGACACATCTTGTCTCATTTGCCCCCTCGCAGGGAAGCTCGCTCTTTCTTTTAGCATGTGCTCTGGTCTCCAGTACTGCCAGGAAATCTCCTTCTACTGGACAAGTACTTTGAAATTTATTTAGGTAAGAAATATTGCACTTTTCTAGAGAGCCCTGCCTGGGTTTCATTTGCTGGTGAACAGAAATCACTACCACGCAAGCAAGGCTGAGTTTTTCTGGGCTACCCAACTGTATCCATTACCCTTGTCTGAATTAGCAGCTTCAGGGCAATGTCCCATCCGTGCTCTGAAAGTACCAGAAAGGCAGCGGTGCTGAACTGATCTGAGCACCAGCAGCATTTGGCATTCTCCCCAGAGCTGTCTGAGCAAACAAGGCAAAGGGGAAAAAGCCTGTCCCTCCCTCTCTCCACCTGCCCAGCGACTCGGAACAACTAGAAACGGCAGCTTAACTCTCATTGCTGCCAGAACACACTGATGCACCCAGCAGTCAGACTGAGGGCACCAGGAGTGCCAAGAAAGTATGCCCAGCCGTTTTTGCAGGTGGGGGAAGGGATGGGGACACTTGTATCTCCATAGCAACCCCTGCCTGGCCAGTCCTGCTAAATGATTGGGAACAAGGGCTGCTCTAACATTAGATCTTTTAGGGGTCCCTGCACCAGGGGCAATAACTCAGAGACAAAAGAAATAATTCAAACTTCATTTCCCTCTACCTTCACTGAACAACTTTTGTTATCTTAGAAACTTCCAGGAAAGAAAAAAATACGCATAAACCTTCTGCATTCATAGTGCGATAATTTGGGTGGCCTGACTGAGAGCAAGTGATAAATTCTGGTTGAAGTGATAAAGTTCAAGGTACAAAAAATCTGCATGTCATGCCCTGCTTTTAAAGAAACACAGAATTTAACACGGCTGATAATGGCTCTGACATGGGCTTCCCAGTCAGGTACAAGAGGCAGCTCCTGCTTCAGGTAAAATTCCTTTGAAAGGCTGGGTTTGCTGGGACTAAAGAACCAATTTTTGCTGAACATCTTGGCAAACGGCATCCACATTAGTAAAAATTAACCAGAAGCTGTATAAGGGAACCATAGTGCAGGGAAGAAGACATAGAGACTCTCTCAGGATCGCAAAGAGCTTGGAAAAGAAACCTGACAAAATTAATAGCTGGGGGGAGGAGAGGGAGGAACAGCTGAGACAGCTGTAGGACCAGTCATCGCTAGCACCGGCTGCAGCAGGAAGAAATTACTTTTAAGGGAAGGATGATCACAACTTGTCTGCTTGTTTTCACTTGTAACCGAAACACCTAAATGGCTGGAGCAGGTAGAAGAGGCATTTAAGCCAGAGAGGAGTTAGAGGAATCAGTACTAACCTCAGGGGAACAATTGAAATCCTGGAAGGGGAACAAAACAGGCTCTGCACCCCAAGATTGCGCAAAGAGAATCCTGTTACTGTAGCACACGCTCTGCTCAGACTATTAAGACTTTAAGGACTACAGGGCACACTGGGCTAGGACCCTTATTTAACCACCTGAGGAGTGCAGGCATTAGTAGGGAGCTCAGTTCCACCTCTGCATAAAGGCGCCTGTTCCCAGGTCTCTGCTGAGCCAACAGACTGCTTTTGGCCTATACTGCTATTTGACAAACAAGCAGCCTCTGGTTTTCAGCATGCATACTGCTAATAGCCTAGAACACAATAGTTAGTTTCCAGTTACAGCAGGGAAGGCTTTAACTTATTCACAAGAACAGGATAGCGAGTCAAATAGCTTAGTAGGTTTTAGAAAGGGATTGGATGTTTGCATGGTGAAACAACATCCACAGCCGTATTAGCTAGGATAAGGGTTACAAGCTCAGCGATCCTCACGCTATGGGACAAAATGATCAGTGGCTGGGATCACAGGCAGACAAAAGCGATAGCCATTCCCTGAAGCTCCTTGCAGCAAGGTCACACGGCCATAAGCAGACACTGTCAGAAACCAGATAACCCATTGTGCAGTTCTAGCTGGGCTAATCCTGCGTGTCCCCAGAAAGGTCCAGAAAGGCTAGGCACAGAACGAAACGGAGATAAATTCTTGTTATACAACAACAACAAAAAAAAAAAAAAAAAGAAAGAAAAAACCCAAGAAGCTTTATTGGTATGCATTCTACAGAAATGGTTACAAGAAAGGGCCTTGGATTAATCTGTCAAAGAAAACATGGAACAGCTGTGCTCTCCCTAGGAAGGCACCAGCCATGAGCAGGTTCCTTACAAAACAGGGCAGCATGGAAATATACTGGAGGGAGGGAGGGGGAGAGTGGACACATGGGATTGGTGCTTCATTTTTCAATACTGATGCATGGAGTGATTTCAAACAATTGAGAGGAGGCCTGGCAAGAACAACTGCAAGGTGCTTCCCAGGATCAGAAATGGCACTTGCTTTTTACTGAGCTGGTCTCCTCCACATGTAAATACTTGCCCAACAGGATTTTTATGGCGACCTGGGGCAACTACTCGCAGAGCTTCTGAAAAGGCATGAGACAGTAATCCTCATTTGCTCTTTCTGATAGTTCTGATCAGGTTTCAGTCCCCACTCAGTCTGCTACTTCTCCAACCCCAAGCATACTACTGAATTTGTACTGCTTTAGAAAAAAATAATCAACCGGTTTTGAATAATAGTGAAGTCCAGAGATGTTCCAAGACCCTCTTGCCAACCCAACAGGAGGTGTAGCCATGTACGGATAGGATCACCTCTTCTTGAAGCCATACTTTTTCCTTTCGTAGAAGAGATCTGTCTTGGAACTGCCCAGATTGACGATCTTAGGGCAACCATCTCTCTGTAAGAAGAAAAGAGGATGTAAGTTAGGAGATGGGCAAACAGAACAACATCATCACTTATATAGTTCTAATAGGTTCTCAGTTCCCATGCTCTTCACCTTGTCCTCAACACACTTTTCAAACATCTGTGCAGACAAACTGCCCTCCAATTCTGGTTACTACCAGCAAGACAGTGGAACAGAGAAGAGGATGGATGCCTTTTTAACACTACTCTAGGACATTCTCTTCCTCAGGGTGAAGATGGAAAACAACTCATATAACATCAGCAGTTTAATGAAATGAAAAGGATGCTCAGTGCCTCAAGACTGGATTCTTTCTAAATTACGACACGCAGGATTTATAGCGCCCAGGGGAACAAACTTTCCCCTCTTAGCCAAAAAGAATCTTGTTGCTTTAGATGTCACCAAGCTATTCTTGTGTTTAGGGACCCCTCTCTGCTGTGACAGCAGAACTGAATCTCAGATTTCCTGCATCCTGGATTGATTACTGCAGAGGCTGTATGGTCATCTTGTGAGAGGACAGCTATTCACAGCAGCTACATGGATAAGTTCTTGTGCCTGAATTCCAGTAGACAGTGAGAAAAAAGCCACAAGAAAAGCAAGAAGGGGAGTGGGAGAGACCCTCTTCAGAGGTGTGGTTGCAAACACAAATCAGAGATGTACCTCTTGGTGTACCAGGGAACATTTGTCCTTGGGCCACCTGAGCCCAGCATCTGCACAACTCCTGAGGGAAAAATGTTGTGGCTGGCAACAGCAGCTGCGAGGGGCCCAGCAGGCAGAGGAACACATGTCCTTGGCTGTTTTGTAAACCCGAGTGGATTAGATTTAGAAAGCCTCTGGGCAGATGTCAGCTGCTGTAGAAACTGCACCCAAGCTGCCCCACCAATACCTGCTCCTGTGCAGGAGATGCAACCCAGTGGGCAGGGTCTGCATGGTAGAAAAAACAGGAGAGGCGGGGGAAAAGAAATCATCCCTCCCCCATACACCTGCCACAACCCATTTCTAGCTACTGTCTCCTTCTTTGATTTTGTACCTCAATAGTAGGACTCTTCTAAGCCTTGCCTCCCACGATCCAGGGAGTCTGTGACAATCTTGACAGCATTATTGCAGGGCTCTGTTCATTCTTCCACCTCCTCCTAAGGAGGCAGCATATGAGCATGCTCCTGTCCCCAGGAAAAGATTACTTTTTGCAACTCAGAGCTGTCCTGGGTGACAACGCGGGATTTTGGCCCTTACCCACAGATCAAAGTAAACAGTACCTCAGTTCCTCCCTCAGTCAGAACAAATGAACCAAGAGTAACCAGGCCCTTTGCCTCGTGCCCAACAGCATTCCACCTCCTCCCTCCACTTTAGTATTTGCTTTCTTGCTTCACTATCTTTTCCAGTCTTTCTCTGAGGATGACAGAAGTGCTGTGACTGAAACCTTGAAGTGTTAGAGCTTCAGGTATAGAGCTCTGTCCACCTGCTTTTCTTATTCACATCAGCACCATCTACCATAATTGTGACAGGCAGCACACTTAACTTTTCTCATTCCCTACACCTGTGCCAGCACTTTTCAATCCTGCAAGTCAATCATGTCAAATCGCTGTTTCAGATCTGCAACTTCACATGTGCAATAATCCCTAACATTTGAGTTTGCTGGTGCAGAACAACTGTCTTCACCCACAGCAGCCTTCACCCAGATGTCAAAATACCTCAGTTCTGACTTGTCATTCTCCTGCTCCTCCAGCTCTACGTTTTCTACAATCCTCCCTTGCAGAGCAGCTGGCTATTTCACACCTGAACCAGACACGATAAGCTATAGGTGAGCTTAGGTTATGAAAAATACCTGTTGGGTATCAATACGAATTAGTAAAAATAAAACCAAGCCTATTTTACTTATGACTTATCAAGCCAGGTGTCTTGGTTCCAAAGGCAAGTGACAAACTACTGTTTCTCACATCATTTCTAAAGTAGAAGGCAGCACCACCATCACAGCACTTATATCCATATTTAGATACTAAGAAAGATTATGGTCCTGTCAGATCTAATGACTACATTCAGACGAGGACCTGCCCCGTCCTGAATTTAGCTGCAGGCCTTTAGAGAAAACACAGGCACCGCAGAGAATTAAACCAGCAACTCACTCAGCTGAGCACGTTCCTCTAAATTGATCTGAACCATTCTCTCAAGCATGTTCTTCACTGTCATTAGGGTGTGCTGGAGATGGAATTTGTAAAGCACCAAAACCCAATCAACCTTTAACAGACACTCTTACAGCTATCAGGTCTGTATTCTGGGGATATTGCAACTGTAAGCATCATGTTCTTCCTTCTCCCTAACGTCTTTCTGCTAATTCATTTGCAGTTCTTCACATCCTGCACTCACTGTGTTGGATATTAACAAATACCTTACAGGGGGTGAACAGCTGCCTCATTTCACGTGCGCAGAGGCTATGTTTCAGCACAAGAAAGTTATAAAAAGATTATAGCACTGACTATAGAAATAAGGGATCGTTACACCAAAAAGTGTTAGCAGAAAAAGAGATGTCTACAATGTAGGTAATTCCAGAAAAGAATAAATAAAAAATTCATATACCATTGAAATTGTACAAGAAACTTTAAACTTGTAAAACATAATTAGTAGTGCAGATACTGGACACTAAGATCTAACTTTGTGTTGTAACCCAAAGGAAAACACAGGTGGTGATTCCATAGGCCTTACAGTACCATACATGCCCTTGGTCAGTGGCTGATAATGGACTTCTAGTGAGGAGCTGCTTCTACCACCACCTTTGCAATGTCTGGAATATCTCTGACCCTGATAAAACCTAGGCTGAGAGATTTAGTTAGACAACAACTTAAAGCGGTAACTTGCAGCGTGTGGAGGAAGCGAACCGTGAGTGTGCAGTGCAAAGTAGTCAAAGATCCTTTGGGATGAAGAGAGTTAAAATACCTCAAAAGGCAACGATATCTCAAAATGCTTTGCAAACACAGGGAGCTACCAACAGGGGAAGAAAGGTACGAGGTAATGAAAACCAGTACCAATATTAGTAGTGGAACACAAGGGTCCCATGTCCCAACACTAATTTCAGTAGCTCCAAGCCCCTTAGAGGTAAGCATGGCTGCTAAATAAAGACATAACCAATTCAACAGGAGACTGGATGACAACATACATCTTTTTCCTGGATGGTACACTCCTTGCAGTAGTAGGCATCAGACACTCCTGGACCCCCGCAGATCACACAGCGCCCTTGGTACGAGCCATAGTTACACTCATCACATATGCGCACGAGAGTGCAGGGCCGCACGTAGGAGTCACAGATCACACATTTGCCATCACCTGCAAGCACAGCAGAGCCTTCGGTTACAGAATGTCCTCTTCTCCACCCCCACATCAAAGAGGAAAAACTTCCTAGTCAAAGAACTTGCCTGTACACTCAAATACAATACAACTGAACTGCAGAAATTTATCTTGCAGGCACAGGGTGCAACTTTGTATTTGCACACAGACTTGAGAGGAACAAGGGCCAGTAGCCTGCAATATTTGAGGTTTTTTATTTATTCATGCATTCACAATCAGAGAAGAAATCCCAAGTTACTTCTGTGATTAGCCAACACCTGCTTATATGATACCATTACTTTTACTCTAGAACTTTTCCTGAATTTTTCACTTGTGAAAAAAATGCTGGACTGACAGGACTAGTGTCCTTACCTACATAGAAGCAGCAGTGTAAGCTTCTCCCACAGTGCCACATCGACAAAAGTCTGGAGTTACTATCCTCAAAGAGATGAGATAAGAGATTGTACTCGTGGTCTCTTTAATACTTCATCTGTGAGAAGGCCAAAGAAAGGGCAAACTGGCATAAACAGCCATTTCACAAAAGTTGCTCTTGCTTTCTCACAAGGAACTGAGTGAAATT
Organism: Gavia stellata; assembly: GCF_030936135.1. Lineage (NCBI taxonomy): Eukaryota > Metazoa > Chordata > Aves > Gaviiformes > Gaviidae > Gavia > Gavia stellata. Next base: position 56,399,522 of record NC_082597.1, on the reverse strand, counting down.
CAAGTACTCATATCATACAGGCAAGCAGCCATCAGATGCCATTGACAGCCTCTGCTGTCCTGGACCCTATCCAAAACACTGACCTAGGGATGAAAGGCTTCATATCCTATTACCAGTTCCCAAGGCATCTAATCCTGACTCCCACAAACAGCTCATCTAACCTGCTCTTAAATCTCCAGCACGACAGCCCTCAACTACTACCAATGGGAAACCGTTTCACTGCTGAGTGCTCTTGAAAACAATCTTGTTGCTTCAGACTGTTTTTCTCCCCACTTTGCTTATTTTCATATTATTTTTGAGTCACAAACTAGTCATCTTCTTTGTTCTGTTCCCCTACAAGGATCCAATGACAGATCATACTCTTTCTTCCCTTCTACAGTTGAGCACTCACATTTGATTCTGTGGGGGTTTTTTTCCACTCTAACTCTAGATGTTCTGCCCCACCACCATTTCTTATTCTCCTAGGTGCTGAAGGGAACCTTTCTCAAGATGTGAAGAACTCAGATTCCAAAAACACATATATTTTTTTCCTGCTTTGAAATGATCAGGCTGGTCATTTTGTACTACGGATTACAAGGAATCAATCAAGAAGTCACTGTAGCCTCAGCTACTGAAAATGCTGGCAGCATATACTCCAGAACAGTACGCATTTGTGTGACAATCTATTTGAGCACGTGACTTTTTAAGCATTCATTGATTTACAATTGCAATACACAAGTAACTCTTCCCATCTCAAAGAGTGACATCAAGTTCATGGTTAAAGCAAAAATAGAATCCAAAACCCAAATCCAAACTGTATGCTCTAAGCACACCATGTTCTCAAGCAACTATATGTAGAAGCTATACTTACATTTTTCACAAAGTCTTCCAATTGCTGTAAGAAGAAAAAGAAGAAAAAAAAATATTTGAGGCAGAAGCAGGAGAAAAATATAAGTAACTACAATCTTGAATGTCAAATAATTATCTTCTGCAGTGTGCAGCCTTTAAAAAAAAAAGTAAACCACAGAAACAGTTTGAGCATAAATACAATCATATTTATGGTAAACAATATATATCCTCCTGGATACATTTACCAAGATCAAAGTTTAGATGCACTGTAAATTCACAATGATACCCACTGACAGTAAGAAAACCTACATTCATTATTCCATTTCAAACGCAGCCAATATACCTGATCGATGGAAATCCTACACATGAGTCTTGGCATAGCTTTTACACTGGTCTTAATGAGAAAAAAACCAAAAAATCAAGTGTTTATTTGATTTAAGGCAGCCCAAATACCTTCTTCACTTCAGAACAGGAAGGTAGTTAAATGTATCTTAGAAGTCTTGTCACTTGTCTAGGAAACTCACAACAATGACATCAGTAACTTGGATAAATGCCATAAATATCAAGTTCTAAAGACCAGATGTCCTCATTCACAAAGACTAAACAGTGATTCAGTTGGCGTTTGAGACTTAAATTATTCTTCAGACTGGAAACAAATTTTCAACATAGACAGGCTGTTAGCTGCATTAACTATTCTAAAAAGAAGTTTCCTATGGACAGTGCAGCTGAATATTTTGTGTTTACAATTCTTTCAGAAAATTGCATGTTAAATTTGCTTTTCCAAGAAGTGAAAAAAATCTGGAAGAGGTATCTCGGCTTCTAATCTTGCATAAGACTTCTTTAAGACTTAGCGGGGCAAATTCTGACCCAAGTGACAGGAATAAAGCTCATTATCTGTATACAGGTATAACCTGGAAGATAATTTTAGCTTGCAGCCAGAAAAATGCTCCCAGTGCTGGCTGAAGCCTTCAGCCATTCTCCTGGCTGCACTGGTATGGCCAAGGCAACAGGAATAAAGCACACTAAAATAGTATTTTTCTAAGTACAGCCATCAACTTCACCTGCCTTTTCCCCCACCTGAGGAACACGAGGCTGCGGTTACGCACGCGTTAAAGCCATTCAGCTCTACTGAGAGGCACCCAGGAGCACCTGCCCGGCAGGACGGACCCCCGGAGGAAACACCCAGCACAGGGTTAGCGCCAGGGGCCTTCCTTACAGAGCCTCCTCTCCCACTGCAAGGGAAGAGCCCATAAAACACGGCAGCACATCAAAATAAAAGTGAAATAAAACAGGGAGGGAGGAGCAAGGCGGGCGCTCCTCCCCCCCGCCAGGCCTAACAGCCGCGCGCGCGCCTAACGGCCACTAACGGCACACTCGCGCGCTTCCCCCTCGCCCCGAGGCGGAGAGACGGTAAGGGGGGGATCCCGCCGGGACTCACCCACGCCCGCCTGCTTGCGGCAGAAGATGAGGTCCGGGTGGTGCTTGGCCATGGCGACGCGACACCCGCCTGGCGCTACCGCCCCGCGCGCTCACCTCCGACCCGCGCTCCCCACCGCCCCCGGTCCTGGCTGGGGTGAGGGAAGCGCGGGTCGAAGCGCCGCCCCGAACGGGAACGCCGGAGCGCCATGGCGCGGAGGGCTGCTGAGAAAACTCTTGCGCGCCGCCGCTGCACCCTTAACTTTCCCCCGCCCAGGGGAAACCCGCGTCGCGGCCCGTGGCCCTCTTCTTGGACGTGATACCTCCCTGCCAGGACCGGCGCGGCCCCGCCCCACGGCGTCCCCGCCCGCGCGCCGGAGGTTTGAAAGGGGCCGCGTGACGCCATCGGAGTGCGACTTCATCTTTGTCAGTGAACAAAATGGCGCCGTACTGCGTCCTGGCGGCTCGGTTGCGGGTGAGTGGGGTGGCGGGGGCGGGCGGCGCGGTGGCGGGCGGGGCGGGTGGGAGGGAGCCGCGGCGGGGCCAGGGCTGTTACCCGCCGGACGGGCGGGCGGCCGCAGCCTCCGGTGCGGGCCGTCCTCGCCTGTCCCCGCCTCCGCGTGTAGGTCAGAGTGTCCCCGGCGCGGCCCAGCGCCCCGTTTCCATGGCGATGGTGGGGCGGCCGCGGCGGCAGTGCGGCCGCCTCTCGGGCCCCGGGGCAGGGCGCCTCCCGCCGCCGGGCCCGGCCGGCCCTCAAGGTGAGCGCAAGGTGAACGCGGTGGAGGGGACGCGGCCTGGCCCTGCTGCTTCCCCCGCCCCGTCTGGACCCCGCCTCAGCGGGCCGGGGTCGCTGTCAAACCCCGGGCCCGCCGGGGCGGTGAGCCTGAGGACATGGGTCCTAATGACGAAATAAAACGCTTTTCCCGGGGGCTTGCTTTCTTCTTACTCTCGTCTTCTATTTTTTCCCCTTATCAGCGTGCAGCAGCACAAGGTGACTCCTCATTGTGTGAGTGAGCGCAAAGACTTGCTGTCTTTTGGCTGCTTTGCTTCAAAAATCCTGCTTTTAATATACACAGAGGCCCCTGGATGAAAAAGATGCCAGGGTCTATATAAATGGGACCTAGGAAGATTGAAAAAGCAGCCTGGACAGGCACGTAAACTGCCTTTTTTTCCAGGGCAGTGACAGTGATTCTCATAGTCTTCTCTATCATGACCTCTAAAAATCACATCTGCTTGTAATATGAGCCCGCCACAGAGATTCTCTTACTCGAGACATTATTGTATTTAATGTGTACTTAATAATAAAGATTTCATGATCTTTTAAAGCCTGGAAGGCAAATATCAGGATGCAGTTTTCTTTTTTCAGGGCTGCTTACAGGGATAAGGAAGCCTGTGCTCCCCTTAATAAAGTATGTGATGAAGTCAGGCAATTTAACTTCTCAGTTTGCCATTTGTGACCTTGGCCAACATGTTCCCTTTTCTTAGGGAGCTGAAGTAAGAACTTGGCTTCTAGAATTCTGCAAGTACTTTGTGAAACTTAATTAATATTTTGTATTATTTCCTTACTGTAGAGGTAGGTGTTTTAGTAAAGTATAGCTTTTCTTAATTTAAGCAAAAGTTACAGAATAACACCATTTCAGTTAACTTGGTATATTAATTCTTAATTGTTAAATAGTTTTTAATTTGTACTTTGAACAAAAATGACTACTCATAAAATGAAGGCAAATCTTTTATTAGGATAATGAATTAGTTCTCATTTTATGGTGTGTCATTGCATGAGAACAAGCAATCATTTGCTAAAATTTATATTGTATAATGTAAAACAAAGGCTGTGCTAGCACAGTGAATATGGGGAATTTAGTATTCTGTGAGGCTGTACCCTTCTAAGGCTCAGGGTACATGTTTTTTTTTTCCCTGTGAAGAACTAAAGCTGGGATGGTAATCAAACATGCTTCTAGGTGATCTCTTTAGGAGGGAAATTTTTTTTTTGCACATATGTAGCATATGTGCACGTATTTTGCACACACGAATGTGAGAATCACCTTGCCAATCACTGTGGTAGTGCCAGCATTGACCATGGCACATGTTATTAGTATTGGTTCTACTTATCTCCCATCCTAGAACTGTTTTGGAATTGGAACTGCATAGGAAGCTTACCTCTGAGGGAACTAAATTGGAATTAGCCTGGTTCAAGCTGGCTGTCCTATTTAAAGTACAATTCTTCTAATAGCCTCAGAGGGTCAAGATCTTTTTCATGCCAATCTGAGAGATGCTCTTAGTAGCATCCCATTTCTTGAGCCACATTGGCTGAGGATTGACTGAATGAGTAGTATTGTAAAACTCTAAACTATCTGAAGTATCAGGGTTTTATTGAAGGCCTTGTAGGTAAGTGCTGAAATTATGTATGGGAATCTTTGTGTATGTGGCAAAATGCAGTTTTGGCTAGAGCTAAACTGGCCTTCAGAACCCTAATTTTGGTTGCTCTTTGGAGGTGGGTCTAGAAAATTAGACTGTATTTACAATTTGATTTTACCACACTGTTTTTTTTTAGGCTGAATCGTGGTGAATGTTGGAAACTTGGCCAGTGTTACTAGATCTGGGAGGATGAGGAAAGATGGTATTTTGGGTTTCAGCTAGGATTTCTAGGACTCATTTCCCAGATAGAAGTGCATGTAGCACAGTTGCTACTCTTTTGAACACGAGCTTTTGCTTACTGGACTTGTCTACCATATCTGCTGCCAAAATGTAAGTTAGTTTCTGAATTCAGACTTCCCTTGCATCTGGACCATTCACTGTAGTGAGCTAGATGCAAGATAGCTAGCTTTGTGAGATGAGCTTTTAAAATCTACGAAGATAAATGTTGGCTTCCTTACGGAGATTTCAAAAATAATGACTTATATAATAGGCTGGCTTTTTCATGTCTTTTAAGGAAGCTTTTCATCTGCCAAAATACCGATAGACTGTAATGATTACTGCCATTTCTTTTAGTGAAATCTGAGTAAGGACACTCCAGTGCTGGGATGACAAATTCAGTGCCAGATGAGGAGATCACTTGGCAGCTGTTTGCTGGGTGGTCAGTCTGGAATTTAATGGTTCCTGGATAAAAGGGAAAATGTATAGATTGCTGGCTGCCTGCTTCTCTTGGCCATTGGTCTCAAGGCACTTCTCACTACTCAGTAAAAAAAAACCACCATAGAAGCCCCCCAAACCACCTACTATTTCAGGGAAGAGTGAGAGGGAATGAAGCTGGAAACTGTTAGGCTTGTGGCTTTTCCTTAATCTTGTAGTTCTGCCACCCCATTTCGACGATACAGTAGAAGAGGGATAGGCATGGAGAATCAACAAGTGTGATCAGTGATATATTGTAGAGTCTTTATGAGAAGAGTGTATGCTGTTGCTCATTGCTGGTGATGGATCCTTAGGCTTGTTGGGTGCCAACATGAGAACAACTGTATTGAATCAAATTAATTTCCAACAGAGTAAAGATGTGGATGAGATTTAGATCCCAGTAAAGTGAAGATAGCTCTCTTTTAAAAGGTGCCTTTTAAAAGTCTTATGTAGACAAAAATGATTCTCCAGTCTTCTGAAACTGATCGGCCTCAGTGATCATTTTTAACCCGGTCTTCCTGGTCATCGCAGAAACAGACGTTTAGTTTTCCAAAGTTCTCTTGCCATGTCCAGATGGGATCCTTCACCTCAAACATGCTCATTTCTCTCCCTTCCCACTTCTGGTAGCCTGAAGTTGTGGTCAAGCAGAAGTCAACTACTTTGTATCGCTACTTCTGTGACTACCATTTGAATATTTGTATAGTATTTGAATAAATACTAAATTTCACCGAGCCATTTAATGAATTAAAAAGGTACATAGATATGTGTGTGTTCAAACAGAAAAGATTTTGTCTGAATTTTATCTGGCATGTTTCTTTGCGCGTCTTTTTGGAGAGCCCTGCTTCAGCTTTTTATCATAGTCAGCTTTGGTCCCAGGCAAGACTAGAATGCTATGAAGTCTCTGCCATTGCTTTAATTTGCAAATCTGTTCTCCTTCTGTACTCTGAATTATGGTGAAATTTATCTTTCAGTTTACTGGGTGACATGGAGGAGCTCCATTAATCAATTATGCTACAGGGTTAGTTTGGGGAGAAAAAGAAGGAATTGCCACATTAAAAAAAAATACCTTTCCTGGTCTGGGGAATAGATTGTTATTTTTCCATGAACGTTGAGGAAATCCCTCGGTGGTTTTTCCAGCCACTCCAGCAGTTGGAGACTTTTACAAGATAATAGATATCTGGTAAGGTAAAGACAACGTTGTCCATAGCATTAATTGTGCTGGGTAAATGCTTAAGGGGGCGGGGAAAGCCAGAACAAAACAAATACAGAAGTTACATAGCTACTAGGTAAAGAGCACGTTATGTATGTTAAACTATGAGAAGCTGGGTGGCTTTTGGTTTTTTGGTTTTGGGGTTTTTTTGTGGTGGTGGTTTTTTTTTTTTTTTGCTGGTGGAGGAAGGAAAAGTCTCACCTCTGACACCTGTGATACGTTCTGGAAGTTCTAAACTAAAGTGAAATTTGATGACTGGGTTTCATTGGCACTTCTGGAAGAGCAGTGCCCTCTCTTGTACTGCCATGTTACTTCAGATTTTCTTTAATGAAAATGGTGTGCAGCTGTTGTGGGTCTGTATTGCTCTTACTGAAAGCTACATATCTAATAGCTTAGGACTGTTCGGTAAAAAAAACAAACTACACTTTTATTGCTAGTGTGCTGGTTATTATGATCTCACCTAGATTTCCTGAACTTTTTATTGTGTAAGATACTAACAAATGCTATCAAAAGGACAATAAAACAAGAGATTTGGATAAAAATTGGTGACATCTCATTGATCGTAATTATTTCAGGCAATGTTTTCAGTGCTGGTAACAAGAAAACTGGAAAAAATATTCACAAGGAAAAATTAAAAATGCTTGAACAGATCTAAAGAATTGACTAACATTTTTGATAACACAAAAACAGTTGTTGGTAGTGTGATTTTGTTCTGCGCAAGGAGTATTTGCTGATTTATAGTTATATATATAAAAGGGATATTTAGTGCAATAACGCTATGTTTATTAACCTGTCCTTATCAAAACCTTGTAATGCTAAAGTAGAGGATTAATAGAAAAAAAAAGGATTAAGATTAAACTGTAATATTGGAGGAGGAATAACTGTGAACTCTTGTCTTCAGTCTGTTTCCAGACTTCTAGTACCGATGACTGAGACTTTCAAAGGATGTAAGAAATGCATGTGCCAAATCCTTGGAAGTTTTTATGGAGGCTGCCCTCTGACTCAGTTTTCAAAGCTGTGCAAGAGCCTTTTAACCCTGGGCACTGACCTGTCTCTTCTAGGTCAGGTGCTGTAAAGGTGTCTCACCTGCTCTTCTCCCATGTTCCAGGGAACTGTCTCTTCTAGGTCAGGTGCTGTAAAGGTGTCTCACCTGCTCTTCTCCCATGTTCCAGGGAACTGTCTCTTCTAGGTCAGGTGCTGTAAAGGTGTCTCACCTGCTCTTCTCCCATGTTCCAGGGAACTGTTTCACTGTGGAGGCTGCCAAGTGAAATTTGGGCATTTTTTTTCAATGGCATTTTCTACTGATGTGTTCAGCTGACCCTATAGTTCATCTGTCCTGCTGTTAACTCACCTGTAGGGCAAGTGCAAGGCTTTTCATAGGGGAAAGGTGAGGTTGCCTTTGAGAGAGTGAAGAGAAATAGCACATGGACCTGTGCAGCCAGGTTGGTGAAGCTGATGTGTTTGTTCCACATCTTGGCGCTCTCCTGCTCTGCGTTACATTGTAGATCAGGCACGTACATCAAAGTCACTCTAACTAGCATTGAAATGTGGCCCACCTTATGTGAAAATATAATAACTTTTGTAACAGTATGCAGGGACCCTGAGTAGGGAACTTAGTATGTGATGGTGGAACAGACAGGTATCTACTCAGTCCCATACTGTGTCACCTGCCAGTCCTTTAATATAAACTCAGTACCACTGAGCAAATACAAACCTAGGGTTAGCTTGCTTTGGAAACTGCATAGGTTCTTCTCTACCATGGCTGTAATATCTCAGGAGTATAGCAAACTGGTGTTTGCTTAAGAATTATTTCAGCATTGCCTGAAAGCAGATTTCTCACTGAAAGCAAAAGGCATCTGGTCCTATAAATAGAAATGTAAAATAATTTGGTAAATGCTACCTGTTCTGGGTAACCTGGTGTCTCACTGTTTAATGTAATGCGCAGTATTGCATGATCAAATGTTCATTGGGTGCCTTTAAAAACCTTTGCAATTTTTCTGTTCCTCAGCCTGTAAAATCCTGGGAATAATAACTGAAAAACAATTGGTTTATTGATATGTTACAGGAATTCAGTCTGCAAGGTTCTGGTGCTAATACTCTCCTTTTTCTAGCATGTCTTGAATAGTGGGATACGACACTACCATGTTGCTCCTGTCCTGTGCCAGCGGGCCAAGGTGGCCATGAGCCACTTTGAGCCTAATGAACACATAAATTATGAAAAGCTGGAGAAGAACATCAACATTGTCCGTAAGAGGTAAGAGGGGAAGAGGTGAGGGGTCAATGTGCAGAATTTAGCTCTGCAGTGACAGGAGAGGAGGAAGAAAATGTCGTGGGGCCCTGGCATAGGGAATATTTAGTAGGGAGAGCAGCTTTGAGCAGTGGCAGTTGCAAATGTATGCAGCATGAGTTGTAGTGTCTCCACATAGTGGTGGGGCACTGTGGGAAGGGTTGAAGGTTATGATGAAGCACTGCGACATGCAGAGAACCAGGCCAGTGCAGAGGAGGTGCTAGAAAGGGCTCTGTCCTTTTTGTTTAATGTCCTCTTTGAGGAGCCTTCATATTGGCCATTGCTCCTTTTCGGGGAAGCAGTGCATGGACAGTGGTCAGTACAGGCTAATGCTCCTTTGCACTGTGTTTCGACAGTGAATGTTCTCCTGTGTTCCACTGTGGGCATTAGGCACAGAAAGGAGGGCTAGGAATTCATAGCATATGTAAACATAGTGACCTTAATCTGCTGATACAGGCATGTGTGCCTGCTAAGTCATCATTCCTGCTCCACTTACCTCGGCAGTGGTTTGTATGACATGTCCTTCAGTCTTTGAGTCCTCTGTTAAATGCAGTAGCTCTCATTTCAAGTCATTATATATACTTAGTTACTTCTCAGAAGATCTCACCACTGACATAAATAGGTTCCTCAACTGATACAGCTGCAAGATGAAAGGTCTGAAGTCATGAAACTCCACTTAGTTGTGCTTACTTTCTGTGGGATCTGGTATTTGTGAATTGAGTCTGTCCTCTGTCTCACCTCCACATTTCCTGTCCTGAGGTACGACTCAAGAAATGAGCAGAGTCAATGTTTCTTCTGTTGTATAGGAAGATTATAAAAGACAGCATAAAGTGACATCAATCCATATACTTTTGAACTTTCTGGGCTGAGCCCTTGTTTTAGCTGGTTGCTAGTTGATATTGTAATGCTGTAAGAAGAGCATGCAGGTTTCTGTGTGTTAATAGGTCTTAACAGTCCGAGTGATATAGGGAAGCATTCTCTTTCATGCTTAAAAGGGCAAATGTTGAAGTACACAAGATGCAGATACTAAAATTCTTCTCTGCAGGCTTGACCGTCCCCTGACCTTGTCTGAGAAGATTGTATATGGACACCTGGATGACCCAGCAAAACAGGAGATTGAGCGGGGCAAGACCTATCTGCGCTTACGGCCAGACCGCGTGGCCATGCAGGATGCCACTGCTCAGATGGCAATGCTACAGTTCATCAGCAGTGGGCTGCCAAAAGTGGCTGTGCCTTCCACCATCCACTGTGATCACCTCATTGAAGCCCAGTCAGGTGGTGAAAAGGATCTTCGAAGAGCCAAGGTCACTATTGCAGAGACTTAAATTCTGTCTGTTTGAAAGCCTCTTTCCAGTCAAAGGAAGAGGTTTTTTATTTTCTTTTTTCCCGGAAGGACATCCATGAATCAGATATGGTAACAGATTGTCTGTGGTGGTCAGCTCTGTAGATAGATCAGATGCAGCAAAGAAACAGAGTAAACAGATCTCTGGGAGTTTTTCAGCTGAAATTCATCCATTACGTTGTTTAAAGGACCATGAATGTAGGAAAAGCTAGTCTTAATCTGTTAGTGATGGAAGGCCAGGTCATATGTGTGTTCTGGAGAGTGAGAAGATATTTCAGCTAAGGGAAGAGGAAAAACCATTTCAAAGGGAGAAAAAGGAAGATAGTTTACTGTAGAAAGTTATGCTCTTTATGCCGCAGTATGGCAATGTGAAAAACTTCCTGAACATATGCCTGCATTGCACTGGTGTATCCTGTGAGGGGGGAGCACATAACTACTTCTGTTTCCCAAACCATTTGCTAGTGATTAGCTGAAGAACACTTAACTGAAGCATGTGCAGCTTTCAGGGCTAGCGAGGGTAGGTATAAATGTGTATAGAAGCATGGAGGATGTTGGGTTTTATTTGGGAATTTCAATGTATAATTTGTCCAACTGCTGATTCACTGCCTTTTTTAAATATCCTGCTCACTGTTTTACTGCTTATACCTCCATAGGGACTTCTGTTAAATATAGACACATTCACCTCTGTTCTACATACCACAATGTATCTGCCAAGGAAGAACATGCTCTTAGCATAGTAGGGAGGTGGGGGAAATCTTGTTACTCTAAGTGGACCTAGCCTAAGTCCACTGTCAGATCCAGGAGGAATTGTGCCTCGGATATTAATACCAAAATTTACAAACAGTAAACACTTTGCGGGGGCTCAGCTGCATTTTAAGGTTTTTAGTCCATATCTATTCTCAGAAACTCCTGATGTTGAAGTAACCGCTTTGGCTTCCTCCTTCAGGCCACAGTAAAGCAACTTGCACTACTCAGGAGCGAATTCAGGGAGTTCTTACTCCGCTTGTCTCAGTCCTAAGTTGTGCCCAAGTTGTGCGATTAAGAATTTGGGACTTACTAAATAAGACAGTTTCTTTTCTTCCCTTCCCCTCCTGTCTTCCCCTTCCCCCTATTCTTCCATTTGTTCTCTGTAGTGCAATTATATTCACTGCAGCCCTGAGCTGAGCCGAGTCCCTCCTTTGCCATCCGCTCTGAGCAGAGCAAGTGAAGGTCCTGCCTTCTTCTGACTGGGTTCTGCTTCTGCTGCCGCCACTTGGCACGCAATGAATGCTGGCAGGCCAGGGGGTGGTTTGGATCTGCTCCTGGCACATCAGCATGCTTTACTGGGGGAGGGATGCACAAACAGAGTGAAGTGACCCGACTCCCAGTGGAAAATGAGGCTTAAAGAACTGCTGCTGCCTCATGGGAAACTTCAGCAAATGTGTGCTGAGACAATTCTTCCATTATCTCCAGTTTCCCCTTTCTCTTTATTCTGAAGCATAGCTGCATGAGAACAGTCTTTAAGAAAGTCTGTCCTCCTAGTGCTTATCTTATCTACTCTGCCACTCCTCTGCCAAGAACTATCAGGACATAACAGTGTCATACTTCCTTGGCAACCATGGTTATTCTCACAAGCAATTTTCACGGTGTGACCTCCACCAATAACAGTGATAGTGCAGCAAGAAAGGCAGCATTGTGTGAGTCTTAAACAGCGGACTTGGTAGAATGAGAAATGACACCCACCAACTCCCCTGGCAGCGAGCAACTTCCAGTTCTGTTTCTTAATCTGTAAAAATAAAGCCAAAATTATTATCTAAGGGGTTTGAAATGTCTGCAAAGCATCTGTAAAGCAAAAGGAACAGCTGGTAGAGAAGGAAGGAACAGCTAGAAGAAGAGAGGGAAACAGGTTAAAAAAACCAAAACAACCCCGAGAATACAAGAAATGAGCAGAGCATTTTTAAATGCCTTATTGGCAGGGTTTTCCTTTAATTGTGCTATTTCCCTTGTGCTGTTTGGAATTGGAAACTGAAAAAGATGCCTTAGTAGAGCTGTAGGTTGGATGAAATTAAATGGCCTGTTACAAATTACTGGCAAACAGCCTTGATCTCTTTCGGTTTTAAGAGTGATGTGCACCTCCCTCTAGCTGCTACAAAACTCTGGAGCAAACTACACACAGGCACGGGAGGGAAGGGAGTGTGTTTGAATGAGCTCTTGAGGTATGGAAGAACAAAATGTGTTACTAATACAATGCATTTCCCTGCGTGAACAGGACATAAACCAGGAGGTATACAATTTTCTAGCAACGGCTGGTGCCAAGTATGGAGTGGGATTCTGGAAACCTGGGTCGGGAATCATTCACCAGGTAAAGTGTGTGTGTGTGTTTGCCATCTTTGAATGTGGCAGTGGCTCTTTTACCTTATGGTGAAGAGAGAGCTCAAGTGCAAACAATTGGAGAATTTCACCAGCTTAGGGAAACAACTTGCTTTCCTTGAGGTGGGTGAGGTTTCTTGCTCGCTCTCTCTCAGTTATCTTGACAACAGTGGTTTTTCTCAAAGGTTATTTTGGTCAAACTGTAACCTGATACATGATTAGGTAGTGCCAACAGCATGCCATGTAAATCATGGAAGCTTGAAATGTCTTAACTGCTTGTGGGCTGGCTCCTCTTGGTACGATTGGGACAGTAAGGTGATGCCATGAAGCTGGCTACATAGGGCCAATGTGAATTGCTTTTGGTAGTAAGGAAAGCAGCTTTGGGAACCTTTTTTTTTTTAGGGTTATTTTGTATGCGTTTTGTTCTGTAAAAACCGGGAAGGTATATAAGGACACCAAACAGAGCAGCTTACTTTAAGTACTCAAGAATGGCAACATGTAACGAGTTGCTATGTGAACAGAATAAAATGCAAAACAGTTTTCAACCATTTTGAAGTATCAGATCCTCTTGTTATAGCATTTGCACCTTAAAAGAATATGACTGTCCCAAGATAACTTACCACTTAATGAAGCTTTTTATTTTTTAAAACCAACACCTCTGGCAGGATTTCCCTAACTTGCTCTTGGTTGATTTGCTTTGTGGATCCAGTAGACATTTTTCATTGTTCCTCTGAGTCGCAGGCAGTAAAAATTGAAGTGCAGCATGAAGCAAAAGGAGCGGAGAGATGAATGGATGATTGGTAAGCATCCTGTCAGCAGGGAACTTTGTGACCAGGTGCAGTCAAGAGCTCTCTGCTGTTTTCTTAGCTACAAAATGAGTTACTAAGATTACTTTAACTTGGTGTGACACAACACAAGAGAAAGGAAATAGAACAGGTGGACTCTCCAAAAGGTTGTGAGAACACCTCAGGTCATTTGTGCTCTGAAACCCCTCGTAACATCCATGCCGTAGTTACCAGCTTTCTTGTGGCTGACTTTCTCTGGCTGGAGAAAATTGGTCAGGTTGTATAGCTTCAGAGTCTAATTCTGTCAAAGTGAGTCCTTGAAAGTGACCTTTCTTGCACAAGTGTATTAATATGAGCTACAAGCAAATAAAGCTGGAAGTACTAGAGGCAAAACCTTGGTCTTCTCAATAAAGGACCACCTTGGTTCTGTACAAACTGTTCTGTAATGCACGTGCTGTGAGTTCTGCGCTTCACAGAAAGTTCTGCGCTTCACAGAAAGGCTGTCCATAACGTTAGTAAGGCACGTACGCAATGAGAAGTTCATTAGCTTGTGCTCTACTGTTTTGCTACCATAGAAAACTCATAATTTTTCATTAAATAACTGTTCTGTGGCTTTGGTAGTAGTTGAAGAGTCTTGCGTGGAATCAATAGCAGCAGTAAGGGAAGGGTAGCCTCTTGGTGTTTTTGTGAGGGATTCTACGTGATTAGGTTTTGGCTGGCAGCATGGTTCGGAGGAGCCTGTTGGTATTCTACTGCTGTGGGAGCATAAAGTCTGTGAAAGGTCTCACTAGCATTGGATAGCTGAACTGGCTTGCTCAGCAGTTGATCAAGGGTTTGGAGACTACGGAACAGACTCTTGAGCCCTAATAAAGGTGGCACCTTAGCAAAAGCCTAAACTGGAAGGAAAGAGTCTTCTAGAGAAAAAGCGGAGATAATTTTTAAAGTTTTCTTACTATACTGGGTTGAGCTGGGATCCTTGGGCTGAGACTTGGTACCTTGTTCTGTCATTACATTCTCCACAAGGAGTTTGAAACACAAGCGAATTTACAATCCAGAACAAATTCAATTACTTTCTTGCTACTGAAATCTGCAAATACAAACTAATCTAAATTCTTTTTCTTGTATTCTTTCTTGCTGCCTTCCCCCTCCTTTCCCAGCAATCAGTCAAGCAAACAATCCATTTTTATTTTCAGATCATTCTGGAGAACTACTCCTACCCTGGGGTTATGCTGATTGGCACAGATTCACACACCCCCAATGGAGGTGGCTTGGGCGGAATCTGCATTGGTGTGGGTGGAGCTGATGCTGTAGATGTCATGGCAGGAATCCCTTGGGAGCTCAAATGCCCAAAGGTAGGAGCAAAACGATACTAATCTTTGATGTGAAGGGTGAGATATAAGATATGTAAGAAATGTTGATTTTCAGGCACTATGTCTGTAAGGCACTATATACCATTACAGTCTTGTTTGTAATCACACCCTGGCTTAAACAGCTGTTCATTGGCAGCTCTGAGTTTCCATTTCCAGCCTTTTTATTCAGGGACTGAGAGCGATAGGTGAGTAGTGATCTCCTTTCAGTTGGCCCTGTCATTGGTTTCAGCCCTTGTGCATGCAGTCTGATACTTCAGGACTTTCTCCTTTTTTGGTATTGTGACCACCCAGATTCTTAGGAAAAATTCTGAAGAATTGTTTTGGCTGGTGAAAGGAAATGGTGTCGGTATATTTATATTTTTTTTTTTCCATTAATATTGCTCAGGTTATTGGTGTAAAATTGACTGGCAAGCTTTCAGGCTGGAGTTCTCCTAAAGATGTGATCCTGAAAGTGGCTGGCATCCTCACTGTCAAGGGTGGAACAGGTGCCATCATCGAATACCATGGGCCTGGTGTGGATTCCATCTCTTGCACTGGTAAGACAATGCGAATCTCTTATCTGGAGTAGATTGTTGTTGAAGCTGGCTGTTGAGTTTTCTGGGGAGGCTCTGAAGGGAATTGGGCAAGAAGTGCTAAATGTTCCTCTTAGCTTGGCCAGGTGATAAGTACATGGCAAACCGGGAGAGTGAGAGTGGTGTAACAAGATAGCACTCCCTCTTGGTGAAAATGTGACCTCTCTCTGTTGAATCTTCTTATGACTTTGAGAACACTGAATTGTTAATTGTGAAGAATCCTGTAAGATGGTGTGTCAGGGTAAGAGTAAGGGTGGAGGTATTCTGATGTGAGCTTAGAGGATGGAGATGTCAGAGATAAAGGATGACATTTTCATTTCAGCCTAAAATAGGCTGTGGATAGAGGAAGGAAACAGGTTGAAGGGGGTACATGTGTGACAGCTGCTAAAGAAAAAACTTTTTAGAAGAGCAGGGCAGAGGGGAGACCAGAAAGCAGCAGTTTGTAACACACAGTCTTACACTAGCTAATTGTGAGTCTTGGGTGCTGAATTTGAACAAGCAAAAATTCCAGTTGTCTGTAATGATGCTAGTTAGGACCAAATTATGGCAAGTGTCCCTTCCTTTGGCTTGAAGTGCAGCCTTCAAGCTAGGCTTCTCTCCATTTGCATGGTTTGGCTACAACTTGGAATATTTGGTTTTACAAACTGAGAGCAATTTGGGGTTTTTCTTCTGTGAAATCAGAGGAACTTGGCCTGTGATATCTGCTTCTAGCTCGTTAAAGGTAAACCAGCAGCTTCTACAGCTTCATTGCTGTGTCCTTGAAAGGCATGGGTGATCCCAGTGCCATACGCAATTGTTGGGTGGTTTGGTTTTTTTATTGTGTTCCGTCACTGGAAGCTTTTATTCAATCCGTTGAATTTCTCACAAATTTCTGGCTTTTCCAGTAAAGACAAATGAGATGGTAGGGGAGGGACAGGACACTCATTGCAAGTAGCAGACAGACTGCTCACTGCTGCAGATATATTTGGTGCTCAGTGAGACAGGGGGTTCCCTGTCATCCCTTCCAGTATCTGCAAGAATCGGTGTAGCTTTCAGCTCTTTCCTTGCAGAAAAGTCTGGTTGCAGACACTATATCAATCAGAAATGTTAGGGGCTGAGCCAGTCATTATGTAGTCAGTGTGTCCTCCCTGCTGTGCAATTGGGTTTCTGTGGCTAATGCCCTGATCTCTCTTGGCTTTGCTGTCTTTTCCATGGGCCGACTTTTGGAGAATTGGATGGCCTTGGACTTTCTCATTGACCCTGTGGTCTCTTCTCCCACTCCTTCTCTAGGGATGGCAACAATCTGTAACATGGGGGCTGAAATTGGAGCTACCACATCGGTCTTCCCTTACAATGCACGGATGAAGAAATACTTGGGCAAGACTGGGCGAGCTGGTAAGGGGGTTTGGGGGTTGAAGTGGGGAGAAGTGTTGCGTTCAAGTGAAGGTGTATTCTGGGAGCAGCATCCACCTACAGTGGTGTCTGATGTGACTTCTGACCTTGCATAGTCCCGTAGGTCATCTGACACAAGCAGGGAGTCTGTAGATGAAGTGGCTGGGGAAGTATATGGTGGACCCCCTATGTTTAGCCATTCCAAGCTTTTTCTTTTCCCTCATATCTGCTGCACTTTTCAGATCTCCATTCTTTCTCATTCCAGATATAGCTGCGTTGGCGGATGAATTCCAGCAACACTTGGTACCGGATTCTGGTTGTCAGTATGACCAGGTGATAGAAATCAACCTCAGTGAGGTAAGGCTTCCTTGCTTCCCTGCTTGCCATCTTGGATGTTGTGATGTGACTCTGCTTTGTGCGAATGAGGATCAAGCTGGGAGTTTGGTGCAACACCCCTGGTACTGTGCTAGAATGTATGAAAAACACTCAGGTCTGCTTCACTGGCAGCTCCTGCTCCAGTGTTTGTGTAGGAGAATCCTATTTAAACAGCTTCCAGATAGCAGCAAATCAATTCCTTTCATAGCTCTGTGTTTTGGGGTTTTTCTTGGCTACTGTAATTTCTGACTTTGTCACTGTTTCTTAAAGCTGAAACCACATATCAATGGACCTTTCACACCAGACCTGGCGCATCCTGTGTCAGATATTGGTGCTGTGGCAGAAAAGGAGGGCTGGCCTGTTGATATCCGAGTTGGTGGGTAGCATTTGCTCTTTCCTCTGCCTTCATCCTTGTGGCATAAATGTTGCTGTCTTGGGATAAGCAGTTGGTTACATAGCTTGGGATCCAGTACTTTAATTACTGCTGTATATCCTTTGACTTTACTGCAGTGTCATTTCTTCATGGCCGTATGAATTTGCTGGGAAGACTAGTGACCACCTGGGACAGCTGTGTGGGATGAGATCTTGGGATAGTTGGAGGGATTTTAATCTCGAGCAGCAGACAAGTATTTTTCCTTCTTGGAAACTTTTGAATGATTGCGTTGACAGGAATGTTACCTGTTGAAGAGCACCTTTGTTAAAAGTCTGTTGCGTGGATCTGCAAAGATCTGTCAGGAGCATGATTGTCAGTCCTCCCAGCAGTTGGCTGTTGAGCTCTGGGGACATAGTAAAGTTAATACTTGCTGTCCTAAAGAGCAGGCTTGGATATTTATATACTCACTTGTGGGGTGGTAACCTGCTGGCTGGTTTCTCAAGTGTTGTTCACTGGGAGAATGAAAAGGATGCAAATACATTGTAAAGGCCACATCCCAGGTGGTAAATGTATTATTCGATAGTGTTACAAATAGGATCAAGAGCAGTTGTAACTAAAAGAGAATTTATTTTTTGCTGGTTAGTACCAGAATACTGTCAGAATGGTAGAGTATATCCTCATGCGGTCTTCATACTGTAACAAAGGATGCTTTCTTTTCATCTTTTTTTTCATTAC
Organism: Gavia stellata; assembly: GCF_030936135.1. Classification (NCBI taxonomy): domain Eukaryota; kingdom Metazoa; phylum Chordata; class Aves; order Gaviiformes; family Gaviidae; genus Gavia; species Gavia stellata. The sequence goes on along the minus strand of NC_082597.1, from coordinate 56,381,401 downwards.
TTGCCATCTTGATTTGAAGCCTTTCCTGTCTTTGTGGAACAATACCTCTCTGTGGTAATTTACTTAACCAAAGTGCAAGTAGGTGACACTCGGATCTTGTAAAACAATAACCAGACTAATGACCAGGTAGTGTGTTCTGACTGCAACCTCCAAAGCTGGACAAGACATTGCTTGTGACTGCAGCATACTGCTGGGAGGCTTGGCAGTGTTAGCACCTGAAACTGTTTCAGATTCCTTGTCAGCAGAGAAGGTGGTTGTCCCTTGTTTTTTCTGTTGAGAGATGGGTCAGGGAGAACCTTCCCAGAACCGGGGCTGTAGTAACCACTTCCCTGTTTCTGTCAAACACCACAGGCTTGATTGGCAGCTGCACCAACTCCAGCTATGAGGACATGGGACGCTCTGCAGCAGTGGCAAAACAGGCACTAGAGCATGGATTGAAGTGCAAATCTAAGTTCACAATCACACCAGGCTCAGAGCAGATCCGTGCCACCATTGAAAGAGACGGTTATGTGAGTATGGCTGCTCTTTACACTTCCAAATAGTGTTAAACGCTCTTCCAGACAGTACTCAGGAGTCCAGAGGTAACTAATGGAAACCTCTTAAACTTTGTCTTCTGTTGTCACTAGAGGTGCAATTACTGATGTAGTAACCAGCCTTGTGTTACTATGCCTGTGGGTCCTGCTGTCACCTTGGCAGTGTTTTGACCTGATATCTTTACTACCTGGGCATGTAAGAACGGGATTGGAACTGGACAGAGCTGAGACAGCTATCAGGAACTGGGGCCCTGAGGAGATAACAGTATGCATAGCAAGGGATGCCTCATGCTGCTGGGATTCTGTGGATGGCCATGGCTGATAAAGGGCTAGCACACACCTGCAATCCAGTTTTCTCCTTTAAGAACAGTTTAGCATGTGAACAAGCCCTTTGTCAGAAGGTGCTTCCCATTTAAGACTAAACTTACGGCAAAACTCATATTTCATTTAAAAGAGGTGTTTCTGTAGAGGAACCATCACCTACTTTCTCCCCTTTTCTGTGCAGAAAATTATGTTTTAATTAGTTCTAATATTTAGTAAATGTTAGATGCTGTCACAGCATGGGGACCAAGTCTTTACATGGGGGTATGTCCAACCAATGCTTAATGCCTCCTCCAACCAAGTCCACAGTCATACCTTTCCTGAACAGCTGCTCTCTTAATTGAATCGTTTGCTCAACGGACTGAGCAGGCACACACATTTGCCTGCATTTTCACCAATTCTCTCCTTACATAAACAGAAAGTGTGTAGGATATAAATCAGACCAGACACTGCCCTTCAGTCAAATATCTGCGAGTAGCTGGATGGCTCAATTTGAAGTAGGTAGAGAATGGGAGCATCATGGCAAGTCATGTGCCTTTCCCCAGTGTTAACTTACAGCTTTACTGGGATCAAACCCCATGTATTTATAAAGAGACTCAAAACTTGCAAGTGAATCAAGGAGGGGAATTTTCTCAGGCTTGGTGCGTTCTGTTAGAAGACAGGTGTCCTCTTGCCCTGAAAGAGCAAACCCAAAACTTATTCCAGACTTTCTACTAGTAACAAAGTTGTTCTTTGCCCCCAGGCACAAATCCTGCGAGATGTTGGAGGGCTGGTTCTTGCCAACGCTTGTGGGCCATGCATTGGCCAGTGGGACAGGTAAAGTGAAAGACGGACCTCACTCTAGCTTTGTATCTTTTAGCTCCTAAAGTGCTCTGTGAAGCCAAATTCGATTGTAAATATAACACACTGGGAATTAAAAATAAGTGGTTAGAAACCCATTGGCCATAGCTGTCTGATATGCACTGGAGGAGGAGAAACAAAAGACTGCATATTTTTATTGAGCCTTTAGATGAATGAAGCTGCAGAATGGCCACAAGTGTGGCCACACCTGGAGGCTTCTTATAGTAGGCAAAAAATGGGGAGAGAGATTTGTTATCTGTGAGAGGGTGAACTGGAGTTTGTATGGTCCTTTTAAAATAGGAAAAGTGAATTGGTCTAACTTCAATCATTGGAATGGCAGGGAGGAAAATTCCCAATAGAGGGTATGGGAGACATATTCTCATGTGGCTTTGTCATTGCTAATGGTGGGATGTCCAAAAGCAATGTACTTGGTTGATTATTGCTTAGACAGTTAAACAGTGCACAACATGGCCTATGAAAACTACTTGAGGAATCAGTGTCTGACTTGGTTTTACACTGTCCTTGGTTTTGAGTCTGTGCTTGAGGGAGGAAAACATGTCCAGGCACCGATTCATGTTTCCAAAAGATAGTGATTGCTACCAAAAGATAGTGATTGCTACCAAAACCAAGCTGGGGGATTTTAGCAGTGAGACATCTAAAAGCAATATTCCCGTTGGGTTTGATGACCATGTTTGTTTCTTTCACAGGAAGGACATCAAGAAAGGAGAGAAAAACACAATAGTTACGTCCTACAACCGGAATTTCACAGGCCGCAATGATGCCAATCCGGAGACTCATGCATTTGTGACCTCTCCAGAGGTAAGAAACAGCTGGAGGGAGGCTGTGGAATAGTTCAGGGTGTCTTGGGAGCTAATTCCTCTTCCTGCATAAGAGACCTGGTGTAGTTTGGTTTGTAGCTTGGCTGCGGGCTTTGAGACTGTTAGGCACAGGACTTTCAAATAAAGAGATGGGGGTGGAATATGCCTTTAAATTTGTCATTTTCTCTTTCAGATTGTCACAGCTCTGTCCATTGCTGGCACTCTAAAATTTAACCCTGAGACAGATTACCTGACAGGAGCAGATGGGAAGAAGTTTAAACTAGAAGCACCTGATGCAGATGAGCTGCCCAAGCTGGTAACTGCTTGCTGAGGAGATGGAGGGAGGGAAGGCCTGTCACTAGTAATGTTTTATATGTAGTAAGGGAACTTTCATGCATTGGCCTCTTCCTTAGTGTTAAAGCTAGAACAGGTGCAGTTGCCTGTATTGGCTTGTTCTCTTCATCTGCTGTTGGGGATGGCTGAGGCTGATGATTTTCCTTTCTTCTTTGGAAGGAGTTTGACCCAGGCCAGGACACCTATCAGTATCCTCCCAAGGACGGCAGTGGGCAGCATGTGGATGTGAGCCCCACCAGCCAGCGCCTCCAGCTTCTTGAGCCCTTTGATAAGTGGGATGGCAAGGATCTAGAAGACATGCTGATCCTCATCAAGGTCAGGAGCAAAATGGGGGAACACCAGCTATGACAGGACTGCTCAAACAGGGGTTTGCATATCAATTGCTAGAAGCTTTGTATGTGCCTTTGAGCCATCTGTGATTCCCGACCCTACAACCACATTGTTATGGAAAGTGAAGCAAGGGTCTTCCTTCCAGGTGTTGTTTCCTTCTGGTACTTCTTTCTATTGTAACTAAGAGACCTTTCTCCTTTGGGCTAGGGGTTAGCTAATACCATGAAAAATGAAGCTTATTATACCAGGTAATACAATCCTACCCATACCATGCAGTTTGCAGAATTGGTGCCAGTTACAACCTGCAGCAGAAAGGTGGATGGGTTCATTAATTAGTGTCTCTAATACCTGACTGTTCTAAGATTCATTTTGTCTGTAATAAGGTTGTTAGGAACTTCTCATCCATCAGTATGTGTGTTCTCTTCCCATTTTATAGAAAGAGAAATTACTTCATAATAGTTAAACATTGCATTTCAGTCTCTTAATGAAGACATGGGTTTCTCCTCACTGCCTGTGGCGAGTTAACAGGTTGAAAACTTCAGTTAACACAGTGATGGATTCTGAAATGCAATCCCTTAGGAAATTACCTTCAGGAACATTGCTGGTTCTCAGTGGCACAGAGTTGCAGGTACTCCCAAGGGCCATACTGAGCTGTGCTTGAGTTTTTGAAACAGGCAATTCCTTTGCAAGCACTTTGGGACTTACCAGTTGGAAGGCCATTATCTTTGCTTGGAGATTCTGTTCTTACAAGCTGAGAAGGCTTACGTGCAGATTGGAAACTTAGAGGAAACACTTGGCATCTTGCTGAACTCCCCCAGCAGGGAGGCTGAGCTGTAGCCAGAAGGGCTTAATTGCTTTTTGTACCTGAAGAACCTGCTGCTGAGGGAAGTGAGGACATGGCAGGAGGTGTCATGGCTAAGCTCATTTTTCTAATTTACCCTTTGGAACAGGGATGTTCTTCCTACTCACTGCATGCAGAATAACCATTGTGTTCTGCCTTAGAGTGTCTTGATTCTGTAACAGATGCAATTCTCTTGGGTTTGAGCCCTTAAAAAGGATCCTTCAGAATAAAAAGTATTGAAGAAGGGTCAGGTCACTGATCCACCGTAAGACATTCTTCTCTTCTACTACCCTTTAGGTAAAAGGGAAATGCACCACTGACCATATTTCTGCAGCTGGACCGTGGCTTAAATTCCGTGGCCATCTGGACAACATCTCCAACAACCTGCTCATTGGTGCCATCAACATTGAAAATGGCAAAGCCAACTCTGTGAGGAATGCATTAACCCAAGAGTTTGGGCCAGTCCCAGACACAGCCCGTTACTACAAGGTGAGATTTTCCCCTGATGCATCTATTTTAAGAGGATGTTTACACTCTGGGCAGTCTGTGCCAAGACTGAGGATCTCACCCTCCTGCTCTCAAGTAACAGCAGCTGTGAATTCACTCAGCATTCAAGTTTTTTCTTGGGACTTACTCTGATGGAAGTTCCTGTAGGAGATTCTCTCCCTACCTGCTACAGGGAAGAGGGAGGAGGATCTTGTGACCCCGAGGGGACCAGAAATCATAGATGAAAGGGGAAGAACTCCTTTAGGCACTGCATACCTTACGAGGTGCGGGTGTCATCAGACTGCAACTAAATCTCACCTTCTGGAGTGTTTTCACCGGTGACTAGTATGATGTTTAAATAAATTCTAATCTTGTCCCCTTTGTTCTTTAAAACTTGGCTTAGAACCTCAAGAAATGTCCTTTCACCCTCTGGACAGCTTGGCAGTGGTCTCAGATTGGTTCTTCCAGTAGACAGAAGTTAGTTTTCTGTATCACTTCCAGAAGTAGAGCAGGGAACATGGCTGGTGTGAACTTTGCTCTGGCACAGGACCATGGAAGGAAAGCTGGCAGCAAGGATTTGCTCTGGGTCTCATGGACAATCCTCCTCAGCCCTCGTTAGCGAAGGATGGCAATGCCTAACTGCTGTGAAGCACTTAATTCCTTTATTTCTATCCTTCCTCAGAACCAAAGGGAACCTTCTGGGAGGTGTCATAGCACAGCAGATTAGTGTAGCACTGAAATTCGATGTGTAGGTGGATATTTATTGTTAATTCCTCACTTAAGTGGCTGCAGAAATGTAAATCTGTTTCTTTTGTCACAGAAAATGGGTGTCAAATGGGCAGTTATTGGGGATGAAAATTACGGTGAGGGATCAAGCCGGGAGCACGCAGCATTGGAGCCACGTCACTTGGGGGGCAGGGTCATCATCACTAAGAGCTTTGCCAGGATCCATGGTGAGTTGCACTTTGCCTGTGATGCATGTAAACAGGATGTATCTGGTTTGGGTGGAAGCAGGTGTTCACCTTGCCCCAGGGCTCAACACCTATGGCACAAACCCTATCTGCTGACAGATTGCATCGTCCCTCTTGTCACGAATCCTGTTACATATCTAGTTAGATATGCCACAAACAGTGGATATGCTGATTTTGCTACAAAGATAGTAATTGTTGCTGGAATACTACTCTGAGAAGCACTAGGCAGCCAGAAGGTAATCCTGATCCCCTGCAGTGTGTTGTTACAAGTGTGCTTAGTGGTTTGTTCTCTGCAGAAACCAATCTGAAGAAGCAAGGTCTACTGCCTCTCACTTTTGCTGATCCAGCGGACTACAACAAGATTCATCCTGTGGACAAGCTAAGCATTGTGGGGCTGGCAGACTTCGCACCGGGAAAGGTAACTGTCTGGGTGTCTTGTCATTGCACTCGGGGGGGCGGGGATGTGCCACTGAGCTGGAACAATGTCGAGCTGTGTGCTTGGGGCCTGAAGCAGCACAGCACCCAGGGGCAGTGCGGCCTGCCAGCCAGATGAGATACTTTGCACCAGTGGTCCGGGGGGCTAGAGAGCAAGTCAGAATCAGATCACATTATTCTGAACGGTTATGAGAAACCCTTGTACAATATTCTGAATTCATGGACTTGTTGCCTTAAGCATGAGTGGTCCCTAGAAGGAATTGCATCCACACTTCTATGTTAAGACCTCCCTGAGCTACAATTTTTCATTTTCAACCTTTTAATAACATGTAGGAATTTTCCTGTGAGATGCTTCAGTTAACTTGCCCCCCTTGGAAGAGAAGGAGGGAAATAAAAACTGTCTTCTTCCTTTAGCCTCTGAAATGCATCATCAAGCATCCCAATGGGAGCCAAGAAACAATCATGTTGAACCACACCTTCAACGAGTCACAGATAGAGTGGTTTCAAGCTGGCAGTGCCCTGAACAGAATGAAGGAGCTGCAGCAGAAATCAAGCTAAGTGTGCACAATGCCCCCAGTGCACTGGACTTGATTCAGCTTTGGCATTTTCATGAAAGTGCAATTCCATGCCTACTGTTGGAATAAATGTCTGATCAAATGTAACCATAGCTTCCTTTTTGTTATGGTACTTCCTCTTCACTGACACTATGAAAAGGGAGTACAGCTAGGCTTACTTTTGTCTTCTAAGTGCCCCAGCTCCCTTTTTCTATTTTGGCTCAGTTTCAGTCATCCCACAGTTATTTATATTTGGAAATAACCAGCTAAGGTGGGTTTGTCTGCTCAGTTGGTTGTTTTCTGCCCATTCACTTTACTGATGGCTAAAGAAATAAAGAATGTAACCATCTTTTCTGCCTTGTGTTGTTATATTCATAATCCTGCTCTTCAGCCCCTGGTTCCCCTATCATGCTTGCTGAGAAGGTAGGAAAGAACTTCTTGGAGAAAGGCGATCGTTCTTATTCTGTAAATCATTGTTGTGCGCAGAAATGCACTGTTTATCCCTTGACATTAACCTACTGCAGGCTCTACTCATGACTATCACTGCCTTCCCAACTACATTCCTGTCCAAGCCAAGAGTGGCACTACTGCAGCAATGACAAACTTCCAAGAACAAGTGATTTACCTGCTTTCCCAGCATTGTGCAGTAAACTAGTTTCCTCAAGCACACCTTGCCTTCTCCACAACAGGAGACTGATGTTGAGGAGTATCTCATTAGATCAGCATGTAAAGCCATGCAGCTACCACCTTGCTACACTGACCCTGTGAAACAGGAGCTGAGCACAAGAGCTACTTGGAGGCACTACCCCAGAACAGCCTGTATGGAAGCCTCTCTGGCTGTTGAGGCCCTAACTTGTGTCACCTGAATTTCCACCTATACAAACAGCTAGAGGTGTTCTGCAGTTTGTTTCCACCATGTCTAGATGATTGCCTGTCTGAGCACTACTGCTCTGTAGATGGCATTCAGTAAGCTTACTGTCTGAGCAGATAGACCTCAGTTACTATGTGAACCTTAAGAATTCTAGGCTGCCTTTTAATTAGGGCAATGCACCAGGAATAACAGTTCAGAATTAAGGGGTTCTAATGATGCTGCAGGGAGGGCACTGATGACTCAGGCTTTGTTCTCACAGTTGGAGGTTAAGCAGACCCACTATCCCAGGGAATTACAGCCCCTTCCTGCCAAATGTGGCTGGCTTTGTAATTATGTGCAACATCACTCTCTTGGCAATGGGCCCTGCATAGATTTTTACCCACTGTTTTGTTCCCCCTTTTCCTTTCACTACAGTCAGGGAGGGTGATGGCAATTGTTTGTTATTGGCTGTTAGAGCAGAGTAAAGTGTTGGTCTCAACACTGCCTGTCTTGAAAGCCAAGTAGCTAGACTGCAGGAGGCAACTTTTTCCTTCCTGCTAGGCAGAAAGCTAATAGTTTCCCCACAAACTGTACAGGAAGGCAAGCTGTGTGGTTTTTACTATTTATTCCATTTCTGGTATTAACACACCCCCACAAACAAGTATTTAGCTTGCTCAAAGCAGCCTTGGTCCATTTCAGTTCATAATTACATATTTTCAGACAAACTCCTGCAAAGTTTAGCTCACTCTACATAAATACTGCCCACCCAATAAAGTATTTCCATTCAGCACAATAAGCAGCCTGTAGCCTTCCACAGTGGCCATCTTCACAGAGCCCAAGTTACTTTTGGGTAAACTGCTGTCATTCAAGATCTTTTTGGCTGACTTCATCCATGGCTTAAGTGCCCATTCTTAGATGAACATTACCACCACCTCCCTTGCCCTCCCAGCAGCAGCATTTTCTAGGTCTCCAGACTACCACACCTCTATTAACTCCAGTTTTTCACTCTTTTGTCTCCACTTCCTGTCAAAAGAAGGGCAGGTTTCTACCCCTCTGAGATCAAGCTCTCAGCCCAAGGAAGCAATACTTCTTGACAGGCATTCTCTCCTGCTTTCACTCACTGAAGTCAACTCCCTTCTTAATTCAAGCAAGTAAAGACCTCCCCAGTTTTCCCTCCAGGGCAGGAGACCAAAGCTCCAGCTGAGTTTGTTGCTGCTGCACTCAAGGCTTTTTGTGCCTGTAAATTCACTTCTACAGATCAGTGAAGACATTTCTTGAAAGCGACTGTCTCGATCTGGCAGGTTGGAAGCTGAAGGGGAAACAGAGAATGGCAGGTCTAATTTCTCATTCAGCTTCAGAGGAGCAATGAGCACCAGCAGGATCCCGTAATTCCCCAAACATCCACTGGAAAGACTTTCTGTGGAGCAAGCTCTGATTGCAGCTAACTGTTTGTCCACCACGACAGGAGGCCCAGGCCTGGCTCACTGATTGATCCCTGTTCACAGAGAGAAGAAGAGAGCGTGCAATTGTAAACTGCAAACAGAATACAGGAGTAAATGCATAAAAATATAAAATATCTCCCCCCTGAGTTATGGATGAGGTATTCACTTTTTTCCTATCAGAGCTTGCCCAGCACTTCCCCAGAGTCCTTTAAACCTTGTCAACACTACACCAAACCTTCAACACTTGAAAATCAAACACTTGCCCATTCCACCTCCTGACATACTCCAGCTGTGAGAAAACACAGCTTTCCTTGGTTTAGATCCCTCTGTCTCTTGCATTGTACTCAGGTGGGTCTTGCACCAAAACACTACATGGGAAAGACTGTTTAGCTGCTGTGCAAAACTTGACAAGGTTCTCCCAGCTCTGTGCTCCTTGTATGCTCACTCTTACCTGCAGATCCTGCATCCACAGTCTGCTTTAAATCAGCCTGCTAGGGGAACTCCACCAACCACCACAAAGTGTTCCAATGAAAACACACAGCAAACACAGAGCAACCACAAAAACAATCTTGTTTCTCCCCTTTTCCACTCCTTTCATTTTGTGACACTCGCTGCTTCACAGTCAGCTTAAAGCAATCAGTCCCTTTGGGAAAGGGATGCTATTTTAGACATAGAATAAACCACAACGTTCACAAGGCTATATGGATTATGCACATAGTTACCACAAGAGTGTAGGGTGCCTCTTTCTTCTGGACTTCTTCTGTAGCATTTGAAGTGGAAGCCTCTGCAGAGCTCGGACCTGTCGGTGATGTATCAACAAACGTTTCATCCACGACTCGGAAGCGGATCTCCTCCCCAATGTCCATGTAAAGGTCATGGGCCCCTTCTTCTGTCTCATATTCCCACACCCACACCTGCTCTGCTTCATCACTGGCCACGCCAAGGTTTAGGATTTAAGCATTTGGCCTGACAGATCCCTTCCTGACAGTTTTGAGAATAGACTCAATTTAAAGCCTTTTCACAATTATTTCTCAAACTGCAATGCACTGTCCTAGGTCATCACCTGCGCAGCCCAGGACCCCTATTTGTTTCCGATTTTCCTGCTTCAAGGTGTATGCTGCTGGGCAGAGTTGGGGTTACGTGCCCATACGTAGAGATTACAATGCGGTTGTTCAGGGGACACTGCCATTCATTTCTATCAGCAGGCACAATGGTCCTGCAAAACCCAGTAAGCATGAGGCCTGTCTAGCTGTGGTTAACAGTCTGCGGGACTTGTCTGACACAATGGCTTAGCTTCTGCCACTGAGCATCTTCATTGTTGCAATAGCGAATGCCTGTTGGACCAGCACTGCACAATCTTTTGAAATAAAGTAGTAAAGTTATCAAAGGATACAATTTAGCTGGCTGCTGCAGGGATTCTGGGGGGATGACAATATCATCAAAGAATCCAATAGAAACTATGGAGAAAAGAACTTGATTAAGACTGAAATGATTCTTTGCAAATGATGTACCACAGTGATTCCTAAAATGCATTTTAGGACTTATTCTCCTTCCTCTTTCAGGAAGGACATCTGAGATCATGCAGTAATTATTCTCTGAGCCACAACGCTCAATTTCAGTTGGCAGCAAAACAATTACCCAGCTGAAAGTACATACATCAACAGAGGGCACAGTCTTCATGCCTGCTGGGAAAGGAAAAAGCTGTTTGAAGCAGGATTGGAAAGGAAAGCGTTCCAAGAAATGAGTCAGATGCTATAGAGGTCTGTGACAGAAAAGAGTTTAGAAATCACAAATGTAACATGTTAAATAAAGACCAATATAAAGTTAGAACAGCCCCCTCTTCCCCCCGATGTTGAATTTTATTAGAGAGTGGACATGCACAAATTCAGCAACAAATGCAGCCAAGATAATCTTATTGTCCTAATTTAACAACTGAGCAGAGGAGCTCACTTGCATGGAAAACTCCTACAAGAAAGGAAAGCAACTCATCAAATATGTATTCCATGAATCTGACAGCACTTTGTGCTCACAAAGACATTTCCCTGACACATTTTCAGGTACATGAAACAATCATGAATTTGCACAGAACGATAGGGAAGATATATCAGACCAACACGAACTGATACTACCACTTTAAAAAAAACAAGTTCTGCTAACTGAAGTGAGAAAATTGATCCAGTCTACACTCCAGATGGGCTTGCCTGTTCTTCTTGGGCATGCACATGAATGACAAAAGGAAAGGGGAGCACAGGCGAAACCATCAAGACCAGAGGAAGCTGCCAGGCTTGAACTACCAACCACCCTCAGATCAGAGCAGCACTAGAGGCCAGTAAGTGTCTTTAACCAGCCAACAGACAGCACTATACCACCTGAAATCACAGTAACTCAAGAGACTTAAGAGCTCTGCAGTTCATGCGTCCCTAACGTTAGAAGCTGCGATTTACCGTGAACGCCATCCTGACTGCAGCTTTTAATCTGTCCAATCAGAATCTCATCCAGGAAGGGATGGAAGACCACATAGCGGAAATGCACTTAAAAGAAAACAGATCATTTATGTTATGTCCATGTTAGTGAACTATACCCTTTCCACAGGGTGGCAGCCATTAAAACAAAATCCCACATCCTTTATGCCTTCTAAAATGCTTACCCAGTTTCTTTTATAATTTCCTTACAGGCACTGATTAGATAGGGATCAGAACTCTTATTATCATTTTTCTAACTGTTTTGTATGAATTATGACAGTGTTGATCAGCAGCTTCCTGTTCTCTGCTCTTCAACCTTGCAAGAGTTTAAGTTCACAGAATGAAACTGTAAGATGAAGAACATGGAGCAGGGCCTCTGCTTTAGTTATGATGTGAGCATTCCTGCACAATGCTTCAAGGCCAAGAATATCAGTTGAAATGACACTTTCTCATAATACTTCCGCTGATTATATCTTTGTCAGCAATACTGTACTTTCTTTAAGTGAAATATCTGATATAAATTATTGTCAGAGTAAATAAGATTCTCCAACATAACTGGATTTTTCATCCAGGTTAAATCAAATTATGTTTCTAACTAAGCATTTTGAATTTGTAAGAAAGCTATACTAAGACAATTTTAGCCAAACAATGCTTATGAGCAATTTAACATCATTTTAGCTGTCCATACTGAGTGCTCCTCTTTTACATAAAATCAGGCACTACATTAGAGACAAAGTTATTGCCAGACACAGCAGGATTCTGAAAGCAGGAGACTTTTTTCCAAGCTCAGAGAGAATATATTCTCTTGTTTCACTTCAAGGAGTAATTCAAAGTTAAGAAGCTGAATGGAGATTAAAGCAAGCAAGAAAGCCTGCCATCCTCCTTCAGTATTAGAGAAGCTTTTATTTGCAGGGAGCAAGTTCTACTGGAGTTAGAATTTAGACAAGGAGAGCCACATACAGTTCAGTCCAGTTCCCTTCTAACAGGAAACATTTCATTTGCTCAAGCTACGTTTTCACGTTGAAAATTGAAGCTAGAAAAATGCATCTCTTTCCAGCTTATTTAAAGAAACTTATTTTAACTTAAAAATACATATGAAATATGGTTTTATGCATTTACTTCCAGTTTTTACTCAGACAGATTTGCCAAAAGTCAAAGGGAAGAAATTAGTAATTTCTTATTTAAAAAAAAAGTCACAAGAAATGTATGCTGAACCAGATCTGTCTAAGTCTCAAACAAAAATGTAGCAAAACTTCCAGCTAGGAAAACAGCATCAAATGCTGTGCAAATGTTATATTTAGAAACATGTTTCAACATTCTAGCTAGGGAAAATATGCTTCAAAAAGAAAAAATACTAGACAAATGCAGAACAATTAATGCAACTTATTTTCTATGTGCAGATTTCCAATAATTTTAAATTAAATTAACCCCTTCCTTATCCCACACTTATGGCTCCAATTGTAGAACAGAGATGGACTGCTGGAGAAGGCAGACAGGACTGGCTATTTAAAGCTGTATTTGTACCCAAAAAATGCAAAGGAAAGAGACTTTTGCCATGTTCCTCTTGCCCTCCTAATAGGAACAGAGTTAAGGCTATGAACTTCAGTAAGTTCCTTTAAATTTACTTTCCCTAACAACTGAACTCAGCTTACATTTCCAGATCACTACCCTTCTGCAAAACTATGTAACTGAGGACAAGAATATACCTTTGGTATGTGATGCACCATCTCCAGGGAATATGTATGAATCTTCCAGCTTTGTGATGTCATACAAACAGATGCAGAGGCCAACATTGTATACAACCTGCTCACAATAAAAAATAATTAAAAAGCAATAAATCAAGCAACTCACCAGGTAAAATCAAGCAAACCATCAAATTTATACACTGCGCACACCTTTTCAAAAGCAGGCAACAGAAGAGTGGCAAGATGTGAGGGAGGCCGATTTGGTACACTCTTTTAACAGCCCCAGCCCTAATCACACAGCATTTTAGGGGAACCCCTAACTTATTGAAGTGTTATGGGAGGATGTGTTTTCATTGGCACTGCAAAGATCACCACTACAAACAGAAACCCTTAGGGTAATTGTCAGTGGTGAGAGAACTTGACCTGCCAAGATAGCAAACAGTTGCCCACAAGCATCACCAGCCCCATAGCTTGTCCAAAGGCTAAACATCTTTTCACTAGATTTACACTCTCAGAAGCCTCAAGGCTTGCCTTTGTCTTAAACTGTATTAGCTCTGGGCAGAGATGACAAGAACTCTTGGTTTCTCTGCCACTTCGGAGATGGCTTCAAAGCTTACAAAATTTGAGGCACCTATTAGTCATCAGTGGATGAGGGAAGAGTTTTGCTTTTCATAACCTATCTGTATAATCTGCTGTTCACAACCCTCGATCACTTCAGGTTGCTCTTTTGAGCCCCCTTCATGTCACAAGCTGCATTTTGAGTTTTGTGTCTGCCTCACACCAAAAGCTGTATGCTAATCGCAGTCCCAGGGGCTGCACAGGGAAACTGTGACCTCCTGGCCTATGACAACAATTTTATATCCTGCACCAAAGACCAACTTCTTATTGCCACACTGTATTTCCAGTACTAAGCACAGACCAAGTGAGCTATTATCACCTTTATTTCTCTTCCAGTATTACTGTTCTACAGTTACTTACACTGTCTTTTTTTAAAATTCCCCCACCGGATGGATTAGTTTGCATCCATTTTTCAGACTGCATTTCGGATTGCTACTCTACACACAAACCAGCAGTTACTCTCACTTCTCTTCCATGCCTCTCTGCCCCATCCAGCACCTCAGTATCTTCCCATTACAGCATTAGCCATTAGAAAAAAGTCGCCTTTGAGATGATACATGGCTGTCTCTTTGTTTACAGTCTCTGATATTTCAGTTGCTGGGGATGGCCTTCACACCTATTCTGATACCTCACCCACACATCTCATTAGGAACAAGTAAAAGGAAGAAATGCTCAGGAATGTTGTGACACCTGCATCAACCTATACATAACCCATGCTTTACCTTATTAGCCAATTTCTTGTTTAGCTCTTCAGCAATGGATTCGTTCAGTTTCCTTTCAAACTGCCAGGGAGGAATTCTTACTGTGTCAGTCATCTCTACCAGGACAAACATGGCGGCAGGCAGCGCTTCTGAGGAGCGAGAGCAGACACGACGACGCCAACAGCCTCAGGAACCAGAGCCCTGCAGGGGCAACTGAGACACCCAACAACTGATGCGGGGCAGGCCTGGGAAACCACCCAACCTCTGGCACGGAGCTCAGTGGGGCAGCACCCTGGCCACCCCAACGGGGGGAGAGCCGCGGGGGTTTGAAGGCGGCCACGCAACCGCTGTCGGGGGCGGGCGGCCAGGCAGCCGCCGCTGTAGGGAGCGGGGGGAGCGCACCGACAGCCGTGCCGCTCAGCAGCCGGGAGCTTCGGAAGAGCGGGGCAGCCGGCGGGCAGGCCGGGAGCGGGCGGGCAGGCCGGGAGCGGGCGAGCCCGCCCGACCCGGCGGGGCTGCAGCCGCCCCCTCACCCACCTGCCGCACGCGGAGACCCGCCGCACGCGGAGACCCGCCGCACGCGGAGACCCGCCGCACGCGGAGACCCGCCGCACGCGGAGACCCGCAGCCTCACGGCACTTCCGGCGTCTCAGCCAATCGCCCGCCCCCCCCCCCCCCCCCCGATTGACGCGGGCGCGGGGCGCTCACAGGACGTGAGCCCTGTCGCACCGCCCACGGCGGCCATTTTGTTCCCCCTCAGTTCGGGGCGGGGCTCCGACCCGTTTCCTTCTGTTACCGGGGCGGGGCCGGGCCCTGTGGGGCCGGGCTGCGGAGGGTTTTGGTGGTCCCCGGCGGGGGGGGGTTGGTTAATATAAACGTAGAAAGGCCCTCAGTAACTGGGTGCCCTGCGCAGGGTTGCTCTGTGCCTGTCCTTTTCCCCCTCGGGTGCCTCCCCGGTTGCCGTGCCACAGCTATTGTTTCACCTGAAACAATCCACAATTGCAGTTAGTGTCATTTCACTTCTAGTTTTCGTAAGCTTCAATGCCGACACCACAGCAGAGATCAAAGTTTGCATCCCTCCAAGAGCAGATACTTAAGCTGTTTGCCTACCTATATGGCAAAACTGGGTGGGTTTATAGACTCCTTGTGCCTGGAAGGTATTCTTCACCGCAGCGACTGCCCAATACTTACGTAAAGGTTATTATCAGGTACAAACTGGCATCACATAGAGCTGGAATAATTTATTCTGAGTGTTAATTTATTAAAAAAAAAAATCTCCATGGTATTGTTTCACAGGCCTCGGTGCATTCTGCAGTGAGGTAAGCAGCGTAAGGGACAGTGGAAAACAGGGGGGTGTGCTAATGTCTGAAATTTGTTGGGAAAAATGAAAGGAGGTTGTTTGAAGTGTGTTTAAAAAAAGATTCGTCAGGAAAACCAAACATCTCTGGCTGACAGTCAAAACTGAACTGTCAGCATAATAGCTTTGATGCAAAGGCTAAGTGTGTCATCCCCCACACCCCCCAGCAGCGCGTAGTGGGACAGTAATGAGAGTTTTAGATAAGAAATCAT
The DNA here is from genome assembly GCF_030936135.1 of Gavia stellata. Taxonomy (NCBI): domain Eukaryota; kingdom Metazoa; phylum Chordata; class Aves; order Gaviiformes; family Gaviidae; genus Gavia; species Gavia stellata. The sequence goes on along the minus strand of NC_082597.1, from coordinate 56,365,591 downwards.
TAAACATTGAGCTGTCTTGGAGTGGGAAGGGGAAAATGAGGTTGCAAATAGTGTGGCTAGGCCTCATTAACGAGATACCTGTGTTGGCCACGGAGTTTCTGATCTCTTTGCAATTACTCCTGTTTCACTGGGATCTGTTGGGTTGGGTTGGGTTTTTTTAAATAAACGTGGCTGGTCTGCACATGTTTGGTGTGTTTGTATTAAACGGGGGGCTCAGGAACAAGTTTTGCCCTGTCAGCTGAGAAGACCAGCAGTTCGCTTAGAACAGCATCTACCATCTCAGCAAGGAGCATTGCTGCCAATGCAGCAGACACCGCTCTGTCAGAACACCTCAACCCAAATCCCCAGCATTTCTTGCTCTTCTCATCCTACTTCAGGGAGCCTTACAAAGGCTCCTTTCTCCTGCGCTACAGTTGTGGCTGCGCTAATCTCGGCGTGGCACAGTTTTGCTGGCGCATGTGGGGCATCCCTTGCTGTTCTTTCCTGGCCTCACGCAAGTCTGGCAGTGCAAGGTTTGACCTTTAGCTGGAGTACATGTTTTGTGGGTCTCTGTAGCTACTTTTTCAGAAGAGAGAATAGTTCCTCTAGTTCAGAAGTTCAGAAGAGAGAATAGGCAGGGGAAGAAATAGCCTTGGTATCACACAAGGAGGTAGAAGTTAGACACTATTGATATTGTCAAGGTGATCTCTCTGGATGCTTTTGTATGTAAGAACTGTAAGGTTAAATAGGGGCAGGAGTTCAGGGGAATAGCAGGCTGAGTACCTGGGAGAACATGGGTGATGGAGAGAAGTGGATTTGGACAGACTTGTTTTATGTTTCCATTTCTAGCTCATCCTTGAGCTAACATTTTTCATGCATCCAATAGCCATGCCCCATCAGGGGCTGTTGGGTGCCCAACACAAAGCAGATGCATCTCCCTTCAGCCTGATCCACAGGCCCCAAAAACCAGCTGTGTGAGCCATCGGTCTGTGAGGCCTCGCTTCATGTTGGCTTGTGTCTTACGGTTGGATCTTTAGTGTCTCATAAAGTGCAGGCACCAAGCAAAATCTACTAGGGTGGGGATGTGCACAATCTCTCTCTCCTATGTCAGCTCTATGATCGCCAACAGGGGCTGAATGCTGCAGGCTGATCCTTCTTCTCTACACAGCTACATATTTTGGTGAAACTTGCGGGTACTTTGATACTGCTCTGGGGAAACTGAATTGAAAAGTGTGGAGAGAAAGCTGGCAATGGCAGTGTCGGATGAGATTCATTACCTTAGATACCAGGCTACAAACACCACCAGAGCTGAGTCTGTCTGGCAATTTCTCAGCCTCCACCAGTGACATCACAGGCTCTGGGAAATGATTTCCAGTCTCACCCTCTGCAGGTAACCCCTCTGATCCCAAGCGGTGTGTGCCTGGGCCTTCATATACATCACGGATGTTGCTCTGTTACCACTTAGGTTTTCTCCCTGGAGGAATTCCATATTTCATAAGCATCGTCTCTGATGTAAAAATACAAACCAAAGCCAAACTTTGCCCTGTAAAATACGGGTGTTGTCTCAACTCAGCTATTGATAGCGCTCAGAGGTACGCTATATTTAACGCTGCAGCTAAGGTATCTTGATGTTGGGGATTGTGTGAACAGTCTCATTTTGCTGAGTGGTCTTTTTTTATCCCGGTAGTACTGACACAATGAATATCCACAAATCCGCAGTGCCTGTACACACCTTTTCATACATAACCATAAAGTCTCCAGAGTCTCTCCCAGCAGTATTGGGGCTTTTCCGACATTTGGAGGCATGGTTCTCGGTTGCTAGTTTTTTGAAGCTTCAGCTGCTGGAATCCAGGGATTGTACAAGGGTCTTTCTGTCAGCCAGAGAAAACCCCAGACATTTCTCATTCTCACAATTGTACAGGAAAACTGGAAAATACTATTTGAAGTTACCGGAAGGCTCAGAAACTGGGAGGAAAATGAAAGGAACCCCCAAATTATTTTGTTTAAGATCTCCTCTGCCCCCACATCCCCATGGCTGTTCAGGAAAACTGGCTCAGGGACGTTGGAGGAGATGAGTGGTAATTTGCAGCTAGACTGTTTTTGCCCTCCTTTGATTGACTCCAGAGGAATTATGTATCTTCTCACGTACAAAGTCCTCCATGCTCCTGCCCTTGCTTCCATCTCTGCAGGCATCTCCAGCACCCTCACTTCCACTCTCTGATCAAAGCTTTCCCTCTTCTCCTTTTATCATTTTTGCACGCTTTAGACTCTGCCTCCTCTGCTGCAGCGCATGCCCAGAACCACCTTCCCAGCCAAACATACTTCAAGTTCCCGGTGCCTTTCCTGTCAAGAGCCTTTAGTGACTACGTGGGAGACTTGGGTTCTGATGCTTGTCTCCTCTGTTCAGTTTATGTTGTTTAACATGTTCAACTGGGCACACGGCTAACCCTGGTGTACCACAAATCAGGCAGGGAAGTAGAGGTATTTATGATACATATAAATGTTAAACAAATGCCTGGGGAAGAAGAGGACATGCCTGTACCACACGTCCCCAGCACTCTTCTGGCCTTCAGCTGTTTCCAGCTCAGGACTCTCCTAGTTTGGATGTGTAGAACTGTCCCCCAGGAGAGGATGGGCCATCTCAGGAGAATCTCGGTGGAGACTGAGAGCTGGCTGGGTTTCTCCTCTCCTTCCTTTGCAACATTTTGAAGGGTAGACTGGGGAGGTGAGCCTTGTGGTGTCTGTAGGGCTTGAATGGGGCTTCTGTTTTGTCATGGAAAACTGCTTGAAAAGCCACAAGCAGAGTGTGATGGGCAATGGCAGAACCCACCAGCACTTGGGTTTTCAGTGCTTCTTGGTGGTCTTGCCATGGGCTGGTCTCTTCTGTCTGTGGAGCCTTTTTCTTCTCTATAGTTCATTGACAGGAGAGACACAACTGCTTTCTGATCCGGTCCCTCTCCCAAAGCCCCTGGGACAGCCGTGGATCAACACCCATCTACCTGGAGGGATGGATACAGCCAGGCAGAGCAGTTGTGACCCTGTCTGCTGACTGTGTGGCATGCCTCATGGCTTCCCACACAACTTGTACACCACTCTGCAGCCCCAGGGGTTGTTGGTGGAACAGGTCCGGTTGGCACCATTGCGTTCAGCTACTTAGAATGACTCAAGGAAAGAGTCATGTTTAAGAAACCAAAAGCAACCCACAACCACCCCACGTCACAAGACGCCCATGATAGCTCCCTGCAGCACTGACACTGCACCACGGTTGTTCAGGGTTCTTGCAAATTTTATTCCAGGATCACAGGGACCTGCGTGGTAAGGTGCTGGTGTGGTCCACCCTTCTGCTCCAAAATGAGCCCAATATCACCTAAATTTCCCCCAAAGTATACCTACCCAGCCTGTTCTTAAAAACCTCCAGTGATGGAGGCTCCAGTGCTTCCCCAGGCAATCTACTTGAGTAATTCACTGTCTGTTCTGTTAGAAAGCGTTTCCTAATGTCTATCATCAATCTTGCTCCTTACAATTTAAACCCCATTACTCCTCGCCCTATTCCCATGCTCCCCTGCTATGCCAGGGGTGATCGCAGCACCTGTGGGTGCTGGGGGGCTGCAGGCTTGGGCAGGTAGGGAGTGCAGCTGCAGCGGCACCAGCAGGACTCAGGGTGACAAGGGAGAGGTTTGACCTGGCACGGGGGACCCCTCCTGGTCCAGACCTGTCCTCCTGGCCCCATCCCCCCTTCCGGTGCCTTCCCACCCCCAGGTCCCGCCGTCCCTGTAGCCCGTGGGGCTGCCCCATTGCATCCAGCCATGCCACCAGTGTGCATCACTTTGCGTAACCTGAGCGATGCAGCCCCCTGGGGCCGACCCTCCTCCCCTTCGGCCCCCCATACAGACTTGCTTTTTTAAGCCTAGCTCAGAAATGACCAGGCTGATCCCTCCCACCTGCCCGCTCCCCCTGGCTTGGCCCTGACGTCAGGGGAAGGCGTGCGGATGCGTGTGTGTGCGAGGCGCACATCATACACACATCAGATACCACAGATCCATCAGCAGGCAGCCGGCAGGGAGGCAGGCAGGCAGGCAGCCGGAGAAAGCCCCCCAGAGCCGGGCTGCAGGCGAGACCGCGGCTCCTCGCAAGGTAGCAGAGGAGCATTCGGCCCCGCTGAGCACTGATGCTTTGCAGAGCGCAGCTCCAGGGAGCCCGTCACTGCTAAGGAGGTAAGGGGAGGCATAATGGCCATCCAGCTTGCCTGGGCTATTGTAGCTGGAGGTTAAACTTCATGCACCGCCTTTTTCTTTCAAACCTGCTTTTTTCTTTTGATGATGGAGAGATGTGAGGGTGAAGTGCAACTTCGCTCCTCTGGTTTGGTTATTCCCCACCAGCCTCAGGAACAATAACTCCTCTGGGGGTGGCGGTGGTGGCGTTCCACACCTGCTTTGGTTGGGGGGCAAATAGCCAGGGCTTTGCCACGGAGGGCTGAGATCAGCTGGGACCCATCTCTCCAATTGCTGGGTGAGGGGGAGGCAATTCGTGAAAAATCTTATTAAAGTGGGCTGATAATGATGGGGGCTTGAATAGGGGTTTCTTTGGGACTGGCTGCACAATTCATTCCTGCAGACGGCAAGTTAGGTCTACAAAGGAGGAAGGAAGGACACAGGCGAGGACATTTGCGCCAGGTCTTTGAACAGACCCTATTCTAATTAAAAAAAAAAAACCACAACAAAACAACCAAATCCCATAAACTTGGTATTTGGGAGTGATGATTATGCATATATGCTTAAAGGGTAAATCAAGCTTCCATGATGGCTTCTCCCTTTGCTTCCCCTTTGCATCTGGCAGCCTGCTTGCTCTTCCCCCATGGCCTCCCTGAGAATTGGGCAGCCCGGCACTGTCTAAGGGAGCTTTTTATAATCGATCCATAAAGGTGACATTCATATTTTAGCGCTAAGTGCACTGTATCGTAGGCGAGACGATTTCAGCAAAGATCCCTGGAGTTGTGAGCGTGATTGGCTTAGCTGGGGAGGGGACGCTGTCAGTGTGTGCTCCCCAAAAACCGCCTAGTTTATTTTTTGTATAGTAGTGTGTCTCAGCAAAGGGGTTTTTAACATGCAGAGTAGGCAAGGAAATTGCTTTGCTTGGTATTTAACTCTTAACAGCATGATCCGGTAACCAAAAAGGGGGGGGGGGGGGGGGGCGCTGAGAGGCTTTCATTAGCATTGGACAGAGACAGCATTTATAAAAACCTGCCAGACGCTGAGGCTGTGAGCCTTCTCCGAGGAAGGATGGAGAAATGTACCCCAGCGAGCGCTGCGGTGGCCCTGCTTGTGGTAACCCCTGCCTGGAGCCATCCCAGTTCCCCAGCTGGTTCCTGCCCTTCACAGCAGCCCCCCGGGAGATTACAGTTCAGTATCTCTGCTGGCCACCACATTGTTGTCGCGTCCCTTGGCGCATGAATGTGCCAAGCAGCTGAAAAATGGGATTTTTGTTTTTTGCGTCAAGGTCTGGGGACACGCTCCGGCGTCTGGAGGGGTGTAGTAGCTCTTCTCTGTTTCAGCCCGTGTCTAGACAGGCTGGGTCTGGGGGGGGCATCAGCCTCCCCAAGGATGGCGGCGGGCCAGAACATCGCTTTCCGTGCTCTGTGGGGTGAGGAGATGGCTGCTGGCAGCTGGCTGTGGAGATGGGGTGTCTTTCTGACATACAGAGACCTTTTTGCTACTGGGGTGGAAGGAGCAGGGGGGTAAAACTGACTCCTAAACTGGGGCCACTGGCAGTCTCAAGGGATGGAGAAAACGTGATGGCGAGCGGCAGGGAAGAGCCCGTGCAGGAGCTCACTGGAAAAGGCAGCGGAGGGAAAATAACCTCCAGCTCCTCGGCTGGGGCGGCGGAGGCAGCGACACTCGGGAGACCAGAGCATGGTGGCAGACAGCATCTGAGCCAGGGATTTGCAGAGGGACACGGTGGCATGAAAGGAAACGGCCCATAAAGGTGACAGCGAGCCAGCCGAGGGGTCATGTCCAGAGCCGGAGCATGACAGCTGCTGTCAGAGTGGCTGCCTGTCCGTCTGTTCATCCTGGGCAGCCCAGGGGTTCCGGTGGATGGGAAGGAGCACAAAGAAGCGCTGCGCGGGAGGGCTGACTCGCTGAGGGCGATTAAGCCAATTAAATATGTATTCCCCCACCCGGCTGAGGGACACATGAGGGGTTTTTCTTCGCTGCTGCTAATGAATGGGGAGTGGCAGACCAGAGGCTGGTGCCTCTTTAAAAGGCTGCTTCCCCACTTCTGGGGGACCTTGAAAGGCTGTTTAGTTAAACAAGGTCACAGCCAGCACCCAAGTCAGCGTGTTTGGGTTTAAAGAGAGGGAGAGAGACAGTGATTTTATTTGATAAATCGCAGACCTTTCAGTTGCTGGTGATGAATGGGGTACTTGGATCTCGAGATAAAAGCTGATGTGTCTACTGCCTGTCTGCCTTAATTGGCCTGGGTTTCCTGCGTTTGCCTGTGAGTGCTCCTGACTGTCAGCTTGGCTTGGAAGCCTGCCCTCTAAAAGATACAAAGGCAAAGGTAGCTGCTGCTGCGAAGGAAACCCTGTCACCAGAGAGCTCTGGGGTTTTGCTCCTAGATGGTTTCTTTGGGGAGGGGGGAAGATGGACAGAATGGGGTGTGTTTTTTACAAAGAGCATCCTTCCAGGCAGCGCTGGGCTTGGTGCTGCTTACATACATCCTTGGCTCAGAGGACTGTCACCCCAGGGGACCCTCAGAGCAAAGCCACCAAGGGGAGACAGGGAGGAGTGAGGTGGAGGTCCGGCAGCAGCAGCGGATGGGGGGGGTTACGCTGGAAAGGCTTCTCGTGCCCCGCAGCAGAGCCGGGCTGCTGCAGCCTCTGCTCATCTCCTCAAGTGACCCGGATTTCGTTCCTGCGCTCTGTATGTGTGTGGGGTGGACACGGTGTTGTGGGTGGTGTCTGCCACGCTGGGAGAGATCCGAGGTGGGGAGCGATGCTCTCAGCCCCAGCAGAGGTTAGCATGACCGCTGGCGATGGAGGAGAGGGGGAAAATGCCTCCCATGTCCCAGGTCGCTTCCTTGTTGCCTGCTGGGGCTGCAGCATGGAGAAAGGGCTGGGGGGATGATGGTGGGGTGGGGCACAGGGAGGGAAGAAGGACAGGAGAGGCTTTCCCTGCTGTCCGGCTGGGCTGGAAGGGGAGGAGACACCGGTGAGGACATGCTCGTGTCTCCCCTCTTGTCTCAGCCCGCTTTTGCCATGAGTTTAATTTCCTCCGTCCCTTTGTTTACTGTCAGGAGGAATGAGGTGGCAGGATAGCACCCCAGACCCTGCCGTGGTGCCAAAGCTCCCACTCAGCCTCAGCTTCACTGGCACCGGCAAAGCTGGGTGTTCAGCTGCTGGGCCCCAAGGCTGACCCACAAATTTGGGGTGCTCAAGCCAGGCACTGCGGAGGGGCAGAGCACTGCTAGCTGCAGAAGCCAGCCTTGGCATAGCCACAGGATGGGGGTCTCTGCTCCAGCCCCCACTCCAAGCAGGAGTTAGGTACAATGCCTCAGTTAGAGCAGGCTGTGCAGGGATGTGTCCGGGGGGTTGCATATCCCCAAGTACGGGGATCCCACAGCCTTGCTGTGCCCTGTCCCCGTGCTCAGCCCGGTGAGCTGCTGCCCCATGGCAGGGCTCTCCCCCATATCCCCATGGGCCAGCTGGAGCCCCCCAAAGTGCCTGTGGGTGATCATGCCCAGCTCGTTCTCCCACATGGGGCAAGCTCAGCTCGTGGGGGCAAACAGCAGCCCCAGGAGGGCATCCCCCGCTGCCGCCCTTGGGCCTCAGGACCAGGCTGTCTGCCTCCTCTCCTCCAGCGATGCCCAGCGTGCTCCTGCTCCCCACTCCCACTCGTCCCCTGAACCAGGGAGCCTTCTAGGGCACCCTGGGCTGGTCCCACAGGTGAGCCTGGGGCAAACCCATTCTTGGTTGCCATGTCATCTGCCCACATCATTTTGTCCCTGCAAGGGTCATGCTCTTGCACACCCCTTCCCTTTCGCCTCTTATTTTTCTTTTGCCTCTGGGAAACTTTTATTTTCCCAGCCCCTTTTGGACCCATTGGAGGAAGCTCTTTCTCCTGGCGCCAACCAACCCCCTCCGCATACTAATAGTTTGCTCCAAGCATCGTTATTCAGGTTAAATACCCTTCATTGTCCCTAATCTGGTGGGGGAACTGAAAGGCCTCCTCAGCAAAAGCACGCACAGAGGAGGCACACTGTGGTGAAGCCATTTTCATGGTGGCAGCTCCACGATGTGGCAGAGAACCAAGGGCCCCTTCCCCCAAATCGTCCTGCTCATCCAGCCCTGACACCTCCTGGGAAGGTGCCAGATCCTGCAGTGACGCTTGGGGACCACGTCAGTTTTTTACTGCCCTAAAGCGGCCAGGATGCTTGCCAGTGCAGACAGAGCAGTCAGACAGGGGACACAGATGGGAGCAGAGAAGCAGCTTGGTGGCTGCCCCAGCTTTTGGGTGTCTCTCTTGGGTGCTCCCTCTCCGAGCTCCTCGGTCATGGGGGAAGGAGACGGTGAGCGTAAGCCTGAGCCTGGGAACAGGAGAAGGAGATGCTGAGCCTGGGCACAGGGGCAGAAGATGCTGAGCCTGGGCATGGAGGCGGGAGGTGCTGAGCCCTGCAGGCCAGGAGCTGAGCAGCCCTGGTGCAGGGTGGGCCCCGGAGCAAAAGGCAGGCACATGTGCTACAGTTGCTTCATGGCAGAGAGGAGCCGCTGAAGCTCATGAAGGGTTTGGTGCGGGGCGGCTGGGTAGCTGGTGAGGGGAGAGACATTTCGGAGGGGTTTGCGGCCACGGCTGGAAGTTGTCTTGGAGGGCAGGAGGAAAATGGTGGCTTCTGCCTTGGGGTGGGACTCTAGTGTGGCCTCTGCCAGCTGGACCTCTGGGTGAAGCTCTGCAGGGCTGAGAGGGGGCAGCTGTTAGGACACTAGCTGAGGCACGGATGGGCACCAAAGATGGACTGGCAGCAGTCGGGACCTGGTGGCAGGCAGACCCCCTGGCAGGGGAAGCGAGTGGAGGTGGGCGAGGGGAACAGGAGTCACCTGGTCCCTCCCCGAAACTTCAGCTGCTCTAGAAACCTTTTCCCATGTCCTTGGTGCCTGCTAATTTCAGAGCAGAGGTGACCCCCTTTCACACATGCCCCCAGGGCCTCCACATCTCAAGGGGCCGCAGATGAGTCAGAAACCAAATTAAATATTCTCCGGGTTTCCCGGTGCGTGCAGTTGTCGTCCCAAAAGATGCTGCACACCCCAGTGGGGCAGGAAGGGCTGGAGGGGGTGGCGGGGAAGGGGATGGTAACTCCATGGGATGTCGGACTCGTCAGCTCCAGGCGATGGGGAAATCCCTGAGCCTGAGGGGTGATGGAGACAGGTGAGCCCCCCACCCAGCACCCCCAAAGAACAGTACCCCCAAGCAGCCGCTGGCATGGGGCACCCCGAGACAGAGGCACCTGGCATCAGATGCAGCAACTGATGGGAAGAGAAATCAGCAGAGCAAAGGCTTTCTGAGCAAGTGGTCGCAGTGCCACTCACCCGAACATCTTGCTGGGAGGCTTAAAAATGCACACCCCCCCCAATTTCATGCTCGGGGTGGTTCATCAAGGACAGCAGTGCCCACACTTGCTCTGGCTCCTGCTCTTCTGCAGGCAACCTAGCTATCAGGCCATGCCGTACACATCCTTCCTAGCCAAAGATTGCAGGGTTTCTGCCCGAAGGGGCTTTAACTCCTTGCAAACTGCATGGTGCCAGCCAAAAACCGGAGCCTGATGACTGCACCAGCAGGAGGTTGTGCTTGTGTTGTGGCTCGTCTGAGGAGCCCGAGGGGTGTGTGCTGCCAGCGGCCCTGCAGTAGTCTCCTGGTGTTCCTTCCCAGTAGGGATGTGCTCAGGCGGGCAGCGAGCCGCTGGCTGAGGCTGGGGTTGCCTCCTAAATCCCATAGTGCTGAGGCAACCTCCAGTGGTGGGGAGACCTCAGACTCCTGACTTTGACCTACCTGTTGTCTCAGCCTTTTTACTTCACCCTTTTAGCAGAAATCTCAGGCTGGGTGGAGATCTCAGAGGCTGGGGCTGGGGACCTGGGTGTGCTGGCACTGCGTGGGCACCCTTCCCAAAATGGTCCCTGCCCATGGCAGCCCGTGCTCAGCTGCTCCTTCTCCCAGTGTGTGCTTTTTAGTGACTTCTTCTCTAATATGTGGGATTATCCTGGAAAATGAAAGACGAAGCCACAAACCAGGCTCTTTCCTTCCCTCAGGATTGATTTGCTGGAACATCCCGGGTTGCTCCAAGCCAGGACGGTCTTCCTGGGGCGCTTCCCAGTGCTGGGGGGTGGTGCCCAGTACCAAAGGCTGGTGGCATGCTGCTTGCCCCCACAGATGTGGGGCCAGGAGCAGAGGGGACAATTCCTGACAGCAAACTGACCCTGCCAAAAGCCCCCCCGGGGGACCTGTAATCACCCCCCACTTTGCTCCCCAGGTCGCAGGCAGTAGACCCGCGTGCCTGGACACCCTTTCTCCTGCCGCCCACCTGCCCATCACCAAAATGGAGGAGCCCACCAGCCCCACCATGTCATCGGACCCCAGCGCCCCACCTGCAGTGCCGCCCCTGCACTCCCCCAAGTCACCGGTGTGGCCCACCTTCCCCTTCCAGCGGGAGGGCAGCCGCATCTGGGAACGGGGCAACCTCCTGCTGCGGGACCTGCCTAGCCCCCTCCCCACCAAAAGGACCAGGACCTACTCAGCGTAAGTACCTGGCATGTGGCAAGTGGGCTTGGGACTGTCCGGCTGAGCCGAGCAGGGACCACGGTCACCAGCAGTGCTTGCAGAACCCTTTATGCCTGGTGCGTGGCGCCATCACGGCGCCCGGCATCACCGCACCCACCTGCCCGGGGTACTGCAGGTGGGTGCCCTGAGCTCCTCCAGGGAACGCCATGTTTTCAAAGCAAACCTCTCCCCGTGCTGTCCCCCAGGCGAGTGCCGCCAGTGAGACATCTCTGTCCCTTTCCTCCTGCAGGACAGCGCGTGCCTCCGCTGGACCCATCTTCAAGGGCGTCTGCAAGCAGTTCTCTCGCTCCCAGGGCCATGGATTCATCACCCCTGAGAACGGCACAGAGGACATTTTCGTCCACGTGTCTGAGTAAGTCCGGGGGTCGTGCGGTGCCAGCACACCCTGGGGGAGCCGTGCCATCAGCATGGGGCTGGAGACCCATGGGCTGGGGATGTCTGCATGGGGCAGGGGTGGGGCTCTGCCTGTCTTCTACTCACCGTCGCCGGTGGGTTTTCTTTCCCAAGGCACAGCCGGTGGGTCAGGTGCCTTCCTTGGTGCTGGGTGGTCCAGGGCGGGGGTCCAGACCTTGGCCCCAGCCCCACTGCCTCTCCTCTCTTCTCCTGCAGCATCGAGGGGGAGTACGTCCCGGTGGAGGGGGACGAGGTGACGTACAAGGTCTGCCCCATCCCTCCCAAGAACCAGAAGTTCCAGGCGGTGGAGGTGGTCCTCACCAACCTGGCACCCCACACGAAGCATGAGACATGGTCTGGCCAGATCATTGGCTCCTAGGTGCCTGGGGGGGGCCTCCGGCTGCTCAGCCCCATGGAGCAAGCCTGCCTGGCTGCTCGTGGGGGGCACAGGGGGAGCCGAGGTGGCGATGGGGCTGGGGCTGCCCCAAAACATGCAGGCGTTTGCATTTGGTGTCTTTTATAAGGTTACGGTTTCCTTTCTCTGTGTGTGTTTGTAAGTGTCTGTCGAGGGGGATAGGGGAAGCAGAGCCCTCCCCTGCCGCCCCCCAGCTCTGGGGCAGCGCTGAGACCCATGTCCCGTTCCTTGCCCCTGAGGCCATGGGGAGCAGTCGTACCAGTCCTACCCCCTGGCCCCACAGCTGCCCTGGGGCTGAAACAGGTGCTGAGAACAGGAGGGAACCCGGGGAGGCTGAGGGGGCTCAGCTCGACCTCCTGAATCCCGCTCCGGCAAGATGGGCACCCTGCTTGGTTCTGCTGCCCACAGCATGGCAGCGGTGGGGCATGCCATGGTGCTGGGGGGGGGAACGGGGTGGCGTGGGGCAGCGTATCACTGTGCGGGGACTGGGTGGCTGAGACCCGTCCCCATCGCTGGCAGCTCATGGCACCCACCTGAACCACGTCCCTCCATCAAAAGATCTCAGGTCAGCGGTGCCACGGGGAGGCAAGTGGCTTACAGAAAGAAAAAAATTAGTTTTAAGGGGCAAATGGCTGCTGGCAGGGTGCTGGGGGTGCTTGGCATTGTGCCCAGGGGGCTGTGCCTGGGTGTGGGGCAGGGGTGCACCTGGCACCTTCGTGCTCCCCGCCACCGGCAGGCCTGTAATGCACTTTTCTTGGCTCGGTGCTGACATGGTTTTGGGGAGATGGCTGCCTTCTTCTCATTCTGCCCTTGTCCCCCCAGCCCCCTGGGACCCCCCTTCCCACGCGCGCGCGTGTGTGTATGCGTGCGTGTGCACGTCTGTAGCTTGCCGGGGGGGGGGCGAGGGGCTGAGGGGTTTGAGTAGCCTCGGCTGTGGGGAGAGAGAAGCCACCTCCTCTCCAGCCCCTCGGCATAGGCAGGGTCTCGTATACAAAGCACAAATTTCGTTTTTGGTGTTCTCCGCCATACCCTGGCCAGGCATGGCCCCGCAGCCCCAGAGAGGGACAGGGCAGAGGGCAGCGGGACAGGGGCGGCATGCACCTGGCTGGGCCTGACCCGACCCCAGGGAAATGGTGCCTGCACCAATGCTTCGGAAATTATCAGCATCTTAAGGGGTTCATTTCGAAGCAGGGCAAGCAGCCCCCCAAGCAGGGTGGGTGACCACGGCCGGCTCCCTAGGCACCCACTTGGTGGGAGCTGCTGGTGCTGCCGGTCCTCAGCACTGACGGAGAGGGGCGTATTCCACCTTTCTTGCTGACAATTTTGCGGTGGGGACAGGGGTCTGCCGTAAGCGGGGAGAGGAGGGGGCAAGGCTGGTGCCACGCAGGACAGCTGGGGCCCTGTGGATTCGGGAGGACCACTGTGCGCTGCCCCAGCCCAGGCTGGCGTAGGGACTGGCCCAGGACCCCACAGCCCATCTCAACTGCCACCCGAAGCCCGGTTCACCCATGGACTGTGGCAATGCGGCTCAGGCCCCAGGCATCTCCAGGACACGCAGTCAGTTTGGCCAAGGCAAACTTTGTTTGATTCTTTTTTTTTTTTTTCTCTTTTTTTTTGGAAATAAACTAAAACTCTAGACTTGGTGTTTTTACATCTCTATTGTGGTTCCCACCTGTCTGACCGTGTGTCGACCTTTGTAACATTGGCAATAAACCATTAAAAGTGACTTTCCCATCAGCCCTGCCCATCCCAGCTCTTTGTCCTGTGTGCGTGTGTCACAGTGGGGACACCAGTGGCTCTCTCAGGTAAAGGACGTAGAGTGCCGAGGGATTTATCCAGATGGAAGGACAGGCTCACCCACCTCTGCACAGCATGTCCCAGGGGGTCCCAGGATGCTCCAGCCTTGCTCAGGGGGAGCAGACCCTGAGCCTGGGACAGCCTGGCTGCTGCTCACCAGGAGGGGTGACCGGGACTGGTGCTGGTCCCCCGCTGCTGTGGGGATTTCGAAGTGCAGCTGCCTGCCATCTGGCTGCGTTTCACCACAGCAGAGCCTGGCACAAAGCACACACTGCTTCCAACTGCTGCATGTTGTAGCTTTAATATGATTGATTTTATTTTTTTTAATATACCTATATATGTATTTAAATATATTTTTTATTTAACAGTTGGTATCAGCCAGACAGGAGCCGCCTGTCTCACACAGATACGGAGCCATATGGCACGACAGTCCCCAACATGGGGCCCACCACATCTGCTCGCTCATGCACACACGGGGAGAAACCCCCACTCACACCGAGGGCACCCAGCAGGAGAGGACCATAATGGCAAAGGGGTCTGTGGGCACCCAGCAGGAGAGGACCATAATGGCAAAGGGGTCTCGGAGACAGGTGTGCACCATCCCTTAGGTGTAGGGCTCCTACCCCAGCGCTGTGCCTTATCCCTGCCTACAAAAACACAGGGCAGGCAGCCGGGGCTCTCAGTGGCCCTGCTTGAGCAGGGGGGGTGGGACCAGATGACCTCCAGCGGTCCCTTCAACCTCAACCATTCTGTGGCTCTGAGACCCTGGGGCTGCCCCAGCTACTTCTGATGCCATCTTCCTCATCATCCTTCCAGGAGGACAAGGTCTCCTGGCGAGAGGTGCCCTCAAGTAGCCCAAGCTTGGTCTAAGACAGAGAGAGGAATGGAGAAGGTTCCTGAACTTGATCTCACCCATACACATGTGAGCTCCTGAGCAGAGAAAGCGATGGCTGGTGCCTCGAAGGTCATCCCTGCCTCTGCCCTGCTTGCCCTGCAACTCCTACCACCCTGAGCAAGGGACGTGCTGCCATCAGGAGCAGCCTTGGACAGAGCCTGCCCTTCCCTTCAAATATTCAAGGCATTTCAGCCCCCAAGGCCACGACGGTGCCTCGTGCCTTCAGGGCCAGGCCCTGCTCTTCACCCACCACTAAGCTCTCTAGAGATCCTGCTGACTGAATAGATTTACAGGAAAAATAAACCCCCCAAACCCACACATAACCTGATCCACAGTGAAACAGAGAAGGAGGGGCCACAAAACACACGATTCCTCCATGAAGGCTGCAGTGGAGGGTCAAAACCAGTGGCCTACGAACAGGGTACCCTGCCTCCAGGCTTCCCCAACAGGTCCTCTTCTCCCATGCAGAAATTTTCTCTGGGTAGAAAGAGGAATTTGTGCATTTGTTGGGGATTTCCGGATGTTAGGCAGACTAGTGCACTCATGCAAATGTGATGCATTTCAGAGCTGATGTGCTGTAGAGTTAAGAGGTGCAGTCAGGTGGAGACAGCACCCCGCCAGTGCTGGTCATGCAGCACCCCTGCTCCTGCGCCTGCGGCCAGGCAGCAGTGCCAAGGTCCACTCAGGACTCTGCCCATGGCAACATGGGAGCCCTGCCCTGGGTCTAAAAGCACCAACGTATCTCGCCTGAGGAACTTGGACCCTTGGTTAAGTGGCAGCAGCCAGCTGAGAAACTTCTCTCTGCAGACCAGCTGCTAGGTGGGAGACGAAGAGCAACAGTGAGGAAAGCAGGAACAGGAGAAAAAGAGGAGAGAAAACAAGACCAAGAGACGGAGCAGTGCCATACCAGCTGGGATGTGCTAAGAAAGGCTCCCAGGAAGCAATGTGGGGAGCTTTTGCAGGAACCTCCGGCACCCTCCAGGTCCACAAACACCAGACGTGTGCTGTGGGGAGCTATAAGCAGGACATCTCCCTGGACAGCATCCCTGAGCTCCTCTTGAGCACCAAGTTGTGACTAGCGACACTGGTGCAGTCACGCACCCCAGCATAACGTCCAGGAATAAAGGGGCAATGTGAGGGAGGAGGTCAAGGGCCAAAGGACAGATGTGGTTTTGCAATCCACGAAGACCCAAGAGAAGAGAGGAGCAGGAGGACATGTGACAGCTGCACTGGAGAACTTGCGTCTCTAAAGGTGACCACCTAAACCAAGCATGTGGGATGAGATGGGGTGGAAAAGCAAGCTTGGAGGGCACTGTTGCGTGTGTACCTCCATCAGCACTAGAAACCAGGTCTGGCCTGTGTTGGCCCTCTATGAAAATGTCTCTGGCAGCATGATGGAAAGCTGAGCACTGGGAAGGGCGGGCACTTGGTCTGTTATGAATGCCCTGGGTGAGGTTTTACACTGACACATCTGTGACACCTACTGGACACGCGGGTGGGAAGACTGTTGGGAAGCCTTCTGCCCCCAATGGCTCCGCAGGGTGCTCTGCACACGCCAAGCACCCAGGGGCCTCCAGCAGCGCCAGGCAAGGTCAGACTTGACAACTTCTGAAGAACATGGAAAATAAACCCACGGTAGCCATTTATTTTGTAAGCTAAAGAGAGAATTAGTTTCTTCATGCACCTGAACAAAGCTAAGAGCAGGAGTTGTTGTTTTAAAACTGTCATTCCCAAGGTCACCTGTAGGGACTGGCACGGTGTGGCACAGAGGTGGAGGACATGGTGATCCTCCCCATTAGGACGCACAACACTGCAACAAGCCTCCTACCACAGGCTTGGAGCAAACAGCCTTCCTCGCCTCTTGCTCCGGAGCAGCTCTGCCTCAGCAGCCCCATTCTCCCCAGCCAAGGTGCAAGGGGGAGAGAAAGGTGAGACGCATGTTCCCTCGTGCACAAGTGTTAAGAGAAACAGAGCGAAAGAGAAGGGAAGAGGGGAGGGAGCACAGGATGGACACACACACGTTCTCGTGACTGGCCCTTTCAAATGCTTTCTGACCACGAAAACATCTGCATCGCTGCCCACCACAGCCTGAACTGTCAAGAGAGAAGTTTTGCTGGAGGTGAGGAGGGTCTGGTCCCACGAGCCCCAGCCATAGATGGGGCTCAGCAAAGGCCCCCTCCTGCACAACCACCCGCACTCACACGTTACATCCTCAACCAGCTCTGGAAAGTGGTTTTTTTTCGGTTTACCCTGAGCAGATTCCTCAAATGAAGGTGCTTTTCCTGGCAGGGGGAGAGGGTGGGGCCAGGGCAGGGCTGCGGGGACGTGGCAGTCAGCACTCGTTTGCTCTCTCTGGAAAGAAGATTTCACGGCATCGCTGGACTGTATCCTGGGGGGACTGGACGCTGTGTCCCACTGTGCGGGGGTCATCATAGATTTCATAGTCATTCCCTCCCTGCAGAAAATAGGGAAAACATTAGCAGGGTCTTGACAGACCATCCTGATCCGTGAATCCACATCTTTCTCTGTCCTGTGAGGAGCTTGGGTGGGAGCCGCCAGCTGAGAAGCAGGGTCCTGCTGGGAAGAGGCTGCCAGGGCTTTGCTGGCCCAGGGAGGCAGAAGAGGCTGGGCTGGGAGCCCTGCTTCCTCTCTCTTGCCTCCCCTCTTCAGTGCCAGGGGAAGAGCTTAGAAAGGATGGGGAAGGTCCTAGACAAGCAAAGCTTCTCTGGGAGCCTGGGGTTAACCGCTGCCCTGCCTGTGGAGGGGCTAGCAGAAGGCAGCATGGGCACATCTGGGGGGCAGAGGTCGCCACCACCTGGAAAGAGCCGAGTGGATGACCAAGCTGGTCTACAGCAGCAAGGGAGCATCATCCTCCACCACTCTAAAGGGAAGACGAAGCTGTTCCTGCTGTTGCAAAGCTCTCTCCTAAGTGCTGGGGGCTCATGTTTTGGGTCCTTGTGTTTTGGGTCCTTCAGGCTGCAGAAGTGGCTGTTCCCCTCCTGAGGATGCTGGGGGGAGGAAAGAGATGCTGAGGTGGACCTCCTCCCCAGCACAGGGAATCCAGGGCTATTTCCCCACGACCCAGTGGGCCTGCCGCCATCACAAGTCCGCCGCAAACACACGCTGCACAAGAGCATCTCTCCCCCTTGCACTGCTGGAGGTCTGTGTCAGCCACCAGTGGGACACAGGCTGCGGGACCCGGGATGGGGCAGCTCCACGCAGGCTTGCCAGGCCAAAGGAGGGAAAGCGGCCGTGCGTGGGGCGAGCGGGGCTTACTCACAGGGGTTGTCTCATTCCCGAAGAAGTGGATGGTGTCAAATCTCTCGTCATCAAGCACATTGAGGCAGTAGCGCTTGTCCCAGCCCTCCGGGAAGACGTCAAAGCTGATCATGCCACCTGCCAGCAGAAGGGAGGGCATCAGGCAACGTTGGTGGGAGCTGGCAGGGTGTCCCCTCACCACGAGACAGGCAGGAGGAGGGGAGAGGGCTGAACGTGTGCGGGGACACTACTCCTCCACCCCCTGCAAACAGCAGCTAGGCACCAGCTCTGCCTTGCTGCGCCTCTCCTGCATGTGGCTAAGACAGTGGCAGATGCTGTTCCTATGACAACAGGCCGGAGTGACATCAGTCTGGCTCCCCTGACTGCAGGCAGGCAGGCAAGCAGGAACCAGCAGGCTGCAGGTGGGGATGCTGGGGTGGGAGGTCCCAAGAGATGCATCTGTTGGGGGAGATCTGGGGTCATGCCTTGCAGATAGCATCAGCATGTTCTGTGTCCCAACAGGAGACAATGTCCTCAGAGACTGGCACCACTCTCTCTCCTAGGCTCCTGTGTGGACATCGCTGGCCCTTCTACAACCACTGCTCCGACACTCCTTAACCCTACAGGGACCAGGGGCTCCCAGCATCCTGCACATGCAAAGCAAACCCCATGCACCACAGAGCTCAGGGGTCCCAGCTGGCTGCACTGCAGGCCCCGAGCAGGCTTTGCATGCTGATCAAGGACCAAGGACCTTGCCATGGAGGTACCACAAACCCGTTGACATAATCGGGGCACGACCCTGGCCTGTTACCTCTCACCACCAGAGTCAAGTGTGGGTTGCCAACATCTGGAGGGGCACCAAGGCAGACGGGGCAAATGTACAAAGGTAAGGGAGCTTTCCCAGAGAGCATGCATACGCTTGCACGTGGACACCCGCAGCCTCCAAGGGTTAACGAACTTCCTAGCCCTTGCTCTTAGACTAGGCAGAGTTCACCCCAGCACTGTGCTGCCTTTTGGGGGTGCACAGAAGCAGCACTTTCCCCATCCTCTCAAGCTGCCCCGCTGCATGCACAGGCTGCAGAGCCAATCCCTTGTCCCATCACTGACACAGGTGACACCCTCCTCCCAAAACAAAGCCAGCAACTTAGGGCACGCATATGTTTGGGTCTCGCTCGGAGCCCAGAGGAACAGGGATTTGAGCTGGGACATGCCTCTTCCTGCCAGATCAGGTCTCTGCTCCTCTTGGTTTCAAGGGGCCCCCCCTGCTTCTCCAGGCAATCTACTGGGCCACCAGCAATCCTGGAGTTTCACGCTCTCCTTGTTCATAAATCACAACCCCACCTCTCTTAGGAAGGGGGTGAGTAGACAGGTACCCTCAGGGGATGGTCCTGCAGGAAAGGCACCGATCCTCTGGGCTGTTCAAACATGCACCTCCTGATGCCGTGCTCCTCTCTTCCCTGGCTGGTTGAGGTGTCCCTGTTGGTTTGGGAATCCCAAACCAACCCTCCTTGGAGCCTGAGGAGTCGGGGCTGGAGCCTGTGTGTCCAGCTCAGGGCAGAGGATTCACTACCAGACAGGATGCCCCAGGCAGGACACTTCGATATGGACAGGACCAAGTGCCCTAGGACTTCAGGGACGGGGATGCCCCCAGGCTCGCAGCAGGAGCCAGCATCAGAACAGGAGCTAAACTCGGTTGCCTTCATTAAAATCCTTCCTGGTTTTGTATCCAAAGCCATTTACCTGTGAAAAACACTGCATTTTGCTGCATTCTGGACTTTTAAACAGAGATGGGCAGCAAGAAGGGGGTCCTGATGCCAGCTGGAGAGGGTAGAAAGTGAAAGGGAGAAGTGGTGGTGTGGAGGACAGCCATCACTGTCCCTCACCTAGGCAAAGCACGGGTCTGGGGAGCTGCAGGGAGATCTCCTACCACCTCTGGAGTTTGCATCCTCCACAGCCTGGGACAAGGCACGCAGAGCCAGCTTGGCACAAGAGCCCCGTTTCCGCACATCCCTGTTTTTGGATGCCTGACCTGAGACACCCCGCGTTTTCTTTGTGGAGGAGCAAGGGGCCCGCAGCTCCCTTTGTCTTTATGCTTTTACACAACAGTCTCTTCATGGCAACTTCCGAAAGTCAGAGGAGAAAGGCCCATTTTTCTGCTCTCGACCCCCATGATTGCAGGGACATGGTGGCAGGGACCTTGTCTTTCTCTGCTGTGACAGTGTGTGTCAGTGCTGTGGGCAGCATAGGATGCCCCTGGCAGGACGCTGAAGACAAGAGGAGGCTCTCAGGAGGAAAGCCCTTGGAGAACCAGAGAACCAAACCCTCAGTACTGGCCTATGCTGGGTGCAAGAGTGGGGTGTCACCTGCCACCTCCCAGCCTCATCATCCCCTTGCCCTTTGGCTAGGCTGCCACATCTCACCTTCTTATCTCACACATACCCATCTGCTCTGTGGAGGGTTTTCTTCCAGCATCAGCCCCACCACCTGCACACCCTCATTTTCGTCCCCATCCTGGCCAGACCCCCAGGATTGCTCAAGCCCCTCCTTTAGTTCCTCATCTTCGGTAAGCTGGCTGTAACAGCCGCCCCAAGAAGTGGCCCTGCAAAAGCCCATGGCATGAAGCTGCAAACTCCTTGTGTCTCGGCAGCAGTTCCTCCAAGAAGAAAGGTGTTTCCCTTGTAGCCAACCCTCCCAAGAAAACCCCAGAGCCAAGAGACTCATGAGGCTCCTGTCTCATTCCTAGAGAGGAGTGCATGTGCCTGGAGCTCTGCTGGCCACCCTGCTGCTGATGCTTGAGCCAGAACAGACCTTCTGGGCAGGGGTGGGCTTTGCAGAGCTAACTGAAATTAAGGCAGGGATAACGTCACGGGACAGAAACCCACCTGTCTGGCTGATTCCCAGGGAGGCAAATCTGCAGGACAGTTTATTCTCTCCTGTTGCCCTGCCACGGATGTGAATGTGATGCCCCTGTGGCATCTCTCCAAGACTAGAAGCTCCTTTTGCTCTTCCCGGGGTCTCCAGGTCCCCAGAGGGAACAGCTGGGATTCTCACTCCCTTTCCCAGCATTTTATGGGAAACATGATAAGGAGGCCAAGGCAAAGCCAGGGAAGCCCCCTCCACTCACCTCGAGAGAAACGCAGACCTTTGCCAGCAAACTCCCTCTGCAAGGCTGCCACAAACTTCTCTCGGATCCGCTCTTTCTGCGGAGGAGAAGGAGGAAAGGGAAGGAAAGAGGGTTTGAATAATTAGATGTTGACAGTCTACCAGAATCCACTGTAAGCTGTCTGCTGGGCAGCTCTGGCTTATTGCTCTGCTCCCTTCCCACCAGCCCCAAGCCCCAGTGTAATGCCATTTAGCCAGCTTTCACTAGTCCTGCCCAGTATCTGTGTAAAAGACCACCAGCTCAGGGCAGCTCCAGCAGGCTCCTGGGAAGAGCAGATCCCAGCCCTTCCTTGGCAATGAAATGCAACTGCTTCAGTTTCCCAGAAGCCCAGTTCATAACCCAAAGTCTCCAACTTTGCTTAAAATCCTCTTGTGAAGTCCAACTGATCCCTCAACCCCAAGAAAGCTCTCCCAGGCAAAAACTGCTGTGAGCATGGGCCAAGCGCTCCAGAGATCTGCCCAGCAGATCCGCCTTGGCCATCCCAGTCTAGAAAGCCCATTAGTTCCAGCTCTGTTGGGGCTGGGAGAGTGGGAGAGAGAAGACAGCTGCTGGGCCATCTCTGGTTACTGTAAATGAGGAAACACGCTGTTAAATAAGTGCCTTATTCCCTGGGGCTCTCCCATAGCACAAGGAATCCTGCTGGCCACCCCATTGCATGGGTGGTCCCCAATAAAGTAAAATTCTTCCATTCATCTGTGTCTCTCCTTGGGTTTTCTGACTCCTAGTCCTGTCTCCACCTTGCTGCATGTGTTGGCCTGGTGCACAGCTTGGAGCTGGGCTCCTTTCTCTGCGGGGTGGGGGAAGCAGGTAAGACCCGAGATCTGCAGTGGTGCAAAACCAGCAAAGGGGAGGGCGAGCCCAAGTCTGGCCCGTCTACCTTGTCCAGCTCGGAGAACTCGATTCGCTCCTCTGGTGTGCAGCTCCGTCCGATGGGGGAGATGTTCAGCATCCCGTTGCGAAACTCAATGAAGGTTCCTCTGTGGGTGTGCAAGGGCACAAGGTTACTGGGACAGGGAGAGAAAAACAGACCTTCCCAGGGGAATGGCTGCTCGGTGAGGCATGCAGTCTCCGCAGGGACATGCAGCAGAGAAGCCATGCCCACACATGGGTGCTTCACTTCAGGCAGAGACCAAGCATCAACAACTCTGCTTAAGGTCGCCAAGGGGCTCAGTTTTATAAAAAGAGACTGTAAGAGAAGAGGAATAAACAGTTCTTGTGTGCCCTGGGGACAGGCTGGAAGCAACGAGCTTAGGTGAGATGATAGGAAAGTTGTAATAACTGCAAGGACAGCTATTGCCCGGACTGGACCAATTGCCTGACGAGACTGTGGCATCTCCACCCCTGGAGGCTTTTAAGAAACATCGGGTGTGTTGGGTGAAGCTGGCACTACCTTGGGGCAGTGGGATGGAACAGCTCGGTGTAACTCACTGCTGATGTCCAGCGGCAGGCTGATGAGCAATCAGGACCTCGTCATGGGACACAAATCAGGTAGGACCTGCAGGGCCTTTGTATCTCCCGTTTGTCCCCTGCAGCTTTGACTGCAACTCTTATCTAAGCTTGCACGGACAGGACCCAGTTCCTGCTTGCCACCCTCACCTTCCTTGCACTGGGATCACTACTCTGCCGCTTCCTCGGTGGGCTGGTTCAAAGCACTAAGCCGGCAGAAAACTACTCCCTTCTTTTCTCTTTGCTATAAACCCAGCCAGTTCTGTTTGCTCATCACCTTGGAATAGCTCACCGAGGGGTCAGACAGGTACCAGCACTGGTGGGGCAAAACCAACAGGAGACGGCAGCACTGCCAATTTGAAAACAGACTGAAATTCTTGTGGAAACCGAGCTGGAGCAGGGAGATCCCCTTCCCTGGGCAGCTGAGGAGCCCTGAACTCATTAACCCTCTGATGTCCCTCTCAGCCCTGCCTGCTGTTTCTCCTGTGATAAAGTGCTTACAACTCTGAGTCTGGGGGAAAAACTCTCCACCTCCTCTCTCATAACCCAGTGAAGAACATCATGGGGAACGGGCAGACGGGCAGCCATGCCTGCAGCCTGGGAGCAGCACCTCTGCAGCACCAAGAGTTTGGTGGCTCCTGCCCCAGGCCAAGACTCAGATGTGGGTTAAGTCCTTGCTTTGCTAGAAATCCCATAAGCCTAAATCCAGAGAGGCACTTGGGAGCTGAAGCTTCGACAGGCTGTTGGGCAACCAGACAGCAATGAGGCAATCAAACAGCCTTGAGGGTTCTGGGTCCCAGCCCACACTTTTGGGAGCATGTTCAGCCGGCAGTCCTGTCGCAAGGAGCCACCCTGGCCCCTCTCACCGGTCCTTGTATTGCCACATGGTAACTCACATCAGGCCTCTAATCTGGATCACAGTTTAGCAACTTTTACCAGCTTAATTTCAACCAGACAGCTCGCCTGCTCGTGTTCACCGTACAAACACAAGGGGAGAGCAGAACAAACCAGCAAGGGCAAGGGGAGGGCAGAGCCGCTGCTTTCAACAGCCCTGCTGCCTCACACCAGCTTCAAGCATTTGTGAAACCGCGGTCTGAGGGGTGGTTTGACACTGCACCCAGGCTGGTTTAACTGCAGGCTGCCTCTGAAAGAGGTTCTCTTGCTCTCCCCTTCCACCTTCATGCCATCTGTTCCCTTTCTCTCCTTTCTGTGGTAACAGGGCAAGCCAATCCAATGGAAAACTACCCTTGTCTTTCCTGGCAGTGGCCTAGTCTTCCTTCAGAGGAGGTGTACCAACCCAACTCACTCGGTGGCTGCTGGATCTCATGGGGGGAAGCAGACAGGAACACACGGTTGGGGGCAGAGCAGGGCCATCCCTATAACCAGTGGTGCCAAGCAACACTGGGTTAGAAACAGTGTGAAACTGTATGCTCAGGCACCAGACCTCCCATCTTAAGAGCCATTGTTCATCTGTTTGGAAACTCATACAACCAATGATGCCTGATGCCCTGACCAGTAACGAGCTGGTACTATTGTCCTAAATGAGATGCAGGCAGTAGCTGTACCCTGATACATGCAGTGGCTGTACTCTGCTTCGCAGGGAAGAAAATCCGAGGGGCAAAAGAGCAGGCATTATGCTAAAAAATAATGCAGACTCTCCAGAACAAAGATCCTCCTCCATTATTTGCCCACTGTACCCAGCTCAGTGGGATAGTGATCCTACACAGGGCCTCTAGGTGCTAAGATAAAACCTGGAGCAAGACAAGCTCAGTAGCTCAGCTGTTCTTAGGAGAGCTCTGGAGCCCAGAGCTGCCTAGAAATCCATGACATGACTGCCATTTGCATGGGCTTGGACCATTACCGTTTCTTGGGCAGCTTCAGCAGTGCCATGTAGTTGAGACAGAAGTTGATTAGATCCTGCAGCAGCTCTTCTCCCAAGTGGTCCTGAATGGCCTGCGGGAGAACAGGGAGTGAGGAGGATGTCTGACCTCCCGTGAAGCCCACCCGAGAACATGACCTGGAGGAGTGGGACATTCAGATCTGGCATTTGGGAAGAAGAGAAGAGGCTGCCCATTGGCCCAGGGCCAGGCGCTGCTCCCCACGATGCTCAGGGCACGGGGAAGGAGAGCCATGGCTGCAACGGGAGCTGGACCTACCTGCTTGGAGACCAGCTGTCCGTTCTTGTATTGCACTGTGCCGTTCTCTGCAAAGACGTAGTCAAACTTACTGATGACTGAGGGCAGAGGAGACAAAAGAGGGAACATGAGTACTGCCTGGGAAAAGGGGCCAAAAGGACTGGGCTCAGGACTGAGTGAGCCATCCTTCCAGTTCCTTAGTACTGCACTTTCCACATCTCCCGTGCTCCACAAAAGGCCCCCGACCCTCCTTGCTCTCTGCAAAGTGAGCAAGGAGATTATCTCCTGCTCACAGGTGGGGAGCTGACGCATGCAGGGGGAAACAACCTGACCGAGGTCACGGGCTGAATCAGTGGCAGGACGAAGATAAGGGGTCCAAAATGTCAGGCTTTCAACCACATGCATGTTACTCTGCTCTCTCTCCTCCCCTCGCCACTGCCACGGTGCTGGGGTGCTGGGGTTACTGGTTATCTAACTCCAGCCCCTCCTGCAGCCCAGACACACAGCACTGCCGACTCAGCGATCAGCCTCAGCCGGGAATTTCTCGGCCTCCCTCCGCTAACGAGGCAGGAGGCAGAGCTCGGAGCCCAGCCACGCTTGGCGTCCATGCCAGAGAAGGAAAACAAGGCGCAGGGGGCTTCCCCCTCGCCCTCCCTCCCACTCCCTCCTCTCCCCCATGTCCCTGTTCGAACACGATGAGGAACCGCCCGAACACCCCACCATGGAGCAGCAGGGAGGCAAAATTTGCAAGGGGCTCCTGCCCGCTGCGGGGGGGTGGAAGCTGTCAGAGCCCGATGAAGCCCGTACAAACCCGACGCCGGAGCCGGCGGCGTGGGCTGCGCTCCCCGCCTGCTCTGGGCTGCGCACCCCGCCTGCTCTCCGCAGAGGGAGACGGAGCCGAGCGGCGGCTCCCGCCCGGGCACGGCTCCCGCCCGGGCACGGCTCCCGCCCGGGCACGGCCAGCCGCCCCAGGGGCAGGCTTGGGGTCAGATTTAGGACGCAGGTGGCCCCCGGGGGACCTCGTCGGCCGCACCTCACCTTCGTCCCCGTCCCCCAGCTGTTCGGCTATCTTGGCGTAGTCGGAGCCTCCCACCACGCCGATGTGCACCCTCTCCCGCAGCTCCCGCAGGAACGCGTCCACCTCCGGCTCGATTTTCTGGAGGGGAAGCGGCGGGTGAGGCCGCGGCCGGCGGGACACGCTCCGCCATGCTGACCTCGGCCCTCCCCCCCCGCAAAAACTCAATGCCCCCCTGCCCTGCTACCTGCCGAGCCGGCGTCAGGGTCCCGTCCACGTCGAAGAGGCACAGCACCCGACCCCGCGCCGCCGCCGCCATCCCCGCCGCCGGCCCGGCCTCTGCGAGCGGGAGGCGGGACTGCGCCGAGGAGGCGATGGCGGCCGCGCCGCCCTCCCCGGGCAGCCGCGGCAGGAACGTGCGGAAACCCCTCCACCAACCCATCCTCCGTACCCCCGTGCCTCCGAGGGTCCCTCCAATGATCCCTTAACGTGCAGGTCTTGAAGGGCTTCCCCGCTTCAGCTCTTTCATTAAATCCTTGGCTTCAGAGCCCTAACGGAGGACCTGGGAGTTTGGGGGAGGGCTTCGCAGTGCCCCCCCGAATTTAAGGGCTGGGGGTCTGGATTGAGCTACATAGTAAGCTCAGCTCCTCTGGGGTTTTTTGTGTCCTAAGTAAGGGGACAGGAGCAGCGCGCATTCACCCGATCAGTCCCCATGCCTCACCTTGCATTTCTAATAGGATGCTGTGAGTAGCTAATGTTTTCACTGGAGAAGTGCAGTTTTCAGTCTCCACCCCTCTGCACAAAGCCAAATCTATTTCTTGCAGTAACTTTTGCTTTGACCCACTCAGCAGTTACCCCACGAGTCATTTAGGATTTGATCAGACAATCTGGTCAGATCATATTCATACAGCTCCATATTATGCTGGCCTGATACGTAATGGTAGACAGCGTGCCCAGCTGCCATCTCCTACAATAATTCCTGAATCATTTTCCGACATTAAAAACAACCTACGTAGAACATTCAATGCTTTTTGCTCAGCAGTTAGCTTGCCTTCTCTCCCTGGACAGTGCTCAGTGTGCTGAGCTAGGTTGGAACTGGGGGGAGATTTTTTTTTATGGTCTGATTGTTTTTTCTCAGTATTATTTGCTTGCAGGGCATTGTACAACCCCTTTTCCCAGTTCTCCACCAGATTCCTCTCGAAATGAAGCATTCAGGTGGCTTCACAGATTCTGGTTTTTGCTGATGGTTTTGATTTTTCTGCTCCCACTCAATGAAAGCGGGATGTACAGAAACAATGTTAATAATTTACCTCTGTTCCATTGCTTTGGACGAGGTTTACCAAAATGTCCTCAGCTACTTGCTGGGGGAGGCATTCATTGTGTCCACCAGTTAATGTCACCAGGATAGCTATTTCCACACTGTTTCTGGGAGTTGCCTCCATCACATAGTGAGTCAGGCAGTCTTGGATGGATATTACAAGCGGTATTTGCCCTGGCATTGATCATTGCAAAATCACAGCCTCTGGGGCATTCTGGATCAGACCCTGGTTATAAGCTCCCACCTCTGGAAAGCTGGTCTCTTTCCTCAGCTACATTGAAGCTCCCAGAATGGTTTCTCAGCACCCACCTGCTTAGTATGCAATTGAGTGATGAATTTTTAGTTCAGTTTAGGGTTATGCTCATTTATGGCTTGTCTAGGTACGATTACATATATCCCTCATCAGTTAATGTGTGGATGCTTACTCCAGAATATTAATACTTCAAAGTGTGTCTACTATGGCATACTGAAGAGCAAGTAGAGATGCCTTCACGGATTCGGGTTGCTTGACTACCAGAAGCCAAAGAGCTGCTCACCCGTGCAGCAGGGCCCAGGACTCTCAAAAGGCAGCCATGGGGTCAGATAGACAGTGAACTCCCAGGGGTTCAGCGATGCAAGTCTTTATTTTTCATAAGCCATGACACGGTACAAGGACGAGACTTCCCGCATCTTGGTGGAAGAGGCATGGTTTTAGGAAAACCCGCCAGCTCACTCCTGTGGCAGCCCTGGCATTGTAGCAGCACTCGGTTCTTGCTGTAGCCCAAGCTGCTCCATGGTCTTGTCTCCTGGCAGCTCCTACCTGCAGCTTTCTTGTCTGGGAGAGACCTTCCTCCTTGCCTCTTGCATGGACATTACTCTGGGCATCCCAAAAGCAGGAGCTGCTCTCCCCTGGCTCAGGTGCATCCCTGCGCTGCAAGGTAGCAGTGCCACCTCGGGGCACTTCCCAGAATTGGGAAGTCTGCTAAAATACGGGTCAGAGTTCACATTTTTGCACTCCTACAGTGCCATCGGGTTTATGCTACCAGGATAGCTCTCCAAAATTTGAACTACCTGCTATGTTTTCTCCAGCTTATTTGTCATGCTGCTTTAGAAACTCTATTCAAGTCAAAACACTCCTCCCAGCACCCCGACTGCCATTTGGTATCAGCCCGTGAGGACTTGTGCCATCTTGGTTTCCCCGAGAGTGCAAGTTTGCCTTTTGGTGAAGTGCACAGCTGCATACAGCTGTGCTTGTTCCTTCATCTGGGTTAGCTCTGAGAACAGGGACTCTGTGGCTGTTTTGGTTATTTAATACTTTGCACTTAAACCACACTTGATACATTCCCTTGATTGCTGCCCAGACAGGCAGCAGCTGTCGTCATGAATAAAATCTGTTACTAACAGCAAAGGCAAATACTTTGTTTGAAGTTTAGAAGGTAAGTGGCTGTGAGCACTGGCTTATACTCTGTCTAGAGTGGCCATTAAGGTCAAGGTTTTCCTTTTATATGTGTTCCCAGGTATTTCATGTGGGACTAGTACTGGTACGTGATAGCAAACCAGCACCGCATCTAAATAACACAGCCCAAAATAACCACAGTCATGAATCTTTGTTAAAGCCGCCTTCTGTTACAAGCCCTCTTCTGTATTACACTGATACAGACTGTTACACAAACTGCGAACTGGGTGGTTTATCATTTGGATGCCATCAATAAGCATTCAGAAGGCTGAACCAAGCAGAATTAATTTCTTCTTCTCCTTAATAGCCCAGCGGCAGAGGCATGATGGGCAGTGCTACATAATCCTCACCAATATCCCCTCTGCAGCTCCAGAGGAACCTAAGTATAAAGTCTACTTCTTAAAGTGCTTTTTTTCCTTTTGAAAGTAGTAGCATCAAGACAATCAGGAAAAGCTTAGAGCCTTTTCCTATGTTTAAGCTCTGTTGGGCCCCTTCCTCAGCAGCAGACATCAGACGTTTCATTCTTGCACACTTAGATGAGGGCTGCACAAAACCCATGCTGACAGAACACCTACTGTCCAGCCTTTATTCACCTCATCCAAGCTTGTCAAGCCTCAAGAGCGTGGTCTTGATAAGATACCATGGTGCTTACAGAAGGAAAATTTTTCCAAACTTAAATAAGAATATTGCCTAGGACCAGTTCTAGCAAAGGGCAGTAGCCACCGCTACTTTCACTAGCGGTACCTGGCACAAACTGCTTGGACAGTTTCGCATTTTGCACTTTCCAGCTGGGACCAGGGTGAAGACAACGACTTCTGGTGAGCTGCATTTGCCGGGCAGCTGTGTGGACACACATTCAAACAGGAAAACTTACTGTATTTCTTTTTATTGTAATAGAAAAAAACCACAAATAAATCAAAACATCACTTTCTGCCTAAAGACGTTATTAACATTTTTAAAATGGCACAGGGGAACCCCAGCAATACAAGACAGAATAGTAAGTGTGGGCAAAAGGGTTCTGTTCCCTTTCAGGAGTTCAGTTTCCCTGCCCCTTTGTCAATCAGCTGGCTCAAGTTCATCACCTATATACACTTACATACACTTTTCTGTCTATTTTATATTCCTATGAGTAGGTATGACTGGGTGGAGCCTTGGGGGCACAGTCCTGTAATTTACACATAACCATCTTTGGAGAAAATGGGTTTCCTATGAGGCCTACAGGGGTCTCGTTACCCAGTAAGACCAAGCAAACAGGATTCCCTCCTACAGTTCTTTTGCCATGAAACACAGAGTAGGTCCCGAGCCCAGGAGACCCTCTAGGAGCTCCTTGACTATTGCAAACAGTATATGGCCGAGTGAAATTTTATCCAGTGACCTTAAAGTAGCAGCATTATCTCTGCAAAGGGGCTGCTGAGGAGGGGAAAAGGCAGATTGCAAAATGCATGGGGTGAACATCTTCCTTTTCTTTCCTGCCTCCTGAGAGGATGTAAAAAGTCCTGAACTAGGCAGCCAAGCAGAAGCCAGGCTCAGGACCTCTAAAGTGGTGGACATACAGGGGATATCCTCATTGTGCAAAAGTGAGGGGCAGAAACCATGGCACCAGTGCTTCCACTGCAGGCAGCTGCACCTGAAGTGATAGCTTGCTGAAAGACAAGCAACCACAGCTGTGCTGCTTGCAGGTGCTAAACTAGCATACCTAGATGTTGGGCTGCACTGCATCAGCTTGAGTATACCTGTTCAACTAAGGAAGCTCCGAGATCTCTAACATGCTACAGCATTTTGTGGCACAGTCATGTGTGTATTCAGATGAAAGACTGGTTGCTCTTCACAGAATAGGTATGGGAAAAGACTGGAAAGGATATACATACTAAGCAGGAAAACTAAGCTATGGCTTAGCAGAAAACAAACACTTGCCAATTGTTCCTCCAGGAGCATCAAAAGGCATTAATAAATCATTTATTATAGAGTGCTTTCTGCAAACAGGACATTTTGATGGGGAAATAGTGAAAGCTTTTGTATAAACCAATCTGTACTAACTGCTACAGTTGTCTCCAAGTCCAGTCCATCAGATGAAATGCTTAAGGAGAAGTTCTTAAATTGATGGCACATGCAGAGAATGACAAGGAAGAAAAAAAAAAAAAAGGGCTGCAAGTGCCACTGCTGTGCACTGAGAGCAGGTACACACAAAACTAAAATGTACCGATGGCACCCTATTTCCACTTGTGTAGTGATTCCACAAGGTGCAGGGCAACAGAGTATTTGACAGAGTGATTAAACTGTTTTCCTCCATTCCATCCCCTCAAAAATATGAACCATTATAGCCCACACTGAGTAACAGTGTGAGAAACTTATTAAACTGTATTATTCTGGGAGAAAGAGCCTAGCAGAGGAAAGACATCTTCTTTAGGTAAGCAGGAAGTTTCCAGTGCAGGACTGAACTTGCAGCAATACTTTTCACAACAAAGCACTGGACAAGGGGCTATACATTTGCATAGATGCTTTTTCAGCAGCATCTGGGACTTGCAATCCCCATTTATAGAACATCAGCAATGTTTTGGGGTTTGTCCGATGTTTTTCTTGTGTTCCTTCCTAAATGTAACTGCTACAAAATTGTTCAGGAAAATAGTATATATACATGCATGAAAAGAAATCAGTGTGCCTATTCTTTCATTCCCCTGATCTTTTTCCACTGCAAATAATTGCAAAGCTATAAGAATCTTAAGCTAGGAGATGCAGTATTGATACAATCTAGTGTCAATCTAAGGACAGGACTGCTTCTGCATGTATCCCAATAAACTCAATTGTTCCATAGAAAAGCTTAATTTTACTCTTCCTCCTTTTCTTTACATTTGAGGAGACCTACCACCTATTTCTCTTAAACTTAAGCAGAGCCCTCTCTGTGATGTGCTGGACTGCTTTGGAAAGGACAGCAATATAAAAGAAAGTTGGAGCTCCTACTGTGTCTGCAACTAGATACTGAAGGCAGAATTGGTCCACATTATATTATCATGCAGTTGCCATACTATTCCTGCCTTACTGTACTGTAACTCTGTCTTGGTAAGAAAAAAACCCCAGCTCTTCTGCAAAGGTAAATAGTTAACAAGGTTCTGTCTATCTGCTGATAAACTTACATGCAAGAAAAGGAAGCATTTCACTTCATTTTGCTTTCACCTGAAATTTGTTTCCACCACTTCTGCTCATGAGATTCTGTTCTTTCAGCTGGTTCTTTCCCATAACTCTTGGATCTAGCATTACAAGGCTCTTGGCAACCTTCAGTTCCAGCCTCCCTCCCACACAAAGATAGTCCCATTGAAAGTTTCCACTTTTGAGTGTGACACTGACACAGAGTTCAGCTTGATCACATTTCCCACACAGCTGTGCCACTGCAAATATTCTAATCAGATGAGTTCAGCTTTTCTGCTGAGCAAATAACATAACATCAGTGAACTATGCAGAAGACTAATCCTGGGACACCTTCACTTCCTAGGCTACCAATACTTCCTTTGTCTTTTTGCTACAGACTTCAGCAAATACTCCCATAATATAAGCAGTGACAGAAAAAAAGAGATGCAAGCCTGCAAGGATGGCTAGGACAGCCCCTTATTTACTCTAAATTGTGTAATGGGCCCTTGAATGCTCATGGAGTGAATTCCCACTTACCAGCACAGGAGTTACTTAGAAAGTGTCAGCCTACTCAGACAAGACAGCCTTTATAAATTAGTATAATACTATTAGAAATTATGGCAATCTTTTTGGTAACATTGTCTTACATGCACCCTGATAAATCCTCTCCCTAAGAAATTTTAAAACTTGTCTTGTATCTTCTGCAGAGTTAATTCTGATGGGAAATTATAAAATAGAAATCTGGTAGATCCAGGTTTAAAAAGGAAGAGGCCTGGTGAGGCTGGGCACACTGGGTCACTCCTGTTAGCTCTGTCCATTATGTCTGCTGAAGGTATTTCCTCCAGGTGGCTGGATCTGGATGGAGTCCAGGAGGGGTCTTAAAGCTTGTCCAAAAGGTCTGAGAAGGTAAAGAAATAAACATCTCAAGTAGCCTACTTGATGAACAACTTTTCCCATTTACTACTGAAGTGCACTCACTTCCTAAAGCGCAATCAAATCAACACTGTAGAAGCAAATTTGAAGAACAGACTTCCACTACAAACTAAAACAAACTAATTTAACCTATTAAAGAGAATTTACTGTTCAATAAGTAAGAATCTTAAACATGATTTTATATAAGCTAGTTCTGAGTCCTAACATGCCCAGACTGCTAATGTGGTAATACTGTGTCTGAAACTGGCTTTTAGTAATTCATTCTACTTAAGAGTGTGAACGAAATCTCTGTTATGCAACTGCAGGGCTCCATTAAGTACCACATCAATATTAAAGACTGCTAGAAGAATAGCCTCTAGCTCCCTTGTAGGACAATGGTTCAACACTCACAGAGCAATTTCTGTTGCAATCTGTATCACCTGGTCTATTTTTCAATATGACTCACTCTGTTATAGACTTTATCTGATTTTGAGAGATCTGAAGCGGTAAGAGCCCACAGTAGAAGACACATGTCTCCCAAATAATGCGGTATATACCATTGTTACAAGAAATAACACCTAAATGATGAAGCTCAAATCATTCCACTGGGATCCTCACTAGCTGAGAGTTTAAAAAAAACAAAAAGTTGAGCTGAACCACCAGGCAGGAATTCTTCATGTCTTCTTTTTCACACCTTCTTTTTCCACCCAGTCCTAGCCTTAAAACTGCAGCATTAATTTTAAAATTACATCTCCCCTGCCTCTTCACAAGCAAAGCTGACACCTCCACTGCAATTACGGTGCTTAGAGTATGAGAAGCAACCTTTAACAGATACTGGTTTCCTAAGACAAAAAACCTTGCACCATTTTCTGAAACTTTCTATGCTTGTCTGATCACATATAAGAGACCATCACAGAATAACTAGTTTAAGTTAAAGGCAGAAGAACAACCTTCTCCTGTCTTCTTAGTAATGCCAGTGCCAGCCAGCATTTGTCATGCAGTGTTGTTAGGTGTTGAAGGAAAGCAAATAGCATCCTCTCCTTAATCTTATACTGGTTCTCAGAGAGAGCCAGCAGAAACTGGTACTGCTGGCTCTGTCAAATGTTTAAGCATTAGCATGAAGCAATACACTACAGAAAGGAGTGGCATGCATACTCACGTGGCAAGAACTTCAGCTGGAAGGTCAGTGATGTAGGAAGGGATTTTTCTTCCTGTCAGGAACTGTGCCACTTCATTACTGAAGGTGTTGCAGTTATGTTCAAAGATGTTATAAGACTCTCCTCTGTGCCACAGGAAAGGAATTGAAACATAAAAAGACAGACTCAGCAATAAATCTATAACAAGCAGAAAAACTAATGAGGAACATCTCCTTACATTAGCACTTTTTTCCCCACAAAGAATTCTAAGGAAAATAGGTAAAATACAGACATCAAACCACCTTCAAATTCAATTGAATCAGGGTGGAAAATGACATCTCTCTGCATCACTGACTTTATGCAATGTTTTTTGGAGGATAAGTGAGGTCAGGTTTCTTCTGCTAAAACCACAGAAGAAATAACGAGAAATCACAGGAATTACTGACATTGAAATATAGCCAGAACACTAAATGCTACTGTTTCCTATCCTTGTGAGTAGACTAGACTCTTTAATAGTCAAGACCTTGCTTTTACTCGTCTGAAAGTTGGCAGCTTTACTACAACGCTTCACCTATGACTCATGGGGCAAAGCACTATTTACTGAAATATTTCATATAGTGCCTTCATTTTCCCTGGTGATTCTCCCAGAGGTATTTCAGACATTATTCCATTTTATGAAAAACAGTGTGAAAGACTTCCTGACAGAATGCTTTCCCAGCCCAGCTCAAGGCTAGCACATGAGAGGGTTGCCTAGCTGGTAGCTCCTTGTGTATCAGTGCATCAGTTCCAGTCTCATATTTGTAGAGTACCAAATAATACACTAAAAATTCAAAGCTTTGTGGGCAGGATTGGTTTCATAATAACTTCCTCCATTCTGCCCCCCTTCCCCTAAAGGCTTTTTTTGTTATACAGATTTTATAGTACAAGCTGCTACTTACCGGAACATAGATTCCCCCAAAGAGGAAAGATATTCCAGAAAAATTTCCTCTGTGACTTCAGTGTTCCCCAGGTCAACAACTGAGTCTGGGGGGCCAAGAAGTGTCCCTCCCTGTAAAAATTAACACCCAAAAAACAATGTTAAATGGACAGACTGAATTATTTTGGAGCACTCTACTGAACAGAGCTATCGTAGCTTGTCCAGGCACAAAAGAAGGAACTTTTGGTACATTTGTCAAGCAAAAAGCCCTACTAGCCTCCCCTGCTCTGCAGTCAGAGAATGGCAAGTAACATGCAACTTATATTTCAGATTGTATACTTGGCTCTTTGTGCTGAAAACTCTAAGCTATGGCAAAATTCTGCTTTAGAAAAATGGCCCATCAGTTTTACCTCTCCAAGAACAGAAAAGTCTGACAAAGCACCATGAGCGTTTTTTTTAATCTTAAAAAAGATGCCTTGAGTTGCCAAGTCTGCATGTAAAACCTATTGATGCAGAATTAGACAAGGTGTCACTCTGGCAATGCAGCTGCAGAAGGTGTCTTGGATAGACAGACTCTACCAGCAGAAGCAATTCCCAACCTGTATTTAGTTGGGCTTAAACCCACTGTCCATGCTCCCTTTTCCTCAAATGCCCTGGGCAACCATGGCAAGCAGACACATCTGGCTGAATTCAGAAGCCTCTTGCTGCTTTTCTAAGAGACAGTGACACAAGCAATTCTGATCAGGTAACCCTATCACAAAATTATCTTATTAGAAAAATAAGTTTAACTTACAGGTGCACAGCTGGAGATTCCTCCACTGCCATAGAAGAACTCATCCTTATGGACTATTATGGAGGTGTGCCTGCCACAGAACAAAAACCACGTGAAACAAAGGAAATATTTAACCTAGCACATAAATCACTGGTAAATTTATGTGCTTGAGGACATCATGAAGTGAATAACTGAAAGAAAAGGTCAATGTGTTTCTGCGAGTAGGAACAGGATCTGCTGGGACATGAATGGATACGGAAGCAATGATTATCAAGCTTACTGTAACTCTAAGTGCTTGGGAAAGAACAGGCTTAGTTAGGTGCCCAAGCAAACAAAGGAAGAGGGGGACTTCCACACCAGCATGAGATCTCCAGCAACCTCTTTCAGCTAAATGGCTGAGGGTAAAGTCACAGAGACAGAGAGACAGAGTTAGCCCTGCTAACACATTGACAGAAGTGCATGTCCGATAGACACTGACTGAGAAGAAGATCAGACAATCACTGGAGATGGATCAATAGAGAGGAAAATGGATGAACAAGGGTTTGGGGGTTTTTTGCCTTTTTTTTTTAAAAAAAAAAAAAAACCCTCTTGCTATGAATTATAGCAAATTTGGGGGTGTTTTGTAATCGAATATAGCCACCGCTCTTATGTGTCAGAAGGCCTGATTCTGTAATACCTTCTTTCCACCTACTCTTTTACTCTCATGTTTAGTCATGCCTGCAATTACAAGACAAAATGCTTGGGACAAGGACAACATCCTACCCTTGAAAAAGTATGCAAGTGCACTAAAATGCAAGAACTACTACCGACACTTTTTTCATGGGGTCCACTGAGCTTTGAATGGAGAAGTTTAACCAGCACCTGACTGTACATTATCTTACTGTCGATCTATATTCAGGAACAAGAAGTGCCTTGGTCTCTCTTCAGCACCAAATGTTCTTAAGATCTGAAGCATATATAGTTTCATATTGAAAATACTTCCTACACGACACAGTGTTTAACACACATTATGCAATTTAAATCTAGTCACTTACCAGATGCCATCCAGCTGTTTCCCTGTATGCAGAGAAAAGAAGAGTTATTAGCAATGTGTTTTCCAGATTTCAGCCTACTTTCTATCAATCACTTAGGAACCACACTTATTGTTTCACCATGACAGTAACACCAAAGATTTCATCCCAGAGTTGCTTCTAAAGAAACAGAATGTCTTTCTTTCAAATTAACTACTCCAGCCACACTACTGCTGTACTTTTTTCCTCCTGCATGCAGAGGTGGCAATACCATCCTATCCTGCCAGTGCTTACCTTCCTTGGGCTTTTGTCTACAGGCCAAGAAAAGAAACCTTTTCCTAAAATTAGAGTCTGAGTCAGGACCAGAAGAGTTGAATTTTACACTGATTTCATAATTGCGGGCAGTTAGCCAGCACAGAGTATTCAGTTTTCTTTCTCAGTAACTGATGAGAGACCTGACTTGAACATATCATCTGTGGTGATAGTCTCTATAATCTATTCCATGGTTTCCTCCCTTCCCTCCCTCCCCCTGCCCTTAAAAATTAGTAATTTCAGTGAGAGTTGGGGGGCAGAAGCGCAGGGTTGAAATTTATACAAGTTATAAAATTGTGTCTGTTGTAGAACACAGCAGCGAAGACTTACTTCAAGCACCACTACACTGATAATATCACTGTGTCTTAGAGAAAAAGTCCCTTCTGAAATGCTTTTCCAGTTCTCTAGAAGTGGGAAACCTAAACCTCTCTGTGTTTCTGGTAGGGTCTCAAGATCAAACCTCTCTTCAAAGGGTCGCCAGCTGTTACTGCTCTAAGCTCAATTGTTTTATCTATCATAACCTACAGGCTTGGTCCCTGGTATCGCACCCCTTGGTAAACTCGTAGTCAGCAACAGCATTCTATGACAGATGCACTATAACTTTATTTTGCCGAACAAGGTGCAGAACACCCAGAAAAGTGGATTTAGAACAGAAAAACTGTGTGCATACCAACATTTGGTATTCTCCTGAACCCAAGCAGTAGACTGAGTGTTCCTCTGCCATAGCTTCTGCTTGCTTGCAGCAGGCCCCTGATCCTTTTAGTCAGCCTTCATATATAAGCACTTTCCCCCAGCAGACCACTTCCCACACCACTATCCTTTATATCCAAGCAGCACCTCTTCCAAGATGTTTTGTTGTTACTGTTCAGCTTTCAGATACAGGAATGTGATGTGATGATCTGCTAAAGTCATCTGCAGGTTTTCTGGAGCTAGATAAAAAACACTGTAGACATGATAAAAAAAGCCACCTGAACATGAGAGGCACTGTTCTAGTAAAAAACTGTTCAGAAAGCACTGATGGGTTAACTTTTGGCCAACAGGCTTTGCTCTGGTTTGGACACCATCTCTGTGCATCACATCAGCCTCAGGCCTCCCAAAGCTAGCTACAGACCTTCTTGCTTCCTGAATTCTGGGCCATTATGTCTAGATATTATCCTCCTCCTTTAAATGCAGCCTCAGAGTTGTGGTCTTTTTTTTAATGTTTTATTCAAATGCTTGTTATATTCAGGCTTTTCTTGGCTATCTTGAGGGCCACTGCCTTAACTGTCCTTAAGTCAGGATTTGGCTACATCCCTCATCACACTATCAGCCTTGCCTCTCCCTAGCAATTACTCCACCAGTCACCCTCTTTGTATTCCCACAGCTTATGATGCTGAAAGTGCACTGCAACTGCTTTGCAAAGGCTGGAATCAGATGCTCAGAATAACAATAAATTATTCCACTCATTAAAAAAAAGTTTGGTAAAAATGAAGCTTGGCTCAGTTGCACTCCCCTGCTCTTCCCCCATGATTCCCAAAGAGGAGGCAGCATGTTACACACTGGACCCCAGTTAGTGTATCAGGGGCCTAAAGCTAAACTGTAGTTTGACAGAGCAGTATTTCATCCCTCAGCCTCCAGCATGCTGGCTTCTCTGCTGAAACTTTAGGAGTCATTCTTCTTCTGTTGGTGTCCAGCTTCTTCTAAAACACCTGGTGTGGTAGCAGTCATGGGGTACATTGTCCCAGTTCCACTTGTCCTGTGGAAAGACATTCTCCAGTTGTTGTTACTTAGATCAGTGCCACAGCATCAATGGCCTACAGGGAGGCAGAGGCATTGCCTTTTCCTTTCTGTAGGCAGAGGGTCTTGGGGTGTTTATCCCCTCCTACTCCTCTGTCAGGGCTGCTTTGGTCTGTGAGTGCCAGGAGTGAATATACTACTTCGAAGCAGCAGTAGTTCTTCACAAGTTCTTTCTCTTGGGCAAAACCAACTTTCTGTCATCATCAGGACTGGGTAAAACAGAGGAACAAACCTGATGAGGATAATCCTTCAAGAGTGCCGAGAAAAGGATGTTTATGTGTCCAAGTAAAGAATAAACAATCACTACCGTATTTTTTCTGCTCAAGTCTGAAGCAAAATAGGCACATACATAGATACCTGCTTCAGACGAGGGTCGTATAAGAGCAGAGGCAGGGAAAAGGCTGTTGTGACAATAGAGACATCAGCTGAAGCGAGCCCACACAGTTTTGAAGTAGGTGGACTGATCTATCACTACCATGGATCACAGCCAGGCAGCAAGCATATTCACTGTCAACCCATCGCACAGAAACGTAGGCATGGAGTAGGATGATGGCCAAAAGATAGTAGCAATGATGAGAGAAGAGGAGCAGTGTGTTGCAGCGTCTCAGGAGCACTTGCTGCCCCTTTAGCGTGTCCCACGCTGTTGTGCTTCTCGATCCTCTGGCCCTTGCTCCACACCTTCCCCATCAGAGCTTTTGCCTTGAGCTCTAGAGCTGCCAGAAACCAGTGACACTGCAGGCTCATCAGCAAGATGTGAAGTAGGGTATAGTGCACTGCCCTAACTTTAGCAGCTGGCCTATGACAGGCTCTACTGCTTGGCTTTGCATAGTTAGTGTTCTGCATATCTGTTAATAAATTATTACACATTTGTTCACAATAAATCACTGGTTTCCACTAGAAACTTGAACTTTATCCTTCAGGGCAGAGAAACAAACCGTTTCAAAGGCAGCACATACTAGAATTGTATCTGCCCTTTTGCATACTAAATGGAAAAAGAACATCTTAATATTTACTTTCACAGACATTTCCAGCAAACAAGGATAAAAGGCTTTCCACAAAGTTGCCACTTTGCACCTAGATTCTGTGTGCAGGTGAAAGAGTTATAGCAAATGCTGACAATGTCACAGGTGCTGCCGGGAACCTGCTTGTGCAATTACAACACCTACTTGAAAAGATCATTGCAGCGAAGGCTACCACACATAGGGCTGCTCTAGCAAGACTACAGCCAGCAGCTCAAGGGAGGTGACTCTTTCCCCCTATTCGACACTTGTGAGACCACATCTGGAGTGTTGTGTCCACTTTTGGATCCCCCCAGTACAAAAGACACTGACATACTGGGCTGGAGCACTTGCTGTATTGAACAGCGGCTGACAGAACTGGTCTGTTCAGCCTCAAGAAGAGAAGGCCAAGAGTCCTTATTGCTGTCTACAATTCCCTAATAGGCATGAAGGAAAGGGAGCCTTGTTCTACTCAGAGGTACACAGTGAACGGCAACATGTGCTAGTTGGAAAAGGGGAAATTCCCAACTCAGTAAGAGAAGAAAAAAAATTACCATGAAGGTGGTCAAACACTGGGGCAGGGGTCCAGAAAGCATGTGGGATTTTCATCCTTGGAGATACTCAGAACTCAGCTGCCCAAGGCCCTGAAGAATCTGCTCTCGCTGGATCTACCTTGAGCAGGACCTCCAGAGGTCCCTTTCCACCAATGCAGTTCTCTGATTGTATGAACAAAACCCAAACAGAATTCAGGAAAGGGACTTTGCATTAGACTGCAGTCCAACCCTGGAGGGCTCCTCTCTGGCTGCTACACACAAAATCTGTAGCCAACAACAGGCAGCAACTGCCAGGGCAATAACAGAACAGCTCTTGGCAAGTGAAGCTGCCTATCTTCAGAAGGCAGGTCTGTCTGAGGCTGCTCAGCTAGGTCAGTTTGTGCCAAGCACTGGTTTGATTATCTTAATGGAGCTGCTGACCTGCTATTTTTGCTTGGGTCCTGTAAGACATTAACCAGGCTGGCATTGTGGAAAATGCATGCCAGATCTCCAGCACTGATGACAATAAGGTATCCATGGTAGCTCTCCAGCCTGCTGCAGATAAAATAAAATCCCTTTCTGCCACTAGTCAGAGGCAGCGCAAGCCTCTCCAACACCAACACCATTGCAGAATCCCATGCCTAAGAAACCTGCCATTATTGGCCACATACACATCACCCAGAGACATCCAGGACCAAGAACTTTTGGTATGCTGCTGCAGTTTCCCATGCTGTAGAGCTGGCTGTTGTCATCTCAACTCCAAACCAACTGACAGAGAATAAGTCAATGGCCACCAGTTTCTGAGGAACTTGGGCAGCTCCCTTTTCTGTTGCTCAGCAAGAAATCTCAATGTTGTTTGTCTGTTGCATCATGTAAGACGTTCTGTACAGACCTTCATGGACACCATCATCTTCCTCCTGAAGTTTTGCCTCTGTTGGTGATCCTCCTATGTGACTCTTCTTGCCCTTCTCTCTAAGTCTGACATTGCACAGAACAGGTGACAGCTCACAACCACTGCCACTCCTGACAAGCTCATGTAAAGCAATCAGGGCAGCCTGCACTAAGGAGTTATGTCTTGCCTTCTGCTGGACATTGTCCACTATATACAAAACACATTGCTTGCAGCTTCTGAAGGCTTGATACACATACCAGCCCCAACAGTATGACCAAGCAAGGATCGACACTGCTCTGTTTCCACAGCCAGCTGCCCAAGTAAAAGCATGACTACAGTATTGCTGTAGCAAAGCGAAGGCACAAGTTGTATCCAGGCCTTGAAGCGACACTTTCCAAGAGAGCTGCTTCTGGCAGCACTGTCCAGCTTAAAAAATAGACTATCAAGGTTGCCAGGGAGCCTCCTCAAATAATCCTGCAATAGAACTTACATCTCATAGTCAATTGAGTGGTCTAGTAGGAGGGATTGCAAATACCATCTGAGATACTGGCAGACATCATCGCTTTTCATGCTCTTCCACTCCTTGCCACAACACTCCAAACTGCCGTGACACGCTGCAATGGGGGCAGAACTCTACGCTGGTACTGCCACCAAAACCAACACATTTACTCATAACCTGAGGCTGTCTGTAACTATATAGAAAAGTCTGATTCCCCAGTAATTTCCATCTGAGCTGCCAAAGACTTTCAATTCCAGGCATTACTCTTCACTCAATGCCTACGGCAAAGCTAATCCAAATGATGCATGCGCGTATAATGCGGAACAGGAATGTCCTGATGGGATGATACTCTTTTGGGCATCTACTGTTCATCCAGATAAAACAGAGAAACAGCAAGATGCTTAAAAAGTTTAAATATTTCAAGGGACAGAGGGCTGTTGAGCAGGAAAGGGTGTTGCAAATTTACATGTACACACTTATCATACAACAATTAGTGCACATGGTCAAGTAACCAACTATCATCTGTCCCACAGTAATTGCCTGTGTGCAAGCTCAGCCTGAAGTAAATGTGAAGCAATTCAGGTTAATTTGATCTGCTTCCATTACAAGCTAATGCAAGTCAAACTCCCTTGTGTTTGTTGCAGACCACGAACATGGACATGAAAGTTACTGCGTTATACCTGTGAGAGTTTAACGTGATAGCTTGTCAGTCTTTGGAAACCTGATCACATACCTGATCTTTGTTTGTTTTTTTTTTTAACTTGCTGAGATGCTTATATGGATCTTTCCTGAAAATACTCACTAGAACTCAGGAGGGGATGCCAATTTGGCATAGATCTGTGTGCTTAAGCATCTCAAAGATTCAAATTGTTTGAATGAGGCAGAATATCATCTGGCAAAAGTAAACAAGTTTTTTTATTTGCTGTTATTTTTCTTTATAACATTCATAGCTCAAATACTTTTATGGTGCTTACATAAGCCAGAAACCTATGAGAAAAATACAACATTCAATTGCATTAAATAATTCCAGGACCCTCAGCGTAGCCACAGGGAAGTGGAGAATGAACTAGTTAGATTTGTTTGTTGTACAACTGGTTCAGGAAACTGTCATTGTTAGGATACAAGGGTATTTTGAAAAAAGCAAGCAAGCCCTTATAATTTTAGAATACAATTAAACGGGATTACTTCCATACTTGGATTTATTTGGAAGGCCAAGCAGAAGGAAGATTAGATGCTCGCCAATCTATTTTACTGGCACAGTTAATTTGTTAATCTTGAGGGCCACGCAATGTAGTTTATTCCTGTGCATTTTAAATATCAAATGAAAGTGGCGTTCGTATATTAATCCAAATTATTAGACTGAAGGGCAGAAGAGTTCTGAGACAGGAATTATATAAGGAGATGGGCATTTAGTTTACCCCATTCAGATCTTAGGCCATCCATCCCTCAGTGCAAGAACACCACCTATTCCTGAGCTGTAAAGTAAAGAAACAATAGGAAGCTCAGTATTTTTAACAACATATCTATGTTCTGCAATGGATATGCAAGCCCCAGAAGACCCTAAAAGACCCAAAAAAAGTAGTGAACTGTTCTCCTGTGGAACTGGAAGCAATATAGTTTGGTCAACCGGTGTGGGTACTTCTAGCAATGCATTGCTTTGTATATTGTTGCAATTTCCTTAGGCCAATCCATTAAGATTCCTGCCCTTTCTGAATTGAAAATTCTCCTCATTAGTCAAGCACTTTCTCGTATGTGCTACCCAGGGTGCTCAACTGAAGCAAAAAAAACCTAACGGAGAGGGAGAGGC
The DNA here is from genome assembly GCF_030936135.1 of Gavia stellata. Classification (NCBI taxonomy): domain Eukaryota; kingdom Metazoa; phylum Chordata; class Aves; order Gaviiformes; family Gaviidae; genus Gavia; species Gavia stellata. The sequence goes on along the minus strand of NC_082597.1, from coordinate 56,322,830 downwards.
CTGCTTCAGTTCCCTTCTCCTTGAGGTGCCTAGAGAGACCAAAAAGTAGGCTAGATTGGGGGAGGGTAATGCACTTGATTTTCATGAAATCCCTAGCAAATGCTGTGGAGCAAAGCTGATGGAGTCTCGTGCTGGGGCAATTCAAAACTCTTCAGAATGGGTGGAGGAGAGGCAGAGTAATGCACTGGGTCTGGAAAAAAGGAACAAAGCAGAAGGTACCTCCTTTTATTAGTTATCTTTTGCTCTGATGCCTTCTGGGCTGTTAAGTCCATACAGCTGAATGCACCACTTAAAAATTTCAACCGATATATACTCTCAGTCAACTCACTGTTAATTTATACTACCTTGAGCCAAAGCTGCTGTGGTAAACTAAGCTACTACCCATTTTGTGAGTCACATGAGCAATAACCTCAATTACAGGACAGGAGAACTTTGAGAGCTGCAAGACATTTTTCTTTAAGCCCGTGATGCAATAGGCTTTTAATCAGCCTTAAAGATTTCTCTGCCTTTGGACACCTACTTCAAAATCAGCACTGCAAGCGGAACTATTCTGTTTTCCTGTCTACATTCCACAGAATCAGATGGATTATGTTTTCTGTCTTGAACACTGAAACCTCATTGCATTCCAGTTAATATTTATTATTATTAGATCATGTAGTTGGACAGACAAATGTAGTCTCACAGACTGAGAATGGGGGAGAGAGGAGGAACAGTACCTGTAGAGGTACCTGTTGTGTGCAACAGCACACAAAAATTAAACACGACGCTTCTGATATCAAAGGCAACTGAACTACAATATTTGGTCGTGTATACTTCAGAATAGAAATATTCACTGAAAAATTACAGGAATCTCACAGAAAAGTAAGAAGAACAAAAGTAGTCTGGGTAGAAAAAGACTAAACTTGCCAAGAAAAGCGAAGACGTGCCCAAGGGGCATGACTAAGTCACTCTAAAGCCTGCTATGAACAGTGCTGTATAGCTCTGCCTTCCAGGTTCATCACTCAATGACAATGGATAGAACTGATACTGAAAAAGTTAGGGTAGCGTTTAGTAGTGAGAGCTGATCCTTGAATGCTGTGCTGACATAATCCCTAATACCTCTAGATCCTATTAGCACAACTGAAGACAACATGTGGTGATGCTCTTGCAGTGCTCAGTCCCATAAGAAGGGATTCATTCCCCTCTGGCAGGGGGATCTGAGCTTCTGTTTTCAAGCATGATAGGAATTGATTTTAGCACAATCAATTATTGTATTTGTTTCTTCTCTCTAACACACATGTATTTCAATATAGGCGATGCTACAGAACTGTAACTCAAAGGCATTGTTTCAATCAAACCTGGCATCTATGGAAAGAATACCATAAGTAGAAATGACAAATGTTTAGCACTAAATCATCTAAGAAATCCTTTTCTCTTCAATTTCTATGACTTTCCCTGATGATGTACAGTTTATGAACATCAGTGACAAAAAAACAAAAAAGGAAAAATAGCTATCAACCATCTGAAAGTTGATGTACAGAGAAGTAGCAACAGTTTTTGTTGTTCTTCAAGAAAAAAATGTGTGTACATGAGGCAAGAGGAGTATTCTCACAATCACTTTGCTCTTGGGGAGGTTTCTAAAATAATTTGGAGGTATGACAGAGCTGAGTGTAAATGCACAGAAGATATTTAACTTCAAGAAAAAAAGGAACAAACAATGATTTGTGTTACGGACAATCCAGTCGCTGGGTCCACATAATCCCAAATATTCTGCAGTCTGCGTTGTCACTGTGACCACACAGGCCTAGTTGGCCCTGTTCCATTAACACGCCTGAACTCAGCTAGTTACTGGGCAGTACTAGCAAGCAACACTTCCCACACAACTGAGAGATGTGTTCAGATCTTGAAGTTTTCCTTCTCACTACACAGACTCCTAGAAATTTAGCACCAAACTGCATTGCAAACACAAAGTTTTTAAGTTGTTCTCTGGATAGCATAAAAAGCACCGAAAATGAAGTCATGCACTAAGTGTTTTTATGTGGAAATTCAGAAAGCTACAAGATCTGAAGATTGACTTTGTGGGTAAGAAGAGAGCTAAAAAGCCTTCAGTTGATCTATGTGAAGACTGGCATGGAGATACATATAGTGACAACCTGGTTTTGTACGAGTCTTTGCTTGGACCAACACTTTGAAATAAGACTGGTTAAAATCTGCTCACCTCAAACACAGGTAAATCATGCACACCTATAATCTGTATCTTAAGATTTATAATGCTTAGCACAAGATAAAACATGGCTATTATGAACTAAGAGGTGAAAAGTTACTTCCCTGAGGGCTACAACAGAAGTGACTCTAACCACACAAAAAGTTTTGAGGTTATCCAGTGAGGGAAACACACATCTCCCAAAGTTGTTGCTGCTCTGGCTAACAGAGCACATCACATACAATGTCTGTAATATTTACTTCTCAACTTTGCAAGCCTATCGACATGTATAAAACCTCATGCTAAGAATTATTTGGACTTTCATTTTAAGCTTGCAGGAAAGCACAGAATCTCCTCATAGGACAGATGAGCACTGTGAATGCCAACAAACTGTAAAACAAGATTACACAGAGCCATCTGTTCAGACACTGAGCCTGTTGAGAAGTCTCCTCTCACACAGACTGCTGGTCTGACGTGGGGCAGAGTCTACACGTAACAGGTATAAACCACTCTTGCTGCATTCCCAATTCACGCTTCCAAAACTTCAAGCAAAACTTAAGTTTCCTTTGCATCCCTAGTCCAAGGTTCACCTGGAAACGCACACATTCGTGATAAGACATACAACAAACTTTTACAAACTCTCTGGAAGGAGAAGGTGGCTAGTTGCACATCACAAGCTGTGCAACACCTAGCCCAGTCCAGCCTCACCACAACATGGAGCTGTTTGAACCCAACAGCCTTGTAAACAGGAGAAGGCTTTCTTCCAGTTCAGCCTTCCTGCCAAGGCGTCACAGCACCTGTGGTGTTGGGAATTGAGCTTTCCCTCACTTCAGGGGCTAAGTAATCCTTTTAATCAGCCTTCAGTGAGTAACACCAACGAAGTGGCAAAGGACAGATGGGGGGAAAAGAGCCTGGACCCTGTTCAGCTGGAGCTGCCTTACTGACAAAGCCTGTCCCGCTGACAACGGAGACAGGGACGCTGCAGCTAAAACCCACTTTGTTCCCGCACATCGGGCCCCCAAGCCAGTCCCGCACACTCGCGACTCGTGCTTCGGCCACCGCCGCATCCCGGTGCCCGCAGCCGCCGAGCGCTGCCCGCACCCTCAGGGAGCCCTTCCCCGGCGGGCCGCTCCCTCGGAGCCGAAGGGGGTGATTGCGGCCCCGTTTCCCGGCGCAGCGAGGCCGGGCCGCAGCGGTCGTTGGGGGCACAGGAGCCCCCGGGAGGCGGCGGCGGGAGGGGTGGGCCAGGCCGGGCCAGGCCCCGCGCGGAGGCGGGGCGGTGCTGGTGCCCCCACCGTGCTCTTACCCAGCATGAGGGGGCTGAGGCGCCGAGCCATGCCCTTGGACAGGTCGTACACATAGAGCTTCACGGGGTGCAGGGCCAGCGGCTCCTCCATGGGGATGGGGGTGCGGGCACGGCCGCCGGGCGGCACCCGGAGCCCTGACAGACACCCGCCGCCCGGCCAGGCGCCGGGAAGCGGAGGGGAAGGGGAAAAGGCGGCCCCGGTACCAGTCCCGCCGCCGCTCCCGGGTGCGGCAGCACCAACCGCGAGGTGACAGACGGAACGGAAGGGGCGACGCTGCCTCTGCGCATGCGCGGCAGCCGGCGACTAGCCGGGATGTCCCGTCACTGCGCCGTTATGCAGCGCGGGGGGGTCGGCTCGGGGGCGGAGCTAGAGACGATGGGCGGGGATGGGGAAGTCCCTCTGCCATTGGCTGAGGCTTGGCGCCTCTTCCGGTTTGCGAGCCGGAGCCACGCGCAGGGCAGGCAGAGCTCCCTCCCTTCTTTTCCCCTCTGCAACCAATCCACGCGGAGGGGAGGCGGGGCTTCCCGCAGGAGGGGCAGGGCGCGGTGCCCTTCCTCTCTCGCCATTGGCTAGAGTTACTATGGGAGGTGGGTTTCCTGGTGAGTGGCAGGTAGCGGCGCATGGCCGCAGGGTTGGTTGAGCGTTGAGGGCAGGTTCTTACCGGGCGGGGCCGGCTCCCACCCCTCCCCCTCCGCCGGCAGTTCCGCGGCTGTTGGGCCTCGCGCCGCGCTGGGAGCCATGTCGCAGTGGGGGTCGTACTACCGGAGCGAGGGGCCGGAGGAGGAGGAGGACGAACAGCAGGAGGAGGGGGCTGAGGCGGTCGGTAAGGTCGCACCCTCCCCTCACGGAGGGAAGCCCGGGGCCCGCTGCCCTCGGGGGTCAGCGGGCGGAGGGGGCCGCTGCTAAAACTGTTTCTCCCCATTCCGTAGCGGACTACAGGTTCTCTGGTCGGGACAGCCTCATTTTCTTAGTCGACGCCTCCGAGGCCATGTTTGAGTCCGACGGGGACGAAGTGACTCCTTTCCACATGACCATCCAGGTAAGGCTGCTCAGGGAGCCTCGGGGTGCTTTGCCAACCCTCCAGGGATCGCCTTCAGCGCCGCCACGGGTATGGCTACCGGGTTGTCGTTCTGCCTCATCTGTTGGTGTAAGATCACTGTGAAACTCGAGCAACTCAGGTTGCTGAATGGCTGTGGGTTTGGAAAAATATTAAAGCATTTGTTATGGTTCTTCTGTTTGCTAGAGTGTACTTGTATAAATTGCTAATTGCCGAAGACAAAACTTTTGTACCCTTACTGCAACTGATTTTCTTCATATTTTGACCTGTGTGCATTTTTTTTCAGTGCATCCGGAATGTTTATACCAGCAAAATTATTAGTAGTGACAGGGACCTGTTAAGTGTCGTGTTCTATGGTACAGAAAAGAACAAGAACTCGGCAGATTTCAAGCACATCTATGTTCTTCAGGAGCTGGACAATCCAGGTAAAGGCAGTAAAGTGATACGAAGTTTATGTAGAAAGATGGAGTAAGGAAATCTGTGTAGTTGCATTGTCAGTAACTGGTCTCTCTGAAAATAGAGAGCTGTCAGATAAACAAAAAAGTTCCTGTTACTGAGGGGGGTAGATTTAGAAATTTACTGAAAGCTTGGAAACTTATTGGGAGCTTAGGTTTTTCTGTTATAGTTGGTTCCGATCCCTTTCCTATGTCTTCTGTTTTAATGTGGTGGTCCACTTGCTGTCTGCTAAACCTAAGAGGATCTCAACAGAACTCTTGAAAGCCCATCATGTGTCTGCTGTGCTTCAGAAAAGTGCGTGCACATGCTAAGGCACCACGGATTCCAACTGATGGAGAATATTATGGGACAGATGAGGTTGGATGGGATTTCTGGAGGTCATCTTGTCCAGTCTTCCTGCTCAAGCAGGGTCAGCTAGAACAGGTTGTCTGATACGTTAACTTGTTTGGGGTGTTCCATCTCTTATATTCATAGTAAGTTTTGCAATTCTTGAATTTAGTTCTTCCATTTTCTTAGAATTTCTTAGAATTACCTAGCATTTGCTTGATAATGAGTGCCAGTTGCTGAATTGGAAAAGGTACTAGGAGGAGTGCAAAGAATGCATGCTAGTGGTGACAAATTCTCTGACAGCAGAGAATCTTGTGGGGGGATTTTGTCTACTAGCTTTTAATAGCAGCCTTTATCTCTGAGGAGGTTTGATTTCATTTTCTTAACCAGGAGGTGCAGGTTTAATAACATACGGGGTTCTCCTGAAAGAACTGTGCCTTGTCCTAGTTTCAGAATTAATTACGACAGGGACCTGACAAGACTGCCTTAGGTTCTTCTTCTTTTTCTGGCAGCAAGCACCTTATGCTTCTTGCTCATCCTTTTTCTTCCTCCTTCCCTGCTTGCCCTTTTCCCTGCATTAGAGGCAGTAGCTTCGCCGTGCTGATAAAGACAATGCAGGTGAAAGGTGGATGTTGTTAAAAAGGAAGAGAATTGTATATTTGCTGCCCTTGGAGAGCAGCGTGCTCTGGAGAAGGAAGAAATACTATAGTTAGTTATTATGTCATGCATAATTATGAACACTTAATGCTATTAATTAAATGACAGTTGAGGAGATGAAAATAAAATAGTAAATGGGGGGATGACATTTTCAGATGAAATTTCAGAAGTGCTATAGGATTTGAGCGAAGGACAAAGGAAGAAGCTCTGCAGAATGCAGTAGCTGAAAAATGAAAACTCGTCTCCCTTTGCAGAGTTATGGAAGAAAACAGAGAATCTGCTGTTAGACAGGTGGGAAAAGGAGTCCTATTTAAGCTGGAGTAATCTGCAGAGCTTTTAAAAAGACTGTTGACACCTGCCCTGAATGTTGCTGTGCTCCATGTGGTGATCAGTCTGCGTTTGACCTCCAGGTTGATTCTATCTGACGTGAGGGGCAAGGGAGCGGGAGGAATTCTCCACCTTCCCAACATGCCGTGGAGATGCAAGATGTATTTCGGGCTCCTCTCCTTTCTCTGGTGGTGCAGCAGTCTGCCGTGCCTCTGCAGCGGGTGCAATTGCTGAGCTTTCCTGCTAAGCACTTGTCCTTTCAGTGTAGAGGGTTTGCAATACTTTGATCCCTGCCTGTTTCCCTCTCCCATCAGGAAGAGCCCCGCCTTGGTGCCAGGGCACATTGCGTCCTCTTGGCCCTAGTAGGTGCTTTCAAGTGGTAACTGGCTTACAATCTTGCAAATGTTAGGCTATGCTGAACAGTTTTCTCAGCCAGGTGTTGGAAGGGCACTGCCACGGAGATGCTAGGGGACATTACTCAGACATCAGCTGCAAGGGACACTCAGTGCATATTTAGAAGAGTTCGCACTACTTCTTTCGGTATTTCTAAAGCATCTGAATGCTGTTGTCCCCCTTAGGTGCAAAGCGTATTCTAGAGCTGGACCAATACAGGGGAGACGAAGGACGAGTACTTTTCCGTGAGACCTTTGGCCACAATGCTGACTATTCACTGGGTGAAGCACTCTGGGCCTGCTCTAATCTCTTCAGTGATGTCCAAGTCAGATTGAGCCACAAAAGGATCATGCTCTTCACCAACGAGGATGACCCTCATGCCAATGACAGTGCTAAAGCCAAGCTGGCCAGGACCAGAGCTGGTGATCTGAGAGACACAGGTCATTATTTTACTCTTTAATTTGAGGCAGAATGAAAGTGATGTATCCTTGCAGCGGATGTTAACTGCATTGCAAGTTTGTGATGGAAAAAGAATGTAAAATCATCAGAACTGGGAAATCTTTCTGAAGCTTTCTAAATTAGAAATTTGGTATCTAATCTAAATTAGAAAATCTGGTATCCGATCTGGTATCCAACAACTAACACTTATTTTCTAGGATTTCTTTTTCTACTCTGATAGCATAAATCAGGACTTGAGAGGGCTGTGGAAAAAACCCTCTACCTTATTTCATTGTTCCGCCATTTTCCAGGAAGGGAGTAATAACATTAAGTTAACACAAAAGGAAAATTACTTTAATGGCTCCATTTTGAATTAGCTGAAGAACACCAACCTGAGCTCAGAGACTGGAGAGTAAATGCTTCATTAGTTCAACTATGTATCTGAGATAACCAGTGTTTCTGGAGTTCAGCAGATGTGGTGGATCTAGGAGCTGTGAGGCTTCCTTAATCCATTAGCTCTTATAACTGGGAAAGGGGAACTTCTGAACTCATTACTTCCCTCTGTGCCTGAGGTAAGATTATGTTTTACAGGAGCTTGTCAAAGCTGTTTCATATGCAATGTTGTCCAGATTCTTAATTAGGGAGGAAACATTTTCTATGCTACATTGTTTTGACTGAAGTTGAAGAATGTCTTTTGTCTCCTTCCCTAGAAACTTTCACATCTGGCACAGATTACAATTTGGAGCTTATTCTTGCTTAAATTCTTTGCTTAGATAGAGAAATCTGAGAGCGCTGAGAAACATGTCAATGTAAGAAAAAAGCAGTTTCTGTGATCATCCTCCTCTCTCTCTTACTTTGTTTCTAGGTATCATACTGGACTTGATGCACTTGAAGAAGCCTGGAGGGTTCAATATCTCTTTGTTCTACAGGGATATCATAAACATAGCAGAGGATGAGGACATTGGGATACAACCTGAGGAGTCAGGGAAACTGGAACATCTCATGAAGAATGTAAGAGCAAAGGAGACAAAGAAACGGACTTTAGTCAGGTTTGTGCCTAGTTACGATATTTCATTCAATGGAGGCACATGTGTTATTTTTAGACTACATCTCACCTCTCTCTTTTGGAATGATTGGTCTATAAAGGCATCAATGCTCACATTCCTCAATCTTAATTCCTTAGTCCAAGATTGATGTTTCTTCCATAGCTTCCAAGGATATTTGTCCTTGGTGGATGAGAAGAGTGGTGAGTGAACCTAGGCCTCCTTTTTTTTCCCCTGTGTGACATATCCTGTATTGAGCTTGGCCAGAAATTATAATTTTTCAAAAAATTACATCATTGCCAAATAAAATACTTACCAAAAAATCTGCAGCATGTAAAATGGTTAGTTTATAGAGAAATCTGATTGAAATGAGGCTTTTCTTACTAGTGTTAACTTAGAAAAACTTCATCTGAATGTGACTGGTAGGTATTTTGACCTATTATTAAATAGTTATATGTGGCCAGTCTGTCTAGGCACTTGGTGTGGATTCACACAGCCTTGATATTTCTAATCTCCTACTGAAAGATTAGAGATACTTACAGAGAGATTAAAGGGATCTTGACAAAGCTGATAGAAAGTATTTTTGGAACCATGTACTCCATAACAGTTGGGTTTTTTTAATGAGTGAGTTCACAGCAGAATGATGTGGAAGCACACAAAGGGAATGAACTTCACAGCCTAGTGTTTTTTTTAATATATATTAAAAAAAAATAATCCCAACCTGAGCTGTTGTCACTGGCATTCTTGCTTCTGCTCACAGCTTTATTTTCCTCTTCTGGGAATGTTCCTCGAGTTTTCTAATAATTGAGGAGGGAGAATCCCATACCAGTGATACCTTTTAGAGGAGAGGAAGTAACATTCACAGTAATTCATTGTTCTGCTCTCAGAACTTGAAGATTACCTCCAATTTTGAACCTTTACTTCTTAATTTTTCTATAACTTCTGATTTATTTTTTTTTCTTAAAATTGTGGTATTGTTTGTCTTGATGGGGTTCTTCTGGGGAATTTTGCCTTCTACGTGAACAGCTGTGGGAATTCAGAGGTCACATTGCATTAAGCATAAGTGGGGTGCCCAAATGTGCACTTGTCCTGTGCTCTGCTTGAGCATAGCTGCCCTTCAGAGTGAAAAAATATGGTAAATTATTTGTTTTTAAATCACTTTTATGACCAGAATTGACAGCATTGCAAGAATGTTTTTATACAAGTGAGATTATGACTCAGGTAATAATATGTTTCCAGAGATACATGTGATTTTGGGGGAGGAGAATAGGAGGAGGTCAGAGAAAATAAGTTATCTGAAGAGATGACTTTCTTTTGCAAAAGCGATCTTTCAGAAGTCTCAAGTCTGTATCTGCTTTTTTACACAGGTTAAATCTGTATCTGGACAAAGATCTGTCACTTTCTGTTGGCATTTACAACCTTGTTCAAAAAGCTTATAAGCCCTATCCGGTGAAGCTTTATCGGGAAACTAATGAACCAGTTAAAACAAAAACAAGGATGTTTAATGGGAAAACAGGCAGCTTGCTCCTGCCTAGTGACACAAAAAGGGCTCAGGTAATGTATTGATTATGTGCTGGTGTTTTCCTGTCTCAGTCATGTAGGGAGGAGATGCTAATTCTCTTGCTGCTTTTGTTTGTATTTCACTTTCAAGATCAGATGCAGAAATATTTACATCTGTATGTGCCTGGGAATAGCCTGGTCACTTTGTAAGCTATGCGGAGTGAGAGTGGGTTGTTTCTCTGGCATGACTGTCAAGGGAAAGCATAGCCGTTGGTGGAAGTGCACTCAGGAACACAGGTCATTTCTTTCTGTAAGGCAGAACCAGGTTGTCAGAGCCTGACCTTATGTGGCCTTGCGCTATCGCTGCTGGTGTTATCTTTTCATGCATTAGAAACAGATTTTGTCCATTTTATTAAACATACAAGTGTGAATCTCGGGTGGGTGGGTGGAGGTGTGTGGTTGAGCTCTTTTCCAAACAAACAAAAAGGCATTTTACCTTTGTTTTTGCTATCTTGTTCTTTGCTTTGCCTTCCTGCTTGTTAGTTTGGCTGATGTAGATTGAATGTCATGTTCTGTTCAGGCACAGCCTTATTTCAAAGCAGGATATGCGTTGCTAGGTATATTGTCACAAACGCACTTTCTATGTCATTCCATGCCAAAGGCTCTTAAAGTTGTTGTCTTAAGATTAAATATTAAGTTCATTTATATTGGACATTAATTTCTTGAAATAAAGTACAGGAGATGAACAGAAGCTGAGCATTTAGCCGTGATGTCTAACTCCAGCAGCTGGACTACAATACGTTTTCGTTTTTGTGACATATGAGTGATGCTTCAAAAGCATTGTTTCTCGGTCACTGTTTCTGCCAGGAGTAGGTAGCTGACATGCATCTGCTGAAGCAAGTTTAGAATCAGACAGGTGCTCTGAAAGTGTCTGGTCCAACCCAGCCCAGAGCAAGACTCACAAAAACAGATCAGGTAGCTCAGGGTTGGTTTGGGACAGTTCTGAAGAACTCCAAGGATGAGATGTGACAGCCTCTCTGTGCCAGGGCTTAGCCATTGTCTTAGGAAAGTGCATTTTGCTAATGTCCAGGTGGAATTTCACTTGGGATAATGGTCACAGACTGTGACTTGTCATTTCAGTGTGCACTAGTGATGAGAGTTTGCTCTGTCTGTCTATAACCCTCTTTTCAGTAGTGGAAGACAGCAATTACATCCCCTTCCTGCCCCTCCCTCCCCCCACCCCCTGCAATTTTTTTATGCTGATAGCACTAGTATCTGCTTTTTCCCTGGTTTAGACATATGGAAACCGCCAGATTGTGCTAGAGAAGGAGGAGACAGAAGAATTAAAACAGTTTGATTCTCCAGGCTTGTTTCTGATTGGCTTCAAACCACTTTCAATGCTAAAACAGCACCATCATATCAAACCCTCCCAGTTCATCTATCCTGAGGAGTCCCTAATAAGTGGTAAGTAAAGATGGCAAGAGAAGATTTCACCACCTTGCATTAGGTGGTAACCAGCTGATTCATAGTGTGTTTTAGTGGGGATCATTGAGTATAAAATCTCCGTCTAACTTAAAAACTTGCTAATGTTAAAAAGTATAACATTAACTGTTACTGCCCCTCTCAGCTGCAGTTAATTCTTGTTTTCTTCAATAGCAGAAGAGCCGATTGGGCTTCATGTTTCATCCATCATGACAAGCAGCTAATCGAACTATGCAGATCTAGTCCCAAAATACTTGGTTTTGTCATTCATGAGAGTGAAGGATCCTAGTACCTGACAAGAAGGCAAAGGTGGTTAAAAAAAAAAAAAACACAACAAACAAACAACAAGCAAAAAACAAACCCCAAACCCGTGAAGATAATCGCTGTTTTTAAGTCCATATCAGCCAGGAGTGGAAACACAATACTCAGGAAGTACGGTTGAATCAACAGCACTTTACAGGCTTGTAAAAAGAGGAGAGGGTGCTTAGGACTGCTTTATTTCCCCTTTTGATCACAGAATCACTCTAGGTTGGAAAAGACCTGTAAGATCATCAAGTCCAACCATCAACTAATACCACCATGCCCATTAAACCATGATGTGTATATGTAAGTCTGCTTATCTAGAAATATAGTATTAATCCATCCCAAGCTGCAATAGTAAAGAAAAAATTCCAGCTCCTTAATCTACCAGCGGATATAGGGGGCTGAATTATGACCAGATGCTTTGCAGTGTCCGACTAAAGAAGAACCTGTACACTAGCTTCTCCAGTTTAGCGGTTTCCTGAATCAAACATCTTACTTATATGTCAGTCTTTTCCTGACCACCATATCTGGTAAAATACAAAGCAAACGTGTGCCTCGAGAGGAATGTTGCAATCTGAATTCTTAGTGTGTTACTTCTGCAAAAGGTCCTATGATATGCTGCTACTATGATGTCCCACCAGACCAGAAAGAGGCTTTGCAGATACCTGTTTCCAATTTTCAATTGTATTTCATTGCTCATATGCTAGTGATTTCATTTCTTTCACCAGAACTCTCACTGCTCTGGTCAGGAGAGACACTAACATTGTCATTTTCAAGGGCTCCCCCTTCCAAAAGTTGCTTTTTACCTCTGGAATATTGCAAGCATTTCAAAGAAGTCACAGATATTGAAACTGTAATATCTAGGGTTACATTCCTGAACAAAAGAGCAAAGCTGTCAATCTGACCAATATAGTCTTTACTTTGCAGGGAGTATGACGCTATTTAATGCCTTATTGACAAAATGCTTGGAGAAGAAGGTTATGGCAATGTGCAGGTACACCTCGCGGCGGAACACTCCCCCTCGCTTTGTGGCCCTGGTTCCCCAGGAGGAAGAGGTGGATGAGCAGAAAGTGCAGATAGCCCCTCCAGGTATGGGAAGAGATGCTGCCTTTCCCTGCGTGATTGGACGCAGTCAGCATAATAGGCTCCTCCGTTGCATAAAAATGTTCTTGGTGCTGCTCCCCTTAAAACTGGGGAGAGTGCTTTCCAACATCCCTTTTCTTCAGTTTTGGCATTGTAAGCATCTGATGTCGAATCTATTTTTAAAACTCCAGTTGCATTAGTGCTTGCTCAGGTGTAATGTGGCTACAGTATTTTCCCACCTCCTACCTTTTTTTAGCAGATTCAAGTAACTGACCTAAAAATTAAAAGCCCTTTTTTCTGTTTGCTGACTAGACAGAATGTCTTTCCCTGAATTTTATTGGATACATTTTAAAGCCTTAAATGAATAATCTCACATACTGAGCCTTGCACCGTAGCAGGGGAGTGGGGAATGATCAGGGAGCAAAGGCAGACACTTGCTCTTTTCCATTTTCTCAGCTCTTTAACTGGAAAATCCTCTTCTGGGAAGGATGTAAAGTAGGGGAATAACGCTGCTTGTGTACAATGTAAAGCATTTCAGAAATGTGGGCATTAATTTTCAAACAAGCCTTTTCAAGCTCATATCCAGTGAGAGATGGGGAAGGTGCACAAGTTGATCTTTGGTATAAAAAGCAGGTGACAAGTTTCCAGCTCTTAGCTATGCATTTAGTTTGAATCTCTTTCAAAACGCTATTAGTGATGTTGGTTATATACATTGAGATTGGGATTGAGTGTCATGATGTGGGTACTGGGAGGTATTATGGATTGCTGTTGTTTACAGCAAAATAGTAGCTAGTTTGGGCAGTCATCAGACCTAGCTAATAGGCATCTTGGTCTTTCCCATAAATTATTGTTTTGAGGCGATGGTTCTGCATAACTGTTCTCTGCTCTCTCTCTTCTCTATGTAGGTTTCCACATCATTTTCCTACCCTACGCAGATGACAAACGGAATGTTGATTTTACAGAAAAGGTGCCAGCCAGTCGAGAGCAGGTGGACAAAATGAAGGAAATAATTCAAAAACTCAGATTCAAATACAGGTACATGGAGATAAATAGTGTGTGTGTGGGGTGGCATGAGAAAGAAAACAACACTATTGCTTGCTCTGTTGCATACGTTGTTCAGCTGTGGTGTCCACAAGATGAGATTTTGATGCAAATTGCTTCCCATTGCAGTAACTTTGTCCAAACTTTATTCTTCATTATTCTGAATACCCAGGCATCACATGCAGTATGTAGCACATTCTGGAGTTCTGTATAGAATTGCTCTTACTCTCTCGGCTGTTGTCATTTGTTGCAGAGGTATCACATTTTATTGTGGTTCTGCCAATCTATTGCAGATCAGACCTGGATCGTTTAAATTGGAGCGGTTTAGAGAGAATAGTTAGGTCTTTTTCATTATAGATAGGATAAATTTTATGAAGTGCTTTTATGGGAGCTTTCTTCTAGGTATGTGGAAAGTAGCATAACTGGTATTAAAGTAGAATGCCACTGTCTCCATTTGTCTCACACAGCTTTCTAATGTGCTTGATGCATGATGGGATAGTGATTCAGCAGGTAAATTGAAACGAGGAAAAGAAGTTCTGATGAGATGGATTGTTATATGGGAAAGAGGGAAGTTTTACTTTGAAATAGATTGGTGGCAGACCTTAGGGGTCTTGTCTATCTTCTTGCCAGCATGCCAGATTGACATTTTGGGGCATTCTTGACAGGGCTGACAGCTTTGAGAACCCAGTTTTGCAGCAGCACTTCAGGAATCTGGAGGCTTTGGCACTGGATATGGTGGAACCAGAACAAGCTGAGGATCTTACAAGTGAGAATTATTGGTGGGTGCGAAGGGAGGTGGGGTAGAGGGCTCTTGGTTCTAAGTCAGAGATGTGCTACTACAAAACCAAATGTCTTTTTAAAAAGTTTAGTTGTGTGCGGCTCCAAGATGTAGAATTCTGGATGTGTCTATTCTGAAATATTGAAACCTTACTTTCTAATGCTGTCACTTTTAAGATAAAGGACAAACCGATCACTTTACCATCCAAAATTAAAATTGAATCACCTTTATTCTATGGTGACAAATGTTTTCTCTGAAATTCCTCTCTTCAAGAGTCTAATTAATATTTCAGTCTGATAAATGGGCTGAATTACTTAGAGAATTATTCTGTTAGGAGGCAGTGATGCCACCTTGTGGCTGTGAGAGTTTCTATCTAAGAATATCTTGTCAAAGGATAGAAACCTACTCCTGAAGGGGGAAGTTCCTTTTTAAAAATAACGTTGTACTCCAGGAATAGCATTAGAGTAACTATTTGTCTCTTCTGAAGTGGTACCTAACAAATAGTCTAGGTCCCTGTGCTAGATATCCTACAAATACATGACAGAAACAACCTGTTCTGCCTCAAACTACTTACAGCCTAGATAGTAACCTGTTGTATTTTAAATGTCTGAGGTTAGACCTGGGTAACAGTGCAACCGGGTAGGAGATCTTCTATATCACTTCCACCCTGTCAGTTTTGTTCTGTGTATATATTTCCTGTTCAGGGATATGTGCAGTCCATTACATATGTATAATACAAACTCTTGGTGTTACCAAGAGCTGTAGATTTCTCATTTGTGAAGATCATAACATGGGTCTTTGTATTTTGCATGCTTGCAAGATACTTGCATGCTAGTTATTACAGAAGCCCAATTCTATCTGGTGATGGCCTCGTTCAGACTTTCCTGAGATGGCTCTGTTTTTGAGGACAAATCTTTCTCTTTTGCCAGTGCCAAAGGCTGAAGAGATGAACCGCAGGCTGGGCAACCTGGTGGAGGAGTTTAAGCAGCTGGTTTATCCCCCTGACTACAATCCTGATGGGAGGGCTGTAAAGCGAAAACAAGGTAAGTAATGATGATGCAGACATGCAAGATGGTGTCTGTGTTCTTTGTTTAGGGACTTCTGTGTTTTCAGTTTGTCTTGTAGTTTAAAGAAGCTGCTTTGTCCAATAACTCTTTACCCATCTCCACAACAAAGTGGACTTACATCCAGTGGTGACTCTTAGAGATTAGAGGATGCTGTGGAATCCAGCTAGAGAACTGCTGGAATGAGAAAAACAGAGAAGTATAGGAAGCACTGTGGGTAGATTACTGCAAATATATATATTTGTTTCTTATTATTTTTACCATTATCATTATTAATAACTTCGGGTTTTTTACAATAGAGTAGTAAAATTGTTCATGCTTTCAGTTTGTGTTCTTGGTGAGGAAGCAGGCTTTTATGCATGGGCTGTTTAGCAAGTACAAGATGGGCATCTTTAGGGCAAAATGTCTAAGTAATGCTGAAGTAGTTGGTTGCATTCTCCTGTCTAGATGAGAATCACTTAAAAGTTTAATTTGGGGGTGATCTTTCTATCAGAACACAAAGTTTCATACTGGACTTTGAGATCACTCACATCAATGAAATATACTATATGACTTATGTAGTGAGTGACACCTATTTCATAAAATATGGAAACTAGGTCTGTGAGTGTGTAGGTAGCTGTTAAAGTACCATGTGCTAACAGCCATTAACTGTGGTATGTATAAGAAACGTTGATGTCTTTCTATTAAACTTTTTAAAATCTTGGTGCTCTAAAATCTATCTTTCTAGCTTCTGATGGTCAAACTGAGAAGAGGCCCAAGGTAGAAGTGTCAAAAGATGAGCTGCGGAGTCATGTGCAGAAGGGCACTCTAGGCAAGCTCACTGTACCTGTTCTGAAGGACGCATGCAGGCTTTACAGGTTGAAAGGTGGGGGGAAGAAGCAGGAGCTCATGGACGCGCTAACTGAATATTTCAGTGAGCACTAAGCAGGAGCAGAAGGCCCTGGTTAACTTCTGTCTGCTTGAAGTTTTGGTTGTCTTATGTGGATGCTGTGTCTGTTTAATCTTGCTATGGAGGAGAAGGCGACTAAATGTTGCTGAACCTAGCAGCGGAGAAACTTTTTACTCTGTAAAGTTGGATTCTGTTCACAGTAGCCAAAGGTAGAATTAAATTCCCTGCTAACTCAGGTCACCCACTGCAAGTGAACACAGTGTGCCTTCCTCGTTTCTTAATAAAAGTTATTTTGGACTTCTTACTTTGCAACACTGGCTATACCATCTTTGTATCATAAAGACAGCAAAACTCACTTCAGTGTGAGTAAGAAAACAGAATGATCTGTGTTAACGGCACGACATGAATTCAAGCAGCAGGTCAAGTCTGCGTGATAACAGAGGGTATAAATGTGGTGTATTACTCTCCTACTCTCCAAAACAGCCAGTCAGTATCAGCACTTGTAATCAAACTGGGTTCTTTTCCATCGTCGGTATTACAAAGATTACCAGTAGATCGTAAAGGAGAAAATCATTACTGGGAAGCAGTAGCCAATCATTTGGGCAAAAAGCCAGTACTTCACAAAGCTGCACAAAGCTGGTACTAGCAAAAGCTGGTTTAAAAAAGGGAAAAAAGTCATGTTCCCTGGAAGGCCACTTACCCCGATTATATTACTGAGATGGCATAGAGCTTTTCCACATCTGTGGTGACTATGAGTCAGACTATCATGCAGGCTTCTGTACTCAAATCTGTGCTTTAAAAATAAAAAAAATAGCAAGTTGTGAAGAGTAGCACTTGTTATTTCCAGTATTTTTATTTTTTTAATCATACTTATGGAGGCTGCATCTGAGGCTGTCAATGTTTTGTTCTTTAAACTTCCATGCCCCACCTGTCTTGCAGTGCAAAATTATTAAAACCAATAGTCATTGCCCTTGCTGTAGGAAACAGTACTAATAGTTTAGCTAAACTTGTAACTTTCTACGGGATGCAACCATGGGATACACAAGGTGTCCATTTTGGTCTGCGCAGTCTTTTTAGTGTTCAGGGATTTCTGTGTTTGGCACACAATCTATTAGGCAATTTAACGAAGAATTAAGTCATATATTAAGGTTGTGCAAGTGCTGTAGTGTGGCACGTATATCCGAGCCAGCTGTGAATGCTCTCTTGACACTGTGACCACCCTAACTGTGCCAGCACACTGCTCACTTCCACAACCCCTCTCAAAAGAGCAGCTAGCCCACATTGAGCTCTGCAGTATTGAATCTACATAGTCTATTATACTTCCAATCAGCCTGCATTATAGTAGGTATTTTAAATAAAATTTGTCTAAGCAATCAATTTATTTTGCCCTGCGGCAAAGAAGTTAAACGCTTGTCTTAGCAAGACTTGAATTGAATGCAATAAAATAGACTATCCTGTCCTTAATTCTGTGAATTTTCATTCCCCAAATCCCCTTGACAACTTCTCTCTTAGCTTGCTAACTCCCAGGCACCCTATGTTCCAGGCTTTAGATGATTGTAGCATATTTTGTCTAGGTTATTAGATCTTCTTCCTGGCTTTTTTTTTTTTAATAGCAGGCTATTGCATGAAGCAGAAGTTTAACAGAGATGGTGATGGAAGGCTTCAGAGCAGAAAAATTAAGACAGTTTCGCTTGCTCAAGAATCCTTTATTTCTGCTCCTTATGTGCTTTGTCTTACATCAGCTGTCTTGGCATGGTACAGTAGGGCAAATCCTTTGCAAAGTTGTGGTTTTAAACACAACTAGCTCAACAGTCAGCATCAGTAGAAGGGACCAGCAGCCTTTCTAAACCTTACTCAGATGAAAGGACTCTCAAATCTTTGTATTAAGTTCACCTCAGCAAGGCTATTACTGTTGCTGATAACATTTACAAAAATATACAGATGTAACTTGTCTTCAGTCTTTCATGAGCTTATTTCATCTGCTTGGGATTTACTTATTAAAGGTATGACATTAGTGCTTCTGTGGAAACATTACAGGAGAAT
This sequence comes from Gavia stellata, assembly GCF_030936135.1. Classification (NCBI taxonomy): domain Eukaryota; kingdom Metazoa; phylum Chordata; class Aves; order Gaviiformes; family Gaviidae; genus Gavia; species Gavia stellata. The sequence goes on along the minus strand of NC_082597.1, from coordinate 56,304,460 downwards.
TTACTTTCCCCTCTGCTATTGTACCTGTTGGTCTTTCCACACTAGCTTTGCTTTGGCATCCTGCAATAGAAGACAGGTTTGGTATGACCCATTCCAACACAGAGGTGTAGACTCTTCTGGTCAGAGCAGTAAGTGGATTTATTATACAATACACATTTAACTAGCTCCATAAAACCACCACTAATCCAGAATACTGGTGGTGCTTCACACTTTTCCAGAACACGAGATTATCTAGCATTCTCTTCTTGAGAAACAAGTTGTTTTATCTGAAAAATTACTTGCTCTCTGTTGTCTTGACCCTGACTTAAAGGGTCCATCTTTAGTCAGATGACTATAGTACAGCAGGTTCCCTAAAAGCATGAGATACTTTTTATAATTATTGACCAGATGTAGGGTACTTGTCAGCCACAACGGGCTGCTCTCTACCGTGTTTTGTACTTAAAATACACTAGGAAGCCCCAGCTCATTGATACAGTCCACGCAAAGAAAACGGAAGGAGTATGAGCTACTACACTGCAACAGCCTTTAGGCCATCTCTGAGCAGTTTAGCTTTACAAGTAGGAACAGTTCAGTTAGTTGCAAATGCTTCCCCAAGGGAACAACAATTATAGACATTCCTATATTTAGCTTTGTCAGCAATTTTATTTTTCTTAAAAAGTCAGTATTTAAAAATAAGCGAGGTAAGATATTTCCCCTTGTGCACTGCCATAAGATTTCTGCTCCACATACACCTCTTACAGAAGTCTCGTCTGGTTTCAAGAAGAAAAAAGGGTTGTGCTATGTGTACTGGTCTTGGCTCCATCCGCTGCTACACAGTAGCCACTACCTGCCTCATACATGGTCTACGCTGTTCCATCACTTACTTAAAGCAGCAACTCCAGCAGTCTGCATGCGCACACTGTGTGGTGAACCGACATGCCTTACCCTCCGTAGACTAAACCATTCAGAAACACAGTGTTACTCACACCTGTTTGTTAGAGGCTGAAGCTTAGCAGAAATACTGCAACGCAGAGTAAGCTAATGGGTGGGTTAAAAAAGCCCTGAGCAGGCAGACATTGAGATAAGGGGGATTTCTTTTTTTTTTTTCTTTTAAACATCAAACAGGAACTACAGTTGTACAATCACATTTCAAGAAGTAATACCACAAAAATGAATGTGTTAAGAGTGGAATAATAAAATAAAAGTGGGGAGGAGAAGCAGAAACACTAAGAATTAAGCCATTATTAAACAAAAATGTGGTGTTTTGAAATGAAACACAGGTATTGAAACTATAATCTCAACTGAAGCTAGACATTAATTCCCCCGACTTCAACTTTCCTATTCCACGCACACTTGAAACTCATGGGCATTTAGACCAACAGTCTTTCTATAGCTTGCTGGACAGACTGGATCTGAGGCTTTAGCTGTGATCCCTCCTTGATGGTGATGGAACAGGCAATGACAGGCCGAGAAACACCACATGCCCGGCCCAGGGCTTGCTTGGAGCGCACAAACACATAAGGTACATTCTTGTCCTCACAGAGAAGAGGGAGGTGCAGGATGATCTCCAAGGGCTCTGCATCTGCTGCCATCACAATGAACTCTGCTATCCCTCGGTTCAGTGTTTTGGTGGCTGTAAAAGAAACTGAAGAGTAAGTCTAGGTCCTTCTGGAAAGCACATCTAATGAAAACCATTAGATGTTGAAATTGGCATGAGCAAGGAGATCCAGTGGTAGCATGAGGACAGGCCAAAGGAAAGTGGCAGCTATTACAGGGCCAGGGAGGGGGTTATTCATGCTGGGTACTGTGCCCAGCATTGCCCTCAAGCACAGTGGAGAGATTCACAAGGGAGCGAGGCCAGCCCAGGGCTGCTGACAGGCAGGGGGCTGGGGTGCACCACGGATGAGGGGAGGCTGAAGGAGCTGAGTTTGTTTAGCCTGGAGAAGAGAGGGCCAAGGTGGGAGTGGAGGGGGATGCAGCTGCTGTCTTCTACTACTTCAAGGGGATTGCAGAGAAGATGGAACCAGACTGTCCTCATGAGTGCACAGGAAAAAAAGACAAGTTGCTGACTGTGACTGTTGCCTCAGAGAGATTCTGGGGACATGCTGGAATTTTTTATTTCCTCACACCCCTTATGAGAGAGGTTTAAGCCATGGGACATGGGTCCTGAGAGACTGTGGAGTTTCTATCCTTAGAGATTTTTTTTTTTTTTTAGAAGTTTGACTAGGCAAAGCCCCAAGCAACCTGATCCAACTGTTAAGGGAGCCTCTCTCTGACCAGGTTGCACTAGAGACCTCCAGAGCTCCCCTCAAACCGAAATTTTTTTATGATTCTAAACTGGCTAGGCATCTGGTAATCCCAGTGCCACACCACCAGCACAATCACAGGACACGCACCAGGAACACAGTTTGGGCATCTATCAGAACTGTATACAAATGTTGAAAAGATTACAGCTTAGTTCTGTCACCAAATATCACTTAAGCAGGCTAGAAGGAGGAGGAAGGAGAGGGACAATCACAATATCCAGATCTATGTAGTGTTAGCGGCCCACCACTAAAGAGAAGAGACAACCTCTAGCCACAGCTCACAAAGCCCTTACTATGATTTCTAGCACACACTGCAACACACAGGTCTCACCTTCATTGGCTCCTTTGCGTAGCTGCTTATAATTGCAGGATTGCTGCACAAGATCCAGTAGCGTTTTGGTGAGCTGTGCATCAGCCAGAGGGTAAGCTTTGGGATTCACTTCTGCTTCACTCTAGAGAAAGGGGAAAATAAAGAGTATTACAACAGGAGCAAAGGGGACTTTGTTCAGAACAACACCACATAGGCATCGTGTCCACCACATAGGCATCGCGTCCACCACATATATTGACTACTGGAGTCACCTCACCATTCTCAGTTGCTCTGCACATACACCAAAAATCCCACTGCATTTTATTCACAAAAAGGGATTCTTCTCATATTCTAAGTAGACAGTATCTCTACTCACACAGACAGCCAATTTAGATCCTACAAACTAGCACCAGTGAATTCACAGAGCAGTCTTCAGGCATTTGCTACTACAGATACTATATAAAATTAAGTGTTTCAGTGCAGAAGGAACAAGCTCCTGCCAGCAGCGAATCAGCAAGCTCAGACATGAATTTTAAAGAAATCCCAAGAGCACATATCAGGTTTACTTCTGCAAATCACAAGTAGCTTCTGAACGTTAATGTCAATGGCGTAGTGGAACAGCAACGAAGTCACAAGCGGCATTAACGACCGGCACTGACAGAGAAGCAACTTCTCCAACTCCCACCGCTGCAGCCAAGGCAGAAAGGCAGGCGTCCCCAGCACCTAGCAGGGGTGACCCCACGCCGCGACGCTCTGCCGCCCGCCCTCACACGCCCTGCCCCAGCCGTTCTCCCGCCAACCGAGCACATGCTCCCGCTCCCCGCGGGGGCCCAGCGGGGCCGGGGCGGGAGACCGGGTCCGCCATGACTAGGCGCCCCCAGGACCGCCAGCCCCCCGGGCATCCTCCCTCCGGGGCAGCGCGCCAGGCAGGAGACCCGCAACCAGCCACAGCTCTGCCCGCCCGCCCGCGGCGCCCGGCCTCCACGTGCTCCCTGCCCCGCAGACGCCGGAGAGGCAGCGTCCCTCCGCCCCAGGGCCCCGCGACGAGGCGCCCCCTGAGGAGGAGGCCGGCGCCCGGCCCCACTCACCATGGCCACGGCCTGGGCTGGGCGGTGCGGTGCGGTACGCGGCGGTGCGGCCCGCTCGCTCCTCTCGGGCCGAGTGCGCCGACGGGAAGGAAGCGAGCGCGCGCCTGCGCGTTGCGTCGCCGCCGGAAGTCAGGCGGCCGCGAGCCCGGGGGCGGGGCCAGGGGCGGGGCCGGGGCCCCGGCCCCCCGCGCCGTGCGGGGCCGCGTGGCGAGGCCGGCGGGGGCGTGGCCGGGCTGTGCCCGGCAGAGCCCGAGGCGGGGCGGCGGTCAGGGCCTCCCTGTGCCTCGGGTCTTCATCTGTAGCGGTGAGGGTGGCAGCACGGAGCTGTTTCTCCAGGGCGCAGTGGGGATGCACAGATTACTACAGGGGCGCGGGCACTGCAGCGATGCACGCCGTCACGCAGAATACAACCGGAGGGGCACTGAGAAACCCCACCTTGTTTATTTCCCCTCTGCCGAGCCACGCTCGGTGCCTCAGGGCCGCCTACCGCTCCCCGGGGCGCTCACGCTACGCAGCAGCACCTCACGAGGAGCACCGTTCCTACGTGACCCCGCTGTGCGTGTGGGGGTGACCTGTAAAAGGCCCTATAAAAGCGCGCAGCCCTGGGGAAGAGGAAAGCAGGGGGGGTAGCCAGCCTCCTCAGGCTCCCGCCCCGGAGCTGCGGGGAGGGCACGGGCGGACGCGAGGGGACGCGCCGCCTCGCGCCGCCTCAGGCAGCGGCCCCGCGCATGCGCAGGGCGTGGCGCCGGGCGGTGTCTGGGCGATGGCGGCGGGGTGCGGTCGGCTCTCCGGCGGGCACGGGGAGCGCTGGGCCCTGCCGCTCCGCCCGCCGCTCTGCCTCGCCTGCGCTGTGGAGACCCTGGGCGACGGCAGCGCCTCGGTGGGCAGCGCCTGCCCCGCCCGGGGCCGGGCCGAGCTGGCCTCCGCCGGTCGGCCGCGGGGCGTCGGTCCCTCGCAGCCCGCACTGCGGCACCCCGTCGCGGTCCCCACCCTGCCGCCTTGGCCTTGCCCCCTCTCCTACGCTGAGTGTGGGGCTGGCGGCTGTCCAGGTGTATCACCTTGGCACTCGGCTCTTGGGGCCCTGGTGGCACTCTTCACCCCGGGGTGGTGGGAGCAGTGGGGTGGCTTGGACCCAAGTGCTAACAGGTTGTTGTCTGATCTGTAGCTGGTGCGCAAGAAGCACATCCTTTCGCGTCTCCACGATGCCCTGGCCCGGCAGGCACTGCCAGTCATCCAGCTGCTGGCACCAGATGAGAGGGTCTGCATTCATTTGATAGGAACTCTCTTTGGTAAGAGCTTTGCTGTGGCCTAGTACAGCAGCAAGGAGAAGGCAGTTACGTTTTTTTGAATAGATTCATAGACGTGAAGCTTCTCCGCGTTTGAAACAAACAAACAAGGCAAAAGAATATTGAGGTACCTAATCCCGTACTTCCACCATTCTGTGTTAGGTGCGTTACTACTTTCTGTGGAAAACTGACTGTCATTTGATTTAGAATGGGTTAATTTCCTTATTCCCCAAGGAGCAGGACTGGCACGTTCATAAAGCTCTTGCAATTTTCCAAGTATCTTGACATATCTTTAAAGCCTTCCTGGAAAACAGGGCATGCCTGGTGTATGATTCTTCCCTGAATGCCCTCCATTCTGGTCTCATGCCTTAGTGCTTTCTCACGTTGCTGAACTGTGGCTTTATATAAAGATTCATACAGAAATGAAAATGTGAGCTTAAAAAGGTGTTGCAGGATTTAATAACAGATGTGCAAAATAGGAATCTGCATAGTGTTTTTTTCACACCTTCACATTAGATTTCTAGAAATTCTTGTAGCTATAGGGCTGTAGTACCTGCTTCTTTATGGTGGGTCTGCCTCACAGCAGAATACAGCATTCAGTGGGATATCAGAAAGTGCCCTTCCAGTAACAGTCTCTGTGATCCTGAACATCTCTTACTGGTTTGTGTTTGCACAGCAGTGCTGTGGGAAAGGTCTTTGAAATGTCTAAAATCTTGACAGAGGAGAAATAATGGTCTAAATGAGGGAACAGTAAGGTAGGAAGAGAAAGCTGGAGAGTATGACTGCAAATGCCTTCAAAGAGCAAATATACTGGATTCCTTTAATTCCATGATCTCATTTGCACATCACAGATAATTCTTGTTCTTTGGAGGAAAGTGACTTACAAGCCCCTTCCCCTGCCTTGATACAGTGAATAATTCATACAGTGTTTTCCCAGTTGATTTCCCAGCACAAACTGTGTTGTGCATGTTTTGGGAGTAGCTTTGTTAGAAGCAGAACTTTGTGCAGGATTACTTTTCTCTGTCGCACACGTTTTTGTTGAGTGCTTTCTGCGCACATAGTCCTATACAGATGGGGAGGAAGTGGTGCTTATGGCCAATTCAGTTCTACACTGTGCGACCGTAACACAAAATACCCCAGAAGACAGGGGAGCGGTGCTTGCATTTCAATGCTTTTGTCTGTTTTTAAATAATTATTCTCTCTCTAAGAAGCTTTGCAATTGGATGATTTGGGGACAGCTTTGGGATTTTACTGTACTTGGTGTCCTAGAGCAGTTGGAATCCCAGTCTAAGCTTGGGGCTACAAATAATGACATGTACACTTCTGATAGAGCTTGAATGAACCGACGATCATTTGGTGCAAGAGTGAAGAGGGACCCCCACAGGTTTAAGCAATGCTGTGGAGGAAGTATTAACAGTAAACTCAGGAAAATACATTCATTTTTGGAGAGACGATATTGGGATAAGCACAGACAGAAGAAAGACGGTTAAGAGAACAGAGGTGTAGTGTGGAGTGTTATGTATGAGGAGATAGGTAAGCCTGAATTTCATGCAGCTAATATTGCAATGTTCACTAATGCTGTATGCAAGTCTTTTCCAAAGTTTAAGGAAGTTACTGAGGATTGAGCAGATGAGGCAGGAAATAAGTAATTTCTTCACCTTCAATGTCACAACATTGCTTTAGTTGGTCAAATTTCTGAGAGGTCATGGAGTCTCTGGAGGGGAGGTAATTTGATTGGATGTGTTGAAACAAGTGGTTTGGTGTGGCAGAAGTGGGGGTCTGAACCAGATACCTGATGCTGTAGGTACCTGAAGTTGGAAGGAGCTGGGAAGTAAGAGTTTCTCATCTGTTGGGGTATAGTAGAGTGAGGCAGTGGCTTATTTTCATATACCCAATCTTACACTCTTGTACAAATGACTTGTGAAGTGGTGCCTTCAGGTTCAATTTAAAGTTGGAATAGTTTCCATATGCTTTAAACCTGGTGTTCAAATTTGGTCTCAGGATTTTAAGTACTGTGGAGGGAGAAGACTGTTCATGGTAATTGGTATGAATGGAAGATAGACAGGACAAATCACAGCTGGGCTCTAACTTCTGTCATTCTGGAGTGTTGTTTCAGATATGTAATACTGGATACACGCAGTGAGATGTGGTAATGGTAGCAGTTACATATTTACTTACATAGGTGGAGCCATTGACTTCAACCATGAAGTACATAAAAATTTGCAAGAGAACCAAATGCCTTCATGTCCCTGTGTCCTGCTTATGGAGGCACCTTTTGCAATGCTCCCTGAGAGTATCCACCTTCCTCTGACAAAGTCAGGCTGGTGTCATGTGAAGCAGGGAAAACAAAACAGTTCTGAAAAAAAATTGCAGCTCTTTTTACAAGAAGGCATTACAGCACTGATGATCACAAGCAGGAATGAGTTCCATGACTGATTGTGGTTTATCTTTTAGGAATGTTGCATACTGTGGAAGACAGTGGTGCCCTGGACCTATTCGTAGAAGGTGAGAGGCAGATGCCGTGTCTAAATTACTGGCAGTGTGTGAAGGGAGGCTCTGTCTTGTCTGATAACTATAATGAGATGCTCAGCTTCTACCCAGCTTGAATTGGAAAGAGCATCTATTTTCTATCTATGCAACAGTGACAAGCAGACTCTTCCAATATTTGGGGGCAGGGTAGTGTGTGCAGATTTAAATGTTTAGCATTTCTCTCACAGGTTCTGTGTGTGCCATGAATTTAGTGTCCAATGGGTAACAGTGGTAAATAATGCCTCATCTTTGGACCTCACTGAAGCCTCAAAGCAAATGGAAATCTTCCTGTAGGCTTCAGTGAGCTTCGGGATCTACTTTTTTCTCCTCAGGACAGAGAGTATTTGGGATTTAGCTGCAGATTCCTCTTTATGAGCAGTCCTTCATTTGAAATCTGAAGGAAACACCTGCAGGGCTAACAAAGGAATCTCTGCAGCCCAGCTAACCTTGGGTGTCTCTGCTGAGTCTAGTGATATTAGCAATGCAATGATTTCCTCCTCTCCAGCCATGAAAGGTGAAAGGAGGTGTGACCAGCTCCTTCCAGAGGGGTTTCAGTTTTCAGGCACTTGCTTGAAATAGTGTTGAAAAGGTGAGAAGTCTTTCTGTCATGTTACCATTCTGTTGAGAGATGGATGCTCTCAAACAGGGGAATTTTAACTTAGTGTTACCTAACTCTTGAAAGTTTTTAGAGATTCTGAGAGTTCAGGGCAAGAAAGGGCTGTTAAACCATCTATAAATCACCTGTCTCAAGATATGTCTCTGCTGAGATGTGTAGCACTTTAGCTAAAGTAGGTCTCCTAGAACCTCCAGTATTGCCCTGGATATACCAAGAGATGGTGAACCTAGAAGTCTCTGGTGGTTTTTTTTTTTATGATGCTTTCCTAAAATACAAATCAAAAGAGTGTGTTTTTCAAATAAGTCATGCCATGACAGCAAGATACATCCAAGACAGCCTTACCAAATCCTATGGAACAGTGTTCTGCACAGTGTCCCAGTAAGGGGGCTATTGTAAAAACTTTATCTGCTGAATATTCAGGTGCCCAGGTTCTAAAAATACCAGAAGAGGAACTTTGCTTCCTGAAACTGGTTCACTGGTATATGTGTGGCAGCAGAGGCAGCCTGCCAGCATCAGGCAACTCCCTTGTGATTTTGTTAGGGAAACCCCATGATATGTGCAGCCAGTGCCTGGTAAACATACTTTCTTGTTGATTCCTCTTATTAGGACAGAGCAGACAGAGTTCTTAAAGTTGCAGTGAACCAAGAATAATAGCCCTCACTTGGGGCTGAGGAGGTGAACAGTACCACTGTGGTGACTGGGGCATTGCTTTCTGGCAAGGTATATGGGATAACTGCAGTGGGGAGGAATGGCTGATAGACTGCACCGATACCTCAGGGACAGTACCAGCTGGAGGAGGAGTTCTTAGTCTGCATCTAAGGATACTCAGCAGTTTCAGTTCTGATATCTTCTCTGTAAAGATACGTTTTTAAAGGCCAATTTTCATACTGTAGGAAGCCTGCTCTATTCAATTACCAGAAATTTTTATGCTTTTAAGCTAGGGCTTTTTTTCCTTCCTGGTTCCTTATGTTTACTTGGTGTCCTGATGCTCAGTTTGTTACTTGCAGTTCATTTCCATGCATGGTTTGTAGTGCAGCTAGAACAGGACTGCTGTAATGTTGCTGCAGAGAGCTCGGGCTTGGCTATCAGAAGTAATAGTGCTGGGAATGCTGATGTTACCCTGCTCTCTCAGCACCTCTGTGCTCATTTAATTTCTAAGCAGTTTGTTCACTGGTCTGCTAAAGCCCTGTGGAAGATGGATTGTGAATGCTTTTAGGTGTGAATTACTGATCCTGTTTCTTCTGTCTAGTTCTGGTGCAGCTTGTAGTGGAGCTGAAGTCAGAACAGTACTTATGCTGCATTTTGGATGAAAGCCAAAAAGAGGTCAGTGAAGATTAATTCCCTGCCCTTCCTTTCAATCCTTCAGACGTTGAGGAGATGGGAATGAGTGGCCTTGCAAGACTGCAGCTACTGCGCTGGGATGCAGCCTCTGCTGCAGTGGGATGTCCTAGTGCCAGCTCTCCTGCTGTGATTTTGGCAGCGTTGGTGTCTACCCTGGAGTTTTCCTATTGTTCCTGTGATGCCTTGCAGCCATATGGCTTTGTGATGCTCTTGTGAAGCTGTGTGGCTTCCTCAAATTCTTCTTTTCCTACCTTACTGTTTCAGTGATATGGGGAGCTTTCCCACCTTGTGCCATGGGCTCTTACTCTCTTCATTCCTAAGTTTGTGATAGTCACATGGGGTACGAAAAATTGGGAAGTAGCGAAAGCGCGGAGAAGTTCAGCTGGTTCATCTGCTCATGTAAGAGCTGGAGGGGAGAGAGAGGAAAAGGAGCAACAAGGAAGAGATTTCTTGGATTAATTAAAAGACATTTTGGAGACTTAGTGGTGTGTTCAGGGTTTTCCTGTGGTTTATCCTAAGTGGTAAAGAGGACCCAGCTTAGGAAAAGATTCTGTTCTGGAGGATTATGCATCACCGAGAGCTTGCTGGTTTGGGTGCATTTCTGTCTTTGGACTGTGTCCTCACCAGTGAAACATTTTCGTTCTCTGTCTCCTCTCAGCTGTGCAAAGCAACTACCATGAGAGGCAGCCTGCCCACATTCACTCTCTTGGGCAAACTGGCAGATGCCATCCCAGGCTTTGCTGATACACTGGTGGTAGAGCACAGTAAGTAATGTCTCATGCCCAACTGAAGGGTAGTATTCACAGCCCTAATACACATACACATGCATGCGCTCTCCCGTCGCCTGTGAGAATTCATGAAGGTCACACAAGAAGCCCATCCAGAAGTTGGAGTGGCATTCAGGCCTCCTGGGTTGCAGGTCAGTACCTTCATAGCAGGCTTGTCATTGTGTTCTTAGCCAGCCTGGTGAAAACAGCCTCTGTGAACTGGGGTTTGTGGGTCTGCCTCACAGGCAACATACATTTAGCTTTTTTTTCCCTTGGTCCAGCCCCTGGGGGTCTGGTGAGCAAGCTTAGCTGTTTGTGGAAGTAGCTGGGATGATGGATCTTCATATGGTGAACAGCGAGCTCCTCTAGCCATTTATTACTGTACCTCTGTTCAGAGGGACAGATGGTGGTGAGCACATCACCTAATTGTGGCATTCATTAATCTGCATACACCAGTCTGTCCAGTGGGCTTTTGCCAGTTTTCAGTGGAAATAGGTTGGTGCTTTTAAAAAGTCAGTTCATTGGTGTGAATGTTTGCCTTTCTGTTCCTCACACTAGGTAATTTAGTGGATCATCTGCTAATGGGCTTGATGTACCCAAATGAAGGTATAAAGGCTGCTGTCTGCTATTTGTATGGCAAGCTGTACTCCTCTCCTACTGGCATAGAAGGGCTCTCAGCACACTTTGAAGAAAAGCTGTGTGGTCTTTTCTTGAATACCTTGGGGTGTGCACAGACAAAGGAGCTGCAGGTTAATTGTTTGGGTAAGACATTGCTGAGAGAAATTGCAAGGTGCAAGGGAAGGCTTAGAATGAGGAAGAAATCCTTGGCTGGTTTAGACACTGTAATGTGGGTTGTTCCCTAGAGGAGCTTTTTGCTGCTTGTCTGAAGCAGTCAATCCTTTCTGTTGCTCCACAGCAATCAAATGGCCCAGACCTGCTGCTGAGCTCCCTCAGGCCTCCATTATCCCTTGAGCCCCATGTTTGCCTAGCACTGACTAATCTTCAGAGTCTCTTCAGAGCTTGCACTGTGGCCTGGCCTGTCTCAATTTGATGTTTCATCCTAGGAACAGACCATCCCTCAAAGTGTCCAAATGCAACACTATGCACAGACAGGTGGGTTTTGTAGAGCGGTGGGATGGAGTCTAACAAACATGGTCTTCAGAGGTGGAGCATCGTGTTATTTAGGTTAGAAAGCTAATGTGGAAGTGGGACTTTCTTGCATTTATGCTTCCAACTGCACGTATCAACTGTTGCTGGGGAGCACAATTTCAGCCTTTCTGACATTGCTTGTTTGTAAACCATCCAGGGAATTCCTTTTTCTTGTAGGAGGTAAGCAGGAACTGGATTGCTACTCAGATCATCTACTCAGCTACTAGAAATGGATGATGATTCCTTTGAAAGTAGAATTCTATAGCTCAGACGATACCCCTTGTAAATTTGTACTGAGATGTACAGATGATTTGCATCAATACCTGTAGCAGTGCTCTATACTTTTATACTGAGGGCTTTTTGTGTGTGTGTGTGGTTATCCTTTAGCTAAACACAGCTGTTTCAGTAAGAGCCTGTGAAAGTAGAAGGAGAAATTAAATGCCAGTTCTCTAGGAAGTATTCCAGGGAGAATGCCTGCTTATTGTTGGGTCACTGACTGTAGCTTGGAGAAAAATGCAAGTCAAGAGCTATCCCAAGAAACAGTTTAAGGGGTGGGTACTGGAGCACAGAAGGTGATGCGAGTAGAGTGCTCCTGAGATCATGTCCCAGTGCACATGTGCGTGTCTCTGAGAAGGAACCCAAAGCAGGTCAGACACAGCAAAAAGCATCAGCAACAAGGGGTTGCAAGACATGGGGCTCATGGCAGTACCTGGGGACACAGTAAGAAGCAGCTCCCTAAACTGAAGGTGAGGGCCTTTGTTAGGAATGCAGGAAAGGGGAGGAAGTTGGCAACAAGTCTTAGGCTGTAAATACTCCTGTGTTAATATAATCCTTGCTATGCCCAGTGTGGTGCTCACTCTTGCTCCCCCTTTTTCAGGTTTGCTAAGGGAGCTGCTGAAATCTGACCATTTTGTATCCATTCTTATGAATAATTCAAAGAGAAAGGAGGATCGTGAGAACTCTGACTTTTTACAAGGGGAAAATCCACTGCCACTTGTTCTCAAAAAGGTGATTGCTGAAGTAGTAGTGAATTGTCGGTAGACGTAAAGAATTTGCTGGCCTGTATTGAATCTTTATCTGAGGCACTTGAGTATGCTTTTGCCAACACCAGCAATAGAGGCTGCAGTGGGAAATGGGGACACCCCCATAGATCACCTCATTGTTCATTCCTGCATCCTGGAGGGGGGAAATTTTGCTCCAGGCCTCAGCTGATTTTACTGACTCACACTTGAGGTCTGATACAGCACTTGTAGTGCCAGCTTGACTAAGCAGAGGGGCAGAGCTATTCTTACTCATAATCTTCTCTGTTGTGGTTCTCATTTTGCTTTTTTTGGAGTGTATTTGGTCCAGTGTTTTATCTTGCCTTAGCAAGTTTAATCTGTGAAATACATGCCAAAAGAGAGATCTTAATTTATGTTGATTTTAAAATGTAGAGAAAACTGTTTCCTACTCACATCTGCGTAGTTGACTTCCTCTCTCATTTTGACTTTTGTTTCCCAACAGCTCTTGTTGACCAGAGATGAGATGTTACAGGCAGCAAGTTCTCACTGTGTGGCTGCAGTGCTGGTTCACTCTCCCAGCAGATATGCTCCTGCTTTTATCCATGCGGATGTCCCAGGTGAAGCAATGCAGCAGCATCTTATTGTTCATCTCCCAATATCAAAGCACTCCCTGGCTGTTTGTTTTAGGAATCAGCCTGGCTTCATGAAATCCACAGATGGCATAATGTGTGTGGTGACCATTTTATACCAGTAAAAATGGCTAATGTAATTTTAGGAATAGAAGGGGAGAGTAAGTTTTCAACTGAAAGTATAGAAGCAGTATATACAGGCAGAATGGAGATTCCACAGCAAGAATTTGGACAAGTCCTTGAGGGCAAGGTCCTTCTTTCAGGACCTTAGATACTAGCCTAAACAGGCTGGGGTTCCAGCTTATCCTGCTAAATATTGTAAGTTTGCACAGAATTTGGTCTAGGATTTAGCTTTAGAATGTGGCTGTGGGAGATGGTTTATTATTTCTCTGTAATCCCAAAAGACAGAAATGCTTTCATTTTACAAATTCTTTGGGAGATGTAAAAGTTCTTAGGAAAATAAGATCACTGCATCTGTGGTAAAGCTTGCTTTGTGGCTTTGCATTTGTGCCAAAGGCTAGAGCCACAAATCAGCTCCTGCCTCCTGAATTTCTGCTGGGAAGATGCCTGCCTGCAGGACTCTGCTCTCCAGTCACCTTGTTTTGAAGCCTAGCATACCCCCAAGCATCCACTCCATTCTCCATTCCTGCCATTTCATAATACAACTATTCTCCCTGTGGCTGTTGCTGTGCTTCCTCATTTCCTCCTCCTTCTTCTGCTCTGTTCTAGCAGGAGGAGTCTGCCATGCAGTGAGCAGACTGCCTCTTACCAGGGTGACCTTATTTATGTGTATGTGTGTGTGTTTGCAGAATTCCTGTTTGAGTGTCTCTCGTGCAACAGTGAAATTCTCATCTGGTCAGTGTATTGCTGCCTGCTCCTCCTAACTGAAGAGCGCCTTTTCTTCTCGAAGTGTCACACAGTCTATGGTGAGTCATCAACCTTTCTGACAGAGTGACTGCAGTAATACTGTGGGCATTTGTTGTGCCGCTAGCTGAATTTCAGTGCTTTAGACACAATCACAATTTCCAGTCAGGATGGATAAAGAACTGAAAATGAGTACCTATCAGACATGTTTGTGATGTCCAACATAGCTTGAATTTACAGTGTCATTGTTCTAATGAGTTCCTGATGAGCATGTATTCATTATAATAACCAGTTATCATGACTGACACTACCTAAGTTACTATTAGGTGTTTCTGTGGATGTGCCAAGAGTGGATTTAGGAAGAAAGGCTAAATTCCTTCTGTTCTTCTGGTCTTACCTCCAGCAGTGGAGATTGGGGCCTATTACCAGGGAACTGAGTGAACACTGAGCAGTTTTGGGCAGTTGTTTCTGTCAGTGGTTCAGAAGAATAATTGTTCAAATCTTCCTTCCTTTTAAAAATTAATTTTGTTCCATCCTGGAATTTGGAATGTTAAAAGCCCTCTGTGACTTCTCTTGAACATGTGCAGGCATTGAATCTCTGGTGAGGAGTCTCCACGATGTCCTGCAGCTGAACAATGTGGAATTGCACAAACAAGGGCTCCTGCTGTTCACTGAAATACTGAAACGGTAAGGGAGTACCCCCATCAGACTTGCACAGGCAGAGTTTGGTGCCCCAAAATGGAGGCTGTGGTGCTTTTGCTTTTTGAGGTTTTTGTCCGACACCAAATATCTACACTCCCAGAGCCTTTGTGTTTGAAAGATGTTGCTGAACAAATGTATCTCCCTTACTCTTGTGAAGAAGGGCCTGATGGTTGTTTCCAAATGTCCCAGCTTGTCCTCTTTGCACATGCATCCACCAGTATATCTGCCTCTTCCTGCTTCCTTGCCAATCTGGGAGGTGAAATCTCCTTTCAGCTGTAGGTATACCAGGAGGAAAGGCTAGGAAGGTCCAGGCGTATGTGAGCAGGCCAGCTCCTGCTAAGTGCATCCCTGTGACAAAAGAGATTGTGCAAATTCCATGGCTTCTAGTCTTATATCATCATCTGAGCTAAATTCAAACAGCAAAAACAAATTCTAGTTTGAAATATTAATGTCTTCTGTCACTTTTTTCATCTTGTTTTCTGCTAAGGAATAACATACCCTGGCTTGTTTTCCTTCTGTGCTTCCTGTTCTTGTCTCTATGATCTTGTTCACGTCCTGTCATGCTAGTGACAGAGTCTTGTTTTTGCCACTTAGTTCCTCCAAGGGAGCCCTTGAGCTGAATTTTGGAAATGTCATAGTCAATTTTGTAGCAAGTGGCAGGGTAAAAAGGAGAAGGAGAAGCAGCAGTGCCAGAACAGTGTGATGATGCCAGTGTGGGATCTGTCAAAAAGAGAAAACAGGATGTGGGAAACACTAATTACAGCGTTTATGCTTGTAAAACAAAAAGAACGCTCTGTGCAACTACTCTCATTTTGTAGCACACTCATTCTATTTCTCTGAGCTTTGGAAATTATGTTTTATTTAAAACTATCTCATAGTGGGGAAAGGGGTTGCATTCTGGAACCTCTCCTCTTGGTTTTTGCTTGCAGCTGGATTCTCTTGAGTAAGCGAGCCCCACACTCTGGTGTGTGTAAGCAGGACGGACTGCTCCCCTTGGCAATATGTCAGGAATGGTGGGTAGCTCTCCCTGGATTGCCCCTTGTCTCTTCCAGCACAGCCAGAGTGGCAGGCACAGTTTGGGGCCCAAAGAGGAGAGGCTGCAGGAAGCTGCAAGAGTGCTGTCCTTCACACTTTTCTCCCAGGCCCAGAAGACATCATAGTGCACCATATTGCAAGTGGGTTTGTGCCTCTTGAATGAGTCAGCGATACTCCTCCATCCCTTCCTCCCTGCATGAGTCAGTGAAGACTTTTTGTTTTCCTGAAGTGTTTTACTTCAGAAGGTCAGCGATTAAAGAAAGGAAATACAGAGGGTTAATGGAATTGCAGTATAAGTAGAAACAGTTTGGAAGTTCAGCACATCACTTAATGGCTTGGGCCAGAGGCTGCTCCTGGTGCCTGAGTTCCACAGGGTCTTTTCCTTGTCTTGCTGATCTCACAGCTTTTTCTCACAGCAGAACATGAGGTGACTGCCAAGCTGGGTTTCATCCTGCTGAGTGTCTAAAAAGAGTGGTTCTGCCTTTGTTCACTTTTTGCCCTGTAGCTGGGCTCCTAGTGTAACTTCTGCTGAAGTTCACTTTCCTTTCCCATTTGTGCATGGGAGCATGTGCTTCTGGCTTGCTTTTTTCAGGCACGTCTGTGAAAACTAAGTAACAGGGAATACTTTTAGCTCCCAAGTCTGGCTCCTGTGATGCTGTGCTGCTTTTCTTGCTTCACTTTGGAGAGGCCCTCTGGCAGGCTGTTAGTGCCTCTTGTCCACATGTAGGTGCCTGTCTTCTCCCCACCTTCCTGACTGTAGCTGACTTGCCAGGACCCAAATGAGCACAATGCCATTTACACAGCTCTGTCCAATAATGAGATTAATGGCTTGTCATCCCTCCATGCTCTTGTGCTGAATGCTCAAAGGTGTTGGGCCACGAGATGATCAGACAACCAAAATGCTCACTATGAAGAAGAATTGTTCAAACAGTTGGATTGTGTTTATTTTCCTGATTACTTTTCAAGTTCATGAAAGTCCTTGTCCTTCTGACAGCATCTGGCATTTGAAGTGCTACAGGACTGTGAAAGAAGCTATTCTCATGGCATCGTCCTTGTTCTAGGATGGTCATGTTTGCTTGTTTACTCAGAAATATGAATTGCCAGAAATATGAATTGCCAGATGAACCTGAAAATGCCAGAACAGATGGCCTCAGCATAGAGTCCTAAGCAGAGAGATCAAGCCTGTTTTTCTTGTGCTTTTCATGTCAGTGTTTGCTGGTGCAATCATACAGTTGTCCAAGCTGTGGGTTTTTTTCATCATAGTAGGGCTCCAGACCTGCTGAAGTTCACTCTTTGTAGCAAACCCTCCACCTGCTGAAGTTTGAGACTACATCCTTGAGAGCAGCTGGCTGTGAATACTGAAAAGCATGGCTGGAACCACGTGACTCAGCTGTCCATTTGGTGAAATGAGGAGAGGGCACTGCAGTTACTTAACTCTGACAATACTCTCCTTGTTTACTTCATTTCCTCTTCGCAGGCAACCAGTGGAAATCAAATTATTCACAAACCGAGGTGTATGTATAGAAGCCATTGATGTTTTGATGGACACAGTGAACTGCCCAGTGCTGGAGGTGGTAGTGGAGGCTGTGAGAGCTGTGGCAGCTTTCCTGAGGTAGGCAGGAAAGTATTTGCAGGCTTTTCTTCAGATGGATCTGTTGATACCATGTTCGTCTCTGCAGCTCCCCTGTGGCTGTGTAGGTGAATGTGCTCTGCAGTGGGA
The DNA here is from genome assembly GCF_030936135.1 of Gavia stellata. Classification (NCBI taxonomy): domain Eukaryota; kingdom Metazoa; phylum Chordata; class Aves; order Gaviiformes; family Gaviidae; genus Gavia; species Gavia stellata. The sequence goes on along the minus strand of NC_082597.1, from coordinate 56,287,138 downwards.
TTTCTGGCTGAGACAGGCGTGGGTACAGCGGAGCTAGCTTCCCACCCACCTCAAAAGGCTGCCAGGGCAATGAAGCTGTGGTAGGCAGCAAGTTGCTGCAGCAAGGACCTAGCATCCCAGGCAGGCTTGTACTGCGGCTGCTGTGGCTTTGTCACTCTCTGCCCCATCCGGATGTATAAGAGCAAGCATAAGACTTTGTACAGTCATATGCTTCCTGACTGTAGTGGGAGTGGACAGCGAATGCAGTGAGGGTGTGTTTGGGCTCACATCTGGATGAAGGCACTGTTCAGACATTGTGACCTTAGTATGCTGTGCTAGAGAGAAGCGGCTATGGTATATTGCTGTCAGAAGAGCAGTTATTTCTGCTAGTGTTGCCTTCCCAGGTGGAATGTCCCCAGGAGGGAATGTGCATGCTGTCTTTCTCTCTGCTTGTTCAGGAAGGACCATCTGAGCTCCCCTCCAGTCCCATATGAAGAGCTGCAGAATCTGCTGGAGGCAGTGCTGAAGCGCTGTGCTGACCTTTCCCCACCACAGAGTAGCAAGAGGCATGCAGTAAGTCAAAAGTTGTTGTTGCATGTTGGTAGGACCAAGCAGGACAGGGATGATTCTCCTAGCACACTGTGTGCATGTTGTATGTATGTTCCATCCCCTTACCCTATGGCTGTTGGGTTCTCCGGTGTTTCTTTTGATACTCATGCCTCAAGATGGTATCAATCTTTGTCTTTGAAGTAGCTGAAGATGGATGCTGGTGAATGTTGTCTTTCTGAATTAAGGAAGACTTGTGGGGCACCACTTGAGCGCCCTGCTGTCTTTGTGTCCAGTACTCCAAGGTCATTTGAACTTCCCCTTCATCAGGCACCCACCTTGTAGGCTGTGTCAGTCAATCTATTTTTTTTTTTTTGCAATGAACATCTCTTGCTGTGCCTTCAGATCAAGAGGGTCATCATATTTGCACTGTGATGCCTTAGCAAGGGAGCTGTTAGTCACTCATTGAACTGCAAATCCTTTTCTGTTCCTGGAATACGTAGTTAGTGTGATGTGGTGTTGAGACCTATGCACTTCTGAGGACAGCCCCCATTACAGATGGCTAGTGAAAAGACAAGGGCTGAGTCTTCTTGCTCTAGGCTTAGAGCTATGTAGGTTTAGATCACATGTCTGTAGTGGCAACAGCATCTTGCTGGAGTACCAGAGCTCCAAATGTCTGCTGAAATATCTATAGGCCCAAATTCTGTGGTACCAGTTGTCTGTCTTCTCTGCCTGGAGAAGGCAGAACTGCTTTCTGACCCGTAGGCAGATGTTGGTCAGTCTGTTTGCTCACACACAGAGACTGGTGACCCATTCAGAATAAGGAGCTTCACAGGATGGAAATTAGGCGGATAGTAAGGACATCCAGGCTGTTTTTAATGGGAGAAAAGGGAAAATCATTGTACCTGTACTAAGGTATCTCAGCATCAAATAGAGAAGGAGTTCTGGACTGCCAGGCACCAATGCGTCGCCGTGCCCTCCTCTGGTAGTATTTGGAGATGATCACCACAACAGGTTAAGGCTTAAAGGCAGATTTTGAGTTCCAAGTGGTTCCTAGTTTGGGCAAATGATTAACTCTGACGCGGCATTTGGCTTCTGGCTGAACTTGGTAGGATGCTGTGTGGGAACAAGAGCTAGTACATGGATAGTTGCTTACAAATCTGAGCCAAAGTAGAGAACTTCTAAGATTTCAGTGCTGAGCAAGGGGAGAAACTGTTCAGCATTGTCTCATGAGTAATTGGAAGAAACAAAGCAAATAAAAATACCCAGTTTTCCCAGAAGGGTTTGAAGCTCCATTAGCTGAGCTGTTTAAAACTCAGATTAGACCAAACCGTGGCAATACAGACTGTAAAAACAGGGCAGTGCAGAACTAGTAGCTCTGTAACTCTGCCCTCCCTAGGAAGAGCACAGAAGCTCTCTAACTCTGCCCTCCCTGGGGAAAGCACAACAGTAAAAAAATGGTCATGTGAAAGAAAGCGAAGGGAAATCTTTTGTTTCTCCTGCTGCTGATATCAGAGAAGAAAGCTATTTTTTCCAACAGTGAACATAAGATTTTAAAGACTTCTCTCCTTTAACAGGGTGATCTCCTATTCTCAGTATCTCAGAGTCACCCAGCAAACAGAAATCTCAGCAGAGTTCCTCAGAGACAGGGCCAGTTCTTGCTCAGCACCCTGGAAAGTTTCAGAAATGCTTGCAGGTGAGGACAAGTCAGGGAGGTGGGCGGGTGGGTGGTGTGTGTGTCTATGTCCGTCCATCCTTCTGTCTTTGTAACTGAGTTCCTCTGCCCAACCCCACCAATGGAGTATCACAGGTGAGTTCAACGCATGGCACTTGTCAGTGAAACAAAAGAAGGAAGGATATGTAATGATAGTGAAAATTTTGTGACACCTCTATGTGTCTTCCAAGAAATTTGCCTGGGACCTATCAGTTTATATCGTGTCTTTGGCCTTTGAGGAACTGCTTGAAAATTAGCCAAAACTGGTGACGATGTAAGAATGGTTGGAAGGTATGTGTGAAACCGTATTCTTGTGCCCTGGGGTATGTGGTCTCACTGCCAGAGGGGATTAACCATTTAACAAATGTGTATCTGCTCCAAATGCTGGCCTTGGATTTGCTCATGTCTGTGACCTGTTACTGCAAGTGTGTTTATAAGCACCAACTTTTCCTGTTTTTCTGGATGAGAGCTATCTCTCACCCTTAGCTGCACAGAAGACGGTGATGTATGAAACCGTATCTGTTGTTGGGGAAGTCTGGCCAACTTAGTTATTTTGCCTTGCATCACTTGCAGAGGTAGTTCAGTCAGAAGCAGGTGTTCCTGTCTGCACTGATCCAGTGTCTTGGGGTGGTGCTACAGGGCACTTGGGTTCTGTCATGGTTTTTAGATCAGCTGAATGGTCCCCTGGCTGATTTTCATGAGGTTTGCTGTGTTGTGCTCCAGGCACTCTGGCCTGGCTGGGAACCTTTAGTCTTGCCATGCTAGGGCTTCCCACAGCAGATACTTTCTTCACAGAAGTCTTCCTTTCCCAACTTGTACTGTTGTGCAACATTGCTGACTTTTAATAGCTTCACTCAAGACGTAACTCTGTGTGATTTGCCAGATTCCTGTGTTTCCAACCCATCAAGTGTTTGTGCAGTCCTTAATGGTGAGAGTTGTGATAGAAATGTAGTATTTCCCGACTTCCTTTACAGAGTGAGGAGGATTCCTCTCTCCTCTGGTATCCGATGTGTGTTTGTAGGTTAGCAGTGGAATTCCAGAGTGACCCCATGGCCCAGGGGAATGCTTTCACTGCCCCCAATTCCGAGAGCAAGGACACACTGAACAACTTCTCTGAGTTCCTGTTGAGGATTTGTGACAGTCTCTGCATCCCCATGGTCATGGTAGGGTTTCTTTTGAACTTGGTCTATTCCTTGGGTACCTGGAAAGGTCCTTTCAAGAACCAAGAGTGGGTTGCACAAGGATTTTTTGGGTAAGAGAGCATGTAGAGTAAACCAAGAACACCTGTGGCATTAGACACCTCTCCAGAGCCAAATGTGGCATTATACAGTTCATGCAAAATGGGAGTGTATGGTCTCAGAGGGTAGAGAAATTCATAAAGCTTCCATGTAGATGGCAGTGTCTTTCTTCAGACTGTGCAATCCCCATAGCCTACCTGCCATGTTATCTAATCCATGGCTGCTGTGGATGTTGCAGAAAATGAAGAGTGCCTGAACTGTTGTTTCCCCTTCTGCCACTTTTTCAAAACTTGACCTGTGTCCCAGAAAGGAGCAGTATTTCGCATCTGCAATTTTGTTTTCACACTTCTTTCTAGAAGGTATTGGGGAGGCTGCCCAGTCTACACAGCAAGGGCAGTACTAAGCATTGTCCCTCAGTAAGGCCAGGGACACGGTTTAAAAAGCAGCTGTGAAGAGTCATGTGTGCTTTAGTGCTCTATACAGACCTGTCACTAAGACACTTTGAGCAGAATTGTCGAAATAATGGGACCCTGGTTGTGGTTCTAAATGTTGAGTAAATTTTGCTTGTGCTTTGCCACAGGTTTAGGTGTATGGATTCTTGCAGTTGTTGAGAGCTTGGATATGTTTTGTTTTGCTTTTTTTTTTAACTAATCTCTTGGTAGGCAGCTGTAGTGGCATTGCTGTTCTCCTCCCTGAAGGGAGTGTGCAGTGCGTGTCCAGTTTGGCAAAGCTGGAGTCAGTGTGCTGTTTCTTGCTTATTGAACTTGGGTAAAAATTAATGGACTGTGAGAAAGTTGTCCAGTGACCTTCTACAAGAGTGAGTTGAGTCGTTCTGTTCTAAACAGTTTAGGGCTGGATTCTGTAGAAAGCTTAAATGCCTGTCTTTGCCACTACTCAGTGAAACACTGAAGCACAGGTATTAAGTGTTACTGATGTCAGCTGCACTTAAGCATATGTCCTATGTTGTCTGCCACACTGGAGAGTTAGCCATCTGACCTGTAAGAGCAGTTACTTCCAGTGCAATATGGGCAGTAATGTCAGTCACTGTGCATTAAGGCCTAATTGGTTGCCAGCTGGAAACACAAAGAAGTTTCTTGTTTGATGTAATGTCTTGCAGAGTTAGCAGCACAACTCATAATGCTGGCAGAGGGGAGAGTTAGTTGCTTTCAAAGTGCTCTGTAAGCCTGTGTACTTGCTGACAGGCATTTTGGTAGAAAAACTGTTACTCCATTTGTTTGGATTTAGAAATCTAACTTTCTGGGCAGGCAGGAGGCTGGAAGAAAGATGCTGCTTTCAGTGTTTATTGCATATCACACACCTGATCTTTTCTTCTCTCCACAGAACTACCTGGAAAGGGCTGTGAGCCTGTCAGTGATGGAGGTTTTCATCTCAACACTTAACACCCTCTTCACAGTGGTGCCAAACATGCGGAATAAGTTCTCCAAAAAGCTGGGTACGGGGGTAGCGTGGGATCATGTTCTCTGTGCTCTTAACTGATGGAACTTGCTGCTGCTGCATATTACTGAGTCAATGAGCTTAACGAGACTTTATGTGGAGGATTATATTACATGTTTATATGAGTAAGAATAGAATGCGCAGTCATGTTCAGCAGGATGAAAAAGTTATTTGGTGTAGCAATGATGATGGGACAGATTTTATTTTAGATAAGTGAGTTGTGTCAGCTTTACCCTTTCCTCTGGAATACTCAGAATTGGCTGTTCCTGTAGACAGGCATTATGATGGAATTGTTGGTGGGATTTTACTATGTAGAAATCCTATTTACTCTGTGTATTCCTTATTCTTTGCACATCAAAGAGGTGATGTAGAGAATTCCTCTATTCTAAACAAGTGAAGCTGGCAAATCTTCCCTTCTCCTCCTGAGAAAACATATGAATCTCAGATACTCCTCTCCAAACCAAACTCGGAGTAGTTTGCTTTGGGAGAGAAAGCTTAACAAATGTATTCTTACTGAGATGGCCTGCCCTGTTCACCAGGTTTGCATGGAGATGTGTGGGATGGTTATGGGACCTGCCTACTCTTTTTCCTTATCGCACACGTTCTGTGCTCCTTTGACATGTTTGTCTTGCTTTCTGTCTAGCATCCTCCTCCTTCATCCGACTGACGCTGGAGCTGAAGGCCAGATTTTGCTCTGTACAAAGGTATTGTGACGTGTGTATTGTGAACGAGTCAAAAATTTCCAGATGGGAAAGCAGATCATGCCTTATCTAATGCACCTGGTTAGGCAAGATGAGAGGCTGAAAGATTTAAGAGTGGTTGTATCTTACTGCAAAATCTAAGTAGTAACTGACAATGGAAAAGCTGGATGTGGGAGAAGGGAGAAGCAGTTGGGTAGGGGGCGGGTGGATTTACACAGCGTTGTGAGAATTCTGTGCTCCATCGTGAGCTGCGCAGATAGAGATAAAGCAGCCTGACTTTGGAGTAGTCAAATCAGTGGATGTTTGGAAAAGAAGTAACAGTAGCATTAGTTCCATCTGAGCTTTGGCTTCCTAGGCACATATTACCACCATCTTTGTTCCTCATAGTGTGATAATGTATAAGAAATGGGAGGGAGGAGGAAGACTTCAACAGCAGACATTGCAAAGGGTCTTCTGTAGCAGAGGCTATGATTTCTAGGTTGAAGAGCACTTGGGGAGACTCTCTGTGGGTCTGCAGAGATGTTTTACCTCCTCTTTCCTGTGACTGTGTCTCATTAAAAGAGTAAACAAAATACACAGTACCCCTAGTCCAGGTTACCACTGTGGAACTTCGAGTGGGGATGTTTGTGCCTGTGAATGGTGGGGGGGGGGAGTGATCTAGGGCTCTGAATACAATAGTGTGGGGCACGAAGGATCATGTGTTACAATGCAAAGATGTTTGGTTATGTCCTGTTCTGCAAGGAAATCATTGGAGAGAGATAAATACCTGGAAATAGAGCTGTTCTCACCCTTTTGGTTAACGTTTTGGCATTCTTCATTGTTCATCCCTGGAAACACCATTGCTACAAAATCTCCTTACTGGTGTTTGCCAGTGGAATCAGGTATCAGGAGCCACCCTCAAACACCTCCCATTCTCTGCAGTGTTAGGGGTCCTGCCCTTACAGGACTCCCTGTGTATACCAGGTATGATGATTGTGAGATCACCCCACTGTATTCATATTGTTCCAAGGTATGTGAACACGTTCACAGTTGTCACCACACACACCCGCCACATCTGTGAGCTGGCTGTCCTTTGGGAACTTATAATTTTCCTGGAAGCCCAGGTTGGCTCCTGGAGTCTTGTCGTGACAGGGCAGGTGCTTGTATGTGATCATTCAGTAAACTGAGGTTCTGGCAGACAGCGTGTGATATTAGAAGTATGAAAAGGATGTTTCTAGTTTTCTTCACTGTATCTTTCTGCTCTTCTTCACAGTAATCCTGCTTTGAATCAGGCCTGTTCCAGCTTCCTCTGCAGCTTGTGCCTGAGCCTTTACTCTGCCACAGAGAAGGAGAGAACTTCTTCTCAGGAGGGCAAGTTTGGGGAAAGAGACAAATTGCTTCATTTAGTTTGAGGTCCTGACACCATCTATTTAGGCAATACGTGCAAAAATAATATAAAAATAAAAGGCAAAGGAGGAGGGAAGGGAGGACACACGTAAGCTCTATTTAGAGATTTTTTTTTTCACAGCTTTTTTTTAAGCTCGTCCAGCAAGGAGATAACACTCAGAGAATGCTTTTTAATGAGTTTGGAGCCCTACCTGAAAGAAAGTGTTTCATTTGCCTGTGGTTTTGTTTACATGGTGACATTTATTAGCACAACTGTGCATGGCTTAATTGAGACAATATTACTTGCCACATAGTCACCCATATCTGCAGATTAAGGTAATTTGTTGCTCTGGCATAATCTATAAAGCTTTCCTGTCTATACTGTAACTTTCCATAATAGGTAAGTCCCAAATAAATGAGATGAAAGTTTCCACATCACAGAAGCCACTTTTCCCACTGGCAGTGGTTTGTCACCATATAGGCAGAATGAGCAAAGAGCTGGGAACCTCAAACAGAAGTGTCTTTTCATCCTCAAAGCCAGCTCCATTAAAACAGGTCTCACACGTCTATTCATGCCAAATCATAGAAGTGCACTTGCTGTATGCAGACTGGGGGGTAGTAAGTTGGCTTTGATATTTCTTACATCGGGACCTTCCCTAATTTAATGTGCTTGAGTTAGGGTAGGCAGATGCTTCCATGGCCGTGTTCCACTCTGCTTTGTTGTAGACATTCATCATCACTGCCTGCCTGCTCATATTAGTTTTATTTCTAGAGCAAGAGATGTCTGAGCTTCTGCAGAAGGGTCTGCCTCAATTGAACTACACCGTTGCTGAAAGCCTTCTCCTCCTGGCTGAAACCCCTGAGCCTTTCTCTTTGGATCAGTCTCTTTGCAGCCACCAACACTGCTTCATACTACTCTTATACTATGCCTACACCCTTGGGGACAGGTGAGCCAAAAGTACACAAGGCAAGTGGTTTTGTGGCCATTACACACCATGTATTGGTGGGTAAGGCATGTCTAATGTTTTTGTTTCCATTCCAATCTCCTTGAATTCAGGTTTGTCCCAGAAGCAGAATTATTTTTAGCCATTAGAAATTTCCTTCTATCAGCACAGGACCATGGAGACTGTCCACCTCCATACATACTCAGAGCTGCACTTTACCTCCTTGCTGTCTGTCAGGACAAAGGCAAAGCCCTGGACCCGGTAAAAGAAAATTTCATTCCTACCTCTTGAACCTTTTTTGTTGAAACTAAGGTTTCTCCCCACTCCCATTAACCCTCTTGCAGGAAGTATTTTGACATAGGTGGTGAGCAGTGAATGAGTGAAGAGTGTGCAGTGCATCTATACTCTGGAAAGTTAACTGTGAAAAGCCACTAGGGAATATAGATTTGACTGAATAAACTTGTGTATGTGTGGGAAGTGTAAATGCGTTGGATAGGCTGTGAATTCACATATGGAATATAAAAAATTTCATAGCTTCAGTCTTCTGAACACATCTACAGCCTCTGCAGCAGGCTTTCTAGTGTTCCCATATGGCTCTTCACTGCTGCACAGCTTTGAGCACTGTATAAAGCCTACAAGTTTATTAGCCTTTGTGATGTAAATGGGTTTCACAAAATGATGTTTAACTGATACATTTGATTGTGTACTTAAAAAGCAGTGTGACTGTTTCTCACAGTAAACTCTCATCACTTCAGCTTTTCAATATTCAGTATCTAGTGATTATTTTGTTCTCTCTCCCCCTCTTCCTTTCCCTCCCACACACTTACCAGAGGTCGTTGTGTACCATAAGGAGGATCCTGGATGGTCTTCCAGATCTGAGCTTGATCTACGTCCATTGTCCTCTCCTGCTGAAATTCTTCCTGCACTATCCTGAACTTATGGGGAGATTTGGACACCAAGTCCTCCAACTCTGGTTTTCCTGGGGAGACTGCAAGCAAACTGAGACTGAAGAAGCTGGTCTTGGCATATCTGATCAGCTGAACAAAACTGACCTGTTACTTCCCATTCTGAAGAGCAATTCCAGCATTTTACTTATTTTACTGGTATGTGACTTTCACAAGGCCCTGATTTAGGGGGCTTCTTGGTTCTTATGTGCTGTTATGAGGCCGAGGATTCTGCTAGAAGGACCCATGTGTGTATACACAGACTTCCACCTCCCAGGGAAGCCTGATATGGAAAATGGGACTGTGTATGTGTGTTAGCTCTTTCTCTGTCATCCATCCACTGTGATAGAAAGGGATCTTTTGAGAGTTGGCTAGGAAGGGATCTGAAGGGTGCTGTTGATGTATGCCATGAAAAAACCCATTCCTTTCTCTGTCCAGATACATAGCTGGGTACTCCAGATTCTTCTGTGGCAGCCTTTCAAGAAGCTGTTTTGCTATTTTGGGAGCAATGGTTTACTACTGATAGATGAGAAGGGTATGACGAACAAATAACTTTGAAAAAACAACATGCAGAGAACAGGTTTTGAGAGCACGGCTTTCTGTTTGCTTGGGGTTTTAATTTTGTTTGTTTTTAACTGGAGAGTCTTGTCAGAGATTTTTGCAGTACTTTTGAGTTTTCAGGACTGCAAATAGCACGTTTTATTGATCTTAAAAGATAAAATAAAAATCTTGGGACAGGGAAAATTAATCAGTGCAGGGAGAAAGGGGCCTTGAAGTAGCAGGACTAGTGTGTTTGCCTTTAGCTGGCATAATGAGCTCTGTTAACCTGTGTAATCATGGCAGAATCCAGGTCCTGATGGCTGATCAGAGGCCTTCTTTCACTTCCACCTCTCTCACCTGCCCTGTCACCCCTCCCCATCAGTGGCCACTTATGCCATGACTCTTCAGCCAATCACGTGGTAAATGCTAACTAACATTTCCACACAAGAACATGAGATTTGCCTGTAAAGGCAAAAGCTAAAAGCTGCGATGTTTCTTCTCCAGCCTGTTAAAGAAATTAAAACTATGTATTATTGAGAACAGAAACCCATGTCAGCAGACAGTGACGCAAGGTTTGATTCTGAGTGGGCACCCATCGGGCATTACAGGCTGGCATGTATTTGTTCTGATCTAAGAGGCTATGGAGTAAATTTTAATATCCCAGGTTACTGAAATGGCTGACAGGAGGGCTCTCGCATAGGGCAGTTTTTTCACAGTTAGGGTGGTATTGCAGAGTAGGTAGCAACATCCAGGCATTTGATACCATTGCAGAGCATTAGTCAAAGTGATCAATGAGTTGACCTATCAGTACAAATTAATGAGGAGAAGTGACCCTGGAGACTTACCTACACTGTTACCTTTGGCAGTAGTTCTGGAACCTATCACTCCATAAACTGAAGCAGATGTGTACATCACAGGTCTATCAATAAGCAAAAGAGAAACAGTGGCTCCTTCCCTGAATGGTACAGCATTCCTGCTTTCCCTTTTCTGTCTTGTCATGTGCTTTTGCAGAAATAAATTAATTTAGCTCTGTCCTGGTCTTCAAAGTGAGTTGTAATAAATCACAGGCTTTGACAATTCACCTTTCAGTTGGGGAAGAGCATAATCAATCTGAATTTAGATGGGCTAATAAAACAGTGCAATATCCTGGGATAAATACACTGTCAGATGTAAACAAAACTTATGAGGTGAATAACCTCAGCCTGAGAATGCACTAGTAAAATGGAAAAGCCTCTGCATGGTACAGTGAAACAAAAATGAATGTCCTTCCAAGGATGATTTATTTGCTTATCTACTTTTAATAATTGTCTGGATTAGATAGAACAGATGGTTAGTGGCTTCATCTGAGACCTTGAGCTCCTGAGTAGGAAGGAAGATGTTAACACAGTGATGCATTTACCAGGACCAGGAGGGCTGTGGCCCTTGGTTAGTGCCATTTTGTGCTGCGTGTGTTCATCAGGGGGTGAATGTGGTTGTGATCACACACTGTCCTACTTGTCTTCTCCATGCTCCAGATCTGAGCTGCTCTCTCAGAGAATGGAGATAGGCTGACTGACGTTAGATTACATTCCTGAATGTCACATGGAGCACATCTGTGTCAGCGGAGCCAGTTGTGCAGACAGATCCCTGCACCTTATTCCTGTAAGTCTCAGATACGGGCAGGAATCAGGCTCAGAACTAAAGAGGTTTTTCTGGCACAGGCAGCCTGTTCTTACCTTAACTGCTTTCCTTGGGTATGGGGTCCCACAGCCATTTCCTCTCCGTCATCCTAGTCTGGATGCATGACTATTGTGTGATAAGGGAAGGCAGCTGGAAAAGGCAGTAGGCTGTCCTCGCAGGCTGTATGTAGGCTTGGTTGCTGAGACCAGTTTTCTGTTTACCTCTTTCAGCTGTACCATTTGCAATGCAGTAGCCAGGACTGCTGGGGGAGGAGAGGAAAGGTACTGCTGACATAATAGGTGTTGAGATGATTATATTATGTCAGCACTACCAGGCATTTTCTGCCTGATCTTTATGGAGTTGTATCTGTACATGCTGTGCAGGTGAATTCAATGGTTAAACACCTTAATGACAAGAGTATGCCCAAATTAAAGCTACTGGCTGTGGGATTCAGCTCAGAGACTCCAGACAGAGCTCTGTAGTCAAGAAGCAGGCTTGTGAGCTAAATGCTGTGTACAACACTACTCTTCCATTTTCTGTGTTTGAGTGATTGCTTGTCTGGTTTATGTATGTTTCATACAGTTTAGCTGTTATGTTGCTACTGCAGATACAAGGCTGCCAGCCTTTTGAAAATGAGTAACTATGGACTGACTCATAAGCTTGATTTTAGGTAAGCATCTTTAGTATGCAACCTGATTTTTCAAAACAACAAGGAGAGCAGAAGTGCCAGAGGCTCTGCGCTCTTGGAAGCAAGGCCCTGGCTTTAGGATCTCACTTGTCTAAAACCTTGACCTTAAAGGGATGTTACCCCTACACTTGTGTGCTGGACAGGAGTTAAATAGCCAAATGCATTCTTTAAATGGGATATTACTCAGAGGTGCCTATCAGACGACAGTCCATCTGCTTTATTCAGTTCTCTGTTTAATCAGGACATACTTAATCTGAACGGTGCTTTATTAGGCTGTTTCCCAAGGCGCCAGATTAGCATAATGGCATTAAATAGCAGTGACTTCTGCCTAATCAGGGCAGAAAGGTAACGTGTGTTCTTCCCTTGCAGGACCTGGTCTGCTCAAGCTCTGTGGAGGTGGCTTGGAAGGTGTTGATGACTGTAAGGACCTTCCTGGAAAGAAATGAGGATGTCCTTGTCTGTGACCTCCTCCGGAGTCAGTTCCTACAGATTCTGCAGCAGCTGCTGGTAGAGAGCAGCTCAGCCTCCTTACAAGGTGACTCCCCTCTGTGACTTGGTCTTGCTGTAAGATCAACTAGCAAGGTTGATGGCTGAAGGGATGCAGTCTGGGATAAAGTGTTTTTAAACTGCTGATGTAGCTTCAGTATTTATCTGCATGAGGAAATTTATGGACAGAACTGTGCTGATTTAGTTTCCTTTTCCAGAGATTCTTGTTTTGAAGTGAGAGAGTCTTTTTCTGATTTAGGTTGTTCTGGCTTCAAACTGTGATTATTAAACCAAGCAAGGTTTTCTTACGCTGTCGTAAGTGTTCAAGAGGGGAGCTGTGCTGGTGAATCTCCCGGCTTGAACAGGGGCTCAGCTGGTGACTAAAAGACATCCTTCTTTTTGCCTTTTCTCTGTGCAAAACAGCTTGGTGTGCTTGAGTACACTTGGTTCCCAGGGCACAGGGACCAGGAGCAGAGATTGTTTGAATCATTCATGATATTGATCTCCAAACAGGAACTGTGGTGTCACCAGATCTCATAATTCTATTAAATCTCTCAAAGATTTAGCAGGGTTGTGACTGGGGAAATCCCTCTGGTTTCCTTACTAGCCCTAGCTGGAGTTGGGACTGTTTTCCCATCGTGAATGGTGCTGTGCAAAGCAGTCTGCGAGCTTGAGCTGAAAAAGGGAGCAGTGTTAGGATGTCATTGGCTCCCCTGGGATAGGGGCCCAGCACAGCTTTTGCTTGTTCCTGAGGGGGCTGCTGATGCTTGTAACAGCCCTGCTCTGTTTGGGGTGTTTTGCTGTGCAGCGGTTGGGATGGAAGCAACAAGAGGGAAAGTGTTTTTGCCTTACCTCCAGCAAAGTCAGTAGGCTGGAGAAGAGGGAGGTTGAAAGTAGGAGCATGGTAGAACATGAGGCTACAAGGTTATGGATAAAGAAGGCAATGTTGGCATCTGCCAGATCTGATTTTGTGTGGAATTGTGCACATTTAGAGTTGTGGTGTCCCTCTGTCACTGATCTAGGAGTGCCAGTGCCAGGGTGCTGGCTGCCAGATTGTCTGTTTTCTGTTGCGGGAGTCAGACCTATTCCTCCAAACCACTAGTGATGGAAACAGGATACTGGGCTAGAGAGTCTTTTGCAAGATTAGAGCTCTTCTGCTGTGTCTAATATCCCCAGCTCCTGTTCATACTGCATCTTGAACTCGTTAGCTGAGTTACTGGTAGCCCCATCCAGAAAGTCAAACACCAGATGTACTCTGGAGATACAACTTCCTTGTCTCCCAGCACACAGGCAGCTCTCTGTGAGGTCTGGGGTGGATAAGTCCAGGGGATCTATATCCCTGATCAAACAGTAGCCTGCTCTTAGACAACAAGAGGGCCCAACAGTGGGACTCCATCAAGAATATGTTAACATTAAAGACACCCATAAATGTTTCCTCCTCAAAACTGAAAACTCCTGAGTCTTTCTGAAGACATTTTCTGGAGGCGATAGTTGCTCGCTGTAGGTATGGCTATATACAATGCAAAATCTTTATTGTTTACAGTGCTACAGAAGAGTGAATATACTGGGAAGGGGGTTGCCCTGGGGAGTTGATGGTCTGAGCAGCCCCATTCTTCTTGTGTACAGACCTGCCGTGTGGGGCTCTCACCTATACTGTCTCTGCTCTGCCCTGTGGGATGGGATGGACAGCATTTTCCAGCCTCACAACATGCTGGAGAACAAATGCTGTGCAAACCAAGCTCACTGAGGTGCTGGGCTGCTGTCAAAGCATGGGCTGCCAGTGATGGTCAAGTAGATGGGAAGAGGGCAGTCTGCAAAGGGCTGGTGACTTCTAGCCTATCAGAAGTGTCAGTTTGAATGTGCGGTGACCATGCCCCTTACATGGTTCACTAAGGGGGTAAAGGCCCTAGCCTCCTTTTTCCCTCTCTTTTCCAGTTGTTCCTAGAACGGTGTTGGCAGGATCCAGCGTGTAACTTGGGCCAGCTGACAGTAGCAGAAAGGGGGCCTGATCCCAAGGGGACTGTAGAGATGAGAATTAAGTTGGGAGGCATGTGTGTGTGTCTAAAGGGGGAATATTTCCTCCCCTAACCCACCCTCATTCCTGAGCCGGAAAATTAACAAGTCTTGGCACCCTTTAAGGTACAACAGTTTAGAGTTCACTGACAAGCTAAGCTGTCTGTGCCCTTCTTAGCTAACTGGAACCTGCCTGTTTTGCTGAGCCTTCTTTTCCTGGTGCAGCTGCGGAGCAAGGGTGTGAGGGAGCTGGACAGCACAGACTTCAAGCTGCTTCACCAGGGTGAGTCTGTGCATCCATCTTCTCCCAGGGGATTTTCATCTGTGTTTGTTAATTGTTCCATAAGATGATTAGGGGCTGGCTCTTTGTTCTTTGGGAGAAGGTGTACCTTGCATTACAGTTATGGTTGCTTTGAGATACTTTCATAGCCAGAGCATTGTAAAGAGCCCTGGTTACCAGTTCAGTCAACAAAACCAAGGTTCTCTGCCTCTTGCTTTTACAATACATTTGTTGTCTGAAACCTCACAAGGTGGCCAAAGTATTCTCCTGGCAACGACATGATTTCAGGGTCTGTGACTGTTGTTGACTTGGCACATGACAGTATTGCTGATGTGCTTCCTGAAACATCCTTCCCCATTCACACTTGCTAACACACTCCTGTGGGGTTCAGGCCACAGGGGTGTCCTGTGAACCAGCCATCAGGGACCAGCAGCCTAGTGAACCTGGGCTCTCCCTGCAGTGTGAGTCCAGAATATATGGGTCCCAACAAGCTGCAGGACTTGCCCGCTCTACCCCAGAGACACAGAAGAGCAGTTTCTGTTTGTTTACTGACCATACTGTGACCTGCTGTCTTGTCTGGTGATCCTTACTTGGTGACTTCTCCCTTCTTACTTGGCTATTGGAGGTTCATGCAGGATGTGAAAAAAGAATATATACTAGAGGGAAGTTCAGCTGATCCATCCTCTCATCTCTTCCCTCCTCTGACAAATTGATGTCTCCAGCAGACTTTGAAGGACTATCCCCTTCAATTTGAAATGTTTCATTGCCTCTGTAAAGAAGCAGTGTTTCTCAGATGTTCATTAGCCAAGGGAACTGGTGGGTGTGGAAGAAGCATGTCCTCTTTATACCAGCCCTTTTTAGCTGCTGTGATTTCAGACCACAGCTCAGCTACTCCCAGGAGTCCCAAGCTTCTTCTGCTCTTTCTTTCTGCTCTGTATTTTTCAACACAACTCTCTCCCTGCCCCAGCTACTCCCTTCATTCCCTGCTTGACTCCCCAGGCTGTGTTCTTCAGGGGTGAGTGTGCAGGGCACTCTTCTCTGATGAGGCCTAAGTGAAACCAGCTCATAGTGTGGGGAGGCGTGTTGATGTGTGTTTTTTGAGAATTGCTTACTCAGACTTTAAGCTCTTCAAAAGATCTCCTGTGACAGTTTTGCTGGGCCCTGCAGTCCTGGATTTCCCTCCCAAACTCTTGCTAAACATTGTTCGTAAGTGTTTGATGCTTACAACAAATATGGCGCATTTTTCCTAGTGGGAGCAGAGTTGGTGAGAGTGGAGGAGCACAGCTCTCCATGCCATTCCCCAGTCTGGTCACCATGTGAGACATGGCTGTTTATGTTTGACCTAGTATTAGGATCAAACTCACTCTGTGGAAACAGGTAACTTATAGACTGTTGCTCTTGGGTTCGTTACTGCCCAATGTGATATAAGCCCTTTAATAGACTCTTTTCTATTCCCCCCTCCCTGTTGTCATCCTCCATTGCACTGTCCCGTCTAAAGCAAACACTCTAGGGCGGATGCCTGTTGCTTTGTCTGTACCATACTCTGTTTATTTTCACTTCAGGTTGTGTTGCTTTTGTTCGAATTCTGTCCCCACTGACTGACTTCTTTCTTGTGCTGAGGTGCTCTGTTATGTTAGTGGCTGTGTTAGCACATTCTTTTGTTTCCAGTCAGTAATCTCTGTGGGAAATGCAGGCCGAGGGACACTGACCTTCTGCAGCCATCCTTGAATTTTCTGTACTGGAGCCTTCATCAGACAACACCTTGTAGTCAACAGAGAGGTGAGGCAAGATTGTATTGATTGCTAAGTTAATCTCAGTGAGTTTGTAGCTTGGCCATCAGAGACTGTATTCTAACTGTCTCATCAGGTAAGGTGGATTTTTCCCCTTCCAGATGCAGCATTACAGTTAACAAAGACCATTTTGTATTTGGGATGAGGTTTTTTAGATTGAGGGTTTTGGTTTGGTTTGGTTTGGTTTTGTTGCCTTATGAAGATTCAGGAATTGACTGCTGAGAGACAGAAGCACTGTATTTTTCTTGTTCATAAAACACAGCAGTGGGGCTTTGGTGCCTTGTTTGAAATGTCCTGGTATTGCCATGGTTCAAAAAATTAAACAATAATAGAGAATAGCTCTAACCAACCTTCCAGCTGTGTTAGCTGAAGGCTGGTCATTTTATTAGCTGGCCGAGTGGTCGCTTGTGCTGTGGGAGATGAATACCAGCGTAGCTGGACAGCCTTACTCTGAGCCATGGCAGCTGGGGCTGCCTCACTGCAGCAGGGGTGTGCTCTGCACTTCTCTTCTGCTTGTCAAGCTGGTTTAACCTGTGCCATCCCGTCAGCCTCTGTGTTTCTCCCACGCAGCAGTGGCTGTGCTGCTCTCCAACGTGCCCTTGCTAGAGCTCCTGCAGAAGGTTTTGGAGTGCACCTGGTTGCGGTCCCCTCCGTCTGAACCTGCTTACCTATCATCTGACGATGCCTTGCTGTGCTCTGGATGGCTGTTGGTTGCATCCCTCTTACTTTATCAGCATCGCTACAATACTGAGGTTAGAACCACTCTAGTGTTCAGATCTAGGGAATGGCTAAACCTTAAAAAAAAAAAAAAAAATTAACACCACCCCCCCCCCCCTTCATTAGCAGAGGAAAGTGGTTTGCTTTGGCCTGGAATCTGATTGCTTTGGTTGCTCTTTTATTATTGTCCACAAGTTATTCCCAGCTGCACTTCTCTAGCAGGACTGGAAGATGGCATGTTGCTGAAGGCTGAGACCCAAATCACTGGAGAGTTAGAGAGGGGCAGAAATCCTGGGGGAAAAAGTGCATACCCAGCCCTCCTGATCCAAATAACTTTACTCTTCAGGACAGAGAAAAATATATTTGAAGGCCTTTCTCAAGGGAAGGCTGGGGGTGGGAGACACAGCTCCCATATTGTAAACTGCTTTTTTGGTGCTAAAATGATCAATAGAGGAACAGTCACAATCCAAACCTATTATTGGCAAGTAAGTGTTCAATATTAGCAAGCTCATATGAATGTGGGCAGCTGTCATTGTATTTGATGCTTTGCAGTCTGACAAGAGAGCTAAGCTGGAGTTGTCAGCTGATGTTGGAATTACAACTTCAAGGGAAGCACTTTCTAATGCCAACACAAGGGGATAATGTTTCCTTTTGAACTATCTACCCAGGCCTCTCTCCCTCTTTTGATATGGAGTTAAACAGCATGTCATGAGTTGTCAGCTCTGCTCTTGCAGTTATGCCCAGCAGAATATGTGCTTTGGGATTCAGTGCACCTATTTGCAAATAATAAAATCACATTAAGGACATGTGTGCATCTGCACAGAGAGGCAAGGGTTGGTTTTCTAATGCTGGGGGAAGACTTTTTTACAAAAGGCCAAACCAGACCAAGTCTGTACCTGTTGCTTCATGGGTGTGCTGCCTTTGCTTAGGTCTTACAGCATGGGACTTGTATGGACTGTCAGCTGTATGAATGCATAGCAAGACTTGCCTGTCCCTGCTCTGTTAACTGCCGAGCACAATTTACCTTCTCAGTTTCCAGGTCAGGGCTGGGTCTGGGTGGTCAGTGTTGTGCCATTCCCAAAAGTGAATAGTTCTAGTGGCTAGTGTTGAGTTTCATCTTCTGGGAGTGACTCTCTCAGCTCATATTGATCCTTGGAGTGCAATCATTTAGTGGCTTGTAAGCCTGTTGTTTGACTTCATCAATATGTTACTGGCTTGATGTGCAGTTCAGAATTGCACCAGAGATGGGGAAAGAAACTGCAGATGTAGGTGGAAAATGGAAGTGGTTCAAGGATGCTTCAGCATTGCTAATCTTCAACATTTCCAAGCTTCAGTGTTTCTAATCTTCTGCTGAGGGGGAAGGAAAGGGGGTAAGAGGAATACTCACTTCTCTTGCTGCTTTCTGCTGCTCAGTATTGCTGAAGCTGCACAAAGCATCCTGGAGGCCCTTGCAGAGAGCCTTTGGCCTTCGTGGCTGTGAACGTGAGCTGATGCCAGGCTGTCTCTCTGAGCCTTCAGTTTTTTAGAGGGGAACAATGGCTCTGAGAAATGGCCACATTCATCTCAGGCTGGTGTTAATAGTGAGGACTTGTCCAGCCATAGCAAGCTTGCATGTTAACTGTTTTGCTGCTACTGGCTTTAGCAGAAACCTGTGGATAAACATGGGTCATGGATGGTAGGCTATTAAAGGCTTTGGCTTGTCAGTTCTTAGACAAATAACCACTGCCACCCTGTCGCAGGAGGTACTCCTAACTCTCCTATTGAACGTTTCTCTCTTCAGAAGACGGTTTGAAGGAATCAGCCCTGTGGTCCTTATGCCTGCCCTCTCTTGCCAACCCTCTGCCTTCCTGACGAGCTTGAACCCTTCCGTGGCTCTGTGAGGCCTTTGCTGCTGAATGGCTGCTCTGTGAGGGAAAAAGTGTATTGCAGACTGCACTCTCAAGCCTACCTTTCCTGTTTCCTCTAGTTCCCAAGTCCCTAATCTCCTCTGCTTCCTTCACCCATGCCATAGTTCCTAGCCCTGGGCTCTCTGCAGGTTTACTAGCTCCAGTGGGCACAGCCAGGTTCTTGTTGTCACTGCTGGCTTTTGGCTGCCTAGCTCCTCAGTCTTGCTGACTGGCTAAGGTTCAGCCGTGTTTGGTGATGGCTGTTCCTGCTACTCCATGTGCTCAGCAGTCTGCCAGCCATGTGCCAGAGGGCCTGCAGGGAGTAGTGAGCGTGAGACAGGCAAATGAGTTGCACTGTGGTTTGGAAGCTGTGTGGGCCTGGCAACTGGTGGTGAGTGAAACTTGAGGGCCCAGTGATGTGACTCTCCCTTCTGGATCAGAATCCTGAAACCCTGTTGCTGTTCCCTTGTTTTTTAATGGTTGTCATGGGGTACTGTCTAAGGACTGAAAGTATGTAAGGGAGCTTTTTACCTGGTCCAAACCAGCACCATTTATTCTCTTATATTTCATTTTCCTCTAGGTTCACCAGACACTCTCTCTAGACCTAACGGAAGTCGTGAATGCAGTCATCTTCAGGAAAAAGAAGCCAATCCTGCTGTTAGGTATTTTGCATCTGTTACAGGGATTTGACTGGAAGCAGCTGCTAGTACCATGCTACAGGCAACAAGGGAGAACTGGTGACTATGGGATGGGATGGTGCAGGTACTGGTGGGAATCTGGAAGCTTTGGTCCATTTGGCTTTGGGAGTACATAACTAGCGGTGAGAAAGGGCAAAAGGGAACTGTCTGGAGTTCTCCTGTGTTTGGACAAATCTTCCTTGGAGGTTGGTAGTGACATCTGGAACTGAGCGTGAACTGGGATAGTGTCTCACAGGGAGGAGACGAACAAGGGAACTCATGTTGCCATTCCTGCCTGCAGCTGTCAGCCGCTGCTGGGCAACTCCAGCGGGCCCTTAAGCCCAAATTGTCTCTCCTCACCCTCTCTCATGCTATTGCATAGGCACCAACACACAGGGCAGGGGAGAGGAAAACACTGACACACACTAATAAGCGGCTCCCTGTCTAGTGAGCATTGTGCAGTTCCTGAGAGCTGTCCTGCGCCAGAACTTCTCCTCCTCTCTGCTGGTGATCGTTGGCCAAAACACAGCCCAAGGTGCTACGCAACCACAGCCATCATCACTGCAGGATGCTGCCTTGCACCCCCTTACTGCGCGGCAGGTCTTCTCGCTTGTTGTCAGTCTGCAGAACCTTTTGGTGCATGTCCAGTTGCAGGTATATAAAATACGACTTTTGGAACAACACCAGTGTTGTTGGGCTTCAGGCAGGTACACTAACCTGAGGAGAAACCACCCGGGTGCAGAACCTAAGAGGTTGCCTTTTTTTTTTCCCTTCTGCCTGCATTTTCCACCCCTTACAGACATGTGATGAGGAGGAGGGAAAATGCTCTTGCTGCAGCATGGCGCAGTGAGGAAGAAGGTAAATCAGGCTATGCGGTACTCCCTGCTGCTGAACTGGATAGCTGAAATTCTGTGTACTAATGACGATCTCTGTTTTTCCATCTCCTGCTCTGCAGGGATGCCACGCCCATAGCAACAGAAGTGGGAAAAGTGTAACAAATCCCAGTTCCTTCTCCACGCCCCTGGCAAGGTGCTTTGGGGGGTAGTACATCAGTGTGCATTTAACTTGCTCAAGTGATGTTGGGCTCCGGGGAAAAGTACATCAGTTTACATTTAACTCTCTCTAGCGATGTTTGGCTCCCATCTTTATTCTTTGGAGGCTGTTACTTAATTTTTTTAGTCTCAGAATAAGTAGTTGTGCCTTTGTCTGGCTTCTTGATGTGACAGATAATTTGCACTATGTTGCATCCTGTGAAGAAGATGAAGGGTGTTATTTTCCTGTGCTGCATGCTTTTCAGATCATGCCACTTTATGAATTTTCCTCTTGCAATAGCTGTTGACTGTTTTTTTTTTTTTCCCCCCTCTTGGTATTCCAGAAAGACTTGCTGCTCTCTCAAGCCATAGTAGCCTGCCTGGAAACCTTAGTGGAATACCTGTATGTGAAGAACCAGGATGTTGGTAAAGTCTTCTTGCTTTCTCTTCTCCTGGGTTTCCCTCCTGCAGTGTTTTTGAGCTCTTTGATCTCCATCCAGTAGTGCCTGGGAGCAGATGCTTAATGAGTTTATATCCAATAAGAAAAATTATTTGTATGCCTGAAGTTAATCATGTGCTTTGTGGAATGAAATCACAGTGCCTGGCTCCCCTGCAGCCGTGAGCCGTCACTTTGGCTCTGGATACCAAGATGCTTTCCAGAAGGAAAAAAGTCATTCCCCACCCCCCCATATGGTAAGAGTGAAAGGTTTAGGAATGGAGGGAGTA
The DNA here is from genome assembly GCF_030936135.1 of Gavia stellata. Taxonomy (NCBI): domain Eukaryota; kingdom Metazoa; phylum Chordata; class Aves; order Gaviiformes; family Gaviidae; genus Gavia; species Gavia stellata. Next base: position 56,265,759 of record NC_082597.1, on the reverse strand, counting down.
TAGGAATAGTCTTTCACTTCCAGGCCAATTGTAGCAAACCTTTAGACCATAAATATAGGGGAAAGAGGATCTGAATATGATGTGTCCTCCACGGGGACAGTGTTGGTCACAGTTTGGCCCTGAGGGAGGGGAAGGGAGAACAGGGTACTAGGCAGCCTTAGGGAATGGAAGCTGGAAATTCTAGATTTCCAGGGGTGAATGCAGACCTTGGTTTCCAGAGTCCATGTCAGACCTAATGTATACCATGTTAGCAATATAGCATAATATGACAGCGTTGTACAGTCAGGGGGAAGAATAGACCCTTCTGCTTATTGTCAGCCTCCTGCCACCAAGTCCAGGTGCTGGCTCTTAAAAAAGATGGCAAGTTCTCTGTACCCTGACTTGTTCAATTCAGTCATTTAAACACTGAGAGAGAAGGGGATGGAGTGAATGAACACCAGACAAAAAGGACATGGGTGGGAGAGAGGAAGAGGTTGAATGAAAATGTAATACTGCAGATGAATGGCAGTCAGTAGGTGAAGGGAGGCTATTAAAAGGCTGGGTTAAAAAAAAAAAAAAAAGGTGGCATGTTATGGGGAGGCTCCACTTATTTGGGATTAAGCTCACAAAATGCTGCTTCAGCAACAGCTGAACCTGTCACTTTGGCTGCCTGAATTCTTGCTGTGGTGCAGAAGTTCACAACAGTGGTAACAGGAGTTTTCTTATTCCAAGCAGAATGAGGGTCATAGCTATGTTTGACTGAACGATGCGAGAACACTGCAAAGAGTGTGGCCTGGACTCTGCCTCTAGGAGTTGCTTCATTTGAGGCTTTCTAAAACCCTCTCTTGTTTTCCAGATGTGGAGAGCAGGCTCAGTGCACAGTGCTGGTACCTTCTTATTTCCATTAGCTAAAAGATACCCCCAAATATTTTACATTATTTTTTAGTGTTGTTTTCCCATAGAAAACATTCTTGTAATGGCAATAGGGAGGTTATGTGACTGCCAGTGGAAGAGAGACCTTTCTGAACTCTCATGAGTTGCCGTGGTATAACAAGTTGTATCAGCTGACCTGTTGTAATTGTCTATCCCATACAAGAAATACAACCTAACCTGCAATAAATACGAGGTAGTAACACTTAACTTTAGCATTCCGTGAGAGACTTCACGCTGTCACAGATGATTGTGCAGCTAATGTTACAGGTCTTTCTTCGTTCCCCAAAGAGTATTCTGCAGCTAAATAAAACCCATGTTCAGGAAACTTGTCCTCATATTGAAACCAGAGGGTATTATTTTTAAAACCCTGGGCTAAAGATATCCCCTTCCTATTTTATGACATGCACCCCAGGAGAAGGTTTCTCTTTCTGTACCAGCAGAAAGATGGACAAAATGTATTTTCTGCTTTAAAAAGCTGTTAAGCTTTTGTCCTCATGACTAAAGTCTTGCCCAGAGAGTGACAGATTAAAAGTAAGAACAGAGCAAAATATCCCCTTAGTCTTTCACAGCATGGGGTCTAGAAGAGAAAACTTGGGGTCAGTATTGAAGACTGTCCTTATTCGGGTCCAGCCTGTCACTTGGCCGATTTTAAAGCTGTCTTTGATTGGCTTCTCCTTCTCTCCCAGCTCTACATGCTGCTTCACAGCCCTGGCACCGATTCCTGCTCTTCACACTACTCAATGGGGGCCGGAAGTCCTTTCTGCAGCCAGAAGTTCTCAGGCTGATGACTTTGGTGAGCAGGGGAAGAGCAGGGTGTTCTCCATGTTCTCCAGTATGTTGGTACAGTGCACGTGGGTCGGTTATTGGAATTTACCCCCTATGCACACACAATCTCAGATACTGCTGTGGCTTTGTCACTATATTCATGCCCTATAATAATGATACTTTGAAGTGAACTTCCCTTCCACACCCTGCAGAAACTGACTGCTGTTAGTGAGCACGTCCTGTTCTTCTGGTGTTTGTAGCGTTTATTTATATCATCTAGGACCCTTGGGGATGAGAGGGGAAACCTACAGAGAACATGCAACTGCTGTTGCCAGTCAGGGAGCATGCTGTGGCTCTCTGGAGAGCAGAGCTCTGCCTGGCATCGCAGCTTGTCTCCCTGTCTTTGACCTTACAGACCTGACTTTTCAGGGCAGGGAGTTACCACAATTTACTACCCTGCTGTACCTGGGGCCTGCGAGTAAGAGAGGGAATGTGGTCCTACCCAGCAGAAATACTGAAGATAAGGCCCTCATGGCAGTGGATGAGAGGAAGGGGTTATTAATGTGAACCTTACCCCTCCAAATACCTGATGGGTCTGTGAATCTTTGTTATTTTTATTTCACTTTTTAAAGGTTACCTGGTCTATTTCAGTTCCTTCCTGACCTAAACCAAAATAAGTCTGGTTATAAATCAGAGCACCGTCAACACGGATATTTGCACTGGTTCTATTAGAAGTGATCCAGAAATTAGGCCTGTGGTTAAGGTGCTGCAGCATCCCATTACATAAGAGGTCTTTCCAGGATATGAGTCACTGTTGGAGTCTGCAGGTCTTTCACTATTTAATGCCTCTATTTTTTCCTTCAAGTTTCTGAGATATCAGAGCAGCGATATTATTTCTCAAAAAGAAATTAGCCAGATTGTCCAGGAGGCAGCAGAAGCCAACTTAGCAGAGCTGCCTGAGGCCACATCTCGTGCTCTTCACCTTTTCCTTTGTCAGGTAAGAGAGCGATGACTGCCTTGGAAAATGAGAAGGGAATCCCTGGGGGATTGCTTTAGCCTTTGATGGGGAGCCATAAACTTCCTTTGAGGAGGTTATAGTAAGATGAAGAAGAATCCTGCAGCTGCTATCTTGGCCTACTGCCTTCAGGGATGTACGGTGAAATCAGAAATAGAGTGATGCTAGCAGCTGCCTAAACTGTGTCATCATATTGGGCGGCCCCTTGATTCCCCCCAGATCAAGGTTTGAAGGTCTAATTGCTCTGTGTGGAGGTGAGGGAAGGAGATATGAAAGAACAAGCCCAACGGTTTCCTGCTGGTCTGGAAGTCATTCTTTCTTCTGACTGCTCAGATTCAGAGCAGTCATTGCCAGGTGGAGCCAGTGCAGTCAGGGACCATTCAGACCTTGCTGGAGCGCCTCCTGGGACAGAGGAGCACTTGTGTGAAACATCAGGACATTGTGTATCCTTTGCTGGGCAGATGCCTTTGATAGGTGATGTGAGGGTGGTAGGTGTATCAGAGGTAGAAGGGATACTTAATCCTTCCCTTGTTCCAGCTGAAGGCAAACAGAAGTGGAAAAACTCTGAGTGGTTGCTACACTTGGCTAACTTCAGGATGAAAGACTTCATCATCCCCAAATTTGAGAAGACATTTGGGAAATGAGGAGACATTTGGGATGAAAGATGGGTCTTTCTGCTGGGATTGCATTCATCTGTATGACAGAGGTGGTCTGATGAAAGGGGAGCAGGCCAGGGAGCCTGTGACTTCAAAACAGTAATGACCTCTGTATTGAATTCCCTGGAGGATGAATAATCACTTAACCTCTGTCTGTGTGATAACTAGTGCCAGTATGCCTGTGAAGTCATGGAAACCTAAAGATGACTTGAGCGCTTTCAGAGTACAGCGAGCATTCGGAAACTGCTGAGTGGAGTTACCAAATTGTGTTCTGCTTGGCCTTAGAGTCCTCCGCTGACAACTGAATCCTCCTCCGTGGATGGGAGGCAGGGCCTGCTCCCAGATTACTTGCAGAGAAGGAGGGAGCCTGATGCAGTATTTGTTTATTTCTCAAACTGTCTGCTTTTGCCTTCCTGTTTTCATCATGCTGCGTTGCCTCAGACAGGTAGCAGTGGTGGAAGTGGCCCTGGCAGTGATTTCCGCCGCACCTCGAATACTGTGTTCAGTTTTGGGCCCCTCACTACAAGAAGGACATTGAGGTGCTGGAGCGTGTCCAGAGAAGGGCAACAAAGCTGGTGAGGGGTCTGGAGCACAAGTCTTATGAGGAGTGGCTGAGGGAACTGGGGTTGTTCAGTCTGGAGAAGAGGAGGCTGAGGGGAGACCTCATCGCTCTCTACAATTACCTGAAAGGAGGTTGCAGAGAGGTGGGTGTTGGTCTCTTCTCCCATGTAACTAGCGACAGGACAAGAGAAAATGGCCTCAGGTTGCGCCAGGGGAGGTTCAGGCTGGATATTAGGGAAAATCTCTTTACTGAGAGAGTGGTGAGACACTGGAATAAGCTGCCCAGGGAGGTGGTGGAGTCACCATCACTGGAGGTGTTCAAGGAACATGTGGATGAGGCATTGTGGGACATGGTTTAATGGGCATGGTGGTGTTGGTTGATGGTTGGACTTGATGATCTTACAGGTCTTTTCCAACCTTAGTGATTCTGTGATTCCTGTTGGGGTGGGGACTACTTCCATTGTGGGACACTGTCATCAGCCATGTGCAGGGTATGTGGTGGGTGAGGTGTTTGTTATCTGTGAGGAGCAGCTTGTCCTCGTGCTTACCCCCAATGTGATGCTCCTGCTCTGTGGTGGGATGCTCAGAGCGCAGGTTGTCCAGGTGGAGACCTTCCAGCCCCGTGAAGTTCCTCTCCACTGCCTTTGCTTGTCTGTACAGGGGTGAGGGAAGGTGAACGGGAGGTCTTGTTACATTGCTAAAGTGGCTCCTCATTTCTGGGTTTTCCACATATGAAGAAACCTTCAAATTTTGGTTGTTAGGAAGGGTTTTGGATACGGTCAAAGAGCAGCAGCGGTGGCTACCTGAATAGGATGGCCATGAACACGGAAGACAAAATCCTCTGGTCAGAAACAAGCTTTGACATCAGTTTTGTCAAGAAAGGACTTTCTTTGGGTTCACCCACAATGCTGTTTCTTACATGTGTTGGGGGGGTTTCCCCATGGCTTGGGGGAGGGTTGGTTTAGTAATGAAAACCTCCTGTCAGCAGTGTATCAACTGTGGGAATTCCTGTGGCATGCTGGAGTTTCAGCCATGCCTTCCCTTTGTTTTCCGCTCATGCTGTCAATGACAGATGTCTGGGCAGTGTGGCAGTGTCCCTCTCACACATTGGAGACTGAAATGAGAAGATAGCACGCAGCAGGGGAACAAGGCAAAAATGGAACAGGAGACCCCATCTGCCTTTTATTCCCAGTGAGCAGTAGAGAGAAGATGGACGAAGGAAGTAATTTGTAGCTCATTTTCAGAAAGGTTTGTTGAAAATCATTTATAAAGCCTGGTTACTGAAACGGCTCCTTGTTTCCTTTTCTGTGTGGGATGAAGCTTGGTTGATGCCCTTTAGTTATCAAAACACAGAACTGCCTGGTGAAAACGATGGATGTCATAGGCAGGTGGCAGGTAGAGGCACTCTGCTCACCTGCCTTAGCTGGTGCTGCTGCTGGATGCCCCTTTCCTCTGGCCTGGCAGGGCTGTTGAGGGGCTCAGCCAGCACCCCTGGGGAAGCAGATGTGCTGCTTGTCCGACTGTGAAGAGGAGACTTCTTCCAGTTCACAGATGATCCCCTAGGCTACAGCCCCAGACCCCCGGTTGCCTCCAAACCCCATAGGCGCCCCTTTCTCGTCGGGGCTTAATTAACGAGGCTCCGTTCCTTGCAGAGCTAGGGGAAACCCTCCCGCGACGGGAGCAGCCCCGGGGGGCGCGGGCCCGGCTCCCTCCAGCCCCGGCCGCCGGCTCCCCGACCCCGCACCGCCCGCGGGAGCCCCGGCGGGGCCGGGCCGGGGCCTGTGCTGGGGCGGGGCGGGAGCTCAGGAAGTGACACGCGGGGCGGGGCGGGGAAGCGGCGGCGGCGGCAGCAGCGGCATGGCAGCGCGGCGGGCGTGAGCGTGGATCCCGGTACTGGTACCCGGCCCGCAGGTGAGGGGGGCCGGCCGTGCCGCGCCGCCCGGCGGGGCCGCCTGCGGGAAAGGGCTGGGAGAGCCGGGTGCCCTCCCCTCCCCGCGGGGGTCTTGGCGGGGCCGGCGAGGGCTGCCCGGCCGTAGCGGGGCGGGAGGGAAGGGCGGAGGCGGGGGCAGCCCGGGGGCCTCTCCGCGGTCACGGGCGCGCAGGACGGCGGGTCGCGGGTGGCCGCTGCGGAGGGAGGGAGGGAGGGAGGGAAGCCCGTGCAGCCTGGGTGGCCGATGAGCGGGGCGGGCAGTGCGGCCCTGGGGGGTGCCTCGCTGGACCTTTGGTTAAACGGCTTTGCCCTTACCCGAAGGGCTCTGCTATCACCGCCTGCTCTCCCTCCTCCTCGCCCCTCGTTCCTGCCGGAGCCCCGTGTTGGAGCGGGTGTGAGGAGCAGACTGCGGGTAGCACCGGGGAGCCGTCCCGCCCCGCGGGCGTGCATCCCCTCGTGTGCTGCCTCCACTTGACACCGCTCTGGGTGGGTCTCCCACAGCGCGGCCGGGGTAGTCTCAGCTAATCCCATTTCCATGCCTCCGTCCCCATGTGATTACCATTAGTTTCAGCGGTGCTTGAAAGAGAATCCCTGTGCCTGCAACCGCCCGAACCCCTGGGGGTACTGCTGACCTCTCCAGAGGAATGGGAGGCACAGAGGTGGGCTGGGATGGATCTGTCCCTGGTGGAAATCACAGCAGCTCGCTGGCTTGGTTCGGGGCTGCTTAACCCCGGCTGGCGGCTGTCCCTATGATGTGTGAGATCTGGTTAAGGGACTTTTTGAGGTAAGCACATGTAAACGGCCGTTGTTTCACAGAAGCACCTGATCCTGTAAGCCCTGTATAGAAATGCCCTAGCAGAAGAAGTCTGAGCAGCCTGTGTATCGCTTCCAAAGCTTTTGGTTCAGCTGTGACAAGAGATTAATCCTCGTGTGGTTGACGGAGGAGCAGCCCAGGGATGGATTCGTGGGGCAGGGAATTTTCATTCCGTGTTTTGCCATGGTGTGCTCCTGGGGCAAGCTGGCTCATGATGCTTTTCCCCCTGCGTTTCAGTGCCCTGCAGAGGTGAAGGGGGTCCTGCGAAAGTCCCGGGAACCGAAGCATGGCAGCGTGGCTCTGCCTTGCAAGCTCATTAAGCGAATAAATCCCGGGGATGCTTGGTTCAGATGGGGCTCCTGCAGGAGAATTTATAAAGTCATTAAGAACATTTTAATGGAAAGTACTAGCCATCTATAACACAGCATCTGTTGTCATGTCTTTGGAAAAACACATCTAAATTAAGAGGATGGGAGACAGCGAGAGAGACTGGTAGGCTTTCTGCTGAAGCAACCAGCTGGCCGGGGCTGTGAGGGAATATTGGTGGAATCTCCTTCCCATCTGTAGCATCAGGCCAGGCCCTGGCTCCCCGAACTGCTCTGGGAGCGCCGGGCAGAGCCAGCTTTGACAGGGATCAGTTCAGGGAGGAACGGGGAGGGAAGAGAGGAGCAGCTCTGCGGTGTTTCTGTCTCATCTCGTCCCGCAGTGGGTGTGAAGACGTGAGGGAGGGTTCATGGGGAAAGCATGGAGGAACATCTGCAAGAAGCTTTGGCATCCTTGTGCTTACACAGACCTGCCTGGAGAGGAGGGAACATCCTCTTATAATAAAATGGGGTGAAATGGGTAGGGCAGCGAAGGGAAATAAGCTCAAGCTGGTCCCATGTGTCACCAGCAGCCTCACTGTCCCTACGGGTGGGGGCAACAACTAGCTCCTGCTTCATTTTCACTGGGGTGTTTTGGCCCTGATGGATGACAGTGGTCGGTAGCTTTGATGTGAGAATGAGTGTCAGCAGGGAAGGGGTCAGAGGAAAAGGTGGTGAGGTTCTGGTATGGCCCAGTTCTCCAGTCCTGTTCTTCTGACCTCGTGCCATGGCACAATCTGTAGGGCTGCTGCAGGAGGATTTGTAAAGTCATTAAGAACATTTTCGTTGAAAACACTAACCACCTATACCACAGCATCTGTTGTCATGCCTCTGGAAAAGCCTGTCTACCTTCTGAGATGTGGGGACAGCCAGGCAGGCTTTCTGCTGCAGCAACCAGGTGGCCGGCAGCTGCTTCGGCCAAGAGTGATGCTTCGCTTTGCTGTTGCCTGAGCAGTTTTTTTTGCAGCTCAACGTCTTCCTCCTCAGAACAGCTGCGGGGCATCCTCCGGCTACGTGACTCCTGTGTCAGAAAGGAGGAACGCGGCAGCCCCTGCCCTGACCGGGTGTGCTGAGACTGCTGTGGGCAGCATGGCAGAGCTGTTGCGGGCAGCATTTCTGCTGTTTGCCTTTCAGCCTGGTCTGGAGGCCGCTGGCTGCCTCCAAGGTCTCTCTCTGATTCTCTGCTAGCATGGCAAATAGCCAGCCTAGTCCTTACAGCTGCATGTCTGATCTGAGGGGCAAACAGGAGCCCCAGTCCCAGGGCAGTCACAGTTTGTGCTTTTGAGTTGCTGCTTTTCCTCCTCCCGGAGAGCTTGGGAAGGAGTGAGCAGCTGTAGGGGGGCTCTGCAGAGGAGGGACCTGCACCCCCCCGCCGAGCCAGGCCTCAGGCCCTTGGGTCATGGTTTTTGGCAGGGTGAAGCAGTCTCTTGGAAGTTGACCAGGCTGGTGGGTCCTGCAAAGCATCTGATTGCCCGGACTGGAGAATTTCTCTTTAGAGCCTCGGCTTGTCGGTGTGCTTTGTGGCCTTCAGGGTGGCTGGAACATGCCTTAAGCCTCACGCCACAGTGGGCAGAGGGGACAGACCCTGGGCCTGGCGTGGGAGGCTTGTGCTACTGTCCCGGCCCTGCATCGTGTCCGAAATGCAGGGCTGAGCCCACGCCGGGGGCAGCCATGTCTTCCTCTGTAACGCTGGTTGTAGTTACTCTGATCTGTTCCCTTCCAGGGGTGCTGCCTTTTGCAAAGCAGAACAGCAAAATAATGCAGAGGGTTTCTCGTGTTTGCCTGACGCCGTTTCCCTGCCCGCGCCAGGGGCGCGACGGCACTTGGCTCAGCTTTGGCGGGAGGCGCGTGGTGGGAGCAGGAGTTGCTGCTGCTCCTTGCAGGGCTGGGAGAGCTGCCGGTGCTGCCAGTGCTGCCCGCTTTGCCTCACTCATGGGCCTGAGGTTGAACAAATTGTATTTGTTTAAAAAAGAAAAGCAACAAGAAAGAACCCTAGATTTGGTGTGAAGAAGGGATTTGTTTTTGTTCCAGTGTTAGGGCATTGCAGAGAGGCTTGGCCGGGCAGGCGAGCTCAGGCTTGAGAGGGGAGCGGGGCAGCAGGGTGAGGGTAGCTCTGGTGGCCTTACACATCTGCCTCTCCCTCCGGAGCAGGAGGCGGCTCAGGAGATGCCTCTGCAGGAGCTGCTGCTGCTTCCGTAATTGCCGGTGGCTGCTGCTCGGCTCCGTGGAAACCTCATCCCTGCGGACAGGCTGCCTTGAGTCCTGCTGCCTGGAGGCCAAGGTACTGCTCTCCTTTTCGAGGTCTAGGCTGGCCCCGGGACCAGGGTCCTCATTCTCAAGGACCTTCTCCTGTAGCCTCTCTTCTGCACATTGGCTCTGTCTGAGGGACCCTCGTGGCCAGGAGCAGCTCTGCTCGACCGCATCCTTGCAGAGCCTCGGGCGCCGCCTGGGGAGGGATGCGCTTGGGGTGAGGTGGGAGTTACCACCAGGTCACCCAACTGCTGCTTTTCAGCATGGGGCCCGCAGCTGGTGCCTGGCTTGTAGCAAGGGGAAGGGTCCAGGTACCAGCACCCCAAGAGGTGAAGTGAGATGGCTGAGCCGGTCAAGCCTGGTGCTTGAAGGAGAGGTGGCCTTCAGCCCCTCGGCAATCCTCTTCCTCCCTTTGGCCCTGCTGCTTCGGTTGCTGGGCTGCTTTAACTAGCAAAATCAGCAGAAAGCTAGCTGTTATTTTTGGGAGAAGGGGTAGGACTTAATTTTTCTGCTGAGTCAGATCCCTGGGGGCCCAGCCGGTGCCCAGCCAGCAGTGGAGACAGGTGGAGAGGAGGGGGAGACCAGGGCTTCCCTGGAGGTGGAGAGCGGCCTGGCTGCAGCATCGCCCCATGGCCCTGCTCTGGCCACTGTCTCCCTCAAACCCCTTGTGGGGACAAGGGAGAGGTGGGCAAGAGCCCTGGTGCTGAGGGCGATGTGCCATCAGTCCTGAGAGTCTCGCCTGACTTCTCCCTTTGGTAAGTCTCCTCACTGGTCATTGGTTTTGTTGGTCCATTTTGTTCCAGGCTGTGGCAGCCGACATGGATTTTCTCTTCATCTGGCCCTTTTTGCTGGCACTGCTGCTGTCCTGGGGCAGCTTCGCAGACCTGGAAAAACAGAGGATGGACTCTGGCTTGGAAATCTGTATCCTTCTCTGCAGCTTCCCCCTCGTGTCCCGCATACGCAGTCGCGTCTGCTGAGGCTGGAGGGAGCTCGCGCATAGGGAAAAGGTCAGAGACCACAGAAAGGGGCACAGGGGGGTGGAAGAGCGAGGACCCAGAACTGCTGGGCAGTTGCCTCTTTCCTCTTCTGTAGAAGGGCTTTAGCTGAGCTCCTGGGTTTGCTAAGCAAGTGCCCGGCTTGATGCAGGAGCAGAGACTGGTTTTTCCATGCTGGCTGGTGTTGTCCCGAGCACAGCACTTTTCATTTCTGCTCCACCATGCCGGGCACCCAGCACGTTTCCCAGTCTTCTCTTGTGAGTGCCATGGCCAGCTGGGTCACAGAGCACGCCTGCGGGTCTCAGTGCTTTGGGGTCACTGGCTGTGATGATAGAGGAGGGCTCCTGGGCGTGTGGGACTTGGTCTCCTCTGTGCCACGGGCATTTATTGCCCATGAGGAGGTGTGCTAATGCAAGCCCTTCATAGCATGCATCAGCATCCCCTGGTGGACAGGCAAATTATGAAAAGATATTTAATCCGTTTGCTCGTGGAGACACGTGTGGGGAAGGTGGGAGTTCATTTTCCTGCTCCAGCCTGTCAGCCAGAGCAGGGGCTGGCAAGTGGAAAGCTCCCCAATAGCACCCAGCGTTGTTAAGCACCCCGCTGGGGTGTCTGGGCAAAGGGGCTCACTGGAAACCCGTGTTTCATCCTGGCTCAGGCGCTGCCTGCTGTCCCTCAGGCACCCCGTGGAGAACTGGGGCAGCTGGGATGGTGCCGGGTGCCCAACAGAGGGGGAGAGCGGGACCGTGGTGGGAGCGTGCCAGCAGCGCCCTTGACGGTGGCGCAGATAAGAAGCTGTTTGAGGTGAAGCGCAAGGACCAGATGAACGCGCTGAAGAACCTGATCGAGCTCAACGACGTCAACCAGCAGTACAAAATCATTGACATCATGCTCAAGGGACTCTTCAAAGTGAGCCACAGCATAGGCAGCCCTCCGGGCTCGGTGTGCTGTGGGGCTGGGGAGGGTGGGCGGGAGAAGTGGGGAGGGCTGGGGGACCTCCATGGTGTCAAAGAGAAGAGCTGGGTGGGCAGGTGGGCTTCAGAACCTGAAGGGAGGTCGTCGTGGGGCTTCAAAGCGGAGTGGCTGGGGCAGCTCCCCCAGGGTACAGGGAAGGGCCAGAACGACGGGCTGGTAACCGAGGACTCTGGCAGGTGCTGGAGGACTCCCGGGCTGTGCTCATCGCTGCTGATGTGCCTCCTGACGGGCCTTTCCCTCAGGACGAGAAGATAAAGGATGGTAGGTCCTCTCTGGTCCTTACCCCCCTCCCTTTTCCAGTGCTCTGGTGCATCGCCAGCATTCTTCTGGGGACCGGCACCGGGATAGGTATGAAACCCCTGTGTACCCAGACCAGACCTGGGCTGTTCCCTGTCTCTCGAGGACCCTGTTGCTGCTTCTTTGACCAGTTGGTACTGGGGAGCCTACCCATTTGCCCTCATCTTCTCAACCTCCTGGCGGGGCCATAGGCGCTGGTGTGATGGGGCATGTGTACCGATGTGCCAATGGGGTGGGTGGCTGTCCCCACAGCGTACTCCCACGTGGTGGAGAACACCGCCTTCTTCGGGGATGTCGTCCTGCGCTTCCCCAAGATCGTGCACCACTACTTTGACCGCAACTCCAACTGGAACAGCCTCATCCGCTGGGGCATCGGCTTCTGCAACCTGACGGGCGTGTTTGAGCAGGGACCCCACTCCCAGGTCCTGGGGCTGGTACGGCTCCTGGTCATCCCCTGCCCGCCGCATCCCCTCCCTGCTGCTGGGGCTGGGGGGTGATGTTTTTTGGGGTAAAAGGAGGGTGGGCAGAGGGCAGGGGGAGTGTACCCCACATCTGAGGCATGTCTTTGGGCTGAGGGATGGGGGAAGAGCACAGAGGGGGCTGATGGGGAGGAGGGGAACCTGGTCACAGAGGGGTGTGGTGTGGGAGGCACCACTCCCCGACGCGGTCTCCGCTTTGCTCCACAGATGGCTCAGGAGCTGGGAATCAGCGAGAAATCACCTGATTACCGCAATCCCTTTAAAACGGACCACCCCGAGGTAAGATGGCAAGGCCACTGACTTGCCCTGTGGGCTTCCCCATGCCCATTGTAGCTCCAGGCAGCCAGCTGGGGAAGGGAACAGGTGGCTTGGTGGGGAACGGGCAAACACCCCCAGCGTGGAGGAAGCTTGGCCAAAATGTGTGCATCGGATTCCCGCAGCTAGGCTACAGCTGGTTTTGGGTGCCCGGTGCCATCTCCCCTCTCCTGTGGCCACCTGCCCCATGGGAGCATCAGGACCCCATTCACCTCGTGCCGCATCCAGCCTCAAGCCCCCTGGCATCACGGGGCTTCCATGATGGCTTCGGTGGGTTTTGGGGGGGGTTTGCCTCTGGGAGGCTGTGGGGGCTCCCCCATGCTGACCGCCTGCTGTCACCCCACAGTTTTTCCCCAGTGCTGACACCTTCCAGAAGGCGCTGCGGGAGGAGGAGAAGCGGAGGAAGAAGGAGGAGAAGCGGAAGGAGATACGCAAGGGACCGCGCATCTCCCGCTCGCAGTCAGAGCTGTAGTGTGCGGGAGCTTGCGCCTCGCGGCAGGGGTGACACCGCCGGGATGCGGAGCGGCTGGCTCCCTCTCGGCAGCCTCAGGCCGGTGCCCGGTGGTCCCCTTTCCGTTTGTGCTGTGGGTTTTGTTTTGTTGCCTTTCTCTTTCATTCAGCGGTGGCTGGGTGGTGGTGCCGGTGGGTTGCCCCAAGGGGGCTGGGGGGAGCTGAAGTGGGGTATCCTTTCTGCAGAGCCAAAGCACAGACAGGAAGGCAGCGGGGCTGTCCCCTGGGCCGGTCGGGGTCCTGCCACCCGTGGTGGGGTAGGGCAAGGGGGACATGCTGCGGCTGAGCCCCGCGGGGAGCCCTCCCCTCCACAGCACAGGGTGCCCCGTGCTGAGCGTGCCTCCTCCATCGTGGGTGGGCTGGGGAGTGCATCATGCCAAACAGCCTCACGAGCAATGCTGCTTCTCTCAGTTTTGGGTTTTTTTGGGTTTGGTTTGTTTTGTTTTGTTTTTAAGCTGTTGATCTCATTGGCACCCCCCACCCAGTTATACTTGGTCTCTGCCCAGCCACTACCTCTGCCGGATCAGCTCTCCCCTCTTTCCCGTGGCTGTTTTACTGAGCAACGTGCGTTTCATCGGTCAGCCATGGTTGAAAAGGCCGACGGTGCCAGTTCCTGGCCCAATGGCATCCCACTCTCCTGGGCAGCTCTCTCAGTGCATCCCTGCAGGGAGGCAAATGCGGTGAATTTTTGGGAAGAAGGGATTACAGCTCTTGGCCTTCTTCGCAGCAGATGTATGCCCGAGGCGCAAGCACCGCTGATGCTGAGGGTGCTGGGGAACCAGCCCTGAACCCCCGTGAGCCTCTCCTGCACCCTATGCCTGCCCACACCCTCCTGCCCCCATCCCTCCGGCGTGGGGCTGATCCTCTCTAATTTAGTCTCCCAAACCCCCTTCTCAGGGGGGACAGCCAGCTACAGGCACGTGGGGACAGCGGGGCTGAAGCAGGGAGGGAGCTGCGACCCTCTGCGGGGTGTCTGGGCTGCAGCGGGAGCAGAGGCGAGGGGCTGGCCCCAGGACCCGGCCCAACAGCACTGCCTTTTCTCATGGTTGCTGGCGAACTCACACCAGAGGAGGCTCTTGCAGAGGGACTGTCCCCAAGAAGCGGGTGCTCGGTGTTGGGCTGGGAGCACCGCGGCCTTCGGGGAAGGGGAAGTGTCCTGAATTTTAACTGTGGAGCCAGGTCCGTGCCGGGGTGGGGGGGAAAGGGGGCAACGGGCACGTGGTTTTTGTTTTTCTTGAATAAAATTGACTTTTTTTTTTTTTTTTTAAGTAGAAGAAGCCTGGCTCTTGCTCCTGTTGCTGGTGGGAGTGGGTGTCGGGTCTGGCCCCTCAGGAGGCGAGGGCCCGTGGGGAGCTGCGGAGGGATGGAGATGCTAACGGGGGGAGGACAAACCCCTTCCTCTAGCCTCCACCGCCGCCTTCCGCCTGGCCTTTCCCCCCTTCAGCCGGGCTGCGGGCCCGGGGGTGCCGGCTCTGCCCCTGCCGGGTTTTCTGTGGGCAGAGGGGGAGCCGGCAGCGCCCGTTCCGCTCCCACGCGTGTCCGCCGGCCCGCGTGCATCGCAGCGCTCCCCGCCGGCACCGCCCCCTCATGAATATTCTAATCAGAGGGCGGGGGGGCGCGGGGCGGGGCGGCCTATGCTAATCGCAGCTGCTGATCGGTGACGCGCCATCACACCACGCGCCGCCGCGGCCGCCGATTGGCCGGGGGCGACCTGGTCTCATTGACAACAAACCGCGGGGGGCGCGCGCGCCGCTGCTGTGGCGGCGGGCAGGTGGGGGCGGGGCCGCCGGCCGGCCGGGACGGCCCAAGATGGCGCGGGGTCGGCGGCGCTCGCCGGCAACCTCCGCTTGAGCGCCCGGGGCGGCGGCCGGGGTTCATGCGCCGGTGCGCCCGGCCGCGGCGGGCCCCTGCGCGATGGAGGGCGGCGAGCTGGGCGTGGAGAACATGGAGACCCTGACGGAGCTGGGCGACGAGCTCACCCTCGGCGACATCGACGGTGGGCGCCGCGGAAAGGGGGGGTGGGGAGGCGGCGCGCGTGGGCTCCCCCACGCGGGGTGGGGGGAGCTCTTACGCCTTCCCGTGTGCCCGCGCGGGTCTGGGGCTGCTGGTGCCGCCCGGGGGGTAGGGTGCGTGGGTGGGGTGGTTGTTGGATCTCGCTGCGTGGGGTGTCCCCCCCGAGTGGGGGTGGGAGCGCGGGGTGACCGCACCGGCTTGGCCCCGCGGCGTGGGCTGCGCTTCCCGCGCGGCACGGGCTTCCAGCGCGCGCGTGGGGTGGGAGCGGGGAATTCCCCGTCCCGGGTGGGTAAGGGCGGGGGCGCGGGGCGCGTCTCGCCGGGCGAGCGGCCACGCGTGTCTCCCCGCCCGGCGCGGGCCGCCGACGGCCAGCTCCGCCTGGGGAGCACTTTGGAGCGACTTCCGTGGGGCTGACTACGCCGGGGGGCGTCGAGGCAGTAGCCCCAGGGAGCCGCGTCGGGGGGTGAGGGTCCGAGCCGCCCAGCGCTTTCTCCCACCCGTGGCCGCTGCCGGCACGGGAGAGGGCTGGAGAAAGTAATTACCTTGCTCCGCTCCTCCTGCCTCAGACCGGTGGGGCAGGTGGTGCTGCCCGGGGTTCCCCGCGTGTTTCCCCCCGTGTTTCCTCGTGGCTCTCCTCAAGTCGGTGCTAAATGATGGCTGGAGCTGTGCCGCCACTAGTGCCTGTGGGAGGAGGCCGTGCCTCCTCACCCTCCTCCACCGACACAGGTGTAACTGCTTAAATTGCCCTTTTTTCTCCCTCTGTCACCTTAAAACTTCACCGCATTGACGCCAGAGTTCAAGACCCACGAGAAAATCGCCGTTTTCCAACGAAGCGCAGCAAACCGAAGTGCCTGTGCGTGACGCCTTGTTAGTGATTCCCAAACAGCTCCTGAAAACCCATTAAAAATGTAATTTCTCGATGAGCTCTGCAGTAGGCGGGAGACGGGGACCTGGCTCAGCTCCCCTGCTCTGCTCAGCTGTGATCCCAAACAGAGCTCGGCTTTGGGGGGGTGATGCCTAAAGCATCCTTGTTTAGCAGTTAGGAGATAAAATTAAAGCAGTGCTTTTAAGTTTCTAATTGCGATTGATTTGCAGTGTAGCTAGAGGCAAAATTTATACCTCTTTTTTTTTTTCTTCATCATATGTAAAAGAAGAATATACCTTATAAGAATGCAAGGGCCTTAGTTATCACTCATAAAGTTGATGGTGCAAATCGAAGGTGGTGTTTGCGCTTGTTTAACCACCGTGTAATGACTTTTTGGGATCCGTGTGGAAACAGAGACGAATTGTGATGAACCCGGAGCCGGCTCTGAACCACGGTGTGCCTGGGGAGGTGTGATTCAGAGCGATGAGTAACTTAGGAGAAAGAACTTCGCCTTCCTTCCCAGCTCCTGGGGTGGATTTTCCTGGGGGCGGGGGCAGTATATGACAATCCTGATTTTTTTGTGCTCCTACATGGATTCATCTCAGGGTTTGAAACTCTGCCAGGGGTTTTGATTTGGTTTTTACGTCTTCTTGTCGACGGGTCTCAGCGTTCCCCTCCCGTTCAGGCTGAGGGGCCCTCACCGCCTGCTGCATGGCTTCTGATTTTCCGCGGTGGAGGAGGAATGACGCCGGTCCGGCAGATGTGCTGACTGCTCTGGGATGCCTGCGCTTGCCGGGGTTGCGTTCCAGGAGGGGGTGCGGGGCTGGTCGGGGGGTCCTGGCACTGAGCCGAAGGTGTCTGGCTCTGCTTCCTGCCCCGGCACAAGCTCCTCTGCCAGCCGTGGGCTGTCCTGGGTGGGCACAGGCACCGCTTTGCTGGAGGGGCACAGCCTGCGAAGGCCTTGCGCTAGGGGTAGCGCCAGGCAGCGAGGTCCGAGTCGGTTGTGGCTGCAAAATACGTCTGGGTTCCAGGTGGAGGGGTTGTTTCGGTCCAGGCTGGGATCTCCGCCGCTTTGCGTTTCTCGAAGCACGGCGTTTCCAGGAGAGTGAGGAAGAGCAGCCCGCGCGCAGGCTCTGAGCCACCACCTGGGAGAGGCAGCTAAAGCCCAGCCCTTGCCTTTCTGCCAGGTATTTAGGCGCTGAGTTAATACGAGGCAGCAGAAGTCCTCCTGGGCTTGGTTTCGTAATACTTTGTTGACGTTTTTTAGCCTTGGGCTGGGCTGGGGTAGTTTTCTGCAGTAACACCTCACTCTGTTAGGGACCGAGAGCTCTTCTTGGCACCAAGGGTGCAGGTGATCTGGCGACGATGGGTTTATCACGGAGAGCTGTCCTCCAAAAGCACCCAAGCTTTCTAACAGTTAAGGTAGACACTTGCTCTGCTCTCTGTGTAGGCAAAGGTGTTTTAAAAGGAAGAGGTTCAGATTTTGGATGTTGCTGTTTCTCCTGCTTCTTATTTTCCTTGTGTTGCTGCTAGGAAAACTCTTGGGCACTTTAAAAGAAGTGGGTTTGATCCCCTGGCAGTCTAATTTTTAAGAATTAATCTTTAGACTTCTTGCGTTTAGTGAAAATTAAGTGTATTAAGGTGTGATTTAACTTGTAATATCTTACTAAAAGAACTACTCTTGCTCTCGCATCTGCTGTGTGAACACAATGTTCTTTAAAATACACTACTTGAAATTTGGCTATTACACTGGAATTTGCTCTTCCAGAGCGAATCTCGTCCGATTTATGTTTATTCCCCACTTGCAGTGCTGCCTGATAGTGACATAGCAGTACCATCAAATGAAGAGCTTGAGAAGTACGTAGTTGGGATTATCAAGTTTATCATGTTAGGGGTTATTTGGGATGGTCTTAGTTGCAGTCAGAGGGTGAAAAGCTGCTTAATACCCATCTCGATGTTATGCAGAAGTGTTAATCTTTAAACAGCCCTCCTTGCTCTGGTAATGTTTTGTGAAAGTTTACTGAGGCATTGCATAAAAAATAATCTTTTCGTTCATCTAGTTAAAAGTGGCGACAAAGGTTTGGTCTGGCTGGTCCCCGAGGGCATCTGTTACTCTGTGCCGGGGAGCTGCGCATCCTCGCTTACTGTCGGGTTATAAATAGATCAGGAGGACACGTCTCCCAAGCTCCTCCATCCAACAGACATGAGTTCTTAAGAGCAGTGGTCGTGGTCAATGCTTAAATGTGTGTAAGGGTGTGGAGAGATTGCTGTCGGAGGGGAAGAAAAGTAGTATCGTAGAAATACGGCAAAACATTTGTGGAGGGAGCAAGAGGTTTGGAGGACGATCCCTTTGCTCTGCCTCAGGAGTGTCAAACAAATTAATTGAATAGCGTGTGGGCGGTATTTTGGAGAAGCAAATTAATAGCCCTTTTATTGCTGGGACAATTTCCACGGAAACATTTTGTGAAAAGTTTGTTTCTTCGAACCCCCTTCATAAACCACAGCAGCAACGTCCTTCATGTTTGTGGATGAGAAAGCTCCTGGTATAAGGAGCCCTTCGTTATATTTTTCCCTATAAATTAGAAATCTATTTTCTACTTTCTAAACCCAAATTTATTATTTAATTATAAACCCTCCATTATGTTTGTGGGTCTGCTCCCTTTTTTTTTCCTGCTTCCAGAAAAAAAAATACAAAAAACTTTCAGAAAACCGTGGAAGAGCCAGTGTAGCATGGGCAAGTCCTGGGGTGGGGAGAGATGTCTGACTTCTCATGCCACTGCCCACACACAGATCAGGGGAAGCATTCAGGTGGCTTAAGGTGCATAATTGGATTAAATTGGATTAGATGGAGGGAAGAGGAAGCTTCGCTTATGAACAGTGATCTCTTGGTTGTGAAATTTTTTCCTCTGCGGGGGAGAGCTGTAGTGTTGCAGTAGGAGCCTCTTGATGTGGTCTGATAAAATCCTGGAGAAGGTGGCATGAGAGAAACTGCTGTGCAGTGATTGCAGGCAGGGGATAAATAGGCAAAAAACCCAACAAAAAATGTTATTCTGGTGGTTTAAACTCATGCATGGATTTTTCCTGCCACAGTTCTATAAAGTATTGTTTCCTTTGGTGTTTTTTTCTCACAATTTCTGGTATGCTTGAAAGTAAAACAAAGTTAAGATGAATTCTTATCCCACTTCTTCATTTTCCAGGTACCCAGTGGGGCAGGAGGGATAAGGGATTTGAAGCCACCCTAAAAGTTGGGTGGGAGAACAGTTAGTGCTGGAATCGTGGAGGTACTTGATTTCTTCCTTCTACAAGGATTAGATTGGAGCAGTGACATAACGAGACTCTAATATTTTAAATGTATTGGAGATGTCTTTAAGTTCTAGTCTTTGCTTGGAGCCTGTAGTCTGGGAGGGTGTTGTAGGGGAGTCCTGCCTTTCCCCCTGAAGAGCAGCAGCAGTGCCCTGCTGCTGGCCACTTTTTGGTTTCTTTCTGGAAATGTTAGATCGGTGTGATATGTTCTCCAGAGGTTTTGAATAACCCAGAGCTCCCTTCTGCGCATGCGTGCCAGCATTCGAGTCCTGACCTAATGGCAGGTGACAAAGTGTGTGGGCAATAAAACAGCATTGAATGTTTTTTCTTCTGTTTTACAGAGATGCTGCAGTTCGTCAGTAACCAGGCAGGGGACTTTCCAGATCTGTTTTCGGATCACTTGTGTGGCACCTTCCAGGGCAGCGGCAGCAGTGGCAGCGGTGGTGGGACCCTGGAGCCTCAGTTGCAGCGGCCGTACAGCCAGGTGCAGCTCCAGCCCTTCCCGCCGCCCCCTGCCTCCCCCCAGCTCCAGAGCCTGCCAGTCAAAGCCGCGCAGGCAACACCTCCAGCCCCTCCGCGGTCGGCCCCTCTCCTTCAGCCCCGGCCCCCGCTCCAGCCTCAGCTCCAGCAGCAGGCCGTGATGATTACGCCGACGTTCAGCTCTGCTCCCCAGACTAGGATTATCCAGCAGCCGGTGATCTACCAGAACGCGGCCACGAGTTTCCAAGGTAGCAGTTGGGGTGCTCAGGCTATGGGTGTGCCTGATGCACTCGCGATAAATGGTGTCGGTGTTCAAGCTCCAAAAGCATCCTCAGCCACGACAAGTCTGATGATGCTTTTCTTGTGGTGCCACCTGTGGGGCGTCCCTTCTCCTGCCTACATAGCTTTGGAGTTGGGGGAGCATTAGAAACCGTCATAAATGAGATCTTAAGTCTTTTTGTGTGACCTCTTGCGATAGTTGTCTTCTTGCTGCTCTCCTCTGTTATGGCCTTCTCTCCTATGGCTCTTGGGAGGCTTGAGAAAAGTATGTCTAAAAATGGTTGTCGGCAACCCCTTCCTCCCACTGATGGGTGCAGTAGGCAGATCCAGCGCTGAAGCTCCATGTGGCAGTCAGGAATGAAGGCACATTTTAACTACTAAACTCTCGAGCGCAGTACTTGCATTGAGCAGAGGCACTTGTAGGGATATTTAATGATGACTGGATCTTCCTTTGTGAGTGCCAGTTGTCTTGATCCTCTTCAGTAGGTGTTGATTGTTTACATGATAAATAGGATCCTAGGGTCCACCAAGATCAGCAGGAGCGGGCAAGTGCTGGTTGGACATCCTGTGCAATGTCACTGAAGTAATGAGTCCTGTGCTATCAGACCAAAGGTTTTTGACTTTATTTTCTCTTAGCTGATCCTCTGTGCCTCCTGGAAAGCTGCTATTCTAGGTGCAGTGTCCTCTTGCAGGAGGCACCAAAGGAGCTGGAAGCTTCCCAACCTGTGGGATGTGTTAGATGAATGCTGCCTACCAAGAAGCTTTGGGAAGTGGAGGAGTGAAGCTAGGAGTGTTTGCAGGCTCTGGAACGGAGACCTGTGTCTCTGGGCTATTTCTGACATCTCTTCTGCTTTTCAGTTCTCCAGCCTCAAGTCCAGAGCCTGGTGACGTCCTCCCAGGTTCAGCCAGTTACCATCCAGCAGCAAGTGCAGACTGTGCAGGCCCAGCGAGTGCTAACGCAAGCTGCCAATGGCACCATCCAGACGTTGACTCCAGCCACGGTCCAGACGGTTGCTGCACCACAGGTCCAGCAAGTTCCAGTAAGTAAAAATGTGGAGTGATACAGGGATGCAGCAGCAGAAGAAATTACTTTTGTGGGTCTGGTCTCTTGGCTTGCCAGGGGACAGGTGGCGAAGCTTGTAGGGCTGGTGGTCCTGGTTAGGATTGCTTTTGCACAAACATTTTTCTGTGTGAGCAGTATTTCTAGCCAGCCTGTGTTCCAAAAGCATTTTACTTCACGCAAGTCATGCATGAGAGTCCGCGTTGTGAGCTGTGTTGTGACTTCAAGCAGTGGGCAACGTTCAGCAACTGTTTTCACCAAAACACCTGCATAACTAAACTTGGTCTAAAGTATTTTTGTAACTTGGTGCTGCCAAACCGGATGGGAAACCTTACTTGAACAAGCTTTCTTTGACTTTTGTCTACTTCTTTGAAAGTCCACCACCTCTACTGTGTCTTACAAGGGCCGGCTGATACCGGAATGTTTTCTTCCAATTCTTCTGCCACAGTTTCTTTGATCTTTTTGCTGCTACAGTGTCATGTGATTTTGTTTTAAAACATACACAAGAGTGAAAAAGTCCTGTGTATCTCTGTATTAGATAAAAATGTTTATGTCTAGGGGACTCTGTGAATATGACAAGGTTGCTCTGGTTCACTTGTATTGTGCCATCTATAGTGCTCTCTGTATTTGAGAGTCAGCGAGGTATTTGAAAAAATAAAAGCAAGCTGTGTTATGGCAAAATAACTTACAGTTGGTTTTGATCTGCTTGATATTCATGGTACAGATCCTTTCAGTGAAATTGGAGGTGGGGAAAACTACTAGAGGTATTTGCCAAAGCAGGCTGTCCTGGCCATGTTAGACTCTGAGTACTCAACCAGTTATTATAGAGAGCTAATTATAGGTGTAATTGGAGAGGGGAAGGGAGCTTTTCCATCAGCTCGTTTGTGTTTTTACATACTCGTTTACTTCTGGTGACTGATTTGAAAACCAGTGCCCTGGTGGTTCCCCTGCTCCCCTCCCTCCAGCGCTGTTGGGACTGTCTCATGGTCAGAGTTTGCATCAGGGGCAGACAAAAACCATCCAGGTGTGATGCAAGGCTCAAGGTGGAAGAAATACTCGCCCTGCTCTTTTACCATTCACTGAGATGTAAAGTTGCAACTCTGTCATTGCTTACCTCTAGCTACTGAGATCAGCAGAGGAATATGTGCCTACTCTCCCCTTCACCTGTAACTCTTCAACCTAGGTTTTGGTCCAACCTCAGATTATAAAAACGGACTCCCTTGTCTTGACAACCCTGAAAACGGATGGTAATCCTGTTATGGCCGCAGTACAAAACCCAGCGCTGACAGCACTCACTGCTCCCATCCAGACCACAGCTCTGCAGGTACCGTACAGATGATGTTCTTCCTTCCCTCTCCTCACTGATGTCCTTTCCTCTTAATGTAAGGAAGAGGTGTGGGCTTTAGTATTCTGCAGCGGTGCAAATGGGAGGGGTTTTGAGGGCCTGCTCTAGGCACGTCCAGAGTGAGTAATACGCTGTTTCTGCCAAGGCTAAAAACACACAGATTGTATTTTTTTGGCAGCCTCCCATGGCCAGTAGCAAAGACCAAGGGCACGTTTATGTTTACCTTTTTCTAGTATTACAAGGAAAGGAACATGACCTAAAAATTCCATCCAGTTTTTAACCTCTGGAAGATGCTTGAAACTGAAAGCTAACTCACTCAGAATACCCATGGAATTTCCTTTTCCCCCTCAGTAGTGTCTAATAGCAGTATGTTGAATGTGAAAACTAATTAAGCTACTTTTCAGAGGGCATCTGCAGTGAGGATTCAGTATAATCATTGGAGATGGCAGCTGTGCTTCATGGCCTCCACTTCTTATCAACTCTGAGAAACTTGTGCCCCCAAAGACGCATTTATTGCGATCTTGTACATTCTGAACAGATACCTCTGTTCAAATATTTACTGGGGGAGATAAACTTGCAAGTCTGGACTTAAGTTTTGACTTCTCTTGCATAGCACGGTAATTAACCTGCTTGCTTTTAAGTGACATTTTCACACAGAGGTGAGGCTTATGTGATTGTGACTGTCTGATACATGATCTGTAAAGCATTTTGAACACATTGAAATTTGGTGGGAGTTAGCCAAGGAAAGATGTAGGACTTAAATTGGCTTATTTGTCAAGTTCCAGCTTGAAATGTAGCTAAACTCATATCTAATACCCCAATTAGAAGACTATTTTGGAGGGGAAATTGTTCCTGAAGTTGCTCACGGCTAGTTTATTCTCATTTATGGTAGTCTGTCTTTAGACAGAAATAACTGTTCCTCTCCATAACCACTTCCCAGATCCTTGGTGTACTTTAGAGAACGTGTGTACCCTTCTCAATCTTGTTTTGCTGGGTTAAGCAGTCTAAACTTTTACTCCAACTGTCCTAGAAGCTCCTCTGTGCAACTGTTCTGGTGGGATTCATCATCTTTTATCGCAGAGTACATACTGCTTTAGTTTAGTATAGATGGTCTGTCCTATATCTAGATGTCCAAGTCTGAGCTTTTCACACCAGTGTGTGTCACTCATTGCCTCAGTTCCTTATCTTAAGGCATTTTTATAGCTTATGGATCTATTTTTTTTTTTTTCTATTTAATTGAATTCAAATAAACTGCATTGCTTAAGCCAAGGTTTGTTTTTCCATAGCCGGGTCCTTTCTAACATTGCTGTTAGCAGTTTGGAAGTAGCATTGCCTGTTGCTGGTTTGATGACTTTATTTGTCCACAGAAAAAGAGGATTTGGACACTTGGGGTGTAAGGATTGTAGGAGCAAGGGGGAGCCTTGGTCCATTTCTCTATTTAGTGGATGAACAGGGCATGGTATTGGCGGAAGAATGTTGATGCTCTTGGAGAACAAGAGATGTTCTTACTCCACATGAGCAGTGTGGGAGGCAGATGGCAGATTTTTCCTGTGCTGCTGTGCCAGTGCTCGTGCCAGCTAATGAAGATGGGAGAAAATGGGCATATCTCTTCTTTTCTGACCTGTACAAACTTTTCCTGATTCTTCTTTTGTTTACTCTTTCTTTTTACCATCATAAACCTTATCTAAATCGGCTGATTGCTCGTGATGCTTGTTACGCGTGGTCTTTGTAGACCCTCGTGGGGAGCAATGGGACCATTTTGACCACAATGCCCGTGATGGTGGGACAAGAAAAGGTGCCTATCAAACAAGTTCCTGGGGGTGTCAAGCAACCAGAACCACCTAAAGAAGGAGAGAGGAGAACAACTCACAACATCATTGAAAAGCGTTACCGGTCATCCATAAATGACAAGATCA
Organism: Gavia stellata; assembly: GCF_030936135.1. NCBI lineage: Eukaryota > Metazoa > Chordata > Aves > Gaviiformes > Gaviidae > Gavia > Gavia stellata. The sequence goes on along the minus strand of NC_082597.1, from coordinate 56,241,662 downwards.
TTGAGCTGAAGGACCTTGTCATGGGGACGGATGCCAAGGTAAAGATGAGGAATAAGAGCAAATCTAGTGTCATAAATACTTTGTCTTCAGGGGCTCATTGTTCTACCAAATGAAGCAGTTGGGTACGTGCGACTGTTAGTAGTATGCACACATGTATTGGGATAAGACCGGTGAGAAACACTTGTGCAGTGGAAAGCGTGATAATTGTGTTCAGGAAGGGTCACCTGTGAAATGTTTATTTTACTATGCTATTTCTTGAAAATAGCTGGTCCTTGAAAATAAGCTATACCTTATGCGTTTGTTCTCATGTTAGGCCTAACTTAAATAGGCCCTCTAGGTTGAATACGCAAGTGGATGTTTTGATAACTGCCAAACCAGAGCTTGCGTAAGTTAAGTTTCCTTTTCCATGTGACTGCAGTAGGGACGAGGGTTTGCAGAGCTTTCCAGTTTGTTTCCTTTAGATACTTTGTTGTAAAAACTCTTGCTTGCTCAAATATTAGAAGCTTCCTCACACCGTGTATTTAGGGTTGTCCTATTCACTTTACCTTATGCTGGCAGAGCAGGGAGTAGTATTCTTGATACATTGCATGGTCTCTGTACAAATACATGCACTGGTGAAGTCGCCTCCTATTGCTGGGTGGAATTGGAAGCTTATGTTTTAAGAATATTGGTAATGTGCAGTGGCTTCGTAGTACTTTGGGCTTGTGTTTACAAACTAAACTTGTCTACTGCTGCTGGAATCAAGTATTTTCAGGGGGATGGCCAAGGGAGTGAGGTAAGGAGAGAACCACTTATCTCAGAATTAAACAGTGAACGATGGTTAACAGACAGCAGCTTGTTCCATCCCAGAAGAGAGCTGCTTCATTTCAAAACTATGGTACTTTCAAAGGACTGTTTCTGGCTGAAACTTAGATACGAACTCTGTTGTAGTTTGGATGTTAATCTGTTTCTATTTACTATTTTTATAACATCTTTGAGAGACCCCAGTCCTTGTGTGTCTTTCAAAGTCTGATACCTTGCCCACAGAGTGCGCCCTGCTATTAGTTTCTTTGCAGCTGCTGAGTGGTCCTTTACACCCTTTTCTTTGTATTACCACACGATACAAAGGTTTGTGGTATCCCTACAAGCAGGAGTGACCCTTTGACACTCTTCATGTAAACTGTTTTCTGTATGTCTTAATTCCTTGCAGATGCACAAGTCTGGAGTCCTGAGAAAAGCCATTGATTACATTAAATACCTACAGCAGGCCAACCATAAGCTGAGACAGGAGAACATGGTTCTGAAGCTGGCGAACCAAAAGAACAGTAAGTTGTGGAGGCTGTGCAGGGGGGAGGTAGTCAGTAGGAATGTAGGATGCCTCTTGCAATTTCTTCTCCTTGACAGAGGTAGATACGTGCCCATTGCACCCATAGTGGCCAGTGTTACTCCAGGTGACAGAGCCAATCTGAGTGACACTGTCAGGATGCAGGATCGAGAAATGTGTACATAATGCACTCTGATTTTTGCAGAGTTGTTGAAGGGCATTGACCTAAGCAGTCTGGTTGACAATGATGTGGATCTGAAGATAGATGACTTCAACCAGAATGTGCTGCTGATGTCTCCTCCAGCCTCTGACTCGGGATCCCAGGCTGGCTTCTCTCCCTATTCCATTGACTCGGAGCCAGGAAGCCCACTCCTTGATGATGCAAAGGTATTTGTGACTTCATTTATCATATTCAAGACATCTACTGCAGGGATACATAAGGGCCAGAATTTGAATTCTCCTAATTCTCAGGAGCCAGTGGACATCTGGCAAGTAGAGCTGTAGCGGTCAGAGATCCTTTGTGAGGATGAGGAAGGTGCATGGGTGTGTTTTTATCTTTTCTTGAATGATTGAGAATACTTCCTGAGCTGTATTATCTGAGCCATAACTTAGCTGCTAGAAGAACTGTACTTAGCCTTCAGCCCCTGTAGAGTCTCTGGACTTACAGTGCATGTTCATGACCCAAAGAGCCTCTGGCTTTCCAGAGATACATATGTCCAGTGAATAAACAGGAGAACTTGGAAATGAATGATGACATCAGCTGTGGTTAATGAGACCGTAAGTAACCACAGTAACAGAAAGCTGTTAGCTGTCTTCAGCTGACAGGTTTGTTTTGCGGATATCATAGAAGTGGTGGGTCTTCTGGGAGATCCTCAAAAGAGTAAGGGAAGCAAAGGTTAATCCTAGCCTAAACCAGGGATCTGGGTAATGATAACTGAAATGACTGGAAGCAGAAGGAAGGTGAAAGCACTCAAATACTTCAGCCTTATCTTTCTAAGCTAGGGAAAGCTTCACTGGAGTTCTTGCTGATTTTGATCTTAAAAGCAAGTTTTAAAATGTGTTCTGTTTCTCCTTCTTCCCTTCCCCTCCCTTGGCATAAGCATTTTGTTCTACAGAATGGTAAGCATTTTTTTTTTCCCCCTCTTATTTTTCTCTCCACTCCTAACTCTTTGAAGGTTAAAGATGAGCCTGACTCTCCTCCTGTGGCCCTTGGTATGGTAGATCGCTCTCGAATACTCCTCTGTGCTCTCACGTTCCTTTGCCTTTCCTTCAATCCTCTGACATCCCTCCTGGACGCCCGAGGAACCCCAGAGTCTGACAGCCTCGTGCGCCACGGCTCTGGCAGGAACGTGCTGACCATTGAGTCAGGTAACGAACTAGAACAGTTTGGGTCTGCAGAAAGCGGACAGGCTTATGTGGTCTTCCTAAAGACCATCTCCATCTGTGATGGGTGCAGGTCATGAGGTGGACTGTTGGTGTGATTCAGTAGGATGGTTTTGTGTGTTCAGGGAGTTGTGTGACCTTTGTTTAATGGTTGGGGAGGGGTAGTAACTGCAGGGCTGGGAGTGGGAGGAGAGCCAGCTGTGAGTGCTTCGACACAGTTCCAGTTTACATCCACATCCAGCATTCTTCTTGAGCAAAACCAGCCTTTGCTCAGTGTGGTGAGGTAGAGGGGGCCACCTGCTTGTAGCCCAGCAGCCTGGGCTCTCGAGATAGACCCTTGAAAAGTAGTTCAGAGTAAGGGGTTCTCCTGTCTTCACCAATCTTTGAGGCATGTTCACTTTATATTTGTTTTTAAGGTAACCGACTGATTTATTTTTTTAACTTATTAGTGAAGTAATAGGTGAAGAATGACTTCAGAAACACACTTGCTATAGGGTCTTGCAACTGGCTTGTTCAATATGCTTATTCCATAATATTCAGTTTAGAGTACAATAGCTTAGGGGAGGGCAGGGGATTCTGTAGGCATGCTGTCATTTCTCTGACTGGTAAATATGCTTCCTTGGTGTTGCTTAATTAAGACCGGAAAAATGACACTGAGGTATTGAATACCCATGGATGTACCCGATAGTTTTCCTAGAGTGCTTTGTATTCTGTTTTTTCTAAAAGCTGACTCAGTTTTTATAAATCAGTCTTGTGAAAATAACTATTTGGTTGGGAATGTTGTGGCTCAGAGTTTGGATGAAGAGCTGTTGATACAGGTGTTTCCTGATTAAAATTCAGTCTTTGCAAAAGTTGCTGCCACACGTGGCAAGCGTAACAAGACATCCTTCTGGGTCTGTGCTCATCCTGTTGCTAGGCTTTCAGAGTCCAGATGAACTTTTAACTTTCCTTCTGGGACGCCCATTGCAGATGCAGGTGGGTGGTTCGGCTGGATGATGCCTACACTGATCCTGTGGCTTGTCAATGGAGTGATTGTACTGAGCGTCTTCATAAAGCTCCTTGTGCATGGAGAGCCAGTGACCCGGCTGCACTCAAGATCATCAGTCACGTTCTGGAGGCATCGCAAGCAAGCGGACCTGGATTTGGCACGGGTAAAGTTGACTTGTCATTTTGCATCAAACACATCTTCTAGGAGGGGATGTAGGTAAATGTGGCCTAGTGAGGCAATGGCTTGGCACCTGCAAGAGCATGGTATTCCTCGAGTGGATTATCCTGTCTGATTTCCGAGAAGCTGGTGCTAGGTTGTCTTGAGCGGATTGCCGTCCTCCCTCAGCCTAATTTAGTGAGGCATGGGTGTCAGCGTTGGACGAGGCTCTTACCTTCTGTCCTTGTTCCTTGCTGCTGCATCTTGTAGCAATCTTTGGCAGCAAGGTTTTGGGTTTTGTCCAGAATCTGGCCTCTGCTGTGTCTGTCTGTCTGCTGTCCTCCAGCCTCTTGGAAGTCTTCTTCATTGTTGAGGCAACATTTGGCTTTTGATACAGGGACCCTGAAATTTCCATATTGTTTGAGAAGGCAGGAAGCTCCTTTCACCTAGTGCCGATGTGTCTCACAGGCAGTGCAGGATCAGAGCCATGTGTGGTAAGATATGTGTAGGTCCAGACTTGAAGCTGGTGAAAATTGCCTTCATGTTCACCAGGACTATGTTGAATTCCCCCAGGTAAAGATCTTGTCCTAGCTTGCATATCAGTTTGTCTTGCTCCCAATGCCAAGGAGGTCCCAAAGTGTCTCTGTGATGGTGCTTTTTGTTGTTGAACCTTTTTTCATGTTATTTGCAGGGGGATTTTGCTGCAGCTGCATCAAACCTGCAGACTTGCCTGTCGGTACTTGGCCGAGCACTGCCAGCTTCCCGCCTGGACTTAGCCTGCAGCCTGTCCTGGAACGTGATCCGCTATAGCCTGCAGAAGCTGTCACTGGTGCGGTGGCTGCTGAAGAGGACTTCTCATCAGTGGCGGGCAAGGGAGGCCACTGCAGGCTTCGAAGACGAGGCCAAGACCAGCGCTCGGGATGCAGCTCTAGCATATCACAAGCTCCATCAGCTCCACATAACAGGTAGGAGCAGAGGTGGCAGATCTGCTGTCCTTTTTTTCCCAAAAGAGGAGACACAGAGCTGATCCTGAGGGATACAGGGAGAGCACTATGGCCTCTCTCCTCTGGGAGGGGTGCTGTTGGAAATTAGCCTGACAAATTTCAGGAGCCACTTAACTAAAACATGACAGGTTCACGCAATAAAAGAGCTCCGTAAGAATGGCTGAAGCAACAGGAATGTCTTGAGTTACGTGTTCCTGAGTCTGCAGAGGTGGCTGAGGGTCCTTCCCAAGCAGCAGTTGATTGAGTCCAGTCACTTTTTGCTGCTGTTAGGGGCTTGTTTCATCCCTATCACTTGGGAACGTGATATGGAAGCGGGGGCTGGGGTTAACTGCTGGAAGAATTTAGATTTCCAAAGCTCTGTAGAGCACAGATTGCCATTTGGTGTTGATATGCTTTGAAAACCTGGGTGTGTGCACATGTACTAAGGAAGTGCTTGAATATTCCTTGTGAAGGTTGTTTTTGATGTTTCCTTGGCAAACCAATTCACAATGTTAATAGGCTCTGAGCACATCAGAAATCCAAGCTAAACTTCCTTATGCCTAATCATGCTGTGTGAATTGCAGCCGTGCCACCTGGGCTAAGTACTTGTCCTTAATATTACCTGTGTAGGTACAGGTGTGGACTGCAAAGGAGTTCAGTTTTAAGATAGTGATGAATATAGCAAGACACAATTTGTGGATGATCTTATCCTAACTGGTTTAGCTATACAGGGCTTTCTCAGCAAAGCTGTGGATGCCCACCTTGGTATCTGTGGAGGGAAGACTTGATTACGGTTGTTATGTTGCCTGAATGCAAAGTAGGCAAACGATGTTGTAAACTTCTCATGTCAACAGGTTCACAGAATCACAGAATCATTTAAGGTCGTAAAAGACCTGTAAGATCATCAAGTTCTCGTTGTCTCTTTAGGATGGTAGCCCTGCAAATCATGGTGGTATTTAGTAGCTGGTACTACTGCATTAAAAGTTAACACTTTTCCTTTCCCTCCTGGAAAAGGTAAACTTCCCTCCAGCTCAGCTTATTCGGGCTTGCACATGGCCCTGTGTGCTGTGAACCTGGCTGAGTGTGCAGAAGAAAAGATCCCACCCAGCACAATGGCGGAAATCCACCTGACGGCTGCGGTTGGCTTGAAAACCCGCTGTGGAGGCAAGCTTGGCTTCCTAGCGGTGAGTTGTCATGTCCTCTCCCAGCATACTTCCAAGCAGAGCTCTAGGAAGGCCTGCAAGCTGGCATTGCCATAGCTCAGGGCGTCTGCTAGCACTACAATTATGATATGAGCTGTAATTATGATATGACCTTTGTCCTCTGTGGTTTGTCTCTTTCCCTGGATGCTGTTCTCAATCTTAGCCTCTCCTTTCCCCAGAGCTACTTTCTAAGCCAGGCTCAAAGCCTGTGCAGCTCGGAGCGGAGTGCCATTCCTGACTCATTGCGTTGGCTGTGCCACCCCCTGGGACAGAAGTTTTTTGTGGAGCGAAGCTGGACGGTGAAGTCTGCTGCAAAGGAGAGCCTGTACTGCACCCAAAGGAACCCTGGTGAGAGCCGCTTGTCCCCCGAGCGTGTGGCCTCCCCGCACTGCAAGCCTGGCAGTCTCTCCACCTCTGGGACAAAAGCAGGTGTCTTGTTTGAGAGCGTGCTCTTATACGTCCACCCTGCTTGTGGTCTTGATGGGCGAGAGGAGCAGTGAAGCTTGAGAGACCTCTCCTCAGCCCACAGGAGATGGTGCTCTTCCCTTTGTATACTGTGCTGTGTCATCCTGCGTGTGTCTTTATATGCTGGAACACAATATGGATGTGTTCCTGAATATCGGGGGGGTGACTTTGGGGTGACCAAGGTTTATTCTCTGCAGAGCAGTGTCATCACTGTTTTGCCAAGTGGCTGAAGTACCAGAGGGGTGTTTGGCCAAGGACTGCAGCTTTATAAATTAATTAAAGGTTTAAAAAGGCTCTGAAAACTTAGTCTTTAGAAATCTTTGCATTAATTCCTCAGGAATTTCCCTCTACTGCTCTTCCTCTGGCTCCTACATCTTGATTCTTCTTTTTGGTTGTATTGGGAGGTTGCTATCACCATATGCAAATGAAACGGTTTGGTTTTTTTCTTCCTCTCTAGCGGATCCTATTGCACAAGTTCATCAGGCGTTTTGTGAGAACCTGCTAGAGCGAGCGGTGGATTCACTTGTGAAACCTCAGACTAGGAAAGAGGTAGCGGGACAAGAGGAGGAGGAGCCGTGGTAAGTTTGTGTGCTGCGCTGGGGACTGCTCGCCACAGCTGCAGGCTCTGAGGCAGAGCTCATAACTGTTGACTGAGTGCTCTGGGGCAAATGGAGTGGTTAGTCCTTACTAAAGACTTGAAATGACAATGTAAGTCTGACCACCACAGCTTATTAGAAGGGTGAGCTCTGCCTCTTCATATTAAAACCTCTGAAGTCAAAGGTAAACCTGGGTGTGGTAAAGATTTCTGGTGTTGGCTGGAATAGTACTGGTTGATACCTGGACTGGATGGATGGCACCTTCTTTGCTGACAAAATTTAATGTTAGGGAGTGCTAAAACTAGTGTGCACCTACCACTTCTATAGACCAGAACGTATGTCCAGGGCTCTAAGAACATGAAGCTATGGTATGTCGGAGAGTCACCCCACCAGCTTCCTACCTTAGGCATGAGAGTATTCTCCTAACTGAAGTGCCACGTTTACCAGCAGTGAAAAATCAAACTGATGCGTGGCAAGAGGGGGAGAGATGATGTTGGCTGAAATTGTCATTACTTCTAAGCTCTGTGACCAAGTGAAAGGGGCATATAGGTGGGAATTGGAGCAGCTTTTTGTACTGAACTGTGTTAGCTCTTCCCTGGACTCCACAGGAAGTGGAGCCTCAGCCTTTGCCAGCAATTCTGCACTGTTTCTAGGTCATCTCCAGATATGCTGGTGCCAGGCAAATGCTGTGTAAATATATGGGAAGCTCTCTAAGGATCCTGTCCCCAAAAAGTGTGGGCAAAAACCTCAAATGGGAAGATAACCGTGTTTCCCTACCTCTGTAGGGAGAATATTGCACATTTAGCTTTTTTTTCAATCTCATGTCTGTTTTCTAGCATTGTTGCAGGGAATGAGCAGCAGTTCAGTCTAATTGCTTGCACAATACAAATGCTTGTGATCAGAGGCTGCTGTTGATGATGAGAGAAGGAAGCAGGATTTGTATAAGTAAGGTGGATTGTCAGTATACTTGCGGGAGTCCTGTATTCTCGTGGGAAGGACTGGCTTTATTGATACAACAAGCCTTTTTGTCCCCCTCTAGCGGTAGGAGCTCAAGATCTTCCTCTGTAGCATGTCCCAGGAAATTAGACCATTGCCACATACGCTTCTTTCTCTGACCAACTCTATGAACACATTGTCACTTGCATCCATATTCACGTATATGCGAATAGTCACTTGCAGAAATGTAGTTCAGCCTCTCTTGGAGGCAGTGATTGAAAAGGAGCCTGTAATCAACTTGTAACATGTCACGTCTGTCAGCAGATTCAGGACACCGGAGAGGATGCTGGCAGCTTCTGTTTAGTATTTGTAGAATTTGGGGTGCTGACTAAGTGCTAATGTAGATACTCTTTCACTTTAAATGTGTATTACATACCTTAATCTGCTTCTCAGTCCCTTCCATGAGAGTGGTACCACCTTTTTCAAGGACTTGAGTAGGGCCTGCTCCCCTGTCCCGTAACTGGAGAACAAATGTCCGTGACACACAGTCCACAGTAAGTTCCAGCATCTCTGTAGTTGAGGTGAGAGTCCTGGGGTTGACCCCACTTCCGCACCAGCCTACTTGCATGGGGAGATGTAAGGCTACTCCTCGCTGAGTATGTTTAGGGAGATCTCTTCAGTCCGACAGTGTTGTGTTACTTGTAGAGCTTGAACTTTCTGCTGGCTTAATGGGTCAACATTGTTTAAAAATGCCTTGTGGTGTGAGAAATGCCTTCAGGCTTTGGTATCTCCTGTTTGACAGCATAGCGAAGATCTGCCTTGCTTCTTGTTTCAGTGAGTTCTCCGGTGCCATGGAGTACCTGAAATTGCTCAACTCTTTCTTGGACTCGATGGGAAGTGGAGCCCCACCCTTTGCCAGCAGTTCTGTATTCAAGTCTGCTCTGGGTAAGTCCGGCAGAACTGAAACTCTCCCAGCTGGAGGAACTACTGCTGATATGTGTTCCCTCTCTCCCCACCACCTCTCAAACTCCAGGCAAGGAGAAATGCAGTCCTTGGAGTGAGACTTGATTTCTGAGCAGCAGCACACTGCAATGTGGTACGGTGGCTCAGACTGGAAGAGGGCGGTTGGGAAGACTTGTAAATTTGGCTGTGTGTCATAATGCTGGGTGCCCAGGTGGGACTGCAATACTGTTATTTGTATTGCTGGGCACATTCCAAGCTGAACCCCATGCCTTCACCTGAGAGCTTGCTCCTGGTAATGCAAAGTGAGAGGAAGGGTGTAGTGTATAAACCAGCATAGCAGTGTTGCAGTTGAGGTGCAGGAAGGTGTTTTGTTTTTTTTTTTCACTTAATTACCTGTTGGACCATATACAGGTTGACCTAACTTTCACAGCAGCTGTCATGTATATTCCTCAATCTCCAGAGACCTGCAAACCCTGCTGTAGACAAGCTCTGAGCATCTATTGGGAGGCACTTGGGTTTGGTCCCTTGGTGTATATTTAGTGGAACAATGAGAGCTGTAGACTCCCTCTGAGCCATGCACTCATCTGCGCTTGGCTGGTAGCAGGCTGCTGGAGTACTCATTCGTCTTGCTTGGTGTTGGTACAGACAGTACATGGCAGCTCACTGGGATGCTGCTGGAGCTTTAGACACAGACTAACTGTGCTGTACCTAAAATGTGTAGAGCAAACATAGAAGGAAAACTAGATACTTCTTTTTCAAGGGATTGTTTCTCTGTATAAAGGGAAGTCTATATTTGGGTCAGTATTGTCATGAAATTTAAAAGCAGCTCAGAGCAGCAGAGCCTATGTCTTTTGGCTCTTGGACAGTTTTTGAGGGGGTGTTAAATAATGGAGGAAGTGCTAGAGGGTACCTGATGTATTATTTACTAGCTTGATGGTGATCAGTGCCAAGGCATGGTATATACAAATAAAGTTGTTACTTTGGGGGGGTGAGTGGAGATCCTTGTCAGGAAGAAAATTAACAGATTTCTAGACAAGTAGACGGGGTAAGTTCTTGTTGACCAGATAGAAAGTTGACACACTCTGCGGTCAGATGTAGGGTGTTTGCAGGTCCCTTTGTGTTCCTGCAGCACGTTTCAGGGAATGCAGCTGTCTGGGTAAATGCTGAAATGAGTTTGGGCTCGTTAGCGTCGATCTTGGCAGAAGGCACTGGCAACGGCACCTGACACCTGCCCACTTCTCCAAGCGGGAAGGAGCTGGGTATCCTCTTCTGGGTTGCAGCTTGTTGTTCTGTTTCACAGGCCCCGATGTGGTGTGCAGATGGTGGTCAGCAGCGGTGGCTATGGCAATCGGTTGGCTCAGAGGGGACGATGCGGCTGTAAGGTCACATTTCGCGGAAGTGGAGCGCATGCCGAAATCCCTGGAGATGTCAGAGTGCGTAGGCCTCGTACGACTTTCAAACCCCTGCTCTTTCTAAAAGGGGGTGGCTCTTCCCCTAATGCTGTCCGGTGGGGCTACCCCTACCTGTGCTCTGGAGTCGCATGCCTCTTGTGCTCTGGGATGCAATATCATGACATGCGAATGTGCTCAGCAGTTCATATGTAGGTCAAGGCTTGCAGGTTGATATCAGAGCTGTGGACTGGAAGTGTCAGAATTGATTCTTTAGGAATGCCTTTTGGCTTTGTTCTAATTGCACAGCCTCCTGCCTTCCAAAATCAAACAACAAAACTCATGGACTGATGGGAAGGCTGGTGTCGCCATCTTGGTTCTTTTGCACTAAAGCATCTTTGTCAGGTTCCTTCCGTTTCTCTGTGCAGTCTGTGTAGGTGGGGAACAATTTCCATCTTTTTACTGTCTTAAGAAATGATGATGTCTTTGCTCTTGAAGATGGGAGGGTGAAAGCTGATGCTGGTTGCTGCTTGAGCTCGGGCTCCTGGGGCTGCCCTGTGGCAGCATGACATGGTACTGCTTGAAAGCAAGGCTCTGTTTCTCTTTCAGGAATGCCCTGGTGAAAGCCACTTTCTATGTCTGTAAAGCCATGCAGGCCTCACTGTCTGGGAAGGCAGATGGACAGCAGGGCTCCCTGGGTCACTGTGAGAGGGCCAGCAGTCACTTATGGAACAGCCTCAACATGAGCGGCAGCGTCTGCAGCACCGTCCTCAACAATGTAAGAGCTATAAGCCCCAGGATAACACATGGTCTGTCTTGGTTATAAGGTGGTCTTTCTGCAGGTGTATTGCTTCCCTGTTGTATCTACATTCTCCTTCTATGCTGTGTCTCATGAGGAGGGGAAACTTCTTCCGTCTCTTTCTAAAGGGCATTGACATCTTTCTGCCTCTGCTGTGTGGAGGAGCAGAGCTGCAAGTACAACGTTGTTTCCCTGGGCATGGTCTCAGATAGCTGAGCTCTCACTCCTCTCTTGCCAGTAGTTGTCACCCCTTTCTGGTGCTTTGACCTCTTTGAATTTGACTCATGGAAAGCATTCACCTCTGTCCTCCAAATGAAGTTGCTGACACCTGTAAAGCAGGACCTCATTTAGTCAAGCCTGCTCTGTTTCAGGCAGCACTCATGAATGTTTGAACCCTCTACTGCAAAAGTGGGACTGTGCCATGCTATTCCTGAGTTTGTGTGGGGCTTGTTTCTTTTCTTCCCAGGATTACTTATAGCTGGAGCTTCCCTGCATGGTATATGGGACACAGTTCTGGTCCCTTCTGTCACTCCTGAGTGGCAGCTGTAGTGCATTGTAGTTGCATTGCATGTTGTGGCAGTAACTGTGCAATGTTTCTGCAGTGCAGTACAGAGGCACTCTCCACGTCGGCAGCGTGGGTAGAGACCCCTGAGAGCAACTGGGGCAGCAGCAGATGGGGAAAAGGGATTTGGGCAGCCAGTGTGGGCTGTGTCAACATTTTATTTTATTTTTTTTTTAACCTCTGCAGGTAGTAAGGCTGTCGTTGCTGTTTCCCACTAGTTGGTGCTGCTGTTTGAGCAGGAAAGCCTTTGCAGAAGGCTGGGGCATTGCTGGTGCAATATCCTCTTGGCACGTCTTGTCTGGAGTGGGGTTGGGGTCAGCCTTGCAGAGGTGTTGGCTGTCCTGGAGGGGACAGCTGCTCCTCGGGCACAGCCAGGCACTTTTTCCTTAGGCTGGACCTCTTGATGCTGGGCCCCAGAGATGCCGCTTGGGCAAAAGGCAAAGTCCTGCTCCCTTCGGTGCGTCATGGTGGGGCGACTTGGCTGGGAGGGCCAGGGAGCACACGCAGGTGGGCAGGAGGTGCTGCGGCCACCCTCCCGTGGACCTTGTTGGCAGCTGTGTAGTAAATGGCCTGTTACTTGCCTGATGGGTTGTGTTAATAAGCCTGTGTGCCCGGGCCCCCTGGCTCTTGCAGATGATCCAGCTGCTGGCCTGTGACTTGCTGCTCTCTCTCCGCACCAGCCTGTGGCAGAAGCAGGCGAACACCAGCCAGGCCCTGGGTGAGACCTACCATGCTTCCGCCCCTGAGCTGACAGGCTTTCAGCGCGACCTCGGCAGCCTGCGCAAGCTGGCCCATGGCTTCAGGCCCGCCTATCGCAAGGTGACAGCTTGCCTCCCCTGCCCGCTCTGCCTCCAGCTTAGCTGTAGCCCTTTCCTGAGGGGCAACAAGGAAGCTGTGGTCCTTGGAAACATAGGGTGTATGTGGGCTTGAGCAGTTTGGACGCTTGGAGTGGGATCGTCTGCCACAAGCAGCCTCCGTACTTTTCTCTTGGTGGGTGATGAGGGGGGTTCCCATGGGAGTCTGGTGTCTGTGGGGAGGTGTCCGCCTTAGTTTCTACTTAGAAAACCATCAGCATGTCTGTATTGCCAAGCAAATACAATGGTATCCTGTTCCTTAACATGGTTTCAGACTGGGTCAGTCCCTCCAGGGAGTGTGGAAGGAGACTTCCTCAGCCATGTTGGCTCTGTGGGTAGCTGCGGGGTCAGATGCCTTCTGCACCTGTAGAGCACCAGCTGCTTCTCTGGGCGTTTTCCCACCCTTCTGTTCTGTTTAGTCTATCTAATTTTAAGCCTCTGTAGAGGAAGTGTAGTCTAATACTTGGACAAGAGAGCTGTTGGTGCTATCAGACCACTGCACTAGCAGCCTGGGGTGAAATGCCTGCCTAGGCCACAGTGCCAGGGTTTGCTCTCCCCTATTCTGTCCTGTTCCCTGCTCTTGTTCCTCCCCCTTTCCAGGCCACTCACAGTTACATGTCAAAAGCTTTTTTTTCCTTCTCACAGTTGCCTTGACCTGCAAACTCCCCAGAGACAGGTGGGAAGATGAGGGAGGAGCGTGCAAGTGGGTCTCTGTTGTTGTCGAGGTGTCAGTGCTCTGCTCTCGAAATGTAGTGGCTGAGGGATGATGGGAGTTCAACCACAGCATCACCCCCATGCCAGCCCACCTCTCACCTCCCACCCTGCCTTCCCTTCCAGGTCTTCCTCCACGAGGCCACTGTGCGCCTGATGGCAGGTGCCAGCCCTACCCGCACCCACCAGCTGCTGGAGCACAGCTTGAGGCGACGCACGCCCCAGAGCAGCAAGCAAGGTCAGCCCTTGGCCTGGGCCGGGACTCTGCCTGTGGGGCTGGGAGGGGGCAGAGCTTGGGCAAGGTGGGGGGCACAGCTGCAGCCTGCAGTGTCTTCCCTATGTCTGAGGCTCAGGATAATGAGCTCCTGTCTGCCTATGGCTCATGGTGATGTTTCTGCCACATACTCTACAAGCTGGCTAACGTGAGCTGCCAGCCCCGGGCTGGAGGTGGCGGCGAACAGGCTGAACAACATTTGCTTTTGTGCAGCCACACATGCACAAAAGGGCAGGCTGGAGTTCGGGGTGGTCGATGCAAAGGCAGAAGCCAGGAATCTTAAAGGGGAGAGCCAAGAGCTGGTTATAAAATCCCTTGGGGGTTTAAGGAAACAGGCAGCTGTGTGTGCCAGTGCTGGGATGAGCCCTAGGAAGTGAACTGAAAGGGAGTGCCTCTGTGGAAGACAGGATTGCTGGTCCATGCCTGACTCCAGCTCAGACTGTTCTCCTCTGCCAGCCTAAAGCAGCTGCTTGGGGATCTGCTGGGTGCCCCTCACTCTTGGCACAGCCAGGGGCTGCCAGCCAGGGATGCCTGTGCTAACTGGTGCCCGTCAAGGGCCTGCATGGCGGGGTTTTGTCATGCAGGTGGTAGCTTCATCGTGAGCTTTCTCTCCTCTTTGCATGTAGGTGAACTGGACACCCTGCCAGGCCAGAGGGAGCGAGCCACGGCCATCCTGTTGGCCTGCCGCCATCTCCCCCTCTCTTTCCTCTCCTCCCCGGGGCAGCGAGCCGTCCTGCTGGCTGAGGCTGCCCGCACCCTAGAGAAGGTGGGGGACAAGCGCTCCTGCAATGACTGCCAGCAGATGATCGTCAAGCTGAGCGGGGGCACGGCCATTGCTGCCTCCTAATGCTGGTGTGGGGCCACCTCCTGCAAAGACAGCCTGGTTGACCGTCAGCCTGCACTTCCCTTCTGGAGCTTAAAAGAAAAGTGCTAGGTTAGGGCTGTGCTGGTGGGATTGTGATGGGGTGGGAGGGAGGGGATTTTTGTTTTGTTTTGTTTCTTTTTAATTTGCCCCAGGTTTAGTTTTATTAGCCCCCTTGCTTCTTCTCAGGCGCTACAGCAGAAATCTGTCTGGTTGCAGTTTTTGCAGCTGCGTCTGGGGCTGTTGGGAAGCGCTGCCCTGACCCGGAGCCCCCATCGCTGCTGGGGGGAGAAACCTGCAAGCCCAAGGCATAGAGAAGTGGCACATCCTGTGTCTGTCTTCAGGGGCATCTTGTCTTCCCAAGCACCTCTGCAGAAAGAAGCCTTTGGGGAGGGCAGAGGATCCACTCAAGCCTTGCCCTGAGGGGCTGCTGAGGTCTGGGGCTGTTCGTGAGAGAGAAGGGGAAGGCACCAGCTTCCCTTGAGCTGTATGTGTCAGGAAACGGCTTCTTCGCTGAAGCCGCCTAGACCTTACAGAGGTGCTCTGGGGGTATTGCTTGGGGCCAGTATTGCCCAGCAAATTTCTCTACAGTTTTTATACAGGTTTTTTATAGGAGTGTTTGTGGCTTTACAAAAACATAGGGAACAATGCAGCAGATGTCCCTTCCTTTCTACTTTATGCATCTCCTTCCTGTGATCAGAGCTGCCTCTGTTTTTTGGCAGGGGGCTGGGTTTGTGGCAGCCTACAACAAGCAGAGCCTCTTAGGAGGCTGGGGAGTCCCTGGTCATCTGCTGCCAGGTGGCAGCAGAGGTGGACGTGCAGCGCCCTTCACTCAGCGTGAAGGGTGAATGCTTCTCTGGTGCCTTTTTGTTCATGCAGAAACAATTTTTAGAAACAGTTTTTTATTTTACTCAACTCCCAGTCCCAGAACTTGTCTTCAGGTGTTTCTCCTTTCCTTCTCCAACTGCTCAACAGCTCCTGAGCTCCTGCAGGGACTGGGAGGCACTGGCTCAGGGTGTGAGTCTCCCAGTTCTGTTGCCATCGCTGTTCAGAACAGTTTGACTTGGCAAGCGTTGAATCACTTGTGACTTTCCAAGAGGGGGAGGTGGATCGGGGACAGGGAGGGAATGGTTTGCCCTCTTTCTCTTTGCCTTTCCTGTTGCATCTCTCCAAAGCAGTGCAAAGCAGTTGCCCTCCAAGATGTGCAAATATGGAAACCAGCCTTTGGCAGGCGGGCATCACTGTTTCTCCCTGTGCATAGATGGCGTGTGCTCCGTGTCAGCAGCTAGAAGCACTTGGACTGGCCTGCTGCCTGTATCGTATCCTGTCCCAGTCAGGCCCGTACAGCCTGACTCCTCTTGCAAGATCAGAACTTGGGCTGTTTTGCAAGAAGCTTCTGCATGTATCCAGCTTTTGCAGAGGGGCTTGAGTGCCTTCCAAAATGAGGGGAAAAAGATGGGGGCTTGTCTTACTTTGCATGTGGTCTTTTGGCATCTGGTAGGGGGTTTTCGTGTGCTGCAGGAATTGAACACAAGTAATGCTAGTCCTAGAGTTCAACAAGATGGAAACTGGGGCCAGGCGCAACCTGTCTCCCTGCAAAGTCCATTTGCAGTGACCCTGTGCCATAGCTACGAACAAAAGTGTGGGGACCAGAAGCTGCTTCCCTCCCTCCCCCACTTTATTTGGGGAATAGCTGGTGGACTCCCGGCCCTGATGGCCTGCAGCCTGTGCAATTGGAGGGGAGCTCATCCTTTCAGGTGGAGAGGTTGCTCTTGTGTGTCTTTGATCAGTGTAGGGGATGCTCTGGTTTGGGTGGTGGCAGCCACTTCTGCTTTGAGCAGGTATCCTAAGTGTGCAGAACAGCTCTTCGGTTTGGGTGGGTTTTGATTGCCCATCCCATGTTTCCTAGTTTATCAGTGATCTCATTTTTGGGTGGTAGATCACATCCTCCTACTTTTTCTCCTCTAAGTGGGTCTTGCACTGTCTTCCTGGTCATGGGTTTTTCCTAAAATACAGAAACTTTGCCTGTGGCAACTTCTGAGTTACTTTGTGTTTCCCCAGATCTTTGTGCAACGTGTGGGATGTTTAGTGCTTTAGTAAAAGGGGGAGCGAGGATTTGGGAAAACAGTGATGCTGAAGCTTCACTTTGTCACTTAACGGTGAACTGAGTCCTGGGGTGCTGGGCTGCGGGGAGTGCCGGCTGGGCTGGGGGTAGGAGGCGGCTGGGCTGAAACTCTGGTAGCTAATGGCATGCTCCATGGAGGGTCCTAGCGCTGCTGGTACTTCTCTCCCATCCAGGGCAAGGGATCTTTGCCCTGTTTTTTCTACATGGTTCATAAATTTGCTGTCCATCTATCCCTACAACTTTTTTTATATGTGTGTGTATATACTGTAACTTTTTTTTTGTTTGTGGGTGGGAGGAAAATGTTTTATGAATTGTGCGAAGAAAGTCTATTTATCCACATGGAGTTTGGAATAGGGATGCTTTGTGAAATGAGGTGCCACTGGTGGTGGGGAGGTTCCCCAGGGAACATATCTGATGTCTGAAAACCCTGTTCCAGGGCTCGTGAGCATCTGTTACCTAATAAAGGCGAATGTTACCACCATCTCCTGACTGCCCTCTTTCTCTCAGCCCTCTTCATCCCACCCAGCAGCTGCTCTTAAGCATAGGTGAGCCTGAAATGTCCTTGAGAGGCATCAAACCTCACAAGTGCCTCGGGAAGCTGTCAGTCCTTTGTCCAGATAACCTGGAAAATGGAGCTGTATGGCTTGCAACAAAAGATGATCCCTGGATGGAGCAAATGTGGTGTCTCTGTGCTCCTTTGGAAGCAACCCAAGAGGCTGATGGCTTGAGCAGAGCCAAGCACCGTAGAGCTGGGCCAGAAGCCTGCAATTCTAGGAGCATCTACACATGGGAAGAAAGCTTTTATCTGACCTTGCTTGGAACAACATCCTTTTGCTCCACCTCTCTTGTTTCTCTGCCCCCCTGGTAAAACTGTCAGAACCATTAAACTTCAGACAGAGGAGATCTGTTTGGTTTTCATGTAGCTGCTCGAAGGCTGTTTCAGTTGGCCTTGGAAGCTGTGTTCCTACCCCATCCCCCATTGCGGGGGTTCCCTGGGCCCTGTGGGAGGCGGCTTTGCAGTCTGCTGCCCGTGGGGAAGGGGCTGGGGTTTTGGGAGCAGCGTGGGGTCCCCCAGCTAATCCATACCAAGGCCATACACTGTAATGTATTATTTATTGACAAGGTGGAGGCTGGGAGGGAAAGAGGCTGCTTGGGCTCTGCCAGCAGCACTGGGCTGGCGCTTTGAGTCCGTTGCTCTCCCCCCTGCCTGGTCCCAGGGGCTTGGTGGGGGTTCCTGGCCCCAGCAGACTGTGCCCCCACCATCCCGAGGGGCTGTGCTCTGTCTGGCGTTGGCCGCTGTCCCCTGAGCAGCGCAGTGCTCTGCCAATGTGCCCCCAGCTCAGCCTCTTCGTGGGGCAGGCTGAGAACAGCTGAAACTTGTTGCCTGGATGAGCAGGACGGCCTGGCCCATGGTGCCTCCGCCATGGTGATGTGCGGGCCGGCAGCCCCCATCCCCAGGAGAGGAAGGATGGTGCGTGTCCCGCCATGGCCAGCCGTCCTCGTGGTTTACGTAGGACCTACGATGCTCTGCTCCGGCAGGCCGCCTTCAGGGGAGGCCATCGGCGATGCTCGGGCAAGGGGGCAGCCCCAGCCCAGGTCCCCGATGGCGCCGGCCCGGCCCGTCAGACGGTGACCTCGGTCTTGCTGTTGGTGGCGAGGTGCCGGGGGGGCTGGCCGTACAGCGGGGTGGGGGGGCTGAAGGCCTCGGGCGGCCCCTCAGGGCGCAGGGCGGCCAGGCCAGGCCGGTGGGGGCCGCGGGGGGGCCCCCCCTCCCAGCCCCCCGGGAAGGCCAGGCCCCCCGGCAGCTTGGGGCCCTTGGCTTTGGCCGCGGGCGGGGGGCAGCCCTCGGGCAGCGCTGGGGCCTCGGTGGGCGAGAAGGGCAGCGCGCCGGCAGGGGGCGCTTCCGGCCCCCCAAATCGCCTGTAGAAGTCCTCGGGGGCGCTCCCTGTGGGGACGGGGGTGCGGCGTCACCCCCACAGGGACACCCCCTTCTGCCGGCATGGGGGGGAGGGGGAGGCTGTGCGGGAGGGATCCCGGGTGCTGACTGGCTGGGGAGTGGGGGGGGTCTTGGCCATGGGTGGGCTGGGGAGTGCTGTAGGGTCCACGGGGGACCCTGAGCTCTGATTGGCTGGGGAGTGCGGTGGATTCATGGGGACCCTGAGCTCTGATTGGCTGGGCAGGGCAGGGGATTCATGGGGACCCTGAGCTCTGGTTGGCTGGGCAGGGCAGGGGATTCATGGGGACCCTGAGCTCTGGTTGGCTGGGGAGTGGAGTGTATTCATTGGGACCCTGAGCTCTGATTGGCTGGGGAGTGCAGTGGATTCATGGGGACCCTGAGCTCTGATTGGCTGGGGAGTGGAGTGTATTCATGGGGACCCTGAGCTCTGATTGGCTGGGGAGTGCAGTGGATTCACTGGGACCCTGAGCTCTGATTGGCTGGGGGGTGCAGGGGATTCATGGGGACCCTGAGCTCTGATTGGCTGGGGAGTGCGGTGGATTCATGGGGACCCTGAGCTCTGGTTGGCTGGGGAGTGGAGTGTATTCATGGGGACCCTGAGCTCTGGTTGGCTGGGCAGGGCAGTGGGTTCATGGGGACCCTGAGCTCTGGTTGGCTGGGGAGTGGAGTGTATTCATTGGGACCCTGAGCTCTGATTGGCTGGGGAGTGCAGTGGATTCATGGGGACCCTGAGCTCTGATTGGCTGGGGAGTGGAGTGTATTCATGGGGACCCTGAGCTCTGATTGGCTGGGGAGTGCAGTGGATTCACTGGGACCCTGAGCTCTGATTGGCTGGGGGGTGCAGGGGATTCATGGGGACCCTGAGCTCTGATTGGCTGGGGAGTGCGGTGGATTCATGGGGACCCTGAGCTCTGGTTGGCTGGGGAGTGGAGTGTATTCATGGGGACCCTGAGCTCTGGTTGGCTGGGCAGGGCAGTGGGTTCATGGGGACCCTGAGCTCTGGTTGGCTGGGCAGGGCAGTGGGTTCATGGGGACCCTGAGCTCTGATTGGCTGGGGAGTGGAGTGTATTCACTGGGACCCTGAGCTCTGGTTGGCTGGGGAGTGCAGTGGATTCATGGGGACCCTCAGCTCTGATTGGCTGGGGAGTGGAGTGTATTCATTGGGACCCTGAGCTCTGATTGGCTGGGGAGTGCAGGGGATTCATGGGGACCCTGAGCTCTGATTGGCCGGGGAGTGCAGTGTATTCATGGGGACCCTGAGCTCTGGTTGGCTGGGCAGGGCAGTGGGTTCATGGGGACCCTGAGCTCTGGTTGGCTGGGGGGTGCAAGGGATTCATGGGGACCTGAGCTCTGATTGGCTGGGGAGTGTGGTAGATTCATGGGGACCCTGAGCTCTGATTGGCCGGGGAGTGGAGTGTATTCATGGGGACCCTGAGCTCTGATTGGCTGGGGAGTGGAGTGTATTCACTGGGACCCTGAGCTCTGATTGGCTGGGGAGTGGAGTGGATTCATGGGGACCCTGAGCTCTGGTTGGCTGGGGAGTGGAGTGTATTCATGGGGACCCTGAGCTCTGATTGGCCGGGGAGTGCAGTGGATTCATGGGGACCCTGAGCTCTGGTTGGCTGGGGGGTGCAGGGGATTCATGGGGACCTGAGCTCTGATTGGCTGGGGAGTGGAGTGTATTCATGGGGACCCTGAGCTCTGATTGGCCGGGGAGTGCAGTGGATTCATGGGGACCCTGAGCTCTGGTTGGCTGGGCAGGGCAGTGGGTTCATGGGGACCCTGAGCTCTGGTTGGCTGGGGGGTGCAGGGGATTCATGGGGACCTGAGCTCTGATTGGCTGGGGAGTGTGGTAGATTCATGGGGACCCTGAGCTCTGATTGGCTGGGGAGTGGAGTGGATTCATTGGGACCCTGAGCTCTGGTTGGCTGGGGAGTGGAGTGTATTCATGGGGACCCTGAGCTCTGGTTGGCTGGGCAGGGCAGTGGGTTCACGGGGACCCTGAGCTCTGATTGGCGGGGGAGTGGAGTGTATTCACTGGGACCCTGAGCTCTGATTGGCTGGGGAGTGGAGTGTATTCACTGGGACCCTGAGCTCTGATTGGCTGGGGAGTGGAGTGGATTCATGGGGACCCTGAGCTCTGATTGGCTGGGGAGTGGAGTGGATTCATGGGGACCCTGAGCTCTGATTGGCTGGGGAGTGGAGTGGATTCATGGGGACCCTGAGCTCTGATTGGCTGGGGAGTGCAGTGGGTTCACGGGGACCCTGAGCTCTGATTGGCGGGGGAGTGGAGTGTATTCACTGGGACCCTGAGCTCTGATTGGCTGGGCAGGGCAGTGGGTTCATGGGGACCCTGAGCTCTGATTGGCGGGGGAGTGGAGTGTATTCACTGGGACCCTGAGCTCTGATTGGCTGGGCAGGGCAGTGGGTTCATGGGGACCCTGAGCTCTGATTGGCGGGGGAGTGGAGTGTATTCACTGGGACCCTGAGCTCTGGTTGGCTGGGGAGTGGAGTGGATTCATTGGGACCCTGAGCTCTGGTTGGCTGGGGAGTGGAGTGTATTCATGGGGACCCTGAGCTCTGGTTGGCTGGGCAGGGCAGTGGGTTCATGGGGACCCTGAGCTCTGATTGGCTGGGGAGTGTGGTAGATTCATGGGGACCCTGAGCTCTGATTGGCTGGGGAGTGGAGTGGATTCATTGGGACCCTGAGCTCTGGTTGGCTGGGGAGTGGAGTGTATTCATGGGGACGCTGAGCTCTGGTTGGCTGGGGAGTGGAGTGTATTCATGGGGACCCTGAGCTCTGATTGGCTGGGGAGTGGAGTGTGTTCACTGGGACCCTGAGCTCTGGTTGGCTGGGGAGTGGAGTGTATTCATGGGGACCCTCAGCTCTGACTGGCGGGGGAGTGGAGTGTATTCACTGGGACCCTGAGCTCTGGTTGGCTGGGGGGTGCAGCAGGTCGGTGGGGCGGTGAGGGAGCTGCAGAGCCTCTGCCACGAGCAGCCGCCCTGGGGCCCGGGGGGCCCGGGGTGCTTGTCCTGCCCACGCCCCTCTGCGCGCCCCCCGTCCCCCCCCGCCCGCCTGCGGGCTCCAGGGGGCACATCCCGCCCCGGCCGCCCTCCCGGCCCGGGGGGCAGCGGCACTCACCTCCAGCCTTGAGGGTGGCGTAGGCGGCGTAGGCGGGGGCCGGCGGGGCCGGGCTGCTGGCCAGCGGCAGGCGCTTGCCGTGGCCGTGGGGCCGCCCCAGCGGGGGGGCAACGGCCACCGCGTTGTTCAAGGGCGGCTTGCCTGGGGGGGCAGAGGCAGGCAGGCGGGGGCTCAGCCGCGGGCAGCGCCCTCCCGCTGCCTTTGTTCACCCAAGGGAGCTTGTTTTTCCCCACCATGCCAGCAGCTTACCTGTACCGTTCCCGGGGGGGCCCCGGGCCAGCCCCTCACCCAGCGGGACCTGCACACCCTCCATAAGGCCGTCCATGTGCTCGGAGGGGACATGGCCCGGCTGCTTCAGCAGGTCTGTCAGCGTCCTGCGGAGGGGGCGAAGGGCCGTTAGGGCAATACTCCGCTCCCCCGGTCCCACCAACGTGTCCCAGCCCCGAACGTCCCAACCTCCCTGTCTTTGGAGCAGAGCCAGGCAGCCTTGGGACTAGGAAATGGCCGCTGGGAGCAAAGAGCGCACCCAGACTCCCAAGCCAGCTTTTGCACGGGAGCTGGCGAGCCCCCCCAACACTCAATTGGGTTCTGGCTGGGGCTGAGCCCTCCTGGGGCCGGCAGCGTCAGGGGGTGAGGGCAGCGAGGGAGATGCATGGCTCGGAGCGAGCTGCAAGGGTATGACAAACCGAGCCAGAGGAACCTGAACTGATGGCGGCTGGAGCAACACCTCGGGGATGCTCCCCTGGAGCGAGAGCCTGGTGGAGGGGGGGAGAGGAGGCAACACCTCCACTTGAGTCCCTTCAAAGCAGAGAAGACCCCGAGGAAGGCATTAGAGAGGCCGCTTGCACCTCTTTGGGAAGGAGGATGAATTAGCGGCGGCCTCCGGCGCATGTGCTGTCTGTGCGTAATGCCCTCTTTGTAAGTAACAGCATTAAACATTAAACACCATTACATAAGATAAAGCCCTATTTCATTTAACATTCATGGATGGAGATGCTGCAGTCCCACCACGGGGCACTGGCGGTGCTGGAGCAAGGCACACCAGCAATGCTGGAGCGGGGCACACCGGCGGTGCCGGAGCAGGGCATACTGGCAATGCCAGAGTGGAGCATGCCCACACAGTGTTGCGGCCTTTGGCAGCAAGTCCTGGGGCAGCATGGGATGCTCCCGCTGGCATGGGACTTTGCGATGAGGAGACCTGCCATTCCCCCTGCAGAGACCGGCCCTATGTAACTGCAAGGGCATGGAGCATCCACTGAGGGCTTTTTTTGGCTCACTAATCCCTGGCTCACTGTCAGCACACCTCACACCTTGAAGGCTCTGGCTTGCTCATAGATGCACACCGGGAGCTGCGGCAGGAGCTTATGGTTAGTAAGTGGCTGGATGACAAAACAGCAGATTAAACTCAATGTGCATAAACGCAAATTGGAGAGGAAGGGGGGAATAATCCTGACTTGGTGGATGTGTCAGTTCATGGCTCCAGAGCACTCAAAAGCCCAGTGAACCCAATGCGGGGAATTGCCAGGGAAGGCAGCAAGAGCAATGGGGAAAGCAATGGGTTATGCCTAGGGGTGCGGATGCTCAGGGGGAGCCCGAGGGCAGTTCCTGGCACATTTTCCCTCCCAGTTTGGATCCAGTCAACATCACAGGGCAATGACAAGAGCAAAGCTACAAAGGAGGGTCACTTGCCCTTTTGGTTCATTTCACATCATTCTTGGGGAACGCTGGCTAACAACCCCCCCTGGGGTCACTTAATCTCCCAATAGGCCAACAGGACACTCACGGAGCTGAACAACTTGAAATGAGGGAGGAACAACCCCTGGCACCAGTATATACTGGGGGCTAACCAACTGTAAGGCAGTTTGGCGGAAAAGGGCCTGGGGATCCTGGTGGACACCAAGTTGACCATAAGCCAGCAATGTGTCCTTGGGGCAAAGGCAGCAAATGGTCTCCTAGGCTGCATTATGCAGAGCATTGCCAGCAGGTCTGAGGGAGGTGAACCTTCCCCTCTGCTTGGCACTGGTGAGGCCCCACCTGGGGTGCTGGCTCCAGCTCTGGGCTCCTCAATACAGGAGAGACATGGACATACTGGAGAGTCCAGTAAAGGGCCACAAAGATGATGAAGGGACTGGAGCATCTCTCCTATGAGAAGAGGCTGGGAGCGTTGGCACTGTTCAGCCTGGAGAAGAGAAGGCTCGGGGGGATCTTGCCAATGTATGTGAGTATCTGAAGGGAGGGTGTAACGTGGACAGTGCTAGGCTGACAAGAGGTGATGGGCACAAACCAAAACACAGGAAATTCTGTTTAAACAGAAGAAACAACCTTTTTTCTTGCGAGGGTGGTCAAACGCTGGAGCAGGCTGCCCGGGGAGGCTGTGGCACCTCCATCCTGCAGCTATTCAAACCCTGCACCTCCCCAGGAGCCCTCCTGCAGCCAACTGACCCCAGCTCTGGGCCCAACCAGGCTCCTTTGGCCACAGGTGCTGCACCCAGAGAAGTCCTGGGCACAAGCCTGGGTGGGCGGCTGGCTGTGCCCAGGCAGGGCAGAGGGGAGGCAGGTCCCCCAAGGCCGTGGGCTGTCAACCTGGGGACCTGCCGCCCCATCAGCTCCCACCTTCCCCAGGGCGCACTGCTCACCGGCCCCCTCCCCACTGGCCAGTGCCTGCTCTCGCCTGTCCCCAGGGCCCAGCACTCAAACAGCCTTGTTTCACCAGGAAGTTCAATGCGATTTGACCTATTTTTTTTTTTTTTTTCCCTTGGGTCTATTTATGAAGCTTGAGCAATCCTCTATCTGTGACTTCCTCTCCAGATAAATCCATCAGTGCTCTTTCTCATAAGCCTGCCCTCCGCGCCAACAGCCCGGGGTATGCGGACGATGACAATTAACAATAATGTCACAAGCAGCTCTTAGCAAGCTATTTTGCTAAGGTGAGAGCCCTCAGTACCGGCAACACCCGGACTTACACCCCTAACCTGCACCATGAGCCGTGCCACCAGCCAGGGCTGTCAGCAGGGCCCCCGGGGGCTGCACCCCCACCCCATCCCCATCCCCAGGAGGTGCGGTGCAGGGAAAGTGGAACTGGAGGGTGACACAGTGCTGAGGAACTGCTGTCTCACCGTACATGTTTTGGGGGTTTTTATGAACCCCAGCCTGGTCCCATGGTTGGGAGGCTTGGGGAAGGTTAGGCCACATCTCTGTAGGTCACACAATGGCACTAAGACAGCTCCAGGATGCAGATGGAGGTGGGGAACACAGGGCAGATGTGGCTTTAAACCTGCGCTGTATGTCTGCAACAAAACACTAACGAGCAGCACCACTGAGGCCTCCATCCACCACCATGGCCATGGATGCTGAGCGCATGAGCCCATGTGTGAAGGTCGCTTGCCACCCAGCTTGCCTGAGCACAGCCTGGCCTGTGCAGGCATGCGGCCACCTCCGCAGCAAGCCTGGTTGTGCCAATGGGTGCAACCAAGGTCCCCCAAACCAGCCTGGCGTGAGCCCTGAGACCAAGCAAAGAGGCAGATCCAGGAGCAGTGATAAAGGAGGCCAAGACAGCTCCACAGCAGGAGTTGGCATGCAGCCCTTGGTGCTCCCGAGCCATCGTCAGGGGAGCCGCAGGTGCATGAAGTGGAGGTGCCTGTGTGGGAGTGGGACCCAGGGCCTGGCAGAGCACCCCAGCCCAGAGGCTGACCTGCTTTTGGGAGGCTCAAGCCCCACACCTGGCAAGCCCAACAGGACAGCGGCTGCAAGTCCTGGGCAGGGGGACAGGGAAGGATGGGAGGAGACAGGAGCGCAGCCGTCAGAGGAGAGGAGAGATGACAGAGTGATAGGTGAAGTGACATTGCCCCGAGCTAGAGTGAACCCTTGGAGGGGACACAGAGGTGGCAGCCGCTGGCTGAGTGGGGCAGTGAGGTTTGGAACAGAGGCGCAGTGGTGGAGGAGACACACAGCACACCGCAGCTGTGGGTGGGCTGGCACCCCGGCCGGCCATGCCGCCTCTGCATCCAGCAAGAGCATCACCTTCACCTCCCGGGGGGGAACATTTCCCATGGCTTACGGTGTGTCTGCTCGGGGAAGGGGGTGCCCATCTGTGCAACCGACAGCACGGGCACTGCGGAACACCTGCCCAGCAGGGCTGGGATACTCAGGGATGCTCAGGAAGTCTTGGGGGAGCAAGGCACCTTTGCAAAACTGGAGTTGCAGAGGGGGATAACGGAGCTTGGGCAAAACATTGGCTGATGGGAGTGAGCCCTCCTGGCTGGACATCACATTCAGTCTGGGGACAGGGGTCCGGGTCTCCTTTCCTGCCAGAGCTGGGTCCCCTCTCTTGTCCCCCCGAAGAGCTGGGGCGGCATGTGATGACTCACCATGCTGCCTGCAAACATGTTTTCTAGGTCTTCACCACCATCTGCTACTGTGGGCACCAACCACGGGCACGGCCATGGACTGAAGTGTTGTCAGAGAAACACCCGCCGTGGTCAGATGCACAGTGGGGTCAGGTTTTTGGGACCCCAAATAGCATGGGGGGACCCAGAAAGTGAAAAGCCAGCATCGGGGTCTCGGCTACTGTGGCTGCCAGGGCTCCTGCTCCCACTGGCTGTTTTGCCCCTCTCCAGCATCCCCACTGCCCCCCAGAAGGCTGCTCCACACCCAACTCTTCCCATAGGGATGTTCACCCCAGCCATAACCTGCAATCCCCCCCAAGAGTTTTTGGGGAGAGGTCTGGGGCACGTGCCTACTCTCGTGCGATGGGTACAGCCAGATCCCGGCGGCCCCCAAGGACCCGACGTCCCCGGAGATCCGGGGCCTGAAGAAAAATATGGGCAGGTGTTCCTGACTCAATGCGGGGTTTGGCCAGGCTGAGCAAGTGACGGGGACGGGTGCCAAGCATGAGCCGAGCAGGAAGGAGAGGGGTTTGTGGGAGCTGCCATAAGGCCCTGCGGGAGGAAGGCGGATGGGGAGGGGAGGACACACCAGGTAGCTGCAGCTGCTTGGGCGCCTGCTCTCCTGGGTGGACTAGCAGCCAAAGCTGGGAGGACAAGTAGTGTTGGAGGTGGCCGATGTGTGGGGGTCTCAGGACAAGCTGGATGAGGACTCAGATGTCTCCATCTGGGAGGAGCTAGTGAGGTTTCTGCGTCAGGTCGCTCTTCCTGGGCTCAGACCACGACCAGGACCATGATGAACGATGTCTGGAGGTGCAGAAGTGGTTGACCTCCCCCCCCAAAGTGGGAAGCCTGCAAGCAGCACCAGCCGGGAGCTGTCCCAGGGCAGCAGGCAGCACCCCCCAGGAGCGGAAAAACTATGATGGGAGGGAGGGATGGGAATGGAAACCAAGCTGGCCGTGCAACAGGGAGCTGGACCGAGGCCACGATGCGGTGCCTCAGGAGCAAATGAGAAGCTCCTACCTGAGACGCCTGGAGGGAGGCGAGGTGGCAACTGCCCATGCCTTGGGCCGCGCATGGGTATGGGGGCAAGGTAGCTAGGAATAGCCCCGCTCTCTTGGAGGTGCTGAGATGAAACATATTGCCTGGGCTGACCAGGCAAACAGCGGGATGGAGGCAACAGTGTCACTTTTCGGATGCCCATGCCATGTACCCAGCCCCTGGCACTGTCTCCATCAGCCCAGCACTTGGGAGGCTGTGCTGGCCTGGTGCCTTGCCTGGTGCCTGGGGCTCTGTACCCGATGCACCGCTCCTGCCCTGCCATGGCTTGCCGGTCACTGTCCCCATGGAACCGGAGCCACTCGGGGCTTACGGAGAAGGACACAGAGAAGGTGAGACCTCTCCTGACTTCTGCAGTGAAGGAGGTGCCCTTCTGATTTTGTCCCACAAAGGCAGGCGAGGAAAACTCGCCTTCTCCCGGTCCGTATGCCAGTGCCCGAAAGATCTGTGGCTTTGGGGAGAAAGGGCACTGATCTCCTGAACTCATCAGGGAAGTTCAGGCTTGCACGAGTGAGAGGGAGGGGGGACATGGGAAAACACATGGCTCCAGCAGCACAGAATTGAGGCTAGCTGCAGAAAACACCTCCCAGTGAGTGGCAGCAGTCCCGCTGGTGGCTGGTGATGGGAGAAGGCAAGACCCGCTGGCAGGGGATAAGGACCTGGGTCCGAGCATCCCGGGGGCCAATCCCTCCCCAAGCGCAGTATCTCCTTCCCGGGAGGGGAGGGGGGGGAGACCAAAAAAAGACACGGCGGCAGGCGAGTGGAAGGGGAGTCAGGAGGCAGGGAGGCTGGCAGAGGCCGTATTGATCCTGTCAAGGTGCCAGCGCTTCTTCAGGCGACGGAGGGGGGGAGGCGCGGGCTCACGCTGGCACCCAGCCAGGCTCCCTGCCAAGGGGGGGAAGCAGCATGGATCCCCCCAAAACTGCCTTGCACAGCTCACGAGGGCCCTGTGACCCCCATCCATACCTGGATACAACCCTCCTCCAAGCAGGGGGGGTCAGTCTCTGCTCCCCTGGGTAGGTGCAAGGAGTGGGGTGGGCCTGGGGATGGGGTGCAGTGGGTCCGGAGTTGGGGTGCAGCACCCAGTGGCTGCCCAAGCCCCAGGCGGGCAGGGGGAGGCGGGCATCCCAGGGGAAGGAGGGAGTGTGTCTGTGCTGGGGTGTGCAATCAAGGAGGCTCCCTGATCATCCTGGTGAAATCATTTCCTCCAGACCTGCTTTTTTTTTTTAAAGCTAAAATCCCTGAACAAAACGGCATAAAAATGGGTTTATCGCCAGGCTCGATGTCCTCACTGGGAAGATGTGAAGTAGAGCATGCACCCCGCTGCTCAGCGAGGTGCTGGATTCGGCTGAGGCCCCAGCCCTTCTCTCTGCCCCTGCAGACCTTGCTGGGTGCCCTCTCCATCCCTCCCCCTTCGATTTAGGGCACCCATGCACGGCGCAACCATAGCACGACCATCTTGGTAAACCTGCCCTGGCTCCGCTCCTCTGTTTGCATGTGTGTGTGTGTGTGTGTGTGTGCACACACACGTGTGTGCGCCGGGGGGAGGCTGAGGAGGGACTGCTCTGAGTCAGAGCCGCAGGGGCAGAGCTGCGCCGGGGAGGCTGGAGCTGCTGGGAGCCGCTCCGAAGTGTTAAAACTCATTGAATGTGATCGGTAAAATTAAAAAGAAAGAAATTAAAAAAAAGGAGGGAGAAGAAAAACCTACCTAAGCGGAGGAGCTGTACAACATGACACTGAGGGGAAAGCGAGGCAGCGGATCCATGGCTGGGGCTGGGGCCACCAGAACCTGCCCTCCCTTGCCAGGCCTTGCCTGCATGTCCTGCCTTGCCCTGCCACACCCTGCCTGGCCCTGCCCCTCCCTGCCCCAGGCCAGGGGGCCAAAACGGGGCGAGAAGCGTGTATCTGGAGCTAGGATTGATGCAAGAGGCAGTAGGGAACATGCACTGATGGCCACGGGAGCCAGATGGGAGCGGAGGAAGGTGCAGGGGCTCCCCAATGCTGAAGTGAGCCTGACACTCTGACCTTCCCTCTGCCAGCTCCAGGGGTGGGCTGAAAAGCCAGGGGCTGGAACCGCAGGGCGCATGAGCTGGGGGGAGGCTGCCCAAATTTCTGCTGGAGGCTGAGCCCCAGGGAGTTTGCAGCCTGGTCCCCCCTTGCAAGGGTGATGTCCCACCCTGGTGCACAGAAGCAGGCACCTGTGCACACCCGCGCGCACACACATGCATGTGCATACACATGCACATGCACACTGAGGAGGCACAGCAGTCACGGCGGAGCTGTCTTTGCCACCTCCTCTCCCCCTGCGCCGCCAACAAGGCCGAGCCCAAGGGGACTGCGGTCCCGAGTCACCCCACACATGGTCAGACCAGGTCTCGCCTCCCCCGACACTGGGAACCACAGCTTTGTTTTTGGAGGGTGGAAGCCACGTCCTATACCTCACATGTCACCCACCCCACTGGCTGGTGGGGATGGCCCTCCTGAGCCGGGGACAGGCCTCCTCAAGGGATGGAACAGGTCATTTTGAGAGGGGACAGGTGTATGACCACCCTTTCTCGTGGAGCCTGTCCTAGCTGGCAGCCCTCCCTGCTCGGACAGCTTGGGGTGCTGCAGCCAGCCTTCCCCTCTGGTGTCTCAGCATGCTGGGACGGGGGTTTTGGGGATCACCTCACCCTCTTGGCAGCCCCAGGGTGAAGCCGGGGCCCACCCTATGCAAGGGTCTGGGGATGTGGGCTGCCACCCATGGGGGAATCGAGCAGGACAGGCAGGCGGACCGGACCCCTTTACCTGGAGATGGTCATCTCTGTCTGGGGACCCTGTGCCTTCTCCAGGCCAAGCTTGGTGAAGATGCCCACCAGCACCATGATGGCCACCACACCACAGATGATGTAGACGATCATGTTGGTCTTGTCGCGAGTGGGGTCCTCGGGGGTCTCGTCCACCCGGGTGGGCGGCTGGCCTGTGTTGACCCAATTGGGGGTGTCGTAGTTGGAGCAGCCGCTCTGGTCCAGCCGCCCAGGCTTGAACTGGCAGCAGAAGCGGTACCCACAGGTCCCGCAGCAGTACTGGTAGATGCCGGCGTTGCAGTTGAACGGCGGGTCCCACTGCCCCATGACGTCGTAGTAACCGCGGCAGCGGTCCCCCCCCGGTGGTGCCGCGCCAGTGGGCGCGGGGGCCGTGGTCTCTGCCGCCGGTGCCTGGCTGCCGTTCCCGCTCTCACCGGGCGCCCCGGTGCTGGGCTCGCCGCTCCACACCCGGCCCGGCTCCAGCAGCACCAGGCAGCAGATACCCACGACGTAGCTCGGCTCCATCCGCCCGCGGCTCCGGGGGGCCATCCGGGCGAGGGGGCGAGTTAGAACCGCTCGCCCGGGACCGACCGCATGGCCGCCGAAGAGCCCCCGCAGCGGAGAAACGGGCGGGGGGCGGGGGAGGCAAAGAAAGGCAGGGGGGAGAAATGGGGGGAAAAAAGTGCGAGGGGACGCACCTCCTCCCCGCCTCTTCCCAGAAATTCAGCGCAGGAGGCGAGGCGGGCGGCGGGGGAGAGCCGACGTCTCCCGCCGGCCGGGGAGGGGACGCGGCGGCGGGCGGCGGGAGCGGGCGGGCGGGCTGGGCGCCGGCGGCCGCCCCATCCCCGCGCCTCTGCCCGCGGCTCCCGGCACCGCGCTCCGCGGAGGAGAGAGGGGAGGAAAGAAAAGGGAAAACAGGGAAAAGCAGCGAAAGCCCTTCGCACCAGAGCGGGAGGAGCAGGAGGAGGAGGAGGAGGAGGAGGAGGAGGAGGAGGAGGAGGAGGGCGGGGGGAGGGAGCCGGCGCGGCCAGCGAGGCGCGGGGGGCTCGGCTCCCCCTCCTCCTGACAGCCTCCCGAGGAAACCGGAGAAGGTCCTTCACCGAGTCCTCTGCCAGGCTCCCCGCCGCCACCGGGCGGCAGGACGCCCGCCCTCCCCGTCGGGCTGCCTCCGCGGGCGGCCGGGCACGCGTGGCACCCGCCCCATGCTGCCCGCCTGCCCCCTAAGCAACCCTCCCAGCCCCGCAGCGAGACCCTCACCCTCCCGGGAGGGAGCTGCGGGGCGGCAGCCTGGCACCCTGGGGTGCGGGACGGATGTGTGCCTGGGGGACACAGCCCCCAGAGCGGCGGGGTGCCTTCCTGAAGCCCCACAGATGGGGGCCACATGGGAAAGGGGGTAGAGCAGCAGCCCCAGCCCCGTGTGAGCATCAGAGCATTGCCCAAGGGGAGCTGTGCGCAGGGGGGGCTGCAGGATGGTGAAGTAGGGGGCTACTGGGGCACCCTCAGAAATGCATCTTCCCCAGAGCTACGATGATTTTTAGCAAGCCACTGGCGGGCCCCGTGTTTGGGCTACAAAGTCTGGACTTCTCTGGGTGATGTGTACCCACTGCTCTGCTCTCTGGCTGCTGCTGCCCATAAGGATGGTATTAATCCTCACTACCAGGTCCTCTCCCCAGAAGGGTGGGATTTGCTTTCCCTGCTCTGGGGCTGTTGCAGCAAGAGCAGGGTGGGGGTAATTGAGGCACCATCGAGTCCCTTGCCCAGCACTGGCATATTGTGCAGCCTGGAACAAGGGTGGCCGGGGCGAGGAGCAACGACAGGTAAGAGCTGTAGCTGCAGCCTCGTCCTCTCCAGACAGTCCTGCATCCTGCCCCAGGCAAGGGCAGCAAATCCAGCATCACCACTCTCTCCTTGGCCAAATCATTCCCTCCATGCCCTGGGAGAGAGAGGCTGGATACTGCTTCATCCTGCCTTGCCCTGTCAGTACCCTAACCTGCAGGACAGGGCTGCCTCTGGGCTGCCCAGTGCCAGCACGGGAGACCCCGGCCCCCAGGCAAGTGGTGATACAAAAAGACATTGTAATGATGGAGGTGAGATTAAACGGGTCGGGGAGGCTCAGCTCCCTCTGATGGGTGCTTCCTTCGCTCCAGTGCTGAATCCCTGTGGACCAGCCTGTCCCCAGGACCCACCCCCTACCTGCCCCACAACATGTGGTAGGCTGAGGGTCTCACACCAACGTGGAGCTCCTGCAGAGACAACTGCCCTGGCTCGGGGTTTACACAGCCTCCCGTGGGCATGTGGGGCTAGAGCTGGCCATCACGAGCTGCTTGGGTGGGAGAGCACCTCACCACATGCTGCACAGGGGGATGAAATGCACCATTGTCATCCTCCCCGCATAGCACAATAATGAGATGTTTCGGGCCAGAGCTTTGCACAAACGGCTTGCCACCCTAGCGAGGGCGAAACGCTGCTGTGTTTTGCTATGGGAGGGATTTAGGGGATAAAATATCCTGTCCCCAGTCACCAAGTCTTTGCCCTGCAGGCCCCCAGCCACTTCCCATCTGGAGGCTGGCAAAAGCCAAAGACATTGAAAACATGGATAAGGAGAGCAGCTGGAGCATGGGGCACGTCCGATTGGCCCCCAGTGCCGCAACCTAATAGACATCCATTAGGTAAGGTAGCTTGCAGCCTCCAGAGCTTCCTGAAAGAGATAAAAAGCCAGTGAGGCGGAAGAAAACCGCACATCTCCAAAAGCCACACTTTCCCCAAATCTTGGGGGGGACTCTCTGATGAAAGGCCCTGTCGACTGGAAGTTGCAGACATGGGGGTCGTTAGCGCTAGTAGCTGACAGGAGCGCTGGCCTTGAGAGAAGCTGCGCAAGCAAAGTTTGCTGGCTACCCGGGTAATGCCAGCAATCATTTCTCAGATGCTGGGCGATCACTCCCAACTTGTCTGCAAGCAGGCCCATTCCGGGGGCTCAGAGGCTTTAGCAGGCTGTTAGCAGGCAGAACGAAAAACTGGCCAAAATCGGGGAGTTTGCTGGAAAACGGTTGCCTGGCATGACCTGGGAGAAAGGTTTTAAGGGGTAGAGGATGTTCACTGAGTGTGAAGCAGCCGATTTAAAGGGTGTCTGGGAGCGAGAGGGAGGGAGGGAGGGAGAGCCGCTCGCAGGCGTTAGCTGCGTTCATCAAGCCAGAAGGAAACCAAACCCAAGGGCATGGCATGGAGGAGCACCCCCCATGGCATGTCGCTGGCGCGCAGGGCAAGATGCCACAGGGGCTGGCTCTGTGTGATGCTGGCACCGGGGGCTGCAGCCCGCAGCACCGCTGAGCCGTCAGCTTGTCTTCGTCAAATAAGCGACCCAGCCACTAGCTGCATCCCAAAAGGGAGGGGGCTGTGGGAGGGAAATACTATAGCCTGGCACCCACACCTCTCACATCTCTGGGAATCAGCGGCAGGACCCGTAGGAAAATTCAGGTCAGCAGGGACTGCCGGAGAAAAAGCAAAGGATGTGCTTGCAACATCCGCAGGCACTTCTGGGTATGGGGATTTGGGAGAGGAGCTCCAGTAGGCTTTGGCCACGAGCCTTGGAGGATGTCACAGAAATATCCCCTGCGGTGACAATGCCACCCGGACTACAGAAGGGTGTCTCTGCTCCTGCAAAAATAGGATACAGGCGGTTCAACACCTAGTGAGGAGGGGTACAACGAGCGCTGACACTATAAACAGATGGTTTCTGGCAGGGCATGGTGATCTGGAGGAGATCCTCTCTGTTGTGGCCCGAGAGCCTGACAGACCCAGATCTCTACTGACTGCAGGGGTGCAAGCCAGGCAGAGCTGCCAGGCCCCTGCCTGAGGAGGAGGAGGAGGAGGGAGCCATCACCATCAGCAATGGGAAACAAAGCCACAGGAGCCTCCCTGGGCACGGGAGGCTTTGGGGTGCAATCAACTCCCAGGAAAAGTCAGCAGTAGGTGCTCAGAGCCCCAAAGCTACCCAGGGAGCCCCTCCTAGAGCCAGGGAATCAGAGACATTTGCCCCAAAAAGTGATTTTTGCCATGCAGGACTGAGCTGGCCCCAGGGCTGAGGGGTGAACAGAGGAAAGGGTGCTGCTGTGGGGTGGATGCCCCATGCTGAAGGGCTGTGCCGTGGCAGGAGGGCTCCTGCCAGCCAGCACCTCCTGCCCATGTGCCGAAGAGCGCTGCTGCAGTGGGTTTTGCCGCTTGCAGATCAGCAGCTAATGCCTGACAGCAGGAAAGAGCTGAAGGCAAAGGAAGGCTGTCAGGAAGAGCTTCCAGCATGCGCTGTGACGTCGTCCCCTGCCTGAAGGCAGAGCAGAGGCAGAGCTCCTGCCACTGTCCCTGGGGGTATGTGGGCCTCTCATGTCCCCCGCACCTCCCACCATACCCACAGAACACGCCAAAGAAACTTGCTCCCCTCCAAAACTTTGGCTACTTGAAGCTGGTGCCATTCTAGCCAGCGGTATAGCTGGGGAAGAGGGTTCCCTTGCATTTCCCATTCACTATGGGAGAAATTTCTTTGGCCATCAGCATCCCGCTGTGAAGCCCTGAGTTTTCCGGGACCCACTGTCTGGGACTGGGATAAGGGATCCCTAGGGCTGGGTGCTGGGCTAACGTGCAGTAAGATGCTGCTCCCCTCCACGCGTCCTCATGGGCTCAACAGATGAGTGAACCCAAAGGAGATCTTGGGCTTCTGGTGTCGGTGATGGAGAGCTAAAGCAGGGCCAAGTTAAATGCATGGGGGGGGGCCCACAGGGATGTGGTGGCAGAACCCAGAGAGGCCCCCAGACACCCTATTATTTCCAGCCCAACGTGCACAAGGGTTTTATTCCCCTGTCTGTGCTTGATGCTCTGGCTTTAAAAAGGCTGTAAAAGAGCAACTGTGCCTTGTAATGGCTTATAGAGAACACAGAAGCATATGTGCCTTTACCATTACGATCGTAATTGAAAACATTCAAAAGTCGAGATTTGCAAGCTCCCAGCTTCCCAAAGGCGGCTGGATTAGAATCCAAATAACATCCAGAGGAATCAGGAGAAAATCAGCTCAAAGCAAGGGTTTATATTTAATTTACGCTGCGGTATGGGCAAGCAGGATCTGGGCTGGCAGCCCGAGCTCCCCCAGCTGCCGCTGTTAGAGGGCAGCCATGCCCCCAGATAGAGCCGCAGAGGTCCCCGAGCATTGGCTGCGACCCCCAGGGTCCTGGCAGGGCTGGCTGCGTATGGACTTTGCATTTAGGATTAATCCCACAGACCATGCTGGTGGCAGAGGCCATGCTGGTAAACGCTCCCCCTGTGCAGGCACTCAGTACCCAGCAACTTGCTGGCCCCTCGGGCTTTGCTTGGGGCAGCCTCGAGATCGTGTTGCAGGTGGGTGCTGGGTCTTTGCAGTTCCCTCTACACTCATCTGAGCTTCGGGGCGGCCAGCAGGTCGTTGGATCCAAAACCATTCCCTCACTGGTGCCTGCGAGTGGAGCAGAAACAGCCCAGCCCCAAACTTCCCTTCCAAGCTGGGCTTGTGCAGCCGGTCCCTGCCACTATCCTGGAGGGAGCCCAAGCATCCCCTGCCTTCCTGCTTAAAGCAAATTTCTGCCAGCTTTTTCAAGCGTTAAAAAGCAATATAAACACACCTGGAGGTGGTGGTGCACAGCCCTACTTACTGGGTGATGCTGCGGCATCCCTGACTCTGCTACCCCCCCACCTGCTCTCAGCCATGGCCACCCCTCATGCAAGGCGCTGATCAAACTGCAATTATTTAGGGCAAAACACACCCAAATGGAGAAGGGATGAGAGCAGCCGTCTCCACGCAGGGTCTTCCCGGCGCTGGGGGAGACTGCTGTGTGTAAAGGGTGTCCGTTGCAGAGCGGGTGGGAGGCAGCGAGGCCAGCCCCAGGCTGCTTTTGCCAACTGTGGAGCAATAAAAAACAGGTTGTGGCAGCAAAAGGGACCCAACGCTTTCCCCCTGTGCTTCAGGACCCGAGATGGCAGTGGTGGCAGAGCAAGCTGTTGGTGTTTGCCCGGGTCTGGATTTAGGGCTCCTGTTCCGGCAGCCAAGGCAGGGTCAGCAGGAGGAGGCCATATGGCCGGGAACAGCGTGCGGTGTACCGTCCCGGCAGCAGACCGGCAGTAGCGGGCAAAGCCTCTCCTCAGGAAGGGCTGTCGTGCCAAGCACAGGCTCCGGCACAGGCACGGGCCAGCTGCCAGGTGCGCTCAGGTGCCGCAGGAGGCTTGGAGCCTGCGGGGCGGCATGGCACGGCGGGCACGGCGGGCACGACGGGACGCCTCTGTGCAAACCAGCTGCCCTTCCTCATTCCCAGGCAGCAGGGGACATGCGGGGGCTCGTTACCCCCACCCAGCATGGGTTTGGGCCAGGCGGGTGTAACCGTGCTTGCGGTTGTAGCGGGGTGTAAGTGCTGATGAGATAGGGTGGGCATGGGGAGTATGGGCAGTGGAAGAGGACGCAGCCATGTAAATGTGTGTGTGTGTGGCGGGGGGGTATCTGAGTGTGTGTGTGGGGATGTGGGTGCACATGGAGGGTGCACATATGTGCGTGTGTATGCCTGTAAATGCATGGTGGGGGGCTGCATGTGCGTGGGCACATGCATTCCTATAAGCGCCTGGCAGAGTGGTGCTTGCATGTGTCAATGCATGGTGAAGGGGTGCAGGTGTGTGCTGCAATGGCCCTGTGCCGGCAGCCATCTCAGGGAGAGGTCGGGTGGACAAGCCATGGCCAGGGAGCCCCAAGGAGTGAGGTGACTGGAGTGACTGGAGGAGCCAATATACCACTAGAACCTGCGTGCTGGGCAGGCTGGCTGGAGCAGCAGGCTGGCATCCAAGCAGGGCTGCCTGGTGCCTGCGAACCTCCCAGCAAGCAGATGAAGTCTCATTTTCTTCTACAAGGACAACGTTTCAACATGGAATCAGAGGATGGCTAGTGGGACATTGGCAGCAGGAGTACATCCACCTCTTCCTCCACCTGCTCTGCCCCGTGGTGGAGGACAGGGTCCTCCAGCAGGGACAGGGAAGGGCTCAGCACGTCCCTCCTCTCGCAATAACCCTTTTCCAGCAAAGGCTGGCCCCAGACTTTCCACTCCTGCCCTTGCTTGAGGTGCAAAGGGGTGACAAAGCAATCAGGGATGTGTCCAGAGAAAGAGAGGCTTCAGGCAGACATCGGGGAAGGCTCGTGAGCAGAACTGGGCAGGAAAGGACCTTAACTAATACTAGGGAAGGGGAGGGGGTGGCCAGCAGATCAGGTTTGCTTTTCACATGGTAGAGGACGAGGGTGAGCGAGAAGGTAAAGAAAATGCGGAGGTGCAGATGTGCTGCCCCCATGTATTGCCTCCGCATGGAGCAGCGTGCCACCTTTGGGACCATCACCTTCCTCCGGCCACCCTTCCCTGCGTGCTGGTGCATGCTGAGCTGCCTCTTCCTCTCTCCGGTGGCGGACCATGGGCTCTGCTTGCCCTTGGCTTCCCAAGAGCGGTCCTGGGGTGGATGTGCTTGCCCTTTGATGTCTCTTTTCCCTGGATTAGAGAGGAGGGAGAGGGCTTTGCTATCAGAGGGCTGGCTACAGGCAAAGCTCCCTCACCCACTGGGAGCCTGCAAGCTCTCAACCAGCTTCATTTTGGCCTGATCCGCCTTTGCGAGTGAGACCTGCTGAAGACAGCCCAATCCTATTAGCATCAGGGATTTGCTTCAGGTCTCCCGTCATTAACCTGGTGACATTTTGCTGCGCAATAAACCCCTGCCTTTTGGGAGACTAAAAATCAAGCATTTCCCTTCGTAGGAACCGTCCCTGTGGCAATCAGGAGTCACCTTGGTGTTCCCATTGGATACGGCATTTTCCTTCCACCTCCCAAATCCCAGCCCAGGGACAGGACAGATGCCACAGCAGCAGGGCTCTGGGCGAAACAAGTCCTATGTTTGCCACGCAGGGACGCCAGCCGAAGGCATCATGGCTTTGAGCCCCTCGGAAGGAAGGGTAAGAGGAGGCAGGGTTGGACCAAGGGGTTGTCCAGCCCCAGGAATTGCCTCTGACAGCGACTGAAGGGAGATGCCAGGGAGATAGTAGGAGGGCAAGTGTTTCACGAGAATTTCCCAGGCCATCTCCTCAGCTCCGGCAGCCTGGGGCTGGAGGACTTCTGACCCAGGGATTGTTTCTGGCGTTTGGAACGTCTCAAAGGGTTTCTCCTTCCTGAGCTTGTCCGGGCTTCCCTTGAATACATGTAAGTGCTCATCACCTGCGATAGCCAGGGGTGTAAAGTCCCTGCTGCAGAGCCTCAGCCACCCCCTCCATCCCATTCCTCGTTGCTGTGCACTGGATAAATGCAAAATATTCACTATACCTTCCCAAAACTCATTTTAAAATGCAATTTGCCTGCTGCCTGCTTGCCACCATTTCTAATGACAGCAGAAGAGCTTTGGCATTGGGGCCAGGTTGCCCCTTTGCCTTGGAGATCCTGCACGCCTCCTGTCTCATCAGGCAGCAAAGGACCATCCCTTGACACATGTGAGAACATCACCCGCCCAGTGTGCCAGGAGCTCGCCTGCTCCCGCGCCACCAGAGCATATAGCAATTGCAAGCCCACGGAGTGAGACTCAGCTTAAGCAAGTATTTCTGGGGATAAAAAATCCCATATAAAGCAAGGAAGGGGGAAGGCTGGCACTGATTGGTGTAGTCTAGAGGTAAGAGAAGAACAATTAAGTGACCCAAACCGAAGGGTGTCGTCCCCACCCCGAGGAGGCAACGGACCGGGGGACAAGTGACAGCAGAAAATCCTGTGACCAGGGGTGCAGGAGGATCAGTGGAAAATCTTGGGGAAAA
This sequence comes from Gavia stellata, assembly GCF_030936135.1. NCBI lineage: Eukaryota > Metazoa > Chordata > Aves > Gaviiformes > Gaviidae > Gavia > Gavia stellata. The sequence continues at coordinate 56,202,947 of NC_082597.1, read as the reverse complement.
GAAGGAAAGGAAAAGAAGGCAAGATGCTGACTCCTCACACATTATTTCTGAAGATCTACGTGAGGTTTGCGAAGTGCCGAGACCAGACGAGGGTCTCGGTAACCACTTTCAGCTCCATGAAGGACAGGGTAAGAGGGAAAATGTGTAATGAGAGGAATAGGACTAAATTAAGAAGAACAGGAGACAACCTGAAAATCTAGACAGCAAGATGTATGTGGCTATAGGAGCATCTCAGCCTGGAGCAAGTTGAGCATGATTAAAAACGTGCCAAAGCAGCAGAGTGGGCTCAGGGCGGAGGATGTAACAGGTCTGCTCTCACTTCTGCAACCACCCAAGCGCGGCGGCCAAGGTGGCTGGGACACGCATCTGTGCACGTGGGATCCCACCAGTGGGGTGCAGGAGGAGGGGACGGTGAAGCCTCGCCCGCACTGGCTCACGTACCACAGAAAGGGAAGGCATGCGACCCAGTGGGGAGAGCTGCATTCGAGCCTCCCAGGCCTTCTGCAGCACAGGTGTTAATCCTCACCCATCGCTCCTCTTGGAGGACTAGTTCACAGTCTAATAGTTGGTGCAGAGAGAAATGTCCCTCATGTCCCCGATGTCCCTGACGTCCCCCCAAATGGGGCTCTCACCGATGGACATTCATCTTGTGAAAAGAGCCCATGGACACCCTGTACGTTCGCCCGCTGGTGCTGCCGTTGGTCTCGCACTTTGTGTTCTGCCACCCATGCTGTGTTTCAGGATGCACCATCGGCCTCTCACGGGCAGAGGATGATGATGCTCATGCCCTGGCTGGTGATGGGCTTAAATGCAGGGTGGTGGCTGCTGGAGCAAGGGGCGTAAATGCAGGGTTGCGGCTGCCCTGCTGATTTTTAAAGCTTGCCAATATTTATCACAAACAACGGAGGTAATTGCAAATGCGAGGAGAAAAATAAGCACTTGGCACCCAACAACAGTGAGTTTCCCCTCTACTGCCAGCAGCACGGAGAGCCCAGCATTCTTGGGCCAGGTCCGAAACAGGGGTAAAAACTCCCTGCTGCCATCCTTTTTAAGGATGGAGCAACTGGCACGGATGGAGCAGCTGGCAGTGCCACTGCCAGGAAAGAGGAGGCTGCTGTGCCCCAAGCTGGGCGCAGGTAGAGGAGCTTGGCTGGATGGTCCCTTCGCCGGGGTCCTGCCTGGGGGGTAGGAAGGGGGAGATGAACCCTGCACAGAACAAAGTTGGCTCAGAAAGCAGCTCCCTGCTGTGCCCCAGAGCTGCCGCATTATCCCAGGCACGCCACTGAGCACAGCATGGCCAGAAGCATCTCCTGATTTCTGCTCCCTTGGCATTTAGGAGCCTGGGATGAGACCTTGGGCCCCTGATTTTGGGAGGTGTGGAGGATGCAGAGCGCTAAGCTTTTGAAAATACGGTGGCTGTCTTGCCTCAGTTTGATCTCCTTGAGTGAAGGCTGGAGCCCCGGTTTCTGGGGGATGGCTGACAGCTCAGGGCTGCTCTACCTAAAGTATTTCCAATGCCTTTGGTCAAGGGGAAAACCCCAGACACTTGCACCATCCCGCAGCGTGAAAGTGGTACATGCATCAGAGATGCCTCATACCAAAGGGCTCTTTGGAGGGGCAGGGGATGTTTTAGTGTCGAGTTCACATTTAGGTATTTAGCTCACATTTTCAGGTTGTCCTTCAGCCCTGAAGAGGAGCTTGCTGGCTGCACGGTGACAGTGGCCACCATGAGCCTGCCCTCGGCGGGCGGCAGGACTGGTGGGAGAAGAGGCAGCTGGGACGGCGGCAGTGGGGAAATGTCATGCCTTGCTGAGCAGACGAATTGCAAAGACAAAAAAAGCTCGGTCTTAAAAATTAGCAACACCTGAGTGGCCCTTCTGCTGTCTTCTACATCATCACCAGAGACATTTCCCCATTGTGCCAGCTTTACCTCGGGGGGCAGGTGCTTCTGCAAGCCGCACTGCCCTCCCTGCCGCTCTCGTGCCTTTCACCCCTCCCCGGCCGTGCAATGTGGGGCTTGGTGGCTTTAGAAATCAAAGGGGCTGGAGCCCTAAAAGCCCTGCCAGGTTCCCCACCCACACAAATGCCTGTGGGGCTCTGCCTTCATTAGCAAGATGTGGGTTTCTGGTCAGAAACAGAGAAAAGCCTTGCAAAGGTAAAATGAGTGCAGCCTGGGGGCTCAGGAGCCAGAGATGAAATAAGAAAAATCCCAAAACTTCACTTCTTTCTTTTTTTTGTTTTTAATCTCACCATCTTTATGCCAGTTTTTGGCTTTCTGTAGGCCTGACTCCTGCCTCGAGGTGCCCGAGGGTAGCACTGTGCTGGAGCCCCCCTGGGACGGCTGCTGGTGGCCTGGGAGGACTTTGCAGTCCCCTCCTGCAGCAAAGATGCCTTCCCACTGGAGCGGGAGAGCTGGGCTGCTGGGACCCATCCCACTCCCCCTGAACATGCTGGGGGTGCCAGGAAGGCTGTGGCCCCCCAGTCTCCACCCGGCTCACACTGGGGGATGCATCCCCATCCGCACGACGTGCCTGGAGTCGCGGCTCCTCTCTGGGACGTCTCTCGCCAAGCTGGTCCCCCTCCCCTTGCCTCTTCCCCGGGGCGGCCATGCCGCGTGGCTCCATGCAAGCGCAGCGGGAGGACAGATCTGAGGAGACAGGAGGAAAATGAACTCCCTTAAATGTGATGGAGGCGACTGCTTGGTTCTGTCAGCCATCGCCCCGCTCCCACCCGGCTTGTCTCCTGCTGTTTTTCTCTCTCTCTGGGATTAAGATGTCAAAAGGATTAGGCCCAAATCTCCCCTGGGTGCTGTGGCTCACCCTCTGCTCATCTCTTGAGGTCACCTTGGAGTCTAGCTCTGTCCCCTCCAAACCATGTGTCAGCCACAAAGGCGACCACAGTGGAAATTGCACTCTCAAAACACCGGGCGCGGGCAGACATGGAGCTCCATTGTCACCCTTCATGAGCAAACCCTTTAAAATGTCCTGGCCCATTGACCAGCTAACATCGCTGCTGGAAGAGGGATGCACTGCTCGCAGAGCCAGCCGGGCTGCCCCAGGGCAGGGGCGCTGGAGCCAGGGCACGGGGAGATGCTCAAACAAAGCCCTGGCTCCAAACTGTCTGAGTTTTCCTGCGGTTCCTGAGTGGAAGCGGGAGATGTAGCTAGACGCAAGCCCATGAAACAGAGTGCCCAGGCAGGCTTGCCCAAGCCATGCCAGCACAAAAATCACGAGGCATTGAAAGAGCATGCGGCGGACTGCACTGGGACTTGCAGCAGTGAGTCGCACCATGTCCCAGGAAGATCACTGTCATTTTGGGGTCAATGACGTCAAATGCTGTTATGGCCTTGCTGGCAACTGATGCAAATCTTGTGGGCTCTCCCGGTGCACCTCGTCCCCTTCCTGAAACAACTCAGTGGGGCCACACTTGCCCTGATGCTCCAGGGCCAGCCCTGCCACCCTGTTCCCACATGTCTGGGACTCTCTGGGCTCTTTCCTGCTGCCCCTTTCCCCTGCGCATCCATCCACCCTGGCACACTGCCTCTGCCACTGTCAGGTGGCCACCTTCCTCCCTGCTGTCCTGGGAGAGAGCCCATGCCATCCTGACATGCAGCACCTCTGCAGCGGGGATGCCTTGGCACCGGGCTTTTAATGAGGGGTTAATTGCAGGTGACACTGCCCTAGTGGGGAGATCTCTCCTGGGTCTCCAGGTCCACAGCAGCACTTGGCTGATATGGAGAATAAGAGGAGGGAGCACTGACTGCTGCCGGTAAATGTGCTCCAAGACAGGCAGCAAGGGAGCAAGGGCTGCAGCATCTTTATTCCCTCTTGACCCACTTAAAGCAAGTGCTAGTGACTAAGGGAGCTGGCAGGAGGATAAAAATACCTCCCTAGGAGGCCAGGGACAGAAATAGGGGTGCCATCACCTGTCCAGAGAGCAGTTGGAGTCACCCAATAATTTACAATCCCAAAGGTCAAGTCCCCCAGTGCCTCTCACAGCAAACACGACCACACCGGAGGCTCAGAGCCTCCTGCCGGAGCCTCCTGCCACGTGGGGTCCCAAGATCCAGCTCCCTTGTGCCCTCCCTTTCCTTCCTTGGGGATGGAGCAAATGGAAAATCCCCCCCAAAAGCGGTGGCTCTCCATTACTGCCAACAGAAGGAGGAAAACATCATGCAAGGACATGTTCCCCGCTTACCCTGGCCGTGCGGGTCACCGCGCTGCTGCCAAAATGCCTATCACCATAATGCTCGCCCCATTGGGGTTGCATCCCTGCATGGGCTGCGGTGGCCGGAGGGACGGATCCTGGGTCCCTGCTCGCCTCCCTGGCCTGAGCTGCTCCAGCTGTCACGTTGCCATCTCATGGGAAAACACACCGGAATTCCCTGTGCCTCTGGGCAGAGATATTCTTAGCCTGGTGGCGCCTTTCAGTGAGACACCCTGTGCTCTGCGTGGTGACCTGGTCCACTCAGGGAGGTGAGCCGGGCCAGCCCAGGTGCATGGGTGCAGGATGAGACCTGGTGGTCTGGGACTTGTCCTCCCCATTCCCCTGGCACCCACCACCAGCAGCGAGTGGGTGGGCAAGCTGGCTGTCAGCGTGGGAGGTGATGGCGGTGGGATTTGCCATGGAGTGATGAGCGCAGGTCCCACACCTTGGCCGAGAGCTGCCATGGAAAAGGTGGTTTCTGGTTGTGCAGTGGGGCGGTTTGATACATCTTGCAAGGCTTGCTGATGGATTGCTCTGCAGCCCTGGACTGACTGCTGGGTTGGGTCTGGGGACAAGGGGGTATTCCCAATGCCAGGCTGGTGAGGAGACCCACCTGGACAAATAAGACCCTTCCAAACAATATGGTTACGAGCAGGGCATGGTGCCCACTGTTCCCACATGGGAGCCTGCTACCTCCCTCCCCTCCCCTAGGCTGGTGGCAGGGCAAGGTCTGGGTTGGTGATGGGGATCTGGTGCTGCCTTCCCGGCCTCTCCGTGTAGGCTTTTGCACTTGGAGCAGGCTCAGCACACAAATGCTTTGCAAGCAAAATGCTGGAGACCAGCAACTGCACCTAGTACCTAGTAGTTTATTAGTTTATTTGCTCTTCTTCAGGTCATGCAGCCACCTGCTGCTTTATTAAACCTTGAAAAACATCTTTTGCAGGCAGCCACAATATTGAATGAACCTGGTTTCTTAGCAAACCAAAAGTTCTTAAACAAAGCAAGCAGACTGCAGCAGATACCCTGGCCACTTGACCACAACTAGAAGTTCAGCAGGGAGGAAAAACCCATGCAGGAGGGTGCTGTGGCCTTTGGGCAGGCTGCCCAGGCTTATGGATCGCAGCAGGTCTTCTCGCATGGGGTAGCACAGAGAGGTGTCACAGGGACATATCAGCCCCTTTCCCTCCCTGGTGGGTGCAGAGCCCACCAGCCAGGCATGGGGACTAGGGCTGGGACAGGGCCAGGCATGGTTGCCAAGACCCCCGAGTTCAAGAAGGCGGCACTTAATCCTTGTGGGGTTTGTTAATAATTTGTCCATAAAAAACTGGGGGCTCAGGGCAAAGGGGTGAGTTACAGCAAGGAGCTGGCAAGCTCAGGGTCTCCCCCGCTTCCCCCTTGGCAGAGGCTCCCTGCCAGGAATGGAGAAGGTTTGTAAAGCAGAGAGCCAACAAGTCTCTCCTGCCTAAGGCTTCCGCGGACCAATATATCTCCAAAATCTGGACAAGCATTAGCAGGAGGCTGGATGTCAAGGCAGAGGTTTGTGGGTGCTGGGTGGTGGCGTGGCATGCTGAGTGGGCACCACCAGGAACCCAAACGTTGCTGTCCCTGAAGGACTTGTTCGCTTAATATATCCACCCAGATGTATCACCAGACAGTGTGGGGCAATGCCTTAATGCTAGTGAGGGTGTAAGTCGGTCTCCTGGAGCGTCAGAATTATTGGGAGAGCAGTATATGCTGAAATAGGCAATCCTGCTTACTAAATCTGTAATTCCAGCTCTGGCTGTATTTTCATCTTTCTAATAATAAGTGCAAATATAGTACGGATGAATCACAGGCTGCAGGCTTCAGAGTTTTTTTTTTCCTCCTTTCTCTGTGAATCCATCATGTGGGGGAGAGGGGCTGGGGCAGAAAAGGAGCTCAGACCTGGGGGAGATCCTGTCCCAAGCAAGTCTAAACCCATCCCCTTGCACCTCTGCATGCTGTGGATCCCAGCCAGGAGCCAGCAGTCCCTCCTGCTCTGACTGCCTCCACCATTTCAGCCCGCCAGCGTAACACTCCTGCACAAAGATGCTTCCTTCCCAGTATACTCCCGGACTGTTCCCCAAACCAGTGGACCTGTCCCATCCCTGTCCACATCCCGGGGCCTGTACATCCTCACATCTGGCTTTGCCTGCTGGGAATGTTTTGCTTTGTTGCAAGGACCTTTTGCAAATGTTAATGCTTTCCTTTCGCTGAGAGCTCTTCGGCTGATCTGCCAGAACACATTTCACACGCTTCTCCTAAAATGATGCCCTTTCCTTTTCCCGGCGTTCAAGCTGAAGTGGAGCCCGGCGTGCCGGCGGCATGCGGGGAGAGCAGCTCGCTGGCTGCACCCGGCTCCGGAGGTGGCAGAGCAAGGGGTTAAGCACTGCCCAAGTGAGCATTCGCTCCGGGGCAGAGGACTGGAGAGGTGGGAGGGCTGGGAAGTGCAGAGCCAGGGAGCTGTGTGGTGACAGCAGCGGTCTGTGCTGGACTTCGTGGATGTCTTCAGTGGGGAGAGGAGGGTGGATCAGAGCATCCCTTGAAGCAAAGCAGGTTTCAGCACTTCCCTTCCGCAGCACACATAAACCCGAGTTCAAAGTACATCGCAATTTAGGCACAAGCATTTTAGCTGCAGGTGGTTCTGGATTTGGGCTGAAAGCAAGGGGTGAGCTAAAGATAAGCTGCTCCTAACACCTCCCAGGCCAGCCGTTTCCCTCCCGGTTTCTCTCTACTGGAGCCCACCCGTGCTGGGCTGCACACACTCCCTGCACAGCCTTTAGCCATCTTCTGCATTGACACTGCCACTCTCCGGGCCAGGAGCGGGGACACGGGACATGCCCCAGTGGGTCCCTGCAGCTGAGGGAGCAGAGAGGCCTGGCCATGGTGCAAGAGGTGGTGAGCAAGGGGGGTCCCACAGAAAGTGACCCCTAGGAGCAAGGGGGTCTCCCCTGAGCATGGGGTCAGTGCCCAGTTTGTTGCAGCGGAGAGCCACTGTCACAGGGAGGTGGTGTTTAGGGGGCTCTTTCGCTGCTGCCCTCATGGCCATTCAGCACTGGAGGTGGGATGGGGCTTGGGTGGGCAGGGGAGTGCTGGGGACAGGCCAGCAGGGCTTCTGGGGAACTGGCCTGGCACACACACCCCACTGCTCTCCAAGTCTCTGCAAAGGGCTCTCAGCATCCCCCTGGCACAATGTGCCCATGCACGTGGGCATTCCCCCACACCCCCTGCATCCCCTGCATGCTCCCAATCCCCTCCATCTCCTGCACCCCTGCATCCACTGCATTCCCCTGCGGGCCCCACCTACTACCACATCCCGCTGCATCCCCTTGCAACCCTCTGCATGCTCCTACATCCTTCTCCATTCCCCTGCATCTCTCGGCATCCCCCTTTATCCCGTGAATCCCCTGCATCTTTCCATCCCCTGCACCCCACCACAATCTCTATAACCTCTCACATCCCCTGCATCACTGCATTCCACCACCCCAGACATGTATGTGGGTTACGGGGAGCTTACAATTATGCCCCAACCACCCTAAACTGTAAACAAGGGCATTCAGGGTTTATCCTCTACCAGCAGGAGCCCCCCAAATATCCCTGTTGGGAAATGCCATGGAGGGGGGATCCAAATTCAGCCCTGCCACTGGCCCTGCCCAGCTGATGTCAGGAGTAAGCAGTTAGTCATGACTATTGTCTCTGTGGTTAGAGCTGATTAAATACATCTTAAATGACTCATTGGGGAATTTTTATTATTTTTTTTAATAATTCAGTGTCACTACAGGGCACAAAGTTTGCTTCGCTGAGTTTATTTCCCCATTTCCTTGCAGAGATAAATAATTGAGGAGCTGAATAACAAACCAGAAACCCAGAGAGACCATTACCAGGAATACACTGGGAAATGTGTCACCCCAGCAGCATTTATAGATTTCATTTTGATGGGGTGGGGGAGGGAGCAGAGACAAGGGGGAATTTGGCAGGAGGGGATTGAAGGGGGCTGATGGGGGGCTCTGTGGGGGGCTTGGGAGGGGGATGATGGGTCTTTCCTTCCCCCTCATGCCAATCCACTGCTCCAGTCCTTTCTGCCTCCCCACAATAGGATTGCTCAGCGTCAAAACGATGCTCCCTCCATTTGGAATGGGAAGTGCTTTCAGCATCTCCCACTGCAAATAAGCCAGGACCACCCTCAGAGGAGGGCGATGATGGCCATGAGGGGCCAGCGAGGGTGACCAGCCATGGCCGTCCCTCCTGTGCCCATCCTTTGCTCCTGCTCTGCTCCAGGGAAGGGGACTGGGCCCCCTCCACGAGGGCTGTGGTCCTTGGCGGACACCCCTGGCAATGCTCACCGCGTCTCACCCCTGGGGATGCTCACAGGGAAGGCTAACCTCTTAGCTAGGGAAAAAAGCATTAAAAAACCTGAAAAGTTATTAAAATACTTGAATTTACTGGATACCCAAATTTACCAGTGGTGTGTTTAAAGCACTTGCTTTAAAATGACCCTAACTTCATGAAGGAATTAACAGCCTTGTAAATTCTTACCAAAAATATTATTATTATCAAAGATAAGAATTGCAGGGTTTTTTTGAGGAAGAAGAAGATGTTCTTTTTCATGTCCCCCCCACTGCAAACTCCTATTTAAATTGCCATCCTGAGCTTGGTCTCGGCCACAGCTTTTGGCTGCAGGTGCCTTCATCCTGGAGTTTCGCCGCTCCGCGAAATGCTGGTGCTTCTCAAATCAGGAAGCAGCATCTGGGTAGCGAGACCCAGTCAAACTGCAACCCCTGTAGGGAAGGAAACGAGAAAGACATCTGCATCATTGAAACTTTTCAGGACAGGGTCGGGGGGGGAAAGGATGGGGGAATCTCCTGAAAAATCCCACCTGCTCTTGCCTCCCTACAGCCCTCCTGCCAGCATGCCTCCCGTGGCTGTCACGCAAACCCCCGTGCTCGCCCATCGATCCGGGCTCAGAATAGTTCCCACCAGCAGCCGGCGAGCTGTGGCCAGCCGACACCAGAGCTGCCAGATGACGGACATGGGGCCTCATCCCTGCGGCACCCCGCTGCTGCCGACCCCCCTCTCCCTGCACCCCTCCAGCTGCACCAGAGGCTCCCAGCACAGCCCCATGCTGGGAAAAAGGGGAAAAAAAGGGGAAATAACATAAAGCAGGTGGAAGAGGGGACGATGCAACGCGGGCTTGTGGCAGGGCAGGCTGCACCATGTGCTCCAGCTCTGGCACCAGCCACCTCACTGCCCAGCTGATCCCTTTTGGGGGGGTCCAAAAGTGGTCTTCCACATCCTAAATCCACTTCCACAGCCCTTTGGGAATGGTGCAATGGGGCAGCCAACCTCCTGGCAGGAGGAGAGCCCTGCATCCCTCGGAAGGGTCCCTGGCGGTGGTGGGGAGGTCGGACCCTGTCATGGCAGCGCCTTGACAGGAGCGCAGAGGCTCTCCCCGCACAATCTGCCTGTCACCACCCATCACTTCAGGTGTCAGATGGGGTATGTGTCGCTCGGCGGGGTTCTCCCCCTGTCGTTAGCTGGGACCAGGATGAAGAGCAGGTTTAAAAGGACCCCACTTGCTGGGGGGGGGAAGTCACCCCCCGAAGCCCAGGGGACATGTAGGTCTGCCCTACACCTGCCTTGGGGCCTCCTCTTGGAGCATCCCCCGAGTGGGGCCAGGCTGACGCCATGGCGCAGGGCTGAGCATCCTCCTGCATGAGGCTGAGCATCCTCCCCCCCAGCATGTCCCTGTCCCTGCATCCCCGGGGTGTGACAGGGGACAAAGGCCCAGGCACCCTTAGAGCGTTCAGGGCAGCCGCCGGGGGCAGGAGGGGGGTTTCCCTCACACTCCCCGCACACCCACTCTGGCCCTGGGTGCACCTGCAGCCTGGCAGGTGGCTCTGGAGGGAGGTGGGGGGGCTTGGGGAAGGAGCAGGGTGAAGGGTTTGGAGGGATTTGGCTGTGGGTGGGGTTTCACCAGGGAGGAGAAGCTGAGGGCATCGTGGTCCCTGCCCAACCACTTTGGTCCCCGAGGTCAGGTTTTGGGCGCTCCCCTGCAAACCCCAGGGCAGAGGTCTTGCTTTGCAGTGCCGGTGTAAGTCTGGGGCTGTCCCTTCACCTCCCAAAACCAGGAGCAGCCCTTTCTGCCAGGGGAGCTGCTGCCCGCTCACCACAGCCCCTCGGGATGGTTTTTGGCTGTCCCTCCCCTCTTACTCCCCTGGGAAACCACAGCCAGCAAAGTGGGGAGCAGCAGGGGCGGCCCCGGAGGAGAGCATCGGCCCACAAAGGCAACTAGGAAACACCCTCCACACCAGGCACCCAGGGACGGACACCGCGCCCCCTCCCACCGCTCCCACAGCACCCTAAAACACCTGGAGATGGCAGGGGAGAGAAGGCAGCCAATGCCATGTCTCAGCATCTCCCCGGTATGCCCATGGACCAAAGTGATCCTGATACCAAGCGAAGGAAAGGGAGGCTGATCGAAGCCAAGTGGTATTTTTTTTCTTCTTTTTTTTTTTTAATCTTTTCTTAAGTGCGAACACCATCTGGCTCCCCCAACTCTGTCAGCGCTTCCAGTCCCCAGGCAGCTTCGCTCTTCCTAATTACTGTCATTACGCAGTGGGTAGCAATTAAGGAGGGATGCTGATGAGTGGTATCAGGAAGGCTGTGGTCTCCTGCCAGCCTCGTGCAGGGGACTGGGCAGCCTCTTCTCCCCAGCCCGGGGCCTCTTCCAGCTTGGGAACTTGGCAGGTAGCAGGGTAATTTCTTTTTTGGTAGAGGCTGATGGGGAAGGGAGGTGCAGGCTGGCAGGTCCGAGACCCGGAGAGTCCCTGCAGAGACCTGGTACCGCTGGGGATGGGCTGCTCTGGGCAGCGGGGCGATAGTAGAGGTGCTCTATGATGCTGCTGGTGGGGGAAGGAGCAGCAGCTCACTGCATCCTGCTCTGCCCTGCTTCTGGTAGTCCCACTGCTCCGTGCCTGTCCTGCCCACAGGTGTCCAGCCATCAGTGGCTGTTTCTCCTGGGCAGCCCAGAGGCCGTGGTGATGGGTTGCGTGGCCGGACAGAGTCTGGCCCAGCTGTCACCCTTCTGTCTGGCCAAAGCGGGGCTGGCCACCAGCCAGCCTGGCCCTCCCCAGCTCCCCTTGCTGCATTTGCGCATTCACCCTTCTATGCACAGTGGCTGGCACTGGGAAGTGTGTGGTGGGGAAGGCTCCTGTGGGGTGGGATGAGGTCCATGCCCCATGTATGGGCGATGGGATGGCCATGCAGCAAGCGGAGGGATCAGAAGCTGTACGCAGAGATGGGTGGTCCCTGTTGGATGTTGGCCATCAGAGTATTGCTTCGTGTATGGGATAAAATGTTGCCCACCTTACCCTGTCTGCCCTGCCCGCTGCTGAGGTCCAGCACCCACAGAAAGCCCATGGAGGGGCAAACTGGGTCTGCGGGGATCTGTAGGGGTGCTTTGGGCTGGAATAGCTGGGCCCATGGGTGAACTATCAGGAGACTAAACCGGTTGGTGAACCAGTAATGGGGGGAGAGAGAAGAAAGTGAGGGAGAAGGACCCAGGTGGGGAGGCTGGCAGAGGAAAGGTGGGCACTTTGGAGGCTGGGGAGGCTGTGGGATTGAGGAGGGTTTGGCAGATGTGACCGGTGGCTGCTGGAGAAGACCCTCAGCCAGGGTACCCGTGGTGCCTCCCCTCCCTGTGCCACTATGCTCTGTTGGCCAGTTGGCTCCTGCCTTTAAGGACAGAGACGAAAACCACCCCCCATCCCGAGGGACACCAAGCCTTCTGTCCTTTACCACCAGCATCATCGGTGGGACTTGCAGGAGCTCAAATACCCCGTGACCTCCATCATAGGGGTGTCAGTGGGGTTGAAATGGCTAAGGGTACTCCTGAGGTGGTTATGCAGCGAAGAGGGTTTTAGCCCCAGTTCCTTCCTCTTGCCCTGGGGTTTCCTCAGAATTTTCCCTGGCTCTGTCCGAAACCCCATGCCCCTGCGGCCAGGTGAAGCCTGGCCATGCCAGCCTTTCTAGGCAGTTGTGCGGACAGTGGGGCGGGCGCTGGACCCGGGAGGAAGCACAGCTCCTGCCTCGCAGGGGGAAGTGAGAAACTGCTGTTGAAAGTCAAAGATAGGCAACACACTCTCCCCTCCCTCCCCGCCCCAAACAACTTGCCCCACTCCCCATCCTAACAGCCAGCTTCTGGGGTGGCTGCAGGAGAGATGGAGGTGGTCGGGCTCAGCTGGTCCCTGGCCATGCAGACGGCCGTGTGCAGGGGACATGCTGGTGAAGCTGGTGTAGAGGGACCCTCGCCAGCTCAAGGCCTTGCTGTACCCCAGGACCACCTTGGTGGAGACCCCTGAAACCAGGGGAATGGGGACCCCATACAGACCTCTGAGCATGCATTGGCAATGTATTCACTTTACTGTTTCATCTTTACAACCATATTTTTTTGTCTCCCTCTGCTCTCCCTGCAGACAAGACGGACAACTTCCTGCCCTGTATATGAAGATGGAGAAGCAGGCACAGAGTGGGTTGCAAATCTCCCCCAGGCCCAGGCAGGAGGGGAGCACTGCCCCACCACAGTGGCAGTCAGGCAGGCAGGATGCGTGGAAGACATCCCGCACGCCATAACAGAAAGAGAATTGGAGGGGCACGAGGCAGCTGAGGAATCCAATGTGGATCGAAATGCTGCTACTGCAGACTGCAGATGCCAGCGGCGTCCCATAGAGGAGACACCTGGCTGAAGCTCTAGCAGAAATGAGAGCAGAAGCCCTTAACTGAGTAGAAAGAGTGGCTTTTTCAACAGGATTTGTATGGGAGTTTCTTTTTCAAATCGCCACGCTGGTCGGGGTGGGTAGTGCATCCGCGGAGCTGAGCTGCTGTGGTCACCAGGTGGGAAGTGGGAGAGGAGACTGACAGTCCTGCCCCCTTTCCCTCTCACACCCGTCTCCTGTGAAGCAGGTTGCTCTGCCTCCCACAAGCAGTCCTTCCAGCACCAAAATGTCCCATGGGCCTGGCTTTGGCTCATTTCCCCACTCCAGATGCACAAAGGTTGCTCGAAGTCACTTCACAGGGCCGGGTGTAGAGCATGATGAGGATGAGCAGACACCCGATACATGCCGTGCTGTGGGGATGTCCCTTCTGCAATGGGCAGCATGGCGGCTGCTCCCATAACTGGGAGCCCAGCTCTGGAGCCTCCACAGCTCTTGCCGGTGAGCTACGGGAACCTGGAGCCCCAAGATACAGTCACTGGGGACATGGACCAGCCCTTCTGCCATCACCAGCCCCAAGGCTGAGATGGGGACTCATTGCATCCTGGGCCATACAGAGCCTCAGCTGGATGAAGGCTCACCTCTGCCAGTGCATTTAGATCTGGGAGAGGAGTCATGGTGAGGAATTTGGGACTTGGCACCTGTGGCAGCTCCTGTGGTTCCCCTTATGGGATGGATGCTGTGAGTCTCGCCCCAGTGCCATGGGCAGGGGAGAAGAGGGAGGGTCACCCTTCACAGCAGCGTCCGGTCCTGCAGCCCCAGAAGAGAGCTCAGGCTTAGGCAGGGAGTCACCTTCCTGTCACCAGAGGGACATCCCCTCTGCACAGTGCCACCGGGAGACCCTACCGTAAACTGTGGTCCTCAGTGAGCTGTTGATGCCTGACAGCAGTGCTCCCCCACCTTGCTTGGCCACCTCTGCTCGGTCCCTGAAGCCTCCTGGGCGAGGAAGTGACCTCACAGAAGGATGAGCAGACCCGGGCTGCCGCTGACATGGTGCTTCATAAAAGTTACAGTCCCCAAGGCACTTCTAATAATTGCCTAATCACCCCCTCCGGGGCCAGCAGGGTTTCTCACCCAAGCTGTTGGCCAGGCTCTGTTCAGCCAGAGGGATCAGCTGCTGTGATTACACAGGAACAGCAATCCCACACTAATGAGTTTGTTTCAGAAGCAAAGCCCTTCCTGCGCAGTAAAGCCACTTGCGGGTGGGTGAACAAGACCATCTACAGAGAAATGCCTTGGACCAGCAACGCTGGCCAGCTCTGGCACACAGGCAAAGCCTTGAAGACACTCACATAAATTAAGTCATCCCGCCTACACTCGCATCACTCCCTGCCTCATTTTGCACGGCGTGGAAACATCCATCACTGGGAGCCCTGTCATCCCAAGTGACATGTGGTACTTCTGCAGCCACAGTGAGCTGAAGTGACGGTTGTCTGGGGCTGGAATGACAAGCTCATGGGGCTCCTCTAGACCAGTAGTCTCTGTTGCCTGCCCTTGGTCCTCCCTGACTTCAGTGATTGTAGGTCAGAGCTGACAGATTTTTTTCCCCTCTTCCCTCCCTCGCTCCCTGCTTGGGAAGACTGACTTGTTTCCTGTCCCCGGGGTACCCGGCTGTGGAGGGGATTCCCATGACTGCCAGTGGATGCCTGCCACCATGTGAAAGCGCCCAGAGGGAGGAGAAACCTGGATATTATGTCGTGCAGAAGATGGGGGGGCAGGACAGTGAATGGAGCAGATGCTAGATGTGCCTTGCTCCATTTGGCCCCAAGCCTCCTTTTATTGAGGTCAGTAGCAAAAATCAAGCTAATGGCAGCAGTGTGGGACTTGATCCTAATGTACCTCCCTGCTTCCCTCTCCATCTTTCTTTCCGCCACTTCTTTCTGCTATTCCAGCCACGTGTCCCCGGGAATCACCCATTCAGCAGCAAACCCGTCCTGGCGCAATGGCAGCCTTGCAAACAGCACAGCAGCCCCCACCATGCTCTGTCCTTGCCAGCCACATCTCCTCTGCCGCCTCCTGACAGTACGGCCGTGGCAGCCATTGGCAAGTCGGTGTAAGTCGGTGTGATCCATTTAGGCTTCCTCCAGTGCGTACAGGCGTAACTTGGGACTCCGCGCAAACAGGAAAGTGGAAAAGAGCAGTCATCCTAGAAGGCTGATCTTGCTCGAGGCAAAACCCAGTCCTCAGCCAGCTCACGTTCGTGCAAGGCTTTGCCTGCCCCAGGGATGGGCTCTGGGCATCTGCAGGGAGCAGCCAAAGCACTACAGCCCTGTTCCCCCCGCCCTCAGGCTCTCTCCTCACCGGCGCAGTTCTGGGTGGTTTTGGTGGTGACGAGGGCCGTGGCCCCCAGCTCGGTGGCGGGCAGCGGGAAGCTGTGTTTGCACTCCTCATGCTGAGGGTACACAGCAGAAAGCAGGATGATGTCACCGTCAGCATCGCCCTGGCAGCATGGCCTTCGCTTTGCCCCAGCTTTCCCAGATGGCCCTGGCATCTTCAGGCCTCCATTGAGATTCGGGCACGGGTCCAGGGCCAGGGTGGCATCTCCCTCCAGTGCAGCAGGGCCCTGGCAGCCCAGGCCAGGCAGGGGGCCAGCAGCATCCACATTTGCTGGGAGAGGGCAAGAAAAGGGGGTTATGGGGCTCACAAAGTGGGACCAGGTAGGTCCCGGGGAGAGGGTCGCATCCCTGGGGACACACAGAGGGGAGACAGGACTAGAGCAGAGCTCCTCCTGCTTACAACAGATGGGTTTTTTCCCCCCTAAAAAGCAATAGGGAAAGGCAGAAACTTGCACTTGCACTTTGAGCCCTCTCACAAAACCCTGCCGGAGGCAGAGCAGCCCGGCCCTTGGCAGCTCGCCCCCCCGACCGCCTCCCGCTTAAAAATAGACTTGTTTACACGCTTTGAACACAGGCGCGTGCCGCCAGCCCCAAGCCTTCTGCGACTTTCCACACATCCAGTGCCGCCGTGGTGGGCTTGCTGCGGTGCAGCCCAGGGGGACGGGAGGGACAGGGACCAGGGCACGTGGCAGGGCAGTAGCCGAGGGGTGCCTCTGACGCTCTCCATCATGGCTGGACCTCTCTTGCCACTGGATTTCTCCCTCCTCTTTTGTTCTTGGTATTTTTCCCAGGCGTGTGCGTCATGGGCTGTCACAGCCGCACTCAGTTTAGCGGAAAGGCCCCAGGTAATGTCCCCCTGGTCTGAGTCACCCGGCCGGCACCACCGGCAGAGTGCGGGCAAGCCGAGGCATGAGGACTGGCTGCCCCTGGCCCCGCTACCCCCAGCCCCGCTGCCCCCGGAGGGTGCCCTCCCAGGCAGTGGGGCGGTGGCGGATGCCAGCATACCCTGGAGCAGCCCCTCATTGGAGTCCTGGGGAACCATACCCCCTGCCCAGGGATGGGGAGGGGTGAAGCCAGGCGAGACCGTTTCCAAGCAGAGTGGCCAGGGTTGAGTCAGTGCCAGGGCAGGGGTCCCCAGGGGAGGAAATGGCCATCTGGCCCCTGGCTGACACCCCAACAAGATGGGCCATCATGGGGCACCATGGCCTCACCCCCCTGGAAACATCCCACCAGGAAAGACTCAGCCCCATCCCTTGCTCCCCAGCCCTATTTTTGGTGACCCTGTGTGGTGCTCCGGTGTCCTGCCAACAGGGCTGGCCCCGACACCGTCAGGGTCTTTGGGGCGCATGTTGGAGGGTGCCAGGTATTCCAAACGGCAATGCCATGCTGGGCAGTCAACGGGACCCCCATTTGCAGCCCTGCGGGGAGAGGCTCCCTCTGGAGCTGTTC
This sequence comes from Gavia stellata, assembly GCF_030936135.1. NCBI lineage: Eukaryota > Metazoa > Chordata > Aves > Gaviiformes > Gaviidae > Gavia > Gavia stellata. The sequence goes on along the minus strand of NC_082597.1, from coordinate 56,186,167 downwards.
CCAGATGTCCACTGCCATCCCCGCAGCCCCTGCTCCATCCATGGTCCTCCAGCTACTCGGGGAGATGGATAGGCAATTTGCTGGTGCTCTGTACATGTCTGCCATGGAGAGGGGACAGTGCCAGCGGGTGCTTTAAGCAAGCAAAGGCATGGGGAGACCCGGCAAAGGAAGGGACAGTTCAGTGGGGTCATGCTGGGAGCCAGGTGCAGGTGTGGGTTCTCAGGGGACACAGGACACCATCACTCAGAGGCGGCTCAGCTGCCCTGAAATGCTCCGGGGTGCCCATGACGAGGCGGAGGAGCCAGTCTCGACAAGGACATGCCTCAGGGGAGCCGGCGGCAAGCAATCCCATCTGCCCCAGGAGCCTTGGAATACTGTGATGGGGAGAGCAGGAGGTGCCCTACCTTCAGCCTCCTCATCCGCTGCCTTCCTCTTCCTCCTCTGCTTGCCCACCTTGCAGGCCAGGAAGCCCCAGAGGGCAGCCAGAGCCAGGATGAGCCCCACCACTGCCGGGACTCCGAAGATCAGGAGGGTGCTGGGCAGGTCCACCGAGGGGAGGGTGGGTGCCAGACCGGAGGTGGGCGCCGCACGGGCGGGCTCTGTTGTGGGGCGAGATGCCGGCAGCGTCAGGAGGGGGAGAGCTGGGGCGAGGGAAGGAGGGCAGCAGCGTTACCCACCCATCTGTCCAGCCTTGGGACTGCAGTGGTGGGGAAGGAGAGTGGCTCTTCACCGCTACCCACCCACCACCCGCAATGAACCGTCCCCCCGCCTGGTGGGACCCTCATCCCACCCACTGCTGTTCCTGGCTGGTGGGCTCTTCTCATGGTCACCCTGGGGCAGGCTGTGATCCCCACGTGGGGCTGGATCATCCCTCTTCTCCCCACACTGCGTTCCCCTTGCTGGAACTGGCTGCCCTCTTCCTCCCTCCTCCTCCTCCAGGTGAAGACAGTGCTCCTTACCCCATCGCCACCTCCATTGCCACCCACAGAAGGTCCCTTCCACCTGCCCACCCCCAGGGTGCCCCCAGCCCCCTTGGCTCGCCACCGTCCAGCCCCGGGGTGCTCAGTCCCTGGCTGCCCTCGTCCTCTTACTTGTGTTGTCCTTGAACAAGTCGGAGCACTTCACGCAGGACCTGGTCAGGAGGTCGAAGCACTGGGAGGAGAGGCAGGAGGGAGCGGCGACAGCTTTTCCTGACGAGGACATGGCGGAGTGGGAGTGAGAGCCCGGCTCCCACATGGCGCAGCGGTGAAGAGGCCACCGGGTGTGAAATCGCAGCGCCCCAGGACCCGTGGCAGAGGGAGATACAGTCTGTCAAGCTGCGTCGTCTCCCCTGGGGCTTGTGATCACTGTGCTTGCCCTGGGGCGGATCTTCACTGGGGAGGAGGAGAGTGAACACCCAAGCCCTAACCCTGTCTGCCCATGCAACAGGCCCTCAAACTACCCCTCTCCTCAAAAATACGCTTCTGAAATCCCCGCAGCCCCTGGCGTGCCCCAGTCACGCAGCACCCTGTGCCCAGCGGCACGGTGCCCCAGCCCGATGGTGTCACCTCCTCGGCCCTCACCCTTCCCCAGCCCACCCGTACATTGCCTCCAGCCCAGGCATGTCCCCCAGCCCGCACGCTCCCTTGCAGGTTGGTGAAAAGCCCCCTCAGCATCCTCCAGTGCCTACAGGAGGCTTTTCTGTGCCCAGATCTTTAGAAGACCCCCATCCCAGGGCCACAGATCCAGCTTGGATGGAAAATGCAGAGAAGGACTGGAGGAGAAAAGAGTGCAAGGGCACTGATGTTTCCCCTTTTAAAAGCTTCCACTGCCCCCAGGACAGTCTGTTAGTGATTGCTGTGAGGGCAGGCCAACTGGTGTGTGTTCTCCATCCCTACTAATGATGGTGCTCTCCATCACCTTGCTCTCTCCATCCCAGACCTAGACCTGTGGCAAGGATCCTCCCAGCCCCTTGTTGGCACCATGTCTCATTCTCCAGGGTTCAGATCTGGCTCTGCTCAGTAAATGCCCAGGGCATGGGCAAAGCAGGTCACACCAAGCAAGTCTGATCCCCATACCCTTGGAAGGGACTAAATAAACCCTTAATGGTTTCAGGTGTTCCTGATCAGGAGCAGGATAAACATCCTACCACCGGTACCCACACGTCAAAGCCCAATGCTTGAGATCTGAAGTGGGTAAGTGACAGATTTCAGTGCTGTAGGTGGCTTTTCTCCATCCTTACCAAACAAAACTCACAACCCCTTTTTCTTCACCCCATAGGAAAGAAAGGGACCAGCCACAGCTGCTGGTTTGCTCTCAGGTGAAGGAAGCAGCGTAGGAGGCCTGCCCTGTCCAGGAGAGCCCTAATAGGGCTTTACTGCCAGAGTCCCATCCTTGCAGCAGGTATGGCTTCTGGGCTCTTTCTAGTGAGGTCTCTGCCTCTTGCTGTGCTGGACTGAGGCTAGGAGGGAAGGGGTAGAAAAGCCAAAGGATGCTCTGGCTTGACGTGACAGAGAACCAGGTGTCCCCACTAGGCAACCGAGCTCCTCTGAGACAGGCCAGAGGACTTGGTCCCTGGATGTACCTGCCCCTCTCCAGTGGCTTTTGGGCAAGCTGAGCCCACAGCCTCTGCACCCCACCCTCTGAAGCCCTGGGTAGGATGCAGGCACCAGCTCCTTGCTCTGGGTCGCAGCCCAAGCACAGCTCTCCAGTACCCCATGCCCCACTGGGCAGGAGCTGCCCTATGGTGGGGCCCTCCTGACACCCCAGCTGCGTCTTCCTCCCTGCCAGCAGCATCCCCAGAGGGTGGCTTGCACCAGGGCAATGCTGAAGCGGCCCCAGCTCTGTCTCAGCCCTCCCCGCTGGGTACCGTGGGGCTCCGGGCAAGTGAAAGTCCCGACCAAAACTGGTTGCTGCCTGCCGGTTCCACGCCTGCCGTGATTTCACTTCCCTTTCCAGCCAGCATCCCCAGCCGCTCACTCCCTTGCCCCTCACACACGTGCACATGTGCACGCGTGCCTGGCTGCTGGGGAGCACCCTGCCTGGCTGCGCTGTGCCGATGGGGATGGCCGTGCCAAGCCCGGGGGGCTGCAGGCTTCTAGAAGGAGCTGTGAGAGCCCGGCCGCCATTCCTGCGCCTGTGATTCAGTTATTCCCCCTCTGTCTTAGTCAAAGTAAAACTCCCAGAGTGAGCAGGGGCACGCCAAGCACTTCCCTCTCTCAGCGCGGCCCAAAGCCACGACCGGCACGGCCAGCTCAACACCCTCCGCCTCGATGCTTGTGCTGAACAGGCTGTGCTAGCCCCTGAACAGGTACCTGCCGGGGGAGGACATCTCTCCGTATCCCACCTCACCTGCTCCCTGCCTCTCATGCACCCCTGGCAAGGAATGAGGCTGTGGTGCAAGCATGGGAGCAGGAGGGGCATACGTCCAGCCGCAGGGTGCACCAGGAGCATCTCCAAGGGGTGAGAAAGCCACAGCAGGGAGGGCTGAGCGTTCAGCAGAAAAGCTCAGGCTCACTCCAGGCCACATCTGAGGTCCACAGCGGAGAGCCCGCAGGAGGAGAGGGCACCTGGAGCGCTCACTGTCCCTGGCAGGCAGCTCGCAGAAGGATAAGGGCAGGGACTAGGGAGCAGAGACCATCTTGCCTTGTAGTCTGGTGGGCCTGGTGCCATGCACGGAGGCAGAGGACTCCCACAAAACAGCCAGTGCTCTGTCAGGACACCTGCCCCTGAAACAGCTCTGCTCCAAAGGCTTTGCTGTTCCTCTTGCCCTGGGGTGTTTCCACCTGCTGGTCTCCTTTTCCCAAAGGGGGATGCTTGTCCGTCATCCCCCTCTCACCCTCCTCCCTGAAATCCCCCCGCTGTGCTTCTCCCGCTTCAGTCGTCTCTTGGTGACCCTCAGCCCTTATTCCCATGGGTCCCACTGTAGCAGTTGCCCTGCCCCTCTCCCCCCACTTCTTGGCTTAATGCAGGGGTGGGGAAATGGGTCCTGGCATCTGCTGTACCACGCTTACAGATCAACTCTGTGACCCCTCCAGCCAGATATATGCACCAGGGAAAGCCCAAAGCGAGGTAGCTACATGTTGCTTTTGACACAGAGGGTGAGGTTTACAATAGAGCTCAGGACCCGATGATTCATTCCTGTTTTGGTACCTGGAGTGAAAACCTGAAGCTGCAAATGCATGGTGGGGAGACCGGGGACAGCAGCCGTGATGTCCTCCTGCAGATAAAGTGCTCCCAGGTCCTGTTGCGTGGAAGGATGTTGCAGCCTCATCACTGCGATTGATCCTACCCTATTCCCTCCCATTTTCTAATCCCTCTATCCCCCTCTACAGCTCTTTAACGCTCCCTTCCTGGCCCACCTGCTTCCTCCTGGGCTAAGAAAACAATGTTTGAATTCATACATGATAACGCTTTCTCATGGAGAAAATCACCACTGACTTCCCCAGCGGCACTTGCACATGGGCCTGCTCACCAGCACGGCCCAGGCTACCCAGCTGGCTCCGGGCATCAGCTGTCCCCCTCTTCATCTCCCCCATCTTTGCCTCCCCTGCCCTTCATAATGGCTGTTGATGGGTTTTGGAGCAGCAAAAGTTAAAGCTTCGTGAGTAGTTTGAACTGCTTGCATCTAAGAACTGAATACAGTTGATAATAGCACAAATGCATAACTAAAGAGCAGAAAAAATGACTCACATCTACCTAAGTGCTTTTATTAAACAAATAAACCAGCAAAGATATCAAACGAGGTATTTAAAAATTATGTCTTAATCCTGCAGTTGGAGAGCTGGATTTCCAGCGCCATTTGCTCTAACCCCACACTAGGAGGGCTGACTTTGGCTGAGGTCAGCTGCTGGGATCCCCATGGTGGACGGGGCAGCACTGGTGACCCGGGAGCGGGGAGGGATGGCGGTGTTCTGTGAGTGGTTGTGCACACATGAGTGACTGGACTCATGTGAGCAGTTCCTCTGGTGTCAGGGTTGGGTGAAGTGACTCACAAACGCGCTTGCAGAACCGCCCATAGCAGAAAATATCCACTGAAAGTTCACCTTGTGCTTGTGCGCACCGGAAACCCAAAGGCTTGTCAATCAGAGAAGCCACGAGGTGTTTATCGAGCAGACCCAGTTACCTCGGGACAAACCTCTGACAGGATGCACCCAGCACCCTGGGAATGCCTCGGCACAGCCCAACATCTGCCCTGTATCCAGATGGTGCCGCTGGAAGGCTTTGGCTGGAGCCAGCCCCAAAGCACATTTGGCACTTCAACCCTGCACCCCTTCCCAGCGCCCCTGTGCTGGCTGGTGGGAAGCACCCCGCCCTGAAAGATCCCACTATGGCTCTCAGGAGCCGTTTTTTGAGGGCTTCATCACAAACCTCCTCCACAGGATCCACCAGGATGCCCTAGCATGGCCCAGCCCCTCCTTTGCACTGCCTTCTCAAAGCCAGCCGGGCTTAGTGACAAAATCTGGGAAGATTTTAGGAACAGGGTGAGAAACCAAAAGCTTCAAGAGATTCACCAACACCCTAAACCCCAGACTCCTCTGTAGGTGCTCTGCTTCTTACCAAGGGTTTTGTGGCACTGTCCGTCACCTGCACAGTCACCTGCACAGTCACCTGCACAGGGAGTTCAGTGTGGGGCAGTGCCCCAGTGGCATCGGCTCTGCTGAAAATTGTCTCCCTTCTCCTTGTTTACATGCTCCTAGAGCTATGCTTGTCCATGAGCGTAAGGAAAAACAAGCAGGTGTCCTTGACTCCCTCTGCAATGGGACTTGGACCCCTCCAGGGGTGGTGCTGAGCACCCAAATTAGGCTTCTACAGTGGGCTGCCCTTTGAAGATGCGTCTAGGGTTACAGAGCAGTGGGTTGGCACTGCCTGGGCTCAAGCTCCTTCTGCCCATTCCCCCTCCCTGCCCCAGAGAGCTCAGGAGGGACAGAGCAGCATGGGGGACAAGGGGGAAATCTCCCCTCCCCAATCCTGCCTTGGGGGAGCTGAGCCCTTGACCTCCCCTCCCAGGAGCAGGCAGTGGGGGGAGCGAGGATTGTTTCCAGCTGGTGTACTGGCTGCTCTTGCCATTCTGCAGAGCGCGGTGGGACCCTCCTAGCAAGGTTTGGGTCCCCGGACGCTGCCCGGGCTCTCACAAGTGCCCTCACATCATGAGTAACACACTGTTATCGGAGCCCGGCTCTTCTGCCTGGATGTCCCTGCAAACAAATGGTGAGCAAATCCCCCTGCCCGCTCTGCCTGCAGCAGGCATACTGCCCCCATCTCCATCCAGAAGATGGGTGGGAGCTCGCACCATCTTCCTTGGGTGAGTGGGAGGAGGCCAAGTGCCGCCCCCAGCTTCGCCTGCGGCCAGTTTGGGAGTGTTCATGTGCCCTAGGCAGGGCTGGGCCGCACCTCCAACACCAAAACAGAAACCAATGGCTGAGGACGATGTGCTGCCACAATACAAACCTCCAAGCAGGTGGGTTCAGCCAGTTCAGGCATGCGTACGCTGGGGCTGAAACCACCCTGGCACACCACACCGAGCGCAGAAACCTCCCCGCCACTTGCAGCAGGGAGCTTCACCGCTGTGCTCGCAGGGCACGGAGGTCTCCAGCAGACAACTCCAGAGCCAAAAGTCAAAGCCCACTGAAGGCGAGGGGCTGTCTCCCTTTGAGTCCCCCCCTTTGCTCCAGCAGCAAGGGACAGGAAACTGATTGGGTCAGCCTGGAAGTCAAAACTAAACTAAGCAGCCCCAACTGCATTTTGCATAGCTTTGTTATAATGAACTGCTTGCAGGAGAGCTGCAGCTCTGGCTCACGCATGGGAATGGTTTGGTGAATACATTTGAACAAGAAGGCAACCTGAGAAAACAGGAAGGTGCTTGCAAGCGATTCCAACACAGAAGAAATTATGTTTGTCCTGATTGCACTCATTTGTTGCAAATTACTGTGCTGCCTGGCATCCAACCACCCTTCTTCCCTGTACACAAATAACACCTCACCGCCCCCCACGACTGCAGCCCAGCCCCAGCACAGCTGCTCCGCAGTCACGCTTCTCAGCACTGGCTACAGGAGCCATCCTAATGGAGATGCTAAAAACCAGCAGCATGCCTGGATAACTTAAAGCACAGCTCAAACAGGGAACAGAATGCACCAACCCCCCCCCCCCCAAAACTCCTGTGGCACCTGCAGATTGCAGCAGTCTAAGCAGGAGTAAGGGTACAAGAGCCTGCGTGGTTTCCAGTACTAACCACTGCTCCAGAAACGAGTCCCTGAGCTAGCCTTTGTGGCTGCCCTGCAGCCTCCCACCACCCCGGGCCCGGGCAGTAGTGGTAGGTGCAAGGCCAGCCTCCCTCACCCCTGCCGCTGGGGAGCTCTGACTTTTCTGTTTGTCACTACCGGACAATGCCCCTCAAGTGGCTGAGCCAAGGGAGTACAGGGATTTTGACTGTAGGCTGCTTGGCTGGTCAAATGCCAAACTCAAGCTGGTTTCAGCCCCAGAGCATTGAGAAGGACTGCAGTGCTACAGGAGGAACAAGTGGCACGTGTCTGGACATGAGCACAGCCCCAATCCAGGATGAGAAGCAAGGAAGCGCATTTCCGCTGAGCCGAAGCAGGCCCTGCGGCCGGCTGGCTGCCTCCAGCAGCGAGCTCATCACTGCCGTGCTGTCAGCTGCGAGGCTCCAGCTGACAGTCTCCCCTCTCCTCCCTCTCCAGCCGAAGCACCTCTGTGCCGACAGCGTTTCGTTCGTCTGCAGTGGCATTGCCACGCTTGCCAGTACGTCCACACCATTCTCCTGCTTCTCATGGACCTTTGGGTACCAGCCTGGTGTAAAAAGGCCAGCTTAAATGCAGAGTAACATTATGAATTTCAATGGCTGTGTTAAGGATGTGATGTAGGAGAGTGCTGACAGGAGGATTTGGCCAGTGACCCTCCTTTCCTGGATGGCATCTGGGCACAATGCCTCAGTCATCCTGCCAAAGCCCAGAGAAGCAAAAGGGGAGCGGTGCATTGGGTGGGGAAGGAGAGGAAGGGAAGGGTGATGGGTTGCTGCGGATGCAGAGCTGGGGAGGTGGAGAGGGACTGCTAGCAGACCTGTGCCATGCTCACCCCCTGGCCTCCAAAGGACCTGTAGGCAAAGTCCATCAATTTCCTTTCAAAGGGAGGGTCCTCCACACAGCTCGCAGCGGCTTCCCCTGTAACAGTCCCACTGACTTCTGAGGCTTTGGGGCTTTAAAGGCTCTGGCTGGAAGAAGGATGAGTTGCTGGGGAAGGGAGATGCTGGGGGGGTGAATATTACTGCTGAGGCAGATGCACATAATCCCCCTTCCCAGACCCCTTTCCCCATTTCCCATCTCAGCGAGAGCACCCGTAGGGGAGGTCCTGCCCTCTGCCACAGTCCAGCGGGGAGGCTGCCTGTCTGCCCTCAGGTAACATCTCCTGGCCAGCACAGCTCCCTGGCTCGAACTTGCCCCCCTTCACACTGCACCCACAGCGCTTCGGAGGATGCAGGCTGGCTTCCAAGGGACCGTGTGGCAACATAGCATCTCCCATCACCCAACCTAAAAACGCACATTAGAGGCTGAGGGCAGATACAGCTTTATACCCCCTAATAATCTTGTCTCTAAGCTAGATAACTAGGACCGTAAATCCCTGGTGATAATCACAGACACCATGCCTGCAAGCTCTCCCCCAGACCATTCATTTGGCTTGATGATGCTTTAAAGAGACATCTAATGAGGATAATCTGATTCAAATCCCCTCTGCTTTTGGGCAGCAGAGTCAGTCCCCCTCAAACTCCTTCTTCCTCCATGACTGTCTTTATTTCCCCTTCTCATATGAATCACTCTGGGGTTTCCTTCGCTTTTTGCATTACTGTTTTGATTCTTTGATATGACCACTGCAATCAAGATTCACTCCCTTTAGAACCTAATTAGCATGAAATCAGACTTGCTTTTTACTCATAGCCTCGTAATAGGATGCTGGCCTATACTTCAGCTCTCACTTTGGGTACAGGGAACATTACAGCCTGCTTAAAAAATTCCCTCTTTACCTGATTCAATCAGAACCACTTACGGGAGATCCGCACACATTTCAAGCTTGGCAAGAGAGTCAAGCTTTGGGAAAGGGGGGAAGGTCTCAATCACACTCGGCTTTCAGTGCAGAGCAGATGGCAAGCATACCAACTATATAATTTATAGGACACCATCACTACGTATTAGTCCCATGCAGTGGCTGAGCTCAGCCAAACCACAGCTCATGCAAACCCAGAGGGGACTCACGCAGGTGATGCTCCATGTGCAACCTGGGCAAGAGGGAAGAACCAGGTCCTGGATAAAGCACACGCTTCACGTTTCATGTCCTTCGTAACACAGAGCAGATGACGTGGTGCAGCAGCTCTTGCCCCGAAGGGGTTTTCTCTTCCCTGCGGGCCGGGCAAACACTTCCCAGCCTGCAAACTTGTGCTTGAACTAGGTCAGTATTATGCAACATCTGCGCACAAGCAACTCCCCTTTCCTTCCCCAGGAGCAGCTCATGCAGCAGCACAATGGATGCCAGGGCAGCTCAAGGCCAGGTGCTGGGGTTTCTTTGCACTTCTTGTGGGCTGCTGTGCCACTCTGGCACAGCCTGGCATGCAGCTTGCTGGGAGTCACAAAGCCCGAGAGGGACATGCACCACTACCACAGCTCTATTTCCACAGTGCTTAAGTGTCCCTGCCCCTGCCTTCCACCCAGACACACACAATTGTAGATGCCAGGGAGGCGTGAAGGACCTGTAGGTGTGAACAGGAGGGAGAATTTCTCAGGATGGCCAAGTCGGGTTATAACAAAGGAGCAGCAGGATGAAAAGGATCAAAAGGGAAGACCAGGTAGTAAAACCACTCACCGCAAAGCAAGGTGAAGGCAGCCCCAACTCTAAGGTAGGAGAGCTGTCAGCCTTCTGCAGGGCTAAAAAGGAGCCCTGGAGACAAGTGTGCAAGACCAAGCCTTTACAGGTGCCCAGTGTGCAGGCACAGAGCGACATTGCTCTATCCCAGGGCTTCCTCAGCTCTAATGCCTTTGATCCTCTGCTGCTCAGTGTAACAGCACAAGGCACCAAGTCACCCCTCAGTCCCATGGGGGAATGAGGATTAATTAATTGATGCTGGCACATTGCTTTGAAGAGAGGTGCTCCACTGCAGCACAAGCCACAGGTTGTTACGTACTGAGCTGAGTCAAACGCAGCCCTGGCTTTACATCTGTCATCTCTGGAAGAGCAAGAAAAGGAAACACAGCAGTGAGGGGGGGGGAAGAATGCTCACACTGGGGTGATGCCAACACTGCTGTCAAACCTAGGACAGCGGCCAGCACAATGTTCAGTAGAGCTTTGAGCTGACCAGTGCAGACAGCAATAGTGCTTCAAGGATGGCAGACCCTCAGCAAACACCTGAGGTGTTTCACCAACCTGAGTCCTGCGATGACATAGCCAGCAGGGCGGGAACAAGGCAGGCCCAGCTGCAGCATGGCACTGTCACCCTGTCACCACAGGGTGGGCATACAATGGGACCGGAAAGCTTCCACGGGAAGACAGGAAAGGAAAATACTCCATACTGCCAAAAAACAGGTGAAGCCTCCTTAGCATGTTTAAGGCTAGCTGGGCTTTTTAGGTCTTTCCAAGTGCTCGCCAGTGTGCCTCTGCCTCTCTCCTGCATGCAGACCACTCTAGAGCACAGGTGCTTCAGCTGGCCCTGGAACAGCTTGTTGTAGTGCAGAGAGGGTGGCAGGACCCAAAGGACAGAGCAGCCTTTGTGCACTGGGGCCAGGTTTCCCAAGGGGAAGTGGCTTTTTTCTTTGTTTTTGTCCTCACCCCACCTCGGTACTCCTTCCCGTGACGCAGAGAGCCCCCGGGGCTCTCGTGCCCAGCCGGCAGCTGCACCTGGGCCTGCAGCGGGGAGACAGCCTGCACATATGTAAAACACAGGCTCTCTTTCACACACCGCTGACTTCCCTCGGCAAAGAAGGCAGCAGGGCGGGGGGACGGGCGCAGTGCCTTTCCTGCCTCCCCACAGAACACCCCACAGAACACAGCGAGCTTGAGGGATGTCAGCATCACAGCACATGTCAGCTCCCGCACAAGGAGCCCGTGGCAAGGAAACTGTGGCCCAGCACGGGCCAGGAGCCCACGCTACTCAGCTGCCGAGGAGTCTGAGCAAGTTGCATCACTCCCGAGTCCCCTGTGTCCAACCTCTCTTGTGCACCAGTTCTTCACATCCAAGGCAGCCCCTCCTGCACAGAACCAACCAAGGGGATGCCATCCTGCCTAGCATTGCCACGCGGTATTAATATTTAACAGTGAGGAAGAGATCCAGAGACTTTGCTTTCTCCCACCGGCCAATTCAAGGATAATCAAACTGTGAGGGGAATTTCAGCGTTTCAGAGGGTGGTTTTGTTCCAGTTCACAACAAAACCCAACCGTGCTGCAATGCCTTATGAGAAGGATTGCAGCCCAGTTTTAAGCAGCCTCCCTGCCTGCCTGCAGCAGAGTCAGGCAGGTAAGCAGCACAAAATGCAGCTGATTGTGGGAAGTGCCAGCAGGCAGGTCCCACCAAAACCTCCTCCCCCAGAATGTAGGTAAAAATCAAACTCTGCTAATTAGGAAAAAATGGCTTCTTCTGAATGTTTCCACCCAATTCCAGATTTGTGGCCCCAAAGCAACATCAATTCACCCTCATCACACCCCTCCAGCGGAGGCAGCTCCTGCTGTAGAGGCAGAGCAAGCGAGGCACAGTGAATTTTAATACACGTGCCCAGAGTCATGCAAGAAATCAGCCACAGAGGCAAAACAAGCCCAGCATTTCTGGCTCCCAGATCTGGGCTGTGCCAGCTATTGCTTTCTCTTGCATATAAATCACTTTTCCCCACCAGTGAAGGACAGCTGGTCACTGAATGGAAAGTGGCAGTTGTTCAGCAGCCCACAGCAATACTGCACACCAGCTTAGGGTGGGAAGTGGAGAACACTCTGTGCAGAGGCGACTGACTGCCAGGGGACCTGGGCCAGCTGAATGGAGCAGCTAGAGTTCGGCCAGAGCAAAGCCCAGTGCTCCTGCAAAATCAAGACAAATTAAAAACCCCACAGAAGAAAGAGAGTCTCCCTTGCTTTTGCCAGCAGAGCAGGTACCTCTGCCATGGCTCTGCAGGTCAGCTCCAGGCAGACCTGAAGAGCCTGAGCAGAGGAATCCCTTCTTGTCCACCGCTGCTGTCAACAGTGGTCATGATGAAAGCTACCAAGCAGCTCTTAACAGTGTGACCACAGCTGCTGAGCACCACGGCTGACCTAACCTAGCCAGCCCCTTCAAACTACAGGTCTTGGCAAGCAGAGATGTTCAGTTTTAACCAGTCCGCAAAGCAAATATTAGAGGTGGCCTTGAATCTAAAGCTCCACCACCAGTTTCAAGGTTTGGAGGGACAGGTAAATCCCCAGGGCTGGATTTATCTCTGACCTTTGTTCCAGAACAGAAAGCTCTTTTACTATAGGACCTGTACCAGTACACAGAGTATCTCTCCTGTTAGTACAGACCAAGCAGATCATGTCTTACCACACTTAAAAGTTGGTCTGATTTAACTGCTGGTGTGGCAAAGCCAGAAAAAAACCCCCAAACCCACAACCCAAAAACCAGAAAGACTTCCCTTGGAAAACCTGGGCTAAGAGAGAGCTATAATCCCAACAGGTAATGCTAACCAAGCTGATACGTGCTAAAGTCTCCCACAGAGTGCCTCCATGAGCAGCTCGGCTAACAGGCTGAGGATACAAAATCTTCTTCAAGTGTCTGGACTGAAGGCAAAATCCTGTGGGTCAAACTGCCGTAGCAGAAGAGACCCTATTACAGCCTCATTCAGTTCCACCTGAAAAAAAAGCACTGCATGACCAAAGCTTACACCAGGGCAACTGGCACAAGGTCTTCTCTATTAATTACACTGCTTTTACACTAATTTTGCTGACACAGCTGACAAACAAAAACACATTGACAAACTGAAACAGTCAAACCAGCAACACTAGTGGGTACTTTTGCCATAGAGAGGGGGATTTGTCTTTGTAAATCTCCACAGGGATAGGGAACTGAGGCAACAGAGAAAGGAAGAGAAAGCAAGTAACTCCAAAATATTTCTGTTAGTTTAGATTTCAGCCAGCTTGGCAAGCTCTTTCGTGATGTTTATACACAACAGAACCTGAGTCACTAGCCTTAATTCAGCTTCAGGCTTCCCATGCCTCTGATCCCAGTCCAAGTACTACTTTCACAAGACCTTTATCAAACATTAGCCCTGGCTACTCCATCCAGATGAAAGATATCCTCAGCTGCCTTGTCTTCTCTGGTAGGGGCAGTGTTATGGCCTGTCTAAACTAATAGCTGACAGTTCCTAGAGGTATTTACATAGTTGAAGCTGTAGCTTTAGATGCGTCCCAACTACTTTCGGTTGTAAAACATGATGGACCTGAGACACAGTGTCATATTCTTAGATACGCTCCACTTCCCCTGCCAGTTCTAGTAAAGACTTTTTCCTAAGAGTAAGAAAAATATTTGCCCCAAGGTGAAGTAAGATGCTGCTCTTAAGGAACTAGATTTTATTTTGTACCAGCTGGGATTCAGCCACCTGTAGGAAGTACAAACAGCATCTTCTTTGAAAGTAGTAGAAGAAATACTGCATCTGAAACATAGCAGTGGAAAAAAACCCTATGTTTGAAGGTGCAGAAATGGACAGTAGCACGTGTGGGTTGCTACAAAGCATTCTGGGTGAACCAAAGGAAGTTTCATTTTCACCAGTTAAGAAAGCACAGCGAAATTACTCTTGAGGCCGAAGGGATTTTGCCCAAGTCCAATAGTTATTAGAGGCAACTGGAGAGCGCCAGGGGAGACAGAAGAGTCTCCTTACTGTGCAGCAGTTGCTGAGGTCACAAAAGACTGGCTCATTTCATGCCGCAGCCCTTCCTTCCCTCCCCCAGACTGCACCTGCACATCGAGAGCAAATCGAAACCAGTCTATTCTAAACCATGGTCTCATTTATTTTGAGGCACCCAAAGCGAGAGCGAGGCTGAGACAGCACAACCAACAGAGAAACTTGTTTCTCAGCTTGATTGCCCCTCTCTGGTGGCAAAGTCCTGGCTAGTACCTTCAGGATCACAAAGCTAGCTGAAAGTAGGGCATGCCCATTAAGCTTCCAATCCTTCTTACACAGCCACAAGAGTTTGCACACGTCTTTCTCCTTTGGGTTTTAGCCAGAGCCTAGCCATTTTGGGCACCATAACACAGCTGAATGGTTTAGCTCCTTTTGTTCCAGCTGACAAACAACCTAGCCCTCCCCCAACAGCAACAATACAACTGGAGCTAGGATTTGTGTGTCCTCTGAGCAAGGATACAGGCTTTGCGCCTTGCTGAGCTGTCTTTGCAAGGACTGCCAACACTCACAGCTGATTAAGCCTGCAGTGCTTGCTTTCTGCTTTTTCCTCCTCAGACAGATGTCAGAAACAAACTAGGCAAAATAGCACACGCAGCTAGAGCTCTGCACCTAGGAACATTAAAGCAGACTATTAGGGATTAAATAAAGAGGGGAGCTTAACACATTCTCTCTAGGCTTCATTTCTACCTGGCATGCAATTCTGGGTAAGAAACATTCCAGCATATCAAAAAACACTGTATTCTGGAAGGTGGCTCAACTCTGTATGCAGGAAGGATCGTATTTGGAGAGCTTTTGCTACCACCACATGGCTGAAACCATGACTGCAGCCCACCAACTAACTGGAAGTTCAACTGCCAGCAGGGACCAGCCTCGCTGCCAGGGCAAACTGGGGAAAGTGCTCATAGGTTTTAAAGCCCGTGCCACATACCTAAACAAAGAGCGTACAACTAATTATTAAATATTATACATTTTATTAACTTAGAACTCCAAAACGCACTACTGACTTGCAGTAAGAAAAAGGCATGAATTACCACTGATAAAAACCTGTTAGTTAAGGGATTATACACAGCATACGCCTAACTTGCAAGAGACAACATGTGTTTTCTGTATGTTGCTGTAGTCCAGTCTGCTGCATTTCCATCTCTGGTCAGCCCCAGAAGCTGGGTTGCTAGGGTCATCCTGGGCTTGATAGACTAGGGTTGCTTGTTATCCTGGGCTTGACAGATAGGGCCTTTTTCTTTAAAGATCTAAAAGAAAGCTAAAGTGCTAGATTATCTTCTTTAGTCCCTTCCTCCGCAATTAGGTATCAGGCATGGAAATACTAAGCCCTTCACTGGCCAGATGCTTACACAGCTGGACCGTTAACTGCCAATTGCAGTCTATCTAGAAGCTGCAGGACAGCCCTCCTTCCCCATTATTCTCTTGGTGGGGAGACAAAACCTGGCAGCGAGGTTTCACATTAGTCCAAGGTGCTATATTTCAACTGAAAGGAAGCAGGAGCCTGCTGCCTCTTCTCTAGTACTTTGGGGACACTGAAACTAAGATACTCAACCATGACATGCAGCATTTGGCATAGTGGCCTGTTCTTCTGATAGTCTCTCAGTAAACCACATAGCTCCTGGCCACTGGCAAACTAGGTGAAACTCAAACTTGATCATGAAACGTGATTCAGATGTAATAATGGATAGAAATCCCCAATTCAAACTGCCCTCCCCCCAGCACCTATACGTTATCCACTGAACACAAATCAAGCTTTTCTTGAGAGATTAGCAACTAGGAACAGCTCTGGATGAGTGGTCATGACAAGTCAGGCAAAAAAGCTTCCCAATGTGATTCCAACTGCAGCAGCTTGAATGCCTGAAGTGAAAAAACTGATGAATGTGGCTGAATTCTCACAATGAGAAAGCTAGTCATCAGCAGAGTTCCTCATTAGCGAGCCAAAGCACAAGGCAGAAACTCCTGGTATATGACCAGCACAGATCTGTAACATCCGGACAAGTCGCTGAGCAGTGGCAACTCGTATCCCTTCCAACTGGAAACAAAATGGAGAAACTATTTAATCAATAGAAAAGAAGAAAAGTGGTGCTAAGCTGTGATAAAAGAAAGAACCGGAGCAGGCATTAAGTATGGTTCAGAGCAGCTAGCTACAGAAAACTCCAAACAGCCCCATTTACTCCCCATATGTTAGGGAAGGTACAGCATTGTCAGCTGAAAACCTTGAAAGGCTTGCCAAAGGCACAGATATTACCTGCTGGTAGGGAAGCAGTTTCTGAGGGTGGAATGATGAGTACACGGAAAAGTGAAGTGTGCTATCGCTGAATGCCAAACTCTCCCTCCAGTTTTTCAGACCAAGCAGGTAATTGGAAAGAGTGGCATATCAGATGGCAAAACAGTCTGTGAAGCAACAAAGCCTGGCTAACAGGAAGCATTATGTGGGCAAGAGAGTCACATGGCAAATAACAGCTCGGGGTGCCCAGGAAGAGAAAAATGCCTCAAGGAACAAGTGTATCAAGACTTTCCATATCAGAGAAGTCTTTGTTAATTTAGACTTGGCTTCCTGAGGCTTTGAAGTAGCACAGGAAAGAGCAGGTAATCTAGAAGACTCATTTCAAGGACAGTCAAACTCCTGTACCTCTACTGTTCTTGTAGAAAGAGTCTGGTCTCTAACACTTACGCAAGACAGTAGCGTATGTACATATCTTTATTGCTAATGTAATGATGTTCTTAAGGATTGGAGAACAATGGAATTCACAAATCTCTTCAGACACCAAATAAGCACCTTACCTCCAGCTCACAGAACAGTACAGGACTGCAGTAGACTTCTCCCAGTTTCCAGATGGCATTCATCTCTACGCTGCAGTAATTCACCCTGCCAACTACAGAAAAAGTTTTCCTAAATTACAAGCCTCATAATCAAGATTCAGTGAAGAAAAGTACTGGGAAATTCCACATCCACAAAACAATCCAGAGCTAATTTTGAGAGCACCATAGAAGGCAAGGCAACAGTGAGCAGTACAAACAGAATGGTACAAGATTCGCAACGGAATTAGCACAGAAGTTGTTCATAATACTGACAGCAGGAATAGTATCGCCACATTACTGAGTACTGTAACATTAACTTTTTGGATAAAGGATCAGTATACTATCAGCAGGGGCAGACTCTTCTACTTATTAATCAGAAGCCCTCCTGGCTCATGTGGTATCACGTGGTGATGTCTCCAAGCTTTTCACTCCATCAGGAGTGCCACAGCACAAGACAATGCCAATACTCTTTTCCACCCCAGAATTAGGCCTCCTGACCCCCAAATTCCAGGGACACAGCACCTCTGTTCCAACACAGAGCAGTATAGGCTGGCCCCTCAGAGCTGAAGTAGGGAGGGTATGCAGGAAAGTGCCCTCTCTGCTTTTGGGGGGCGGGAGGTGGGGGGCAGGGAGACAGATTAAAGGCACAACAGAGCCAGACAGCACACAGCAGGGATACCAGTCTTGTATTAAAACTATACTTAATAGTTTAGTAGCTCATCCATTTAGATTCATTTTATTACCACAGTATCATATGCTCCTCACTGCTCATTAAGATTATCATTAAGACAGATCTGCAAGAGCAGATAGAACAGACTTCTACAGTGCCACAGGAAAAAAAATAAAACTCAGTAACATAAATCATATGCAGGAATTAGGGACAGAGAATAGAGGTCTGACTGGCAAAAACAAAAAGGAGAGAGCAAGCGAGCATGAGAGAAGAGAATCATGTTTTATCTAAGAAAACAATAAAAAAGGCAGATGAGTTCAGATATAATTTAAACAAAACTTTTGACAAAGCCACTGGTTTCCTTTGTTTTGTTTCAAGTTAAGTCACTGCCCTGTTTTAAGAAAAGTGACAGTGAGTTGTGCTGCTCAAAGAGGAGGAAGAGGGCAGATGCCATACATACCCCCAGTGACAAGAAAGCATACTTTCCCCAGGAAGAAGGTGGCATCCACATGAGCTAGGGAAGCTTCAACATTCTTCAAGCTGTCAGAAAAGCATAAACAAACCAGTTGGACAGCGAGGCAGAACCAGTGCAGCAAAAGGACAAAAGGAATAACTTTTAGAAGCACAATTAGAAAACCAATGATGTTAACATCTGCTGACCTGTGAGCTGGCAGTTATGCTCTACACTAAAAGCACGGCATCAGAGACCTCTGTAACACCCACAGCTGTTTAATAATCCGTAACATATCCTTTCTACCAAAGATTCAACACTTAGACTTAGTTTGAACGGTGTCCTCCATGATTTGCGGACACTAAGCATCCGAATTCATTAACATCCAATGAGACTTCAGCACTACTTTGGCTCTTTCAGAAGAGCTAGCCCACACATTTCTGCAGCACCATCTGTGCTGTAAGTATGTAGCTGGGCTTGTCATTTTTGGTAAATGAGAGCCCAGGATCATCAGTCGTAAGTTAAGTAAGTAATAAAATGCTGACTTCTGTGCCTTAGCAAATCTTTACTTATGGCCTGGGGACGCAAATATAATTTCTACAAAGTTGAGAGAAAAGGGATCAATCCCTGCAGACCTTTCTCTTTTGCC
Organism: Gavia stellata; assembly: GCF_030936135.1. Classification (NCBI taxonomy): domain Eukaryota; kingdom Metazoa; phylum Chordata; class Aves; order Gaviiformes; family Gaviidae; genus Gavia; species Gavia stellata. Next base: position 56,167,703 of record NC_082597.1, on the reverse strand, counting down.
TAGAGGTATCTGTAGTGCTGATCCCACTTGACCAGCAGTATCAGTGAACCAGGGACACAGATGCAGCAACTGGCTGGTTATTAGGTAGCACTGCCCAGCAGGCATCAGCCATCTGCATATTACAGAACTTAACAGCACCACCATCGTTTCCATCTAATTTTACAGAAAGCATCTTTCCAAAGCTCAGTTCATATCATCCCATCTCCAGATCCAGGAATAAATTCTGCCTTCTCTGCTGTGGCAACTTAGTGCACAACAGGCGTGTTATTGGACAGAGCGGTTCAGTCCTAATTTGTTGCTGGAGGCCAGAAAACCACTGTACGTATTACTGAGCTCTCCCACCACAGCAAGTCTTGGGTTTGAAATCCACTATTCAGCAGTTCTGACACAGTAAAAATGTAGATTTAGCCATCAATCCAAGAAAGAATATCAGTTTCCCCTCTCATATTTTTGCCCTTCTTTTACCTGTATTTGCTCTTGATGTCAATCATAAATGCAATCAGATCTATCCTGGGCCGAAGGTGATCCCTCTCTGAAGGTAAGGGGAGGGATGTAGCAAGGTGACTGAAAGATAATAAATTTGCCAGTTTAACCAAATAGCTTGGCAAGACAATATCCACTTAACCATAACCACATAACCATTGCAGTTCACCATGTATCAAGTTAACAGGAAGCCCACTAATTACTAAATACGTAGGCACTGAAGAGACACTGTGATTCTTTAAGTGGTATTCTCATATCTTTAGCCTACTCATAGTTGCTGACAGCCACAATGATACCTGCTAGACAAGGTTGTTTATAATGGGAAGCTTACTAGAGCATAGTAGGACTCACAGAAACGTTTTCTCAGCACTGATCTGTATGGCAGTCGTTTTATTTCATTGTTAAGAAGAGTCCTTTCTAATAAAGTGAACCCCAATGCTTTACTGGTGTATTTTGCTGCCAAGTTTCAATTAAAATGCATCAGTGCTTTCCTGTCACATTCCAGAGATACTGTTCATATGCTCACACAGGAGAGGCTACCTTCTCAGGTGTCCATGTTACAGAAAGGTGTGTTGTATTCGCAAAACTTTAAACCAGGAATTTATCACTAGCATAGCTTTATAGATGAAGTTATAACTCAGAAAGAGCTTCTATTATATCATTACCCCCCCTTTTTATCCCTTTCACTGGGTCAGGAGTTACTAGGTTAGTTTAGGTGTCCTACACAATACCACCACTGCTGATACAGCTGTTGGAAGAATTACAGGGTAGAGATTTTTTGTCTCTTCCCACTAAATAAAAAAAAGCTTCACTAGTGCATATCTGGGCCTTCCACAGGGAAGAATATTATCAGCACCATATTTTTGGAAGATCACTTGAAAGGTAGATTGGACAAACAAAACTCCCAGAATTTCAGTCTCTCTCACAATCCACTTCCTCTCTGGAAGCCAAGAGAGAACCACTGATTTTGGTCTCCTTGGGGAATATTACTTGTAGTAATTAAATCTTAAGGACTTAACTGTTTTCCCCAACAGCCACAGACCATGGTACACATTCCCTTCTATTAGTCATATGCAGTTTGTAGTTTTGTCTGCCAGTCTCCAAATAAAGGTGTTTTGTTTCCTATAAATAAGGAAGGTATGATTTAACAAAAACATTCTGAAACTAACACAAAATATGAGCTAAGTGTGCTTGAAAGACACATTGCAACACAAACAAGCTTATAAATTTAAAGGTGAAATTTAGGGAGAAGCTGTGGCAAGAGGAAAGTATCAGATCTCATTGTCTGGGGAAAAAAAACCAACCAACGAACCAAACCAAAAACCCTCCATGATTTGGAATTCTACTATATTGTGCTGGTTTTGGCTGGGATAAAGTTAATTTTCTTCACAGTAGCTAGTATAGGGCTGTGTTTTGGATTTGTACTAAAACCAGTATTGATACACAGGGATGTTTTAGTTACTGCTGAGCAGTGCTTACACAGAGTCAAGGCCTTTTCTGCTTCTCACACTGCCCCACCAGTGAGTAGGCTGGGGGTGCACAAGAAGTTGGGAGGGGACACAGTCGGGACAGCTGACCCCAACTGACCAAAGGGATATTCCATACCATATGATGTCATGCTCAGTATATAAACTAGGGGGAAAGCTGGCTGGGGGACCTCTGCTTGGGCTGGACATCGGTTGGAGGGTGGTGAGCAATTGTTTTCATTTGCATCACTTGCCTTTCTTCTTTGTTGTTGTTTTCATTACAACTTTTATTATAATTATTATTATTTTATTTCATTTCACTTATTAAACTGTTCTTATCTCAACCCATGAGCTTTCTTGCTTTTACTTTTCCTATTCTCTCCCCCATCCCACCGGGGCAGGAGGGGAGTGAGCGAGCGGCTGTGTGGTGCTTAGTTGCCAACTGGGCTTAAACCACGACATATATTTAAACCAACATCACTAGATGATGTCAGCAGCCTCCAGATATGCACTGCAGAAGCCTTTTTTTTTTTTTCTCCTAATGGCAAGAGACACAAAAACCCCAGCCCTGCAATTCTTCTCCCAACAGCTGTATTTGGCAGGTAGACTTGCCAGACAAGATACCGTATTTCTTTGTAATGTGTATAAGCCCAAAGCAACACAGCGGGGAAAAAAAACTGTCACAGACTTCTGGTTCCCCTAGTGATACTAGCGCAGGGACTTATCTTGCTCTGTAGTAGAGCCCAAGTTCCCATGCCTTTGAGTAGTTACCCAGCTGTAGTACCAGTAGCCATAACTGTAGTACCAGTTATGGCACTCCACAGGTCAGCAGAGGCTGCAGGATTTGCACAGAAAATTGGGTAATTAATTTACAATTAGTTAGCACAGACATTCAAGATGCCACGATCAGAGCAGTACAGTTGCTCTAACTGGCTAGTAGAACATTAGCTTGGGTTTGCCTTTACTGCCTAGCCTTGGATTGCAGCAGCAAAATAACACAAACACCTTCTGAAGAACTGACTAAACTCATTTGGTCTTGGCAACAGAGCTGTCAAGAACATTATATTGTAAAAAGTTAGTTAATCAAGCTTTTAAGACAGGACTTGTCAGACAGCTAAAGTTAAAATTCCAAATGCATCTTAATAGCTTGAGGAGGAAAAGCACACGCATGCATGCAAAGCAGAAAACGGCTATTAAGAGCACCAAAAGTAATGGACATCTTTCAGGAAAACTTGTTTGCTTTCGAGTAGTTGCAAGCATTGTACTTGCCCAGTTTGTCCCAGGCTGTTTAATCCCTGTATATGCCTGTGCTCCTCTCATACCCTCGCAATTTATTAATCAAACATCTGTACAACATCCAAAGCATGTGCATAGTGAACGCGATGAATGTGAGAATTATTTCCACCCCCATTTCTAGCCATGCCCAAACCGCTTGCCCTGAAGCCAGAGCGGTTTGCCTTCTGCAGATGCCAGCCACACCTGTGCAGCAGTGAACTCTAGCGTTCAGAAGAGCAAGTTCTTTCTTTGAAACGAACGCCCTGCAGTTCCAACTACCGCCCCTGGGGCAGAAGCTGTATTTATAAGCAATTTCGGTGCGTGTATTTCTGAAGCAGACTTTTCGTGAATTCGCATCACTGCCGCTGCTTTGGCTCCATCTCTTGGACAAGGCGGCAGAGGGCCCCCGTACAATCCCGCTACGGGCCTGCGGCGGGGGCCGCAGGCGTCATCCCCCTCCCCACCACTCACATACTGATCTTGAAGTTCTTCTTCTCTCGGAGGATCGCCTCCGCCAGCTTCTGCTGGAGGCCTTCGTCCGAACCCACCAGCTGCGCGGACAGGAGGGAAAAGCACGGTCAGAGGCCGCCCCGGAGGCGGCGCCCAGCCGGGGGCAGCCCCGCGACCCGGGGGTCGCTCCCCGCCACCGCGCCGGGGGCCACCGTGCCGGGGGGCGGGGCCACCCAGGGGCTACATTTGCATACCGCAGCGCGGCGGTCTATCCCCGCGGGGGGCGGGGCCGGCACGACCGTTGCCGCTAAGGCGCGACCGTTGCTCCTGAAGCGCGGCCCGGGGCGGCGCAGGGTGCGGGACAGGCGGGCGCCGACCGCAGGGGGGGACCCCGGGAGGGGATGGCGGGGGCAGGCTGCGGCGTCGCCGGACCTACCAGGAAGACGGCGGAGTTGAGCGCCGGGAGCTTATCGAAGGGCCGCACCACCGCCATCCCCGCAGGAGACAGCGCCGCCCGCCCGCCGGAATTCAAATCGCCGCCAGGCCCCGCGTCGTGCCGACGTAGTGCGTCGGGCTCGGGGCCTGAGGGGAGGGGCGAGGCTGCCGGCGCGCGTGCGCATTGGGCCCGTCGGGGGGCGGGCGGCGGGAAGGGGCTTCCGGGGCCTGCAGTCATGCGCAGGGGTGTTCCGGCCACAGCGGGGCTCCTCCGGCGGGTGTGCGCGGGGCTCTGTCACCCTCCGAGCGTTCGGGTACCACGCGGCTGACTAATCACTAACAACCACGCTATCGATTGCTAATCACAGTAAGGCTCTGCAAAGCAACTGTATTCCTGCGGCATCCAGATGTCCCGGGGGTCAGTCGTGCTGGAGGCGCTTACTGGTGCCAGACGATGCTCGAGGGTTTCAAAGACGTGCTGGCCTCACTTGGCTGTCCAGGGGTATCATGGACAGCCCTAAGCTCCCGAGAAGCAAAGTCCTTATTTCCAGGGCCAGGCTGTCCCGCTGGTCCTTGCGATGGGCTGGTGTCCATTAGTTTGCTCAAGCCTGAACAATAACTAAGTCTTCAGTAAAATTCCACTACCTCCTTACATCGTGGTGTACAATGTGAACTAATATATGTTAACAAAGTTAATACACTTTCATACTATAAAGGCTGCTTGATTTAATAGCTAGGGAAGGGAATTTCCCTAACTGTACAGCAGCAGCACCAGGCTTTGCACACTGAATTATTCTGTTCAAGGTTTTGCAGCAGCTCCAACAGCCCCGACCTCCATCCTGTCCCTTACTGGGCACCTTCCCCCTCGTCTCCCTGGCTGGCTGGCCTCTGCCCAGCCTGGCGCTCCTCTGCCCGGGATACAGGCAGGAAGGAGCCCATGCAGAAGCACTGCAGTTATGGGTGTAGGCTGAGCTTTCCTCACTCCAAGGTCAGAGCTGGAGGGTGACGTGCAGTGATGTAAAGCCCTCAGAGGTCCAGTGTCCCTCGGTGGCCTGTGGTCTGCCTTGCTGCATCTCTTGCTCTTTGCCTCATCCCCAGGTTTGACTCCAGCTCAGTGTGGAGGAGGGTTCAGGACCCCCTCAGCTGCCTGCTGGGGCTGGCTCTCCCTGCCCCTTCAACCAGGACACCTCCAAAAGGCAGGAGACATGCCAGGGGGAGGAAGAAGGCCACAGGAGGACAAAGACTCTGCAGCAAGCCAGAGAGGGGAGGCGGGTGGGGGGGTGGGGGGGGTGTTCATGTAAGCTGACATCACATGGCTGCCGTGGCTTTTTTGATCTTGACAAAGGCAGACGGTTCCGCTCGTTGCCAGCATGAGACATATTACAGGTGAAGCAGAAGAGGTTACAGGATATTTCTGGTTGTTGTTGAGTTCGGCGGGGGGAAGGGAGGACGAATCCAGGGCAGACATGTCCTAAAGATGGGAGGCGGGCAGATGCGATGAATAACAAGAGCCAGCTCCCAGGTCGGGGGGGCATAGAGAACAATTTGGACAACACTGTTTTTGAGCTGCTGAGGATGTAGAAATATGCTAAAAGCTGCAGCACCCACCTAAAAGGTGTTTCTCCTCTTTCATCCCCCTGCTACTCCCTATTGCCTGCTCTCCCACCCTGCAGAAGGACCTGGATGGCTTCAGTGTCCAGTCGGGGACATGCTCGCTGTCCCCTCTGTCACTGCAGGCTTCTGGTGACACTGCTGCCTGTTGAGTGTAATAAATAAAAACCTAAGGAATTTGTTCTCAAACCGGCAGAAAGGGGGAAAGATCCCCCCCTTCCTTCTGCCTTTGTTACATCTTTTGTTTAAAGTCACTGTTGTGACCTGATAAGTTGACAAATTACCCAACGGTTGCGACATCCTGCGGGATCAACAAGCTCGACTGCTTCCTGCTTCATGCTGGGCCAATCCGCAACGCGGAGGAAGACTACGGCCTTCATCCTCACGACCACCAGAGGGGCCAGGACGACCCCCTCGCAACAACAGGCGCAGCCGCAGACAAATACCAGGATGTGCCACGCAGACCCGGAGCTACTAGGCTATAAGAAGGAACTCTGGGGGATGAGGCGCGTGCCGTTGGTGGAGCAGGAGACCCCCCGGCCGCCCAGCGCTGTTTTGCCTGCTTACCTGCTTGCTGGAATAAATTTGGTTTTTGTAAGAACAAACGGCCATTAGTCTTTTATGAAAATTCCACCCCATACTCTTGATAAATTCTAACGAACAACAATTTGGTGCCGTGACTCGGATACAGATCAATTTGGTCAGCGATCCGAGCTCGGGGGGGGGGGCGCCCCATCTTCGGATGGCCCTCGGGTGACCGATCCCTCGTCCAAATCCTGTACGTCCGAACCCTAAATTCGGGTAAGCAGGCAAAAGAATCCGCGGCACCCCATAATTTTTGTGCACGAAGATCCGAACGAAGGCTCAGGATTGAGTAAGTATTGCGTGGTGCCGTTCGGTCAGGGTGGGTGTCCCGAGGTGCGACTGACTGAGACGTCCACCGGACTTAGTAGTCCGCCGGGCGAAGCAAGTGCGGACCCTCTTGTAGTGCGGTTCCTATTGCCTGCGGGGACGTGGGCCACGAACGAGGGGAGCGGGTGTTTCAAGGCCTAGGGAAAAGCCAAGGGGCCAGAATAATTTGAGGGACACAAGACAAATCGAGTGTTTTTATTGTCAGAAAAAAAGGGCACATAAAAAAGAATTGCAGGAAACGCATGCAGGATGAGCAGATGTTTGAAGAGGATTAGGGGGGTCAGGGGCTCTATTTACTGGGGACCCATAGGAAAACGGAGCCCTTGATAAAGTTGAAATTGGGTCCCCAACACCAGGAAGTGGAGATCCTTGTGGACTCCGGGGCTGAAAGATCTACAGTCCAAACAGTGCCCCGGGGATGCACTCTTTCCCCAGAGAAATTGCAAGTAATAGGAGCAAAAGGGGAACCCTTTGAGGTCCCAATAATAAAAGGGGTAGAAATAGAAACCTCTTCCCGATTCGGCGTAGGGTCCTTTTTATTAGTACCTGAAGCAGATTATAATTTGTTAGGATTCCTGATGATTGAACTAGGAATTAACTTAGAAGTAAGAAACAAGGAAATAGCAGTTAAGTTGTACACTCTCACTGTGGAAGATGAGGCAAAAATCAATCCTGAAGTGTGGTACACCCCTGAGTCCATCGGGAAACTAGATATCACTCCTTTCGAAATTACTATTATGAACCCCGAGATCCCCATAAGGGTAAAACAGTATCCAATGTCCCAGGAGGGTAAAAAGGGGTTACAACCGGTAATTGAAAGACTATTGAAACAAGGACTATTGGAACCTTGCATGTCACCCCATAACACTCCTATACTACCCGTTAAGAAGTCGGATGGCTCTTATCGTTTAGTGCAGGATTTAAGAGAAGCAAATAAGAGAACACTCACCAGATTTCCAGTGGTAGCCAATCCGTATACTTTGTTGAGCCAGCTCTCCCCGGAACTGAAATGGTACAGGTTATAGACTTAAAGGACGCCTTTTGGGCTTGCCCTCTAAAGGAAGAGTGCAGAGATTACCTTGCATTTGAATGGGAGGATCCCATTGGAAGCAGCAGTTAAGGTGGACCGTGCTGCCGCAGGGGTTTACGGAATCGCCGAACTTCTTCGGGCAGGCCCTGGAACAGGTATTAAGTACCTACGAACTGAATCCAAAAGTGACACTGGTGCAGTATGTAGACGACGTGTTATTAGCAGGGGAGAGCCAAGAGGCTGTAAGAGAGGAAAGTATAAAACTACTGAATTTTTTGAGCCTAAAGGGACTAAAAGTATCCAAATCCAAATTGCAGTTCACTGAAGAGGAGGTGAAATACCTGGGACATTGGCTAAGCAAGGGGACTAAGAAACCAGATCCTGAACGGGTAAATGGCATCTTGTCACTCTGGGCACCTAAGAGTAAAAGACAAGTAAGACAATTGTTGGGATTGCTCAGTTATTGTAGGCAATGGATTGATAATTATAGCAAAAAGGCAAAATTCCTGGGGAAGGATTAATAAAATGGAACCAAACAGATGAGCGGTGTTTTGAGGACTTAAAAACAGACTTAGTGAATGCCCCGGTGTTAAGTTTACCTGGTACCAGGAAACCCTTTTATCTGTTTGTAAATATGGAAGAGGGAACGGCATTTGGAGTTTTAACCCAAAAATGGGCAGGTAAGAGAAAACCTATAGGTTACTTTTCAAAATTGTTGGACCCTGTCAGTAGGGGCTGGCCCACCTGCTTACAGGCCATAGTGGCTACAGCCCTCCTAGTTGAAGAAGCTAGAAAAGTCACCTTAGGGGGAGAAGTGAAGGTATATACACCTCATAATATAAGGGGGGTATTACAACAAAAGGCAGATAAATGGATCACTGACGCTAGACTATTGAAGTATGAGGGTATATTGATACACTCCCCCAAACTAGAAATTGAAACAACTAGTCTACAGAATGCAGCCCAATTTTTATACGGGGAACCAAGTGAAGAACTGACACATGCTTGTGTCCGATTAATAGAATCCCAGACCAAAATAAGGGAAGATTTAGAGGAGGAGGAATTACCCAGCGGGGAAAAATTATTTGTAGATGGATCATCCAGAGTAATAAACGGGAAACGAAAATCAGGATATGCCATAATAGATGGGAACACTCTAGAGGTGAAAGAATCTGGCCCTTTGGATACGACCTGGTCAGCCCAGGCATGTGAGTTATTTGCGGTCCTAAGGGCATTACAGCTGCTGAAAGGAAAGGTGGGGTCTATATTCACTGATTCCAAATACGCGTATGGAGTAGTCCATACTTTGGGGAAGATCTGGGAAGAACGGGGACTGATAAACGCACAAGGAAAGGGTCTGGTACATGAAACTTTGATAAGGTGGACTTTGGAGGCCTTGAGGGGACCTAGGCAGATTGCAGTCGTACATGTGAAGGGTCATCAGAAAGGTGCTTCTATTCGGATAAGGGGAAATAACTTAGCTGATGAGGAAGCGAAACGGGCTGCATTACTAATATTAAAGGAAACAGAAAAACCCAGGGAAAGAGCAGAAAATAGTAAGAGCTTCACTGCCCGAGAGAGGGGAAAAATTACAACAGATGGGGATAGTTGAAAGGGAAGGGAAGTGGACCCTCCCCGATGGGAGGGAGGTTATCCCTAAGGGTATGGCCTGGAGGATTATGAAAGAGTTCCACAGACAGACCCACTGGGGGGTACAGGCACTCATAGACCACTTTGGAACCAAGTATATGTGTATTGGGATTTCTGAAATCACAAAAAGGATAGTGGGAGAGTGCCTGACATGCCAGAGGGTTAATAAACAACAACTCAGAGAAAAGGTACCAGGAGGGAGGGGACTCGCAAAGAGGCCATTTGAAAAGATACAGGTCAATTTTTACGGAACTTCCAAAGGTGGGGAAATACAAATATCTTTTAGTTTTAGTGGATCATCTTACTCACTTTGTAGAAGCCTTCCCGGTGGCTCGAGCCACAGCACGGATGGTCGTAAAGATATTATTAGAAAACATTGTACCAAGCTATGGGAATATAGCTGTAATAGGCTCAGACAGAGGACCACACTTCACTTCCAAGGTTATCGGAGAAGCTTTAAAACCTTTGGGAACGTGATGGGAATATCATACCCCGTGGCACCCACAAAGTTCGGGAAAAGTAGAAAGGATGAACGGGGAAATTAAGAAACAATTAACAAAACTAATGATGGAAACTAAGATGAGCTGGGTAAGAAGCCTTCCGATGGCCTTATTAAATCTAAGGACACAACCCCGGACAGACATAGGGATCTCCCCTTTTGAGATGTTGTACGGAATGCCCTATGATCTGGAAATACCCGCCGAGCACCCCAAGGTTGAAGAAAGGGTGCTGCAAGAGTATATTATTGAATTGATGAAGCGAAGGCGGGAACTAGTAAAGAAAGGATTAGTAGTACAAAGACCACCCTTAGATATAGCGATACACAGGGTCACGCCAGGAGACAAAGTGTTGATTAAGGCCTGGAAGGAATCCTCCCTGACCCCTCGTTGGGAGGGACCCTTCCTTGTGTTGCTTACCACAGATACCGCGGTTCGAACGGCCGAACGAGGTTGGACTCACGCTAGGAGAATAAAAGGACCTGTTCAAGAGTCTCGTTGGGAGGCAACAGGTAACCCTGACAACCTGAAGGTCACCTTCCGGAGAAAGACTGATGAGTGAAGCCATCACGCGAAGGACTTAATGAACGAGGGTGCATTCTGCCCAATCCCCGGTTGTATATGTTACCCCTTTGTTTGTTTTAAGTGTAAAGTGTGTAAGGATAATTGGTGGGTTCATTGTAGAGAGGGAGACTATACCCCAGATATTTGTGAGGAGTGTTATTTAGCTGAAAGAAAATTAACAGAACTAACTCTCGAATACGCGGTAAAAGCCGGACAAATTATCCGAGAATCTAAGGAGTGGTGGGAAATATATACAAAGGGTGTAAATTCGGAACTTGGTTGCGTACACTCTAACGAGTATAGAAAGGCCAATCTGGAAATAATTGGAGTAGTGTGCTGAAAACAAGTAAAACACCTGGCGTGTTTAGCCCCGGAAATAAAGAATAAAAATTGGGAGGCATATAGCACCCGCAAAAGGGGAGAAGGGAGAACCCCTGAAGACTACGACTGCTGCCGAGAAGATGGAACACCTTGCTGCTCCAAGCAACGGAGTAGGCAAAGGAGGCAGAGGCGTAAAGAAATCGTGGGGAACTAAAACCTTCAATACAATTGCGAAAAAGCCCCCTAAATCTAAGTCCAGGAAGGCACGGTATACTCGAACCCGAACCTTTCAAACCAGGGTACCCGAGAATAGCTACCGCCACTCCGAAATGGTCCCAATTAACCCACCAATTCTCCTAAGATGGACATTAGTATTTTGGATATGCTGTCCCTTGACGATCCTGGCGAATGAACACCACCAACCTTATAAGTGGAGTTTAATTAGGTGGGAGGACCAAAATACCATCCAACAAAAAATCACGGCGGGTGCCCCTAGTTTTTTTGTATCTCTTTGTCAACTAGTGCCCATATCACCCTGTCTAAATCAGAAAGGCTATTATTTTTGCCCCAGCTCCAACCCAGGAAAAGGATATTGTAATTATCCCAACTCTTACTATTGTGCTTACTGGGGCTGTGAAACAATTGCCTCGGATTGGAGTCCAGGAGCTGGGAAAGATGAATACATAACTGTAGGATATGGACCCTACGGATGTACACCTCCGAGCCGAGACTGGAGCGGAGGGATCCGAGAGATACCTCGCCCTACTTGCGAAAGACTGTATATTAATGTAACGACCCCAACGGACCCTGCCTGGATCGTAGGAAAAATGTGGGGCGTAAGATACTGGGAACCTGGAACCGATAGAGGGGGACTAATTTTTATACAGAAGGAAAAGGTAGAGAACCCTCCCCAAGGAGTCGGTCCTAATAGGGTATAGGGACATTACCCTTACCAGGGACCACTCCGGCTCTGACCAACGTTACAAAATCAGGAAATAACATAAATAGTGTAATAACACCCCCTACCGGTGGGAAGGAGGACCCTCCTCTTTGGAAAGTAATGCAAGCTACATATGATACTCTGAATAGAACCAACCCCAAATTAACTGATAAGTGCTGGTTATGTTATGATATAGAACCCCCTTTCTATGAGGCAATAGGGGTAAATAGCACATATAATTTTAGCACTGAAAACGCACCTTCCCAGTGCTCCTGGGGAGATAGGAAAAAGGGAATAACTATGCAACACGTCTCTGGAACAGGAGCCTGTATAGGCAATGTAAGAGGACCAAAACGAAGGCTTTGTAGCTCCTTCCTTCCCACAACAGGGAGAAATAATGGAATGTGGGTCATTCCCTCGGAAGGGGCTTGGTGGATATGTTCAAGAACAGGCCTTACCCCATGTGTATCCTTAAAGGTGTTTAATGCTTCTAGCGAATATTGCATCCAGGTTATCATTGTCCCAAGAATATTATATCATTCAGAGAAAGTGGTCTATGATCGCTAGGATATGGGAACATCCCACATTGTGAAGAGGGAGCCCATAACTGCCATCACGGTAGCCACATTGTTGGGTATCGGGGCAGTGGGGGCAGGAATCACAGAATCACAGAATCACTAAGGTTGGAAAAGACCTGTTAGATCATCCAGTCCAACCTTAAAAAAAAAAAAAAAAAAAAACCAAACACCACAAAAAACAAACCACAACACACCAAAAACCAACCCACCCAACACCACACAGCACCATGCCCATCAAGCCACATCCCACAATGCCACATCCACACGCTCCTTGAATACCTCCAGGGAGGGTGACTCTACCACCTCCCTGGGCAGCCTATTCCAATGTTTCACTACTCTCTCAGTAAAGAACTTTTTCCTAATATCCAGCCTGAACCTCCCCTGACGCAGCTTGAGGCCATTTCCTCTAGTCCTGTCACTAGTCACTTGGGAGAAGAGACCAACACCCACCTCTCTGCAACCTCCTTTCAGGTAGTTGGAGGTAGTTTCAGGTAGTAGGAACGGGAATAACGTCTCTTATCCAACAACAACAAGGTTTCAACTCCCTGAGAGCAGCGATAGACGAGGATTTGGAACGAATAGAAAAGTCAATTACCGCATTAGAAAAGTCTTTAACTTCGTTATCAGAGGTAGTGTTACAAAATCGAAGAGGAATGGATATCCTTTTTTTACAGCAAGGGGGGCTCTGTGCTGCTTTAGGAGCAGAATGTTGCTTTTATGCTGATCACACACGGGTAGTACGAGACACTATGGCTAAATTGTGGGAAGGCCTCGAAAGACGCAGAAAGGAGAGAGAGGCTCAACAGGGATGGTATGAATCGTGGTTTAATCATTCTCCCTGGTTAACTACGCTATTGTCAACAATTGCCGGACCCGTAATATTGTTAATGCTCACTTTAACTTTTGGGCCTTGTATCTTGAATAGAGTAATTGAATTAGTAAAAAGTAGATTGGAGGCGGCCCATTTAATGCTGTTAAGAAAGCAATATGAACATCTAGAGGATGATGAAGATAACAAAGAAGAGACTCTCATTCTCTCTCTAGCTCGAGAGACTGTCACTTGGTTTGAAGAACAAAATGGTAAAAATTAAAAGGGGGAAATTGTAATAAATAAAAACCTAAGGAATTTGTTCTCAAACCGGCAGAAAGGGGGAAAGATCCCCCCCTTCCTTCTGCCTTTGTTACATCTTGTGTTTAAAGTCACTGTTGTGTAAAACTCATGTAACCACTCCCTGGTAAGTTGACAAATTACCCAACGGTTGCGACATCCTGCGGGATCAACAAGCTCGACTGCTTCCTGCTTCATGCTGGGCCAATCCGCAACGCGGAGGAAGACTACGGCCTTCATCCTCACGACCACCAGAGGGGCCAGGACGACCCCCTCGCAACAATAGGCGCAGCCGCAGACAAATACCAGGATGTGCCACGCAGACCCGGAGCTACTAGGCTATAAGAAGGAACTCTGGGGGGATGAGGCGCATGCCGTTGGTGGAGCAGGAGACCCCCCGGCCGCCCGGCGCTGTTTTGCCTGCTTACCTGCTTGCTGGAATAAATTTGGTTTTTGTAAGAACAAACGGCCATTGGTCTTTTATGAAAATTCCACCCCATACTCTTGATAAATTCTAACGAACTTTAACACTTACAACATTGAGGTTCAGCGTTTCCAGATGAGCTACCACTGATCCCACAGTTATTTTTCCTTGTCCTTAGCAGGTCTATCGGCCATCCCTCAGCAGACTTCCCTCTGCAGGGCTGACCCCCACGTTCCCGTGGGGACACAGAGATTTGCCCCGCTCCCTCTTCCGCGTGCCCCACCTTCACTGCACCCGTTTGCCAGGAAGATGCCTCGCCCTTAGCCCCTTACTAACGAAGGACCCTTGGGTGCACAGCCCACCTGAGGGTGACTGGGAGGGGGATGGTGGCAGTGCTGATGGTCCCTGCCTGAAAGTCCAGGCTTTGGCACAAACGATTTCCTCCTGGGATGCAAAGCCATTGCCCGACAGCTGGCACAGCGAGCTGCGCCAGGCAGATTCACTTTGCTTTCCTTCCTCTTTAAAATGCAGGCAGTGATGCTCCACGGGAGGATGCAAAGCCTGCACAGCAAGCTCAGCTCTGTGGGGAACCAGGAGGGAGAACAGGAGTCATCGTCCTGCACCCTTGTTGGCTGTTTACCCATGGGCCAAGGGGTGTAAAGCAGATCTAATGTCAAAGGCTAGCATTTAAAAACTGTTTTTCATGGTAGAGGATGGCATAAGGAGGTGGAGACTCAGGCTGGCAATGTGCCTGCAGCTCTTGTCTAGATCTGTAGCTCGGCAAGGAGAGGAGGGGAGAGGGATGAGACACGGTCGATGTTGGAGGCTAGGGTGTATTTTACATATTACTGCGTGACTATGTCAGGCTGTTTCACCTCTCTCCACCCCGTTTCCAGTTTGCAAAGCAGGAATAACGAGTTGATCTTCGCTTCCGAGCACTGCAGGAGAGCTGAAGCAGGAGTGTCAGTGCACTGGCCCCCAGCGCAGGCAAAAGGGGGGAGAGCAGGGCATGATACAGAAGGGGAGAGCTCCTGATTTTACTCTGTGGGACATTGTACATTGCTCTGGTAGCACAAACCATTCCAAAAATGAGTGGAAATGTAATGTAGCCCCTGTGAAGATGCTCTGGTGCTGCCAATGAAGGCAATTAGCATCAGCGAGACTTGGCATGGCCATCACTAGTGCTCCCTGGGAACGGTGCAGTTGCTCCTGCAGCAGGACAGCACCAGCCACTACAAAAAATACACATTGCCCTCGGATATCCTTGGCCAATTTGCTGTGTGCTTCGTCCAGTGGGTTGGTGAAGGAATCTCGGGATATTTTCTCTCTGATTTCTCTCTCGGTTCTCCCTGAGCAGCTGGAGGAGCGATGGAGACAGGCTTTGGCAATGGTCTCGGGAGCAGCGCTGACCCCAGCATGGTGCCAGTTGTCTCAGCACCTATTCCCAGACCTCCTGGCAGTGGTGGCTTCATCCCAGCCCTGTTCAGCACAAGTTTATGAGATGTTGCCTGGCCATGCATTGCTGGCTGCAGGCTGACCTCCTGCAGTGCTGCCTGGGAAGTGCGCAGGATACAAACTCATGTGTATTTGACTGTGCTTGTTCTCTCACTAATAGACAAAAATTATATCATTTGCAGCAAGTGCAAATTATTAGGGAAAGTAATGACATTTCCACATATGCTGCTGGCAACTTCAGCTTCCTCTGGCAAAGCCTCTCTCCAGCTATTGTTAGACCCAAAGTCAGTCAGCTTTTTCCATTCTGCTCTTTAATTTAACTCACCATGCATATTTCCTTAGCTTTTTTATCAACTCAGCAAAGTTTCTCAAATATGTTTCCTTATTTGAAGCTGCACTAAGCACCCAGAAGGCAGGTTCCTCTGCTTTCCCACCGGAGTATCGGACAGATGTTCTGCCATGCATCCAGGGTGCCTTCTGCATCCTACAGCAAGTCCCTCACCTCCAGCAGCGGAGCAGGGAAGTATTTCTGTGAGTCTTGCTGCAGTTTTGTCCTCTACTGTGGACCTTGGGGGAGGCTAGCCTGATAAAGTCCATCTTCTCCCATGCCTCTACCTACCTTGGGAGAGTAGTATTTGGGGGATTGGTATTGCCTTAAAGACGGGCAGAGACTTGTGTCTGATCACCTCAGAAAATGCCGATAAAAGCCTAAAGGACACTAAAGAACAGCAAGGAAACTTGCTAAGAAAAAGTGGAATAACACTTAATCAGGCTTGGGATTAAGCCAAGCTCAGTATGTCTTTCATGCTGTGATTTATGGGCATATTACAAGCAGGAAGCGTGTGCCTGAGGTTGCCCAAGCATCTCCTCTTTCTCCAGCCAGGGCTTTTGTCTGAGAAGGGTTTAATGATTTCTGCTCTGGCTGGGTGGCCCTCTCACATCAAACCTGACCCCGCACTCGCCTTCATTGCACAGGTGAATTTGTGGCTGTCCAGAGATATGAAGGGAGTCAGAGGCTTGGTGATGGGCAGGTATCCTGGTGCGAATGGCTTCGAAGGGCTCGTGTGTGCACAGCCACTCAGGGGCTTCCTTCAAGCCAGGTGGAAGGGGCTGGAAGCCCCCCAGGCACTGGGCAGGATGACATGCATGCGTTTATGCCTGGTAGATGCTGAGTGGCACATGGCAGCCTTATTTGTAGTGAAAGCTGAACTGCAGCTGAAGCGTTTCCATGCAGTTCGAGCTGTACACAGCACGTCAATGCCTGGAGCCATCTTGACATTGCAGCTCTTGTCAGAAACCAAAGGATGTGACAGCACCTGAGACCCTTGTCACAGGCAGCAAGCAGCTGCAGCGGCATTGGAGGCAGGGGGTCTGCAAGCGTGTCCCAGCTCTGGCAGCATGAAGCCCGGTGTTCATTTCCCGCTGCCTCCAAGGGTGCTTCAAACTCAGCTGGGGAGTTTTCTGCTGGAAGCGAGCGAGGCTGCCATGTCATGACTTGCACAAGCCCACCAGCGTAGTGGTGACTGCAGAAGGAGGCGATCCCCGCTCCTTGCTGTGCCCTCCCAGTGCTTGCATGGCAGGGAGGTGAGCCAGGGGCAAAAATGACCTCATGAGACAAAACTATTGCTGTTCTGGGGTTTTGGCTGCACAAGCAGCATGCTAGCATTAAGCTTGAGCTTAAGCCCAGGGAGAAGTTGCAGCCTGATAGACACAGACTTGCTCTGGTGTCCCCCTGGGGTGACCTACAACAGAGAGCTGGGATGGTTGGCTGGGGATGGGGGGGATCTTACACGTTTTGACACGATGTCCTTGAGGACACCTGGCCTGGCAGGCCCTACCGGGGTGGCCTGTGGCTCTGGCACTGACCAGTCTCCTGGAGAAATGAATAGTCTCCTGCCTTGTGCCAGCCACCACTGATCTCCCTCTCATCTTCTTTGTGTACCTGGAAAGTGGTTTCCCCTCAGCCCCCTCAAATGCACTGCATCTTTGGCTGCCCTTAGGGTTTGCTCTGGGAACACAATAAACAATATCCTTTCAATGTTATTTTTTTAAAATCTCTTTGGCTTTTGCTTTGTCCAAACCACACGTTTCTCTTCCAGTACAGTCAAAACCGTGAGGCTTGTGTTTTCTTCCCTCTGAAGTGGGATTAGTGAAGCAGTTACTGCACTGATGGACAAGGTGGGTATGATGGCTGAACTTCAGTGAGGTTAAAATTAAGATGCGATTGCAGGCTCCTCTCTGGAGGCACATGGCAATCATCTGGAGCGCCCACCTTGCTGGAGCAAACCAAGAAGCAGCTAGCTAATCCTAATGGTTCTGATCCTCTGTGCAGATACCCTACTAGGTATGGGGGGATCACAAGTCTATACTCAATGCTTCTAAGCTATTACAAAGTTACATCAAGCAGAAGTGGGGCTTGGGAGGACAAAAGGAGGATGAGGAGGAAATCATGGGGCATGCCAGCCAGCTCCCATGGCTCACAGCACAGCTCTGTCTCTGCACTGATGGATGAAAGCCCAGCGCTGACCAGGCAACAGACCCCTTGGGTGCATTACCTTTGGAGCCAGCAAGCGCATATGGGCTCTGTCACCATCCACAGGTTGGCTTGGGGAGGGGATGAACCCATTTGTGCCTAAAATGTAATCTGCTGGGAAGCCAAACCTCACACCTTGCGCTTCCTGGGGCACAGGCGTGTAGTGGGCACAAATTCGGGGCTCAGACAGTTTAGTGGCTATTATTAGGCCTGCAAGCCTTTACAACCACCACCCGTGGCACACCTGCAGGGCTGTAGGTGTCAGAGACTAAGCAGGTAGATCTGGAGAGTGCAGGCAGGAGAGCAGGCAGCTCTCAGGGCTGAAGCTAGTTGTTTGATTGATTTTGTCAAAACATTTGTGCATTAAACAACTTCTGGGTCACAGTGAAAATTCCCCTGTGTACAAAAAGAAAAAACAACCAAAAAACCAGAACAGTTTGGTTGTTCCTATATCTGCGCTGCTGAAAAGCTGAAAATGTTTTAACAAAACCTCTTCCGTCAGCAGCAGCAATGATAGAGCCAGGTATGGATTCAGGAAATGGTATTTCACTGAAAGCAAAAATATTACTTCAGACAGCAACGTTTTTCTGTTTTCTGCTGTAAGATACTTTTGGTCAAAGTGTTGATTATTTTATTTTTTCATAAAACCCCTAAAGGGAGTAATAACCTCCCTCCCCCTTCTACCCCTCCATCTCTCTGCCTCCATCCCACTGCCGACAAGCTACCAGCCCCCGGAACCTGGGGTGGGCACACCAGGAAATCTGTGGAGCCTTAAAATCCTGTAAATCTCCATCACCCCAAGCTCACACACATCTCCCCTAGCATTTCTCCTCCTCCCCAGCCCCATCCTTCCTTCTCAGCCCGGCAGAGAGCAGGTCCTCCGGTGGTGCAGCCCGGGCTGCGGGTGATGCGGGAGGAGGGAGAGCATCCCTCCGCAACCTCTCCCGTGGCTCTCACCCGGGTACCATCTGCGGGTGAGCTCAGGAGGCCCGTTGCCATAACGACTGCTACTAAAATGCCCCCCCTGCGCAGGGATGCAATTGGTTGCAGACGGTTCCTTCTTCGGGGGGGGAGGCCGGCGGTGGGGTGCCCCGGGGAGGCTGGAGGGGGACTGGCACTGCCGAAGAGGCAATGGGGGAAGTCCCCAGGAGCCCCGGTGGGAAATGAGGCTGCGCTGTTGGCTGCGTGTCATCCCTGCATGCTCCCGCCAGCCGCGGCTGCTCCCGCCATCCCTCCCTCCCGCCCCACGCCTGTCGCCTCTCGCTGTCGCCCTGCTCTCCCAGAGCGGGGTCCCTTCTCCCTGGCACTGCCTGGCTGCGAAAGGAGCCTGACTCATCCCGGCCGGGCCGGGGCAGATGCTGGAGGGAGCAGCCTTATCCCCTCGCCCTGCGCCCGTGGAAGAAGGTAGGTGGCATGTTGCAGGGCAGGTAGTGGGTACTTGTCAGGGATGCAATGCATGGGAGCGGGGTTGTGTCTGGGTTCCCAGCCGTCGGCAGCTCCATGCCCCAAGCTGCAAGCTGCTCCGGGGTGCCCGGTCTTGGGGTGATCTTCTGTGGTCGGGGTGAGCCTGTGTCTGGTCATGCTGCAACCTGGTTTGTGCTCCCAACCATGCACACGGGACAGTTTCGTGGCCAAAGTCACTTGCTCCTGGCAGTCTGCACGGGCACCACTCCTGCCTCACTCACCCCCTGCCCGGTCACCACTGCATGTCCGTGACTCCTGCAAACACCCTCTCCCTGCTCCTGGCCTCCCCCGAGCAGTTTCTGCCCTGTCACTTGCAGCGTGCCACCTGGGGCGCCCGTCACAAGCATACCCACAGCACCTTGGGGGGCAGCCGGAGGTGGCACAGGGGATCCTGGGGTGACATTGAAGGAGAGTGGCTCGAGTGGCATATGTAGCATGGGTTTAAAAAGGGTCAGTCAGCTTACCTCTATGAGATTCTGTCTCAGCTAAAAGTCAAAGGGACTCTTTTGTGTCTTTGGGGGGGATACAGATGTCCCACTGCAAAACTGGGTGCTGAGATGGACTGGTCCAGCAAGGGTTAAGGCACATTTAATATCTGCAGAGCTGCTCCAGAAAGCTGACATCTTTGAATGAAACTCCCACTTTTCAGCATTTGCAGCCAAAATATGCTCACCCATCTGACAAGAGCAAGTGCTTCGTTGGGCTGGCCCTGCAGAGGCTGGGGACGTGGGGGGGGGCCCTGACACCTCACCCAGTGCTTGACTTGCCATGGTGAGGACCCTTCTTTGGGGGGGCAGGGACGGGCGAGCGGTGGGGGGATGCGGCACAAGGTAAGGGCTGCATGGCAAGTAGATCGAAGAATAGGCTGCTAGCGAGGAGCTGGGAAATGCTGGCTCTGCTAGTCATGGAGGAAGGATAAATTGGGAAGTCTGTAGAGCTGCTTTTTATCGCTGCGCTTTTTGGATGGCAGCTTCACTCCCGGGTTTGGAAAGCAGATGATCAGGGAAGGAAATGAGTTTGCTGCCTTTCCTCCTGTCACCCCAGGGGGTCCAAGCCGGAGTCACCTTCCCAGGCTCCCTAACCCTGCCTATTGCTGTCCCCATCTGGGGACTGGTATCAGCTGCTGGGCCACCTCTGGAGAAGGGGTTCGCAGCAGCCTTGGCCCCCAGCCTGGCTACAGCAGCAGCTGGGGGTGCAGGGGGTGCACAGGAGCTACTTTTGCAGAGCACGTAGGAAAGCTGCACTGAGGGGCCTCTGGCCAAACCCAGACTTCAGACCCAACTCCTGTTGGGAAGGGGGGTTTATGCCTAATTCCTTCCGCAGTCCCTCAGGATGGGTTGAGCGAGGGAAACCCCACAGCAGGATCCCTGCTCCCCTCAACACATCTGCAATGTTATTGTGGGCTGGGGCAGGGGGTTTCCTCCTGAGTTACTCACCTCAGGAAGGCAGAGGCAACCATGAAGAGGCAGGAGCAGCGCCCGGACTGCCCCTTTGCTCCTGACCAAATGGTGTCTGATGCTGAGCCGCCCGGTCCCGTTGCTGTCAATCAGGTGGAGTGGGGGCCCGCCAAAAGGGAGGTGCAAATCATTGAGAGGGAGACAGAAAAAGTCCTCCGGGACTTGGCAATGGTAGGGGCAGCGCCATGGGTAGCAAAACCAAGGACTGCTGAAAGCCAAAGAGCATGGTAGGAGGAGGCAAAATCCACTGAGGTCTCTCCTGTCATGCAAGGAGAACAGATAAATATCAACATCCATGCCAATAAGTGTGAGGAAATCAGGCATTTTCTCCAATGGTGGCAGTTTCTTGCTTACGTTAACAAGAATTGCAGCTCATTTCAGAACTAACCCTGTGACAAAAATGGTGTTATTCAGAGGGTAGAGATGAACCTCATGCTTCCTGCTGCTAGTCTTGGGGCGAGCAGGCAGGGATGGGCTGTCCTGCCGTAAGAGGCGTCCAGCAGATAAATGCTGCTGGGCACATTGGAATCAACTGATGGCTGTGTTATTAAAAAAAAAACCTCAAAAAAGCCCAGGCTCCAGTATGGGAAAGGGCAGCAGCCTTATGGGCCAGGAGTGGGGAAGAGGATGGAGATGCTCAGAGCTCTCCCCAGCCTCCCCTTAACCGCTCCGTGGATCAGGGACACATGGTTATTAGCAGAGGGGTGACTCAGGGGATGATCACAGGTGGCAGTTTTCAGGTGTCTGGAAAAGCAGGAGCTCGACACGGGTGCAGCTTTGCCCTAACTCCATCCTTGCTGAAGTCAAGGGGCCTTTCATCATGCCCACCGAGGGGCGAAGGTTTTGGAGAACCTCCCTTCAGGACTGCTTTTTGTGCCTGAGCCTGGCACCATTGTGCTTTCCCAAGCCTGAGGGTCCCCGATTTAATCCACCGAAGCCTGTGACAAGCAGCACACTCACTGTGCAAAACTCAGCAGCCCTGGCACCCAGGGGAGGCTGCAGCTGTGCTTTTTGGTGGGGAGGGGGATGCTTCTCGATCCCCTTTTCTGCCCCTGCATGACCCACACCCTGGCAGGTGTTTCAGTAAGAGTGGGCAGCTGGGAGTCAGACAAGGTGGGCACCACTCTGCGCTGCAATGTGGGTTGTTCCCTCCCTCTTAAAGGATGGGGATAAGGGATGGCCACAAATGTGGTGCCATTACAGCTTTTAAATGGCCCCAAGTCAGGGTGTATGCCCTGAGCACAGCATCAGCAAGGCCATAATGTTGTGGAGGGAGGGGGCCAGGGCACCAGCAGGTTGTGGGGCTGGCACCCCATCTGTCCACCCCTCCAGAAAGCTTCAGCCCTGATGGCTGGGCAGGGAGAGGTTTGCTCCTTCCTGCTTGCTCATTTTTAGCCCTGGGTCGACAGTGATCATGCGGCGCGTTGTTTTGTGTTCTCCAGGGCGGCGCTGCTCCAGACTCAGCACCTTGCACCTTGGTGGTGAGGGGGTCCTGGCAAGGCAGATCCGCTGCTCCTGGTAAGTGGCTCCCACTGCCCAGCAGCTGATGCAGGGGTGGATCTGGGCTCTGCACTAGTGCACAGCAGCCAGCAAAGCAGAGACCTGGCTCGAAAGGATCCTGCAGCAGAACTCCTAAGTGTCATAGGCAGCAATACCTATTAGGGAGGGCTGACTGATAAACCCAACCAGTGCCTCCTGAATATCACTGGGAAAAAGCCTAGGGAGGCTCAGAAGCATGTGGAAAACTGGTGCAAGCCCAGGCCAGGCAAGGCAGAGACCAGTGCTCAACCAAGAGTTGCAAGGTCCCCAAGACCCGGCAAAGCAGGATGCTAAATAGGGGTGCAGCAAGGGAGGCCTCAGCCCCGAGCTAGACCAACTCAGACTGGGAATTCAAAGGGGTTGTGGAGTGTCAGCGAAAGGGGCAGCAGATTCTCCCCCAAGTGGGAAATGAGAAGCAGCTGTACTTACCTGCTGCAGGAGCTTGGCTTAGCCAGGCACCTGCCACCTACCTGTAATTGCTGGCAGCAGGGCTGGGGGTGTTCAGACTCGTGCCATTCTGCAGGGAGGGAGCTGGACTGCTGCTCAGTGAGGGGGTCCCAGCGACAAGCCAAAGGGATTGCCCTCTCCTGAAGGCTGAGGTGCCCTGGGGTGCAACTGAGCATGAACTGGGGTGTGGTGGGGCTGTGAGGGGGGGTGCAGGGAGGATGGGCACTGCTGATGTGGCAGATGTCTTGGAATGAAGCTCAATGGAGGTGGTTTCGGGTGCTCCCGCTGCACGAGCTTTTTCCTCTTTTCTCTGGTAGCCATGCCCCACTTCTTGGATTGGTTTGTGCCAGTGTATCTGATGATCTCCATTCTCATCTTGGTGGGCTTTGGAGCTTGCATTTACTACTTCGAGCCAGGACTCCAGGAAGCCCATAAATGGCGAACGCAGAGACCGATCATGGAACGAGACCTTCGGAAGACGCTGATGATTCGGGACAACCTGGCTTTCGGTGTGCCCGAGGTCTGACATGCTGCCCATTGAGTCCAGAAGATCTTCTCCTGGGTGGGCAGCAGTCCACAAGCCTCAGTTGGGATGACAGTCCTGCCCTGCACAAGCAGGGCTGATCGTCACTTCACTCTTTGCTGATCTGGGTCTCGTACTCACCACTCACCTTTCTGCCCCTTTGCTTCTTAGGCAAGGTTTGTGTGGCACTGTAGACTTGGGGCTTCCCACGTGTTCACAGCCCTTCACCCAGCCAAGAACTTCTGCTCCTCCCTATGGCTGAGACTGATGAATCACTCAAATGAAAGGTCCCTTGTTAATCACTTGAGTTTGAGCTGCCTGGCATCTTGACATGACCCTCAGTAAGAAAGGTCTCTGCAGCGTCTTTGCAGCTTGCAAAGGGATACAGAGCCTTTTACTCCTACTCACTGGGTTAAATCTAACCAGTCTGTTTAAATCCAGGGGGTATTGTGGGGGAAATAAATGGGATTTCAACCCAGATGGTTGCTTCAGCTGAGCTCTTCACAGCACCCACCCTTGGTGCTGGGATGGTAAGCTTGCTGAAGCTCTGTGCAGAGGGCCAAGGGCCCAGCAAGCCCCAGAGACTGAATGCTTTTACCACTGCTAAAGGTGCACCACTTCTCTGTGTCTGTTTGGGAGATGGAGAACATCCATCCACCCATCCATCCATTCCAGATGCACTACATTCAAATTAAAGATGTTTAGTAAAGAGGTTTGTCCAAGTCCTGTGTCAAGCTGAGAATATTCTGCAGCTCTCCATTGCTGCCAGACTTACCACATAAGCCTCTCCCGATCTGCCTGACCTTCTGCTCCCCTGCTGCGGAGTGAGATGGGATAGGCTGGGAGGTAGCTTGCACTTGTTTAGTCCCCTGCACACCAGAGTCCTATGGCATGGATTGGCTCTCCCTTAACTGTCATCCCAACGAAAGCTGTGAAGCATCCCTTGATCTCCTTTCCCTGCATGTATCTGAGAAGGGACACTGAGCTTTTTGGCGAAATGGGCCCGTTACACCACCTCTGCTTTCTGGACCCAAGCCATTTAATCTGGGTGTGGCACAAAATCCCATGTTTATAGACTATCTGCATTTTCTGCACTGCCCCGGGGCTGACTGGCTACTGAACCGCTGTATGAAGGCATGATGCTGGTGCTAAGAGGGACGTTCACATCTTCTCCCTCCTTGCCAGCCCAGTGCAATGCCCAGTGCGTACAGGGAGGTTTGGGGGAGCTCTGAACCCGTGGCAGGAGGTTTCGTCAAAAGCCTCTCCTCACCTCTCCTCCCACCCCAACACCCACCCTTTGGATGCAGTAAGTCCAGAGGTGGTACCTGTGAGCACTCTGGACACAGCAGGGTCCTGTGTGCCTCACTCCTGCATGTCCCAGGGGATGTCGGCCAGCTGCCACCACCCCATTGTGCACATGTCTGCGCATCCTGTACCGTCACCTGGGCCTGCCAGTATTGGGGTGACCCATATCCCCAGTGTGCTCCCGGGGTGCCGGCTCTGTGCAGTAGTCCCCGATGGCTCCTTTGGGCAGCACGATTCCCTTGGGCCAACTGCTCAAATCTGCCACAGATCCCAGGTGGGCTCACGTCACTCAGCCTCTCCTGTGAACCCGTCAGGGGAGGTTTTCTCCTCCGTTCCAAAGAGAGCAGAGCACACTGGGCTGGTTTGAGTGAGTGATGCTCCATTGGTAATTCTCTGGGGATGAAAGTTAGTTTTAAGCTCCAAGGGTTTTGGCTGAGGAAGGAATGGGTCAGGACATCCTACAAATATCCTGGGTCTTTCTGGGACATTTCATCCATCCAGATTGCTACAGTATCACCATTATCTTCCACAGCAAAACCAGGCGCACTGGCAGGAGCTTTCTGGCTCTGTTTCACCCAGAGGACAAGTTAAGAGTCCTTCCATTCAGTCAAAAACCAGAGATCGTGATGCAAGTACCTTAACTGGGGAGTCTCGCTCAGCAGGGAAATGCAGTGAGCGGGATTACTCCTGTGCAAAAAGTTACGCTTGCCGTGGCAAGCAAAGGCTCAAAGCACAACCTGAAATAGGTAAATCCCATGTATTTTTGTGCCTTGGTGATTTGGGGCCGTGAAAAGGAAATGCTGCTGTATGGTCTGACGTGCCACCCTCAGCTGCATGGCTCACATCCCCTGCCCTCTGGCACAACACAGCCGTATCTCCAAGTGCCAGCTTGGAAACCTGCTTCCTCACCTCGACTCCATCATAGCTGAGACTGCACTGCAAACAGACCCCAGCTGAGCCATGGGGTAGCAATAAAAACCTTTGTACCGGAGCCGAGGGGCTCGGAGTGGTCAGGGACAGATTAAACCGTCCGTGTGGGAAGGGGAGCCTCATCCCCGTGGCCTGCATCAGTGCAGGCTGCTCTGCCATCGCACCTCCTCCAAATTCACTTTCGCCTGCTGAGTCAAAAGAGAAGAGGGAAAACCACCAGCCTGGTAAAAATGAAAGGCTGGGTCTGCTACCACCGCTCTTGGCCAGCTGGCATGTGTGGTGTGATGGGGTTCCCCGCGGGGGTCCCCTCCTCTGTGTCTTTCTCTGTGCATCGGCCTGCCTGTTTTCACCTCCACTCTGCCCACGACTCGACACAGAAGCCGAGCAAAAAAAAGACGACAAACAGGTCAGGGCTGGACTAGAGAGAAACTAGTTATTCATCTTGTCTGGCTTATGCTTTGTGCTGTTTAGTCCTGACGCAATCAATATTAAGCCAGGCATTTTCCACAGGTACAAATAACTTTATTGCCAATGGTGCCAAAGCCCTCCCCAGTGGAATAAAAGTGTGTGACAAACCATGTGGCCAATGCTTTATTTTCCTGTTGTTCCCCCTGGGAACTGCGTCCCTCCAGCTTGGGGCAGGCACCAAGGACCAGTCTGCAGCGAGGTTTCCTTTACAGCCGGGTAGGTCTTCATCTGCCTGGTTTCTGTGCCGGCTACCTTGCGGGGCTATCTGGGAATAATTAAGCCAAAGGCAAACACTGCCCGAAAACTGAGACTGTTTCTCCCCTGTGGGACCTATGCAGCCAGAGGGACCTCGGGGAGAGGGAAATAGTCACAGATACTGAATTAAACAGCATAAAGCATCAGAGGAGATACTTAGTGCTGGAAATACTGCACAACATCAGGTTGGTCTTTTCCACCTTCTCTATCTCTTTACCTTTAAAGAAGCAGAGAAATTACACTGCCCTGGGCCCTGCTTTCCGCCAGCACTCCCCATGGCTTGCTGTGGGTCACGGGTCGGTGGTTCCCCCCCCACCCCTCAGTCCTGGCCACCCGAAGGCGAGCACCCCTGCCGTGCTGTGGGTGCTATGGGTGCCTGGCTCTCCTTCTCTTTGCTCCCGTTTGCCCACCAAACCACATGTATTCTCATCCCGTCCCATCAAAACACCTTTCTCCTTTTGTCCCTGGTTACTGTGTTGCCCTTCGAAGTCTCTTTTACACTGAGGAAGGTGTAGAGCAGCAAGCTGACTCCCTGTAATGGATGCCCTCTTGACCCTGAAAATACCCCAAAGCTGGCAAAATTAAGAAACGGTCAGAATAATGAAGAAGCCAAAGAAAATCAGAGTAAGGGAAAGAAGCATCAACCTGGACAAACACCCGACAAGCGAACACTGAACTTCCTCAATGGGGCATAAATTGTTAAACTAGAATCTGCCTTTTGAGAAAAAAAAAGAAGAGAGGAAGGGAAAACACTTCAAAAATTCAGAGATTTTAATTGTTTTTTTTAATTGCACTAGTTGTTCTCAGGAGCAGGTGGCACAGGCTCCTCCACCTCCTGCCATGGGAGTGGGGCAGGAGGCCATGGTGTGGGGCTGCTCATGGTTGTGGGGCTGCCCATGGTGTGGGGCTGCCTGTGGCTTGGGGCTGCCGGCGGTGGGGGCCAGGAAGGCACCAGGCAGGGGGCAGGAGCAGCCGTGGTGCCAAGCGTGGGAGCCTGCCGGGCAGGCCACAAATGCCCCATTGTCCCAGCCAGAGGTGGGCTGGCTGGCTGGCCTGGCAGGGCTGCCAGTGGGGGCTCGGGCCCGTGGACTACAGCGGCTCCAGAAAGCGCTGCACCCCAGGACGCTGTGGCCCCGGCAGCGGGGAAGGCCTGGCGCCCCCGGCCCAGCCCGGCCCCACCTGCCACCCGCCCTTGCACCTCTGCTTCCAACCCGCTGCTGCCCACCATGGAGGAGGACATCGCCCCTCACCGCAGCCGCCTGCTCGCCCCAGGTGGCCCCACTGGCCCCAGCCGCATCCCGGGCCCCCAGCCACGGCGGGAAGGCCCCCTCGGCACCCCCACCGCCCCCAGAAAGAGGAGCTGCCTCTTGGTCACCCTGCACCGGGCTGGTGGGGGCAGCAGGGGACCCCCCTGGGACCGGCTGCGGGACCCAGCCCCTGTCACCCCTGTGCCCCCTCGCCCCCATCCTGCGGTGGCTGAGGGGCCCCAGCGACATGGTGGCCCTGGTGGGGCTGAGGCTGCCCCAGCGGCGAAGATGGGGGTGCCTTGCTCCCCGCCACACTCCGGTGGGTCTCCGGTGCCGGGATGGGCTGGGCAGGGGGGAAGGAGGAACCAAGGGGTCCCCCAGTGGTGCCATGGGGCTCGGCATGGGGCAGGGTCCTTCGGTAGTGGTGGGGTGACATGGAGGAGGATGGGGGCTTCCTCCCCTGGGAGCAATTTCCCCTTCACCCACAGCAGGAGTGTGGGTGGGCAAAGACAGGCGGGAGGTGAGCCCGTGCAGCGGTGAGCCTGGCACCCAGGAGGGAAACGGACGGCTGCGTGCGTAATGTCAGAAGATGTTGTGGATGACAGGATGCCAGTCTGTCCGTCTGTCTGGAGGCAGCCAGCCTGTTGACCACTGAGCCTAGCCTGGGTAACTGCCAACAGTGATTTCTAAATGCTCCCGTAACCCACAGCAGGTGCAGTTTCCTTTTTGCCCCGGGGTGCTGCAAAAAGAGGCTCCCAAAACCCTTGCCAAGTCTGCCAGGCATCCTGCAGCCTGGCCCCACGCTGCCGCGTGGTGGAGGGACACATGGGGACAACCCTGAAAGGATGCTCCCATCGTCCCACCGAGCGGAGGGTCCGAGCAGTCCCAGATGTTTGTGCCCCAGCATGGCACAGCAGGGGCACAGTGCCTGATGGGTCTGGGGCTTGCAAATGTAGGAGAAGGAAATGCAGAGGGAGGAAGGGGCATCCCCCTCCAAAGGTGCCAGCAGCCAGGGGCATCCGCACATCTACCAGACACATGCAGGTGGGCACAGCCAGGCACATACTCCTGCCGGGGCACACAGGGATGTGATCTGTGTACTGCAACATGGGCCATGGGCGGCACCTCTCCCTGCTCCCCACATGCATGCACACACATGCACATGCATGGACATGCACACGCATGCACACATGTGTGTACACACACATAGAGCGGGGACAGCACTCTCTCTGCCTCTGCACCGTGGGCTTACAGCCAGGAATCGCAGGGCCGGAGAAAAGGTTTCTCACGCCTCCGCAAGCGGAGCTGAAGGGCAAATCGCTTTTGATGAGCCAAAACATTCCCAATTTCCTCCCTCCGGGAAAGCAGAAGGAGGCCTTGCAATTCCCTGAACCCAATAAATACCTAGGGGGGAAGAGCACCCTTTCTCAGCCCCGCCAGAGTGAAGCCATGAAGGGTTAAACATCCCCCTCCCTAAACAAGCAGAGATGCTGAAAACGCTGGAGAATTGGGAGGGAAAGGGACAAGAAAAGGCCTGTGCAGTGTGGGTGTGCAAGTGGGGCCCCTCTGGGACATGGAGGGGGGGCTTTCGGTGGTGGCCCCTCTGTCCCCGCAGCCATGCCCCCCAGGCGAGGAGGCTAGCAGGGGCCTGGGTTGGAGCCGGGGGCCTGGGATGGAGCTGGGGGAGGGTGCGCAGGGGGAGATTTTGCGGCGATGTTTAATATTCAGGTCACATGACGATGGCAGCAGGAGCAGCACCAGCATCCCCGCTCTGCTGAAGTAGCCACTGGAGAAGGAGGGGAAGGAGAAGGGGGGAGAAAAGGACACAGGGAAGAAAGAGAGGGGTAAAAGCGGAGATCCTCATAGCTCACAACACCGCGTCAGCATCAGGCTAGAAAAGTGGGGGGAGACCCACCCCCCGGGAGTGGATTCGGAGACAAAGGAAGCTTCATGTTCAAAGGTAGGATGCTCTGGGTTTGGCAGGGCTGGGCGATGCCAGAAGGACGCCGCTGGGGCTTTTTGAGCAGGAACCCTCTGCTGTACCCCCACGCTGCCCAGCGTTGGACATGGGGGAGGAATAACCCCGAAGGGCAGCAGGGGAAATGGGTCTTGGCTTGGTCCTTCCTCTTTTTTTTTCTTTCGGTAGCAGCTGTCTGTCATGAAGGAGAATGAGCGGGGATGGTTGCGGTGCTGATGGGGAGTAGCTGGCGCCAAGGGCTGCTCTGAAAGAAAGAGATAATCCCAGCTGGTCCAGGGCTGGGGAAAGCCCACAAGCTGCTCTGCGACTGGCTTGTCCTTTGCCAGTGACAAGCAGTTGCTGCCGGAGCGGCAGGGACGTCCTGTGCTGCTCCCTGGGCATCTGCGCAGGAGCCAGCGGGTGGGCAGGGAGCCCCGGTACCGGCGGGCGGGCAGGCAGGGGGACAGGCAGCTGCGGTGGCACGAGTACCCTGGTCGAGGGGTGCTCAGCATCCTCTCGCCTTGTGATGCAGCCATGCCACCCAGGCAGCAAGCTGGGGTATGGGGTGAGGACTGCATGGCTGGGGAGTGGCACTGAGGGTACAGCCAGGGCTGAGGCGAGCATCTAACCCTGTGGCAGCTGGGCTGGGAACGTGCCGAGTCCCTTCACCTCCAGCTCCTCCATCTCCAGAGAGGCTTCAGCACATGCTGCCCTAGATTTCACTGCAGCCCCAGCAGAGCCAGGCTTTTGCCCAAGCCCTCTGCAGAGCACTGAGGGGAAGGAAGGTTGCTGCCAGGAAGGCTGCAGCAGCCCAAAGGGCTGGGATGAGTTTCCCTGCCTGACTCGAAATGCCCAGTGATCCTCAGGCCAGGCAAAAAGATCTGGTAAGAAGAATGGCTCTGTTCTGCACTCTGAGGTCAGGCAGTGCATCCAGAACAGCTCAGCCTTTGCCCTGCATAGCTGGGAGAAATGCCCTGGGGTCATCACGGAAACTGATGAGAGAAAGGGATTATTCCATTGGAGAGATGCTCAGTCCAGCACCAGGGAGGCTGTGCTACTGAAGCAGCTGCTTGCTTTCCTTCTTAGCGACCTGGCATCACCCACCGAGAGTCTGCCACTGACAGCTGCCTTCAGGCTCCAAACCCATCCCTCCTCCCCGTTCCATGTCTGCAGGGAGTGGGACCATAGGTCCGGAGCCACGCAGGTGGAAGGGGCTGGGGTGAGATGCGTGTGTGGATCACTGCCTCCAGCTGGAGTGGGACGGCATCATGCTGCACGGGAGGAGAGCTGCAGCGAGGCTGGCCGTGTGTTATGTGGGGGTTAAATAGCCTTTCCTTGCTGGAAGCTGGGTTGTGGTGAGCGACTGTTTGCAGCCCTCCCTCCCTCTTGCCACTCAGACAAAGGACGGGAAGGCAGGGGGAGGGGATCTGGGTTATGTGTATCTGTATCTGGGTTATGGGGACAGAGTAGATGTTAGTCCCCACTACCTGAGCCCCTAAGGGACCTGCAGGGCCACCTCTGTCCCCAGCTAGCTGCTGCGAACATCAGAGGCAGGCGGACATGAAGGATGTCCTGCGGTAGTGGTGTCTGCTGCTGGCCATGTACGCCGGCCTTCCAGGCAGAGGTTTTGGGGTGGATTGGTGGGTGTCAGAGGTGAGAGATAGCTGGCACATCTCTGGGCACTTGTTGCCCTTCTGGCCCTGCCTGCCCCGGCCCCAGACACTGCACCTTTCCTTGCTCCAGAGCCAAGTGGAGCATCTCCTCTGAGCCAGAGATTATCCCCCAGCAACCCAGGCTGGGCCACCTCCCACCAGGAACCAAGCAGCAGAGGTATCACCAGCAACCACCCTCTTAAATCAGCTTCACTTGGCACATAGAACAAAGCAGCAGGGAAAATGCAAACAGTGGATGCAAGTGGTTAACCTTTGCTAACCCTCCATTCATTATCAGCTGTACTGGACGTACTGCCCTACCACGTATTCATTTAAGGGGACAGCTGGAGGGGCTACTGGATGTGCCTAGGATGCATAACGCTACCCCTTGACCAGTCAGTCAGAACACTAATGAGGATTCCTAGCGGCATTAGCATTACTGCACGTAAAACAGAGCCATTCCCAGGAGACCAGGTAGACACGTTTCATGTCTCAAGGTGCCTTTCATAGCTCTGGCCCCAGTTTTGCACACCCTGACCTCCCCAGCGGGCTGTTCCTCAGTTGGATCCTTGGATTCCTCTGTGGAAGTCAAGAGGTGGAAAATCGTGTGCAGAAAGCTGAACCCTTGGGTACCTCTTTGCAAAATGGGGGCTTCCCTTCCAGAGGCTATATGGGATGGCACCCCACACAGAGAGGAAGACAAGTGACCGAGAGGAGAAAGGGAGGTTGTCTACCCCAAGACCTTGAATGTCCAACATCAAACTGCCCAGGGCGACACCACTGATATAAAATCCAGGAAATATTTAAGGAGACTTCTGGAAATCTTTTCTCCTTGTATCAAGGCTTCTTATAGGTGCTCAGGAACCTGCCTCTGAAATATCTGCTCCAGCCACTGCAAGCTCCTGACTCCAGCAGCGAAGCCTGCAAAGGGATGGCCATGTATTGCGATGTCCACAGCAGAGTTAGCAACATTTGCTGGCTCTGGGCAAAGCACCCCTCGGTGAGATTGAGGGATGAGTTACAAACCTCTTAACAAGCCTAGAGGTTGGCTGCCAGCAACTTCCCTCCTTCCTCCTCCCTGTGTAAGAATAAGGAGTTGAAGGAATAAAGGAGAGGGCAACAGACTACCTGAAGACAGGCTACTGCCCGGGCAGCAGAGGGATCACAGCCTGCATGGCCCAGGTCCTGCACCCATCCCATGCAGCTGCTCAGCTGGGCTTTCTCCCCACCTCAAACTGTTCTCTGTCCACCTCCAGGGTTTATTTGCCCCCATTACTGCAGTAGCCA
Organism: Gavia stellata; assembly: GCF_030936135.1. NCBI lineage: Eukaryota > Metazoa > Chordata > Aves > Gaviiformes > Gaviidae > Gavia > Gavia stellata. The sequence continues at coordinate 56,135,440 of NC_082597.1, read as the reverse complement.
AGTGCCTCACTGGGGCCACAGCCCCCTGCCCCACACCCCCTCATCATTCCCTGTCTCCCTCCCTCTTCTCCTTCTCTCTGGGGTAGGTGGGACCCCAGCAGGGCTGTGGGGGGTGTGCACTGAAGGATGCTGCAGCAGGATGAGGGGCACGGTGCAGCCACGCGACTACAGTACAGGTGGCGTGGGCCAGCCTGGGAGATGATGAGCGAAGGGCAGGGCGCAGGAGAGCCGGCTGGCTTGGCCCTCGTGCTGTGCCAGAAAGATGGGCTTTCCTGGCTGGCAGCAGCTTTGAGAAAGCTGGAAAAAGACAACAGGAGCCTCAGGGGATGCTTTGTCAGCAGGAAAGGCACAGACTAGCTGTGATGGATATAAGAGTGGATTGCAGCTGAGAAGCGCTCTGCTTGGCAGGCCGCCTCCTTCGGCAGCTGCCCAGCAGCATGAGGTGCTCCAAATTGCCAGCCTGGCTCAGTCCAGTGGTCCGTCTTGTGCTCCAGTTCCCCCAGGGTGCTACTCGCTGCTTCAGGAGAGGATGATGATAGCTCAGAGTGCTCCCGCTTGGTAGGGAGGAGCAAGTGGGGGGAGGCATCCTCTGGCACACCTCTCCCCTGCGGGGAAGGTGGCAACCAGGTGGTACAAGATCCTTCGGACGTTACCCACGGTGCTGTGCACAGGTGGCTGTGCTGCCGTCCTCTCACATGGAGGGAAGATCCCTTCTCCCAGTTTAACGCAAAAGACTTCCCAAGCTGTGTAAAAGGAGCTTGTTGGAGGCACCCTTTACCTTGCCAAGGATGGCCCTTCCACAAGGTCTACCCCCAGCATATGATAGTGGGATAGTAAAGCTTATATATAAAATGTAAATTTTTCCCCGTGGAGAGCAGCCTTTTGTGTCTGCACAGGAGCTTTGATGTGGCAATGCTAGGCAGTGTCACCAGCCAGCCATGCAGCCTGTTGCAGCCTAACCTTGTCCTTGAACAAAATCTCTCTGACTTCTCCTCAAACCCTGTCTCTGCCTGACCTGGCTGAGCTATCACGGGGACCCTGGACTGGTGCTGGCAGTGTCCCCAGCTGGGTGACCTCTGAGACATCTTCCTCTCCAAGAGGCATGTGTCACCCACCAAATGGCAGTCGTCTGCCCTGCTGCTCGTGTGCTCCTCTGCAGCCAGTGGGTTCTGCTGAGAAGAGCAAAAAACTCTGCTGAAATGATGGAAAGGGATAATTTAGTGTGAGATATTTGAACTGAAGTGGCATCCAAAACAAGCGGGGTGCTTACCAAGCAAAAACACATGCTATCCCCGTCCTGGGAAAACAACCATTTAATGAGACAAAGAATGGGGGAATCAAGTAATTAGAGTGGGAGAGGCTCTAGTTTGCAGCTGGTTTGTATATGAAAGGTATTTGGTTCCTATCCCCTTCACCTTCCTTTCTAGATTCATCCCTCATGCCTCCCTTCCCCACCGATTACAGCTTTTCTTCCACGCCCTCTCCTCTCCCAACCTCTGGCTTCCTCTCAGCTGGTGGGAGCTGCTCACTAATGAGACAAGAGACAAAGATAAACTGACGAGGCGCGCCCCAAGCAGTGTGTGCCATCAAAGAGCTGGGGAGGCCGGAACGCCTGCAGGAGCTTTCTTTTTGACAGTTTGTTTTACACAGAAGAAGTGAGGAGGGGGAGGCAAAAGGGAAAGGTGCAGATGATTAGTTTATTGATCACGATGATTAGTTTCTTGAGCTTGACAAAAACCATTGATCTACGGGCAGGAGGCAAGTGCGGAGGTTGTGGCCATACTTTGCACTTCCACCAGTGCCTTCCTCTGAGGAGCTCAGCCTGCGCAGCACAGCCAGTAATGCAGCTGCCCCTGGCAGGGGTCAAGCTCGCAAGTCCTCACAGTAAATCCCAAACTCTGTTTCAATGCTGGGACTTGACACATGATAATTTTTGAAAGTCTGTTCCATTGCAAATTTCATGCTAAACTTGGAAGGGCAAAACACTGGTGATCCTGGTGAGAGCTGGGAGACAAAAACGAGGAGACACACACAGAGCCTTGAGCACCTGATCAGGAGGCCAGCCAGCTTCACTGGGTCTGCTCCTGCTGTTTGGAGGTAGCCATCAATACGTTGCATGCTCAACGAGCCCCCCTTCTCCACCTCCTCATCTAGAGTGATACATAGAAGAGTGTTCTGGAAACTCAAGTAGATGTTTCTCCATGAAGAGCTTTACTGCTAAAATCTTGCCATTCAGTCATCCTCAGAAGCCCTTGAAATGGATGCTCAAAGTTGCCCTCAGCCCCTGTCACGGGTCAGCAGGGAGGTCCTCATTACACCTCAATGATGATTTTTCAATCTTTCTCCCCATGCAGGGCCAGTGGAGAGCAAAAACGAAGCAGCCATGTCTGAACTGGTCCCAGAGCCGCGACAAAAACCCGTTGTACCGATGAAACCCATAGGCATTAATGCCAACTTGCTGGGCTACATCGGTATTGACACCATCATTGAGCAGATGCGCAAGAAAACCATGAAGACAGGTTTTGACTTCAACATCATGGTTGTAGGTAGGCAGGGACCAGCTGAGGTACTGGGAACCATGGGCAGGGGCTGACCTATGAGGCCAGGTGGGAGAGCGAGCACTGCAGGGAGGGCATGAGGGAGCAGACAGTGCTTGCTCTGGGGGAAAGGAGAGCCTGCACAACGCAAGGAGACACCTACATCCCCTTCCCCTCCCAGCCTGGCTCCGTCCCCTGTGCCTGCTGTCATCGCCAGGCTGTAGCAGATGTCATGAGCTTCCTCTTTGCAATCCTCAGGTCAGAGCGGACTGGGAAAATCAACATTGGTGAACACCCTCTTCAAATCCCAGGTGAGCCGCAAATCTTCGGGCTGGAACCGGGAGGAGAAGATCCCCAAGACAGTGGAGATCAAAGCCATCGGGCATGGTAAGAGCCAGGCTGTTGGGGTGGAGGCAATACTGATGCTTCAGCACAGTCATGCAGAAGACCCCCATAGTCTATGCAAATAGTTCCTTGGTATTAGGCAGCCCTTTCTCCATGGGAAGCTAAAGCACAAGTACCAGTTTTAGATGGCCTCAGACCCAGCCAAGGCTTTTCTTAAACTGCAATGCCACTGATGCAACAGCCAAAAGTGAGGGGTAGAAAAAGAGTTACAGATATTTCTTCTGCCAAGACATTAGTCTGCATGTGTGGATAAGCCTTGCTGTAAGTCATTCCCACCTGCAGATGCTTAATAATCTATACAAATTGCATTGGCGGGTCCCACCCCAAGCCTGGTAGAGCACATCTCCTCATGGCAAATCATCAGCACAGTTTCTACAGTGGTGCAGAGTAATGAGCATCATCTCAGATTCAGGATGATGCACTGAAGGGGAGGACAAGTTGTGTAAGGTAGGTACTACCTTTGGGCCACAGACTGAGCAAAAATCCATTTTCCTGTGGCAGAGTGGTATAAAGTGGCTTTGGTGCAGAGGTAACTAAAATTTGGGGTCAGAAATGCAAGTGGGGGTCACAACTGTTGAGGCAAGACCCAGCCTGGCCTGGTCATGCTTGCTGGGCAGGGATGAGGGCAGAGTGCTTTTGTTCCCTTGTAGGGCACAGAGACGTGTTTCATGATAGAGCAGGTCCCCAGGGAGGTGTATGATTGTTTGCAATTTCTTCCCCAGTCATTGAAGAAGGTGGTGTCAAAATGAAGCTGACAGTGATTGACACACCGGGATTCGGGGACCAGATCAACAACGAGAACTGGTGAGTATTACATGGTCAAGGCTTTGTGTCTCAGAAAGGGCTGGAGTTAAGATGGTATATGGAGCAACTCTCCTCTACTTGGCCTGGAAAGCATCTGGGAAACTATTGCACTTGGGGGGCTAGTAATGGGGATGTGGAATTGTGAACACCATGGGTCTGTGTGCATGCTCGGGGCTATGCACATATTACATAGTGAGTCCCTATTTCTGTGCGCAGTTACAGAAACTCTTAAACATATCTGATGATGGTGAGATGCTTGTGGTGGATATTTTTTATGCCAGAGCCTGCTTCACTGCTGTCAGAGCTGGGAACACTGTAGGCAGGAATATGAGGAGATTTGTACCTGTCTATTCATCTCTCTCTCCCACCTTAACAGCTGGGAGCCTATTGAGAAATACATCAACGAGCAATATGAAAAATTTTTGAAAGAGGAGGTGAATATTGCAAGGAAGAAACGAATTCCAGACACGCGAGTGCACTGCTGCCTCTACTTCATCTCCCCCACGGGTCACTCGTATGTACATGGTCCCCGATCCTTCCTCAAGCCCTTGGTGCCTCTGTGCCAAATATATACTCTGCACTGCTCTGTCTCGGCCACAGACCCAGGGGTCCTGCCTGTGGGTCTGGCCACTGTTTAGCTTAACTTCCGGTGCTGCAGGGCTTGAAAGGGTCTAGGATAACATGGGCGGGAGAAATGCCACTGTGTTTTTTGGGAGAGGGCAGGATGGATGGGAAGAAGGAGATGAGAGCATGGTGGCAGCAAGCAGGGTACGTACAAGGGAGGTTTCATTGATGCCCTGAGGCTGGGAGAGTCACTAGGATGAAGGGCAAGGAGGGTAAAGTGACCTCTTCCATGTTGTTCCCTCTTGGGCTGCAGCCTGCGGCCTTTGGACCTGGAGTTCATGAAACATCTCAGCAAGGTAGTGAACATCATCCCGGTTATTGCCAAGGCTGACACCATGACCCTGGAGGAGAAGACTGAATTCAAACAAAGAGTGAGTATCTCCTCTCCTGCATGGGATCCTTCCCTGCCCTGGCTTGGAGGTGGGAGAAATGAGCAGTATCCTTCTTCCTGGGATTGCAGCACAGTCCCCAAGGCATGCAGAGTCCAGTGCTAGGCTGGTGGGTAAGTCCTGAAGATGCAGCTGTTTATGACTCTGAGGGCATCTGTTAGAGGGGGAAGAAACGTGTGTATCCCTGTGACATCTCATGATATGCTCTGTCATGGGAACTGCAGAGCCAGACAAGTAACCAGGGTTGGGGAAGAAAGACTCATCAACTGCTGCTGTGTGTCTTCACTTGGCTACATACTTCCCTGGGGACAATCCCTCCAGCCCCTGCCCGCTGAAAGGATGTCCCAGATGTGTTCACCCAGCTGTTCCACCTGCCTTCCCTTCAGGTTTGTGTTGCTTTGTGCTCCAAAATGTCTCTCTGCCCAGGTGCGCAAAGAGCTAGAAGTAAATGGGATCGAGTTTTACCCCCAGAAAGAATTCGATGAGGACTTGGAGGATAAAACGGAGAACGACAAAATCAGGGTAGGAAACATTTTACCATGGGAGGGGAAGGGGGGATGAGGGCTGGTCATATTTAATGAGTGTAAAACAGACACATGTCACTAGAATGTTTTAAGTGCTTCATGGTTCCCGAATGAAAGATGCAGTAGATCTAAGGGATGGTCATTCCTCCTTCCCAGCTTAATTTGTCCCTGTCGTTACTACAGGGTGCTATGAAGGCTGAGTGAGGAAGAACTATGGTTCACCTCTTCTTGCTGAATGCTCTGTTTGGCCACCGTTAAGGATCAAAGAGGCCTGGTGTGTGGCTGATGTCCAGCCTCTGTCCCAAACAACTGCCCTATGAGCCCTCTCATTTGCTGACCAAACTCGACCTGAAAAGAAGTCCAGTTCTTTGCTCCCCCAGCCCCTGTGAGAAGGCTTATCCCATCCTCCCCTCCTCAGAGTGTTAGAAACTGTCTCCTAATTTCCAGCCTGTGTTTGTTCATGGCCAGGTTGTATCCAGGATTATATCTGTGTTCTTGTGCCAACACTGGCTCAAGCAGTTCTCCTACCTAGTGGTCCTCTCTACCACTCAAGGCATTGAGAGAGAACAATATTATCCTTTGCTGACCTTCTGGTCAGCTAAAGGAGACAAGCTCCTTTGGATGAGCTTCCCATTCTTCAGTAGTCCATGCTCCTAGTCACTTTTTTCTGTGCCTGCTCCAGTTTGATTTGATTTGATTTTCTAGCACTGGTGCTGGTACCCTATGCTCTCCCATCTCTTCTGAGATGTGAACTGCTAAGCCCGTGGACCACATGCGCTTTTAAACAATTGCATCACACTGGTAGCTCATGGTGATCTTGTGACTGACTAGCACATGGGGTCCTTCCACTCCTTCAGTAGCTGCTTGTTCATGAGCTCCGAAGTCGTAGCAGAAATTCTTGATGTTATTCCCTAAATGCTGCTCTTTGTGCCTCAAACTTATTTCTTCCCGGATAATAACCCAGTCTGCCTTTGTACTGACAACATCTCTTGGCCTTGTGATGCTAGTGCATTTAATTATCCCACTCATCATTTTTGTGGCTAGACCATTAATGAAAATAGATTGGTCTCCACGGCAGTCCTCAAGAAACTCCAGGGCTCTTGCATTGCAGCCTGACATGTGCCCTTTCAGCAAGTGACTCCCCCAGCTGAGCTGTCACAGCCCAACAGAAATTGCCACCTTCCCCATCTTAATTAATCATTTCCCATTTGGCAATACATCACACATTCTGGAAAAGGCTAGATAGGTTTTGCTTCTTCTCCAAACTGTTACTGGTTTTGAAGAGGGCACCACATTTTCTTCTGCACTTCAGCATCACTGCCCTAGGTTTGGATAGTCTCACACATCAGAAATAAACTACTTTTTAGTGTCCATTTATGTGGTAATTGCAGTCCCTTCCCAGGCCTATGACATCTATAAAGCAGAGTAAATCTATGAACATCGGCACAACCTTATGGATACCAGGGTTTCCTGCACCCTGTGCTCTGGAAATGGGTGGTTTCTCCCTGTGCTTAGAGATATCTGGGTCCCCAATAGCCTCACCTATTGTCCCACTTCCCAGGAAAGCTACATCCATACCCCATTTCTGGCCTCCCTCAGTACAACCATTTCAGCCATTAAACTTGATGAATGTTCATGTGTTTTGTTGGGGAGGATTATTTTGAGTCCACTCCCTCTTCTGGTGAAGAGCTACAAACTTGGTGAGAAATACTCACTGCAGTCGATCCATATAAGCAGCCCTGGGCTGACAGACCCTCTCCTGGTTACACCAAGGTACTTCTTCTCTGGTCATTCCCCTCTTCAGAAATGCTAGAGATGGGAGCAGAAAAGCTCTGCCACCTGCTCCAGAGCCCTTGGCACTGCTGCAAGCTACCCACTAAGCTCAGGGGTGCAAGGACACCCATAAAGCAAGGGCCCAAAATGCTAGGGATAGCACTGACAGGTGAAGAGGCCAGCCAGTGAAGTGTTGCTCTGGAGAACCTCTTCCCTTGGAGAAGGCCTTGTGTTTGGTGAGCTGAGAGGAGGAAAGGTGGATGGGGAACAGTGAAGGTGCTGCTATCTGGAATGGGTTCAATAGGTCTCTCCACATGTCTCTCCCCAGCAGGAAAGCATGCCCTTCGCAGTAGTGGGCAGCGACAAGGAGTACCAAGTGAATGGCAAAAGAGTCCTGGGCAGGAAAACACCTTGGGGAATCATTGAAGGTAAAAAAACCCCTTGCCTCTGGGAACTGAAAGTATCTCTGCAGACCCCAGTAATAGACAAGAGTCCAAGATAACATGTCCCATGGCTACCTTCCCATCCCTTTTGCGATAAACTTTTTGAAACCAAGCAAGAGGAGAATTCTCAAATAGCTCTGCTGGGAGGGAACTGCCATGGTCAATATGGTACCACTACCGCCAACTGGCAGAAGCTGGAGCCACTCCGAACACCATGGTGTGTGAAGCTGAGCTCCTGAGGTTGCTTTGGTTTTCAAATGAAAATTCACATGTGACTGCTTAGCACCTCTTCGCATGTCTCCTCAACGCCTGACAGTGTGGCTTTTAGACAACTGCCTGTCCTTTCTGAAGTATGCAGGCTCTGCCCATCTGGAACATGCCCCATGGCAATGACCTTCCCATGCTCTGTAACCTCAAAGGCATTGTTGAAAAAATCAAACGTAACAATTGCTTGCTTTCTTTTCAGTGGAAAACCTCACTCACTGTGAATTTGCCCTACTTCGAGATTTTGTCATCAGGTAAGGCCATGGTCATGCACCAGTTTGCTCTTGATAAGCAGGGAGTCTTCCTGAGACCCTCTTAGAGTGAAATAGCCCCTACGGAAAGGAAAATAAAGTACATTTCAGGTAGTGAAAGCTTATGTGGGGTAGGGTTGGATTGAGTTAAGGGGTAGATACTCTAGTGCCTCTCTTAGTGGCATGACCACTATGTCAAGTAGATGCCAGTTTTCATGTATGAGCTAGGTGCCTGGAGAAAAGCAGGGTACTACCACCCCCCTTATATCCCATTAAGGATATTAAGTTGCAACAACTTCTATTTGTTGCTGACAACATGGCTGGGCTGGAGTCAGTGAGAAAGAGGCCACTGCCACATCCTAGACCATATGTCCTACCAGGTTGAGGGATGTGCTGGAACATATGACCTG